>NC_092825.1:52214141-53454141 GCF_039878825.1 Excalfactoria chinensis | reverse complement strand
TAAATGTTTAGGTAGCCAGCATGCTTGTTAAAGATTTTTTTTTTTTCCTACACAATTGTAAATCAACATTCACTTTAGTGGTGTATCTGATGTACTTGGCCATCAGGACCTCATATTCCTAACCCAGTTACTCCAGTTACCCAGGATAGATTCAGGACCAAGAAATTTTTCTCTTCTGATACAGGCAAAGAAAGGACTTAGACCAGCTCTTCTCCATCCAGATACTCCAGCCACCACTCCAGCCTTGTTTTCCATTTCATCAGTCATTGCATGATGAGGTTCTCAGGCCATACCCAGACTATAAATTCAATAACCTGTTATTTTAGGCAACAACATATGTGAGGGAGCTCTTTGCAACTCATGCCCTCAGGAAAAATACTCCTTTCAATACCCTTTTGCAAGGCTGCAAAGGAACATAATGATTTTCCAGGCAGATTTCTGACACAACGCTTATGACTGCCCTTATCTTAGCTCTTTAGTTGGTTTATTTTATTTAGAGACATGGAAATGTAAGTGCATTTTTCATGACATACGAGGTTCCATTACATGTTGCCGGAAAAAAATCCTAGTGAAGATGGTAACATCCAAGAGTGCTTCAACTGAAACTTTTCTTTTTCTGAACCAAAACAAATTATCTTTTACAAGTTTTATCATTCATCTGCATACCATAAGGCTACAGCAAGTGCCACCTGGCATGTGCAGCTATAGTACTGATACTGCAATTACCTTTTTGTACAGGAGCACCCTTTTGGGTTGCACCTCCTTCACAGCCACAAGCAATGAGGACTCCTCCAGAAGTACAGCTAAGGAATAGCATGGAAAATGGACCCTGGCTAGGAAATGCAGTGAGGAGGTCCCTGACATCAGCCTTTGGGAATCATCACTAAAAAACAGATAAGTCCATCACAAAACACTTGGATTTATCTGAAGAAAAATACCCTGAGATGCAAACATCTACCAGGAGATCTTTGATTTAGTGGGGAAAATCTCAGCAGTAATCAAACACCATGAGAAGCAATGATCAGAATGGAATTGCTGGTGAGGTAGCTAACAGGTCTTCACTTACGTGCGTGGGCTAAGCTCAGCGCCCAGAGCCGCAGGTAGGATGCTGTGTTGGAAATGCAGCCAAGGCAATATTCAATGGTATGGATAGCTTGGTGGACAAATGTGTCTCCAAAGTTGAACTAAAACAACAGAAAACCAAACAAGTTTTTTTTCTTACTTCAGCATTTCCTGATGAACTTTCCACCAAAGACTGTTCATATTCCTCCATTTCCCTACTATTTCATGAGCAACAAAAGGATGTTATCCAAAGGAAAAGACTACACTGAAACATGTCAGTTATCTATGTCCTTTCCATACATTCTCCTCTGAGTTCTAGTGAAAAACAAATGCTCAGAAAACAGCTCATATTCCAGCTTTATAACTTCAAATCTGGAGTAAGATGGGAACCCAATTGCTCCCAGTCTTTGTGATTTCCTACAGAGACAGAAATTCTTATATAAAGTAGGTATTTCCAGGCTATCTGCATATTGGCATATGCCTCGTGGGAGATATCACTGAATAAGCAATTCTTCTAAGACTGTGAAGATTCCCTTCTCGTTCAGCCATATGCACGCCCAATATTGGTGGTACTTCAAACTGTTACAAACACTTTTGTCACTTTTTTTTCAGTGTTGCTGCATATTGCAGAAGCCCTTGACAGTACGTGCCAAAGAAAGATTTTTCTCCTTAGCCAACACTGCAGGCTGCCAACTTTTAAGTGCTTCTTTGCAATTTAAAAGAAAGAAAATCTGCTGACTCTTGAGGAAGCCTTGACCTTCTCTGGGTGCAATGTGGAAGTGAAACAACTCCCTGGGGAAATGAAAGCTCGGGGTTTGCAAGAATGCCTACCCTCACCAGACAAAACATAAGGAAAAATTTAAAGGAGTTTCTTCTATTAAAATTCAGAGCCTACTCTGTTTGGAAATACAAACTGTTGCAACAGAATGTCTTCGTAGCTTGTTAGAAAGAAGGGCTGGCAACTCTGCAGAAACCTTCTGTTTGGCTTTGTGTCTTGTACTACTGATTGAATAATTCCTTCTGTTTGCATTTTCTTACCTCTTCTTCATCATCATCGTGACCTCCACCATGGTCTGCCTGGGAAGCTTTCTTGGTGTGATTGGTCTCTGAGGCATCCACTTCATTTTCTCCCACGGTGTTTCCTGGGTGAGCCTGAGACCGAATCTTTCAGAAACAAAATGTAATGTGTCTTTTGTACCATGCTACAGCAGACCACGGCACAGAACTTCGTCACTAATCTCTTGACAGGTAACATGTGAAGAACTGTATAGTGAGTATGAAGACAATTTCAACAGCAGCCCGTTATCACTGACCACAAAAACTGAGTAATCCTACTGAATGGCTAGAAGCAATAGTAAAAATTTCCATTCTAGAGCATTTTTCAGTGACCCTAAATAATTTAGAGCTAGTTTCTTATGTCACAATATACCTTTTAATGCTCACAAATCAAAGAACCATCACTATTGGTAAATGAGAAAATCAAGGCATATTAAGGCTGATCTTTTCAGTTATATAGCTGCAAACCAAAGAGATTATCATTGAGTGACAGGAAAAGGAGCCTGAAAGGGTCGGATGACTTAAGGAAGGTCACAAAGATACTCAGATACAGTCAGAAGTACAATGCAGAACTCTAGGTTCATTTTGAATCAATGAAAACCTCATCTCAGAGATGACTGCAAAACATAAGAATAGCACTACATCATATTCCTATAATAGTCCTATTATCCAGCATAACAAAATACTGACTTCACAGTTTCTGTTGGGTTCTGCTTTGTCATTCTTTATAGCTTCCAATGGGTTTCATGAGCAAAGTCTCATGATAACACATTGTTTCCTACCGCAGAAGTAATCTTTGTCACATCTGCTTTATCTTTGATTTACCTGAATGTCAGTAGAGAGAACAGACTGTTGTAAACATATAAATCTGGGTAAATGTAAGATGTGATCAGACGGCTAACATATGAAAATCAGGAACAGAAATAAAGGGGCAGTATAGGAGGTGGGGAAAAGCTGTCAGATGTTGCTAGCATAAAAGCGGGAGCTGGAGTCAGCCATGTCGGGCTTTCATTGAAATCCCAGAAGAATGACAAAACAAGGAATTGCAGTGCAGCAGCAAGGCTGCAAAGGTCTCCCAGGGACCTGCCTTTCAGTTATAGGTCAGAAGTGACTGAGTTGGAAAGGTCGCATAGCACAACTGGCATCTCTTTCTTCCAATAGAAACATCTGTGCCCTATAAAAGGTACTCCAGGCACTACTTCCCACTATAAAGAGAAGTAAATCCTGACAGACAAGTAAAGTCCTGTTAGCGTAATAAAGGAGAGAATTAATGAGCAACCCAGAGACTGCAGCTGCTGCAATTACATACTAAGGAGCTGGGTGAACCTCAGAGCCCAGGGGAAGGAGGGCTTTGTTAATGGGAAGGCAGTCACACAGGGATAAAGCATTTATGAATAGCTTTTAAATAAAACCTGTTCTATAAGAAGCATTGGTCTCTCAGAGACCAAGGTTGTCAAAGATGCCCTGATCACAGAGAGCAGCCAATATGGTTTGTGAGTGAGGCATGCAGGCCTTTGCCCTCTTATTGGCTTTTCTGGTCCTTCAATCCTTTTAAAACTCCTCTAGTTTTGGATGTTGCATTTGGAAGATCTTGGTGTCACTCTTCTCCCAATAGAGAAAGTGTAGCCTTCTGAGCAAAAGCTCCTACTTCCTATTTAGATGGCTCAGTCAAATGTCCATTCTTTAAAACACTGTTTGAAATCTCTGGAGAATGTCTGAGATAATAAGAAAGCAAAATTAGTTCACTGCAAACACTTCTGGAGGTCTGCTGCCTCAGCTTTGCCTTTGCCAACCTGAACCCCCTTGCATGGCCCACATCTCTCACCATGCGTCGTGCTTTCTGGTGGTTGGCTCGGAGGATGAAAGGTTTAATTAGCAGCATCCAGGGAACAGCAATCAGAGCAAATATGACCAGAAAACTCTGCACTTCTTTCTAAGAGAAAAGAAAACAGAAGAACAAAATGTAATTTTTACTTCCTTTAGCCAACTGAATTTATGGTAAGAAACTTGATACTATAAAATGATTTTGTTTTACTCAATGGATACACTCCTGAAATTGGTTGAGTCTCCTCTGCATATGATTATATGAAAATAAATATATGCTGCTTAAATCTCCAAAAAACGTTGCCAGCTGGAGATGGTTGGAGACTTGGAGATGAAAATCTTTCATGTTGAGAAGTGTAATTTGCCAAAACCCAATGTTACGTACTTGAACCTGGCTCATCAATGGCCCAAGTGAGTATCCTAACCACTGGGTGAGGTAATGAGTCTGCCTTGCTCTGATCAAAGCAGAAATACTGCTGTAAGGGCCAAGCCATTCAAGTCTTCCCCTGGAGAGCAGAGAATCCAGGATTTGCTTTCCAACTCCAGAAGGGAATGAAATTCCCATATCTTTGATAAAACATTGCCCCCACCAGTAGATCAGTAGAAGGTGTCCTTGTTGCAGTGTGCCACCCCTATTTCTGTCCTAACGTAAATGCTTGTACTCTAAAACCAAATCAACACGACACAACACAAACCTACAACTTTTACATCCTTTTTTTTGACTCAGTCCCCTGGTCGCTTAATGGCTGGTTTCATACAGTCTTTGCATTCAGACTATGCAGGGGAGTTATGAAGAGTTACTAATGAAGGGTGAAGGGTAGGTATATGAGAAAAAATATGATAGATGCGACAGAAAGCTTTGGATTGTTCCAGAGCAAAATGCTATTTTATTATTATTTTTTAAAAGCTGGGAAAACTCCTTTGCAGCCTTAAGGCAGTTATTAGGGACAGATCAGGGTTTTCTACAAGATCTGATTTGCCAGTAGCTCTATAACTGAGTAAAGGGTGAAGTGCCAAAGTGTGTAACTGACTGGATGTAAATGTATGTGTGACTGGAAGCAGCATTTGCTTGCAGATTTTTCATTGATGCTGCTGATAGAAATGCAAGCAACAAGAAAACACCCTGCTTGGAGCAACAAGATATAACTTTAAAAGAAGTTTTCTCTCACTGGAAGCTTTTTTGACTTCTCTGTGTGAGTTGTTCTTGTGCATGTGTGTGTGTGCGGTGGGTGTTTTGTTTGTTGTTTTTTAAGTGAACTCCCCAGAGAAGGTACTTTCGAAACAAAAAAAGCTGCCACAAATCCTCAGGTTACTTCTATTTTTTTTAGCTGAAAACACAGTTTTCAGGTTTTCCAGAGGAAAAAAAAAAAAAAAAAAGGAATAGATCATCACGGAAAGGAGACACTTGTTTTATCTCTAGAATGTATCAAAACTCCACAACAGTACTTCTGCCAACAGTGAGCACTGACTGTCTATTCAACTTTTTATTCTTTTTTTCCCCCAAAGTATTTTAAATCGTATCATCATCCTAGCAAGGATGACACTAACAATGAGGTTTCTTCTGCAGCTCTGATAGCTTCACTCTCCTACCTGTCTACAAGGCCAACAAGAATATCAGAAGAACAAACTTCTCCTCTGTAGCTGGCCCTTGTAGTTGAGGCTCTTAGTATTTCCCCCATTTTTGTGCCTACCCTCCATACATCCACTGCAAATTCACAAGAAGCTGCAGTGGATTCAGTCTTCTTGATGCATACCTGGTGCAGATATAGTGGAGCATTAGAAGCATCACTGTAATTAAACAGAAACATATTGATGAAGTGGATCAGAATGCTCGGTGCACTCTGTGATGAGTGGACATCAAAATGACACCATTTGAAAATGATCATGAAGACGAGGTAGCCAAAGAGACTTATAATGAAGATCATCTCTGGAATGAACTGCAGGATAATGTTTATGTATTTCTTGAAGTATCTGGAAAGGACAAGAAAAGATAGCTACAGTTAATACAGTATTAGTATGAAGTTGGACCCAAGCATGACAAATCTGCTTGTGTGTCTATACTATTTAGTCTTGGGAAAATCACATTAGAAACATACTACTGTTACCAGACAAGAAGGACTCTTAAATGGCAGTCCGTATGAATGAAAGCCAGTATTTAAATACAAAACCTTTTCCATACTGATCATCTTCAGGTTCTTGTGCTCGACCCATTCATATCTGAGCATCTCAAAAGATTAACACATTTAAATAAAAACCTATTTTCAAAAAAAGGAAAATAAAATAGAAAAGAAAAAGCAAATTTACGAAGCACTGTAAGCCTAGGAAAGTCTGAACAAGGTGTTGAATGCAGTTCTGTGCAGTTCTCTCTCTCATCTTCAAACATTTTTTATCCTTTTGATCACTACAAACCTTCGATCTATGGAGAGTCTCTCAAGATAGTGGTTTCAGTCCCTCCACCCTACCTCCAATTCTCCATTTTGTTGTAGAATGTGGAGGGAGAGGAATAGACATGCACATACACAGATCCTAACCAAAGGCCTACTGAGTCAGAAGGAAGAGATGTACACACAGTGCAAGGTATCAAAAACAGACTTACATGTGGTTAAAGAGACTGAGTATCACCCCAAAAATCATATGCACAATCCCAATCACAACTGACATCTTCATTTTGTAGGAGTTCAGAAAAGTGAGCTTGTTTGATGCAATGTTCCAGATCTTTGGGAAAAGGTGCAAGGGGAGACAGAATAAGATTTTCAGGTTATTGCTCAATAACAGATTTGTGGAAGTCATTCCTTTAATTACATCAATTTACTCCTACCTGTACTAGTAAGAAGACTAGGCAACAGAAATCTAGATGTTCTTTATAATGCATCTCACTCCACCAAACTCCTCATCTAAAAGGTGTAATGTATAATTTTCATTTAACAGAGAAAATATCATTGAGTTAAAATGATGTATTGACCTCATTTCATTCCTCCAGAAATGGATGCCAAGGCTGGTAACAGGACCTAGCCATTTTCAGTGTCATTCCTTGCTTCTAGGCTCAGACATCACCATCAGTGGGGGAAGAAAGACATGAGAAGACTCCTCCTGTTGCTAGAGAAATTTGTTCAACATTCACCAGAGAAACAAGAACACAGCATGTTCTACGTTTTCTTTGAAAACAAAAATGAAGCTCTTTTCAACTCACTGGCCATGGAGACCAGATTATTGCCTGCCTCTCTGTTGTTCCTCCCCCACCTTCAATGAATGCTCCCAGCCTCTCAAACGAGCAGCAGCCAGGTTGAAAGAGAGACTAGCCATGATTAACCTAAATTAGGTGTCTGGGAGATTTACCAAAAATTCACCTGCCTCTGACATGACTTCCCGAACTGCACTGCCTGCATCCTGGGCTGAGCTTCAGAGCTGGGTGTGTGAAAAAGTTACAGCAAGGTCAGTTCCTTCATAAGCCATGGGAAGCCCATGTGTCTTTGTGTGACCAACAGACATGAGAGCACATCCAGCAGAGCAGAGGTTAAATGGCTAGTATTAAAGTTGAAACGGGAAAGCCTGAGGTTACCAACTGCATTTTAGTATGTGGTGAAGAGAGAACAGAGAAAGAAAAGGGAAATAGGAGAAACAACCTGGCTTTCAAGGTCCAGTTAGATGGGACCATGGGCAGCCTAATCTGGTGGGTGGCAGCTCACCTGCAGGGGGCTGGACAAGCATCGCTACCAATGTGTAAATAGGCAAAGAACAAGAAGTGAAGAACATGGCTTCAGGAGAGAAAGCAGGAAGATACAGATGTACCTAATGTATAGAAACAGGAATGAAATACGAATTATCTTTGAGCAGTTTAATGTAATTACTGGATCTATTCCAAATGGGTATGGATTTCCAGAGTAGACCCCTGGGACTGCCGGATCCAACTGCAGCACTGTGTTGTCGAGAAGCACTTCCTTACTACAAGAGAAAAGTGAAATAACTTTTGCAGCTTAACTTCACCGTATAAACCTATAGTATATTTACATGTGATGTGCTGAGAACTACCACGTTACACCTCCTACCAGCTCCAATATTTCTCTGAACTGTTACCCCGAGTTTGTGTGCACGTGTGTGCAGAATTGGGTCCTACACAATGACAGTCTTCCACCACCCTGATAATTCTCTATGCATAAGCCCTGGACAACAGTGTCTGAACAAGCAGGCTTGTTCCCAGGGGTACTACCTTTCCATTTCAATGGTGAGTTTATCCGCATGTGCCAGACAAAACCTCTGATTCACTGCCACTATCTTTTCAAGCTTATGTGCTCAATTTGGTGTCTTTTCACTTCTTTCCCACATTTAGCCACTTACTTCCAAGTGTTATTTTTAAACATGGGGACAATGTGCCAGGAAGAGCCAAAGATGTTGAATGACTTGGAGAAGCAGTCATTGTAGATGAAGCCAGTATACATGGAAAATATGCCCATGAGCAGGATCAGATAGCGCCCACTGAAAAAAGTGTTCCAGATCTGCAGGGGAAGGAGGCAGTACTGGTAAACATACACATGTTGGACACCCCTTTTATCAAATGGAACAACAAGCCTTTTCCCAGTCTGATTCGGTCCATCATCTTGCTGGTACTTGCCTCATTAGTGCTCTTCTGGGCCAGAAGGCTCTCCTCATTAATGACCATCCAGAGAGCAAAACCCAGCATGACAGCACCATGGCCACAGTCCCCAAACATCACCGCAAAAAGGAAGGGGAAGGTAATGATAGTGTAAGGAGCTGCAGAAAGGAAAACATTATAAGCTCAGCTCCTCCTAAACAAGAGGAACTCAGCTGAGAAGCAGCTTGCCCCACCAAGCCATCCTGCACAGCTGCTGTCCTTTAAGAAATCCTTAACCTCTCCTCTATTCACCAGACAACCACGTCTACTGCAGAACTAGTTTTCCCACTAGAAAGTCTTTCCAACTCCACCTTCCATGCAGTTTTAGCCTTCATTTTGGCCCACCATTTAAAAAAAGCCATAATGTGCAGACAGTTGCATCCTTCTTTGTAACAGAACAATGCATTTGAAAGTTACAGTCATGTTTCTCAGTCTTCTGGGCTTAAACAGACTGAGTTTATCCAATTCACACCCAGAGACTCTCCTGTCTGAGTTTCTCTTCATTCTCGATGGTTTGCCTGGAACTCTCTACAGTTGTTGCACACTTTTCTCAGGTGCTTTTGGCTTCTTTGCACAATAAGCTTAATTCATTTTCCTGTGAGCTTACTCTTTTCCATAGGGCTGCCACCTCACCATTCGTATATTTGTACCATTCATCCTTCCTGCTGCAAGAAACCACTGGAGACTGAGGGGCCAAATTCTATACCTCAGAAAATCCACGCTTGCACACTGGGCAGGACAATTTTTTGCCAGTGAAATGTACTGTTCACATTTCTAATTGCATTTTAGCCTGGTGACAGAACTCAAAGTCTTCACTTGGGCTTTGGCAAGCCTGGCACAGGTAGCCAAGTGTTTCTCACCTGGGTTCATCTCCCTGTAGTTGCCCACACCGTATGCATCCACGATGTTCTGAAATCCAGCTGTGAACTTGTTAGTCCTATTGAAGGTGGGTGGTGCCATCCTAGTGTGTATGGTGGTCAGGATAGGGGTGATGGTAGAGCCACTTCTCTCCTGCAAACCCAGTGACAAGGGTAAGCACAGTCAGGGTAGCTACAAGGGAAGAACTGGTGCTGTAGCACCAAAGTCTTTGTTCAGACATGCACAGGCAACGTGAATGCTGGACTCAAGAGTTATATCTTAACCCTTTTTCTCATATCCAGATTTTCCCATTTTCTATGCTATTGATTTGTTCAGGGGAAGCTGTCAGCACTGCTGGCTCCTGTGGGTCGATCAGAAACCTGCTAAGATTTAGTGCTGACCTTAAATTCCCTGAGGCCAAGCAATCATGTAACAACCTCAACTTTAATTAAAGAACAGAAAGATTAATTAAAAAATGATTAAAAAAAAAAACACCCAAAAACAGAAAATGGAGTCCAGCATCACAGTAGCAGACAGAAGCCTGAACATATGCTCAACATATGAGCAGTGTGATTTGGGTGAGGGCACTTGTCTCTTACCATTCCCTGATGGAGTGCTCTTTTTATCCTGCCAGCATCAGCTACTGGGAACCAGATCTCTGCAATGACACACTGCTGGGTGACGTCAATGTTACAGCAATTCAGGATGTGGTAGATGGCCTTGATTTTCTTTACCTTGATCTCCCAGGACCACATGTTGGCTGCTGCCTCATGCAGCAGCCGCTGGCGGTGAGACTCAGTTTGGGTTATCACCTGTAACACAGCACAGGCAGTGCTCAAGATGGGAAGCAGCAGGTAGTATGGTCTGTTGTGTTGTAAACACTTACTGTATTTAAATCCTCAATCCTTGTGTTCACTCCATCAAGCATTTCTCGGCGCTCAGTGGCAGACTCTGGACAGGGATACACTGTGGCACGAAATCTAGCCGTGGGAAGAGAGACAAGAGAAAAAAGACCATTTATCTCATTATCTCTCTCAGCTGCTACAAGGTATGTGATATTACACAGCAGTGCTCAGCACTAACATCATCTATCTCCCTAATAACCATGATAGTAGAATTGTCTGAGTAGGAAGGGACCATTACATGTTATCTAGCCTGACTCCCCTGCACTGAACAGGGACGCATGCAGCTTGATCAGATGCTCAGAGCCTCTCCAGCCTAACCTTGAGTGTTTCCAGGGACCATCCACCACCTCTCTGGGCGGTTCCAGTAAAAAGCTCACACCTTAAATCCAGCCTAAATCTCTCCTTTTTTAGATTGTAACCATTTCCCCTTGTCCTTTCACAACAGACCTGCTAAAGAATCTGTTCTTATATCCCTCCTTTGGATACTGAAAGGATACCGGAGCTTAAAAGTCCGTGGGAGTTTCTTGGCCTACGAGGAGGCACGAAAACACAACCCAGGCAGAGGCAGCCCTGTTAACAGAGCAGCCAACAGATGTCCCTCTTGCACTGAGGCTGGAGGAATCCCGTGTCAATGCCTTGCAGTACCCTCCCTCAGTCACTGGGGGAAGGCAGAGCCAAACTCCTGTTTCACAGCAGGCAAACGCCCTCCGTGCATGCAGTCTGTGTGAGTAAATCCTGTGTGCAGGATAAAACAAAAGGAGAATGGCCATGAGGCTGGCTCTTGACTCCCGGTCCGTCTGTATCGCCAGACAGCTTGCGAGGATAGGTGCTTTTGTAATCTTATCTCTGAGGCCACGTTGGGGAGATGCAGCTTGTTTAGCGTGGTATAATAAGGGCTGAGGTGGGCTCCCTTTGTGTGAGTGAGGTCTTGTTTCCATGCAGGTGTTGAGTACTATTTCACCTATGGTATGCAACGTGACCACCCCTGGTATACTAATGTAAGAGCACTGTGGTCCTGCAGTGGGGCTGTGCTGAGAGAGGGTCACCGAACACAGCCCTTGTGCAAGCGTGGCAAATAGAAAGAGATAGAACAGGGTCATTGGGGTTACCTCTGTTATGGAGACAAAACCATGCATGCTCTTTGTACAGATATGCATTGCTTCTGGCTTCATCCGAACACAGAATACATCACCACCTGCTCTCCGAGGTCAGTTCCAGCACACACACAAGTGAGGACAGCAGCAAATTGAACAAAATGCAAAGAAGTTTCCTAGAGATCAGCCCAGAGCTGCACGCAATGACAGCGCACACCCTTCTGCTCAACATCCAGGACTGAAGCTCTGCTCGCCCAACACCTGGCACTCCTTTCCAAAGGTTATTCACCCCTACTAATTATTCCCATCTTCTCCTTCTTCACAGCTCTTAGTTCATCTTTAATAAGGATTTTTAATCAAACTTGAAAGCTTATTCCTCCGTGCTGCGGAGTTCACCCATTCCCAGTAATGTTACTGCAGCAGTGTTGCTTTGATCTTTTAACAGCCATTTTGCATACCCAGTATCAGGTTTGCCCTAATGGCACAGACATCTCTGAAAGCTCCTGGAGAATTCAGCAGGGAATCCTTAGACTGATAAATCTAGTTTAGTATTCACACGAGCACTGAGGCAGCTGCAAGAAAAGGAGGAAAAGAAAATTTCTTACATTTTCCTCCTCCCTTCTCCTCTAGACCTTCCACTAATAAATCTGTGCATGGACTTAATGCTCGTGAAATTGGCAGACTAATGTTACCAATTAGAGTCAAGCAGACACTACAGGCGTAACCTGAGGCACACCGCTTTGCAAACAAATCCTAGCCTACCTTGCAGGAGACTGGCTTCTATCAGTCCTGTGGTTTCTGCAGGGTGTTTACCTGTCATGAACAATGACTTAGTGCTAAGCAGAAATGTCCTGCAGAGGCTGGAATGACACAGCTGTCTGCTTTAGGTATTATTAACCCTGCCTTAAAGATGAGCCAGGCCAAAATGTCTCGATCTGTGTAGCAGGGATGGCCGATGGTCACAGAGCAGAAAAGGAGAGGCATGGAGTAGATATATTTTAAAAGCTTGAACTCAGTAAGACATATATACAGGTACATTAGCAAGCAAAAAATTGGAAAATAGGAAGAAAAGGCATAAAGGAGGATTTCAAGTGTAGCCTCATTTGGTGGCAGTAAATGAAAACCAGCAAGCTAGCACTGCAAAGGGCATCCTATGAATTTGTTTTCATAGAATCATAGAATCACAGAATATCCTGACTTGGAAGGGTCCCATGAGGATCATCGTGCCCGACCCTTGTCTCCACACAGCACCACCCAAACATCAGACCCTATGTCTGAGAGCACTGTCCCAGTGCTCCTTGAACTCTGGCAGCTCAGGGCTGTGCCCACTGCCCTGGGCGTTCTGTTCCATGCCCACCACCCTGTGGTGCAGAACCTTTCCTTTTACATCTAACCTGAATTTCCCCCATCTCCTTGATAGAACCTTCCTGCTCTTAGGGGTGTACATTTCCTTTCAGTTAGAAAAGCTGAGAGAAACTGGTCTAAGTTCCTCTTTGCGAAGCTACCACCACATCCAGCTCATGACAGCAAGTTGGCATGTTGTGGCCACATTGTGCAAGGATCTGCCCACGCTGCCAGCACCCTGTTGCAGAAGGCTGTGCTTCCCATTTGGAAGATTCTGGGTTCAATCAGCAGCAGAAATGCTGACAGGCATCATATGGCCTCTTCTCAAAGACGGCAGGCAGCAGGCTAATCCTGCACAGTGGGGAGGGCAAAACTCCTTCCTTTTCTGAGTCTCAGGATCACATAGGAGGGGCTGAGTCTCCCTGAACTCTCCAGGCCCCTATAGCTGCTTTTTCATCAGAGGTGGACATGAGACTGATTTGGAGCGAAGTCAGTTCTCCTGATGCTCTGAACGAACCCAGGAGGCAAGGAAAGGCCTTCCTGAGGGCACAAGCTGGGCAAGAGCAATTGTTAGCTCCTTCCCCATGAGCTTCTGCAGGCTGTAGGCACTTGGCTGCCCTGCTAGGCCTTGGGTTTATGTCTTGGATGGATCTGGTGACAGCCGACAGATCCCCTCATCAAATCTGATTTACACTGCAACAAAGCCCATCACTCACCAGTGTTATGAAAGAGTAACAAAATATTCAACCTGAATTATCCTTTCAAGATGCTCGATGGGGTGGAAACAAGTCATGCTGTATGAAGCTTTCATTTCTCTTCTGGGCTCTGTCTCTGATTACATGGATATTGCCCAGAGGTCTTGGAAAGGAGAGAGAGTAAACTACAGCATCATCTTTTCATGCTGAAATGCAGGAAGGTTTGAGAGCAGCCTGGGGATTAGCATGTTCTGAGTGCCTGGGCTGCAGGAGCTGCTTTGGCCTCTGGTTTTCAAGGTAAGGATGCTGAGTATTTCTTCAAAAGCGGTCCCGTTTGAAGATATCCCAAGTTAAGAACCTCACAATCAGAGTTCCTACTATCTCTCTCTAAGTCACCTTGGAAAGTCGAGAATTTCAATTTCCAGGTGTCAAGGTGATGTATATCTCTTCGGATTAGGAGCAGCAGAAGCGAGAAGCAGGAGGGAGTTCACTGGCTCTGCTGACAGCTCCCAGCCCTGCCAGCCCACACCAAACAGCAAAAACTTCTGTGTGAGTCCTGCCCAGCTGCTTACCCGTCACAAATCTTCTTGATTTTTTGTTTGAGCTGCTCTCCCTGATAGAAGATAATGAACACATTCTTTTTCACCTCTTCTCTCTGCAATGCAATTCAAGCAGAATTTAAAGCACTCGTGGCAAAGGATCAGGTGCAGAGAAGGTGCAGTTTCCCTAAGGCTGCCTCTTCAGTGTTTGTTCTTTTCCCCCAGCCCTAGTTTTCCAGCAGCATTGTTTTCCCCAGATGCAGCTTCAGGGACCAGCCAAGGGGCAGAGAGGAAGGGACGGGAGGTGTGGGGCACGAGGCTCACTCTGAAGCCACTGTGGGAGTTGACCCTCTGTGGTCATAGTCCACTGCCCTGGTGGCCCTCATAACACAGCCACCCCCCACTAGGGCTCATCTTAGACAGGCAGGGCAGAGAAACAACCTCAGCGATGGCACAAGTGGAAAGTGTCAGCAAATAAACCTCTCACCCTCAAGCTCTCCCTCTTTCCTCTACAGGCTGCCCTCAAGCATTGCAGCACAGACAGGGTACTGCTTTGGTTTCTGCAGGCCACAGGAATGTGCAGAGACAGGGAGAAGCAGAAGCAAGGGTACCCACCGTCACAGGGTCCTCCAGTGGAGTATCCATCTCAGTGTACCTCAGATATATGTTTCCCCTGCAGGCTCGCCACAGCAAACGCTCAAAGGGTATCATCCTTTCCCTCTTTATAACCCCTGCTGTGAATCTAAGCAGAGTTAGAAGACAATACATAAATAAATTACAAGCCCATCCTAAGACTTCTAGGACCTGTAGCACATTCAGGTTTGCAATCTCTTTCAGTGTGGTGCGGGTGGGAGGCCTGATCCAGAGGGGCTGTCACTGATACACACCCCAGCTTGGCAGCTGCAGCAGAAGAGGTGGTCCTCAGCTCCAGCAGGCCAGATGTGTCTTCACTGAAGAAATCATCTGGCAGATTGGTTTCTGCCTGGAAAACATCCATTTTATAAACAAATCTAAGTTTGCCGTTTGAAAACTATTCTCATATCTTTCTCCTGGCATGTTTTGTGTTCCCTTCAACCCCCTCACAAAGATTCAGAGCAAAAGAAAGAAAGAAAGAAGTAAAATACATCTCAGAAATGAAAAGCAGAAATCTCATCTGAGCACCAAATCCTTGAGCCCCAGTGAATCACACAGAGATGCAGACCCCAAAGTGATGGAGATATTTTTGCAAAGGCGTGGAGGTTGCTCCAAAAGCAGTGCCTCCTATTTTATTATTTTGGCCCACAACATTAGAGCTGGAGGTTGGTGGGATGGTAGTAGATGCTGAACCTTCCCACCAATATTCCATTACATTTTGTTGCTGTGTGACAGGTGGCAGCAGAGGGGCAGTCTGGCAAAATGACATCTGACACAGAAATGCCTATGAAGTAAAGTCATTGAATTTCCCCAAGTGGAAAAAATGGCACCCACGGACACTTGCTGAACATTTATGGAGACCAAAAAGTGGACGTGAACACAGTGAGGCAGTGGGTGATGCACATCAGCAGTGGTGGCAGTGACAGCATGTCACCTCTGCTGCTACAGATTTTTACAAGTGCAGCATGCAGGATCTTCTCTATAGCCAGTGAAAATGTGCAGCTAGTGCCTGTGTTGAAAAACAGTGTTTTGTAGCTGATAATTTGCTCTATCAAATAATGTTATTGTGTTCTTTATATCTGCTGTAATTTCCACAGAAATAAATAGGAGGCATTACTTTCAGACCAACCTACATGTCTCACTGACTTGTGTTAAAGATCACTGCGATTTGCTTAAGAGCCAGAAACAGCAACACAGAACATATCAAAGTGTCCACACTTTTAGGAATCTTCCACACCTCTATGGGAAGAGCAAAGAGGTCCCTCACCTCAAAGAAGTCCTGGGTTTTCTTCAGCAAATGCTTGAGTTCTGTCAGCTCAAGGAAGTTCTGCTTCAGAGTTTGCTGATTCTGGTTGGCTTCCAGCAGCTCAGCCTCAAGTTTCTCCAGCACTGTCTGTTTAGGAGCCAAGAGCATCCATAAAGAGCTCAGAAGCCGCCCAGTGTACCGTTACCAGGCTGATATTAAATCTTGAACAATAGTTTGTTGTTTCTTTTTCTTATTTATTTATTTATTTCCCAACAAGGGAATATAGAACTATTCAATGAGCCTTTTTAGTTAAGCACTGAGTTTGCAGAAAGATACTCATTATGGTCAATGACTCATTTTCCCATTGCCACATTCCCTGTTGTATGCTTCGCCCTGTTCAGGCATTAAAGCCAGAATTCACCCTCTCAAAGCACAGGCAGGTAAGTGGGTAGGTGTACCTCCATATCAATCATTTCCCGAGGCAGGGGGGTCTCTGTGTGCTTCTCTAGTTTGACTATCTCCACAACATCTTCCATTTCATTTTCCAGAAAGCCTGCAAGGAGAGGACACATATCTCTCGATATGGGTTCATTGCTGCTTCATCACCCTGGTCACCAGCTGCTGCTAAACCCACTGTCAGGACCAAGGCATCACAATGCTGTTTGTGTATTAAGCATTTTTCCCCAGCTTGAAGCACAGCACAGTGTTAGGAGACAGGTTGCCTGGACTGAGTCTTCTGCCCAGCCTCAGATGATTATTCTGGTTTTACATGAGCTAATTATCCTCCTTTCAGTTTCGTTCACTGTTTTCAAAACAGAGGCAAAAATTTATAGCCTGTGTGGGGTGAAGTGTTAATTAGCTGATGCAGGAAAAATACTTTCAGGGTCTCAGATGAAAATACCACCATTTTGCCTCTAGTCCGGCTTCACGGTGTGTGAGCACTTAACACAGACATAAATCCCACACTGCCAGTTGCTGGAGGGCTGGCTGCCTTTGACAAGCGTTTACTTACGCAGGATCCTCTCCAAGGATTCACACCTTCTCACTTCATTCACAAACTTTCTCTGGAAGCTGTTCACGTTCGCATTCAGCTGAAGACAGGAGGAAAAACAGGCCTGAGGGCGAAGGCTGAGCACCACCGCACTCATTTTAAACATCAGCAGAGAACAAATGCCTTTGGTGCAGGATGTTTTAAAGGCTCTTAATGGCAGGGCAATATTTCTGTGTATTAGGGCATCATGGCTTTACTAGTCTAATGAGCTCATAGAGAGTGAGTCCCACATTCTCTGCTGGTGGAAGGTGCCGTCCTAAAGGTGTGTAGAGGGTGTGCAGTTCACCAAGTGGGAATGGGGGATGGGTGCTGCCTCATAAAAGCAGAGAATCATTAATGTTGGAAAAGACCTCCAAGATCATCTAATCCAAATGTCAGCCCATCCACCAGCATGACACCTGACTTTCTGGTCATCTGTGTGTGCTCATGGTCTCCCCATGGGCTCTTTGACTGCTCTGCAGGGGTGACATTCACCACTTCTTTCCCCAAGTGCACATCCTGGAGAACAACCAGCCAGCCTACCAGGCACCACTCACATCTCTGAACTGGACCAGGCCCAGTTCTCCGAGCTCGGCCACGCAGCAGTAGGCAGCCTCCACTTGCAGGAAGAGCTGCATCAGGCTCATCTCCTCGCTCCGAAAGACAGAGGCCATTTTGGCTGGCCTCCTCTTGCCCAAGCGTCCGTGGGGGCCTCAGCTGCTGTGTGTTCTTCCTCACCCAGGGAGGTACCGAAGGTGCCGAGTGCTGTGGGAACATTGGGATCACTGAATCATAGAACCAATAGAATGACTTGGTTTGGAAGAGACCTCAAAGATCATCTAGTTGAAATCCCTCTGCCACACGTAGGGTTATCAACTACTAAATAAGGCACTAGATCAAGGCAAGTCAGGGTCCCTCCAGCCTGGCCTTGAACATCCCCAGGGAGAGGGTATCCACAGCTTCTCAGGGCTGAAGGCTAACACAATGCTGCCTATCACATCCTTCATAAAGGTTTCTTCTACTGCTGAAAGCAGGAGACCCCTCAGGCACACAAGGCTGCATCCCACCAGCATGGGGATGGATAACAGGGTGTTGGATGCAGCATGGAGGAGGGGAGCCACCAGTCTCCTATAGCAGATACCAATCAAATACTGGGCCTTGATCTCTGCTGAGCCGAAAATTCTTCAGACCGCTGTGCTCAGACCCCTGTGAAGGGTTCAGTTTCTCTTTGTCTACCAGAATGCAGAGTAAAAGACTCATTAGAGGCACCTCATGGTTATACTGCAATTAGAAAGATGCCAGACTGGTTTCTATCACTGGCATTGGTGGCGAGAACATAGCATTGCAAAAATGTCTGGAGCATGTTATATGGGAGTGGGGAGGAGCATTTTATTTAAATTAAAACAAACTTTAAGATAGAAAAAACATTTTCTCCCCATAAGGGACTGTTTTCAAAATGAGAAAAACGACATACCGTGCATTTCACATTAGTTCCTTTCTCCTCTATGCTTCCCATTATTTACCTCAGGTAGCTTGAACATACATATTGCCTGTAGTCATTCTTGCACAAAATTAGCTAATTTACTTGCACAAACACAGTAATTATTATTGCCCAAAGAAAAACATGCAAGTAGCTACACTTCGTGCATGCATTTAGTTTTGAGAATTTGGTAGCAAACATACATCTTCTAAATAGCAAACATACATCTTCCACATAGCAAACAAAAATCCCTACGCAACCTCACTTGTACTTGTTGACAGGGATAGGAAACCAAGTTACCTCAACCTCTCTTTCAGCCTTCCTTCCTTACAGTTTTGTGTGGGTTATAATTATATTTTTTTATATAATGAAGGAAGGTCTCCTCTTAAATACGCTAAAAGCACTTTGTAGGGTGTTTGAGGCTGTCTAAGAGGAGCACCATAGTCACCAGTCTGTGTTTGCTCGACTGCCCTGCGAGATTTCCTTGTCTTACTCCATTCATTCACTACGTGATTTAATGTGCTGAAAATAAGGTATACAAAACAAACAGTTAACATAAAACTTGTCTTGTACCAGCTGTAGTGGGTTGAGTAAGGATATAACTATTGAAAATGCCTGGGTATTTCCAACAAAATGGAATTTTCACAGGAAAAAGTCCCCAAAGCTGCAACCCACACCCACGCTATTCACTCAACATCAACAGTCCCATAGCTCTGATTTTCAAGAAATTGAAAAGATCATCAAAACGTTCCCCACCTTAACTTCTTTTAGGCTGAAAAGCATGAAGAGAATATAAACTGGCTGTTAACTTCCACTGAGAAAACATTAGCTCTTTAGAACTGAACTATCAAAACTCAAATCAATATCTGAAATGTTTTAATTCGAGCTACTTCTCTTCTGTGACCAGTCAGGGAAAGATCCCAAGGTTCAGCCCCTCTTGATTTGGAATGAAAGATGTAAAAGGCAAATAAGAAGAGAATGCTCTTTTCATCCAGAAAGCCTATTTCCTCCACTTTGGAGGATGGCAGAGCACTCTCCTTCCACCCTGTCGTACAGGGAGCTTTCCGAAGAGCCGCTCTCAGATACGCCTCTCTCATCATTCCCCACCCCAACTGCTTTTTGCTTTGGCAAAATAACAGTTAACAGAAAGTCACTCACGCTTCCTCTGCTTGCTGTTTTCCAGCGATGTTACGGGGCATGAATGCACGCCAGGCTGCAGGCACGCTGCTGTGTGGCTTGAAGGTGCTGCACTGCACTCTTGTCCCCGTGTCCTGTGGATGGTTGTGGCTACGGGGCTCAGCTGGGAGCAGCAGGTTGTTCCTGCTGGGCTCTGTGCTGGTCTGGACCAGAGAAGGGAAGGCTTCTCATGGCCTGGAGTGGCCCAGACCCGGCGCTTTCTGGCTGGGTCCCCACCTCCCCATGATGCGGTGTTGTGTTGGGACTAACAACACACGGTGCCTGAAAACGAGCCAGAGCCTTTGAGACCTGCTGCACGCTGGGATCTATAGACCAATAACAGGTCATTTGCAGTGCTGGGCACAGCGTCTGCGATCAGGGAGGCGGAAAACTGCTGTGTTATTTCTTGCTGTGTTTCCTCAAACAAAGAGGAGGGGAACACAAGTGCAAGGGGCTGTGCCAGAAGTGCTCTATTAGCCAGGGGCAGCGAGGAGAGAAGGAACAGGATTCTCACTGCAGGGAATACTGAGTGCTGCACTCAGAGGAAAGATGGTTTTACAGCCTTTCTCCTACTCTGGAGAGAAGTGCTGCTCTTCCAAAATCAGTGGCGCAGCTCCCACTGAGGGCAGGGGAGAAAGGGCTTCATCCCATTAAATAAGTGTGGTTGTGTCACTGCTAAGTACAACATCCATAAGGAATCCCGCTCGAAGGAAACACATGGCTACACCTAAGTTGCAAAGAGTCCTTTAAAGCAATGTTTTCTCTCAGCCAGGCTCCTGTAGGTTCCCAGCAGCCCTGACACAAGCAGGGTACAGTGTGTCCAACAGAACAGTTCTGCTGGCTGGGAACAATAGCGAGTTTTCTAGCACAGAGCTTTCCATTCTAAAGCAGCAAGGAGTGGCCCTGCCCACTAAGCCAGCTGCTGGGAGATGGCTCGTGCTGGTTTCTGAAACATGCTGCCTCAAACTGAGTGACCCAAAATGAACATATAAAACCTATCAGAGTAAGCTGTACTACCCTGGCCATGCGACCTGGCTGGCTGAGCAGCAAGAGAACACAGGGCACAGGGATAAAGCTCTCCTACCCTTTTCCCCCTCTTTGCATGCAGAGGAGAGCAGCAGAAAGCATCTCCTATTTCATGCCTTTGGCACGGAGAAGTATGAACATTATTTGATAATAATCTCATTATTACCACTGGCAGCAGGCAGAGCAGTGGATGCTGGTCAGAGGTGCAAGAGCCAGGGGAGGCTCTGGCCCCAGCAGTGGGCTTGTTGCGTTTCCTGGCTGCCAGGCTGGCTGAGGGCAGCTGCTCTTGGGACAGTACAGGGGCACAGCAGGGCCATGGGCTCAGAATTTATCTGATAGCAACACCAGCCAGGGCTGAGAAGCACAAAGGGTACAGCTGTGCAAGTTGCTGCAGTTGTTTTTCTCTGTTCCTACAGAAAGCAGATCCCCTTCTTTCATTTAAATAATAAAAATCTGGTGGTTTGGACTTTTTCCCCCTCGTTTGTCCAGTTCCATCATTTAACACTGCTGTTCACAAATAGTTTTAGCTGAGGTAGCCTTTCCTCATGTCAGTGAAGATGGTAACCAGAACAACACTCTCTCAAATGGAAACATTACTGGGATTGAATTCATCTGTTTAAGTTTATAAGCCCTCTGAAGCCATATTTTGAAAGCTTTATGAAGACCACTGGGGAGAGACCTCAGCCTACAGTACCATGCCCTCCCAACACTCATCTTTTCTAGAGTTGTGCCTGGAGATTCTGCTGTCTACAAAGCAAGCATGCAAGATAGATCTGCACATACCACCAAGTCTACTCTTTGGCTGATTGTACCATTATCCCTTCCATAGGTTGTGAATTGGCAGCTGGGAAGTGCCAGCCAGCCCTCAACTCCAGCCTGTCCGCATGTAAAGCTAAGGGAGGTCCCGAACAGGCTACAGTGGGGATGTCATAATTTTCAGCTGTCAGGAGAATTTCATGCAGCTGCAGGTGTCTCCAGGATCAGCACCTCAGACATTACCTCTTCATGCTTAGCAACATCACACAGGAGGCTTTGTGTGGCTATGCAGGTCGTTAATTTGTGAGCTTTCCAAGCTACCTACCTAGCCAACCAGGGTAGCATCTCAGGTAGAATCATAGAATATCTTGAGTTGGAAGGGACCCACAAGTATCATGAAGTCCAACTCGTGGGTCCAGACAGCACCACTCGAAAATCAGACCTATGTCTGAGTGCTGTCTAAATGCCTATTGAAATCCAGCAGCTCAGGGCCATACCTGATGCCCTTGGGAACCTTTTCCAGTGCCCAACCACCTTCTGGTGTAGAACCTGTTGCTAACCCCTACCTGACCCTCCCCTGATGCAGCTCTGTGCCAATCCCATGAGTATGAAGAAGCCAGAGTAGGGTGAAGTTATCCTGGTCTCAAGGGTCTTACACATAGAAGGGATTTGTCCTTGCACGATTTTCATGCCAAGAAATGATCTATCTGGTCTTCTGTGCTCACAGGTTGTAGGGTTTTGCCCTGAGTTAAACACAGAGATACTACACAGTTCCTGGCATACTGGTCACATCAGGGAGACACTGGGGTTACAGTAGCAACAAGATTTCCCTTGGAACACCAAATATAAACATGCTGCATATACAAACAGAAAATATATTTACAGACAGAGTGAGGATATGTGTATGAGTGATAAAGGTAATAACTCCCTGAGAACCACACCCAGTGGTGACGTGCCAAGGGTAAAATCATGTTCAGCAAAGAAACCTCACTCTGAAGCTCTCTCTGTGGCACAGAATAACAAGCACAGAATCACAGGATATCGCAGGGGTTGGAAGGAACCACAAGAGATCATTGTGTCCAACTCCCTGCCAAAGCAGGTACCCTATGATAGGTTGCACAGGTCTTGAATACCTCCATAGTAAACAAGTCTTGAATGTCTCCATAGAAGGAGACTCCACAGCCCCTCTGGGCAATGTGTTCAAGTGCTCCATCACCCTGACAGTTAAGTTCTTCCACATATATTTAGTATGCATTGTCTCTTTAATAGTGAGTTTGGAAAGCAGACCAGCAGCCCTATGCACTGTGAAAAGTCTCCAAGGGGAGAGAAGTACATAATAAAGTAAGTAAAGGCATATCTTGAGAAGTGTATGTACACAAAAGCATAGGAAGCAAGTGAGGGAAAGCTCTGGGGAGCCTTATCACTCTATGGACAGTCACAGCACTGAAGTATGAAATAAGAAATGAAACAAATCCAAATCTGTGTCAGGAGATGATTTCCTAGGGCTCTCGTTGTGACTGAACTTATCAAGCTAAGCCTTCATTTCCAGTCCTATCCAAAAACTGCTGAAGCCAAACACAGCCTTTTCTCTGCTTCAGGAGACTTTGGAGCAAGACCTGTCTGAGAACTACAGAGGAAACAAATGCTGGAGAGGAGAAGAAATACATTATGTTAATTGTGAAAAGCATTTTCAGCATCCTCAAAGTGGATGTTTACCTGCAAGCTGACACAGTGTATATAGGTAAGAGTTAAAATTCCAAAGATATGCCATTCATTCCTGTAATAGCAGGGCTGTTTCATCTTCTTTAATTTCCCCTTAAACATTCTGTTCTGCACAGAATGCTTTGGTGCTCATTATTTCTGCAAAATTAACTGCCAGGTCAACTTTCAGCAGGAGCTCAGGAGCTATGGTTGAGAGATTCAGGAGGGACGGGTAGAGCTGGAAGCAAGCAGACCTGCCTTCCCAGCACAAAGCGGAGCTTTTGTTTAGCTTTGATGCAACAGCATGCTCAGATAAATGCATGAATTAGAGAAAATTGGCATGAAGGGACTTAGGCACAGAACCAACAGACATGGTGGTGTCCTACAGGCCACCTCCGAGCAACTCTGAGCAACAGGAGTGTTTTCACAGCATGCTTCTTGCCATAACGTGTGCCTATCTGTGCCAAGAGCCACCAGCACTGTGGTCACGCACTCAGCATGATGCCAACTGAGCAGGACATGCTATGGGCCCAGTGGAACACACCAGAGCCACTTCTGGTCACCAGCTGAAGGACAGGGCCCGTGGTACTGAGAGGCGGCTGCCACAGACCGGCTGGTGGCAGCTGTGACTCCTCCATACCTGGTGCTATGTTGACACAACAGGAGGACAAGGACGATGTTCATGTCCTTTTCAGCTGTCCTGCCCCATTCTGCAGCTGAGTGAGGCCTTTCTCTAGGGGAGTGCTTTGCAAGGTGCTGACAGGGAACAGAACATGCCCGGGGCATGAGAAGGGCAAGCTGGGGGATGGAGGAAGCACCACACCGAGGTGGCCACAGCTGGAAGTGGGGGACACCCACACTGACATCTGGCAGTGAAGCTACGCAAAGTACACATGACTCTGCCTCCCCTTGGGCTGGCTCACCCCATGGAAACATGGAAACACAATGGCTGCACCCCTCAAACAGGTTGCCCGGAGATGTGGTTGATGCTCTGTCCCTGGAAGTTTTCAGGGTGAGGCTGGATCAGGCCCTGGGCAACCTGATGTAGCTGTGGTGTCCCTGTTCGTTGCAGGGGAGTTGGACTAGATAGCCTTCAGAGGTCCCTTCCAACGCTAACGATTCTATGATTCTATGATCAGCACCCAAAATCACTGGGGGCAACCACTGAGAAGCACAACAACCTGTGCAGCCCACCTCTTGCTGTGGTTTCTCCCTGATTTATTCCCTGAAGCTTTCTTTAGCAAGGATATGAGTGGGACCCTGGCCATCCTGATCTGGTGGGTGGCAAACCTGCCCATGGCAGTAGGTTGGAGCTCAATGATCATTAAGGTCCCTTCCAACTCAAGCCATTATGTGATTCTATGATTCCAGGACATCATGATGAATAACAGATAGGAGCAGCATAGCCAACAGTCTGGGGAACCACAGCAATCTGCGGTGCCCATCAGACCAGGGCAACACCACTAGTACTTCGGTAGCATGGCTTTTCCTGACAGATGGAGCTGTTCTGTGATAGCAAGAAGGTGGCATTACTACAGGAGAAGAAGTAAAAGCTCTTCCAGCATCATCTGAGGGCAGTGGAGACAGTGACTCGACTGAGCTTATGGGGCTTTTCCTTAGCAGAGAACCTGTAATGCAATCTATCACCTCTCAGATAGTTAAGGGAAGGACATTGTTGCTGAGTGATAGATGCTGGTAGTCTACACAGAGCAATTGGTTTCAGTCCATTTTTGATGGAAAAGTGTCCATACCCTGTGTTAACTCAGTATTTGCTCTACCAGTAGGAACACGCTACTTTTATAGGCTTCCACACAGATCTTCCAAAGAAGCATCACTGCCAGGCAGCTTGACTGCTCTAGGATCAATTCAACATGCCAAAACAGAGCCATAGGGAAACAAGTTCCCTGTGCAGATGATACTCGGTGCCTCCCAGCACTTTCAACCCATCTTTGTAGGATCTAAAGGAGATTAGGATGACAGCAGCTGCTTGAGGATCCCACTGGACGGTCTGGCCCCAGAAGCCTTTCCTCCCTCAGGCTGCAGTAGGTTCTGGGGTTAAATTCCCAGGTTTGACCTTCAGGGGTTCTACAGACTTGGTGCTCATATCCACCACCTTTCAAGGCTGTTGTGGTCAGAGCCCTTCTCCTTCCTCACCCTGTTGTGGTAGGGAGGTTCAAAGTGTCCTGGCAGCAGGAAGCTCCTTTGCTCCACCCTCTGCCCTGCGTGCTGGCTGAGTGTATCCAGGATTTGCTGAACCATTGCTGCCAGAATTGGCATGCCGATCCTTGCAGCTGCTCAGCAGAAGCTGGACCTCTGGCATGATGCTTTCCTCCCATAAGCCCTGGACGTCCTTCATCATGCTCTTCTTCACCACTGTGCTCCGGTGCTCCTGTTCTGCAGGTATTTCTTTTCTCTTGTGCTTCACTTTCTGTACCCTTCCTTTTCCCCCACTCCTCTCTACATCTAAAGGTATTGCCCACTGTTTGTTTTTCAGAAACAAGGTGGGCTCCCTTGTCTCATCCAAAAAGTGTAAAGAAATGGGATTGCTTAATCCTGATGAGACTTAATGTGGTTGATCACAGCATCTTTCTGCCAGCTATTTACAAATCCACTACAAATGTGACTGAGCTGCAGGTTGCTCTGCTGAATGGCAATGAGACAGGGGACCACTGTTTCTTGCCCCCACTTACTGAGGCAGGAGATCACTTGAAATATCTCCCAGGAGGCTGCGTAGTCTGGTTTAGATGTGAGTAGGTACTTTTTGCAGGAAATCTTGCTTTGCAGCCCTTTTAGTTGGAGAAGCTGCCTAAAGCCTAAATGTAAATGAGACCTGTCTCATCATGATACTGCCCACATTTGTATACCAGCATCAGTGGAGATCAACCACATGCTTAAAGATGGGCCTGATCTGACAGCCTGTCCTTTGGGCTTCCCCATCTATAAACATGAACCCTGTGCTCTGCAGCGCTTTCTTCCACAGGTCACGTAGAGGTCTAAATGTTTCTTCCAGTGCTCCTGTAAGGTACTTATTAACCCAGAAAATAACTTACCGGCATGGCCAAGGTCATTCAGCAAGCCCTAGCAGAATTGGGGAGGAATGAGGAGTGTTCCAACCTTGCCCTGGAGGAGGCTGACCCGTGGACCCACTCCCCACTGGGCAGCAGTAGGGGAAGCTGTGGCCTTGATGACATAAAACTGAAAGTCAGCAGGTGACCCCAGGGGGGCACTTCCTGCAGGACAACCTCATTTCATTCACTGTTGCTTGGAAAATGCCAAATTCAAAACAAAGTGTTGGTCTGTTTTGTTCTCCTGAGCTGGAGTTAAACATGAGATATTACTTTATACTCTTTCATGTAATCAAGCTGGTACTTAATTTTGCTCCCTGTCATACTCCAAGTTGTTAGCTCAGAGTGATAGTTTGACTGGAAAGAGCTCTCTCACAGCCCCTGCTCAGTCTCTGGACCAGGAGCCCATTGGAGACTCTGCTTGCATGCAGCAGCCCTTCCAGCAGCAGCCTGTCAGACTGTGTTATTCTTATGTCTCTGCAAAGCACCATTTCAGCATGGGATATTTCATCTGGATGAACTCAAGCTGGGTTGCTTGTAGTGGCCCAGGAAGATTTTTTTCTTTGACTCCCTTCCTTCTGCAGCAGGGAACAGTTTGGTGCTCCTGCACAGAGACTGCAGCACACTATGCTTCTCCCACATGGGCATCCCTCAGCCATCCCTGCCTCCCATCTTGCAGCACTCTGAGGTCCGTGCTGTGGCTGAAGGAAAATGGGTATAGGGAAGGCCTAAGAAGGCTTTGCCCTGTGACACTGTGTACAGATTTGGAGGGCTGCAGACTAGAGGCAGCACTGCACTGAAGTGTCAGTGTGCTCTGATTCTAGGTAGGAAGCAGGATAAAGATGCAAAATCTTCACTTACGCCCCTCTCCCTCCTTTACCTATATCTGCACGTTGTATTTTCCAGCCTGAACTGGTTAATGAGCTCTGCTTTCCTCCTGTGCTTTCCTTCTGGCAGCAGCTGGAGCCTCCAACATTTCAACAAGCACCATGCACACAGACGAGTATGAACCGCCATGTCTTAGTAAGTCTTTGTAAATCATTACTACCATGATAAAGCCAGGTAAGGAGACTATACAGGTTATTGGTGAGGCTATCTTGGAGAACAGTTTGTCTGTTATGATCTGCTGTTATCAAGGCTTCAGTTGCAGGTGAAACTCTAGGAAGCATTTCCAAGACTTCCCCAATCAGCCAGGCTTAGGCAACCTGAGATCCCACCAGTCCTCCTACAGTCATTCCCCATCATAAACATGAAAAAGCCCCAAGTCCTGTACTTCCTGAATTGCAGTACATGTACCAGTAGAGATATGCTACTTCAAAGGACAACAATTGTATAGGAGATGGGTGTCCCTCTCCCCTCTCTGAACAATTTCTGTTTACTGGTGGGAAAGGCTGCTCTCTGCAGCAGTGGTGCTGCACATTCTGAAGTCTTGAAAACACATAGATGAAACTGAATATTGCCACCCTTGAGGTTAAGTGCCAGGCTTATGGGAATGATGCCCAAAGGTAAGGTGACAGGCCACGGGGCAGACTGTGATGTCAGTATCTCACCTACCTTCTAGCAAAGAAAACCTGCTCTGTACTTAGCCTTCCATAAGCTCACTTCATTTCTTCCCCTCCAGAGGTGGACTTCTGCACTCTAGCAGCCGTGTGCTGTCCAACTGGTGTGGACGATTACGGATGGATTGCAGCGGCTGTTGGCTGGAGCCTCTGGTTTCTGACTCTCATTCTGCTCTGTGTGGAAAAGGTCATGAAACTCCGGCCTGACGAACCCAAATATTTGGTAGCCTGAAGCAGGGCAAGTCATTATACAGCAGTGAGGCACAGATAGTCTGACAAAGCATTTGAATCACTTCCTGAGAAACAGAAAAGAAAGTGAAGTTGCCCTCAGCTCAAATAAGTAAGCCCACACATAAGTGGGTCATCTGCTGGGGCACCGCCCTTCCTGGAATGCTAGAGCTGCTGTCCCAAGCTGGTCACCATGAACATCCCAATGCACATAGACAACATTTAGTATCATAGAATCATCCTACTGTTAGCCCATCTCCACCATGCCCACTAACCACGTCCCTCAGTGCCACATCCACGCATTTCTTGAACATCTCCAGGGATGGTGACTTTACCACTCTGTCATTGCCCTGAGCCCATCCAAGCCTGTCCCGTGGGTACAGTCGGACCCTGGAGGACCTGGTACTAGGCTCCCTGCCCTGAGACAACCCAAAACAGCCTTGGAATTTGAAAGAGCAGCAGGCTTGTTTCTGAAGGATCAACATCATGAGATTCAGTACTAAGCAGTGGGCCAGGCTATATCACTAAAAGAATGCAACTCATTGGCTATACAAATAACTTCTGTTTACTAAACCAAAGTGTTTACTGACACCAAGAAAAACTCTGTTTTGGAAACTTGAGTGTTGTTTGGGCTGGTTCAAAATTAGAACTAATAATTCCACTGCAACGTATATGTGAACTGCTTTGTGGGAGGTTAACATGTTGGTTGTATCTACTCGGCTTTCACCTGTCTAGATAATTACGACACACTACACCACTGCAAATGGGTTTTAAACCAGTATTTCCAACTCAGACACAACACTGGTCCTATTTATGTAAGATGATAATAAACAATCTTCTTGATGGAAGTATTCCCACTGACTGTTTTAATCCCGGTTTATGTTGATATGGCTTGTATCAGTAAGGAATTACTTCACCCAAATTGCTAGAAACATGATCTTAATGAGAAATATTCACACAGCAGTGTTTGCCTCATTGCAATCAAATCATCTTATTTGGGAGAGTTGTAACCACTTTAGTATCTATCTATTATTAAAACCATAAATCAGCATGAAACCCACAGAGTCTTATAAAGAATAGCAAACCTCCTAGAGACCAACTGAAATGAAACACAAAAGACCATACTTAAACCAAAGAAACCTATAGTGGAGATTTGTATCAATTAGATATTAAAGTTTCACCTCAGCTTACCAATAGATAACTTTTGGGGTTAGAAAAGATACAAATCAGTTTAAAACTCCTCATATTATTTCTTGCACAACCAGGCATTCAATCAGGACAGTTCTACACCTGTTCAAACGGGTGCATGGGTCTTATCAGCTTTGCACAGGAATGGGTACAAGTTAGACACTGAGAAAAAGACATCCTTCCCTAAAGAATCATAGAACCTTTTGAGTTGGAAGTGACCTTTATTTAAAGACCATCTAGTCC
The DNA here is from genome assembly GCF_039878825.1 of Excalfactoria chinensis. NCBI lineage: Eukaryota > Metazoa > Chordata > Aves > Galliformes > Phasianidae > Excalfactoria > Excalfactoria chinensis. The sequence goes on along the minus strand of NC_092825.1, from coordinate 53,424,803 downwards.
AACTTCCTGCAATAAACAGCTAGATCAGGTTGCTCAGAGCCTGATCCATCCTGGCCCTGAAAGTCTTGAGGGATGACCCCATCAACCACATCTCTGGACAACCCATTCCAGTGCCACACCACCCTCATTGTAAAAGACTGTTTCCCTATGCCTAACCCAAATCTCCCCTCTTCAAGCTTGAAACCATTTCCACTTGCTCTATCCCAACAGACCCTGCTAAAGAGTCTGCCCTATCACTAGTGTTACATAACACAGTCTTCCAGTGGGAAATGCTGAGCTGAGACAGTCAGGAAAGAAAGTGGTAGATTTTGTTGTTGTTTCTTACACGTATCACGGTACTATCAGTAAATAACCACAAAACATCGTTTGCTTAAGAAAAAAAACCTCAACATTTAAGCATACAACAATTAAAACAAAAGAAGCAGTCACAAGGCAGAAGTTGATATGGACGAGCCAGCCACTTCTGTCCACAAAAAATATATAAACCTGTGTGTACAAAGGTATAGAAACATAGGATTCTACATTTTACTGTTGGCGTTGACTGAAAATACACTGAGATGACAATCAACCACTGCAGTCATTGATGGACAGCAAATCTTACAGGTATACACATCATATTTTTCCCGATGTCTTAGTTTTAATAGTGGAAAACGTGCATTGGTCTGAAACCAATGTGATATCCGTTGTGTAAAAATCATTGTCTTAGTGCCTACCTCCTGCAGAACTCCTCCCAGTGCTCTCCAGTTTTACTTATTTTGTTTTCCTGGCCAGGAACACATGAATTCCCTCTGGAAATGGAATTAGTTTTGAATTTTGAAGGGATATGTTTTACAGCTTTCACATTTCCTTGGTTAATTGCCTTGGCACTTGGCTACAGTCAGTCATGGAATTAAATTTACTCCAATATAAAGAGCTGTAAGAATATGATGGAACTGTTAGATGTCAGATAGGATAGAAAATGGAATAGAAAATGGACTAGAGTGGAACCGAACAGAATGGGGTAGAATGAGTTGGAATGGAGAGGAATGGAGTAGAGGGGGATGGAATAGAGTAGAATAGAATAGAGTAGAACAGATGAATTAGACAGGACCTTCAAAGATGATCTAGTCCAGATGCCAGACCACTACAATCCAGCACACTAACTGTAAACTTCCTCCATAACAACTGGACAATTTGAAGGGGCTTCCTAAAACCTGCCTTTAGATGCACATCTTATTTGTTTTCCACGTTTTCCAAAAGAGTCTGCTTGTGTGCAGTCACCTTCAAGAAACACAGGTTATTTAAATCTCAAGTTTTGCTTCTCAAAGCTTTTTGCAATTTCACTGCAAAAGAAGAAATACTCTAATGGCCTTGCCAGTGTTTCAGAAGCTTGTCTACAGTTACAAAAGTGCAGAACAAAAAAGCTGTATTCAAAAGACTTCAGAAATAGATATAAAAACAAACCAAAAATTAGCATGTCTAACTAAATTATTCATACCTGGTAGACAGTATATATTATGCAAAGATAGAATCATTGAGTTAGAAGGGACCTTTAAAGGCCATCTAGTCCAACTCCCTTGCAATGAACAGGGGCACCACAGCTAGATCAGGTTGCCCAGGGCTTGACCCATCCTGACCTTGAAAGTCTCCAGGGACGAGGCATCCACCACAGCTCTGAGTAACCTGTTCCAGTGCCTCACAACGCTCATTGTAAAAGACTTTTTCCAGATATGTAGCCAAAATCTCCCCTCTTTAAGCTTGAAGCCCTTTCACAAAATCACACAGAATCACAGAATCACCAAAGTTGGAAAAGACATAAAAGATCATCCAGTCCAACCATTCACCTATTACCAATAGCTCCCACTAAAAGTACAAAAGTACAGTACACCACCTTAAAAATGTAGTCCATTAGCCAGGTCATAGACTCATTTATTTCATGTCATCTCATATTCTTCACACTATCACTGACACTTACTATAATACCTCTTAAAGTATTACAGCTGAAATTGTACTGTTATCCCCAGTTTGTGTATTGCTGTCCAAGCTCTGTTCCATTAATGGAGCTACACTAATACATGCGATAGCACGTGCCCTCTTTTTAGTGTTTTGTTTTTCCCACAGCAATTCAGGAAGCGTACAGTTTTTATTCCCACAGGAAAACCTGGAGACAAAACATAATTACTAATTTATCAATGTGTATACATCATTTCTCCTGAGTTAAAATTTGATGCCCATACTATGCTGTAGCACCAAGCTGGTTTAGGCTCTCAGACATCTCAAAGCATGTAAAATATAAGGCGTTGGCTCATATCACCCATTAAATCACCCCCTACCCTCTCAGAATGATGGTGGATATTTTAACACTCCAGTCATCTGCGGTACATTGAACAGTCAAATTCCATCCTTGCACCAAAAAGTTCTTCAGTGGAAGAAGAAGGAAAAGCAATCTACTCCAGCTCATACGACTCAGTACAAACACAGCCAAAGTGGTTGAAAAGCAGGTGGCTGAATGAAAACACTTGGGAGAGCTGCTGCTGTACAGGTATCTCAATACACAGAGCAGAATGGAGCACGCAACCATTCAGCACTTCTAATACCGTGTGAGAGAAACATCAGAAGCAGTGCATGACTCCAGGGAAGCTACTTTAATTTGCCTGGGAACGATATCGATCACATCTGACCAGTGATTTTTATAAATTCTTAATTTAAGTCTAAATTGATTGATATGTGATGCATGACTCTTCATCTCTTTAGAAACTATCGCTCCGGTAATGACTCACATTACTCACTGCTTCTTATCCTTGGGGTTTTAGTGAATGAGCTACATATTAAGCAATTGCATTTTACAATGATTACACTTTGCAAAATCACCAGAGGGATGAAAACTGGCAAGCATCAGAGGTTCCCACTCACCGAGAAAATACAGAGGTTAAATTCATAAGAAAAGTTTCACAGTGCTGGGAATTGGTAGCAGTTTTGATAAAGCCACTACAAAGACTAGAATTTCATAATATTACTGTAATTAATTAGAGGCAAGGAATGAAATACAGGAAATCCTGGGAAACAGCCACCCCCTCTCCTCACTCCAGATCCTCATTTTGCAGTATCAGTGGCAGCAGCCACTCCTGTGGAATTCAAACTCATTATTACTTAATTCAGACAAAGATGCCACAGCCTGGAGAAACTTCTGCAACAACAGCAAGGTGGGATTAAAGGTCCCTCCAGCTCAGCTCTCTCTCACAGCGGCTGCCATGTGAGGAGAAAGATAACAGCACAGTACACACAGCGATCCATCCTGCCTTCCCTCCCCGCCTGAGTTCACAGGTGAAACACAGCACCCTTCTGAAACACGACAGAGCTCTCTTGCAAGTGCTCACCCCCCAGGCATTTTGAAATTAATCCTTTGAGGGCTGTAGATAGCTTCATGCAGTAATACCTCGCCACCGACTTTTCCTTTTCAGCTTTTCCCAGGTGATTACAGTCACTCCTGTTCCCCCTGCTTCTCCTTCCCATTGAGCTCATTTTTCCATAAATTTCACATATTCACAACTTTTCTGGAAGTCTGTACACTGACTTAAGCACAGCATTTCACCCTGCAAGTAAATCACGTGACTGACTTTAAGACAGATATATAGACCCAAAGCCCTAAGCCCAAGTTAGAACATTTTCCTAGCTCTGTGCTCTTTGCTGGGTTACCTTCCAAATTATTTATTCATTTTAGCTTTCCTTCTATTATTGGCCATATATTCAATACACTGGGATTCCTCCCTTTGTTTCCTGTCTACAGCTGCAACCACTGCATGTTGCAACAAAGCAAAAAGTCCTATCTTGTCATTTCATGCTTTTCAGGTCAGATATTAAAAACATTTCCTCTCAGGAGTGATGCTGCAGTGCTAGCACAGGCTGCCCAGGGAGGTGGTGCACTCACCATCTCTGGAGGTGTTTCAGAGCCGTGTGGATGTGGCACTGAGGGATGTGGTCAGTGGAGATGCACCTGAAGTGCATCTTCAGTGCAAAGCTGCAGGACAGTATTACCCTTCACTCCCAGGTGGAGATGTGACTGTTGTAGATAATGCTGCCATCAGTGATGCCAACTTCTGAAGGAACAAAAACTTCCATTAACTTCCCTGCAGCTCTACCACACTCTCTGCAGAAGCAAGAATATGGTTTCCAGCACCCGATTTAATTCTATTCCACATTTTGGTGAAGAATAGCAAGATATACCAACAATGTAAATACTTCTCCATGCATCTACATACTTTAAATGAGAAAATCTTTATCTGTAATCTTTTGAAGTGTTCATATTTAAAAGAGCCATCATCAAATGCTGGGCAATAAGAGTTCCTTGCACAATGCAACGTGACCTACCCGAAACCATTTTATTAAGGGTTGCAAAGGCCAACAAATACTGTAATGGGCTCATGGGTTTATGAATGCCCAAATCACCTCTACCTCAGAGAATGCGAGCAATCTCCCATTTGCCAACTAAGCTGAAGTACTACTGAGACTTGCAAATTCCCAATCCTGATTCCTTAACTCCGTGGGTAAAAGCTTCTTCTTATTATTGCAATATTTAAAAATTGCTGTTATTTTAGTCAAATTTCTTTCAGATCTGCATTTCAGGACCAGAGGAGAGAGCCGCACTGCCAAATACAACACCACATCAATTCTTCCTTGAGGTTTTTTTCCTGAAACACAAAGTGGTATCCAGCTACTGCCTTTAACTCATAACAGCACTAAAACATTCCAACAACCTGGATGAGACAACCAACTTCCAAGACATCATGTGCCAAATACCTTAGAGAAGTGATCATGGGATCACGTCAGAGTAATTAAGAAGCACAGACATTAGCATATAAATGGAAATGGTAAACAATGTAATTTTCATCTTCCATTCTGTTTCTCAGTCTTTTAATTCTCATCTCCCTTTGCCTGCTCTACATATGGCAACACCAGGACTACTGTATGAAAACACCACATCAAGGATCCATGACAGTTTTGCATTCATTTCCAAAGACTCTTCAGAGCATTTCTTCAAACATTTTACTCTGATTAAGACAAGATATAACAGCCTAAACATAAACTTCCAGCTGTGGAGTGAGAACTACTCAAAACTAAGCAGAAATAGCCATTATGAAAGAGGAAATATATTTTAAATGCAAAGAGTATCAAGCTGAATACAGAATCAAGACAAAACATTCCAACTCCACAAGCTATGAAGGGCCAATAAATGTGTATTCGAGCACTAATCCAATGGGATTCACAGGGATTGCAGCTCTGCTCTGGATAAGTCTTTTTACAAAGGAAGGGCAACTCTTATCTGACTCTTGCTTCTCAGTTTCTTACTGTCTGGGAGAATAGACTCCATAGGATCTGTAAATCGAACTAGATACATCTTACCAAGAGCAGCCCAAGCTGCACTACAGATTTTGCAGGACAAATTTTCATCCAATATTCACTGAGTCAACTCAGTGGTTTTCAGTGGAAGTGATGGAGTCATGAGTAGGGACATCATGCTTGACCAGCATTTGAATCTTAATGGTATGAGCTGCAGAAAGCTGAGCTTGGTCTCTGCGCTCATTGAACTTGTGTCAGATACAGAAAAATGAACTTTTACAGTCATTCTTTTGACATCATCTGCTTTTCAAAGGGCACTCATTACAACAAAGAAATCGGACTTTTCAAGTACCCAGGTACGCTCGGAGCAAAACAAAGCAAATCTTCATCAGTGTGGCTATGCAGCTTCTTTCCTAATTTCCACCTCATACATATTTAGGGTCTATAAATACCACAATACATGACTGAGAACATATTGGTGGCACACTGAGGGCTCCCATACCCCTCCATTAAAAATAAACAAAAATGTAAATAAAAAGAAGAGGAAAAAGATACCCACTATATAAATGAACCGTTTTTGTTGTTGTTGTTGTTGTTTTACTTCTGCATCTTCTGCATTTAAGCAGCTTAAGGCTGATTCTTTTTCATAGGCACATCTAAACTGTCCTGGAGGGTCCCTGGTCTTGGTGACCTGCTTCGGCAATTGCACTGATGAGAGATGTTCCCCACTTGTGCAGTGATGAAGGACTGCACAGATTATGGTTCACATTACAGAATCAACTTGAGTGGGGACAGGGGGCCATACTCAAGCTTCTAAATACATCTCTTTTTAGTACACTGTCATCCAGGAGACTTAGTTGCCGTCTTTTGCTCTGTATGACACTGCTATCATCCAACAACTTTATCTGAAGCCAAACCATTCCAAGCACATTCCAATTGCAAAAGGTCCATGGAATTCCACTTCTTGCTTCAAAGTTCACGTATGTAGCATTATGAGTCCAGCACCTGTGCAATTATCTCCTACTTACAACACTCTTTCTTCAGTTGCATGCCCACAGCCATGGACAGGACCATCCGTGTTACAGCCTGGTGGATGATATTTTATAGCACTGAAACATGGCCCAACTGTCAAATTTACTATCTGAAAAAGGACTGTAAAATGTCACTTTGCTTTAAAGATGAGCAAGAAGCAAGAGGTCAATATTTTGGCCACAGAAAAGAAAAGCAAACCAACCAACCTAAATTACATAGCTCTGATCTTGCCAAGTACTGCATTATGCCAAACTAAACACAAACTACACATAAATGTCACAGAGGATTATAAAGAAAAACCCGAGGATTCTATAAACCAGATGGTTCAGTCATGAAAATAGATGCAACAGTTGGTAACATCTTTCTGTGCCTGTATCAACTTCTCATCCGATCAGTGTTTTTAGTAACTGGTAGATTCATTAACAGATACTTCAAATTCAGGATACTTTAAATTTCAGCTCTTTTTTTTTTTTTTTTTTTTTTTTTTTTTCTTTTTCTTTCTTTCTTTTAATAGGGCAATAAAATAACTGGCAAAAGAATGCAAGCACTTGGGGACTGAGAAGCATACAGTCTTTCCCCCCCCGAATTCCCAAGTGGAAACCCATTTCAGTGCATGCATCCCAGAGTCTGTAGCACATGAGAAAAACTGGCTTTCCTCTAGGTGCAGAAAGTAATGTGTGGCTTTCCTTTGTTAGGAACATCTTTGGAACGGGAACATCTAGTTCTCCATTGTGTTACTTGTGTTAATATATGAGTATACAGAATACATCACACCATTGTTTTGTGAATAGCGGATCAGGTCTCCAGCCAGACTGAGAATGTAACTTTCAAATGCAGCTTTTCAGCTTATCTATTACTGGCTTCTCTGTGAAGTTGTAAGGTAGTAAAGAGAGGTTTTTGCTTTAGCAAAAGCCACTTCCACTGACCTTTATCTAGCTGACCTGTTCATGTTCTTCATTAAGATCTGGGACTAAAAAGGATATTCTTCCAAACAACAACAAACAAAGATATATTGCAATAGCATCACCACCAATAACAAAAATGAATTAGAAATAGCATAAGTGCCTTTAAATTTGAAAGGACTTCATATTCCTTCGTAAGTAGCTGGAGCCAGAAGTCACTTACTTTCTAGAAGACCACATTTTCTTAAAATGAAGTAATTGTAACATGCTAATGTTATGAGCACTGGCCTCAGGCTCTACTGCAGAATTAAGCTGGAGAAAGATGAATATGAACTCCTATGAAGGAGTTGGTTTAAATAGGAACGCTTAGGAACAGTCCAGCATTTTCAAGAAGATCAACATTGTCCGATAGAATCTTCATGTTGTTAAACCCAACATTTTTCAGAATTATTAGTAACATTCACATTTACAAATCTGGCAGAAAACAAAAGTTTCTTTATTTTTATGCTAGAACTGATTATTACACAAAAGGCTTTAAAAATTCAAAACAGGATGACCTGTAGATAGTGCTGTTCATAATCATGCAGGTGTTCCGATCAAACCTCAACCAGTGCCCATGAGGACTACGTATTGAACATTGAACTGGAAATGAATTTACACTGCTTTGCCACATGAAGTCGCTCAAACAATTTCATACTGTCCTCTGACAACAATGGGTTAAAAGATAAACAACTTAGTTCTCTAATAAAAAAAAGGAAGCAACATGCCATTGCTTTTATCATATCAGTGAGCAGATAGCTGCTTCCTAGTCTTGGCTTTGGCAACAAATGTCATTACATACGTACTTCATGAACAAGGTACTCAGGGTTCTTCCACCGCATCCTCCTACCTGTTTTCATTTCAGTCTGAGCTAGTCCTGTTGCAGCTACTGAACTGTACACTGGAGCCGGGATCTCCATAGAACACCATACCAAACCAGCATGACATACCTGTATTTTACCAATTGTTATTTCTACCCCAGTAAGGCAAACATAGCCCTACTCTGGTCAAGCACCCAGTGACCTCCTTGGCTACAACCAGCTTCTAACAGAGTTTGAAATATCCACGTTGTAGCACCAAATAGTTTAGTTTCATTTTTTTCTGAGGCAAGGCTCCTAGGCCTTCTCACAAACACAGAGCTTACCCTCCATCTCAGTGCCAGTTTGCTAGCCTTCGTACAGTCTGATCTGAAAATAAAAACACTCCAACAAATCATGACTTAAGTAAAATCTCCATATGTATTACGTCAGTTACAGTTATGCAATGGCCAAATATTAGTAAATTCATAGCTAGTATTAAATTAAAACTCTGGAAAAAACAGCAACAAACAGTTCCATGGCACGTACCATTCTTACCATGGGGATAATGCTTACCCTTTGTCCAGAGGGACAGTGGGAACAAGTACAAATATAGAAACTGTCTTCAAACCGCAAATCTAAGCCTATGTTAATGTTCTAAACCGTCACTGACTTTCACTAAAATTATTCAGATCCAAACATAAGCAATGATTTAGGACATTAATTTAAAACATAATGCTGGTGACCCTGTACCAGTCAGGCTGGATTGGTTTCTGTCCACAAAGCAAATTACAGAGTGGCAATATTTTATCGCTGGTCTTACAAGAGTAGTATGTAAATATATATATATATATTAAAAACACAAATACACATTTCCCCAGATGCAACTGTGGCTGAATATTCCTCTCCTATTTTTCAATGAGTTTCAAAACAGGTTAAATACCAAGCCCTTTCTGTTTGGATGCTTTGCTTTGTTTCTCCAGCCTGAATGAGTCTACAGATATTTTCTTAGTTATACAAGGCCAATGTTTCACTTCGCAAACATTGAAGATGAAGGAACACTTGAAGCTTCAGCACCAGAAGGAAAACAAGGAAGAGTGCAGAGGGTAGCTCCATTTGGAAGCATGGAGCTTTAACAATTACTGTTCCATTTTGTTACAAGTAGTTCATAAAGCCTTTTATTCTAAGTCCTACTGTTACTGACAACCAAAGTGATTCTTATGTGGGATTACACCTTCAACACCCTAGAGCTGATATAGTTTGTAATCTTGGAGAACAGCAACACAAACCAGTTCCCCATAAGCACTGGAGAGATCAGAATACTTGGAATCTCTTGCAAAATGTCATCTCAGTTCATGCAAACCTTTGCCTTCCTCCTTAGAAAAAGGAGTCTACTACACATGGAGTTTGTTCCTGTGATTTATTTTTTTTTGCCGGAGTGTTGACTTCTTGACTTCAGGTTTTATTTGTTTGTTAAGACTGAGTTGAGGGTAGGAAGAGAAGAGGAGCACCGTAATATTAACAGATTAGTTACCATTGATTGCCATGACACTTAGGACTGTTCCCAGTCTCTCCTTCCTCTCCTCATTTTGCTGCCTTTTTCTTTTTTCCAGAAGTGTTGTCTAAAGAGCTGTGAATGTCCATTCTTTTGAGAGAACAACATTGCTGATTTCCTGTAAGTCTTTGCTTCCATAGGAAGCAGATAGCTGGCAGATTTGCAAGGGAATGCTAAATCAACTATGGAAGTTCTGCACTGTCGTCTGTTTCTGAGAAAGACGTAGAAGTTCTTCTCTAATTGCTTTTATAAGAGAGGCTGAAGAGTGACCTGGTTGGAGGTCCTCAGTGGAACTGGTGGTGTAGCAAAGGCCCTGGCCCTGAAGGTTGTTGTGTGGGAGCTGAGCAGGGGGTGCTGAAGGTTGCCTGGCTGAAGTCCTCGGCATCTGGAATACTGGTGAGGAGGAATATTCTTGGTGTCCATGCATATGCATCTGGAAAGAGGTAGAAACTGTTATTGTACTTTCTGAACAAATACAATACTGCCAGAAAAGACAAGAAAGCAAAAAGGCAAAGAACAGAGGGAAAGCAGTATGAAGATGCTTCTGTCTGCTGCCACTGTTCTTTTGTTGTATGAATGAGTGATTCCTCTTATGGAGAGCAAAATAACAAGCGTACACAAAATTGCTGGACTGCCTCAAGTTCAGGGATTTTTAAAATCTCTTTGAACGTCCAGTAGAAAGTCTGACCCCGTCTATGTTGGTTATGTTTAAAAACTGAAATGGAAGGAGGTGGAGACTGAAAATAAAAGTGGAAGTCAGTGGAATTGGCTTTCCAGTAATACCCTTTCCATCAGCTTCCCAAAAAACAACAGGCAAACTACTGCCTTCCTGGTTGTCATTTCTTCATACTATCCATGGAACAGGGATGCTAATGTTTTCACCTTCCCTCTTCTATCTGGCTTGACTGTTCAGAAAGTCCACTCATGAGGACCATGTAACTGACCCACACCTGGGAAAAGAGCCAATAGTTGAAGCAGCAGAAGAAAAAAAGTGATTCAAATCAGAAAGAATAGATTTTTCTGCACTCAGAATCTGTTCCAGGTAACTGAGAACCACCATCCCAGCTTAGGGATTATCACTGTTTAAGGGTAGAAAGGAGCTAATTCTGCTTTTGTTCAGTAACAGATATTCTCTAAAGAAACAAGAGAGAAACACAACACAAGCCTGAGTTTATGGGCTTGTCTATCAAGAAAAATTGTCTGCTTACACTAAAACAAAGAGTGAATTTGCAGTACACTCAGTTATTTCACCAATTCCCAATAAGGGCACAAAACAAATACATTTTAAAAATTCAAATTCCAGTTGGCATCCCTAAAGGAAGCATTTCTTCTTGCTTCTTGTATCTGTGAGAGACAGCCAGAAGAAAACACTGGACACCAAGGACTTGAGGCTGCTTGAACACACTGTACTGAACCTACGGTTCAGAGCAAAGCAGCACAATCCTTTCAAAAAATTCACAATCCAACAAGGAGCAACCAGCTGCAGCAAGTTCAGATCAGAGTTATCAGAATTTAGTGAGCAGTAACCTCTGCAGATAAACCTCAAGTAGAAGCAGAGAGAGCAAACTGGTGAGGGAAGAAAAGACAGTGAGGTCAGCAAGAAAAGGATTTGGGGCAGAGGGGGAAGGGAACGAAGGGATTACAAAGCAGAGCCTGGGAAGGATATGGGGGTGGGGGAGAGAGAATTGCTGTAGCAGCAGTGTGCAGGGAAAAATGCATGAGAATGCTGCCTAACATCTCTCTCAACATAAATGAATAAAATCCGAGTGGTTTGGTATAGAACTGAACAAGTAACAGATTCTGACTCTCTTGCATGGCTCACGCAGCACTGATCATTTGCACAGTTAATTTGAGAAGAGGGTTTAAGAGGAAGAAAAGAAGCTTTAATGGAAGAATGACAGGCAAAGAAGATTTTCCCAGTAACATCCTGGCTTATAAAGGGGAGGAGATTTTAGTATTAGAAAGGAATGAATGGGCCTCTTGATTGTTCACAATTATTGCATTCGGCAGGGAAACCAGAAACTAATTTGTATGTGTGGCCTAGAGTTATCAAACCTGACAAACTCTGTGGGTTTATAGAAAAGTGATAAAACCAAAAAACATTAAAAATAAACATTCCTTGACACGAGTCTTAGTATCAAACTAACATCTGTTCAGGTGACTTTCACACTAAAATACACCACATGGTTCAGCTCCTACCTCACACAGTTAGCTCTGTAAGAATGGCTTCTTAGGGGAAATGAGTATCTGCTGACCATGGTGGCTGCTTTTAAGGCTATAAAATTTTGTTAAATAACTCCTAAAAACAAAAGTGTGTATTCTCATGAACTTAGCATATACCAAACTACAGCAGCAAAACAAGGATTGGAAGGCTGGAATAATTTTTGCCTTTTTTTTTTTTTTTTTTTTTTCTATTTTTACATTTCTTTATGAATAGAAATAGTTATGTGGCATATATGTGACAACATCTAGTTTTGTACAGCATCTATAAATTCTAATTTTGTATAAAACTTCCATGCAATCAACAGTAGGAGAAAATAACTGACAAAAATACCTTTACTAAGTCTTCTTTTATGGTTAACTTATTCAGGAATGCAGACTTATGAGATAGATTGTGCATCTGTTCACCCCCACATCAAAACACAGTTGAACTCCATGGCTAATTTAACTGAATCTGATGTAGGGATGTATACACACATACACACAGATACGTGCATATATTTATAAACATACATATAATGCAAATTTAACAAAAATAGGTAGTCAATTAAACATGACCAGGTTTGTTCTATTGCTGAATCAGAGTGGCAGAAAGGACAGGTTAGGATGTGCTCATCCAGACAGCATGCATCCCATGGGAGATAGTTAGGAAACACAAGAGACAACTAGAAGTATAATGAGATGGTTTACAGATATAACAGTGGGCAGCTGGGGTATAAATATAGAGCAGGAAGATATGTGTGACTTGGAGGAACAGATGAAAACTGGAGAAGATGTGGAGACTACAGGAGATTATAGTCAGACAGAAAGTGATGCCAGGCAGTGGTAGGGAGGCAGATATGCAAAACAGCACACAGATCTGTAAGAAACCAGGCTTCATTATTTCTGCTGCTCAACTGACCAATTGATCTATATTGTATTTTCTGTTAGTGTAGGAAATGCTGTAATTATCCTTTCAGATGGAGAATAATGGTGAATTGATGGTAACAGTAACTGGCATGTTGATCCTAGGGCAGGAGGCACAAATGAGAGATTACGTTCCAATAGGAAAATCAAGTGTAGACTGTAGGTATAATAGGTGAGGATACTATGAGGAGAAAGGCCAATGCAAGAACACAAATGTAGTCCTCTCTCAGGATTATGGGCAGGAAGAACACTCCAGATCTAATCTCCCTAAATAAATACAGAGATTAGTTATAGAAACTTACTGAGAATGAGGGAACAGGAAGGCTGTTTGCTAAGAATGAGTTGAATACTGCATCATAAGGAATGTGACCCTCACTGATTAAGCCCTTCCCTCCAGAAAGAGGAATAACAAACTTAGAGTTCTGTCCTAGTGAAGGAAACCATGCTCAGAAGATAATTATATAGTATAGAAAGCTACAAGTTAAGAGCTTATCTAACAAGTCCCTTTTTTTTTTTTTTTTTTTTTTTTTTAAACAGGAATAATTCTTTGAAAGAAAGAAATAAATCTTCATAGGAAAAGGAAAGTGTAGGCATGGGGTGAGCTTTGCTTTACAATTTACTGATACTGCACTACATTTAGGTCCAGTCATGATCTTCTTCTTTTGCCTTAAAAAAGAAACAAAAGAAAACAGAAATAGTCATAATGCAGTAACAAACTGCAGCAGTCAGCAAACAAAAAGTCTCGTCAAAGCCAAGGAATGGTTTAAACTCATATTAGTTAAAAGAATGTGAACTTAGATTGAGGTGAGAGGTACCCGTCTGAAATGGTAACACATTGTTCACATTGTATTGAGCCTCTAATCTTTTAAAGTATTATAGGTATTGAAAGTCAAAATCAATTGTTTGCATAACATCTCAGAAAATGGGGCCCTGAGTGAATTTTCAGTAATACGTCACCAATTTAGGTAATAAAATATGAAGAAAGTAATGACTGAATATGCCTTGGGGGATAAAAGTCCAAAGATTTAAAAAAAAAAAACAAACAAAAAACAACACAAGTAATTTTCAGAAATGAAAGACAAATTATATGAAAGGGCAATGAATGGTAATCTAGAGATGCCTCTGAAAATGGTAAAGACACTAAGACCCCTTATGCAAGTGCTTTTCTAGATGTAAATGGAAATGAGGATGTTCACAAATTCAAATACCACAATTTGAAGCACAGATAGCAAGTTAAATTAGGGAAATACATTTTTCGGCTTTGACAGTTAATGGTTTTGAACAGCAACAGTAGAGCTTATCTCTAGTGTGTCCAGTTCTTGAAAGCCTTATGCTTCTCTCAACTGCAGCTGGAGATGCAGGAGCTCTGTTTCATCAAAATCTAAAGAGGAAGTCCATACTGTTGCTCTGTCATTCTGTAAAGCCATTTTGAGATAATGAAGCACTCCAAAGCTCAAAACTCCACTCTTGTAGAGTGAACACACGATGGATGGCCTGAATATGCAAAAGAAGGAGATTATTTCCTCCCTCACTCAAGGAAGAAACTTGAGAAATGATGGTTATGACAAGAGGACAAAAGAAGGGCCAAAAAGCTGTTGCTCTCAAGATCAACATGGTAAAGCTGTCACAGGACAGCCTGCTTCAAGATGTAAGTTCATCAATAACTGGAGGCAGGCGACTGGATCTTTCCTAGCAAAGGAAGTATCTTCAACTTCATTGCTCACCAGGTTGAATCAGAAACAACCTCTAGAAGCCGAACAGCCAAGAACATGAAATCATGATGGGTGTCTAGGTAACGCTGATTAATGAATGCATATGATTTTACCACATCCTAATGACTGAGGTAGGAAAATGATTTGTTTAGGAACACCTGCACTGTTACGTGCAAGTATATACTTTATTCTGTGGTCCTAACTCTCGCTGTTTTAAGCGCACTGATACAGAAGATAAAAGAACTATACCGTTACAAAGTAGAAGGGTAGTCTGGGACAATCAATGTTTTCTACTTACAATGACTGCAAAATACAGAGGCATATTTCAAAGAAGGAAATGGAAAGCAGCACCCACCTCTGCTGGTGCTCAGAAGCAGAACTGGGTGAACTGCAATTAATGAATGAAGGCCTCAAGTGAGAAAAAAAAAGATTAGGTAAGGTGGGAGAAAGCAATTAGGGAGAAGCGAAGGTGAAAGAGCAGCAAGCAAAAGTCAGAAGAGCTAACAAATGTTTGAAGAGCAAAGCAAAGAATGTCAGAGAAGCAACTGAAAGTATTCCAGGGGAAAAAAGTTCCAAACAGTAAAGCAGGAAAAAAAATACCCGAGCATATCACTACTTCGGAAACTATGCAAATGTGTAACACAGTACTCACTGCATCTCGCCTAGCATATTCATCCTCTCCATGGTACTGGGGCCACCCTGGCCCCCCCGGCTGGCCATGCCCTGCTCTGCCTGAGGGGATCTCCACTTGTTGACCTCCGATCCTGCTAGCAATTCCCACCTGAGTGAGGTGCTGTATCTGAGAACCTTAAAAGCAAATATTGTTTTTTCATCTTTATACACAGTCAAGTTTGTAGGGCAGACAAATGACAACATAAAACCTTGTAGGGAGCAGAGACAAGAAGAAAGTGGAGCTCTGTTTCTATGTAATTTAAAAAAAAATCAGCAGAAAGAAGTCTGTCGGTGTAGAACAAAGAAGGAAAAGTTATGTGCATTTTGTGCAGTTCGTTTGAGTGTGGTGTTTTTTATTGCCATTGCACTGAAGGAAGAGGTTGAGATACACGCATCTCAGACGCACACTGCACTTCATTCCAAAAACATGCCAACCCTTTTCAAATAGCACTTACCGAAAGCCCTGGCAATGCTTTCATGTAAATTACTTAGCAGCAAAGACAAGATATGTGCCGCTGTGGTACACCTTATTTGCCTCACCCTGCTACATCCTGACTCCCTAGATTGCTTTCTGTTCCATCTCTCACAAATTCAACACACGATCATATAAGAGTATAGTTTTTTCAGCTTTGCTTCATGGTTAAATATTAAACGATGCTGTCATTGGCTAACGAGAAGGTCAGAACATACTGTATCTCATTTCAGGCTGAAAGCTAACCCCTTCCTTTCTAACTCCCCTCCACTGCTTTCAAACATACCAAAGGATAGCTATCATCATTAATTGTAAGAGACATGCAACAACATGACAGCTTTCCTTTTTCCTAAATTTCCTCCCAAAAGGAAACAACATTTATTTTAAGAATATATTGGAAATTAGACTCATTTAATAAACCCAGTGATAAGTAATACATAACTGTGTGCATCTGTGTGCACAAGTACAAAAACGGGAGGAAAAGACAAAACTCAGTGTGATTTATGTGTTGTAAAATTATTTCATATTTTCCAATCAAAAAACAGCCAATCTTCAAGAAGCTTGGTAGCTACGTATACTTATGCTGAAGGACAGTTAATAATCATCTGAATCCAGGAGGTGCATGAGAATAGTGTGAAACAGAGAATAAAATTATCATCAAACTGTAACAAGTCATTCCATCTCTGTCCTTTTCATGCATTTAACAGAGGAGAGCAGATACCAAAAATAGGACTCAGAAGTATACGACTGTATTTTTAATCTTTTTCAACTCCCCAGCAAGAAAACATTTGTCTGGAAGAAAATTAACTGTGGCATTTGCATAAGAATAGAATATTTTATTCTTAGAAGCAGCGTTTGCTGCTTAATTGCCATGTGATGTTAGAATTTTATTCATGATAGAGCTGATGAGCATTACAAACTTTATCTCACTACCAAGTCAGCAAGAGATAATACTTTCAGGAATTAAAAGATCTTGCTTTTACACATATATTTTCAGGAAGAGAAATGAAAAATAATAATAATAATAATATTCATTTACTATTTATATTTAGTAGGCTATTTGGGATGCATCCATTAGCTTATTTAGCAAAAACAGCAAAGTGGTCTGCAGCGGAAAGTCAACACACACTATACACTAAGAATTTTCCATTCTTAGAGAATAGGCTTTTTTTTCTTAATAAAAAAAGTACATTGTGTGATAACCATTGCTTGTCAGACACTAAAAAAAATGGCAAAGTACTGCCTTTTTTGGCAAGGCCATGTGTATGCAAAGTTAACCTCTCCACTGGACTGCTTTTTTGGTGCTGAAAATGAGGGCCACAATTAAAGCAGAGCAGCTGAAGAACAACGATGCCTTAACGGTGATCTCAGAGTAAGAAGAGATAAAGAAAGGGACCTGCTATTTATTGCGTGTTCAACTCAAGAAGTGTACCTGCAGTGCTTCCAACTGGTCGTGGTCGTGCCACCGATGGCATTTCCTCTGAGTATATCCCTCTGGAGGAATACTGAACCTCAGGCGGCTGCTGGTCTGGATGCATTAACTCTGCGGGTTGAAGAAAACCTGGCCCAAAGTTCTGCCTGTGGAACAGTGAGGACTCAGGATTACAATAAGAAAACTGCCTAATTAATAACAGCATACCTCCTACAATGTCTCCTTACGATGTCTTTGAACTATGTTTTTACCTTAAACGCACAAAAAAAGTCTGAGGGGTACATTCCTCCTCCATGTCCTGCATCGCAGATAAAAATGAGCTAGAAACTCTACCAAGAACTTCATGCAAGCATTTTTACAACTTGCAGCTTCTTTAAGACAGAGGAAAAATCCCATAGATCCTGTTTTCCCCTTGGGGAAAGATCTTCAGGGAGAAGAAGAAAACAGATTTCATACAGTAAGCAGCGATGGAGCTGCTTGCTGTAGCAACGTATCTAACTCTTATTCAAGAGTTGCCAGGCTCACAGTTTAGTTCTAAGTCAAACCACACATTGTGCATCACACGTGTATTTCATAAACTGTTATGATTTCCTCTGATCACTCTCCAGGAAATTTTCAAAAGCTTGCTCTTCAAGATTCATCAAACTACAGAAAACTGTCATTGGCACATATGAAGAGAGATGCAATACATCCTAAAATTAATGTTTCCTATAATTCAGGCTGGTGCTTGTAGTCAATGTTAACAACAGAAACTGTCGTCAAACTTCCCTCATTAATCGTGTCAACATAATGGAACTGGTAAAAGAAATGTAGAATGGGAGTAGAGAAGGAGATGGAAATGCCGCTTTCCCTATGACTCCTATGAGCAAACCTTCACCCTGACATGGTGAGGTTATACTTTAAAAGAATGATGGCAACTGAGTTTTCAAGAATTATCAGCTCCTTTCAATATGGTGGATGTGTGAGTACCAAAACTGTAGGTGCTTATGTTACTAGGCTAATCTTTCCTAGATTCCAGGTATGATTAAAGAAAAGAGACATGTTCCTCAACAGGTATTACAGGCACTCAAAGCAAAAGGTTAGGCTGACTGAATCATTTTCTGCAGGAGGCTGTCTCTCACAGCTAATTATGAAGAAACAAAGTGAGATGAACACTGTAAGTCAGGCACATGAGGTTATACTAAGTGAAGATGGGTTTAATTTTATATTCCCTTTTACCACAAGATGCACCTAAGTTCTTCAGGGCAACTGATGGCCACCTATCCCATTTTTCAACACCTCCTTTTACAGTGTCTGAATCTAATTCAACCTTTTCATTTGCACTGTATTTGGAAAGCTGATCACTTTTGTAAGATGAGCAGATAACAAAGAAAGCCAAGATAATAACAGAGTCAAATAAAACCAAATAAGAACCTAGTAGTTGTAAAATAAAGCACTAGCTACTTGGCATACAGTATTACATGAAGGATGCACAAGGGGTTCAAACTGCAGCAGTCCCATGATGGAAGTGCCAGAGTATCTCTAGCTCTCTTGCATACATTCCCAGCAGTCCACTCAGTGGATTTTCAGTCAGATTTACAAGCTCATTAAAATAAATGCCTGAATGGGTAGCTAATGTTTAACAGCGTCGCTTCTGTTATTTTAATTGCTCTAAACAGTAAGGATGCAGTCATTCAACTATAGCGCAGAGCTGGAGTCTTGGTAAGACTTAGAATTTTTGATGCTGCCTTTTAAAAAATAATCTTCTCAACATTATTGAAAATGTATTATTTTTCTATCTTTTTTTTTTTTTTTTTTTTTTTTTTTTTTTCTTTCTGAAAGGCCAGGAAGTATTTCCTTATTGCTGATGGGTTTGCAGTAGGTGCAAGTTTAATAACCCACCACTTCTCTTTCCGATTTTCTTTGTAATAGATAGATATAACTGCTCTTTAACATTAACCTGAGGTCAACAGAAGTGTACAAAATGGGACACATCTTCAAATTTGTATCGCTGAGGATTGCTAGTGCTGCTTCCTATTTCCAGACTGTGATACAGCCGTAGCTTAGCACATGCAAACAATGATTCAGTCTCAAGTTAGTTAATTAGCTATGGAGATACTGTCCCCCAAATCAATTTTACACCAGTGAGCCCCTGTGGCCAGCTATCTCTGTGATATTATGCAACATTCATTTTTTAGTAGTTGTTGTTCATTGTGCTGTTATGTTTGTACAGCTGTTATGTGTCCTGGGTCATTCACATACAATTTTTTTTTTACCCAAGTTGGTTCCAGCCCATTAAAGATGATGACTGCATTTGTACTGAGAAGGGAACAGTAGATTACCCAACTATTCCATGCATTGGATATTGAAGCCAATGGACTATTTCACAGATACGTGCCATCTAACCATACGGAATGCAGATCTCTTTTTCTTCCTTTGGTTAGTGTGCTGCTTCTATCAATTTGTTTATCACAGTCTTCACAATTTAAGCATAAGCCCCATTCCAAAACCATGAAAACTCTTTCCTTGTCTTCTACCAACCCAGCTTTAAGAAATCTTTTTATAGGAATCCAAGGGCTGATAAACTTTTGAACAAAAAATACATTGCAAAGATGCAATCTGTAACATGGATTACAGCACTTTCATGACTAATTCAACATGTTTTCCCTGACCCTGTAACAGAAAAACAAAGAGACAATTCCCAGTAACTGAAATAATCAGCTTTGACTAAGAACTGAGAAAATGCGCTTTGCAGACTCCTCCTTTTCTAGTATGCCCTTTCAAAATAGGGCTGCAGAACAAAGGATAAAAGAATGTTCTTCGTATCAATTTTGGAGCTTAAGAATCATAGAATTTTCAAGGCAGCAAAGACAAGGTGGAATTTTATGAATGACATGGATACCAGTGGTCAAATCATATGATGAGATGTAATGACAGAGCAGCAGAAAGCCACCTTTTTTGTCCATTTGCTTTCTGTAGCATAGGGAGTCTGTGACAAATGTGACCCCAGTACACTCAAGAGTCTAACTTCATGTGTTGTTAGCACACAGACACCAAACAGCAGTCACTTGGATGACTGCTTCTTCTCTTCACATCATTCTTCCACAGTAAGTCCAGAAGAATGAATATCTGTTCGTCATTGATTTTATAGCAGTAGGCCTGTTAGGTATGCTTTCACTATGATGGTCACCATGCTCTGAAATTTTTTCTCAACTTGGTTAGAAATAGAATGAATCTGTTAGTCATCTGCAAGCTTATGTGAGTGTGTGCTATCCTGAGGCTACAGAAATAAGATGAAAACAAGAGTACTGGGAGATATACATGCATCCGAGTAACTGTTTCAGGCTCTCTGAAACCTGAAACTCGGTGGTTTACTTGGTATTTGAAATGATATCTCCACTGCCAAGGGGCTAGAAACATATTTCTTTTTCAACAGAGGCTTGGATTCCATACAATATACATATGTCATTCATGTCACATAAAGAAATTACACAGGCTGGATCTGGATTCCCGTTACTTTTCATTTATAATGTACTTTGCATAATAATATACCTGTGCCAGTAAGAACTCTGGAGGAGGAAATGCAAAGAAAATAGTATATGTTAATTCCATCACTGAAACGCTACCTTGGTAGGAGACCTGGTGCTGCTGGCGGAGTCATTCCAAATTCCACGTATCTCTGTCGGATGAAAGAAACCAAATGAATTAAAATGTATACCCTGGGAAGTCCACTGTCAGACTTTCAAGTGATGAACTGCAGAGATTACTAGGCCTATGTATGTGATTGGACTTCAACTGTAACAGTTTGTTTCTACAAACCCAATGTCACAAGGTCAGGGAAGCATTGTTACAGTGGGATTTATTTTTTAACAGTGTCTTTTCTCTGATCAAGGTCAACAAGGAACTTAAAAACCTTTCAAAAACACTCTTCTCACTCATAGATCAAGCACTGCTTCAATGTCTATTTAGCTTAAAACTTTCAGCAAATTAAGCTTTTCATTTGCAAATCTCTTTAAATCTCCAATCCGCATGAGACTGCAACAGAGATACCACAGGGATTGAACTCAAGAGTCCAAAGGGGTTTTTTAAATCTCAACTGAATTGTTATGGAATGTGAAATGGGCTAAAATTTTATCTAACGTCTCAGTGTCCCATGAAATCCAAAGAACTTCACACAGCAGCACTGCTTTGCTATCCCTCATGTTATGAAAGCATTTGGATGACCTTTTGGAAAATATAACTTAAAACCAACACAATCCTTTTCAACTGACAAACTATACTAGTACCTACACTGAAAAACAAACTGATCAAAAGCTGAACTGTTTCAGATCATAACTGAGAAGGAACAGAAGTTATTTTAAAAGAGAACTCCTACTTTGTGGTCGAGATGGGAAGAGGGAGAAAAATCCAACTGGCTTCAAAAGCAAGTTCACCATACTGTGATGGTCACTTCTGAGCTCTCCGGATTCGAGAAACTATTTCATATTTGTGCTAAGTCCTTTCAGAAAGGGCACAACAGCAGCAACCATGACTCAACTGGTGCTAACCACCTGTCCAGAAAAGCCTTACACAGGACATGACTCACACAGAAAGGGTTTTCTACTGCTTGAATTGGACCATAAGGTGATCCCCATTGGGTGAAAGCAGTTCCCCTCCCTGCCCATGCAGGCCTGCTGCTTACCGGCTGTCCTGTAGAGACCCCCGGTGGTGTGACAGCTGTGGAACTGGCTGCTTGGCTGCTGGGAGCCACCAAGGCAAAAGCATCATCCAGGAGCGAGTGCATGGTCTGCCGAGCCTCTTCTATGGATGGCTGTGGTGGGATGTACTGGGAGACTGGGTGGGAAGGCAGGCCGGGAAACTTTCCCAGATCTGCTGAAGATGATGTTTGAGGTTCAGGAGGCAAATCTGGATCAGACTGGAGAAAACATAAAGAAGGTAAAGGGCAGCCAGCCAGAAGATCAAGCAGTCAGCTCAGAAGTGAGCGATGTTCTCTTGCTAGACCCAGAATGAGATGAAACAGCCAAGTACCAATGCTGGTCAAAACCTGTCCATTACCCTCCCTGCTTACACATGCACAGACATGACACCAGCTGCACAAATGCTTCAATCAGTGTGATCTGAAATGCTCTGATCTGCGGTAAGGCAGTGGTGCTTGGCACAGCAGATCCTGAGGTATAACAAATCACAGTTTGCAAGCACGTATGTGAAGTGGTACAGTGAGCATTCTCTCCACCCAGAAAAGACTGTCCACATCTCTGACTCCTCTGCAGTTTTTCAGTTCCAAGAAATTAACCTACAGTTGATCACATCAGTAGTATTATTAAGCAACTGCAGGAAAACACGCAAAGGGAACTGTGGAGAAGTTAAGGTGCTAGCTGCATGGAACATGGGTGCATCGTCTGAATAGGATTGACGTAAGACCTTCATTGCAGTAATACCTGAGGCATGCATTGCAATTACTACCTGAGATCTTACCAGATGGGTCTATTGCTTATCAGTAACAGGAAATTAAACGAGCTTTGCAGCAGCAGACTAACTATTTTAAGCTCATTCTTGTCATTGTATGCAGACTGCAAAATCAGTCACAGAGATTCCAAAGCCTCAACTTCACCAGGAACTTAGCATTCTGAGTACTGTCTTGCTACTGATGCCAAAGGGGCTGAACTCACTGTGTGATAAGTCTTAATTAAATAGCTTCAGATGATAATTCATTCTGCTGCAGCATGACATTAAAATCATCACACTCTTGTTTCAATGCAGAAGGAGACCAAAGAAATCAGCATTACAGCCACTTGACTGCATATGCAGATAATGGTGAAATTCTTGAAGTTATTAAATCATCTTTCAAGATATACACTCTCCAGAGGTTTTTAATATTGGTATTATGCTCAGTAAAGTTTGCTTTGAAATGGGTAAAAATGCCTAAATATAGTTTCTGACATGGACATGATTGAACAGAAGCATTCTCCAGTGTCTGCCTTTCTTAAGAGGAAACACAATTGTTGAGACATTGTACCAGAATTCTTTAAGGAACTTTGGCACAAAGACATCATAGTCTTTCATTAACAGTTAATTCACACATTCTAAAGATGATAAAATTTCTCATGAAAAGAACCAAACCTTTCACTCTGGTAGAGCAAAGGGTAAATTCTGCTGTAACATATGAATACATACATGCAGTAAACTGGACTAGAGCAAAGCTATATTCAATGCACTGTGGAACATGCCAATCACACTTTCATGTGCATAATAGTGGCATTAATGAAAACGTGGTTTTAGTTCTTGGCTTCTTCTAGGAATAGTTGGCAGAATTTCATGGCTTCAAACTGACAAACTGCCAATGAAGTCCTTGTTTCACTTGGATTTACATGTTAATTACTTATGCCTGAAACTATCCACACAGATCACGATTAGAAAGAATAAATCCTTCCCATGTCACAGCTGTCGTTACAACCATCAGAACCCTCCTGTCATTCAAGAGACATACATACAATATATGCAGAGTTATTGACTCCTGGAGGCCGCTTGTACGTCCCATCACTATCAGTTGTGATTAACCTGTCCTTTTCCGCATCGATAGGACTACCATTTATCTGATGTCGCCGGCGCTGCTTTGGAGAACGTTTTGCACGAGAGCTGAACACGAAGAAAACAAAAAGGCAGATAGAGAGAGAGGGAAAAAAACAAACAAGACAAGGGTAATCACATTCCTTTTTGTAGTTTCTTTCCATCCCATTCAAGGTTGAGCTTCTCTACCCATTCCGTCCTAGTAAACCTTGTCTCAGCTCTTTCCCTTCTCCCAGTTTTTCATCCCAGTTCCATCAGTCAGTGCCAAACCTCTCTCCTCGAGTTTCTTCTAATAACACTATCACTGCCATAGCAACAGCTGCCCAAACTGTCTTATCTCCTCACCAAAGCTTTCTTCAGTGTCACCATTTTTCTAGAACCATTTTCCAAGCCTCCCCTACTGCCTCTCCATAGCTCCCAGCCCAATATCTGACACATTTTCAGCAGCAGAATAGATCACACCAGCAACAAGCCTTTATGCTTGGTATAGTATGTCATGTTTACCACTGGAAACCAGCTGAAGAACACGAGCTGGAGAAAAGCTGCTTTCCCTCAGTGTGGGAGTAATAGCAAGTAATAGCCCCCTAGAAACAGTGTTTCAGTCTTCTTAAGTCTTAGACAGAGCCCAGACAAAACCTCGGGAAATACAGGCCATGAAGGTGGATATGTGACGTTGTCAAATACACCTTGTTTTATTGAAGGAATATGTAAAAGGTTAACTCTGCTTGTGAGTTTGTCCTTAAAATTCAAAATCTCCACCTTAAGTTGTTCAAGGCTTTTCTTACTTTTGATCTTTCTGCAGTCATAAAAATGTTACTTCTTGAAGTTCAAATTTTCCCTGCTTCTTTTTTAGCGCTTACATTATAATTTTGATCTCTCTACACCACAAAAGAATCAGGTAAATCAAAGGCAGAGCTAAAATGTTTTAAGAAGGTTTTCATGCATTTGGGTTTATTCATTTTTTTTCTTGAGAATTCACCCATGAAAACTTGTAGAAGAATACGTTTGAAAACAAAACAAACTGACATATGCTGAAACAAATTAGAATGTTCAGAGCAACCCCAAGCCTTTCGACTAACCAACTCAAAGATAACTGAGGATCAAAATGACTCTAAGCTCTAAAAGTTCAGAAGTAAAAGTCTGATATCCTTTGGACTCTGACCCTAAAAGAAAACTCTATTTCCCATCTTTGAAACCCCTACCTTTTCCTGGGCTCTATGAAGACTGTAGGCACACTGCCTCCAGGGTCTAAGATCTTGTCAATCTGCATCTGTGCCTTGCGGTATATTCTGTGCTGTTCTTTGGAGTCAACCACCACCACATCATCCACAACTGGAAATTCATAGTGCCCTTTGCGCTTGGCACGAAGACGAATCTTGTTGCGGTGATGCTCGATCTCAGATTTATGCCTTAGGGCTGTCTGTATCTTAAAGAAGAAAGAGGAAGAAAATCAACTGCATTTTTATGTGTAGATTTTGCAAGCAGAACTTTCTGCTGCTCTTCTGCAAACCTCTACTTTTCACCTCAGTATCTGACCCCGTTCCCTTCAAAATCTCTGATGGATTAAAATAAACCACAGAAATCATAAACATGCTTTCTTTCTTGGATATCTCCTTGTGTAGATGTGATATTATACATAATAAGATTATACATAATTGAACAGCAAGCCCAATTAGAGAGGTAAAAATTCATTAATGAATGGCAAGAGAAACAAAAAAAGGTGAGACCACTTGGCAGAATTGATACCAGACTAAGAAAATAAGACTGATCAACACAAGCTACTTTTGCTTGTCAAACAGAGGTATCTGATCAATAATGTTGAAGTCTGCCACTCATTTCCATTAAAGACAAGAATATAAAGTGTTAACTGACCTCTCTGCTGTACATACAAAGCTGACAGAAGCTAGGGAGAACTGTAGCAGCAACACTAGGCCCCAGGTCCCCAGATGAACATTAGCTCTACAGCTACTTGCAGACTGAGCTTTTATGCTGCTTTCCAGTCTTTTGTCAGACTCCCTGGAGTGCATCTCGTCATCTGGGGAAAGCTACTGTAACACCGTACCTGTACTTTCTGGCCCAATGCTCACTACAGTCATTCTTATCAGTAAAAAAGACCTGGGCATCAGATCAGTCCACAACAACTGCTCTGCCTGTAATGGACTCATTTGGGAACAAAGCAGCAGTAAATTAAAAAACACTTAAAATTGATTTTTGTACTTTCTCTAATGAAAATCCCCCAAAGGCATTGCAAGGATTCAAGCCAAACTGTTTTAAATTTATGGTTAGAATTTTATCTTTCTTCTGTCAGTATAATCAGATGTATGCTTCATGGTCCCTCTTGCCTACGTACACTACATATGTGCATTTTCCACTCTTCTGCATGTTAGTGAGAAACACAGTACCTTAACACAGTTAAGTTAAAGCTTTCAGTAGTCTTCCACTCTGAATTATGGGAAGATGCCATCTTACAGTGCATACTAAACCAGGGTGCAGATAAGCAGTGTTGTCAGGCAGTTATGATGTGATTTTACAACACATTATCTTTCCCCAGGCATGCTCTTATTCTGCTCAGAGCAATCTGAGCATCAGAGAAGGCAGGAAGTTTCTGTATGTTTACTGTCAGATAAACACATCAGAAGTTGGAAGCAATATATGTGCTGCAAATTCACACTCTAGGATGTCCTAAAATAACTTGGTTGTATAATTCATATCCTGAGTTGCTGAAAAGCCAGAAGAATGATGCAGAATGAAACCCGATTTTTCAGAGACAGGTGTTTCAACTCTTACACAAGTCTCACTATTATAAATCATGCCCTACCAACTAGCAAAAGGATGATAACACAATGTACCCTGTCAAGATGTCCTTCTTAGTGCTTAAGTTTCAGCTTAGGTAACACAACAGGGTGTGTGATCTGTCGGGACAGAAACAAGATTATTCCTGAAACTTGTCAAAGTTCAACTGTACTGGAACTAATGAGGAGCTCCTGACAACAAGAAACTGGATCCTTTTCACTTCCCATTTGGTTGGGCATATGGCTCCCCACAAGCGCTTGAAACACTTAACAAATACCTCTTTATTAATTTTGTTGGTCTCTGCTACTCGATCAGAAAGCACAGAATTCTGAACTGGAGGTGCTGCCATTGGTTGCATAGCAATCAGCTGGATCTTGCTTGGGACCCGTCTGCTGGCATCGGAGGAACGCGACATCCGATCCACGTGTTCAAAGATGGAGGCTGAGGAGTGCTGCTCATTTCCACTGCTGCTCTGAGGAGGTCCTGAATTACCAGAACAAACAAAGAGTAAAGCAGTGCTACTAAGGTTATCCCAGTCAAATGACAAGCTCCACAGATGCTATGCTATGAGACTTTGCCATGTTTTCCTTCTGTGTTTGATTTACCCTATAGGCCTCCCATCTGATTCGCATTTATCGTACAACAAGTTTGGCCAGCAGTGTGCAAATTACAAACATTTTGTCACTACATTTTCAGAAGATGAGCCATCATTCTTTATTTCTGTAAATCAAACCTTTGGCATTTGTAAACCCTCAACATCTCCATGTGCTCTGGTCTACAAAAGGCTGTTAAAGCACACTCTGCTAATGGTTCCTCTTATCACTACTTACGGAGATACAAATTCCACAAATGGAATTTCCAAGAGCAGTAAAAGATGACACACTGCAAAATGCAGTTATTCAGCGATAGCAATACATCTACTAAAACAAAATAGACTGAAAAATCCACACAAAGAATTTTACAGACATTATACTGATTTGAAGCTCTTAAAGCACTGTTTTCTTCTTTGTCACAGGACAAAATCTTCACATATTAAGCCACATAGTAATTTGTTGAGGAGTTTTACCAACTCCAACTGAATCAGGCAACAGCTAAATACTATATCAGGAATGAGCTGTCTCCCTTAAACTTGAAGTATGTAGGAACAACCCAGCACTTAGGCACATAAAACATATTTACATATAATTTTGTTGGAGCGAGGCCTACAACATGTGTTGTCATGTGGACTAGAGTTGAAAAAAAGATGTGAGAAGTCTTATTTTGTGTTGTCTGTATGGTAACACTGCCAATTCTCCAATTGATAAACTGATTTTCACCATAAAGTATAATCAAAGACTACAGTTTGTGACTCTTCCTATGGATGAGCACAACAGAGTACAAGGATATGGTACCACATCCTCAGATGGTTTTGTAGTAACACACCATGGTTCTCTGGTTCAAATCAGAAGAAGAAAGAATACAATTGTACACTTTCAGTTGTTGATCAACCTGATGCAACCATAACAGATAGAAAGGAAAACAGCTACTACAATGCATTTGCACTGACCCTATGCACCAGGTGACTTTCTCCTTCCTTCTCTAGAACAAAAAGGGAGCAGGAGGCAAATGGTATACTTCATTATATTCACATCAGATGGAAAGCAAACTGCCCACATATAAGCAAAACTGTCATTTTTCATATTTCTCAATCTTGATCAATGCGTTGTCAAATATACACATCTATAAATGATCCATACAATGCATCATTATGTACATCATTTATAAACATAACTTTCCTATTCAACAAGTGTCCTTAAAGAGAAAGTAAGCAGTTCAAGATTTGTTCCCCAAACATTTCACAAGGCACAAAGCCTAAACAAAATGTATCTATGTCTCTGCAGGGTCTATTTATATGTTCTTTATTACTTGTCATCTTCACAGTCATTCATGGGCCTCATCTTCATGCATTTCTTAGAAGCATGCAAGCATTGCCTCTTACAGAGACACAAGCAATTAGTACAAGTCCCTCAGAGTGATCCAATAGTGCAGCAGAAATCTGAAGATCGGCAGCCTTCTTTCCCATTTTTCCCACATATGAATAATTTTTCCAATTTTCACAGTCTAACAGCAGTTCTCAAAGCTTACAGACCTCCAACAGAAAAGGTTAAGCTTATTTTATTTATTGATACTCTTTGGGTAGCAAGGCCCAGTAATGCATCCACAACAAATCTTTATCACTTCACCCGTAACCTTCCTGTTTGCACAAATAAACAGGTGCTTGGCAGATGCAACTGTTTTCATTTTGTAAAAATATATGGAAGTTCCACTACCAAATAAGGCTCTACGGTAACACTAAAAGCTAATCTCTTTTGTAGAAATGATGCAAAAAAAAAAGTCTAAGTTTCCCCTGGTCTTTAAATCCTCTCCGCATGAACACTAAGTGTGTCTATAAGGACAAATCAAGATGGAAATACAGCAAAGTATATAAGAAAACCCAGAATTGTGTAGTGTTGCCAACATACAGTGTGAGACAGCCTCAAACCTAATTGGAGTTCCTTTATAAGATTTGACAACGAATGATCTCCCATTTCAGATTACTTCTATTGCACTATTTTTCACCGTTAGAAACCCTTCCGTACAAAGCTAGTAGATGGCCCTATCCGACAGAAAATTTGATCTCTTACTAGACAGTTGAGGCTGACAAAAAATGTAGAGGAATTAATACAGAAATACTGGACAGAACAGTTTCAAATAGCTAGTTCATATAGATTGCATATCAGGATCAATACTCCTTGGGTCGAAACGGCTAATTAAACAAGTGTTAGGAAAATTAATTGCTCTGTAGGATGCTGCTTTCAAATGAAAACCAGTAGAATGGGAGACAGATGAAGGCAAGAAACTGCAACCAAGGTGTATAAAGTTTAATCCAAAATCATGTGAGACCAACAGGAATCTCCTAGTGACCCACTGAAACTGGAATCATCCTACATTATGCACTTTCATATGAGTTTCACACAGTTTGTGAGCTACCAGATTACGTGTCTCATTCATGACTCTCTTCAGTCAGTAGTACAAAACCAACAATGGAAAGCATTATAGACAGCCTTTCACCTGTCCATCCCTATTATTATAAAATGGAAATTGCTATCAGAGACCACGGCCCTTAATTTACCACTGGGTATGGTATGCACTCTCAAAGACAGTGCCAGCTTTCTCCTGTCCCATCTTCCCTATATCTCAGTCCTGAGAACTGAAACACTATTTCATGGGAAAACATTCACGTTTCTTTGTAAGCAGCCTGCATTTGTCTCAGTAAGGAGGCAAAATAAAAGGATCTGTAACTTGTTTATACCATGCTAAATTTCAGGATCAACAGTTAACCACAGTTTTGCTTCCTTCACAGTGAGAATGTTGAATAATGAAAGAATTTGAAAGAATTTGGAGAAAATTAGAAAAATTGGTTTATACCATATGGCTATAATTTGTGTTTTTGAGATCTTTTAATACATCAACAGCTAAAAAGCAATTTTGTTTTATTTCTTAGACCCGAGTGAGAAATCCTTCTGTGCTCAAGATGTATCTACAGCTACACCAACACCTCTATTCCTACTTGCATACTAGCTCCGATTACTTACCCACTCTGTTCACTCCTGACAACATAAAGGAAAAAGAAGAAACAACACAGTAATTATTACGAATAATTCAGCTGGAATGGCAAGTGGAAAAAACACAGCAATAAGATGTTTGTGTTTACTTTTGGATGAAATGCATAAACTTGGATCTAATTGCCAAGCCACAGCTGCACAAAACGGGAGCTGAATCTGCTATTTAACAAACACAGAGGCCTCTACAGGCAGTGGGGCCAATTATGAATGGTAAAAATAGTCCTGTGATTGCCAAACCAGAGGCACCAAACAATGAAGACACAGTATGTTTGATCCAGTAGGTAAAGGACACATTTCATACAATATTTTTGCTGCCTCTGTCAGATAATTCAGGCATAGTAATATCTGACATTTCTATAGCAAGAGGACTTGTTAAACCTTACATGAAGCGTTAAGGTAGATGGAAAAACTGAGACAAAAATGGAGTTCCTAGGTAAGAGAAAATGAAACAGTACAAAATCAGGGTGACAGAACTGAAGTCAGATAGGCTGAAGCAAGTTATAAACCAACCATCCTGTCTGAGATAACCTCTATTATAGTACAATCGTTTTCCTAAATATTTACTTGGGTATGGTTTCTTGTCCTTAGATCAAACCTAAGGCGCTGAAAGTATACAGTCTTCTTTTTATAAGCTGCATAGCATGCATGGATGGCTGAATGTACACACTGATCTATTAGGAAGTATAACTTTCTAGTCATATTAGCAGATCTTTCACTTTTTCTTGCACTCTTGTCATAGAGCAAAATGTGCTCTATCGCCATTGTCCTTCCAGGAGAAGCACACATTATGGAAGTTTAAGACTCACACACTATGTAATTTGTGGATTAATCAGTGAAGTCCTAGTGTTTTATATTGACTGTCTTACATATTAATCAAAATCCCATTTCTTCAACATGAACATACACTGAAGAATGTCTGCTATGATCTGAATTTCACCAGCACTGCATTTCTCAGTAATCACCTCATACTTCAGTAAGTATTTTGTATAATATGTGGAAAAACATTCAGTACATCAAAAGATGTACTTATATTATGATATTTTCCTCTTCTCAGTTTCTGCTGCCATCAAGGCCATATGTATTAAGAACAGATGGTGAAATCACAAGCTTCTTTAACACGTATTCAGTACCAACCTAGAGACTGTGATTTAAGCCAAAGTTCTGGTAAGTAATACCTCAAGCAAGGATCAAGCCATCTAAACTGAAAAAGCTCTCAGAAGCAACACTGCAAGTTTGTGTACGTACAGCTAGACACAGACTTTTAAACAGGAAAACACATTTTTTAAATGCTTTAAATAAAAAAATGGAAGCCATCTTGTGGTGTTTCCATCAACTTTAAAACAAAGAAGGGAATATAACTTATGGTTCCTCCAAGGAAAATGGTGGTATTCATTCAAAGACAGTTCTTTACAAAAAAATAAAATAAAATAAAATAAAATAAAATAAAATAAAATAAAATAAAATAAAATAAAATCACTGTTTTTGATGTATTAGCTCTGGATTTTCCTCTTTCCAAAGCACAGCCATGAAGGCATCCTCACAAAGGGATCTTTTGGTTTTGCTTTGTCTGTTGAAATGGAAGACCATTCATTCTGCATGTATGGAAGACCTTCATACCATTCACTCTAGCAACCTTTTGCGTGTTAGGGCTTAAAAGGAGTGAACCTTCTTTCTTCCACTCTCCCACACGCCCCCAGAAAACCTCTTTCCATTTAGGAGTAATTGCAGTGGTCACCTTGGTAGTAATCACGCAGACAATTATACAAGCAGGTGATTCATTGCCAAATATAGCTTTAGAGAAGTTATAGCACTAGATTAACTCTTCAACCAAGTAGAGCACTGCTAATGTACTCAAGTTTAGTTTTGTGTTGTTTTTTTTTAAGTAAAAAAACCAGCAAGTAACACACCCTTCTTTGTGGCTCTGCGTGGTTTACCCTCATGTGCAACAGCTGATGGTCTTGCAGTTTCTTCCCCCGTCTCTCTCCCACTGGATTGCTCACTTGCGGTGGAGTCAGCGTCTGATGGTGAAATTCTGACACAAAGATTAAAAAGCAAACAAACATGACAGAAGTTTACAAGGCGATACAGATCTCACAAGCAAAGAACTTCCTGTTGATATGCCTTGCAAAAGCTGCTAATATTTTCTTCTGTTTATAATAAATTATCACAGACATTCATTGTGATGATGTTACTGTCGCTGTGTGTGAAAGCTGACTGCAACAGAACTCACACATAACAAGACTTCCTACTAATCCATAAAATTTTCTTCAAGAATATATTACATGACTAAGAAGCGGGCTTACTGTTCAGACAGAGAAGAACTATATTAGCATGAGGAAAACTACACGGGCAATTATTTTAATATACAAAGTTGGTAAATTGGCGCTCTCTTGCTAACACTACAAGTCCACGCACATGCTTTTCCTGCCTCGTTAAACACAGAGCTATTTGGACACACTATTTTTATGTATTTATCCCATGCAGTCATGAGATGCCTAAAAACATCTGTTGCTTCTCAATTATACACACAATCTGAGGGAAAAAAAAAAAACCCTTCCTTGCCTCCCCTGATTTTCCCCAGGATACTTCAACTGTAAAATTATTCAGATAATATAGAAGTAGAAAAATGTAGTACTGCCCAGCTAGCACCAATGCTTGTCTTTCCATGTAAGATTAGTACTTGTGACAGTCTCTCTAGTGACCATTCATACTCTATTAATTCAGTGATTTACACAAGCTGTGCACTATCCTGTGCATTAACCTTGTTAAGTGCAAGATTTGCACAGGATAGATGCATATCTGCATTAGCTAGTGAAGGTCTCAGCAAAATATCAACCTGCCTAGAGCACATGAACTGAGATAACTACATTAAGGCAGACAAACTCACTAAAAGTTAAATTTACTGCTTTCAGCAATTCTCTGAATTTATCCTCCTCCCCAACACACACACACTTTGTTTCCCACTGCTAATAAAATGATGTATTTCTAATTTTTTTTTCTTTTTTTTCTGCATGACTCTAATAAAGTCACATCCCAATTAAAAAGCATCAGCAGGGATAAAAGGTGAGATCAAAGGATCTCAATGAGCTTACAGATCTGTGTCACTTCATCTTTTTTCTAATGTAGAATGGATGGGCAGGGCTTTTTCTTCTATTATCTTTTTCTTGGCTCAGCAAGTAGAATCATAGAATGGCTTGGGTTGGAAGGGACCTTAAATCCCATCCATTCCCATCCCCTGCCATGGGCAGGGCTGCCACCCAGTAGCTCAGGCTGCCCAGGGCCCCATCCAACCTGGCCCCAAGCACCTCCAGGGATGGGGCACCCACAGCTTCTCTGGGCAGCTGTGCCACTACTTCACTGCCCTCTGAGTAAAGAATTTCTTCCTAACATCTAACTGAAATCTCCCTTCTTTTAGCTTAAAGTCATTCCCCCTTGTGCTGTCACTGCCACATGCAAAAAGACCATATAAAAAGTCATTCTACCTCCTGTTTATAAGTTCCCCTCAAAGACTGGAAGGAAATGGGGTTGTGTTTCCACGTACACTAGTGACTTTCTGTTTCATGTCATTGTTTTCCTTTATATTCTTACTTCACTAAGATGTAAATTACCATTAAATACATCATAGGAACATGCAATAGTGCCAAGCCAGCACCAGCCATTCTTCTGAAGTTCTGCAGAGTACATGGCTGTTTCCTTTCAAGCCAAAACAACAGGTCCAGCTGGGGACTAGAGATGCTGTGCTTTCTGATCCCCGTTGTTTTTCTTGTTTACTGTCTTTCACTGATACTCACATCAGCACTGCATGTACTGGCATGCAGCATACAATCCTGAATTGCACTGTGATGAAGCGAATTCTGTATTTTCTCATAAAATAGAAAACAGCTAAAAACAACAGAATACACTACAGTAACACTTAACATTTCAATCTCTCCCTCGGGGAATAAGTGTTTTAAATCTGAAGCTGATATGTCAGCATGTTACGGAGATGATACTGACATCTCCATAGCTAAGCCTAAGGAGAAATTTGCTTTTAGGGATGAAAGAGGGAGGGGAGGGAAATTCTCTTCTTCAGCTTCAAGTGTTTGAATTTAGAAACTTAAAAACATATATAGTTGTTCCAAATTTGATCAACAATTTATTGTTGTCTTCTGGGACAGCATTAAAATGTCAGCTTGTGAAAAATTTCCCTGCTTCCTCTCCTGAATCGTTTGAGATGAACTACAGTAATGACCTCAAGTTTAAATGTTGCTTATGCTTACATGTGTGAGTATATATTCCCCACCTCTTTTGAGCCACTTTTGATCTTTTAAAAAGGCATAAGAACACTTGTCCTTCTGATTTGTATTAATTTAATTAAGCTACACCAAAATGAGTTAGATACTTTTTTGCCATTATTTTCCTACATTGCCCAACTTCCACTGTACCATTAGTACTCTCTTACTTGCAGTGCCTATATGGAGTTAGGCTTAGCACCTGGGAAGTTAGAAATGGAGCTTTATGAAGCTCATGTGGGGAAGATGAAGCAAGGATCTTATGGCAGCCAGGCTTCGGAGGAAGCACAGAAGGCTGTGCAGAGGAGCAAGATGTGCCATGGATCTGTAGTTGAGGAAGAACCACCATTGTTTTCTTCTAAGCTCATTCAACACTGCCCTTGTTTTTCTCCTGGAGTGCAGCAGCATGTAGGTAAAAGCACAAGGGGGTGCAGAGCAGCAAACAAAGGAGTGCAAAAATATGGAAGGAAGGGTGAGAAAGAAGAATTAATGTAAAGTGGAATAGAGAAGTGCTCTGCATTGAGGAGCTGTTTGGACTCATAACAGCACTCCTATCTTCCAAGTTCCTTTTTCCCTTTTCTTTCTTACCTACTGCCTTCCCACTTTGCCTCATTTATTTTTTTATTTTAATGAAAATACCCTCCTTTAGTGCACAGCTGTTACAGCTTCTCCCTTCTGGTGAGACACATTCACATCATATGACTAAAGGAAAACACTAGGAAATAAATGCTTAGGGTTGACAAACTATTCACCACTTGCATTGCTGTCAGTTATCAGACCTTTTCCTGAGCTACGATAGCAATCAGACAACCACAACAGAAAATACTCATCTTCCCTCAGTTTTGTAGATAATGCTTATTCCTGGAAATTCTGACTTATCATACAAAGAACGATCGCTACTAAGAGCACTTAAACACATCACTAACAGTCAATGCTTTTCACTTGTTTTTAATCACCTGCTGCCTTGGTAGCTAGGAATGGCCTCAGATAGAATGCACCAGAAAGCACACACTTGGTCTTTGCAGTACACAAGTAATAAACTGACTCCAACCAACCTAGCTGCATCCTAAGCACTCCTCTTAACTGGGCACGTGGCCATTAAGAGAAGAACAGACACCAAATTCTCACAACTTTATGCAATTTGAAGCTGGATATAACTCTAATGGCCCAGGAGAAAACACAAATTCCAGAGCTCTGGAATTGACTTCTGCCCACTGAAACTGCCCTAAAAATACAGTAAACAGCACTCATCTTCCACAGCTTGTTTTTCTTCCTCTGTGAACTGACCTCCCTCTGTGTCGGACGGTCTTTGAAGGTTTTGTGGAAGTCTTGGACTTGGGGCTGGGAACATCTCCATTTTCAGATGGGGTAGTGTCCTTAATAGGTCCTGGTAAAGGAGCTGGCTCATGGATAATCAGGACATCATCTTTATTGTGTTGGCCCAGATGCTGCTTAGCAAAATCAAAGCCTTTTACGCTGGGGGCTTGTAGCTGCAAGAGAAGAAGAAAGACAAAAAAATAAGAACTATGATTGACAATGAGTAGAAGACTTTGGTTAAGATCCACGAACAATAGCCATTAGGATGGCTAGCATATGGTAGCCTCAGAAATGAACATAAGAGTGCTGTAGGGAGAAGAAAAACCTCATGATTTTGTAATTTCACTTCAGTAGATGATACACGGTTTAAAACCCTACACAAATGTGTTGCTTCTAAATCTCATTTTCCCAGCTACTTCTTCAGATTTAATCATTGTGCAAGAAGCCTTTTGTATACTTCAGCTGCAAAGTTGTAAGTGCCCATGTACAGATTTGAATGGCTACCATTTTCAGGTCATCCTTCCATTTGTTCCAGCTACAATGAGTAACGTTAAGTAACCTGAACAATGCACCACTGCTGATCCTCCACATTTTGAGAACCCCAAATCTGCAGGATGTCCATGAGTGCTCATACCAACAGCTAGCTCATCTGAGGAAAGAGAAAATTAATACAGATCTGAGTTACATGGCAGCCTGGCAATGACTCCAGAAAATGGCACAGGTGCCTCCAGAAAAATATTCCAAATCTAGTTCTTAGGAACTTTATACTGAGTAGAAGGAAAAATATATAAAAAGCTTTCCAGTTTAGAGAAATGAGACATTTGTCCTAGATATCATCTTATCAGAAGGCAACAGATTCAGCGTCTTCCTTAAGAAGACACTGAGTCAGGCTAACCTCTTCCCTAACTATTTACAAAACAGCTAATCTCACCTTGTCAATGGCTTGGTTCAGACTTAATTAAATCAAGCCTACATGTTTCAAGCTTCCCTACAAATTTTTGAGTGCTTTGAAACAATCAGAAATCACAAGAAAGTAATTAAGACAAAGCTTTTCTTTTGAGTCCCACTCAATTTTTAAGTAGTTTGGGAGTTGAAAGGGGAAAGAAATCTTGACAACTCCAGTTTTCAAAGTGTTTGCACACATGCTCACTACACAGCACACACACACAAAAACCCGTGTGTTCCTGAAGCTGATTTCTTGCAGAGCGAAGTATGTGTTGTAGTGCATTTTATGGGTGCATCAGGTTCCAGATGTTTAATGAACCCCCTTTCATAAAGCTTGGCATGCCAACACAGCTAACTACAGGCTTGTCTGATACCATGCCAAAGATAAGCTTGCCTAAGGAATATACTGAAACAATCTCTTCAAAATATTTTCTAAGTAAGCAAACATTTTCCCAATGGTTCAAAAGGTGGTCATATAAAAGCAAAATGCTTATTGAGACCAGTAGATGGCAATAAAAGCTCTCCTGTAAAATCTGAGAAATACCTGAATGGTTAAGGCTTTAGAGTTCACTTCTGACCAAATGTGTAAGCTTATTACTTGAGCAGATCTGAATGTCTTCCACTGTATTGAGTTTTTTCTTGAGTCTACAGCAGTTACTTCAATTGAGCACTACAGGTGACAGTTAAAGCTAAATCCTGGCAAGCACTGATTCAAAAAGGGCACTGTTGAGCTAGAACAGATGAAGGTGTGATTGGCTCTCTCAATACTGGACATACTCCAATGGCTTTAGTAAGACTGCTACCTCCAAAGAATTTCAGTAGATCTTAATTAAGCCTTTAGGCCAAACTATGTAGTTGTGTTGGTTTTACATACCCTTGGGGAGTAATGCAACATGTAAAAATAGACATTTTTTAATATTTTAACTTTGATTGAGCATTCTTATTCCATGTTGCAGTCTAACATTATCTTTTGTTTAAGCACAGTTAAAGAAACCAATATAAGTGTTTGTACATCACAGCATATGTATGCACATATGTTTATCTGCAGACAAATCTTATAGAAATAGTATTAAAACTCTATTAGCACTGCAAAGGCAAGAACGCACACTTCAAGAGTTGGCACTGCTAAGACTGTCTGAACAATCAATTACACTTAAGTCCTCTTACGTATAGGCACTGCAGCAGAGATTTGAAGTAAATATCATAAATTCATTTAATCCATAGGATCTACCTTGCTCTCTCTCCCACCTTGCTGAATCCACAGCATAGGCTGGGCCTTCTGCTATTAGTCAAAGTTGGGCAAGATTAAACAGCATTATTTCTACAGCTCAGACACTCATTTTACGCAACAGTTGGCAAATGCAGTGCATGAAGCAGTGAATGCAAGAAAAGAAAGGACACATTCTTCTATGAAAAGTGCAGCTAGAGTGGCTGACACAATTGCATGGGTACTCTGCTGGATGCACACTGTTGCTTGCAACAAAGGACTGGCAAGTCTCAGGTATCACCAATTTTATCCTGAGCCTTGAGGAGAGATCTCCCCAGACACCACAGAACCTGAGATCTAATTTCCCTGAAGCTTCAGCCAGGTTAATTCCTAATCTGACTTCTCTCATCCTTGCTAGGCTGAATCAAACTCCCCATCCCACTTTTTTGCCTCTCTCTAGCACTATCTGCCAGCAGCCAGCTCCTATTTACAGCCTGAGCTCCCCCTTCCTTTACCTGGTTTGTAACAACCTCTACATACAGCAACAGAAAAAACACCTCTTAACTTTTAAGACACAGCCTTAAAGAGCTTATAAGCACAGAACAGGTGCAATCTTAGGAAAACATACCTGGAAAATACTAACAGGTCTCTGTTGATCACACTTTTCCCAAAGGTCTATAGTTTAGTCAGAAATGGACAGCACTCCACAAATCAAAGCAGCCAGAACATCTCCTTCACACAAAACAACCTCCTTGTCCTATCTCTTTTAATTCCCTACCTTGTGCCCTCCAAGGCTGAGAATATACAATAGAGCTTCTCCAAAACTGTTCTTAAAATTTGGACAAGACAGTATTTTTTATTACTCTCGTTCTTCAAAAGAACACACGCTTCTTAAAACAAAAATAATAATTAATAATAATCAATATGAAATAAATACTGGAATGAAAAACTTCTGCCTGAGTGCTTCAGAGTCTTGCGAAGTTCTGTACAGTTAAATAATATTTCTAGATACTTCCTTCTAAAAACCCAAACCCTTAAATTGGCACCACCAGCTCCAAACAACATAAAAACATCGTGAGACCATATCAGCATGTGTATATTGCATGAATAACATGAGTTACAAAAACACACCATGAAAAAACATTTGTATAAAACACGTCACCCCGTAAGTAGATAAGGCAGAATTTTTAAAAACAAAAGAAAAATAACTATTACTTGAGAAATAATAATATCAATTCCTAATGAGGAAACAATGCCCAGAGAACCCCACTATACTTTCTTTAAAACACTTCCTGATCTACATTAGTCCATGGCAACATTTTAGCTGAAGGGCAGATGATAATAACCTAAATGGACATTTTCAGTGACAACTGTGACGACTCTGCTTTCTACTGGACTAGATGGTCAGTGAGACCAACTACAAAGAACAAACAGTGTTGCTACAAGTGGAAAAGGTTTCTTACCCTTTCTCATTACCTGCTCTGTTTTTCTTGTTTTCCTCTATATCAAGTTACACAGCATAACAGATTGGATGAACTCCGCTCATCCTACCACAGGCACTCAGAATACCCTTTGTGGATCAGGCATCTACAGCTCAAACCGTCACCACCACCACAGAAGGAATACAATCTCTTTGTAAGAAAGATCATGCTTGTGCTGGTCCCTCTATCTGCTCAGGTACTGAAACTGGACCTTTTTTTTTATCAGCCCCATGTGCCTTTTTAAAGTCTGCACAAAACCACTGCTAGCAAAGATTTCTTGCTTTAAATATAAGTTGCTGCTGAAGGTTTTCATTTGCTCTATTTTTATACATTTGTGAAAGGGAAAAGGATAAACCACTCTGAAGCTTACCACTAAAATGAGCATGTCTGAGCTAATACATTATAAAGTCTTATATAACAACAAGAATGCAGGGCCTGCTGAAATCCAACGGAAAGATGACTTCAAATGGGTAACTTAAGACAGCATTTTAATTCTGTTGCTAGACACTGTTAGAATATATATATATATAAGCTCTATTCATAGAACAATCAATTTCTGTAGAAGCCTACAAACGAATCCAGTGAGCCTTGGTCAAGACTTGGCCTATGGAAACAGCTAATAGCTTCAGTGCTGTTCAAAATGCAGGAGTATTACACTGCTGGCAATATGCTGCTTCTCTGGATTCAGACGCACACTGCAAATGTCAACAACGTGTTTTCTCAAGAAAGCAAAGACTGCACATCCAGGTCAGTGAATAGATTCAGCTGAAAGCAGCAGAGACAAAATATATTTCACTCAGCATTCTTCTTGTGGTTCCTCTGATTAAAATGATGTCTGAGATTAAAACAGTCTGAGATTCACAGCACCAAATGCTTCTCTGCATTCTGAGGGCATCACCTCAGGAATTCTGCCCCTGGAGTAGGATTAAAAACAAATGAATAAAGAAAGCCCTAAACCTCCAAAAAATTCTGCAATTCTTAAGACACCTGTTCTGAAATATTTTCTTAAGACAGATGCTTTCCATGGATTTTCATCATTCCCATTCTTCTCCCTTGTGTATTTTCCCTTGCCACATTAATGTTGCTGTGGCAGCTCAGTGAATTTCACAAAATGCAAGAGGGATCGTGTTGTTGAAAGCCCCTAACTCTGAGTACATCTATGCCCATAGGCTGCTGAGATAACTGCTGTAATAGCAGAGTTTTGCATCTGAATCATACATGGTTTTAGCTTTCCTTCTAAGACAGAAATGCCGCAGGGCAGACACTGTCTGAACCAAGCTTTGGTGAGTCTCCTTTGCACACCAGTTAGACAAAAACGTCAGGAGTAAGTTAGAAAATGATCATCAGCTTTATAAGACAGAGAGGCCACTGCTGTGCCTGAGTTCCACCAGTCTCTTTTCCATATGCAGTGTCAAAAAGTCACTCTCCAAAGGCCACAGAAGCAAGTCTGACAAACCGTAATCTCTAACAGCTAGCACAGCATGTCAAAGATTGCTACCAATCAAGGGAACTTCTTGTTCCAATATGTAAGGCAAGGAAATAAGTTCATAATGTGGCTGTTGCTGTCTGGACAGAGCACACATGCAGTATAGCTCAAAAACACTTCCTCTCTGTAAATATTAAAAAAAGTGCTAATACACTTTACAGAATGAAGATCAGCAATTTTAATTTGCCTTTGCGTTGGTATTTTGTTAGGCTTAGTCAACAAAGATCATCCTATGGTCTTGTAACTCAGAGACATTTATACATCCAAACAAGGTTTAATGCAGACAGAATGAAAGCACAGCAATACAAACTGCAGGATTAATCTGTGTGCTGAAATGAAGCTACATTTTCCCCTCCTCCCTTGTTGTGCCCCATTATCCACAACTATCCAAAAACTATGGCAAATCTGCTGCTCACTGCAGGCCCAAGAATCCTTTCAAATGATGCTATTTCATGCAGGCACCTGTAATTTGAGAAGATAAAGCACATGAACAAATCACCTAGACTGCCAACTCTGGCTATAAATGCCTTCCATTGCTCTGTCACATTGCTACAATCACAATATGGATTGCAAAGCATGTTAGTGAAATGTCTTGCTGTTCTGCAACAAGTGAGTAGTGATGTTAAAACCCCCAATAAC
Organism: Excalfactoria chinensis; assembly: GCF_039878825.1. Lineage (NCBI taxonomy): Eukaryota > Metazoa > Chordata > Aves > Galliformes > Phasianidae > Excalfactoria > Excalfactoria chinensis. Next base: position 53,383,419 of record NC_092825.1, on the reverse strand, counting down.
AGTGATTTGCTATAGGCGCATATCCTTGCTCTAAAAATAGCTCACCTCTAAGTTAAACTATTATCTTCCAGTAGGAAAGACAGAATTTGCTTCCACAGTGGTTATCTAATCTCAGTGGTTTATTATATGATTAGGGTACTATAAAGTTAAAATGTATTTTGAAAATAATTTTTTAAAAACACCTTTTCAAAGCTCCCCTCTCTCAGAAAGACTGATAAGAATTAGAACACGAATCCTTCTCAAAGTCTAGTTCAAAGAAATAGTTTGATGCCTGGCTCAAAAATGAAGCTAGGAGAGGTGGTACCCCTTGATCTGGAAAGGAGAGGACGGAGATTGGAATCTGATGAGATCTGGAAGTCTGGCATCAAGCAGGAGTCCAGGAATCACTTCTTCACTGTTGCTACCAATACAATGAGAACGGGCATTACAGAGAATATGGAGGTAGCAAAATAAATGTAACACAATAGAAGATGACATGATTCTTTCACACAACAAACTGTACAAACACCTGTCAGTAGCTCAGATTGGTTCAGAAGGACTGGAAAAGTTCAGCGAAGATAAACCCACTGAGTGTGGCTAAATATCACCATTTCTAGAATGAAGAAGACCTTGAGCCTCACATAACTTAAGGTTAAAGAGAGAATCAATGCAAACTATCTTATGCTCTGACTTTTGGGTGGTCCTGTGTGGAGTCAGGAATTGAACTTGATTCTCAATGATTCTCTTCCAACTCAGGATATTCTATGATCCTACATTTACATTCCCTGTCTGGATATCTCTTTCTAAAGATTTCGGCTTTTGGCATTTCAGTGAGCTGGCCCTTCAGTCAGACCTTTATATGGCCACTCAAATGTTTGTACAAAAGCAGATACATTTGAATTTTTCCATATACTAGTATGTGCAGTATCCAAGTACAGTATTTACATCTACAACTTGGCAATAGGTAATCCTCAGTACCAAAGAAGAGTTCCCACAAAAGTGCTCTTGCAGAGGAATTGCCATCAGAGAAATGCATTGTTGAGAAGTAATTAAGATGTTGAATATTGTGTTCCCTGTCAGAATCCAGCTGTTGATTCGAACTCAAGAAAACCTGTATGCCAGTTCCAAAAAAAGACATTTTCAATAGTTAGTTAAGGCTGCTATTAGAAATGAAAGGTATTTGTTATGCAAACAGTTGGCACAGACACTAATCTCTTGCAGAAATTCATGTCAGTTTTCAAGTAGTTTTTCTAAGACTGGTGTCACCTGCCTTTCTTTACAAGGATCTCTTTTGACTGGAGCTATTCTGAAATGCAGAGCTATTGCCTCTACATTATACAGATGAACAAAAGCATTATAGGATGTCAAAACATCACAAGAATTCTTTGTATCAGGAGCAGGAGCCTAGTATTTAGCCTCCAGCAGGGCTGGCCTCTTTGATCCGGGGAACATCCAAGAGGTAGTCTACTGAATACACAATAATAAGCAAAACTGTCAATTCAGATGTGTAAAGTTACACCTGACACATGAGCTTCAGGTATCAGATATTCCTGCTTGAAGTAAAATAAAAATCCAAACAAGCCTGCCTGGCATCCTACAGAATGCACAGTTCATTACCAGTATTGTTGAACAGCATGGGGATGCCTGAGTAGCCACCACAACAGCACCAATGAGAGCAAATGGGCCAGTGCTGGTAATGGTCCCCAGGTTACTACACATTAGCTGAGGTTTGCTGGCACATGATGGGTTGCCCTCCAGCTCTCACACTGAGATACTGATCATGAAGAAGGTGGGGCCGACTCACCCCACCTCTCCCACACATCAATGTACATTTTGACTCATAAGAATCACAGAGGCACCCAGAAGGCCCAGAGAGAAGCAACTCCCAGCTGGAGAAAGTCTTATTTTCCTCCACGCATTTTGGATATGCCCTTGGAAAAATCAGGAACTGAGCAAGTCACTTAGTCCAAGTTAGCACTGTGAAGTCCATGACTTCAGCAGGCCCAATATTTCATAGATTCAGAGAACAGCTTGGGTTGGAAGGGATCTTCAAGACCAGCTGGTTCCACCCCCTTGATGTGGGCAGAGACACCTTCAATTAGAAGATGAACATCCTAACCCTTCTAAATAAATGTCTGTGAGCTTATCTATAGATGAGTAAGGTTCCTGTCATTAAAGCAGGGAACCTTTCCCTGAATAACTGTCAAAAGCTGAAACTACCTAGCAAGGGGATCTGATATTCTTCTTTAAAAGCTTGTACACAGCAGAAAAAGTGAGATCCCCAGAGAATCAGGTACTATATATATATATTTTTAAATGTCTTTCAGAAAGGAAAGAATTTTGCCATCTCTGTTTGCATTATAAATATACAGGGAAAAGGGCTGATGGTACTTCTGCACAAAAACTGCAAGAGTCCAATACCGAGCAGGACGATGGTTTTGGAATTAAAGACAGTTATATATTTTCACACAAAGAAGAAAAATAAATCATTTCAAAAATTCAATTTCTCGCAAAGACACCGCACAGCTTCTTAGCAGCAAAAAAAGTTCACGTTGTAATGAGATGGTGGTGGTTACAGGCAAAGGCAAGAGAATCTGATAATTTAAAAATGCCTCTTACGCAGCTTTTTATTCCAAAGGCAAAGACATCTCTATCCGGTGCAACAACTTAGATCACATCAAGGTAAATCTCCTGTAGGACGCTGCAGCTTATAGAACAAGTCATGAATACTTCATGTGCCCTTTAAATATCTCAGTTCCACCTCTTGAAAATAACTACCCTTGCAGAGACCTATGAATCTTGCTAAGAAATTCACTGCTCTGACCCGTTTCCTTAAAACCTGCTTTAAAAAGTGTCCCAGGTAACTCTGATATAAGTATCTCTTCCCACCTTTTATCAAGACAAAAAAGACTGCAGTATTTCTCAGGTATTGTTGGTTGTACTTTGGGGCAGATGGATGGACTAGAAAATCTATCAGTCTCTCCAAGCTCTGCTGTTTAGTATACTATTTTTTTAAAACTGATTTTATAGGATTAATTCCAACATAAGTTTTCCTTCCTATGTGTTTGTTTCTGTTTAACTAAGCTACAGGCTTCTGAGAATATTCAGAAGTAAAACATCCCTTCCTTATTGCATTGGTTCTGTCAGAAAACCACATTGGCCTTGTTGGAACTCAAGCTGTCTCCCTTTCTTTTGCTGATGATATCCTTACAAGGGCGCAGCCAAGCTACCTTGTGATCTTTACTGCAAATACACTGTACCCAGGCACTCATACTCCCAGGGGAAAATCCAAAAGGCATTTTGGGTGTTATCAGCAATAGATAATTGTCTGCTTCATCAGAAGATAGACTGTGAGAATATGCAAAACATCCTTCCATTTACAGAAGCAGTGAAGGCCTTCACTGTTGTAATCGGGTTATCTAGATTTATCCGTGATAGAGGCTGCTGCCCCTAGAAGGGGAGAAATGAACAAAAACAACGGCAGCAATCTAAGGAAAGAAATTATTTTACTAAATACGAGACACAATATGATACAATATAACTACAACTACTATATCAAACAAGGCAGAGAAAAAAGAAAGAGAGAAAAAGAGTCCCGGAGAACCGGGGGCCTACTGCAATCTCTAGGCGACAGGCTGGAACGTTGCTGATAGAGCGAGACGGCAGGGATGGAGCGCTCCAAAGTGAAAGACAGGGCGAAAAGAGGGACGTTCCAGCCTGGGAGCGAGATTATATGTGTGTCCTCCTCCTCTGGTGATTCATCTCTGGCCGCGTTGTCCCCTGGGATATGTAGTTTCCTCCAAGGGCTGAGTACTCGGGATGCTGCCATTCCACAGATCTGGAGCATGAACCTTCCACACTTCCGCATACCCTCTGTTACACTTCCACATACCCTCTGTTACACTTCCACATACCCTCTGTTACACTTCCACATACCCTCTGTTACACTTCCACATACCCTCTGTTACACTTCCACATACCCTCTGTTACACTTCCACATACCCTCTGTTACACTTTCTTATACCACCAAAACAGTTCATACCGCACATGATGTCATGATGTAGAATATTGACAGCACAAAACCATGACAACTGTTCTTTAGTAACAAAGGCAAATCCAAAAAAATAAGGATAGCAAAGGACTGAGGTGGGGGGAATTCTATTTTTCAATTGAGTTTATTTCCTAAATCCTAAATTCCTGATCACTTTGATCATTTCTTTGCATTTTCTGCAATAAAGAAATTAAAAACCACAAACAATTTACAGAAAGGGAGCCATATTAAATGTATCTCATTGTTTGTATGCTGTTGTGACCACCTGGAGATCGATCATCAGTACTTGCAAAATAAGCCCTATTCTGACCTGGAATTCCAACCTGTGGTTTGAGGACATGAAGAAGGCCCGACGACATCCCTCTGCCATGGAAGCCAGATTACTTATTTACTTCTAGATTCTGAGCAAAGTAGAAAAAAGTTTTTTTGAAGTAGATTCTGCTAGTTTTTTAATGCACTGATAAAAATTTAAGATACTTTTTACTGCTTTACTTCATTTAATATTTAAGCATGAGCCATCCACACAGGATGGCACAGGAAGGACTGGATGAGATGTCCTTACTGGTTCTTTCTAGTTTGCTTGCTGTGACTTCTCTGGAGAAGGCAAAGTGACAGGCTCCCTAGGTGAACTGAAACAAGACTTGCATAAAAAACAAATTCAAGGCTTCTGACTCATGAATGATTGAAAAGAAGGGTACACTAGTGACAAAAAGCTGAGCAACTTTCCAAAACAATGGGATGATTGAATGTTTCTGGCCTTATCATCAACAGAACTGTTTTCGTACACAAAGCTTGAGACAGCAGAGAGGTAATGAAAGTTCATGTCATGAAGTAGCATACCAAGGGTAATGTTCCCCTCTCTTGCTTTTTTTGTACGACTCTTCTCAAATTAGCTTATACTACAACAGGCACTTCTTCAGTCAAAGGTTGTGCTAGGTATCACAGGGGGAAACACTATCAGGGGGAGAAGTTCACTGAAGGGCACTACTTGTTGCTAATCTTGATGATGACACTCAGTCTTCACTGGCAAGACAAGTGGAAGTTGCTATTGATTTGTTCTGACTGCTTTGTAAGTGCAACTACTTTCTGCTTCTCTCATCCTTCCCATCATTAATTATCTTGAAAGAGAGCATGGTGTACAAACAAGACTTGTTAGAGAGAAAACTGTATGACTGAACATGAGGTGACAGTTACAAGAACATGACTACAGTACCGCAGGGTTAACACAAGCGATTATTTTGCCTATGTTAATGCTGCAGATAATATTGTCAGCAATAAGCATCTCTGACACCTACGTTCTCTTCAGCTGGTAAAATAAAAGTCTAGTCATTTTTCCACTCCTTTTGGCGAATACTTTTGTGAAAATAGTGGATTATTTATTTCATCACTTAGTCTTGGGCACAAAAGAGACAAAGTGAATTTCTCACCACCCTAACTCCGTCCTCCATCACTTCAGCCAGCATGCTCACCACCCATAAAGTTATCGGATCTCACTGAAGTCCTAGTGACAGGAACTCACAAGAGCCTCAGCAGAATGGGTAGCAGAAAGGATGGTCTCTAGCAAATGCTAGCTCCAGTGTAAGGTATAATGGATGGTAAGGTTCAGTTGTCAAATTAGTTTAGTGGAATCTCTCCAAAGAAAAATTCAGCTTTCTGCAGAAAACAATGTCAGTGCTTCAACACTCAATACATTTCCTCTTACTCAGTCCTAGATGGAGCCTTAAAACGAAATGATAATAAGAGTCCCTTTCAGCCTCAGTGCCTACATTTCAGAAGAAGGTATCCACCTAGCACAGTATCACACAGCTAAGAGAACAGATAAAGCCTTACGGAATTCTTGACTTCAAGTATCACTTTTTTCTTCTTTTCTTTTTAACCAGAAGATTCTGAAACCATGTTTTCAAATGTTATTGAAGGATAATAGGTGTTCCCTCAACACCCACATTCATTTATGCTTGGAATACTCAACCTCCTCCCAGCACAGCTTCCCCTTTTACCTTCTGTCGCTGCTGAATGTTGCTTATTGTGTCTGGCTGAAACTCCAGCTTGTCTGTTCGACAAAGTTTCCAATATAAGATAATAACGATCAGGAGCACCACAGCAACTGGGACTGCCACTCCAATAATAATCCATAGGTTGCTGTTCTGTGCCTCTGAGGAGGAGTCCTTCAGCTTTTCCACAGCTGTGAAGTTAAAAGGAAGAGAGTAGTTTTATGTGGTTATATATTTTTAACTGAGGACACTTCAAGGTTACGTATTTTTATGTTCTCGTAAATGCTAGTCCAGGAATTTATCAGAAAGCAGCCGCAGATCACAGGAAATGTCTTACACTTATCAGTTAACATATGTCATGCTCAGGAAGCATGGGGCAGCAATCAATAGTTCTGGTCTCCCTCCTATATGCTTGTGTTTAAATTACTCATGAAAATACACTTCGACCATACCATTCCTTAACTCCAAACTGAGATGACAAAGTGAAATGCATCCAGAAAAACGACTTGTCACTAGCATTAGAAGGGCTTTTCACTTAATTGTCTGTATCCTGCTTTAAATGGTATTACCAGCAACCTCTTCTCTCCCATTATCCACATTTTCTTACTTTCCCCATCTATAATAAGTGTCAATTTGAAATCACTAAGATGCTCCTCCCCAGTGTGTACAGCTCCACATTTTTTATTGTTCTTTTTCTATTTCACTGTTGGTGTGTGACAACTTTTACCTCCCTAGAGAAAAAAAATGTAATCATACTGTAAAGCATAAATAAATCAGTACTGCATGGAAAAAGGAAACTGGAAGAACCATTAAAACTGTGGTTCACTCTATTTTGCATCGCAGTTCTACATGGGGCTAAAACCCAAAGCAGTAGTGCATTTTTAGTCAAACTGACACACTTCCTTAAATCATAGAATCATATAGAATCATGGAATGACCCGGGTTGGAAGGGACCTCAAGGATCATGTAGTTCCAACCTCCCTGCCTAGCAGGGCCACCAAACAATGTTTTAAAGTTAAAAAACACTATTTCTATGCAACTTCATCTTTATCATTTTTAATAACAGCCATTCTGATAATAAACTGCAAGATTAAAGGAACATATCATAGTTCTTATCTCTTACATATACGATAGCTCACTTATGTCATGACACGTTCATATATAAAATCATTATTTTCATAGATAAAAACTAGTTTCTTTTCAATAAGAAAACCCCACAACATTTTTATGCCTCTTTAAACCACTGTTTAATGTCACCCAGCCTCTTTCTGCTGGCATTGGTGTGGACTGGATAGGGCTTACGCTGTGCAACAGTGCCATCAATGCGGTATCCGAGGATGATTGCAGCGCGCTGGATGTCTACTCGGTTCATCAGGTCTGAGCACTTCAAAGCACTGAATCTCTCTCCATCTTGATCCTCCACAAAATAGATCAGCTCCACAGGGTTATCAACACCATCTAACCGTGACACATTCACAATCTGCAAAGTAATTGGAATGCTTTTACATTTTAAGTTGTATTTATTTGGGGTTCCTTTACATTTTGCCTTAGAGTCTTCCCCACTTCTCCCCCTTCCCTTCACAGCATCCAGGTCTTACAGACACTTATCTAAAACAGAGGATTTGGAACAGCTTTGCCAAGTCAGTATCCATATCTGTCTTAATTGCAACTGTATGCAACCCCTAGTCTATTAGAAAAACTCCACAGTGTGTTATGCTACAGCAGTGCAGTGTTGTAGAAGAAATACCTAATACCTAATAACTAAAAATATGATGTCATACAAACTATGTAACTGCTGGAAACTACTACAGTTTGGAAACTATCCATATCCCAGGGAACTCTAATGAGAAAATGATACTCCAAAGCACTGTATGCAGCAGAGGTAGCAAACAATTTACAAACTGAAACTTTGCAGGGAAGCGATTCCTCACACAACACATTTTTAAGGCAAACTTGAAGAAGTTTCTCTTCATTTTTTTCCTGTTTGTTTAATGACAACATATAGATCCAGTACCAAACAGAACTGCTTTTACTCTAAAGACGGGAACACCATCCCAATCTGGTTGCCCCTGTTTTCTTTGTAGCTTGTCGGGTAGTAGGAGTTACTGGTCTGAATGTCTTTACTTTGTTATTCATAATGCACGCGTTTTTGTTCCAGTTTTTTTTTTTTTTTTTTCCTGAATGTTAAGCATTTATAAAGGCAAATATTCTGTCAGCTTCAAAAAGAACTTTTTTGTTCTACCTAAATGAAAGAACTCGCACAGTCACCTTCATCCTCCACACGGCTCCCTCTGGTATCCACCTCTCTTCAGGAAGGAATTTATTTGATGCTGCAGGAAGCAATTTTTTTCTGCCTTCTTCTAAAGACGTTAATAATCAAAAGAATGTGCGCTATGAAGGAGCCCTGTAGATACTATCCAGCCACCAAACATCTACATTGCAGATGAGACAATTTCAAATTCCTACAAAATTAAACCTCATACATAATAATTCTCTTCTGTATCATCATTCATATTTAATAGTGATCACAACCTCCAAACAACTCCAAACTAATAGCACGAGGTATTGCAATATGTGAAACAGGGTTTGAAGAGATCTGGAAGAAAATGCCACAAAAGGGCAATAAATTTAGTTTCTTGCTGAATTCTCCTTTACTATGAAGGCCAGAGTTAATAAATTAGAATGCCAATCTATTTCTTGTAGGCTTAAAGTGAAGCCAGCGCCTAAACAGTTGCACTTTCAAGGCTTACAGTCTAAATCAACTGAAATCAAAGAAACGTTCAGCATCAGCCACATTTCAAGTAAAGTTAGAGAATACATGAAAATAGAGTAGAAAAATTAGAAAATTTATGAAACACAGCAAGACCTGCTAGAAGGGCTCATTCATCAATGCTGAATTCATCGTAATGCTGTTCACTCTTCTGTCAATACATAAGAGTATCAATAAATAAGGTATCTTAATGTGCTTACTAAACAGCTGTAAGGCTGAATCTGGTTTCATAAAACACAGATATATCATTAGTTAAAAAATGCTCACAGCTTTGTATTCCTGCTTTCACCACAGCCTGGCCTTAGTGCATGGAATGGTAGTATTAAGCAGTATCTGATTTCAGCATGGATGAGCACTTTCTAACTGGCACATAACTCAAAAGCGAGGTAAGGGAGCAGAAAGGCTGCACAAAAAAGCCAGTGGGTTCTCATTTTACCTTTAGGAAGCTTCTTTTTGTTACATGCAAACCTACAGAATCAGAGAAAACTAGAGATTCTTAAATTGAATCGTCATCGATTTTACGGAGCCGTGGAGAACTCAAGAAGTATCATGCTTATGGACATGTGCCATACACACAGAGTAACAGCCAGAACCACTGGATGAATGGGTGAAGAAAGAAACTGCTCCACAGTTGCCTTCAAAAAGGACAGAGAAGAAGGGTGACAGACCCTAGTGCAAAGTGTCTCATGCAAAACAAAACACCTTTAATAATCCTCTCCGTGCTGAGGAATAGGGAAGGGTGAGAGGGCTGTTTGGGGATAGAGGAAGGAGAAGCAGTTGGGGGTATTTTGGCACAGTATAGGGAACATGGGAACGAACATGATGTTCAACAGAGAGTGGAGATTCAGGTTGCTGCAAATGAACTAATTTCTCTGTTTTAAGATATATTTTCTGTGAAATAACTCATTCTGAGTATAAAACTCTTTATGAGTGCTCACATCACACTGAGGAAAGCTGCAGACTAAATTTCAAACCCAAGAGGAATTGGTTATGGAGCTCTATTCTTGGAGAACTGATGTCTGAACATGGTATTATTGAGGTGATAAGACAACTACACTTGTATGTACACTCACTGTGACAATATAAGTACTTCAGTTTTCATATCTGTCATGTCGACTCACTGCAGCTTCTTTTTTTCTGACCTCTAAGTTTGCTGCAACACAAACTGGTACACTAGATCTAAAGTATTTTTAAGTCTACTTTAAAAATCAATATACACAGCCATTCTGCCCATTTTTAGATCCTGTATAGTAAGCTCTGTGCTAATTTTCCCCAAATATTCTCCACGCAGCTTCAGATTATTGTTTTTGTCTCATGGGTTAGAGTTGTCTCTCTGTGCTAAGAATGAAAACGGAGATAGAAGCAGTGTTTTCCAGGCACTCAAAAACATAGCTTGTATATAAGGAAGCATTTTACTTTTACAGACTGACAATGATGGAAGACATAGGGAGGGATGAGGCATAAGAATTTCAATACAGAGAAGGCAGAAAATAATAATAACTAAAAAAAACAAAACAAAACAAAAAAAGCCCCTATCTCATTTAACTAAAATGTACAAAAATGATATAATCATTGTTGGTACTAGATGTGCATTTAAACTCCAGAGAGTAAAGGCTTAATTGTGCTCAGGTGCCAGTAAATCTAATTTAAAACATGTCTTCAAGAGGCTTCCATAGGTCAGTGAGGAGTTTCCTTGGCAACCAGGTCTAGTTCAGAAATGAAAACAGAGAAAATCCAGGTGTTGGACAAACTCACGAGGCATGTGCAGAGCACAGCAGCAGACCCTGCTTACACTGCAGTGCGCAGAATGGGAAATGTGCTGATGTAGCCAGACATGGAATACAAGAGTTTCAGTGCTGCTTTGTGCAGAGCCCGTGAACTGGTTTGACTGGGAGCAGATTGTGGTTAACCTGAGGGTGTTCCATGAGAAACCTCCAGGGGAGCGGTCCCTGGGCTCTCATTGCCTGTATGGCTCTGGCCATTCATTCAACTCTGTGGCAGGTGGCCATCATGGGGTGAAGCAGCTCGAACAATGAGACTGCACAGCAGTATCTCCCACAGGCTCCACCTGTAGATCTACACCTCCCAGAGAGACTTGTCCTCCCAGACTATGTGCATAGAAGCAACATATATGCTGGTAGTAGGAAACCAAGAGAATAAACATCTGCTCTAATGAAAAACTCAACTCGGTCAATATGTTCCCTCACACATTATGACTGTAGTGCCACATAACCTGCACTTTTCTTTACATCAGAACACTGATGTCTCTTAGTAGGACCACCTTTTTACTTTAAGCTCAAGAGAACAAGCATGCTGTAATAAAGGAAAAATACGTGTGTGTTGGCTCCTGGCATATTTTTAAACCAGTATTAAGCCTAGTAATTCCAAATGAATTGAATGACTTAGAGATATTACGATTAACACCTTCACAACATGATGTGGTCTAGTCCATGTGGGTGCAATGCAAACAACAGCATCAAGCATTTGCTTTGGATTTGCAGCAGCAGCAGATCCATTTAAATATATGACATGCTCTGTGAAACAGTAGCATGAACACTAGACAAAAGTCAATGGAACTATCTCATGCTTAACAGAGAAGTGAGAGACTTCAGAGGTTTTTGTAAGTGATAGTTGGGGGTGTTTTTTTAAATCCTGGAGTGTCACCTGTTAGTAGCACAGAGGAGGGGAAAACATGCTATTTGGGCATTCTAGGTAGTCTGGAGCTCTAATGCGAAGTGCATAGATTGAAAGATTAATTTTTAACATTCTTAGGTCAAAACACATACCTTTAGAAATGAAATCCAAACCTCGCAAGCTATCAATTAGTACTAGAAGGGAAACTAATACGCCTGCAGTAACATCCACAAATAATTGCTTCACCTTCTGACCCACAGTCTTGATTTTCCACAGAGCTTAGAAATGTCACATTTCAATATGCCATTAATATCTTCCACCTCAGGAAAAACAGGTCTACTGGGGCTCAACGCAAGTGAAATGTGTGTCTAGTCTTTTGTGAATACATGCACGTCCTGCTAATAGAAATATCCAACACACTGGCACCTTTGTTGTGGCTTACTAATACAGCAGTTGCTGGTTGGTGTACAAGAAATATAGATGGGAAAATCTGAAAACAAAACACAAGGAATATAAATAGCTGTCTCTGAAGACTCAAACAGGTGCATATACACAACACACTTCAGACACAGCTTGTAAAGGCTACAAGGAACAGAATGAGCAGCAGTAAAACCAAAAGGTTTATTGCAAGTGGCTATGGACCAGATATTCAACTGACAGGGAAGCACCCCTGAAAGAAATCAAGAGCCCATCAACAGGTGCATAACTCCAGCTGCACACATCTTTGCACCTGGAGTAATGCTGACAAATCTATTACACTGAGCCTGGAAAAGGTCAACATGAGAGCAGTTCTGCATAGCAAACAATCCTTGCATCACAGGAATGCTGGTGTGGTCATGACCCTGTCTGTGAAATCTGCTGTCTACTCCAGGCTCAGACTGCAGATTCCCATCTGTAGTGCTGCAGCAATGACAGGCCAGCTTTACAGCTTTACAGCACTGCTGCACGCATGAAGCTCTCGGTTGCTTTAGCCAGTCCAAGTGCTCATAAAAAGTAAACAGTGTGTCTGGCTGCTTTAAGCTTGGACTTTCAAACACACAGAGAAACAATCCAGGTGAAAAGGTCATTACTTTAGGGAGAATTCAATATTAGAGCTGAACCATTCCTAACTATCTATGTACATTATACAAGAAAAATCTTAGTCTGTTTTGTTCTCTACAGAAGTGCCACTTCAGCAAGCATGTCCTGTGCTGAGTCCTCACTGAAGTGTTTGAGCTTCTCTCTGCAGAATATCCAGGTTAGAGCATGGCTTTGAGAGGTGGGCATGGGGGAGAAAAGCAGCAAGAGGATTACCGAAATACTTAGTTGTAACTGATGAAGTCATGAGTGGTAAAAAATACCGTCACCAATGCAAGGAAATACAGAGAGGAAGAAAACACAGTCTTTTCACTCATCTGCACACAGGTAAAATTAAGTGCTCTGGGATATCCATCCATTAGGCCCCACCTGGAAGCATATAGCTAAAATCTTGTGAATAGACTTCAAAGGCTGATGCTGTCTTTGGGATTCTTTCCCACATGTCTCCTGAGGGCACCAACAAATCAAAACCAGACAACACAGAAAAGTTTGTTCACTTTCTGGTTGCTAGGAAGTGGGCTCAGAGACAAAATAAAAACAACTTCATACGGAAGCCTTATGCATTAGATAATGATTTATGCTTAATAAGAGCTATTTGAGATACCAGCCTCCCTGGATGTCTTACCTAACATACTTCTGGATATTCTGCAACAGTAAGCAAATAAGAAGCTGTAGTGCTTGATCATACCTACCATTATATGTGCAGAAAAGTACCACATCAATCAGATACCTAGCAGCAAGGATCACACACTGCAAGCATGTTATACACTGTCCTTCTGCCTTCTCTTTTCCACACCTCCTTTATTACAGCACTAACCACACTGAACAGTGCTGGCACCTGGAACAGCCTTGTGTTATGTGGGATGGGAGGATGTGCTGACCACAACTAAGAGAATCTGCCACTGCCTGAAGACAGCCGTTTGCAGACTCTCTGCACTAATTAAATGGTATAAATGTGCAGCAAAGCTGCTTGGGACACAAGCTGCAAAATCCACTTCTATTCCAGTAAGTAGTACAAAGTCATAAGAAAAACACTGTCTTTTCCAAAATGTTCTCCTTTAGATGGAGGTATCTTGTGCATGAGAAAATAAATGACTTGAGCTTTATTATCTAAAACAATAAAACTATTCTACATGTGCGTATTTTACATGCTGTGGTATCTTTCCTATCAACATAAGGATTATGTGTTTATTTTATATGCAAAGGAAGGACGAAGGCATAAAGAATAAAGTGCAGCAAGAGATGTGGGGAACATGAGATTCAAAGTAGACATCTATTAACAGCAATTCAAAGCTGCATGAAATAAAAATAAAAATAAAATCGATTAGTGAAACAGATGTTTCTAAGATAGAAAAACAGAACTAAGAAAATTCCAACATATGGAAATTTAACTGCTAGCAAAAACTGTAGGGTCAGGTTAAATAAAGACAGAAAGTCTGAACTGCAAGATGGGCATCTGTGAGGTAAGCCAGCTGACGACAACTCTTTAAGAAGATCATCCATGAGAAAGCGTTGTGGCATTCAGCTTGATGGACTGACAAGAACACATGTGAAAATGTACAAATTACAATTAAATATCCATGTCTTCATGGACATTATGTCAATAATTGCAACTTAAACAAAACTGTAATGAAGTACTGGTATTCAGAAGCCGTCATGTGTCCAAAATTTGACATAATTTATCAGTCTTACTTAAAACCCCCTCCTGCAACCAGGAATGCTACCACAAATAGGAAGTTAAGAGGCCAAATTTACTACACTACTACTGCGTCAAGCAGCACATGATTATATTTCGTATTTCTACACCTTCACAAAAACAACAGGGACCTGCAAAGTAGCTGTTCCAGCAAAATACCTTTTTGACTCAGATGACCACTCTATCTCCTTTTCTAGGCATCCCCTGTAAGTCAGACAAGATAGCCAGCTCTTTAAAAAAGATGTTGGTGAAATCATTTTCAATGTGTTTTTACAAAAGTCATCAGAATTTTTAGTAGCCACTTAACACACTCAGTTGTTTCCATTTGTTATTTGCAGTTTAAAATACAATGAGGTAGCCAGAAGAACCATATTTCAAGTACAGAACACAAGCATCATCAACTAGCTAAACTAGTCAATTGCGATACATGCATGTGAAATACCTTTTCTCATTTCAAAGCCTAGGTATTATGAACTTATTCAATGATTTATTCCCCTTTATTTCTTCCTCTGACTTAGAGCTCTGAATACCTGCACAATGTTGCTGCCTGCAAAACTGGCTCGTCTCCATATCCGCCCTCTGGCCAAAGCCTCGTTTAACAGGTGAGCTAGCTTCCGCTCCATCTCAGCCTGAAACACTTCCTCCTGAATTCGCTGGTCGACGACACCCAAGAGAACTACATTGCAAAGAAAGTAACCCAAGAACACAATTGAATTAGTAAAAGTTTTCAGTGCCTTTTCTGCAACTTCAATTACAAGCTTTGAGTCACTCTGTGACATCTTAAGGACAGTTCAAGAGCAGAAGTATTCTTACGGGAATACTGTGAAGTTCAGCTGGTGGTTACACATTAGAAAACGAAGGGTTTGGATCAGGAAAACTTAAAAGAAATAAATTAAAAAAGTAAAATATAATTTGGCAGAAGGCACTTCTGGAATCTCAGCCAGTCTAGGCAGATCCAGAATACTGAAGAAACAATTTAAACTCTAAAAGAGGATGAACATATGAGCATTAAGTGACTTAATCAAACCCAACCAAAGGAGAACATTCCGCTAATTTGCTTGTTGCAACTAACTGCCATCAAAATTTTGTGTTTGGAAGTGAGGCAGGGTGAGAGATGGGCAGGGCATGGGTTCAGAAACAAGGGAAAACAAATTAGACCACGTGAACAACTCTGTGTATTCCAAGCGTGTCTTCCCTAGATAAGACACAGATTTCCAAGTATGCAAATCACAGCATATAAAAATGGTTAGTAGCCCTCCCAGCTTCACTCCCCAACCATCCACCAACCAAGGCCACTGGGGCAGTTGATGCTGAGAAAAATACATGAGGAACACTGCACAGAAAACAACAATAAACTGTGCACCTTTGTCAACAAGATGGCATTCCAGTAAGAGAACAGTATAGTTAATGCAGCAATAGTCATTTGAACGATCTCAGTAAACAATCTTAAAGGATAATAAACTGACTCATCACTGACTGTAGCAAAAAAATACAGTTTTCCTTCCTGAGGTTCTCCGTTAAAATGGTTTACTTGTTAAAAGTCCCTCTTCCATTGAAGCTTTTCATGTTTATGTATTTACAATAAAAAGGCATTCAATCAGATAAAATCCAATACTCACGATTTTAGTTTTTTTAATTTTAAGACAATTTTTAAAACAACTTGTTCCATTTAAGATTTTTCACTGGGAAAAAAGGAAATATTTTCAGGATTTCTCAGAGAAATTACAATTGTAATTGTAATCTGTCAATCACAGACAATGTACATAAAAATAAAACAGCAAAATAAATAGTAGCCTAGGGCTATTATATACAGCAAGCAGAATGTTGTTTTTGCCCATATATTGAATTTGAGTATCAATGAATTATGCTTAATAGCATGAATTTTATTATATAACCAAGAGGGACAACTACAGAAAACACTGCATCTGCCAATGTATTACGACCACTGGGATATTTTAAAGTACCCATGCACTTAGGTCTTGGCAATCTACAATTAATCTGCTATTAAAAAAAACCCTTATATTTAAGCAAGCACAAATTCAATAATCTCCCTTTCTCATTAGTCATACTATCTGACAAGAAAAAGCTATCAAATAATGAAAAAAGTCATTAACATCGAATGATTTTGCCATTAGAATCTAATATACTAACTTAAAGGACTAACTAAGCCAAAGCGTACTAGTTCTTCCCAAGATACTTGCAAGAACTGGGATAACAAAAAGTTCCCTTGCATCAAAAAAAGGTGTTGTGACTGGCTTTGACAATCTTATAGCCAGGAATTTTAGGGAAGAAAGAAGAAAAAAAAATGTTGTGTGAGACACTTACACACATGGATTCTAAGCTGGAAGAACCCTTTTCATTTGTTTTCTTTTTACTGCAGGGCGTAAGGAAACTTCCAACAAGAACTGGCGATGCAGATTTATAAGCAGGAGAGGGTATGGCTATCTTAACCAAACTGACTAAAAAAGCCAATATAAATGTTAAAGAAAAGATGACATTGGATGTGAGATACACATGAGTAGTTGCTCTCGTGTAACTGTACACAATCTGAAATCCTTCAGCTTTCTTCAGAAATGCAAACTACATGGACTTCTTGGTTCCTGCTTAAAAAGTGACCTGGTCACTTGTGAGAGAAGACAGGAATGCCTGGAAAAAACAAACAAACAATACTACATTTATACTACTTCTGGTAAACTATGGATGCAAAGATTGTGGGAAGACAAAAGTGTATCCAGAGGACAGCTTCACTTGAACAGTAAGGTTGCTAGGTAAAGCCTGGTCACCATTTAGGCTTTCTGTGTTGAAGAAATAGGTAGGATCTACTGCGCCTGTGGGTAAACTCAATATCCTTTGATCACCTAAAAGTGACAGCTAAACGATATCAGTTGCAGAATAAAACACCCAGCAGACCTGGGTAGGAGGGGTCTACTTTGAATGAATCAGAAAAGATCAATGAACCGTGATGAAACAGTTTCTTGCAGTGGGAATATATCCTCTCTTATTCTGTTTTATTCCTGGCATGCTCTTATATTAAGTGCCACAGAAAGTTTTCATTTTCATTTTAAAAAAATAGAATATCTTAAAATTAACTGTGAGCATACAGAGTAGATAGTTCATGCCAGACAGCATAAGCTGTCTCACTAAGAAGGAACTGCCTTATAGCCAAAAACTTTGGTGTGCATTATTGAGGAATTGCAGTAGTTCATTCTAAACTCAGGAATCACATTTCTCAGATGTTACAGTTCATCACGTCTTTAGTTTTTAGAACTGATTCTGCTCAGGCATTAATACCTTGCAAATGTGCAGCACCCTGAAGTTATCACTATTTATTTACGCTAGTTATCTTACTAACAAAAATAACTGCACTTTTACTCGCACAAACCGTACATACCTGTTCTCACCCAGGAAGATTTCATCAGCTGAGACACGTTAAGCTTAGGATAATGAAAGGCTGAGGGAAAAAGAGAACGGAGAAAAAACAACAGTTAGAATGCTATTCTCAGTAACAGATCTAAAAAAGAAAAAAAAGAAGGTACTTCATAATTTATACTGTCAGTAAGCATCTTCTTTACACAGATGTATTACAACTCCCAAGGCTGTGTAGACGTGATGGTAAAGCAAGTGTTCTGAATGTACGCTCCCCAGTTCACCGCTGAACAGAAAGAAGCTAACAGAAGCAGTCAGATTGGTTACCTGAAAAATTTCAAGCTGTTGTACTGAGGTCATTGCTCCTACAAACTTCAAGAGTAAAACTCACTGTGAATTCTGTTTCCTACTGAGCTAGCTGCAGGATGAGACTTTTGCTCAAAGGGCAATGAAGCAATTTGTGACTGCTTGAGAACAAAAATATGACCTTCTGTGAGGCAAAAATGATACAGTAATACTAAATGTAAAGCAGAAAATTAAGTAGATCTGATCTGAGTTCTAGATTTGTGCAGAGGGAAAAATTTTAAATAGATCACCTTGGCAAATTACTTTACAGAAATCACGAATGCACATAGAAGCATTGCTGTGAACAAATCTCAAAGATTATGTATGTGTGTGGCTTGATGGCCCCAAGATTGTTGTATAAAGCTGTGCTACTGGATGAAATCCTTGGCTCAGCGAAATTAATAATGTCAATTTCCAATGATTTCAATATGAATAAGATTTTTCCTAAGGTTTCCACTGGAGAGCAGCAAAGACATATTGGGAAACAAGTGGAGATGGGGGCTGGGCCAACAGTTTCCTCAAGGGATGTTTTAAGCTTCACTGTGGCAATACGAAAGAGGCAGGGTCATAGCTTTCTCACAATATTTAATTCAGATGCAGTTTGCTGAGCATTATACAAAGGTTAAAAACGACCTGATCCAAGCTAACACAATTTAAAACAAACTTGCACTGTCGTCAGTTCTAGGTAAAGTTTGTCACTACTGCACGCTCTAGAGAAGCAGAAAATTACCAGTTTTCTAATTTAATCATGCCATAATTGGTAGAGCAGCTGACATCTGTCAGCACATCTAAAAATGATTCTCTTGCCCCTTAAAAAGCTTACCAATTTTTTACTACTGCAAAGGAATCACCAGTTAAACTGCCTTTTTTATTCACACAGAATCAAATGAAAACGTGGTTATTCTGCTTTATTTCAATAACAGCACCACCAGAGGTACAGTGTGACTTACAGCTCAGAAGGGTGCCAGAATACGGTCCTTTACTCTGAACACGGAGCATCAGTACTCTATGCACTGATCAGGATGCATCACATTTCCAAAGCTCTCAGACACACAAATAGCACCCCACAGTCCATTTAATTTAACACATTTATTTTTGGCACGCTGATACACGATTCTTCTGAGCGTAGCTTATATTTGCTCTGTAGTTCTATCTGCTCTGGTCACGCAATTGTTTACTTTAATTTAGAGATACAACCTGAACAAAAAGCATAAACGAAACCGCATCTGTGTTTTCCTAAGCATGGAAAGAGCAAGATAAGAAAATCAAAAAGCCTCCAACGGCCACAAAACTTTGAACTGCTGACAGATGTGGGTTTGTTGTTTTTTTTTTTTCCTTCTTTTTAAAACAAAATTGTGCTTTGCCTCAATACTTAATGCGCTCTTCACGCTTTTTCTAATTAGTACTTGAAAACGATTTAATTCATGCAAATTACTGGATGACTATTCACTTAAACTTTTCACGGAATTAATGAAATTTAAAAATAAACCGATGAGAAGAAAATCTTGGAACTGCAAAGAAGGACGTGCCATGATCACTGGCAGCTAAGGCTGGGTTCTGAAACCTGACGAAGAGTGCGTGAAATGAAGGACACTTCAGACAGTGCTCTCAAATCGAGAGATCCAGGCTCCAGCTTCTACACCACTGGACATTCAAGTGTCTCACCACACATGGCCCAATACCGAGCTCAGCTGGAGACTCAGCACTGCAGTGTGATCATATTTGCAAGATACCTACCTCCCCTGGAACTAATGACTAAAACCAGTGCAGAGTCAGGGGAAAGTTGGACAGACTAGTTAGATTATGGCTGGTCGGCTAATGACTACTGACGCATTACTGTGGTACATGCTAGCATCACTGTAAGATTCCATGACACAGTCCTGAAGCACCATGCCATGTAATGGCATTGATTCCATGCTGACTGAAAAGGCAAAGGGTCACCCAGTCACCCAGAAATCTTTCAAGAGTTGTTTGAAGCATTCTGCTCCAGCAATATGGCCTTTGCCAGGTGCTCTGGTATGGATATGACTGACCTTACACCAAGACTTGTGGGACCATGCACGCTAGAACAGATACCATATTGATTCTTCTTATTTATAATCAATGGAGGAACAGCAAGAGAAAGTATGGAGGGAATGAAGGACTTAGTATGAGAGGTCATGGAAACACTGGGGTATAGGCAATATTAAAATACTTTATCTGATCCAGAATCCACTCTGATGAAAACTGCCAAAATATTCTCCAGTCCTTGAATTATATCACAGCATTTCATATTATCCTATTAGCCTTGCAACATCTCCAAAGTAACTGAATGAACTGATGCTACCCATCCAAGTGCCAGTTATGGCACTAAAAAAAAACAGCCCCAAGGCAAATCTCTCTATTTTTAGCCATAATAAAAACAAAGCAATTTATTTGGGGTAGGCTCACAAAGGAAAATATTCCTCTTTTAGTGCACAGCTAGCCCTCCTTTCCCCGTCTTCAGAAATCTTGCAGCCATTAACAAACAAATATATTCCTTCCTATTGCTTTTTTTGTGAGTGTTAAGAGCTAACACCTAAAAACCATGATTAGACATGCCTTTCTTTCTGCTAACATGTTGTTTATGACTACTGAACTGAATGAGTTTGCAATCTAAAATATGAACCGTAAGGTGGACAGCACAAAATTAGCATGCAGGAAGATTTAAACTGAACATCTGAGTATGAGTGCATTGCTGAAACTACTTAGAAGTCTGTGGGACAAAATGCAGCTGGGAAGTTTCCAAGCTTGGACATTTCAACAGCCCTACTTCTGCACAGAAGAGTCCATATAAACCTTACTATGAAAGAGTGAAAAAAAATTATGTATTGCCCAGGAACAACCTACATAGTTCATTACACTGTATGTTAATTATGTGAAAAGCTCAGACTGAGTGCAAAAGGCATCGTCAAGTGAGCAAGAAGCAGGGAGCAAATAGAATCCTTCAAACAAGGCTCATGTTTGGATTTTGTAGGCAATGTCTCTCTTGGCTTACCAATGTTGAGTCACAGTGATAGTACACAAGTAGCTTGTGTACTTTCCTTATGTGTCCTTAGCTGAATCAGTGTGAACCCCCTGGCTGCTCAGCTGAACTACAGATTAGGTGTTTTACTTTGTGTACAGATTAGAAAAGATAGGATATTCTATATGCAGCCCCAAGGGGAAAAAAAATTCACTACCAGGAGTATTAAATGTTACCAGGCCCAACAGACATAAATGCCACAGAACCATATGGCAAGGAACATTTCATATTTACACACTCATATACCTTCCAAATTTTCCCCCAAAGATCTTGGTGAAAAGTGGATTGTTGGTAAGTAATTTGCAAAGAGTAAAGCAGCTATATGCTGAAGCAAGATCTTCACAATACCTTGCCTGCTACAACTTCTCTGCAGACCAAGGGAAAACAGAGTCCAGGGCCTAGAAATTCAAAGCATTTATGTGCTTGACTGCCAAAGCAGCTCTGAGGATCTGGCTTCTGGTCACCCTCAGACTGCTCAATAAGAGGTCTCAAGAAGGATCTATCCAACATTGCTGAGCCTTTGGATATGATTTCTGCCTCTGAAGATCGAAAATCCTTTGGCTCAAAACAAAAACACTGCAAGAGTGCAAAAGAAAAAAATATCCAGAAATAGCTATAAGGAGCTGAGTAATAATGCCTCATTTACAGAAGTGCATGAAGGACTTCCACTATTGTCCATGCTGACAGACAGACTCATTCCTCAACAAGCTGAGAAGCTGTGTTCTCACTTTGCTGATTTATCAAATGGCACTATGCCTGGTGTTCCACCACGGTGAATCCAAACATGCTGAAGCACTACAGAGACCAAACCACAGAAGTGCAAATCAAATGGAGCTGTACTGCAGTGTGCTACATCAACAGTTTTCTAGTGACGTGCAAGTCAAATACTGCAAGATACTCATTGACTTAGGGCTGCCAGCGAAATGATTGAGTTCTCATCCATGGAAGTATATGTGTATGTGGCACTAAGCGACATACACATTTAGTTTAGTGTTTAGTGATGGGACTCGGTAGATCAGGTTGGTGGTTGGACTCAATGAATCTGTAGAGTCCTAATGGCACTATCCTGCAAGAGTAGTGCCTGCCTTCCTCACTCAATCTGCTTCACACAGCGAATTGGTCCCACTGGCCAGGCACTAAAAGCATGCAAATAACACAGGGAGAATTCCTGCTACGAGCACTAAATAAATTACTCATACACTTCATAAATACTATCATGAAAAAAGAGTGGAAAAAAAAAAAAAAGAGAACAGCTCACATACATGTTTAATATGAACAGTTTTCTCTCATTACCAGCCGCTTTTTAGGATGTATTGATGTTTG
The DNA here is from genome assembly GCF_039878825.1 of Excalfactoria chinensis. Taxonomy (NCBI): domain Eukaryota; kingdom Metazoa; phylum Chordata; class Aves; order Galliformes; family Phasianidae; genus Excalfactoria; species Excalfactoria chinensis. The sequence goes on along the minus strand of NC_092825.1, from coordinate 53,361,144 downwards.
TAAAAAATTATGTTATCAAACTGCACTGTACGATCCATCACACAAACTGAAAGATAGGATTCTCAGCAAGGGGCCACTTCCAAATTCACTACAAATATCCCTCCAGAATATGAGAACAAAACTCTAAACAGTAAGACCAGATGCGTGTACACCACAGAAAAAAGAATCCAAGCCACTAAAGAAAATACCCAAGAGATTAAAAGTAATAAGCTCAAGGGCAAAAGTGCAAACAAATAAATAACTTATCAATGCATAGCGAAATGTCTTCCAAGCAATCAATTAAATTTGAATTGAGTGAGAAGTAAAGATTATAGCCCATGATCTGAGATGATCGGTGGCCTCACACAGAACCAAAAGAATGTTTGTTATCCATGGAAAAGAATTCTCAAGGTTTCTGTCCTGGCTCAATTAAATACTACTGTGACAGCAAAGGTATATTCTATGTGAAATCAATTGAGGGCAGAATTGTTAAAAGGAAACAGTAAAGTCAATACAAATAATAGGTTATGGAAGCAGAGGTAACAACAACAAAAATAAATTAAAAAATTGAAAAGTTCAATACTACCTATCACTAGAACTTATTTTCCACCAAATATTTTGACTTTATGGAGAGAATTGCAGTGTTGGGTACTATAAGACTATACGGCCCATAATAAGTATCTTGGATGACTAAAAATCTGCTTCGGAAAGCACAGTGAGATAGGAGAAACCAGGAATTAATGGGCTGGATTTACATTAACAGGTGCCACCAGGAAAAGCAGCACTGTTCTCTCATGATCTTACTTATCTTTGTGAGTCACTGCTGTCAAGAGCAATCCATTACTGTACAAGGATAATTGTTTAAATGAGAAACTTAGCTTATTTGTAAGACTGAGGTCACTTGTAAAATATAAACAAACATAAGTTGTCAAGAGTGAATGTCAAGGAAACTCTGCTAAGCAAGCAGTTTCCATTAATCTAAGTTAAGGACGACCATGGATTGGGAAAAAAAAAAAGACAATACAAGTAGTACACAGGAAGCAAGAGAGACAGTTAAAAGGTAACACCTTTAAGATAACAGACAGAAGGACAAGTTGCTGTAACATGGATACAAACCATGCGAGCAGAGAGGTACAGATTTGCTTGACAGAACTCATGATACAAGTCAGTTACCTAAAGATGTTTTTAAACTGTAGAGAAGAAAAAATTCTGGAAAAAAAAAGTATTTTGCAGCCTTGGCCACAAGTACTCACGTTCAGCAATTTGCTGCACAGGAAAACCCAGATAGAAGCTGAATTCCACCATGGACAAGTTTCTTAACTGTTCACTGACTTCTGACCCATTTAGAAAACCATATCTATCTCGAATGGCAAAAATGATGCTCACAGGGCCCTGACGAAACGCAGCCCCAGGCCTACTCAGAGTTATATTCAGTATCTGAAAAGACAAGATTGCAATAGTGTCAGCAAAATCAAATCACAGGCATTTCTATCCTTTACTTCATAGATTTTTTTTTTCTAATATGAGGGGGAGTATTTTAATCAAAGCAGATGGAAAATGCTAGATGAATATTGAAGTGAATGGGACAGACAGGAAGACAACATGACGAAGGCAAATCATGAAAACAGATATTCTTTTGGTCAAAACGTACTGTACCATGCATACCCAGCCCTGGGTAAACTGTTAGAAATTTCATTTCACCACCTATACACAGAGCAACTATGTCCATACAGACAAGCCTATTCCAAAGAGTAATAAACCATTTAAAAAGAAAAATTGCTAAGCTGATAGTCCAAGAAACTGTCTTCATTCTATCCAGTTATATTGCTTCTCTCAGTTGGACAGTTCTGAGTATATTGCTATGCACTTGATCTGTATGTACTAGACAGTATTTTATATGCTATGAAGTTTATGTAGTATCTTCTGCTATGACTTTATGATACCACAGATACACATTTATAGCACACATAGTAAAATATTATTTATTTATTTATATTAATTTTGAGACTACAGGAAAGCTAGAATAAATTTAAGAAATCAGACAGAAGAGGGATTTGATCTCTTAAGTTGAATTACTGACTTTCCGGGAGGTTTTAAACTCTGTCATGTAATTCAGTATCCTATGCATAGTCAATACGTTTCACATGTGAATTTCCAGTAGTAGCTGCCATGGACAACATACAACACTAGAAGTATTTCTACAACTCAGAAGAAACTAGAACATTTGATCCTGCAATGTTACTATGCATACGGTTTCTTTACTTCTTAATAGGATCTCCTGAGTGGCCATGAGACTTGAAAACTGTCTTCCAACAAAAACTTACTGACTGCACTCAATTCTGTAGTAACAAAAAACAATGAGAATGAGGTTGATGAGGGTTAGGGCAGACTTCTGTGAAAGGCTTATGTAAAGAGCGTAAGCCTGCTTATCATAGAATGGCTTAGGTTGGAGAAGACCTTAAAGACCATCTAGTTCGAAGCCATCTGCTGTGGACGAGGCTGCCAGCTCAGGCTGCCCAGGGCCCCATCCAACCTGGCCTTGAACATCTCCAGGGATGGGGGACCCACAGCTTCTCTGGGCAGCTGTGCCAGGGCCTTGTAACCCTCTGTGTAAAGAATTCCTTCCTACCATCTAACTTAAATCTCCACTCCTGTTCTATCTCTATTAAACCATGTAAATAGTTGGTTCCCCTCCTGCTTATCAACTCCCCTCAAGTACTGAAGGTCACAATGAGGTCTCCTTGGAGCCTTCTCCGAGCTAAACAAGCTTGGAGAACGCCCTCAGCCTTTCCTCATAGGAGAGGTGCTCCAGCCCTCTGAGCATCCTCATGGCCCTATTCTGAATCCACTCCAACAGCTCCATTTCCTTCTTGTGCTGGGGGTTCCAGGCCCGCATGTAGCACTCCAGCTGGGGACACAAGGGCAAAGTAGAGGGGGACAATCCCCTCCCTCTCCCTGCTGCCATCTCTCTGTTGATGTAGCCAAGGATGTAGTTGGCCTTCTGGACTGCAAGTGCACACTGCTGGCTCATGTCCAGCTTTTCATCGACCAGGACTCCCAATCCCTTCTTCACAGGGCTGTTCACATTCCTGTTATTTTCATTATTTTCATCAATGCTTATTGATATAAATCATCATCTACTTGGATCATCCTTTCAAGAAGTTTGAAACCAGCGATATGTGCCAGATTACTCTGCAGAGAAAAGTTCTGACTTTCTGATGAAGCCTCACCGTTCTACAAGATCTAGATAGCAAGGGGTAGCCTGTGGACACCTACTGGCTGAGTTAAGCACAAAACAACCGAAGGCAAAGAGAAAAAGGGACAGATACAAAACATACTTATCTTTTTACCTGCACAGTGAAGTTGTAGAACTCCTGGTGTTGTTTGTTCACCTCCATGAATGCCATTGTCAGTCCCTTCTCAATGCGCTGACTGAAGTTGCAGAACCCAATATCCATGTTTCGAGGCACAAACTGAAGCACTGAAGGTAAAGACTACATATTATTTCTACAGCCAAGTACTTCCACGAGAGCAAACAAAATGAGCAACAGAATCCTCATTCCATAGGACTATCACTTTTTGCATGGAATTCAGGACATATTCTATGAAAACCTGGATAAAAATACACATTTTGTGTGGGTGCAGGAAATTTTCAGCTCATAAGAATCTGTTACAACAGTAATTAGATTATCCAAAGATACTGCTGACAAAATACCCACTGTTTCCTCCTGTATGCTGAAAAACCTTTGCTACATACAAACTGGTTTCACAAGACTTGAGTGCTGAATCAGCCACACTAAAATCCTTCGTATTCAACATCTTCAATTAAAATCTTAAGGGAAATAACAATGAATTTCTTTTTAGACCGAAAACTAATAGTTAGCATGTCCAAATCACAATGGATCCATTAATGCATGTCAGTAACAGCCTAACTTTTAAAATACCTAACTTGTAGCCATTCTTCCATAACATCTTTGACAGAAGAATGAGGACAGGAGAGAAAGCGAAACGTGAGCATGCGCACAGACTTCTGTCTATGTGCGTATCTATCTGCACATTTCTTGATGTATTCTTACCCAAAGAAATGCTATCATCAGGTTACAGATCCTAATAACACAAATGTCACGATGAGGAAATGTAGCTATCTCCCATTTGTTTAACCATGCTCAGTAGTGGAAAAAGGTGTCCCATTCACACAACGGATTTCTGTCTTAAGTTACAGATAATAACAGAGCAGAAAGAGCACATGAATCATACCTGAATAAAAGCACCTGTGTTTGACAGTCACCTACTCTGCCCATTTACTCAGTTCCTGTCAATTCCACATTACTCAGTCAACCAATCAGGCTACTGTTTTTGTTATGCAAATACTGCCTGAAGAAGATTTTAAGTGACACCACTGACTCTCAAAAGCCATTACATGGTTAATATTTTACTTTAGGTCATTAGTAGTCATGGACTTGACATATACTGCTGCCATACAACATCCATGTAAAGCTGAATACTACACAAGCCATCCTCTTGCTCAATATGAGAAAGTATAATTTAAGGTAAAAATACTTCCAAATATAAGTCAAGCATTACAAAGTAGCTGCATTGTGATCTTATGAGCAAACAGAAACATTTTTCTCCTCTCACCTTTGCAAGATGCTGTGTAAATCAGGGTATCAACAGGAAAGGGGGCACTGAACACAGACTCACCTTTCAACACAAGAATACTGCTAACATTCAAAGCAATACAAAGAATGCAAACAACTTTCGCTCCCTTCAACAGTGAACTATCAACTGAAATATGAAGTGTGCTGAAGAGAATATGCATTTTACAAAGTGCCAAGCTTTCCTTAAAAAAAAAACATGAAACGACAGGCTTAATTGTTAATTAAAATTTACCCCGGATGCTACACGTATTTTAATAACAAATAAATGCTCATAGCAGTAGAACAGTTTTCACTTGAGCTCGCTTACTTAATCACAAGACTCTCCACAAGTGAAGAGGTGTGAATCAGTATGAAGCTACACCTCCACTTTGTTATAGGAAGAACTCACCTGTCTGAACTTGGAATCTGTTATCCGGCACAGTGAAAGAAGGATGTAGGGAGAGGATCAGTGGGGCCTCGCCATGGAGAAGACTGCTGTTCACAAGCACATTTATGACAGCTATTGCCGTGTAAACAAAAGGGCCTGATGTCACCAAGAAAGCAAACTTTGGGGAAATTTTATACACCTACAGAAAGAAAAATAAATAAAAGAACAAAAAACCTTCAACAAGAAATTTGGAAGCAACATTTCAGGCATACAGAGTCACAGGCATTTCTAAGCTTAAACTTCCACTTGCAATCTTTATTTTACAAAGAGCAGGAGCACACAGACTCTGACAGGGCTCACAGCCTCTTCTCCTGTGCATCAGCAGTGCATGCATCCTGCACCTGGAACATCAACTGCAATCTCCTCCGTACAGCACATCCAGCTTAGCTCTTCTCCATTTATTGTAGCACAGCAGCACTGCAGCTTGTCTGCATTCCCCAGGAGCGTATGAGAGTTCCCATACAAATTGCTGTCTACTTACTGAACCATTTGCACAGCTTTCACATTTCAGATCTATGTTGCATAGCAAATGCATTCTATAATATTCACATGTGACGTGTGAGAAGCAAAATACACATAACCTGTGTTTTATGGATACATTTCCCCCACATATGTATGCTGGAGAATATCTCTCGGCACAGTTACAATTACAATTTTCCTCTTCCATTTCATTGCGTGACTTTGAGACTTCTCAAAAACCCTGAGGAGCATTAGACATCGTGTAAAAGAAAGGAAATTGAAAGTTAAATATGAGCCTAGGCAAATGTTTCCATGCAGATGCTTTTATTACATTATTATTCTGTCACCTAAGTAAAAACAAACTGAAGGCTTTTATTTATTCAAACAAATTGCAGTGTCTTTTCTCCCTATGGGAATCTCTCTCAGTTTCAAGGACATCTATTTTCCCATTTCCCAGCATTACATTTTTCCTCTTTCCTCTTGCCCCCCTCCTTCTTCCAGCCCCTTGCTTTATTTGCTCAAGTCAGTCACACAGAAGTATTTTGGGATATCCAACACGATGGCCTCGCAAATAAATAATCTAAATGAGAGACATGAAGGCTGTGATAAACGTGCACTCCTTAGATGAAGAGATGCTGTCATCTGGCAGGCTTTGCACTGGTGAAGGGCTTTTTCAGGTAGCCCAACTTCAAGAGGTGTCTTACGAAAAAGCACAGTGCTACTTAAATTGTAACTCACAGCCCTGTGATGGGATTTCTGCAACTGTAACACAATGGCAATGGCAGTCCTTTCCTGCCCTCTAGAAACACAGTGCATTTCAAAGGGCTAACACTCACCAAAAGCTACCTAATAGCAGAATAAAAACCTGTTATCTTGCTCATTATTCTTTCCTTCTTCTTACTCCACAAATATATGCGGCATCCTGCTTTTATAAATGGATTTAGGCCCACAGAACACAAATCTATTTGATATGAATAATATGCACAGCTCTTCTCGTTCTTTCTTATCAGAAACTTTTATCTCAGGATGAAGTGATCTCTGCAGCTTCAGTTTGTCAAACGGAAAACAGCAGTTATAACAGGTAAGACATACAAAGAGAAACTTGTCCATTACTTGCAAAAGAGACTGCTTAAAAGGAAAAAAGAGTTAGAATTACAAATCTTACTAACAATTAGCTGGTGATTTTCTAAAGCCATATACACTGAGGAAGAGTGCCAGCACTCTTAAGGCTATAGTTAGGTTCTGAAGATAAGTAAGCAAGCTTCTGATAACTAGCTCAGCTGCCTGCATCTCTGACCTGTTCCAGCACAGATGCAATGAAAGCAGCCTACACTAGGAACTCCCCTGAAATTTTTCATTGACATTTTCACTTGAACAGCTAATACTCATATTTCCCTTCTGCACTTCATCGCAGTAATGTCACAATAATGGAAATGTAGAAGAACTTTTTAAACACCAGTTTTCAGGTAGGTGGATCAGAACCGGTGTAAGTCAAAACAATACCTATTTCTGCTGGAGATATTTCTGGGTTGTCTCGCGTTCAATCTCAGCAACTTAAGTTAGACCCCAGAAGTAATACAGCCATGTTAACGTGATGCTGTCTACAAGGTAATTCACAGAGAAGCTTGGAAAGTTATGCAGGATAGATGAGAACAACTCATGACTCTTGAGCCATGAAAAAGAACAGTTCCTTCTGGCACAGCTCTAATGGTTCACAAACTCATCCGTCCATCCATCCATCCATCCATCCATCCATCCATCCATCCATCCATCCATCCATCCATCCACCCATCCATCCATCCATCCATCCATCCCTCTCTTGGATGTTTCACCTCTGCTGCCAAGATGGTGAGACGCTACCAAACACATCAGCTAAACTACAGTTTTAGAGTGCTACCTATTAAAGCAAACAAGCACAAATTCTAACATTAAATAACCACAAAATTTCTTCATACCTTAGCACCTCAAAACTCAACACATACTCCGGAGCTATTCCCACAGCAAAAGCAGAAGCCTTCAGTATGAGCCAATGTACCACGTCAAGCTGAGCCATCTCTTCTCCAATGCCAGACAGATAACACAACCCTGCTGTTTCCAGGATATAATCTATCTTATTCAAAGCTACCCTGACAAGAGAGAATGCTTCTAACATTGCAAGTTTTTAGGTCACAACTTATCACAGTACTTGGGGAAAACATGATTGCATGCTTAATTCCATCCCTTATGATTTTCCATAAGCATTTGCAATAGATTATTGTCAGCTAAACTGTTTGATTAGATGCACCTTTGGTACCATCCAACCCATGCCTACACACCACAGTATTATGCTGTGTAAACATCTGGTAGAAGGCATAAAAAATCCATTTCCTCACCACCACCTTATTAAGCATTCTGTAACCGGTCTGCAGGGAGCATTTAACTTCCTAAAGATGAGCTACAAAGGCTCACAGGTCTTAAAAATGAAACAGACATTCTGCTCCCGCACACATTAGGATCCAGAGGCAACAATTCTCCCACTATTTTCACACACCTAAATGATAGCAGCCATGGTTCAGAAGCATTGAGCAGCAATGAATGAGACAGAATCCAGTGCAAGCCCACAAGGTGGCACCTTTGAAGAAAGTATTACACTGCCAGACAATGAACTCATTTCCTTACTTTTAAAGCAGAGGTTTGCGAATTTTGGATTACAGAAACCTGGCCTGAAACCCCAGATAAATGCAGTAACAAAGTCACTGAGGTATACATTACACTGCATGATCAAATTTCCTAGCACAAATGAGGCTGGCAAAAACCTTTCTTCTGTCTGTATGAACTTAATGGTACCTGGGGTGCTTCCAGCAAGTCACTGCCAACACTGCTTTTTTTCTCATATCCCCATGCAACAAAGCTATGTTGACTGAATGCTGCATCTTACTCAAGTGCCAGAAAGCTTACATTAGAGAAAGCTGAAAAAAAAACTGCTCCTGTCAAACCACAAGGTCTTACCCTTCTGCAGATGATATACACCGAAATCAATTGGAAGGAAAGAGCTTTCAAATGTTAGGTTACTCTCACTTTCCTGTAAGGAATTTTAGTAGGAACAAAAAAAACTGGAAGAAGATTATTCATGAGACAGGACTTAGACCTGCTTCTCTCTCTTTTTTTTCCCCCCACCCTTCAAATTTAGCAGCTCAGAGAGTTTGAAACAATAATCAGAGGCCAAAGTTTCAACTGAAAAAGCTGGGAAAAAAACGATTTTCCTTTCAGTATTAAACTTGGATTGCATTGAAAGTGAGTAGCAGTTATAACCGATGTTGCCATGGATTTTATTTTTAAAGCACGCATTACTACCAAGTTAAATTTAACAAGACTGTCTCCCGATTTACTGGGCATTACATCACAGCAAGGGAACAACATCTGTGAGCTGTAATAAGAGTCATAGTTAAAAAGCAGCTTAAAGAAGTGCACCGCTTTACCGTAACTTGCAAATGTACACTCGCTTCCTGGGTACTTTTGACTAACAAAAATCACATCTGCTTTATTAATTAAGTTTAGCAATATGGGAGAATACCGTTTAGAATTCGGCATTACGCCACCATAAAACATGCTGATATTAGAGACGGCTCTTCATTTAAAATAGCAGTTTTGTTAGTATTCCACTGCTAGAGGTGAAGGCATTTGCTGGTGATTACATTTAGTGCAAAAACACTTATACCCAAGGCATCACTAAAAGAACATATAGTAGCATTCGAGCATAAAATCAGCACAAATGATTCCACAGGGATGATTTCTCCTTTTGATAAGAAAAGAATCTGTCAAGAATGGAGCTGGACCAACTGCGTTACTTATAAAAGCAGTTGCCAGTAAGCGGCCTTAGAGCCAAAACGACCTATTGAGAGCTCTGTAAGACAACAGTGGGCATGAAATGAAATGATTTAAAGTGAAACTTTTCCTGACTGAGCAGTAGAGAGGCGTGTTCACAAACAGACAGGAGTTGTTTAGTTACAGAGCGTGGTTGTGGCAGGAGCAGTCGAAAAACCATTTTCCCACACAGACCAGCAAGCAGAAGTTAAAGGCACTACCATCTCAGCCTTCTGAGCACAGAGATCAACATTCAAACTGCTTCCTAAGGGAACCACACACAGAACCAGGTACTGCCTTGGTGCTAGGCTATGGCAGCTGGACCAACACAGAAGTGACACACAGCAATTGCAGCTAAACCTGCACCTCAACCTGTAACTTCATTAAAACATTCAATTTCATCCCGTGTACTGAAGTACTGACAAAGGTAGCCCTAAACCACCTCTGTGATTGTTTTACACTCAGACAGAGAGGGTTAGAGGGGGAGGGGGTGAAGAGTCTGAAATCTCACCTCAGTGGGCACTCACTTCAAGGCTAGGGAACAACACTGAAATATTGCTCAAAGAAGATTCCTTGAACATTAGTGGAGAGGAAGAATTCAAAACAAAAATGAGAGAGCAGAAATTCCTTACTCTGTAAGCAGAAAAAGGAGAGGAGCGGGGAAATTTCAATCACACCTATTTGAAGGCTTAAAAATAATATCCTACCGTTGTGTATCTGATTTTTTCCCCTGCCTTTCTCATCTGCCAAACCCTGTGTATATGAGATTCCACCACTTTTTCTGTAAGTGCTGGTGACCTCAGTTACAAGATATAACAGCACGAGGCAGTGAAGAACAGCTTGCTTTGCTGAAGGCATAAAGCATATAAACAACTAGCAGGAGAAGCAAAACTCTGTAACATACTTTAGAACAGTAAAAGCTTTTCAGCTCAGTTTCACCTCACAAGTCAGAGCAGGTGAGAAGCAGAGGCAGGATGCTGCTTGCTCAGCTATGGCAAAAACAAGAAAGGTCTGCCTTAGACAATAAATCACATTCTAAAAGTTAAAAAAAAAAGAAAAAAGTTGGATGTCATACTCGCATTAAAACAAAAGGTTAATGTTTAAGTTGAAATAAACCTCTCTGTGGTTTAGCATCGTAAGAGTCATTTTTAAATTACTAGTTTAGCCTGTGAACTAAAACCACTATTGTATTACATTAATCAAAGAGTGCTTGTAAACACTTCATGCCACTTACCTCCAGCTCTACTGATCGCCTGAACTGAGCTCTGAGCACTTCTCTGATGGATTCACTGACGTTCTGGAGAACAGCTCTTCGGGCCAGCACTGGAAATTAATGTCAGTCAGTAAGTATACTTTAGCTTCACCTCTTGGGCTTCATCTCTAAGCTGTATTTGCAATTGTTTAATGCGTGAAAAAGCAAACAAAGAGATCAACTGTGTCAGACAAACAGGACAAGGAAACAGGTAAAGGTGGGACTATATCCCAAAAATCAACTGAATACAGTTTAAGAAACTACAGGTTTCTCCCTTCTTATTTTTGGCAATATCGAATGTCTTCAGTATTCGAGTCAAGGAACCTTCTTAAAAGTCACTCAAGTGTTCAAATAGGGTCTGAAACTTGCAGCAATCAGTCTGGTCTGCACACCACAATGAGACTGCTGTCATAACGCAGTGTAAGTTTTGCAGGCAATGCAAGGAATGCAGATGAGGTCAGAAAAAAGCCACAGCAAATATGCATCTACTTTTCTCTTAAATAAAAGTAAACAAATGTGTCTTTGGTTACTGAAAGGGATATCCACTAAGAAACTGCTTCAAAACCCCCATGCCCTTATGGATATTATGTCTGCTTGAGACTGTAACTGAGGACAAGGAAACAACTGAGAAGTATGACACTGTCATTCTGCATCTATTTTCCACCAGTAAACTGCCTACAGAACTACTACTATAAGTTAAAACAAATCTTCCTTCTCGCCAGCAGTCAGCTCACCTTCATATCTGGAGAATAAGACAATTATCACGCTGCTTTCCACATTACAGCAAAAGTTAAGGGCAAAATATATTGATTACCACAGAGTATGCAGCATTTCTACAGCTGCCCTCGGTTAGTTCTCTGGTACAAGCCAAAAGGAGGTAGGAAAACACCAAAGAAGCAAAAACACATGCTGAGACAATTGGTTCTGAAACACGCTAACATATTTTCTTCTGGTTAAAACCATTGCAAATCTAATTGAAGTAAGCAGAAGAGGAGGGAAAGTGCAAACATAAGCTAATAGAGTAAAATGATAAAAAAGGTAACAAAATCAAAAAAATTCTTTAAGCCAAATCTCCTCTTTCATACTAAAGCATTATCCCACAGGTGGGCTTTCTGCAACAGTGTCAACATTATGGAGAAATTCAGAACAATCAGTTGCAGAATGTTACTACAAGAATGATTGTTTTCAAGCAATCAAATGAAAAAGTAGCCTCGACTATATGTACTTATACATACACATCAGCAATGTTAAAACACAGCTTCATTCACCGTGCAAGGCAGATGTAGTTCACTGGCCTAGCAAATTCCTTCCCTTCAAGTGAATTCTACTATACCGAAGAGTAAAACATGCATGAATTTACAGCTATTTGACTAAATGTTGCACATTTCTCTGATATACTCAAGTAGCCAACTCAACACCTGCAGTTTAACTGAGGGCTCACAACACAGTGGTTTCTGAAAACGAAACAAAGAAGTTGGTGGCCTCTCACCAGCAGTGACGAGGTACGTGTCAGGGACCGTGATGTCACAGACGTAGGGCTGCCTGGTGGTGCTGGTGGCAGAGGGGAGGACGGCAGCTCCTGGACGAGTGGAGGTCACCAGAGGAGTGGAGGAGGACATACCAGACCTGCTCATGGTGCTGGTGGCTGTGGTGGTGGGGATGGTGCTGGCAGCAACTGATGTGTCAGCATCACCGACTCCTGTTGGAATGTCGTACCCTGTGGGAGGGAGGGAAGTCAAGGGAAATTGTGTGGGAACAAACAGTGTGGTCACAGACAGAGATTCTGTAGGAGAGGGGAGAACGCTGCTGGCATCTACGTGCTGTGTCGGGTCGCCAGGGTCTGCGGTCAGAAGGGCTGTTGTGTGAGCGCTGCTCTCGCTGAGGGATGTTAAAAGCAGTGTGGCCTTAACTGTAGCACCAGTATCCTCATCTGAAGCCAGACTAGTTGAGAGCAGAGATGAAGACGCATTTAAGACAGGAGTTGTTGGAAACGTAGTAAACATGGAGATCAGATTTGTTTCATCGAGCAAGACGCTGCTTCTAAGAGGCCCAGTGTCGGAAGCGGGCAGCACCAGGGCGGAAGCCACGTACTGCAAGGAGGAAGGGGAAGGCTCTAACTGAGAGGTAGCTCCTGGTACAGCTGAGGTAAACATGGCTTCGGATCCCACCGGCAATACTGATGGTGCTTCCAGAAACACAGACGAGTCGGAAGGAAAACTTGACGATGGCATTATTTCAGGTACATGAGCACCTGGAACAGAGGATGCATTTGAATAGAAGTACGAGGTTTGCCCGACCGAGAACAAAGACACCTCGAAGTTAGTGGCAGAGCTGACAGCAGTAGCTAAGTCCCAGCTGGAAACATCCTCAGAAAGTACTGATGTCCCAGTCAACAAGGTCTGAGGTAACAGTGTTGAGAAATCACTCTGCATAACAGAGTGAGAAGTTAGCACAGCTGATGACAGAAGTAAGTAGCTAGGTTCAATCAGAAATGGTGTTGATAAAAGAGCAGACGAAAAATCTGACATATTTAAAGACAGCTCTTCCCTTGCAGATGTCTTGTCAAATGGAAGTATGGATTCTGATGGCTTAAGCTCTGGCGACTCCAGCCAAGTTGTGGGGCTGACTGCAAGTGATGCAACCAAGTGGCTTGGGATGGTCGCAGACTCCAACAGAACAGTGCTGGTAGTGGGATGTTCTACACGAGTGTTTGGTGCCAGTGACACAGTTCCTGTGACAGGCAGGGAAAACTGGACAGCAGAGACATCCAGTGAGGTCTCTCCGGGGAGCTCATGGTAAGAAGGAGAGCTCACAGGTTTTCTGTCATCAAGAGTGGTGTGCACAGTGCTCAGTAAAAACAAACTCGAATCAGGGATTTCAGCAAATCTTGAAGAAAATGAAACAACTGGTCTTGATGGAAAAGAAGTATCAAATATTTCAGGTGTAGGCTCTTCTAACTCATATTTGTCGGTAATTACAGTTGTAAACGGAGTTATGCCTTGTACTTCAGAGGCTGTGAATGACAGAGTTTCAACATAATCACCTGAGCCCACATCGTGTTCTGGGGAAAACCCTGCTTCTGGCAGAAGAGAAACGGAGTCACAATATAAACATGAACTGTATGATCTCGTGAAAGGCACTGCGCTTATGAGCTCGCTATCAAGCTCAGATTGACTTGTTATTTCCGAATCAGCAGGCAAATTTGGTGCTGCACTGGAGAATTTCTGTGTAAACAAGCCGGCACTGAGAACTGTATCAGGGTAGGTGGGCATGGCAGTTGAGTGACCCGGGTAAGTTGCAAATGGAAGACTGATTGAAAACAAAGTAGACTCAGCACTAGCTGTTGCAGCAGCTGTGGCCCAGGGAATACTTGGAGCGGGGTCGGTCCTTACACTGACAGCTTCTGTTGCCCTGCTACTCATACTGGTGTAAATGTCACCACTTTGTGCTGTAGCACCTGCTGCAGCTTGGCTATGATTTTCACCCAGCAGCTTGAGATGGACAGGTGATCCCTCTGATGTGGCCCCAGGAAGAAGAGATGTTAAACTTCTGTTTATGTTTTCCCACATTGTGTCCACCTCCTCAGAAGGAACGGGAGTGAAATAAATACCTGTATCTGATGGGTGCAATGGCAAGTGCCTGCTTGCAGTCAGCATTCCACTGTCTGGTACAAAAGGCTCCAACTCTGCAAGACTGGCACTGTAATCAAGGACAGCACTCAGTGGAGTCTTTAGCTGTGCTGTTCTCAAGACATCGTACGGCGAAGAAAAGACAGATAATGAAGGTGTTAGTACCGGAGTTTCTGATGTTTCTCTTGGTGGCCATACTGTATTAACTGAGTGATGATCCGTTAAAATTGCAGAAGACTTCAGTGGAGGAGTCCACTGTACCTTTGGAAATGGGCTAATAAATTTGTCATCACTTAAGAATGCCTCATTGCTTGTTACGGAGAAATCTATCAACGGCGTACTTCTCTCTTCTGAAATTCTGACCATTTCTTCTTGGTTAAATGAAGTCACATCAATAGGAGCGGTAACTGATGATAAAAGCGTTTGAAGAAAATTACTTTCTTGGGACTCCAAAGTACTTTTTGCTAAGGCCATTTGTGTTCTGCTGCCTGATATGCTTTGGTGCACCTTTGAGTCCATTGAGAAATAGGATAAATTTTGCTGCTCCGAAGATATCTCATCTATATAAAAAGAGAAAGAAAAACAAAACAAAAATAGCAGATTAGCTGAAGCAGTGAGACTGGAAGGAGCAAACCTTCCAGAATTCTACTCAGAATCCAAGGGTAGAGACAAAACTGCTCAATACTTGAAAAATCTCCATAAGAGAACAAGCATTAAGTTCTTCTGTGAAATCCCATTCCCTTTAAATAAGCAGGACAACAGGAGCCCCTCTCACTCATCCCTTGACAGCAGCACCCCAGTGAGCCTGCAGAAGGGAGAGCAACTCCCTCTCCTAAGGTAACTGCACATGTCAGCTAATGCGCTCACAAAGTAAGCAATCAGAAAGGGTAATAAGGTACAACACAGAAAAACTTTGTATAACTTCAAGGACTAAGTTAGCTCTTCTGCTTTCCACTAGCATCACATTGTTTCTTCCAGTTTTACTGTTACTTCTTATTAGGCACACAAGCTGATCCATTCACTTCCAAGGACCAGCTCCTGGCAATATCAGAAATGAGTGACGCTCACACTATTGATGAGAGATGAAGGGGGGTTCCCTCTACATGAGTCAGAAAGCACATCTGCTGCCATAAAACATATCCAGCAGTTATGTTTACATTGCCTGCCCCTCATCTCATTTTGGCCTGTAAACAGTTGTGGCAAATTGCTTCACTACACAACTACCATCTTCATTCACATCCTGCTGTAGGAGTTCTTTGTTTACAAAACTTTCACTGCTTCAGCTTGCAGGACTGAAGTAGTCATAGCTGAGCTCAAGCAAGAAGGAGGAAAAGCTGTGATTTCAACAGACTTTTTGACAAGATTCTTGCAAAAAAATAATGTATCAATTGCACAACTTGACTATAGTTTCCGCTCTTGCAAAAGTATTCTTGGATTGCACAGAAGATGTGCATACAAACTTTTTCCAACCATGGATGTGTTTCACAGAGAAAAGATTTATCACTGAGCACTTCTCTGAAATGTCTAGATGGGATTACTAGCCTTCAGTGTTGAATGTTCAAGGAAATCACAGAAAACTGCCCCCGGACATTTTTTCTAGGGTACAGACAAAGGTTTCATTCTTAGTTTAGCTATCCCCCAATCATCCTGTTTTCCTAGCATTACTGTTTGCATACTGGAGTCTACTGACAGCACACACTGAAAAAGCTGGAGGGGGGGTGGGAATCCCAGCCAATTAAACCACTAGGAAACAGCTGAAAATAAAAGCCAGTGTACACAGCAGAAAAGTGCCTGATGGTGATACAGTAGACCGCTCAAGTGTAGCTACATTAGCGAGCCCATAGAGCATGTCTTGAACTCTGTAGTCCACAGCAGATCTTTGCAGGAGCAGTTCACCTATCTGTTACACACTGTTGCCAATTCAACAGCACTTTCCAAAAGTGATAAACTGCTGCCATCACCCCCTCTGCCCTCGTCTGCTAAATTCCCTCACACAGTTTTTCAAGCGCTGACACATTGACTTGGTAAGTTCTGAAACTGCTGATCTGAGAAGCACAATTATAAGAATTAACACACAGAGCTAATGCCACTATAACACCAAGCATCGCTATTCGAATAGTACTGCTGTGATAACATGCTTTATTTTACAGATTCCGTGTGCAGTATTTTACAGTGTAACAATTATCATTCTCTTAAGCAGTCCCGAACCATTTTCTCCTCATGGAACACACTGTAAGCACTGCCAGCTACACGACATTTGTGGCGTGATGATGAAACAAATTGCCTTAGAAAGCTCTCAAGCAAAAATAAATAGAGAAATAGATAAAAAGTTTATAAAAACTACAACATAGGGCGCTGTTGCAAAAGCTGTGCAGGACAAACACACAAGTACATCCTTGACTTTTTCCTCAGAGGTCTGCTGCTGGAACCCAATGCAGCACAGCCATCCTGAATAATGGCTTACAATAGTGGTTACTGTGAGTAACAGCAAAAGCAGTCACTGAGAGGCAAGGGACTGAAGCAAAGACTCCCCAGCAGGGACCTGTGATGCCAGCCCCCCTTGCTGACAAAAAGGTGTCTTACGTTTTCTCCTCGTTGAAGCTCTTCGTTACCCCACTCCTTCCCCTGACTTTAGTTTTTGCCTTTCTGCTGTTTTGAGTAAGCAGGGAGCTACTAAAGGAAAAGAATCACAAGACCACTAAACACTCACTGTCAAAATGCATCACTTCTCTCCCAGTGTGCATAAAGGTAGGCTATCAGTCCTTTGAAGTAAAATACTGTAAAATACTGCCCATTTTTGTCAGACTTCAGACACCCGGTGTTTGCTTAAAATGAATTCCAAATTACAGCCAAATGCATGAATGAAGTTTTCCTTGTACATCATGGTTTCATGTGTAATCCCCAGCAGTAATAACCCAAGAGTTGGGTCAGCCTGAAGACAGAATGCACAGTACATGTGACATTAGTACACAAGATACTTAATATGACTGGCAACGGTGTTCACATTCTGATTAGTAAGAGCACTTCTGATCTGCAAAAAGCTACAGGTGATGATAGATAAGCTGATTCTGCAGACAAAACAAGTGCACTGCCAACGCACACCCATGCTGTGCACTTTCATCTTCCTTCACCCACAGAGAGCCCCTATTATCTTTGTTCTACTTGACAAGGCAAAATCCTGCTGAAAGTGACTGCAAGTCACAAAGATTTCTGTAGAGCTAGTTAGAATCACAGCATCGTCGAGGTTGGAAAAGACCACCAAGATAATCCAGTCCAAACATCAACCCATAGTTGCACTAATAACAGTTCCAGAGACACGTATACCGCAAGGGCAGTCCTGGTTTTAAATTCACTCTAACTTTACAGCTAGACTTTCATTGAGAACCTGTGTTTTGCTTTGAAAGACATGAAACAATAGCTAGGAAGGAAAAGAACTTCAGAACAAAACGTGGTGGGATTTTGTTTATTTGTTTTTAAGGAAAACAAAGAGAAGAACTACTGCCAGAGCACAGAAAAGCTACAAGACAAGGTAAGAGCACTGATTACTTGAGATGAGTGGAGGGAAATATTCACTTGTGCATACAAGACTTTGAAACAAAAACTCTCTGGCGAGTTTGCAAGCCCATGTTCTACATCAGTTCCTTTGCCTGGCTTTTCAGAAGCAGGGAGTACTAATGACATGTCATTACTAATACAAATTATTGTTTTGTGTCATCTCCAGCAGAACAGCACACTACTTGACTACTGCTTGTCAGAGCTACGCACCGCTCGTTGGGCGCAGATGGGACGTGCAGCAGATGTGCCAGGGAACAGCCAGAGAGCACACAAAGAGGAGCAGCACCGTGCTCTGAAGGAGGCGAAGGAGCAACACATGGCAATCACATCCTCATCGCTGCAAAGCAGCCGATCTAGCTACACTGTGGGACAAAGGAGCTGACAGACTGCACATGTTCCGCTGTACTTTAATGACGCGACTGCACAAAGCTATTGATTAATATCAATGCTGACTTGTTTGCTCGCACAGCTGTTGTTGCTGGGTGACAGACTCACCATCCAGCAACTGCGCCACCATTGAGCCAGGCAATGGTGACAGGATGACAAGCAGACAAGCCGTACTCCACAAAGCTGGTAATGGTATATAAAAAAAAATTAGATATCTCGGGAAGCCAAGCTGTGATGCTAAGCTACAGCAAAGGGGAGGGAAAGAGAACACCGGTGCAAATGGTCACATGAGCCACAGATGGCTCCAAGACAATGCTTTCATCCAGACAAAGACGTTCAGAAACCAAAGGAGCGATAGTAAAACCAAAATGCTAATGTGCGTGGGGTGGTGAACTTTGCTGCTTCCACCACCCACTGAAACAGACTGGAGGCTGAGCAACATCAACCAACACCAAAACCTGTCACTGGACACAACAAGCCCTAATGCTGCATTTCCAGAAGCATGGCTGGGCATCGCAACATTGGCTGAAATGTGGTGAGTTCGTGAAGGGCCATAATACCAGCACACCACTTTCCCAGCAGCAAAGGGCTGCTGCAGTCTGTAGACTTCTTTGAGGACAAAGCCTACCACGTCAGATTGCCAGAAAGGCACATGTGTGCGAGGCCCAGGAACTAGGCTGGTCACTGATGCAGTAAGCAATTAGAGAAATACAGTCTCCACTCACTCTACACTTGCATTGTTGGAGAGAAGCCCTGTTACACTCTACATACTCTATATAAAGCAAAACAACATTTGCATTTAAATACATATTGGTATACAAATACATAAAAATATATCACTTTTTTTTTTACTGCTAGTAAAATATAGCAGTATTACACTGCCACAACTATCAGTATCTATGAAAGTGTAGGCAGCTTCTTGTCTTACAGAGATCTTCATTTACAGGTGGTAGGTACAGGCAGAACAACAGAGAAAAAAACAACAAAAACCAGATAAGTCTTTACTTGTAATAAAATTAAAACTCATGAATAGAAATGTTAGTTCTGTTGAGAAACTAAGTACTGGCTAATAGAGTTTGAAAACACTAGAAAGTGCCAGAAAAGTAGTTCAACATAAAAATCATTAAAAAAAATAATCTGTAAATAAATAAATCATCAAGCTTTAGCGTCTTTCCGTTTTAAGCAAGGAGAAAACAGAGGAGTTACGGTAGATCAGCAGCCAACGCTAAATGCATTCCAAGTATTACAAGAAAACCCTCGACTAGGTAACAGCTCCCAAATTAAAATTTTAGCTACAAACTGACTAGATGGCTCTAACTTTGGGCAGACTAATGTGTCATAGAATCATAGAATTGCTTGGGTTGGAAAGGACCTCAAGGATCACTGAGTTCTGACTCCCCTGCCACATGCAGGGCCACCAACCTCCAGATCTGGTACTAGACCAGGTTGCCCAGTGCCCCATCCAACCTGGCCTTGAACACCTCCAGGGACAGGGCATCCACAACCTCTCTGAGCAGCCTGTGCCAGCACCTCATCTCTCTCTGTGAAGAACTTCCCCTGGCATTCAATCTAAACCCTCCATTGAGCTTAAAACCATTCCCTCTTGTATTATCACTGCCTACCCTTGTAAAAAGTTGATTCCCCTTCTGTTCATAATCCCCTTTTAAATACTGGAAGGCTTCAGTGAGGTCTCCTTGCATCCTTCTCCAGTGCTCCAGCCCTCTGATCATCTTCATGGCCTGCCTCTGGACCCTCTCAAACAGCTCCACATCCTTCCTTGTATTGGGAGCCTCAGGCTTGGATGCAATACTCCAGGTGGGGCCTCACGTGGGCAGAGTAGAGAGCGTCGGTCACGTACCTGTCCCTGTTGGCCACCACCTCTTCTGATGGAGCCCAGGATACCACGTAACATCTCAAAGAAGTTTACAACAAAATTTTTGTCGTTCACCACGATTCAGGTTTTTGCTTGAGGACTGTAAAGTCTGAAACTGTATTAACAGAACATAGTGTGGGATGAGACCACCCAAGGGTAAAGAGGATGACAGGTGCAAATGTAAGTGAATAAATCGTCAACTCTTCCTCATGCAGCTTAACACTCAATAACTTCTTTATTTAACAGCATTTAGCCCAGCTTCAGTCAAGAAAGCCATGTACGTATTAGATCACTACAAAAAATACCCACGGCTCTCTTGTGTAAGCCTGTGACTAACTTCTTAGGTGTCTAGTTTGTAGGAAAATACCAGTCACAGAGCACTTCCAGCTGAAAAGTCCTCTCCTTCCTCCTCCATGAGACAATGAGCACAGACTGAGCTGTGACAGCAACCCTGTCAACACAGCAATATCATGGCAAGGATAGGGCTGGGGGTCCTGCTCCTCAGCAGGGCCGCAGCAGCTTTCAGAGGCTGCTACTGCACACACATGCAATGCTCCCTCCAGTTAGCACGTGCTGGGGCTGCATGAGGGGTAAAGGGCAACAACAGGACAGGCAACCCTTTCTCAAAGGTGTTCATCATCTTCCTGGGAAAGATCCCAAGCATCTCTCAGCATTTAAAATGTATGCTTGTGGATTTTCAGTATTTAACATGCTTAAACTACATGAAAGACTAAAATAGAAAAAAGATTCAAGAAATACCAAATTTAAGTCACAGTAGCCTTTTCTACTGCAGTAAGGTTGAAGGCAACATTTCACAATAACAGAAAAGGCAGTACTAAGAGAAAAGCAATACTGTTACTAGGAAGCACATACAGTGGGTGTCTATGTACGTGCAAGCTCATTTGCACACCACGGTTCCACACGCAGCCAAGAAAGAAGTGGAACATCTTGAAGTCGTTCTTTATCCACATGCAAACAGATGTGGCTCAGCTGCCGCCCAGGTGCAAGTTTACATGAAATTCTCCCTCCCCCACAGCAAACCAACACAACTTTCCAGCTCCAAATGAACAGAAAAGATGCACCAAGCACAAAAGGAGGCAGTACAGGCAAACCCTTGCTTGCCTGCCAGCAGGGTTTGATGAATTCCTTGTAGAAATAAAACAGGTCTCGTCAAAGATGGTCTCACTGAACTTCATACTTTTCTGAGGCAAAAAAAATACATTCCTCCTCAAGCACTACATCTAAAACTGGTCATAGTACAAACTGATGCCTCAGTGAAGCCAGGCTTTTGCTGAAAACCACCAAATTAAAAAGCCATTAAGCAGTCTGGGATCTCAATTTCTATGGATGACCTCATCAGAAAACTCACAACCTCCATTCTGATCCAATAATCTTCCAAATGTATCTGTGGCTGAGGCAGAACTCCTCAGTAGTTCACAGTAACCAGTAGTTTAAAAGAAAAACAAACAAACAAACAAACCACCAGTCCTTCTTTATCTAATACAATTGTAACACATTGTTTTGCACAACAGGGGAAAAACCTTGGAACTCAAGGGAATCTTTTCATTATGCAAAAGACAACAGCATACAGCAGATCGGACAGTAAGGATAGCAGAGCACACACAGATGGAGGACAGTGCAAACACCTCCACACACTCACACAGCGAGAACTACCCCCACACAGTATTACTGCCTTTGAAAAACTGTTAGCAAGTGGGTTGGGAACAAAAATCTGTTAAACAACAGTTTTTCATGACTGCAAAACACCTGCAAACCCAAACATTCAAGATATCCTCCCTTGAGTTACAGGTCACTCCCTACACTGCTCTTAACAAACAATTTTAATACCCAGGTGAGAATCATAGAATCATAAAGGTAGCAAAAGAGAAAAAGACCACTAAGATCATCCAGTCCAACACCAGCCCATCCCCACATGCCCACATCCCTCAGTGCTACATCCACAGCTCTGGAACACCTCCGGGGACAGTGACTGCACCACCTCCCTGGGCAACCTGTGCCACTTCAGCATCACTCCTTCCGAGAGGAGATGCTTCCTAATATTCAACCTGAATCTCCCCTGATGCAACTTAAAGCCATCTCCTCTTGCCCTATCACTGTTATCTGGGAGAAGAGGCTGATTTCCACCTCACCACAACCTCCTTTCAGGTTGGTGTAGAGATCAATAACATCTCCCCTGAGCTCCTCTTCCCCTCACAGAACAACTCCAGTTCTCTCAGCCACTCCCCATCAGATTTGTGCTCCAGATCCCTCACAGCTCTGTTGCTCTTCTCTGGATGCACTTCAGGGCCTCAATGTCTGACTTGTAGTGAGGGTCCCAAAACTGAGAGAGGACGTCAAATACAGACTGCGGTTTGATGTATTCCTACAGAACATCACCCACAGCTGAGGAAAGCAACAGCTCTGTACAGAGCTCTGCGCTCCAGCGTGACTGGCTGGCCAGGCACACAAACACATACAGTGCTGCAAATCAAATCACACTTAAAAGTCTTTTGTTGGGAGCATTCACGCTTTTCTGGCATTTATTCGTATGTGACATCATCATGTGGGAAGCCATGTGTCAGAGATAAAGAACACATGAACTGGAATTGGCTCTGCAAATGTTAATTCTAAGAAAAACACTCACCAGATTCGCTCATCATGATAAGCGGGTCATGCTTTTAAAAACAGAAAGTAAAAACTTTATTCCCCCCATACAACTTTTATTTTTTCATCTGTTTACTTTCTGCAAAGCAACTCGGTTTCTACTATCTAAAGAGTTTGTGCCAAATTTGCTTTGTTATACAACCAAATGACCACTGAGAAGCTTCCTGCTTAGGCTCAAGATTGCAGCTTCCCCCAAAATGCAGAGATACTGCAAGCTTTCAAAAAGATTGATGAAATTTATACTAGCCTTCTTTTTACAGATGACATCTATCACTGAGCAGTACTTTGCGCCCATTGCATAGAAGTGCTTTTAGGCAAAGCTACATCCTTAAAATAAAGAGAATTTTATCTCTTGAATTGTGTTGTTACCATAAAAATCTCTTGAAGCAATGAAATGATGGAAAGTCTGAAGTCAAGCGCAAATATCTAATTAAAACAGAGCCTATAGTGGTATCCTAGTAACCCAGTTATCCACAGGGACTCTATTCATTGACATATATTCTTAACTGGGCCGTGCTGACAAAAGAAATGTATACCCTTGACTGAGCTTTCAGTTGTTCAGGTCAGCAGGCTCACCGCTTATGTGCAGTGTTGCTGCTCCCAAATTGTATTATTCAAGAGGATTAAGTGGAGGCCCGAATCTACGACACCAAAAATTACTTCAAGAAATTAATTCAGAAGACTGATGTTTCATAAAGCATGCTGAAAGAGCAAAAAAAGATTTTCAACCAGCAGAGTAATATCAATGTGTACTGAAATCAGAGCTACAAACTTGATGGCACCTGGCCCATAACACTGAAATATGCCTGCACACACTCAGTTTTCTAGCAGCTACTTAGAATGACAAATCCTTTGCGTTGGAAGGTATCCTTAAAGGTCATGTAGTTCAACTTCCCTGCAATGAGCAGGGACACCCTCAGCTAGATCAGGTACTCAGAGCCCCTTCAGCCTGACACTGAGTGTCTCCAGGGATGGGGCACACATTGCCTCTCTGTGCCAGCGCCTCACCACACTTACTGTAAAAAAAACTTTCTTATACTATAGTCTAAATCTCCCCTCTTTTAGTATGCATACATTTCCCCTTGTCCTATCACAACAGACCCTGCTAAAGAGTCTGTCCCCTTCTTTTTCACAGCAATCCTTTGATACCAAAAGGATACTTACACATACATAAATAATATTGGAAAGTTCTTGTACAGTCAGATATGAAAGCATTTAGTAGCACTCCTAGCACGGGTCATTAGGCAAATCAGGTTACATGAGAGAGAATTCTATCAACTCACCTCAGAGGAAAGGGAAATGGTAAAAGCCAGGAAAGAGCAGAACAGTTTCTGAGAAGCTTTTGAGGCTGAAGCTAAGTGTGCACCATGATCTCTAATCGCTGAAAGAAATGCAGTGTACAAGGAGATGGAACCTAAGTTCAAGAAGTAGTCACTTCTTAAGTAGAAGTTTGAAATAAGTTTACCTAAGATTTTGCTTCAAACCCTTCAAGGGTTATTGAGCTTCACCTCACTTAGGAAAAAGAGAAATAACCCAGAGAAGCCCCTGCAATAAATAGGAAGTTTCACCATCTAATAGCAAAGGTCAAACTTCTGCCATTACTCATAGCTGTCAAACTTCCAGAATTCACTTTCCTGGGAAAATTATTAAAGAAGAAGGAAAAGGTAACTAGTAATATTTCAAATGAAAAACAAAAACAAACAAATAAAAACACCACATGCTTTTCTGCCCCTTCCTAGCAGACTGTTAGGCCCAGGTTTGGACTGCTCAGCACTGAAGATAACCATCTGAGATCCTGGAATCTCAAATAGCATGTTTCCTTGTACTAATATTTCTAGATTTAGAATTAATTCTGGTCTTTTTTTGTCTTCTTCTCCTTAATAACATTCTCAAAATGCGACAAGCATAGGAATCTCAGCCCTTAACATGCTTGAGAAAGGAAACTTGCCCAAAGCGTATTCACCCTTGTTGTTAATGCAATGTAACATACCTAATCACTGCTCCCAGAGCATTCTTCTGGAAACAGGTTATCCAGAGCCACTGCAGTCTGCTTTATCAGACCTGCAGCCAATTTCATGACTGACACAAGTGAATTCAACACTGCCGGCTCCAGTGAAGTTGCATCATCTTTTCCCAGCACTAGAGTGGATGCTCTGGGACCATGAGTTACCAGTAGGAGAGTAACACCCAAGTTATTAAGGTGAATCTTCTACCTCTCAGTACCCTTAGTTGCTCGAGGTGCATGTGGCACCTGGAAATTAAGAAAATGAAGCTATGAACACTGACATCCCAAGCCCTGACTTCTGTATCACACCAGGTGCCAAGGCCATCCTGTGGTAAGAACTGGAGTTTCTGCACAGCCCTATAGACGATACAGACTCTGTTAACAAAAGAATGAATAAAGTGTTAACAAGTGTGGCATGAATGTACTAGAAAAGGAAGGGATGTGCTGTTAGAAACAGTGAATACAGACATAATCCAGAAAAAGAACTGAAGGTGTATTCTTCATAGAAGCATCCATAGAAGAACCAGGAAGGTAAAGAAGAATTGTGATGAGCAGAGAAATGTGCGGGAGTGGAAAGCATTACAAATCCCTGCTTCTTACAGAGTCATCTCATCACAGCATTCTTGACATGAACAGTATCACAACAGGAATAAAACAAAGCAACACTTCCTAACTCACTGACTGGGACATACACTACAAAAGTCAAACATTAAAAAAGAGAAAACAGGGACTTTCCTCATAATTCGTTGTGAAAGGTCAATTTATGCACCTTTCTCAAGCAAGACTGCTAGCAAAGAGCAACCAAAACCTGTTTAAAAACAGCTGAGAATTATTGATACTGCAAAGCCACAGCCTGGCCACGCTAGTTTTGCAGAAGACATTTTAGTTAAAACTGACATTTACTAACAACATGAAACAAAATACCTTCTTTTCCTTGAGGCAAAAAGGACAGACAGTTGGCAAGGCATCATGCAGACACAGCTAACAATAGCCAAGTCTGCCACGTTCATGAATAATCATTCTGAGCACTTCACCTCTGTTGCCATAAAGCATCACATTTAGATTTTTTAAGATCCACAACACACCACTACTAACACTGTTAGCTTAGCAAACTGTCATGTGACTGAACGATGACAGTGTACAGACAGTCTAACACCTCTCCTGGTCCTTCAGCTCACTGGGACATGCCTCTTTTCTGCCCTCCATAGGCTCTATGGTGCGAAGCTGCAAGAGATCACTACTACGGCTCAGTAAAGCTATGGGCACAGGAGTCAGTAAGGAAGCATAAACTGCAATACACACAGGGACATGTATGCACTACTCTCATACAGGCAGCAGCATTAAAGGAAACAGCTACGTATTGCATTCTGAACTGAATTTAGGAACTAGGGTTCTGGATTACCACAAATTGCTATGACTTTCCCGAGGCTGAATTTCAGGAAAAGACTCTTCACATGGAAAGTTGATGTACTTCTTTTATTTGTATATAAAAGCCAATATGATTTTTCAAAATAAAGATCAGACCCCTTTCTGATCAAGCACACAATTATATTCTACTTTATTACACGCTTAGAACAATTTAATTACAGGATTCCTCAGTTATTTTCTAAAAAAGAAAGCTTATGCATATCACAATATTTCCAAACAAAAGAAACGAAATGAAAACGACTGCACATGTTAATAACTACCTTCATTTTTATTCCAAATAACAGGTTAAAATGGCCAATTTCATTGGATAAAGAAATAATCCTGGTATGGTCATTTCCATAGTGCATCAGTTATCAAATTCAGTGCTGTAATTGGGCTTTATATGGCAAGGTTTTGTTAGTGGGGGGCTGCAGCCGAGGCCTCTGTGAGCAGAGCCCAGCAGCTGCCCCATGTCATAACAGAGCCAGCTCCAGCTGCTCCAAAAGGGGCCTGCTATCCTGTGCAAGAACAGGTGGGAGAGAGGAGTGAGAAAATGTGAGTGAAATAGCCCTGTAGCCAACAAGGTCTGTGCAGAAGGAGGGCAGGAAGTTCCCCAGGCACTAAGCAGAAGTTCCCTGAAGCCCAGGAGAGGCTGATGGCAGAGCAGATCATACCCCTGCAGACGGTGGGCACCAGGCAGAGCAGATCTCCATGTGCAGTCATTGAGGAACCCATGGAGCAGCAGTGGATGGAGCCTCAAGGAGCCACAGCCAATGGATGCTCCCACAGGGCTGAAGCTGCAGCCCATGGGGAGCAGCCCATGGTGGGGCAGGAGGGCTGAGGGAGCTGCCACCCACAGGGACCTGTGCTGAAGCAGTGCCTGGAGGGTGGGCCCTGTGGTATGGAGCTGTGTTAGAGCACTGCCAGGAGAGCTGCAGCCTATGGGAAGCCCACACAAGATCAATTTGGGAAGGACAGCATCCCACGGGATGGACCCACATGGATGTCATGGAAGGGGCAGAATGAGCACGGAGAGGCAGAGATGAAGCACTGTGGGCTGACTGCAGCCCCCATTGCCTGCTCCCCTGCACCACTTGGTGGGAAGAGGTAGAAAAGGTTGGATAGCCAGGGTGAAGGTATTTTTTCCTTGCTTTTAGTCCTCACAGCTCTAGTCTGTTATCAATAGACAACGAATTCCATAAAAACCCTTCTCAACCCATTAGCTGTTTTTTCATCATATTTTTCTCACCCTGTGCTTTGAGGAAGGGGAGTGAGTGCAGCACGGTGAAGCCAATCCACCTACTGGTGTGAAGCCATCACAACTGCTTGGAAGAATTCTAAGTGAAACAGGTTCAAAAGGAAATGATGTTATTCATGGTAACTATATACATACACCTTAGAAACCAAGACAGTATTACCAACATGAGATAGCCCAAAATAAATTTTATAAATAACTGCCCGAAGAACTGTGATTAAAAAATAATTCCCTACAGAAAAGATCTGTAAGAAAGGATGAAGTCTTCTATATATTAAGCTGATCTCTATGGCTTAAGAGGCTGCACTATGCATGTGGCTACTTTCTCCCCTCATGATCTTGGCCTTCCCTATGGTTACACAGCTTAAGTGCCCATGATTGAACAGACGGTGTTTCTGAATCAGGTCTCAACACTGACACTTGCATTACATTCCATTTACAGCCAACAGTTTCTTGGGAAGGGACTTCTACCCTTACTAGATCTGACTGCAGTACTTGTACTACCCCACTAACATTCTTTCTCACTGACCTAATACATATACTGGCAATAGAAATATATTATCACAGACCAAAGGCACAACCTCTCCTCTACCGGATAAAGAAAGAGTTCATCAAGGTGTTTTTCCCCAACTTAATATAAAAAATCATTTTGAAAACACAGAGAAATTCCTATTTTCATTTTAAAGTGCACCAGACTGACAGACAGTTGGCTGAATATCAGCCAGCAGCGTGGCCAGGTGGCCAAGATTGCCAATAGCATTCTGGCTTGTATCAGTAACAATGTGGTGAGCAGGACTAGGGTAGTCATCCTGCCCCTGTACTCAGCATTGGTGAGGCCTCACCTCAAGTACTGTGTTCACTTTTGGGCACCTCAGTACAGAAAGGACATGCAGGTGCTGGAGCAGGTCCAAAGAAGGGCAACAAGGCTCGTGAAGGGCTTGGAGAATATGTCCCATGAGGAGCGACTGAAGGAATTGGGACTGTTTAGTCTGGGGAAGAGGAGTCTGAGGAGAGACCTTATTGCTCTCTTCAAATACCTGAAAGGTGATTGCAGCAAGAGCGAGGCTGGTCTCTTCTCACTGGTGAAGGACAAAGGGAAATGGCCTCAAGTTGCACCAGGGTAAGTCTAGGTTGGATGTCAGGAAACACTTCTTTACAGAAAGGGTTGTTAAGCACTGGAATGGGCTCCCCAGGTTGAGTCACCATCCCTGGATGTGTTTAAAAACTGCTGGATGTGGTGCTCAGGGTCACGATTTAGCAGAGGGTTGTTAATTAGGATAGTATGGTTCAGTTGCGGTTAGACTTGATGACCTTTAAGGTCTTTTCCAACCTGAGCAATTCTATGATTCAAATGTGGCTTAACACTACATAAAGAACAAATACTTTTGGCAAAAGTGAGCTTGATTATCCTTTACTTTTAACCTTACACAGGTATTCATATGTGTGAAGTGCTGTCCTAGCCTGGTAAAGTCTGCATGCAGCACACAGGAAATAACTGCCTGTGCAGAGAGCTAGGTCTCATTCATAAAATAGCATGGTGAGAAAGAATCTGTTAATTAAAATGGAAAGAGAAAACGTGTTGGGAGTATGATAACTTGAGAAGCTTTGCTCTCAAATGCACTATATTTAAACACTCTCATTTGCAACAGTCTGAGCCTTATTCAAGCACAGGAACTAGATTTTCCTTTCAATGCAGCCTTTTTCCCACAGGTCCAGCATTATGTGGCACTAAGCACAGCTGAGCTTAGCCTTCCAGCACAGTCCTGTGCAAAGCACCTCAAGTGCTGCATGAAAGGCAGTGCTCCTGACCCAGCTGACTGCACAGTTTTCCATGAAGATACAAAAACACAAGTCTGCTGTCTCACGCTCTGATACTACAGAAACATGACAGGTATTTGCATGTGACTTTCTGCCCTGTTTTGGATATTGTCCTTCAACAATTATGCCCCAGTTACAAAGAACACAATGAAAAGCATGAAAATAGGAATGAGTTTCTCTAATGAAGGGAAGGTACATAATTAAATGTGTTGTTTTTAAGTACATGTAAAGTCACTGCAAAGAGGAATAATCCCTTTTCCACATTCACACCGGATAGCTCAGCAGTACTAATATCAACAAGCTTAAAACACCAAATAAAACACCGAAATTAGCCATTAGAACAAGTTATCCAAATGTCAAGGCTGTTCTACGTTGGAAAGAATGGCTTCAGATGGTTCAGAAGTCTCCACCACTGGAGGGCTTTAAGAGCAGTTTAAACAATCACATTAGAAATTATAATTACAGCTGATCCTTTCTTTGAGGCTTTGAGACTTCTTTCAGACCTATTTTCTCTGATCCAGGCTGTTCAGACACATTGCACAGGGAAAT
Organism: Excalfactoria chinensis; assembly: GCF_039878825.1. Taxonomy (NCBI): domain Eukaryota; kingdom Metazoa; phylum Chordata; class Aves; order Galliformes; family Phasianidae; genus Excalfactoria; species Excalfactoria chinensis. Next base: position 53,331,384 of record NC_092825.1, on the reverse strand, counting down.
CAATGTCATGCGTTCAGAAAAAAAGTTGCTGGGCTAAACCTCCAGTGTGCAGTTTCTCATACACAGCAAAGCTGTTTGAAAGAAAATAACCCGATCATCTGTGCTTATAAACATCCACACTTCCCAGCTACACGAGAAAGGAAATTATCCAGGATCTGCTAAATTAAAATTGCTAGTGTGAATTGCTACCATAAGTATGAGGTTGCCAAGGAACGCTTCAACTAAAAACACGCAATGGTATCTTGTGCAGTGATCATAATTGGTGTGTACATGGAATTTCCTACTCCTAACTTGTAATCAGTTGTCAGTGAGTAGTAAACAAAGTGCACGCTACTAAGAGTAACAGAGCAGCATATTCTGAATTCAGCTGGACAGACATATATACTGAAAACTTTCCACCACAGGGAACCCTGGAGTAAAAAGGACCAGTGTTTGAAAACAGTATGTGTATGACTTTGACACCAGCTGTGCATCCTCCATGGTGAATGTGTTATTTACAGCATCTCTAAGCAACTACTGAAACCATTAGAGAAGCACAGCTTGTTTAGCTTTGCTGTCAGGGGACTCTCTTAAGTAAGGCAAACCCCTAAATCCTCTTTCTTGTTTTCTAACAATGACCACTTCATCCTTCACAGGCCAGACTGTTCAGTTCTTGGTTACAACTAGAGTTAAGTCAAATGTTCTGAAAGACTGCTACGAACAGAGCACTATTTCAATCTGTAAGCAAAACATAACCGACATTCAGCTCCTCAAAACTGTGTTCACATCTTCCTACCAGAATGAGAAAGAAGGGAGAAATTATAACCACTTTTTTAGTTAGAACCACAAATATTTTAGCAGTGCTGCAAGTACAAACACCTGAACAACTGCACAGTCAAAAAAAGCAGTCCCCATCACAGACATCATCCCACGTACGCTTTATGGAGGGACTTCATCCCTTCCTTCCTGACATGGCTGCTTCCCACAGTATCTACATCAAGGATAAAACCAAAGTCATGAAGAACTTATTTTGAGCTGCTTTGGACTCCCACAGATAGCAAAAATGGCTTTTTTTCAGTAAGCTGGGATGAGGCTGTCCTTAGCTGCACTTCAAGATCTAATACTGGGCTTCCAAAACTATATCAATTTTTATCAACTAGTGCTGCCCCGCTAGCTGAGATTAAGAACAAAGTAGGACAGTTCCTGCTGCTGTGGAATGCTTTAAATTCATATCATTGCTGACAACAGTAGCGTGCGAGAAAGCTGAGAGCATATACTACACACTGGACTGAAAATTTTCCCTTCGCTTATCCCCTGTGATGCTTCCACCTGAAGAAGCTCCAATGAGAAATGTCTAAGGACAGTTACACTTCTGTGCCATAGGGTCAATGCTCCGGTGTCTGCAGTACCACAGGATATTTCAGCTGCATTTAAGAAGTAAAGAGAATGCTCTTAATATGGAGGTAAAACCAAAAGCTCCGTGTATCTTGCCCTTAAAATTTACTCTAATATGACCATCCTGGGATCAAAACTGTGTTTGTCACATCTACTGTATTTTGATACCAGATGGGTTCAATGGTCAACACAGGAACTCACAATGACACTTCTAGTTACAGTAGGTGAAATATGTTACCTGCTATTTTGTTGCAGCTTGAACAAACCTCAAGAGAAACTGGGACTCCAGGCTTCAGTAGGACACCCATGACATCCACCATTCCATCTCTTCCCTCCCTGAAAATTAACTACCTAGCAACACTTCTATTTCTGACAATCTTAGATTTTCCTTGTTCACACAAACACACATTCGTTTCTTCCTTATTAATCTGAAAAAAAGCTAAAATCACACTGCTATGGAAGCTTTCTGAAGAGTTGAGAGTAACACTGAAATCCCTTCCAAAAGGATTCTATGTTCTCATTCATTAGCTCACCAAATTATCTAACCGAGAAGTAGATTTGCTTGTAATCATAAATAAAAGGCTGAAACACTAAGTACCAAAGTCAGTTAACAGATGCAAGCAGCAGTGTCCCCATCTAAGAAAAAAAAAATTTAAATATATATATATCTCCAGATCTAAGACAGATTTCAGATCACAACCTGCTTAAAGTTAGAAAAAGAAAAAACTGCCCAAAAGAGGCATTTTAGCACTAGTGTTCACAATACCAGAATACAGTCATCTTCACAGGCAGCTAAGTCACCAAAGCTCCCATCGTAAGCTTCCTGGAGACCCTCGAGGTCCAGGCATCCCTGTAATTACCACTATAATCTTCTTACATGCTGAGAAGTCTCAGCTAACACTGAATCACACACACACAAAAGAAGAAAATATCACTTTCACACATTTGCAGCACTAACTCTCAAAGCAATAGCTACACCTTATGGTAAAGGACCAGGGGCTCTTCTAAGGGATCCAATGCACAACCTGCAGTGGGCAGTTTTAGCTTTATTTCCATGCCCAGAGGCAAATGGTGTGTCTTCATGTTTATCAGGCTTCTGAAATTCCACTACACAAAATACCCTAAGATGAAACCGAATGGGAAGTACATCACACCACCAAAAATAGCTAAGGGTCTGAATGAACAGGAGACAAAAGCATTAAACATGCACACATAATCGTATAGATAAAACCCATGTATGGATATCATGCAAGATGCTCTAAAAGTAGTGCCTCTTACTTATTTCCATGTAAACTACAACAGATACAAAGAGGACAATAACACTATTAGAGCATGTTCTCAGCTACAAAACAGTAGTATTTTCATCATAGTCACCACCATGCATTCTCACCAGTGATGAACAAGAGCCTGCATGCTGCACTCGTAACAATCTGCACTAGTGGATGCGACCCACTGTCACTGACACTGAAAAGCACAATCACTGACTCACTGTGCTCACATCCACCGCTTGGTCTCTATAAACACTCAGCAAGTGACGATGATTGTCAATGGATGCCATTTTTTTTCCCCCACATGGAGAAATTCAATTCCATACCTTCGCTTCATAATGCATTCCTATTTGTCAGATTGCCCCTCTGCTGCCATCTGTCTCACAGCAACAAAATGTAATGGAATTATGGTGGGAATGTTCTTTACTTCCATACCATCAATACCTGCCTCTGACATCATGAGCCAACATAATAAAACAGAAGGCATTACTTTCGGAGCAGCCCTTGTACATATACACATCTCAATATTCCTGTTCTAGATCAGTTCTTAGGGTACTCTATCCCACAGAGCTGAACTATAAATCTCATTTTCACATGTTCATAGCCTGAGATCCAACTCTTATATCAGTAGTATCTTCTTCAGACTGTCTTCCCTCAACAGATTAGAATACTGGAAATCATGTAATTCTTATGCTCAAACCCTGCTATGATTTCATGGAGACTGAAACCTACATCTCCATCTCTTTTCTCCCTTCAACTCCCCAAATCTCTGGCAGCAACTGAAACCAGCACGAAGATTTTCGTTCTCTTATAAGGATTATAACACCCTGACCAAATGTTAAAAATTCTTAGGGCCTCTGGGCGCAGTAGGTGAAATGATCACCCTATGGAAGACTATAAGAAAGCCTCCCAGAAATTATGATTACACCTGTATGTAAACAAAATATGCTGTTCCTGCTGTCAATAGAAGGTAGAAAAAATAGCACTCAGAAGAGAACGGTTCTTAGCGTGATCTCTGGGAGACATTATGGCATTCTCCTCTGCAGCTCTGTTTCTACAGCTGCCAGCAACGCACAGTTCTACACAGACCGTAACCTAAAAATCACTATTTTAAGCTTGAGTTCCTAAGTGAGTAAGGAACATGTTATTCTGTCTGTCTTCTCCAGTAATTTCTGAATGCATTATCCAATTCCACAAATATTCAGCAGAAACTCAGAAGTAATCAGTTTCTCACATATTTCATAAAAATAAGCATATAAATCAAGGAAAATATCGATTAGTCATTTATCTGCCCTTCTTCACCTTCTTACTGAGGGAGACTCCGGCAGAGCTCATTGTGTAACGTGCCTTTAGGCAGCAGCTGGCTAGCAAGCCCACATCCGCAGCTCCAGACATAGCACCACACATGCAGCTTCTTGCCCAGTACAGATATCTTGGACACTGATGTGCTGCTACTGCCCTAACTGAACTGCAATGGAAGGAGAAGAAAGACACAGCTATCAAGGTACCAGGATCCATAAATTCTGCCCATCTTGGTAGAGTTTTATATAAGACCAAGTTACCTTTCTGTCCATTCACCTAGTTCTGCTCTGTGCAGAAATCCAAAAACCTACCTAGTCACAACAGCTGCACAAAAGAAAGAACCTAATCACTTCAGAAAATGAATCCTGCTTAGAGTTCTTTTGCACATGAAACAAGCAGCCAAATACTTTCGGATGCAAAGCTCAACCTGGCAAACAACCCAGCAACAAACAGAAAACAGTAAGCTTTTCCCCAACAAGAAAACAGGCAATCTGAAACATGTTTTTCCCATATGCTTACCTAACAAGTGAATAATTAAAATAATTAAAACATTTGTATGACAAAAATGATGTCAACACTCACAACCTGCTGTACAATTCCAGCTCTGGCTCCTGTTCCCATTGCTGAAAGCCTTCATATAGACAACTGGGTGCCCTACAGTGGATTCAACACTAGATACAAGAAACATTTTCATCCTATGATCTTCTTTGATAGTTTCCTCTTCCAATAAAATTTATTTCTGTATTTTAAAGAACGCACAAATGCCCTCTTCTAAATCCTATCCAAGCACTGCAAAATCTGCTTGCCAAGAAGCATGGTTTCCTTCTGTTTTTAACAACAGAATAGTGTTGTACAACTACAGTATCACTTACACTTCACTCAGTCACTTGAAAGCCTCTGAAGATCTGTTTCCTTTTATACTTTATTGAATATTTTGTTTTGTTCGTGCAAGTAGTAGTTTGATTAACACAGAATGTAAAATGAGCCTTTTATCTGACACGGCGTAAACCAGAATTAACTGGAAGGAAGTAGAGTTCATGTTTAGGTTTTAACATGCAGAGTTATAAGCTGAACTGCAGTTATGATTTGGACCAAAGGCTGGAGTTACTTAGCACAAGGTATGAGTTACTCTCAGTTCTCTGCAGATCTACAAACATCACGAGTCGGATGAATCAACAGCTGGGAACAGAACACGTGACTAGCAGCTGGAGCACTGCACTCAGCATCACTCAGGATAAAAGGATGTGCTGTTTTGGGCACCACAATATGAGAAGGACATAAAAATATTAGAAAAGGTGTATGAGGAGCAGCTGAGGGCTCTGGTTTTGCTCAGCGCAGAGCAGAGGAGCTGAGGGGAGGCCTGATGGCAGCTGCAGCTCCTCACAGGGAGCGAAGGGGCAGCGCTGAGCTCTGCTGTGTGACAGCGACAGGGCCCAAGGGTATGGCATGGAGCTGTGCCAGGGGAGGGGCAGCTGGGGGTCCAACTGCAGCCTAGCCAGTACCCTAACTCTAAAAACCCTCCGCTAAATCATATCCCTGAGCACCGCATCCAAACTGCTCTTAAACACATCCAGGGCCGGTGACTCAACCACCTCCCTGGGGAGCCTATTCCAGTACATGACTACCCTTTCTGTAAAGAAGTTCTTCCTAATATCCAACCTAAACTTGCCCTGGCACAACTTGATTGAGGCACTGGAGTGTGTTCAGAGAAGGGCAAAGAAGCTGGTGAGGGGTCCAGAGCACAAGCGCTATGAGGAGTGGCTGAGAGAACTGGGATTATTCAGTCTGAAGAAGAGGATGCTCAGGGCTGACCTTACCCCTCTCTACAATGATCTGAAAGGAGGTAGTGGTCAAGCAGGGGTCGGCCTCTTCTCCCTGTAAACAATGACAGTAGAAGCGGGAATGGCCTCAAGCTGTGCCAGGCGAGGTTCAGGTTGGATGTTAGGGAATACTTCTCCATGAGTGTGATCAGGGACTGGAACAGACTGCCCAGGGAAGTGGTGGAATCACCCATCCTGGAGGTGTTCAAGAAACACTTAGATGTTGTACTGAGGAACATGGTTTAGTGGGAAATACTGGTGATAGGTGGACAATTGAACTGGATGATCCTGGAGGTCTCTTCCATCCTTGGCGATTCTATGATCAGAGAACTGTTAATTCAGGACACTTAAAAGAGCTCTGTAGCTTTTCACATTCAGAAGTTAGCTCTCTCAGCGCCTAAGAATCAAAGATTTCATTTCTATTTCAAAGCCATACGCTAAAATTCTGCACAACCTGTCATGCAGTCTAGATCAATACATGAATCAGGGCAGATCTGGCCTAAAGGCAGCGTTCGCCTTCCCCACCTCAGCTACATTCTGGCTTGATAACTTTGGTATACAAATGTCAGACTACAGAACCAAGAGTGTGGGGTGCAAAAGCCTGAAATTGTGTAGGTGATTTTCCCCGAAGAAGTTGGTGTGAATGCAGATGATTCAGTTAAGAGCTCTATAAAAACAGAATAACCACCACCATTTTATCCATGTCATGCCAGAAGCCAGGCTGTCAGCACGCTAAGCAGAAAAATTAAACTAACCCCAGATGGGAACGTGCTATGGCAAGGGAGAAAGGAACATAACCAAGCTTCTGGTTTAAAACACAGTCTTAATATAAAACAAGGCAGTACCGGGAAAAGTTATATAAAAGAGCAGTCTGTTACATTACCTAAGTGCTCATAAAACTATGATGGTGCAGTATTATGACTAAGCAGGGTAATCATCTTTTCTGTCTTCTGGGGAAAAAAAAAAAAAAAAAAAAAGAAAGAAAAATAAAGTAGGATTTGGCTGTCAGGGGTTGCATGCCAGCTTTAAGCACATTTTGACTAGCACTACATCGAAGAGCCCTAGCGTAGCGAAACTTCCATCCTTGTCATCCCACCAGTAATTCAGTTCTTAAAAGGAATCAGAAGTAGAAAGGGTAATGAACTAAACAGTCACATCGAGTTCATTTCTGAATTCTTTGTGCATGCGTGTTCCCTATGTTTCTCCCTATTGGTGCAAAGGCATTTCTGTCGGAGGAAGAAAAGGTGTAAGAACTCAAAGAAAAGAGGAAAGGCAGATTTTATCTGTTGCATCTTGGTAAAAAAGAAAATGAAACTGTGAAAAAAACCCATATATATTTTCATATGTTCAACATCACAGCAAGAAGGACCAGACAAAAAAATTCTACAACCTCCAGATTTCCACTGTTAGTGTTTTTCAGGCAAAAGCAAATTATTCTGCATTGATATCAACTCAGAATTTATTTCTTTTTAAGCAGGGTATTACCTTCAGTTAATACACTAGCACTATGCTTGCATTTATAAAAGAAGAGAAAAAAAATACCAGAATGCATAAAAAAATACTATATATCTTATCTGGAGGAGCTTAAGAACACACACAGCCAAGAATGAAGCCCGTCATTCTTCCCCAAGACAGGATGAGCAGTTAAGAGAAGAGCGAGCCCCAATACAAGACAGAACTCACAGGGGGGAAAAATAAGTCATTTTCACAGTGTCATGGAGAGGCACGAGAAGATGAAATCCCATGAGAGAACAAGTCTGAAGAGATGCTCTATTGTCATTTAATTACACAGCTTACTGGCTGGCTAAACGTTAAATAAAAATATTTGCCTTGATTTTTGTCTAGTAATTCACAACAGCAAGCAAAGAAATAGGATATAACCTCCTGCTTATTTCCTTACACATAAAGAAGTCTAGAAAACATGCAAGATGAGGTGGAGAGAAAATGTCAGAAAGTATTTATTCAGGTGCCAAGAACAGAGTAACTGGAGCAGTGCAAATACAATAAATACAAAGTCTGAACCTGCACAACATTCAGATAACAGTAACCAGGATGACACCATCCTAAGCCTGGCTAAGCCTTCAATAGCACAGAACCGGTAAACACAGTATGGTTTTGGCTAAATTAGCAAATGAGGCTGCACCTTGAGTGCTGTGCTCTGTTTTGGGCCCCTCACTACAAGAAAGGCATCAAAGCCCTGGAACGTGTTCAGAAAAGGGAAAAGGAGCTGCCAGGGGTCCAGAGTACAAGTCTGATGGAGAGCAGCTGAGGGAGATGGGATTGTTCAGTCTGAAGAAGAGGAGGCTCAAGGGAGACCTTATCACTGTTTACAATTACCTGAAAGGAGGTAGTGGTGAGGTGAAGGGTGGCCTCCTCTGCTGCTGCGTAACTAGCAACTGGACAAGACAGAACGGCCTCAAGCTATGCCATGGGAGGCTCAGGTTGGGCATTAGGATATACTAATTTTCTGAGAGAGTGATCAGGCACTGGAAGGGATTGCCCAGGCAGGAGATGGTGAAGTCACCGTCCCTAGAGAATCAAGAATCATTGAGGTGTTGTACTGTGTGACGTGACTTAGTGGGAAATTTTGGTGACAGGTGGACAGCTGGACTGGATAATCTTGGAGGTCTTTTCCGACCTTCGTGATTCTATGATCTACACATGTAAAAAGTTGATTTCCCTCCTGTTTATTATCTCTCTTAAAATACTGAAAAGCCATAATGAGGTCTTCCCACAGCCTTCTCTTCTCCAGACTTAACAAGCCCAGCTCCTTCAACCTGTCTTCATAGGAGAGGTGCTCCAGCTCTCTGACAGTCTTTGCAGCACTTCAGAATCAAAGCTTTAGAACAAGAGTGTACCATCAGAGTAATAACTCTGCACTGCAACTTGCAACTCTTAATACTCCAAGCTTCCCTTAACTCCGTGCCCCCAGCAGTACCAGACCCCTCTACCCTCTCACCTCTGCACACCTCCACCCTCTTTTCCAGTCTAGGAAATTAAAACTCTCATTTGACCCTTGCCTTAACTTCAAAAACAGCAGCATTCTTGTTTGGATGGTAACAGACTGCTAAAACTTCTCCCAGCAGCTGATGACCTAGCCAGTGTTTGTCTACCCTAAAGCATGGATCCAACAAATACTCATCCTTTTGTTCCCTAGCCCAACTAGTCTCTTTTAATTCAACCACATGGCACTGCACTGTGAAAACAAGACACAGCTACATAATGGTCATAAAATAATAACATGGACTTATCCCCAGTTTCTTGCAAGTATCTCAGGAGGACTGAGAAATCTTTCCGAAGACAGATGTGCTACACAGGGTGCTGTAGCACTGGATTAGCATCAGTACATTCTATGTTTAATGCTCTGTAAATTATGAAGGTTTTATTTTGGGTCCCCGCACTTCTCTAATTCATTAAAACCATAAAGTAAATATTGAACAACATTTTATTATTATTTTTTTAAAGCTACACAGCAGTGCGTTAAACCCTTGGGAGATGAAAGGATTGCTTCATCTAATTCTCTTTTTTTTTTCCTGCTTTCTGCAAAATGTAATCATGACACACTATTGCAATGGAACAGCTGTGTTGATGGTACACCAACACATAATTCCTAAGACTGCTCAAAAACTACTGCATGTTATTCCTTTATAGTCTGCCACCTCAGTATAATTCAGACAAAAATAAGAGAGAGAAAACTGTTTTCTGTAGTTTTCAATACTGAGATCCACTCATCATTGCTCCTTTCACCCCTTTTCATCTTCACTCTCTCACATGAGCAAGAACAGGACATTTCAAATTCAAGGTAGCCACAGCTGAGATTTACTCACCTACATCCATCTAATTATTCACTGATGTAGCACTTCATCCTTTGCAATAGCTTGTTAACTTTATAACAAAGGTGGGTACTATTTTTATGCATTAAGAGGACTTTTATTATCTTAACTTCAAGCTGATAAAGAGCTTCCAGAGAATTCTTGCAACAGAACAAAATAAAAAACAACCACCCTTGCTTCTGACAGTACGGCATACTCAGAGCATTACATAACTCTCAAGCATTTACATTCTCCTAATGAATATATCAGATGCAGTTTTCCCTGTAACTGTTAACCTATTTCAAACTTCTGGTTCTTATAGTTGTTCAGCTGGAAAGACAGACATCTGAACACACATACACACGGCTTGTTACCTCTTTGTAAATCTCCTATAGTCCTCAGCTCAAAATGATCAAGTTAGTGCAGAGACAAAACAAGTGGCACTGAGCTTCCAGAACACACAGTAATCACTGCCTGGAGTGTAAATGAGTTTCCCTAGGAGCTAATCAAGGCAAAATCTGTCTGCTTTTCTCTACCTGCATCATTGTTTCATGATTATAAAGCAATACTTTGATACTCCATAAAGTCCAGAGAGCTTTGCTTTCACCAAACTGGTTCAATTCACAGTTCCCAGCACTTACATGTTAAGAGGCTCATCACCGGCTTGGCATTTGCCACATCCTTGCTACCCAGTAAAAGAAGTAATGACTTAAAACCGAGGATAAAGAGATGAGCATTTTGTTTCTTGATTTTTAGGTAATGACGTATCTGGGAAAGCAAACTGTATGAAAAGCATATGTTATTTCAGAAAGCGTCTCAAGATGGAAGAACAAAACAAAACTTGTGCTATATTTGAACTCCACACGTAAGGCTTTTGTTTAAGAAGGTGGTCTTTTAGTACACTAAATGCTGTTCCATTCCTTCCCCTTAATCAACAAGGCTTTGCATAACCAGATGTTCTTATACACTGCAGTTTACAGCTGCCCCATATGGAACTGCAACAATAAATATGCATAACTATGGAAACCAAAGGACAGAAAAAAAGGCAAGCGTTTAGTAACCTGATATTAGTGTTTTAATAGTTACTGAACTTACCTCTTTCCTAAATTAACCTGGTTATGAAATATGCCAAACATATTTTGCATCCAAACAATTCTCCATAAACTCTTCTAACCTAAAGGACGCTTACTTTTTACTTAGAGAAAAATCAGTTGTGTTGATTAGAGTTTCTTCCTACAAGCTGCCTTTCTTACAGAAAAAAAGTACATTAAACGTGCACCAAATTCAATGGGCTATCAGTTGTTCACCTCAAAACCAGAATATTCCCATAGTCTTCCAACTTATTCTTACTTAAAATAACTCTACTGTTACAGTGTCTATACATGAAGAAATTCAGTGGGTAATTTTATTCTGAAAAGGCAATCTCCCCCTGTATGACAAAGTAAATGGTGGATAGCAGTATTACTACTTTGGTAACACAACAAACAGAAGCTCTATTATCTTTACAGCTGCACAGTTTTGAGGAATATTAAATAGAGCACCTGCACATCACTAGATTCAACTAGCTCGTTGATTTACTATGCCCACAAAACTAGTAACTGACCTTAAACTATGAAGGGCTTTAACTTGTGCCTTCAGAAAAACACACAAACTCTTTCTTCTTGCTATTAGCAGATTAAGCCAAGAGAAATGTTTTAAGTTCAAAAATACTTTGTTCTTACCAATTCTTCCTTCTGTAACCACAAAAGGAAATTTAAACACTCCCATCTTTCTCCTGCACAGAAATTCAGTATTCTCTCCCCCAAAAAATAACATCTTTCAGACTTGGTTGCACTAATTACATTACCAAGCATGGCTTAAGATTTTGAAACTAGGGCTGTCAAATATCTTCCAGCTGACACTGTGAAAGATTATTTCTTTTAGCAAAATTGTAGTTGACTCCACTCTGGTGAATCTTAGTGAACTGCTGAATACCTACTTCAGTAAGGCTTTTAATTCACAGACCTATAAGGGAATTAAGCTACTTAACATAAAAATGGAGCGATTCCTGAATGCTTGTGCCCAATCCGAATGACTAATTTTAAACAGCATGGAGTTCTTCCAACAATATAGTTGAGGCACAATGGAGAAGTTTAAATATTTAATTTAGACTGGGCTGCCAATCATTAATATTTTACTGATGCAAGTTTGCAGTTCAGCTAAAGCTAGACAGAGATGCAACCCACCCTGTCTGAAGGCAGGGTGAATTTTTCCAGTCAGGAATGGGACACAGCCCCCTCCTCCCAACACCTCTGCCTGCTTCTGCAAAGATCTCAGGCCACAGTGCTGAGCTGCAGCTGGGCCTGGATAAAGGTGTATTGTGGGCTCATCACTTTGCCCCCTATTCACAAAGTACAGCTTGCCTGCTTATCGGGGATCTACAGTTACAGCATCAGTTTACATAACACTGTTCTTCAGAGCATGCTGTGTTTTGAGGACGCCATGGGCAGTCAGGAGCTCCTTTACCCTTAGTCCCTGTCCATGGTGACACAAGGGCACGAAAAGAAAGAGACAGCTGCATGCAAATCGAGTAATTCAGCTCCCTTGAACACAATTGCTCAAACTGGAGCTGCTTTTTGGAAGCACTCACAAAACAGGACTGCACTTCTATCGGTTATTAAAATGACAGTGCTTTGCATCTTGCTGGTTACTCACTGCAGAGAACACAGTTTAAAAACCCAAAGTAGCATAGACAAAAAGTGTCTGAGAGTGGGTTACACCAAATAATTCTCTGCATGTGAACTAATTTTCTCTTCAATCCAACCTTTTGTAGTGTTTGTTTTCATCCAGAGCTTTCAGCAAAGACAAAAATAACAGCTTACAAAAGTACTGAAAGGAAGGACTCATCATACTGAAAAATAATGGCTACATTTCATAAGACAGTCTGTTTCCTTAGCAGTTATCCTACCTCTTTACTCATCAAATTAATTTCATGTTCCAGCTACTGCCTTTTAATAGAAATTAGAGGGAGGAATTCACACTGACATGTAAGAGACTCAAATCAAATTTACTAACTTGGATTCTGAAGCAGTTTCTGAGGAACGCAATGGGAGTTAATGCAACAGAAGCACAATTTCTGACTTCTGCACAAGAATGAGGGGGCCGCACAGCAGGGGAAGGAGCACAGAATGAATCATAGAATGGCCTGGGTTGAAAAGGACCATAATGATCATCTAGTTTCAACTTCCCTGCTAAGTGCAAGGTCACCAACCACCAGACAAGGCTGCCCAGAGCCACATCCAGCCTGGCCTTGAATACCTCCACAGCACAAGTTCTAAATGACCCATTTCCAGTCTTATTCAACTGCTAGCAGATACAGTTAAACTTTTAGTAAACAGCATTTAAGAATTTATTCCCTTTTGCTGATTTAGAAATAAATTTTATTGTCTGAAGTCTTATACACAGAAAGCAATTTGATGTAGGTAAGAAGTACAATGGGAGAGGAAGGAAAAGCAAAGGTAGCTCTGGAAAGTTACAATTCCAACTCAGCACCAGTGAGGAGATAAAGTGTAAAAGAAAAAAATAAAGAGAGAGAAAAAAAACAGGTCCCTGTGATAACTTCCAGAACTTAATCTTTGTAATTATTACGGTTACTTTTAAAATAGTGGAAGTATTACAAGGTATTTTAAAGGGAGGAAGTCCTCCCTCAAGTGGAAAGTAAATCGATGCTTGGGTTAATGAAAATTTTACTATATACAGAGACAAATAAATAGACAGTTATAGAAGTATGAATGTATATGTCTAAATGATAAAAGTTGAGCCATCTACATAAATGTAACTTCATTACAAAATTTCCTTCCTTGATAATTAAATTTTGCCAATTTTAAATAAGAATGACCTTTACACTTTAGAGATCTCATCTTACAAATGTCTTGAATCTAGGAAAAGTCATTAGCTGATACTTCTTTATGGTGTTTTCGCTTTATTTATGAGTGAGGAACTACAACAGAATACACTTACACACAGTGCTGAAATATAGGTGACCTGATTTGTTTTCTCCTGTATGTGGCCCTGCCACCCACTGAAAACAGAAAAAATAGGCCAGCCATTTAAAGTTCAGCTGGACAAGCTCGAACTTTCTGCCTTGCAACTAGAACTTGGAAAGCAGAATGAACTCATTCATGGAAGACTGAAAGAAATGAGATTCTCAGTAACTGCATTTATAAAACAGATACGTGTCAAAAGCAAAAAGTGATTTGAATCATCATTTTAGCACAAGAAGGAATGGCTATAAGATGCGCCAAGGGATGTTCAGGTTGGTCAGCAGGAAACATTTCTTCTCAGGAGCGGTGCTGCAGTGGCACAGGCTGCCCAGGGAGGTGGTGAAATCACTGTCCCTGGAGGTGTTCCAGAGCCGTGTGGATGTGGCACTGAGAGACATAGATAATGATGGGTTGGTGGCTGGATTGAATGATGTTAGTGGTCTTTTCCAACTTTAATAATTCCATGATTCTATCTACCACGACATAGAAAAATTTACTTTGTCAATGAAAAACGTTATTAAGACTTTAAGATTTCCTTAATTAACCAAATTTAGCATGTTTCAAAGAAGTTTAGCTTCTTTGCTAGTGCCAAAAGCCCAATGAAGATACCCCTCCAATCAGAAGAATGAATTAAAAGTGATGCAACAATATTATCCCCCCAAATGCCAGCCCCCTTCACATTTCACCTACTTACTCCAATAACTAAGTGAAGTTTGTTCCTGAGGTGTGATCTGGTGAAAATGAAGCAAATTCTGACAAACTGCTGCCAAGTAAAGCTCTGGAATAATTAGCCTTTTCTCCTCAGAGCAGTACTACGTCCTGTTTGAAATGGGAAATGCTCACTCTCCAAGTTGTGTCTGTTTCAAAATGGGGGCAAAGATGACTGCTGTGCACATTAAGACTTTCCAGTTTTCTGAAGGATCACTGAATAAGTTTTCAAAGCTTTCTTAAGGTATTCATTATGGCATAAACACAGACTGGATTGTGCAAAATGGTAAAACTAATAATACAAGACAAATACGCCATAAATATCGGGAAGCCATATATGAAGTAATCCTCTTGCCCTCCAAGTCTTTCAAATTGCTGTTTTACATTTATTTTTTGCCTGCGTATGTAAAACGCATCTCCAAGCACTTAGCTCCCAATGCAAATGAACTACCAGACAAAAGACAAGCACAATGCTGCTCAGTTGCAAGAGGAGCCATCCATCCTGCCTCCTGCAGCCCAGCTCTCACCACAGAGACTTCAGGCAGCCTCTGTGAATGGAGTGCTTATTATTTCTGTCTTCCTCGCTGCTAAGATGGGCTGAATTTAAGAGTCGGTGGAGACAATGTTTGATTGAATCACCTCCACGCTGACACAACATTAAAGAAAGAGGTAAACAGCACTCAAGAGGGATACAAAAAATACTCATCTCTGGCCTAGTTAAATTAATCTATTCTTTGTATTTGTGCCCGTAAGAAACAGCACAATAAAAAATACCTTTAGGAACCTATGCGTTCTCTTAATGCTAAACATTATGGCAGACAGGCTGTGCATTACTTGCTAATCAATGATGGGTATGCCTTCTGTCTGTCAGCATTTCTGTCCATGCACAGCATACTTAAGTTGTTATGGCAGAAGAACAGGTAAAGGGAAAAAAAAGAAAAGGAAACACAGCCAGATTGCATTCATCTCCCTTTGAGTATAGCAGGCCTGTGAGGACACATTAGCTCAGAGGTAAGACTGCGCCAACAGAACTGATGGTCCTGAAAGCAGCCGTGTAGCCGCTTGTATGAACTTGCAAACCTTACGTGTCCAAGCTTACTTTGTGCAGAGCCATCCTGGACTTTACCAAGACATCAAACACATTTTAAACACAGTTACACTGCTGAATTCCTCTTTCAGAAAAGAAAAAATAAAGGTTAATAGCCGTAACAGGAAGACAGTAGTAAAAGCAACAAGCAAGAAATGGTCTCTTTGCGGGTTTTGCACACTTCGTGATCTATCAGAATAGACAGGGGAGGCATTCTATGCTATTTTCTATAGCATTCTTTTCTGCTATCTAACTTCCCTCCAAAAAGTCAATCATGGCAGAAGTGGACCTTCCAAAAGAACCTGAATGAAATGAGTTGCAGAAGAGCCCCACAAAGAACCTTAAGGAAAGAAGCCTGTAGCCACACACACAGTTGAATAATCAACACCTGCAGCTAGAAACTGGAAAATTACAGGGAGCAAGTAATAAATGAGGTCTTGCAGTGCTGATTCAAAGCTCTAGAAAACAGTTGACTAATATAGCTGGCCCCATTTAGCAGCAACGGGTAAATAAACCAGATATTCTTCCCTTCCATTTAAAAACCAAGGAAGCACTATGTTAAGCAACCACGTTATGTTCAAAAGTTTGTACACAAGTACTAGAAACTATATTCTCTCACTTTTCTACAGACAGAATAGTCTTCTCCCATCTGAAACACTAATGGAATAACAATTATGACAATAAAAAGCCCTTAGACTGCAAAATAGATTTTCTGTCTTATTAAAAGTGATTTCTGGGGAGTTTTACTCTTTTCCCAGCATTTCAAGTGTCTTTTTGCAACACCGTTATTATTTCTTCAATATTCTCAGCTAAGTGGATATTTTGGGAAGATGTGACTATTGATTAAAACAACAGATATATAAGGGGCACGTGGAGAGATCTGCAAAAATCATCTCTGTAAAATCATTTCCAGGAGCCTCGTGCCTGGTAAGGTATATCAGCCAAGACAGACTGCTATTAAGACTTAACTATAAGCTAACAGATACTAAGATGATAGGTGCATTTCGAGCTTTGCTTAATATTTTCCTAACTTAAGTCAAGAAGCTTGCCAGTATTGAGTATTACATCCTTTTGGAGAACATGCCATTTTTGCCTGTATTTAGTCTGCAGCATCAGACCTACTTTACATAACTTACTTTTGCTAAAGGAAAATACTACTTGTCTGCATCTAATCTTATTCTCTCCCAGATCTTCCAGAGTTTCACAGCCAGCCAAAGCTCAAAATTATTTCCTGGATGTCTTGAACACCACACCGTCTGTTAGAGTTCTACCTGCAAGACAGGACAAAACCTATTCACAGCATATTAACTAATTATTTAGAATAAAGCTGCCCAAACAAGCTGTCCACTGTTGACTCTATTATGCCATCACAGTATTCTCAGAACTGGATGTATGCCATTAGTTCCTTACACACTGTAGGTTCAAACACAACAAAAGAGCAAGGGAAGGACTCCTGCAGCAAAGAGGAAAGTTACTCAGCACTCATTTGAGAAAGTGAAAAATTTGCACCAACAGAAGTTGTTATGAAATATTATCTAACAGACAGACCTCCTAGCCATAGAGGAAGGATTAAGTAGCTTCCATTCCAAACCTTACTTTGATCTGAAAAATTCCAAAGGAGTATTTTTCTATAGGAGAACACCAATCTGTAAAAATCAGAAAGCTTTTCCATTTCAGTATTTTTCAGGGTTTGTAATTCCGTTTTTCCCACATCTCTTTTCCTCTATCTCTTCCTTGTTCCACTGTAGCTCCACTGGTTCCACTGCACAAGGCTGAAAAGCCTCAGAGTTCTATTGCTGAAATCTACCAAATTCTCAGAAGAGCCAACAAAGGTTACTGCAGAGGTGTCTAAGCCCCCAACACTGTTGAGAACAGTTCCCTGTTTCCCCTGTATTATAACAGTGCAGCCTTTGAGAAGTAGTAACAATCATACAGCCCTTCAAAAGCAGGCATTCTGGAGGAAAGATTCCCATGTCCCAAAACACTGCTTTCATAAAGTTAGCGATTTTGTACCTGAAAACATCCATTTTTGCCACTAGCTCCAACTCCACTATCAATGTGGATGTGCCAGCATTGTTGAGAATACAATGGGCTGATGTAAAAGGGAGCTGAACCAATCACACACCCTCTCCAGATTCCCCTGAGATAACACTGCGCCAAAATCCTATCAGACGCACTTTGATCATTCTTAATTCCTCAGTGTTTCAGAGAGTATTAGCTGGGGCACATCTGCATTTCTTTATTGTCGGAATAATGACAGGATAATGGTGTTGACATGAGGCCAGCCGTTTCTCAAAATACTGCTGGCACAGACCATATTCGCAGTACTCTAAGTAAATGGTCTTTCCCGAAGGTTACGAAACAGTCAAGGAAATACAGAACAAGGAAGTTATCCTTATGTTCCCTACATTTATAATTGACTCCTTATTAGTTAAAACCTTTGCTATTAGACGGCTCACATAACTGCTTTGCAACTTCTCTTTAAAGGAAGTGACTCTTCCTTTATCAAGAGTAAGAAGCGTTCTGAAAAAAAAGAAGTGAAGCCAACTTCAGACACCTCCGTAAGCACTGCAATACTTGCAGAAACACTTGAATGAACTCCCTAAGCACTTACCAACTGGCTAAATACTGCATTTTGTATTGAGGGACCAAAGAGATAAAGAAAATTAAATCACATATAAAACATGCCCTTGTGATGCAAGGCCTTAAAGGCATTAAACTATTACATAAAGTTACCCTCTGTCCTCCCTCACCATTTAAAGGAAGAGCTTGTGCACTTTGAAAGAACAGTAAGCAAACCTCAAAATAAATGTGTAGCAGCAGGAAGATGGCAGAGGTGAAATACTTAATTAGAAGACCAAAGAACTCTAACAAATGAAAAGCAGTGGTGCCAAGGCTATACACAAAATTAGCCAAGTGATTGCCAGTCAAAGCTGATGATTTTAGCACCAGGCTGCCTTAGACTCAGCGCATACAGAAATATTCACATTGCAGCTTTTAGCAAGCTATAGTGACACATAACCTAAATGAGCTTCTGAGAGATCCACCTCTGGATGCTCATATCTGTAACAGCATTCTGCTACACTGAATATCCTCTGCTTAAATAAGATTATTATGGATAATGTGCAACCTTTCCCAACTACTGTTTAGTGAAAATATAAAAGCTGAGTACCCAGTATAGGACACTAGGAAATATTACTGTGTTTAAGATAGGAAGTTGGTAAAGACATTTGATTTAATAGAGTGCAATTAAACAAAAAGGTATTACCTGACTCGTATTTACCTTCAGTCATACCACAGCTACCTGTGTTTAGCGCGCTGTACTCCAGTTGGAGCAGTTTCAAAAGTCATGAGAGCTCTCCCAGGCTCTTGAAATGAAGAAGGCTAAAGACATTATGAAGTAAATAGATTTACTTAGATGTAAAAAAATCTTTCATGACCAACATGCTGGGAACTGCAGATATGATAAGAGGCTGGAATAGAGAAGTATTCAAGGAAAGAAGGAAAAAACAATCAATAAGAAAAACTAGCCTGGAAGATTAGGTATGTTACCTTTTGAGACTTGCTTAAGAAGCACTGACACCACTGAACAGGCTTCAGTCCATTAGTCTGTTTATTGTCTGGAAGCACTGTGGTCATGCCTCAGAGAAACAAAAATCTTCCTTCAAGAGTGGATAAAGCCTTTCCTCAGGCCTGCTCTTTACCCTGGTAACAAATGGCTTACATGCAGAACAGCTAGCAGTTCAGGCATTAGACTCCCTTAAGTGAGCTTCAATAACTGGTACTTGATTTGCTGCTAAAAGGTAGTGCTTAACTTTGAATACAACTTCAGTTTGATTCTAAAGAGATCAGGCTGCTCATTGATCACCTAGAGTGATCCAAGGTCTCTGAAGAGCCGCTGCGGAGCTCTCTCTGTAGGGGACAGCAAAAGTGCCAAGCTCTCACCATCCTTGGCAGATACAGTAAAGCGTGCATTCAATGCAAGCACTGGAATAGGCTCCCCAGGGAAATGGTTGAGTCACCATCCCTGGATGTGTTTAAAAACCGTTTGGATGTGGTGCTCAGGGACATGATTTAGCAGAGAACAGTTAGTTGGGGTAGTATGGTTAGGCCATGGTTGGACTCACTGATCTTTAAGGTCTTTTCCAACCTGAGTGATTCTATGATTCTATTCAAAAACTCTTGCCAGTACTGCCACACTGAAGAGCCTGTTGTAATTAAGGACTAGTTGAGACCACGTTTGCGGCTGTGCTGCAACATTTTTACTTCACATCACCTTCCTGTGACATTTACACTTCCCAACTCAGAGGCTTTCTACTGCAAGGACCTTGGAGGCCCAGACCTCCAGGTTGTAGCTCACAGCGAGCAACAAGGTAAGAGGAGGGAGGAAAATGACGGAAAGACATAAGAACACTATAAAGGCATTCAGGATAGCAACATCTGAAGGAGACCTCTGGAGAAGAAATTAGAAGTTATCTAAATTACACAGCGAAGTAAGCACAGCAATCCAAACAGCGATAATGCCTCGAACTACAAAAGCTAAGGCAGATGCTAGAAACTTACTTCAATAAATTCATTATTGCAGATTCTTCTTGGGGAAGAGAGGATTTTTATTTGTAACGAGGAGTAAGCTGGCTGAAAAAGACCAAATTTATGAACATCTTTAAAACACTCTTGAAGTGTTTACAAAATTAACCGCTATGCCATATGCATCATTCAAGCCTTAGTCACGCAACAGCGGCATTTTTCTTCCTCACTCTTCATGGTGCCATAAATCACAAACATGTGATACAATTAAGAGAAAGAAAAAAAAATGCATCACTCATTTTTATTTTTTGAGAGGTTTCGGTGTATAAAAACAACTTGAATTCATTTACAGAGGCATTGGTGTCATTACAATAAGCATACGCGTCAAAAGAAACAAAACTGTGATTTCTGGTTAGATGAAGTTTCTGGCAGAGTTTGAGCTGACAAACTTAGATAGCCACAAGAACATAAAAGGCACTACTGGGAATTGTAGCTCAACTGGAAGTAGTAATAATGCCCTGCTTACCTCTGAAATATTTATATCAAACGATATCTCATTCAACCTCTCAAGCATTAAACAGAGCAAGTAGCAAGATACGGCTGCTACATAAAAAAACGAAGGACAATTTGCCTCATCTTTCCCTACATGTTAATGTAACTAAATAATCTTGCCTGCAACTACAATGCAGGTGAATCACAGTATCTGGAAGTAAGCTTCCCTTAGGCTTCATACATATAATGGGCCATTTTAACAATTGCCCTAGTCTCCAGAATGGATCCTCAGCCTCAGAAGTTGTCTTCTACAGAAGTTTTTTTGAAGGGGATGGGCTCATAGCCATTTTATTTTCCCATCTTGCTCACAAGAAGAGATTCTAGAAATTACTTCTTAGATGCAGAACCGATACTCAACAGGTATATCCACAGAGACAAAAATTGCTTAAGACTCTCAACACGAATGGTGAAATATGTTGCCTCAGGCACAAAGACACAACCTACTAGTTAAGATCTAACGTCCTCACTGCAGCATGCTGTTCATGCAGCTCTATTAATATAGCTTAAACTTACTCAAAAACAGAAATATGCTCCCTTCCCTAACTGAAGCAGTGGCTTTGACGTTACAATGCACACCTCACAGGAAAAAATGACAAAACAACAATGAAAAACAAGGAGTGCCATACATCCTAAAATCCAAGTTCTTAACTTCGCCTTGTTAAATAGCTTCCTGTCTGACTGTCAGTACAACCACACCCCAGGGCTCTAAAGGAACAGCAGGACACACACTGCACACTCTGTGCTCAGTACTCCCACTCCTGGTTTTGTTTTGCCTGCTTTGGTACTCTCACAATCCAGAGTTGGGAATCTTTCCCATCACAAAACCACATACTAACACTCCAATTTGAAAAAAAGAGGATCATGTCGTGTAATCTGATATTAGACCAAATAAGGTCATTTCAACTTTAAAAAGTGGGAGCGGACAGGAAGAGAGATGACTCCTTCCCATCCTTGAAAAAGCATTACTCCGCTCTGGTACCTGCTTCATGGTGCCATCTGAAGTCTGGGAAGAAAACCTCTAACGCCAACGTGGTGTAGGAAAGCAACGTTCCTTTATTTCTCACAATATGTACCGAGAAACTTGACAAGCAAGTGCACCCTCTCAGAGTTCATGTTCTACATTTAAAAGTGTTAAGACATCTATATGCAGTGCACTGGCATACATATTCATTCTTTTACAAGAACTTATTACTATATGCTAATGTCCTTCTGCACATGCACAGCTGCATTTAAGGTGGTCATATGCCTACTTACTTTACCCCCATTTTCCCACCATCAGCTTCATCACCAAGACTTTTGGCTGATCGTTAGCTGTTTATCCCCAGTTTGGCCAGTTTCCATTGCTTGTTAGGCCAGCTGTGTGCAAAAGGTAGTAGTAGTCTGTTACGGCTCCAGTGCTTCTTGTGTAGCAGAATTAAGAGAAAACACGGCTGTTCACACACCAAACAAAGCTGATGTGGAAAGTTTTAGAATGAGCATGCATCGATTTGTTTTGCTAAACTAACACATTGGTTCTTACACTAACACACTGATCCCTATTGCTACACAAACCAGCCTATATTAAACGGCAGCAAACAGAATGCCAGATCTCTCCTAATGATTCAACGTAACTGACAACAAAATAGGCTTCTGTACCCCTGGGACCACAAGGCCCAATCTGGCTGGCACAGGGACATGCACAGCAGGACGCTTAGGGCCAAGTCCCAGTGGCTTCTGATGATCACCAAGGAGGAAATCCCACAGGCTCTGGGCAACCTGTGCCAATGCTTTGCCACCAACATAGCACAGAAGTGGTTCTGTTGGAACCTCCCATGGGCTAGCTTGTGCCCATGGCCTCCTGTAGTGGCACTGGGCACTGTTAAAAGAAGCCTGTCTCTGTCCACCTCACAGCCTCCCGTTACTTACAGATGTTGATGAGGTCCCCCTGAGCTTTCTCTTATCCAGACTGAGCAGTCCCAGCTCACTCAGCTTCTCCTCAGAGGAGAGGTGCTCCTCCGCCTTGAAAACCCTTTTTATTTTTTCCCTTCACTGGCCTCTTCCCAGTATGCCCATCTCTCCTGCACTGAGAGTCCAATGTTGGACCCAGTGCAGCTTGGCCTCACCAGTGCCGAGCAGATGGGAAGGACCACCTCCTTCCACTTTCTGCTGGTGATACTTTGCGTGATGCAACTCAGGACACTGTTGTCCTTCTTTGCCTTTGATCTTACAAAGCTACCACTTGGTGTTTGCATTGTTGTATTAAAAAACAAAACAGTTCAATGTGAGCAAACATCCATGCTCCTATTTTCTTTGAACACCAGTTCTCCTTTCTACAGGACGCACCTTTCACACACCTGTGCAAATTACTGTGCAAGTGTTTCGTTACACAAGGAATGAAGCTACCCCCTCTTTTAACTAAAGAAATTCACACCATACACACTGAAGTAATTCTCAAATAACATGATCTATAACAGATGACCGCAAAGTTACCTCTGAGCAGTCACACAGCAGCAGATCTCCATGAAAAAAAAACCTATTCTGAATAAATAGCACACTGTTTACCCCTGAAGTAAGCTTTTCCTATTAGAAAAAAAGAAAACAGAAAACACCTTCTGACAAATCCTCTCTCAAACTCAACATTTCCATTAACCTCAAAATGTTCGCTTTTGGCAGATCTTCGGACACACAAGAACAACTGAGACCTTTAACTCTCTAGCTACAATTTAAGCAAACAGAGACGGCAGAAGATGTGTCACATCCTGAGCGCTCCACCAGCACGCACAGTGTTTCACTGTAGGTTACTGTGACGCCTTTATCCCTGTGCCATCTTTTACTGCCTGCTTGTTCGTTTTCATTTTGTAAATGGACTGCTGTGCTGCACCAGTTCCCTCCAAGCCAACCGCAAGCTCAGGGCATTTCCCTGCACCCCATCCCTCTATTTAAACAGACAAGCCTGCCATTAAAAGGCACTGCTTCTATAGCCAAGTCGTGAAGAACTGAGAACTCTCCAACCTTGTGATTCTATGAGATACTGGTATTACAGTGCTACCTATCAGAGCATACTACTGCACTGCACTACCTTGCTTCTCCGTTCCCATCAGAGCCAAAACTCTACAAGAAAAGGACAACGCAGTGCCAAAAGCCTTGTCTGATCTGCCTAATAATAATCAGCTGTGTTAACGGCACGAGAAAACCGCTCTGTGTTTGTAATTGCCCAGAAATGACACTGAATACCTTACAGAATTACCAGTTATGTAACACTCCGCTCAGCCAAATCTTCCAACGCAACGTCATGCCTTGTTCCAAAATACCAAATAATTCGCTTCTTGCGTACGTCTCCTGTCACATCCAACAAAGCTACTTAAGGTTTCTCTCCATGCAACAGGAAATTGCCTTAAGTGACGCATTCCATGAGAGCAGACAGGCAGTGCTCGGCTTTGAATCGCTCCTTTGTCAAAAGTCTATTAAACACGAAAATAAAAACTCCACTGTATCAACACGCACTCCACAGGGAAAAATAAGTCCAATTTAGGCAGATGATTCATGTTGAAATGACTTAAAATCAAACCTGCGTTGTAAAGAAAAATGCAGTTTAAAGATAGATATATGAGAGGGCAGGTATTGACGTCTTCAGGGTCTCCACAACAGTCCTATTATGCCCACATCCATTACTGCTTACTTTTACTGCTCAGAAACCTTGAGGACCCCCAGGAAACCACTTCCAAACAGCAGATGCAAACGAAGCTTCAAAAATGCTTCCTCTGCAACCCATACAAATGTTTAAGCACAACATATTCTTGTATAAAAACCTATTTGTTTCCTAGAGCAGGATGCTTTGGTGGTTTTATCCACCATGCCCAGCTGACCCCTGCATCCCAAACTTCCAAGCCTGGACAACAAGAAGGGACAAGAGGATCTGCACACATCTGTAAGCAGGCACTACTGAGTACTTCAACACAACCTTCCCGCTCTGCATGGAGCACACATGTCCCTTTCGATGCTCCCCTAGTAGTAGCATAATGTATTGGACAAAGCAACGTGAACTATCATTCTCAGGGTTTTCCTGACCTCTCTCCGAAAGTCAGAATATTTCCTTACAAAGTCTGTTAAGTATCAGGAAATCTGAGATTAAACATGACTAATTTAGGAACTTACGTCAGATCACAAGGGACCACATACGATGAGGAGGCCAACAGGTGCTATAAGGCTTTCACTTAAGTGTGAAGCAAGTTCTCAAAACTGGACTTAAACTATATGTCTCATTAAGTAATTTGCACATAAATATCAATAAGGAAGTTACATACTTCACATGCATTTATATATGCTTCCTGTTCTCAAAAGCTTTAGGACAGACCCAAAACATAACTCCTCCTTTCGCTCCCTGTCCATATAACAGCTGTCACTTGGCTTGTGTTACCTTCAGCCAAACAGTCCACATTCCCCTCCACTCAGAGAGCTGGAAATTACCTTTCCAGTTGCTTACACTATCCCATTATTCAGTTAACAGAGCACCAATCTGTACAAGAAATCAGAGCCTGCACTTTCTGTTCTTTCAAATACACCTGTATCAAAATATTTCCATCGAAGCACTAAGGGCTTTGACTCCAGGTTCGGTCACAAGCTCTTACCAAATTCTCCAGTATCCACTGCTTTGTGCAACTGCGTGTGCTGACAGCTCACACCAGTGATATGGCTGTAATTTAGTCTCCACGTTAAGAAGGCTAAATTAAGTCAAGTCACAGTGGCCCGCGCTTGCCAACAGACACACACCACTGCTTTAGGTGTATTGCCAAAAGGCAACTCAGAAAGCCACAAGCCTTTGCAATGTGCAGTACAAGACATGCAATCAACCTGCTGCCCTTGAGCTCCCCTAGAAAACAGCTCCGTCTGTTCTTCAAATGGACAATAGAGTGGAACAGATTTCCATCCACACAGTTTTTATTTATGCATCTAATCCTGTCAGCTCAAACAGAAATTATTTGGGACGAGAGTGAAACAAACATTGTGCTGCTTAAACACAACTCTCAGTTACACATTTCCTGTGTTAAGGACATACAGTAACGTTGGTATGGATTCCATTCAACAAATACAGTTGGAAAATCCTTCCTTTGTCTTTGTTCAAGGATTAAACATAAATATTGTAAAGCTCACAGATATTAGATTTATTTAATAGATTATTAAATAAAGGTTATATATAATAGATATACTTTAAAGATTAAAAAAAAAAAATTCTTTTCCCCAAAAATCCACTCCTTGGTATCTTTTTTTTTTTATTATTTTTTTACATTATTTCCTTTATTTCCTTTATTTTAAAGAATATGGAAGTAAATCTGATCCGAATCTCCCCTCTTTTAGTTTAGCAAGGGTTTTAAACTAAAAAAGGGGAGATTTAGGTTAGATGCTAGGTAGAAATTCTTTACTCAGAGGGTGGTGAGGTGCTGGTACAGCTGCCCAGAGAAGCTGTGGTGCCCCATCCCTCAACATGTGCAAGGCCAGGTTGGATGGAGCCCTGGGCAGTCTGAGCTGCTCGGTGGCAGCCCTTCCCACAGCAGGGTGTGGGACTGGATGGGCTTTGAGTTCCCCTCCTACCCATACCACTCTCTGATTTTACATACAGCTAACACTAGACTGTTGATCAGCACTGCACTAACACCATTCTCTTTTTCAAAGTAACAGACTGCCATTTTTCCTGTATCTACTGCTTCCACAAACAGCCCATGGAATCTTTTACTGCATTACAGATACTTCAATACAATTAAAAACTGCAGATGTGTGGTGTAAATAAGTGCTGTGCTATAACATTCCTCTTACTTCTTGCAGCCAGAACACACGTGAAAAACATCTTCAGGCACTGTCTTCACACACCAGAGTTTGAAAGCTCCATTTGGCTGCTATGTGGAAGCTGGAAAAATAATGACAACCTGTACTACTCAATTAATCTTTCTTCTAGTAAATGGATGATATTTTTTGACACAGTTCACAACTCTGTATGAGCAATATCTTGAAGACAGAACAACAGAATACCTCTGAAAGTTTGAGGACATTTCATCTGGATCGTTGTGCTTTCTCTCTGCATTACATAAGTTGCCAGAAACTAAAATCTGAGTTTCATACAGACAGTTCTCATGAAGCACTGTACATGAAAGCTGAGATACTGAAAAAAAGATATCCAAACCTGCAATTTAAACTGTGTTCAATAAGCAAATGACTTCCAAAAAATTGCCAGTGTACTGCAAGTCAACTTTTACAATGAACTCAATGTGTCAAGCGTCTTCCACATCAGATCACCTTCTCCATTATCCAGGTATCAGCTGAAATAGCACAAGCTTCTGAAAGTAGCATACATTTTAAAGTACACAGCAACCCTGGCTAGAACTTAACACTACGTACAAAGCTTTAAATGAACTGTTGAAAAGATCATCTCCTCACTGTTGAAGGACTGAAGGGTTTGAAATCCACTCATCTTTCAAAAGCGCCGAGTACCTCTTCTGTAGTACTCAACGCTAGTAACCTACAAGCCTCACAAATTAAAAGGTAATTTAAGAGATGCACCAGAGGCACAACACTAAGAAGCAAAGCCAAATCATCGCTTAGTTGTCTTTATTACTCAGATACAAAGAAGCCTTTCCATGATGATTTTTCTTCAGCTCAGATGGTTATAGACCTGAATTCTGAAGCATGAACCTGAAGCATAAGTTCCTTACACAACTACTTGTTAGCACCACCAACAAGCCAGCAGGAAGTAAGTAGACCTCATGGGAAAAGCCATTGTCTGGTATCCCCAAAAAGGTGTTCCCAATTAGCAAACATGGAAAGAAGAACAAAAACCTCAAGGGAGTTTTGTATTTCCCTCAGTGCTTCCAAAGAAAATAGCAAACACTCAATTTTAGCTCACTATACATTTATATCTATACATTTGTACTTATTAATTGCCCCCAAATATAATACATTAGATTGCTGAGATTGCTTTCCCACTATTCCCATTAATGAGCAAGCAAATAGATAAAAGTGGCTTCTAAGTTTACTATGCGTCATCTTTTTAATGACAGTAAATTTATTTTTGGCCTCAATTTCTTTAGGATTAAGATGAATATAACTTTCAGAGTTCAAAAATACTTACTATATTGTCTTTATCCTTGGCATATCTCTGTCTGCTTGGGCATGGCCTCTCAAATCCACTTGCCTTCCCTCCTGCACCCCACCTTCTCAGATATCACAGCTCTTGTTCACAAACTTCAGCCATGCTATAGCAGGTAGTCACACAGCATTAAGGGAAAGCCATGTATAGCCAAAAATAATGCATAGAATACTGTTACCAATGTTATTCTGGAATACATGTTTTCATTCCTTCCAGATATCTCGACCTAGAAATTCCTATACAGCATCACTCAGCAAGATTTGGATATTAAGCATGCATACCTATGAAAAATGGGTTTTTTACATTAACTACCCATGCAAAAGCTGCATAATATTATTTAAAAATACCTTAAGAGAACAATCTCAAGCAAATATCCAGCATTTAGTGCAATTAGAGGAGCCGTGTCAGCTAAATAGCTTAAGAACAGTCTGGAGAACTGTTAAAAGAATATTGCACTGGTTGATTTTAGGCCTGAGCTAAACTGAATGTAAATAGACAAGGCCAAGACAGTAGTTTTCACTAGACACAGCTTGTTATTTTGTGGGATCTTAATTTCACAGGTCCCAAAACAGATTTCTAACAGGCAAAGTTCTTACTTTCCAGGTTTTCACTGCTGCACATCCCAAAATACAGTCAAAATAAATGCATAACTATGTTCTGAATAGCATATGTATAAACACTGTATACATACATATAAATGTATTTATGTATTGTATACGTATATAAATGTACATATATGGAAATGTTTGGCTTAAGTTCAGTATAAGAAGCGTGGCATGCTTCAGCATACTCCCATGCAATTATTAAATGATAAATATTTATATGAGAGAAACATGAGAAGAACAGCTATAGTAGAGAACACACTGAGCTCACAAATACATGTTTCCTTGGGACACAAGGCGATTTCAGCTAGATTCCACTCAGCCTCCTGGTATATTAAAACATAATGCTTCTTCATTCCCCTCAGATTTATACAGACATGCATACAGAGAAACTAAAATAATATCACATCTTATGATACAGATGTTACCTAGCAGTACAGGTAACTCCAGACTGCTCACAAACTGAATGTGGATAAGCAAGCCAAGAAATACAGTATTTGTAAATAGGGCCTAATCCCTAAAAAAGATAAAAGGGCCAGTAAGGCCGTACTTACCTGTTCACTGAATGTAGTCAGACACTTTAAAGATAGATTTCATGAGACACATCACTACAAACGCTCTTCCTCTTCCCTAAAACACTAGGCATACAACAGCACTGACACACAACCTTTTCCTGGAGTTCTGCACTGATGGGAGCTGACAAAAGCGTAAGCCTCCTTCCCAAGCCTACCCTGAAAAAGTACTTTTAAAAAAGAGACCTGCTTCTTGGACAAAGCAGAAATGGTGGAACACTTGTAAGAACACTCGTTCATGTTGCTTCTAGTTTCAGTAGGATAAGGTTATCATCCCACAACAGGGAGTTCCCTGAAATCAATCAGCATTTCTACCTAATCCTCTTCTACAAATGGGCTAAGCACAACGATCTATAAAAGAAATGAATGGAGTTCTAATCTCAGAGGTCTCCAGATAAATTCCTCAGAAGTAAACCATAGCTTGCATGTCAGTGACAGCTCTGGGGAGAGCAATGCGTGCACAGTGATTACCTACCCAAACCTGCAGATTTTCAAAGCCTTTAACTAGGCTCTTTGACAGAACTCTGGAATTCAGGAATAAGCTCAAATGTCCTTGAGCTTTAGAATAAAAAGGATTTACACAGCTGGTGGGTACAGATATGTTATTTAGCATCCTCTAGAAGTGGCCAGCGAGAGAAAAGTAAATAAGTTAGTATGCACTGCTTGCTCATATCCAGCTTCTCGTCCACCGGGACCCCAAAGTCCTTCTCCGCAGGGCTGCTCTCAAGGAGATCTTCCCCCAGTTTGTATAAATACCTGGGATTGCCCTGGCCCAAGTGCAGCACCTTGCACTTGGCCTTGTTGAACATCATTAGGTTCACATAGGCCCACTTCTCCAGCCTGTCCAGGTCCCTCTGGATGGCTTCCCATCCCTCCAGTGTATCAACTGCACCACTCAGCTTGCCTTCATCTGCAAACTTCCTGAGGGTGCACTCGATGCCATCATCTATGTCACTGATAAAGATGTTGAAGAACACCAGTTCCAGGACCAACCCCTGAGGAACACCAGTTGTGACTGGCCTCCACCCTGACAAAGAACCATTAATCACCCTTTGGCTGCATCCAGCCAGCCAATTCCTAATCCACTGAACAGTCCACCCTTCAAATCCATACCTCTCCAATTTAGAGAAAAGAATGTGGTGAAAGTCCATGTCAAAAGCTTTTCAGAAGTCCAGACAGATGACATCCATCATTCTTCCCCTGTCCACTGATGCCACCACTCCACCATAGAAGGCCACCAGATTAGCCAGGAATGATCTACCATTGGTGAAGCCATGCTGGCTGTCTCGGATCACCTCTTTGTCTCGTATTTCCCTAACAAAGCTTCTAGTACCTTAACTAAGCTTTCTAAGTATCAGCTCAGTGCTCAATAAAAATCAAAAGCACAAAACAAAATACTAAAGGCCCCTGAGAGAGAAATAGGGGCCAATGCAGAAATACATTGTTAGCTACACTACACACCCTGTGACCTCAACTTAAATACTGCATGCAATTATAACTACTGCTCCCCAAAAAGAACTTTGTCACAGAGAAGATCAAGAATGAAACATAGATGCAGACAGGCTCCATTATAACATTTTCTGGACAGGAAGAAAGACAGCAAGTGAGACTATGGCTAAGGTTTCTAAAGCCAGGAATGGGAGAGACATGAGGAGTTAAAAACTAGCTGTGATACAGATATATATTTTATGCCAACTGTGAGTGCAATTAAGGGCATCATCACTAAAAAAGCTTCTGTAAGTTAGAAAAGTCATAGAACAGTTTCTTCCATCTTCTTCAGCTGGTTCATTTCCTACCCATTGCTTTTCTTGGTCAAACACTGCTTTAAGTTTGAAGCCAGGTGTAAACATTACAGATTCAGGAGCGCTCAAGTGTCATTACAACAAGACTTTCAACCTTTGCTTCACAGTTTCCTGGGGAGGCCATAAACCAGTTCCAGAATAGCCACAAAAGGAAACTCAGAAGGGAAGAAAACTAGCTACTAGGCATCTACAACTAAAAACGATTAATAGCTCTGCTGCATGTGGGTCAAAGAGAAGAAAACCAATATGCATTATAGAGCACAGTAGAAAATCCACAGGAAAACCAAACAGCACAAGCAAACTAATTCAACCAAGAACACAGGGTCTCAGCACAATGGGTCCCATTCAGATGGTGCCATCTTCGCCACAGAAGGTAACAAACAGATCAGTAGGATGTCCTTGGAGTAACACAGACAAAAATCTACACCAGCATTTCACTAAGAAACCAAAAACCACATCAACAAAACTACTGAGGTATTGTTGTCAACCTCTTACTCCCTGCACTGCAATCCAAAAATAAAAAAACAAAGAACAAAAAACTCCAACTAATTGGTTAATATAGCATGGAAGTGAAAAGAAAGCACTAAAATGAGTAATACTGGTCACTGCAGATATCAGCTTCTATAGTGCTGCACTGATGTAATGAAGTTTCCACTGTTGCAGAAGTATCAGCTTATCTCCATCTGTTCCACCCCTACACACTACCAGCAGTTGCCAACGTGCAAACCATGCTTGGAGGGATTCATGCCACAAGCAACAGTGGCCAACAGCACCTGAACCTTGGCACGATGACCACTCTAAAATATATATACATATATATATATTCTAATATCATTGGACTCTATGAAGTCCTTCTTTGACAACATACAGCCACAACTTTATTACATCAGAGAGCAACAGAATGAGCCCTAACTGTTCCTCCTATTCTTCCAGTCCCAACTCTGGCCTAATTCATTTCAGAAAACAACAGCGGTTGCCATGTTATCATTACAGCCTTCAGTCGTTAAGTCCAAATGAACCAACTTAGCCTCCATGCAGAGTTTGTAAAATAAATAAATAAACTCTTTAAAAGAATTTTGGTAGGAAGCTTCAAAATCCAGTAGACTGTATTAGCATCTGTTCTAGGGCATCCTTAAACAAATGAGTTTAATTAGCTTTTTAATCTAAAGCAGATACCTAATGACAACAGATACCTTTGTGGTGGACACTTTTAATAACTCAGCTCCCACATGCCCATCAGTCCCAATTCCCAACAACATCCCTACAATTCAGGAAGTCACTTCAAGTCTTCCACACTGTCAAGCACAGTAACATCTCTGACACATCTAATATACCCTAAACAAGCAGTTCACCGAAGAGTGTCTGATATTTATTATGCACTGGTCTGGTATTTTTTGCAATAATCTGTCATAGTTTGTAACAGAATTATAGCACCATTAAAATGACAGTATACTACCCATAAGAACATTAGTGCTACCCGAGGATTGATCTACAAGCAAAATATATATGCAATAACTGTGCAGTTGCAATAGTAGGTCTTTCTGTAGCCATAAAACAGGAGGTTACAGCCTGAATATTAAATAAATCATTCACAAAGCTGGTCTAAAAAAAAATAAATTAATAGAAATGTAAAAGTTATGATCTAAAAACTGGAAATTCCTTTCCCTGAAAGAGAAGGGAAAGAATTAAGCAAGCAATAATGCTTTTCACTCTAACAAAAGTGAAGTTTTAATAGGTGAGAAGTGTTTGTGATAGCTTCCACGAACTGTACGAACACTTGTTTCTCATGGTAAATAAGAAATCTGATAGTACCAACACACACCTGCACAGAATTTCCTCTTTCTCTCCCCCATCATTTTGTTCCAACAGTCTCTTTTACTGAGGAATGAAATCAATTAAACAGGGATTTAAAACAAAACAACAACAACAAAAAGTCCTCCGTTCTTTTATATTAGAGACCTAAAATCCCCTAAACTACCACTAAATATGTTCACCATTCTTAACCCTACAGAAACGCCAAGATTCAAGCATGGTCTGTTTCCCCTTTAGTATGTTAAGTCAATCAAGCAACAGTCATTACCTCTGTTTTCCTTCCTCTCTTGCCCAGTTCTGTTCCAGGCTTACAAAAGCAGGGCATTTTAACAACACCTCCCTCCTTCCAACCCTCCTCACTTCTTCAAGAAGCAAACTCTGATTTCATTTCTAGGAAGCAACATACAAGAAACAGATGTAATCATTGAGAAATCAAGTTCAGTACAGAGCTCTGCACAAAAAACATTTTCCAAAAACTTTAAACTGGCTAAAAAAAAAGCAACAAAAGAAGATTAGGTTGTTTTAAGGATTTCAGAGGTAAGTTAAATTGCCTGGAATGTTAATCTCATAACCAACTGAAGTGTACATACCGTGAAATAATCACACTTTCCCATTTAACTGAGCAAAAGTTAGATCCCTGAAATGCTAAGCCACTAAAAAGTAGACACTGGTTATCAAATGCAACAGTGGATGCCACAAACTAACGACCATATAGTTGTTTGGGATGGAAGGGATCTTAAAGATCATGTAGTTCCAAACCCCATCACAGGGAAAAACACCAGCTGAGCTTATCAGTACCTTTCCCGGACCTTCATGAAGAGTCGAGTTTGTCTCATACTGAGGATAAACCATCATTCATAAGCTGTCAGGTCACCCTTCACATAGAGAAGTAGGCTCTTTATTTAAACTCAGAAAGACAATATTGAGTATTTGGATGAAACTGTCCCAAATGTCACAGTAACATTCCTTTAACCAGCAGTGTTTGGCTTCATTATCCTAAATTCCAATTTTTTTTTTGTTTTAAACTTGCCCCCGAGGTTGTTACAGACTGTCTTACAGCAGTAAGTGAACACACAACATTAAAAATGATGTTTCTCTGCCTGTACCTGTATGTATGACTCAAGTTTGGCTGTGGAAGAAGAAAACATATGTACTCTGAATATTGCATAGCATCACAGCAGAAATCCATGTTGGTGTTTTCTGTAGGAAAGGTACCAATAAAGTCCATCTGTAACACCTAAAATGTGAAGTACGTATCTTTCTAACAAGAAAAACTAATGAAGCCTGGCATGTCCAAAACCTATAGTTTTCATTAAAAAGTCAGCAAGTTCAAATCTGCATGGCACTCCATTTAAAGGCCTTGAGCATGACTGAGTACACTGATTAGTTACGTTCATATTTTTTCTAATATTCCATCCCAGAGATGCTTTAGAATTTGTACTGTTTCATATCTATGTGATACTCAAATCATCATCAAAGAAACCACAAGGGTGACACTTCCAGCTCCGCATGAGACTGGAAAACAGCCTCTCAAAAGCGACCTATTACACGCACAGCCCCAAATGACTCACTTTTATTAGCTTCTCTCCAATGAGGTTTCCTCTCCCAAACATACTGTTCCATCATTAAGACAACACACGGAGAAAAAACCCCAAATTCAGTATCATTTGGCTATGAAAGCCCACCAAGATAAAAATAAAAATGCATCTGCTCCCCAGTAAAAAAATGTGCTGGCTTGTATTTTTCTCCAAAATACTTCAGTGTTCTTTTCTGCACCCAACCCTTCACAACATCACGACGTTCAGGAAAACTCCTGCATCATATCTGGTTAATGTTTGTAAACATCTAAAGGGAGGTGGGAGGCAAATGGATGAGGCCAGGCTCTTCTCAGTAGTGCACAGCAACAGGACATGGAGTAAAGGCCTAAAACTTCAATGCAGGAAGCTCCAAACTAACATGTGAAAGAACCTCTTTACTGTCAGTGTGACAGAATACTGAACAACAGGTTGCCCAGAGAGGTTGTGGAGTCTCCTTCTATGGAGATATTCAAGACCTGTCTGGACACCTACCTGTGTGGACTATGGTGGGGTACTTGCTTTGGCAGGGGGTTAGACTCAATCTCTTGAAGTCCCTTCCAACCCTTGCAATTCTGCAATCTTCTTCTGCAGAATGAATATTTGCCTCAGCCCAGTATAACTCAAACAAGATGGTGATGGTGACAGGCTACCACGTTGCCTGCCGGTTCCACTGCTGGCTCATGTGCTCTGGCAGGCAATAAAACAGGCCCCACGTTGTTCCTTTAACTCTTCTGCTAACAGAAAAGCTGCCAGCTACACCAGGAGCCAGCAAGTTCGCACTCAGAAAACTTTGCAAAACTCTGCTGGAATTGATGAACGTGCACACTACAAAATATTTTGTCTTCAGTGCTGACAAACAGCACTTCCAAACCCCGTCTCACACATGGTACTGTACAACCAGGCAAGAAAACAACACTACCTAGTTAGTGCTGAAAGTCACAGACTGCAATCCAACATCTCCTGGATGCTGGAGTCAATCACATGAATGTTTCTTGCTTGAGAATACAGAGAGCCACTTGCCTTCCAGATAATAAAGCAATCACAAACAGCAATACAGTATTAAAAAAGCCTACCAGTAAGTGATTGCATTTAAATGCAGGAGTTGCTGTTAAAATGAAGGTTTCCCAACAGCAGCTACTTAAGAGCAAACAAGCTGTAATGCAGTTGCTCCTTAACAAATTAATTTCGGATTAAAACAGGGCTGTGGTGCTATTCTGCCAGTGGCAGCTGGGTTTTTAAAGTTTCCTGCACCTCCCTCACATCCCCAGATGCTTGTTTCTGCCTCCAGAGGTGCCAATGCAATTGTTTGCATGATTGAGCTCCAAGCAGAGTTCAAGAAATATCCTGCTTACAGGGCAGAACACAAGGCAAAACATAGTAAAAATATTCCAGTGAAACACTGTTTAAAATCACAGGGTACATTACAGGCACCCAAAAAACTGCAATGACAAGCTAAGAGAGAATTAACAGCAGCATCTTAAATTGGATTTTCCTCTGCATGGTGTAATAACAGAACAACAGCTTTGAGAGAGGGAAAATCAGTCACGTATGGCAAGAGACGGCACTGCTTTCTTCCTCCTTTCTCTTTTCCCGTGTCTTCCCCAACCAGAAAAAAACCCACCCATTCCTAATGAGCTCTACTCTCCTCCTGAAGAGCTTCAAAGAAAATATAGCACAAACCAACAAAATCTGGAAACAGTGTAGTTCCCCTCCCCCCTACGCCCCCTCCTCTCCCTCTGATATTCCCTCCAAGAGACTGACTGAGAGATAGCATTGACTATATAATATATGGAAAAATACATAAATAAATAAATGGATTTTCTTCCAAGGTAGGAAAGAAAGGGATGAAAAGAATTTAAAGTTTACTGTATTGGACATCCTGTTTGTCTCCGTGGAAACTACAACAAAGAGTCCAATAACACTCAGAGCAAATTCTCAGCTACAAAAAGCTATTTTATTTTATCGACAGAGTCACCTTCAGCAACTACGCATTTTCACCAGCAATGAACAAGAGCCAGCACATCACACCCATGTCAGCACCAATGGAGGTGACTCACTCTTGCTGTTGCCAGGACTGAAACGCACCTCTACCACTGCACTGCGCTCACAGCCACTGTTTGGACTCCATAAGTCAATTGATGAATGTCGATTGCTGCCATTTTCTTCACACAGAGAAACTCAAGAAGACACGTATTTGCTTCAAACACACTTCCATACCAGATGCCATTGAGTCAGGATGCCCCTCTGCAGCCATCTATAACACAACAGCAAAACATGACAGAATATTGGCGGGAGGGTTCAGTCTCTACTGCCATGCCACCAACAGCTGCCTCTGATACTGTGGGCCAATGTACAAAAATGAGGGGAGGCCTGATGGCGGCTGCAGCTCCTCAGAGGGAGCGGAGGGGCAGCGCTGAGCTCTGCTCTGTGTGACAGCAACAGGGCCCGAGGGAACGGCATGGAGCTGTGCCAGGGGAGGGGCAGCTGGGGGTCAGGGACAGGGTCTGCACCACAGGGCGGTGGGCATGGAACGGGATGCACAGGGCTGTGGGCATGGCTCTGAGTGCTGGAGTTCAAGGGGCATTTGGACAGTGATCTCAGACATATGGTCTGATTTATGGGAAGCCCTGTATGGAGTCAGGGTCGCTCCTTATCGGTCCCTTCCAACTTTCTACGTTATGTTACATATGTTCTATCCCTTCCAAATATTCTATGAAATATTCTATGATCATCTCCTTCTGACAGACTAAGTTCACATCCCTCTACATCAGAAACACAATGTAGACACTGTAGGATTACACTGTTATCAGATCACTTCATGATGTATCTCCCAATAACAACAATTAAACAAACAAAACCCAAATACTACCAAACAAACAATAAAACCCACCCATGTGCTATCGCTTTACCATAGGTATAAGCACAAATCAGTCCCGCATTCCTGAGCTTACTTCTGCATGCCACACGAACACCTGCTGCTCTGGGTCATTGCTTTAACTACTTCAGACCAACTATATTTAACGTGCACTTGCGCTTTTCACTTATCCCCCTCCAAATAATTCAATCCACAAGGACTGATCTTAAACACACTGAAGAATTCCAATAGCTGCCCATTTAATTAATTCATTTCTTTCATCTACAGGCAAAATTCTCATTTGTTCTCACTCTCCCAAAGCTAAAAATAGAGGATCTCAAAATAAGACTCTGTGAAACCAAGTCCACTCATTCATTGGAAACGTAACTTCTGGTCTATGAGAAACGCAAGTAGGAGCAGGAGCTAATCTCTCAAATCCAAGCGTTTGTCTTCATAAAGCAGATCCTCTCGTGTGCCTCCATTTGCAAGAAATATACTTTTTCTGGTTTAAAAAATAATAATAATCTTAAAAGTTACTTACTGTCAAGTTACACCTTATGTAATTTAATTACTTAATGCCAAGAGCGCAAGATTTAGACATTAGCTCTGAGTTTCTCACCACTTAGGAACAAGGAAAAGTCACGCAGAATGTTTCTTAAGCATCTTACCTAAATGACACCGATGTTCGCAACGAGCGCGTGACACAACTTAAGACTGCATGCACTTCTTCAGGGCTGCATTTTATTTTTATTCCAAATGTAAAATAATGCAACCAACTCTGAACTGTCAGCACAGTCCCAAACATGAGAAGCAAGTCTGGATGTTTTTGGCTCATTTATAAACATAAAAACAACCACGCTGCTTTCATAAATATGAAACAATCTGGTTAGCAATATGATTTCAAGAACCATCTTCTCCTGACCTCAATAATTAAACTTTGCCTACAGTAAGCTGGAGCAGTAAATATCAAAGAATCAAAAGAATGAATACTCCAGCACCGAAACTGCGTTCAGCTTTGTTTCTAAGTTAGTTTCTAATGCCCCCAGGATTTTAAGAAGATTATACTTTCAAGTGACACTGTCTACTGGGAATCCAGTCAATTGAGAAAGAAGCAAAATGGATTTACATTCACCTCGCATTCCTCGGCTACCCTAATCCTTCCGACAAGTTTTACAGCTCTCAGAACCAGGCTGTAGTAGAAGCAGCAAAGCATCCACTCACAGAAGTGAATGTGGTAAACAGGCAATTGACATTTATTTTCCCTAAACTTCCCTGCTTGTTTTATCCAGGGCTAGTACATTTCATGGCAAAAACTTGACTATTGTATTGATTCGAACACATTTCTTTCCCCACCAAGTGACTATAAAAAGCACACGCACTCAGGAAAGAGTGCATGGAATAAATTACGTCCTTAAAAAAAAACAAACGTCAATGGCTGGAAGCCCAAATCTGTTTCATCTTTCAGTATAAGGACAGGAAGTAAGGTCATCGTCAGCTTTTAATTGGAAACATTTTCAAACAAGACCCCTGATCTAGATCAGGATCTGGTTCTGTGACATGCAGCGTCTATCCCAATATATCACACACGTTATTCCCAACACAGCACTGGCTCTAGCTCCAGTTTTCAATACAGACATCCACTAGAAAAGCTGCCTAGTTGGAACCTGTATAGCTGACACAACCACCTCCCTTCTTTTCGAAAAGCAACAACTGTAGCCCATAGGATCAGCTATGTAAACACGCAGAGCTTTGGTCCAGCCATCTCTGAGCTAAATCACACCTCATGGCTGCACAGCTGAGAGCGGCGCTCCCCAAACTCTGCACACAAAGCTGAGTTCTTAACAACAGTGTTATGAACCACAGAAAAAGGTGAGACAAACACAGCTCTTACCCAGCTAGAAGAATAATGAACGGCCCTTGCAATATTGAAAGGGCAAAAACTTAGGGAGTATACTTAGTTCCAAACGCTTCTGGCAAGGGAACAAACAGAAGGAGATCTCTCTCACATACAAAGTGCTGTCAGTTTGATTTTCTTATTGGTATGCTCAATAGGAAAGGGACGGTCACTGTAGCAAAGGCTGCGAAGCTTTATTTGCTTGTAGGTGCAAAAAGAAAACATTAGAAAACTCCAAACCTAAAATGAATCATCCAGAAGTTTGGAGGTGTCATTACTAAGGCTGCCCATCAAATCTGAGTTTGGCTTTTCTCTGCATAAGCTTAATGAGGCAGTACTTAAGCATATGATCACAGATGGTTTCCTCACACAAACAGCACATGAGATGGTTTTCAGTAATGCACAGATATTGGCCCTATGCTGCACATCTGCACATTACATTATTTGTAGAGCCTCACAAAACAGGGCTGCAAAATTCTTCAGGAGGTCACCTAATCCATCCTTCTACACCACCGTGGAATCACTGGTGCAATGCCCTTCTGTTAGCTCATTATTTCATCTGCTCCTGTAATTCCAGTGATGGATTATGTTACGGCCCCAAACCAGAGCAGGCAGCCCAGCGCTGCACTCCACTCACAGCATTCCAGACAGGGTTCTCCTGCCTCTGGGGAGAGCCCATGAGTTCCTCTAACACCAAGGAGAGCACGCTAAAGCCCAAAGCCCGCGCACTCGTGGGCTCTAGCACAAGTCATGCCGCTGAATCCCCTTCTGCCCCACTACCAACACCACATCAACTCACAAAGACCCTCTGCAGAGCCTGTTCATCACCCTACCGCTGTGCAAGACCGAAGCCCCCTCAGAGGGATACTGTTATACACTCTCCTTACTGAAAAGCATCTGGATTTTCAGGCTCTTCTTTCACTACGTTGCCAGCATTCCCTCTGCTCCCTCCTTGTTGGTAATGATTAATACCGATTTTGGCCTCACTTCTTTTTCAAACCACAAGACCAGTTACACTGCCTTGACCAGATGGCTTAAAACCCATTCAAAACCGTACATAGGGAATTCATAGAAGTCAGGTGGGAAAAAAAAAGAGGACCAAATGCAGGCAGGAGACGTAAGCTGAAACTGCTAAAGTGAGCAACCATCGGTTCTTTTTGAGAAGATCTGATTTAAAATGAAACACAATCCCACCACACAATGAAACAGCACACTGCTTCCAATCTGTAACACTTAGCCTACGCTAAAAAAAGGCTTAATTCACTAAATGCCAATAAACACCACTACCTGTTACTTCAGTTTCGCTTACAAACAGCATTTCTTAAAATACTTTTCTGAGAACCGCAGTGAGGGTGGGCTGGTTTATCGCCCACTGGATCTTTATTGTTTCAAACACAAAAGTCTTTGGCTTCCCGACGAACTTTTCTTTTGTGCTCGCTGTTATTGCATGTGAATATGTCTTAGTCACTTCTTGTTTGATTTTCAAAATACACCTAAGAAATTGCACATTACAAATGGCGAAACTATGAAGCGAGGTCAAATTCTGACTGCCCAACTTGAAAGATTAATAAATATTTAAAATCACGTGCCTGATATCTATTCAAGAACAGCTTCTCTTGGCTCCTATTGCAGCTGCAGGCACTCAGCATTTCTGCAACACAAACCCCATAGGTATCCAGTACATGAGGAACACACAGCTAGTGACCACCTGTGGGATGCTTGCTTTAAGCCATTCGCTCACGTCACACTGGAACTCTGCAACAGCAACACAGGTCAATTACCTAGGACAGCACTTAACTACATTAACAGTGAAACCCTGTTTTTTCTTTTTTTTTTTCTTTTTTTTAATAAAAGACCACTAACAACTTCCCAGTTGCCTTCACCTCACTCATTTCACACCTTCAAACATCTGCCACAAGAACAGCAGGAGTCCCGTAGATAACTTCTCCATTTGCTACCCACCTCCCACCCTCTCCCAGAGCAGGATCGGTTTTGTACACTGGATATGGTAAGGGTCCTATGGGCATGTGGGTATGCGCGTGTATAGATATTTGCAGGTGTGTATATTGCCAGACACACTGTTTATGCAGATATACACATTATTGCACTGGTTTGCCCAAAGAAGCTGTGGATGTCCCATCCCCCCAGGCATTCAAGGCCAGTCTGTACGTTGCTCTGGGCAGCCTGATCTGCTGAGCGGCAACAGGCAGACTGGAACCAGATGACCTTTAAGGCCCCTTCCAACCTAAGTCATTCTATGATTCCATACATGGATATACACTTTGTGATCATACAGTTATAGCTGCGCCACAGCTTATGGGCAGAAGAGAAATTTAAAACTGCAGAGGTTTGTTGTTTTTTTTCCAACATTTAATTTTGCCTTCATCATCTTTATTTGCTGCTACCACTCCACGTAGGAAGCCCTCCCATTTTTAAAACAAACCCTGAAAATCAGTTCGGTCAGCGGGCTGAAAGATGCCCTTCCACTGAAGATTCAAGGACTAGATGATCACACTTTTGAATGAGAAGAAAGGTACCACACTCCAAAATCACAGGTTTTCTGCCAAGTTCTGGGGAAAGCATCCCAGAGCAGCTGGCATACATTCCTCTGTAACTAAATTTCAAGACTGATGCCTTCAGCTGTATCTCTTCCAGTGCTGTCCCAAACCTGCATCTTCACTACTTCTGACTCCTTTCAACACTACTTGACTGTTCTGGAGTGGTTTTGTTGTTCTTTTCTTTTTTAAACCAAGTCCGTTTACATCTCCCAGTCTGACCATCCCGTTTCTAGGTCACACTAATCATTTCTTCTAGGATTTATTTCTGTTCTACTCATCCACAGACATATTTCCCACTCCTGCCTTCATCTCTTGCCTCATAGTGTTCTTCATCTGCCAGATGCAGACTCCTCCAGCTCCTACACCCATCTCATCCATCAACAGAATCATAATCACACAATCATGAAGTTTGGAAAAGACTTTAAGATCACTCAGTCCAACCACCATCCCACCCCCACCATGCCCACTGACCACGTCCCTCGCGGCTCTAGAACACCTCCAGGGACGGTGGTGACTGCACCACCTCCATGGGCAGCCTTTGCCAGCACAGCACCGCTCTTGCTGAGAAGAAACTCTTCCTAACAACCAACCTGGACAGTGACCAGAGAAGACCCGCAGATCTTTCTCTTACTGCCGCTGTTTAAGTAACACAAATCCCACGTCAGCTCCTTTTAACAGCCATCTCTCCTTTTCCCCTTGGGCCTGAAGCGGTGAATACCACCACACAACACTGCACCAGGAGGCAGATGTCCAAGCTCCTCAAGGAAAGGAAAGCTCTTCATTACACAGCACAGACATGTTTGTAAACTCAAGGCAGGCACGTGCAGCTCTCAGCTCTGAAATTTGGCTCAGCCCCTCTACTGGAGCAGTTTAGAACACTTTCACAGGGAGGTCGTGTCTCACGTACCACTTTGGGCTGGGTGAACACCCATAGGCGGCACACACACACACCCCTGGTCAGTGTTAGGAGATCCATGAGAACTGGATACATTTCAGTTTTAGCAGACAAAGAAAATGCATCATCCCTGCCACAGCCATGCATGCCTACATTTGGTTGTTTCAAGCCATTGAAAAAAAGTCACTTTCAAAGCAGCAGCAGAGAAAACATCCCCTTCAGAGCCGTCACAATATGCCAAAGCCTAACTGCATGCTCTAAAGCATAAGGGTATTACAGTCATTCAGAAAAGAAGTTGGCAGAACTCAAAGCAATAACTATTGTTTCCCTCTTGCCTCAGCATCACAAGTTGCCGAACTCTTTCAACTGACATTTTGGGGGAAAAAAAAAAAACACAAAAAACAAAAAAACCAAAACAACAAAAAAAAACCCAACTTTCAGCCCATAGCAAAATGCATAATTCATAAGATTTCAATTGAAAAGGTTGAATTTGTTCTCAGCTTTCCTCTTGCAAAATCTCTGCAGCAAGGAGCAGTGCTCTGGTGCCCGAATTCTCTCACAGCAGGAAGGCCAGCACTGTGGAAGCCCACCTTGTCACCAGCACACAAGTCCTGGGCCTGCCTGAGGAACCCGAGATCCTGCTGCACCAAAACGAGTGGCATTCACAAGGCAGACATGACTGAGTAGAAAGCAGCACCAGCTTGTTTAGAACTCTGACTTCTTGCAAGGGCATGCAAACAAAAAACACATTTCCACTGGCAAAGCTACAAGCAGAGCTTGCAAGCGTAAGGCTGCCATAAATAAAGCAAGCACAGCATTGGTTTAAAGGGAACCCTGTGCGAGGAGGTACTGAAGAGAGCTGGACAAGCTCACCTGGCTACTGGAGACATGGTGCCAAGCCAAGTGTCTGTAACATCTGTGTACAACCACACTGAACAAAGAACATCCTAAAACTGTCCCACTGCACCCTGCTCCCCAACTGACCTACCATCAAGCACAGCACCAGGAGTAACCAAAAAGCAATGCTTTCACAGATAGATAGGGCTTGGTTTTTTGATGGTTTGTGGAGACAGGGTTGGGACTCAGTGGTCTTTGTGGGACCCTTCCAGCTTGGGATATTCTATGGCCTTTGGTTTTTCGGTCCCTGAGGAGATGCACGGAGGCTTCTCAAAGTTCGATGCACAACTTCCCTCTCTCCCACAGGGAACAGTGCAGCTAAACAGGACAAACCATCCCTGAAGTCAGAGACTGTGCAATGAAATGAAAGAAACAGCACAGCTTAGCCATAGCAACACAGCGCTCTCAGCGCCTGCCCCAGCCCTCACACACCAAGCTGCTCAGTACACACCTATCTGCATACTGGGAGCTTGGCATCTGCTGAGTGGTGCAAGCCAAAGCCCTGATTCAGCAACATGTGACTTTAGTGGGAGCTGGATCAAGCACTCCTAAACCCAACTTAATTTATTACTTCTTCGTTTTCTTAAGCACTGATGTTCACTTTGCTATTGCAAAGCAGGTTTCTCCAATAGCCATGCCACTTCTGCACCCCTACACAACCCCAGGCTGCAGTGCTGGACCAGCAGAGTCCAAATGGCACTGACAAGCAGCGCCCGGCACTCAGGGACCTGTGATCTGCTTGCCAACAAGGTGAGCACTGCAGAAGACCAGCACACGTCTCCTCTTTGGTTCTGAGGCTGAAGAACCAAGTA
This sequence comes from Excalfactoria chinensis, assembly GCF_039878825.1. Lineage (NCBI taxonomy): Eukaryota > Metazoa > Chordata > Aves > Galliformes > Phasianidae > Excalfactoria > Excalfactoria chinensis. The sequence continues at coordinate 53,287,520 of NC_092825.1, read as the reverse complement.
GGGTAACGGCTGTGTCTTAGTTTTGTAAAGATGATGGACCCCACACAAATAAGAAGCATGGTGAGAGTGAGATTTATCTAGCATTTCAGCTTAACGGTGCCAAGAAACAACTATGCTTGTTCTCTGCTACCTGTGGTCTTCCCATCTCCGCAATCAATGGACTATTCCTAACACATCTCAGACAACTGCAAGTCCACTCAGCGCCACCAAGGTGCTACAACTCACAACACATGGCTCACACGTCCAGCAGGAAAGGATCAGGCTCCAAAGAAGCGATGCTGTACGAGGCCGTGCCCTGTGCCAGGTGGGACAGCGCTGCCCTGCCAGAGCCCTGCTGGGTTACATCACATCGCTGCTGTTACACAAGGAAGCAGCACCTCCTGCAAGCTCACAGAAAGCCTCCTCAACTTGTGTCTAAGCTCTATCAAGTGGCAGGCAAACAACTCAACAAAAGACTTCATTCACCGATTTACTGCGAAACTCCAGGAAAAAGAAAGCCAGCCGTCCTGTTAAGCTCGAAGGGGCAGAAACAAGCCAAGTAAATCCCCGACTTTGACACCTCCTTTTCTGAAGCACGGTATCTTCGCGGAGAGAAAGGAATCTCTGAAGCTCACTAGAAGCCACCAGGCAGCCCCGCATGGATCAGGCCGGGACGCCTCTGGGGCTGTCCCTGCTCGGAGCAGCCAGCAGCACCGGGCACTCTCAGTAACGCTGCTCTGAAATAGTTCATAGAACCACAGAATGGCCTGGGTTTAAACGGACCACAGTGAACATCCACTTCCAACCCCCCTGCTATGTGCGGGGTTCTTAACGCTGTTTGGACGTTGACGGAATTGCATGACTTTCTACCCGGCATACACCAAACAGAAAGCCCACAATCGCGGCAAAACTGCCTCTACACACAAAGAGTTGGCTGCTGCTTTCACAAAACCCGGCGTTCAGAACGAAGCACCACGCCGCGGGAGCGGGACCAAAGGAGACACCTCAGCGATGAAGCTGCCTGCTTAACTACAGGCTCATTCCGCTGTCACCACAGCAAACAGTGGAAGAATAGAAGAAAGGAAGAACGAGCGGTGCCGCTCAGCCGGGCAGCCCCGGGCAGCCCCGCGCTCCTCCAGCACGCAGCGGCCGTTCCCGGCCCGCGGAGCGAAGCGGCGCCGCACCCGCGGCCGTACCCGGGCGGCGGGACCCCCTCCCTCGTGCCGTGCACGGCGCAGCGGGGCCGGGCCGCGCGACGCGCCCCCGCGGTACGCAGCGGGCATTGTTAGCGGCGCGGGGAGGCCGTGCAGGGCCCCGCACACCTGCCGGCCGCCTTTGTTCCTTACCTGCGGCGGGCGAGCCCCGCAGCGCCGGCACGGCGAGCAACAGCGGCAGCAGGGCGGGCAGCGCCGGCCGCCACCGCGCCGCGAAGCGTGTCATCCCCGCCATGGCACGGCGTCAAGGCATCGCGGCGTCCCGCGCTCCCCCGCGGGCAGAGAGGGCTGGGCGGGCTCGGCGGCGCCTCCCGGGGCGCATCCGCTGCCGGCGGGGGGCGGGGGGGGGGGTCCGGACACCTTCCCTCCCCGCCGCCGGACGGACCGCGGAGCTGCTGCGGCCCTTCAGGCGGGGGCCGGCCCCGAACCCGCGGCCCCGCGCCCTGCCCGCCTCGCGCTCGCTCCCCCGCCGGCGGCGACGCGCGAGCCCCGGCGGAGGCCGGCCGGCGGCGGCGGCGAGCGCAGCGGGGCCGCCCGCCACCTGCGCGCGCCCCGCCGTCCGCGTCTGCGCGGGAGCGCGCTCGCCCCGCCCTCTTCCTCGCGCGCGCGGGGTGGGGCCGGGGCCGGCCCGAGGCAGGCAGGGGGAGGGGAGAGGCGAGACACAGGGCCCGCCACGGGATGAGCTGCGAGGGGTAGTGCGCAGCGAGCCGGGTCGTAGGGTCAGGGGGTGATCGCTCACTGCCTCCGCTAACGGCATTCCCGACCTTCATTCACAGAAATAGCCTCTCCTCTCACGCTGAGGTTCATGCTTCCCACCGTCTGTGTGTGCGTGTGATGCCTTCGTGGCAGTCAGACATCCCACAGTTTCAGCGCTGGCTGCAGGCTTCTTCTCCGTCTCCTCTTTGCGTAGCCTGCAGCTATTTCTCCAATGTACTTTGTTAGCCAGAAAGCCCCATTGTCCTGGGTGCAACAGGAATCGTGACAGGGGACAGGTTTCTTTGCTTACAGCTTCAAACGTGTACAAGAAGCTTGGTGTGAGGCTGCAGCGTGCGCTTGCAGCTGGGGAGGCCCAACTGCATCCTGGGCTGCATCAGTGGAGGGGCTGCTGCTGGGCAGGGGGGGTTGTCCCCATCCGCTGCTCTGCCCTCGTGAGGCCCCATCTGGAGTACTGCGTCCAGGCCTGGAGCCCCAGTACAGGAGGGATGTGGAGCTATTCAAGCAGGTCCAGAGAAGGGCCACTGAGGAGATCAGAAGGCTGGAGCGCCTCTACTGTGAAGACAGGCTGAAGCAGTTAGACTCGTTAGCCTGAAGAAGAGAAAGCTCTGGGGAGACCTCATTGTGACTTTCCAGTACTTGAAGGAAGCTTACCAACAGAACAGGGAGTGATTTTCTACATGGTCTGATAGCAATGGGATAAAAGGGAATGGTTTTAAACTAGAAGAGGGGATATTTAGGCTAGATATTAAGTGGAAATATTTTCCTTCACAAGCCTTGTTGCCCTTCTTTGGACCTGCTCCAGCACCTCCATGTCCAGCACATCTCCACCACCTCCCCCTCTGGTCCTTTCCACTCAATGCAGATGCACAGACTGAATGCAGCAGAACAAACAGCCAGAACTCTTCACAGAACCCCCTTGAAATGACAAAGTGCTGGCCCTGTGAGGCTGCATTCTTCCTTTGCAAGTGCAAATAAAACCTACCAAAACCACAATGTAGCAGGCTTCTAACAAGCATCTTCAGTCAAGGATGGCAGCCACTTACAATAGCAATCTACAGATAGCACATATTTATAAATAACACAAGCAAAGATCTACGTGAGATTTCAGACGCCACTAAAACAGAACTGAACAATCACAACAGATTTTGCTAAGACATTAACACAGGCCAGAGATCCTGGAGTTAGCCGCTCTCACAGGCTTCCCTGCACTGTCACTGGTAAATCACACAGCCACAGTTTGAATTAAGCTCTGCATCTTGCAAATGCAGTCATCACAAGAAGGGAGTGAATTGGAAAGTAAGGTCTTCTCTTTCCTACAGCACCTTGCCGTGGTCTTTGGGAGTGCGCATCAAGATACTGGCAGCCCTAGTTAGGGGGGGAGGAGAGGTGAATTCCTGTAGCAGTGTGGTTAGCAAGGATTATTTATGTACTGCTGAACAACTTCCCATTGTTTGTGCACCAGGAAGCTTTTGGCATAGCTGAGCCTTCCACCACTGTGATGGCTGTTCTTATTGATCATAGGGGCAAGGCTGAGGTTGCAAAAAAACAAAAGGCTGTGCAAAGCGCAGTGAAATTAGCAATGGTCGGCTTCACCTGGAGACTGAGAGCTCGCTTTGTCAAGGACATAAGGGGGAAAAAAAAAAGGAAAAATCACAGCTGGGATAGAAATCTCTGAACTTCACACACAGTGGGACACCTGAAAGCCGGACCCTCAGCAGTGGAAGGGAACACCCATGCTGCAAAGACAAGAACAGGAATGTACTTTCCAAGCGCCTTGCTTCTTGTACTGAATGCAACATCCACATTCAGAAACGTGCTTCTCAAAACAACACCGTTTCCTAGATGCTGGAGTGCATCAGAAACCACCAACATTACTCCAATAGCATCAGAGTCAGTAATTTAAGTTCCAGTTGTTATTAATTTGAGGCTCAGCGAGAAGAAATGCTGATGCGATTTTTGCTGTTAGTGGACCATATTTATGTAAAAATAAATAGCTGAAAACAAAAACTGTTTTCTCTTCTCTTTTGCTGCTGCTGAAATATGTGAAGAAACATGCTGTGAATGTTCCCAGTTTGCTGAACAGCCCAATCAAAAAGCATTGGGAGGGAGGTGTTCTAGCTCAGCTTTGTGAGGACTTTCAGACAGATCATTATGTTGTTCCCAATGCTCTCAGACATCTGGTTTTCTTATCGACGCTTGTGTCTGAGGGAGCAGGTTTTTCTGCTATGGATTTTCTTTTACTCTCTTCAAAGCTCTGTGCTATGGGAAGGGACATGTTAAGTGATGTGAAAAAAAGACCCGAACAACTTCCAGATCAATAAGGTCCATTCTCGTTGTGCACAGCCTTCCTATTTCTAAATGCCAGTTCTTTGATTGACCCAAACCTGTGCTGTGTGCTGCTCCTGCCCTGCCTCTCTTAACTAACCAGCAAAATACCAGGGTCACAGACAGCTGCTGCCACCAGAGGAGAAAAGAGCCACCCTCAAAAAGCTCAGGTTAACAAACCAAATCAGCTTTGTTCTAGGCAAAGAGAGTACGGCAAAGTACTGATTCTGGGTCTCAAAGTGAAATAAAATGTCAGCTTGATCAGGATATAGATTTTGTACTTGTGTAGCTTAGCAAGACAGTCCTGCATGGTATTGCAACAACATAAAACGCAGTACTGCAAACTGACACCAGGAATACACACATCAGTATCTGAATGCTCCGTAGAAAAGGATGAAGGCAAGAGATTCATATATGCTGTGTTTTCAATTCGGAGCTTCCAAGCTGAAGAAATAATACATAACTCAGAGAAACAGCCTTTATAAAGAGCTGAGAAGTCTAACGAATTGCTCTCCTCAGCACTTTCCCTACAAAATTCATTGAGGCGTTAGAGAGGCTGCCCAAGTGTATCTCTGCTTTGCCGGGAGTCTTGTCATCCTTTTGCAAGTATCTCAGACTGTTTAATCCAGTTCCCAGACCTCTGGTGTCATGTCTGCAACAGCCGCCTCTGAGAAACAGCTTCATCCCACTCTTTGTTGGGATGGTTGCTCTTGTTGTTTCCTCTGACTGCTCCACTTTGACTGAGTGCCAAAAACTTTCACCTTCAATTCCTGTCTCTTCCATCCCTCTGCAGAACTCTGTTAGAATCAGTGGGCTTTGTGTTGTTCCCCTGCAGGAGGTGTGTAACTCTCTAAGGCTATGGTTCATAACTGCAACCAATCCTGACCTTAATTGTGCCCTGAAAATATCATTCTATAACAAGCAGACATATAATACACAGAAATTATTGCACTGCAGACTTATTTTGCGCTGTCAGACTGTCCTTCATCATTCACCGAGCAACAGAAAATAATTCCATATATACTCCACTTACTTGCCTTGTTAAAATTAACCCATTTCAGGCTAACGCAGTATTCATCATGACAGCAACTACATAAATTTCTCTGTATTACAGGGCAACAGACAAAACTGAGCAAGCCAGATCTTGCCTGCAGTAAATTTGAAACCCAGGTAAACTTCAAGCCTGGTGAATTTATACAAAATATCCTTGATGATCTCATCTTAAACAGATTGCTCACTAAAAAGGACCTTTATGCATACACCCATTAAACCCCTCCCACAAAACAGAATCAACAAACCTTCCTGCCTCTTCATGCAATGTCAATAAGTACTTCCAAAAAATATCCAGACTTTGCAGAATCCTTCCCCACATCTGTTTCCAATCATCACTTCATAATTCAGGGTACATCTCCCATTCCGGAAACCATTTGGACTTTGTATAAAAAGATAAGGCTTCCTCCTGTCTGGCCCAGATATGGCTTACACCAACGATTAATCAAATGCTACCCTAATTTACAGAATGAAGAAAACAGATCAATTGGTTTTGTAGACTCGGGGATCGGTGGTTTTGGAAAGAGGAGTATCTAAGTCAAACAGTCAACATGTAGACGCTTTGCCAGATTTCCCTAGGAGCTGCTGGAACAAATGCTTTATAAGCCTGGCCTGTGCCATTCATCTCTAGAGAGCTCCTCCTCCTGATGATGGATGATAGCAGCTTGACTATCCTGAGATAAACATTGTAAGAGTCCCTTTTCCTTCCCTCAAGTCTGCTTTGGTTTCCTACTGCTAATGGTTGCTGGTCCCTCCAGAAGCTACAGCCCCAGGCTCCCTCCCATCGCTCCCTGCCACAAAAACATTCCTACTTCTTTGTCTACTCTTTTCTTCATCCACGTTCCTCTTCCTGCCTTTACGGCACCATGAAGACCTTTTCTTCCCACTTTGCTTCCCCATCTTTAGGTAAAACATCACCAGCCAGATTTCTGTAAAGCAAGAAAATTATTTGGCTATGTTTGAGGCCCCATACTTCATATTATTGTCTTCAAACAGAATTATCCCTCCCCAACCACCCTTTTTCAGCAGTGAACTCTCCAGTCAGAGCTATATACAACTTCCTGCTCCTTTCATCGCTTTCCTCCCTCTCAGAACACAAAGCTCACAAACCCTGCTCACACACCAGGGCCCCTTCGTATGCAACTGAACAGAGTATGCTAGTCCTCTCCCTGCTCTTCACAACCCAAGTCCAGACGCAAGCTTAGGAGCCAGCTGGGTCAGCTCTGCCTCAGGAGATGTGCACTACTGCAGTATGGTGCAGCTGTGCCTTAGGAGCAATCAAAGCCATGGGACTGGCAAGCATCATAAAGTGACACACTGTTCTTGAAAAGCACTGATTGACAAGGAAAGAAGAGTTCGTTGAGGGCAGTGTTTGAAATGGAACTAGTTTAACCTGAAAAAGAGAAAGCCTTAGGATCTCCAGATGCAGTGCCTGCCAAAGGGATGCACTACAATTCTCTTCTGGAGTTGCAAGGCTCACATAGACAGGGTATGAAGCAGGATCCAAAGAACAACGTTGGAAGGAAGGGTAACTGTGTTGCTAAGCTCAGGACAGATAAATGCATGGGAACCTGCAGCACTGCTGAGGTGCTTCTTCCAAAATGCAAATGCTCTTTATATTTGTGTTGGGTACAGGATGCTGACAAAGTATCTTCCTCTGCACTTTGATACAGATTTAAAGCTGAAAAACACTACTGAAGAGACTGAATTATTGCTGACCACAGGTATCCAAACTGATTATTTGATATCATTACATTCAGTGTTCATCACAAAATAATTACAATAACTCCATTTCCTTCAAAAACCAGAGTGTACAGTTGACAGGTAAACAGAGGTTAAACCAGATGCTTCATACAAAAGATTATTGTGATAAAAGGATAAAGGAAAACCGCTCACCAATGTTGAAGGCTTACAGTAAACTCCACAAAGGAGCAATCTCCAAAGAAAGAGACCTTACCTTAAATGAGATCTGGGAGAGGTGGACCCAAACTCCACCCCTTCTGGTAGCACAGCTGAATTACCTTCACCTGTGCTCCAGCAGCTGACTCACTGCTTGCCTCAGGTCATCAATCAGAGGTTCAGGCTGTGATCACCAGTTTCCCATACACTAGAGGGAAGAGGAAGGCAAACTGGAAATGGCCTCCAAACCCCATAGAAGCCACCTCTGGAACCAGCTTCAGTAGGGGCTCATCTCAAACACTGAAGTCAAGTAGAGGGTAAAGAGTAAAGACTAAAGAATTAAGATACGGGAAGATTTGGGACATCTCTCCCAACAACCGTTTTCCTTAGCTAGGGGAACACTGCAGGATTGAATAATCCTATTGAAAGGAGGAGGCTGCCCACGGCCATTCAGAGCTGTGAGAGCAAGCAGCCACAGCTGGAGCCAGGCTTTCCTTCACCAGTTCTTCCCAGCGATGCTTTATGCCATGTTAATTTAAGGTCAGATAAAGGACACGCTAGTAATGTCCTTGCCAGTGAAAACCACAAGTTAACTATTGAATTCTGTTTATTCACTTACTGTTTTACAGAGTTTCTCTTTGAAAGTCCATATGAGAAACCTGTGAGTCTGAGAACAATATTTGGATGTAGCTCTCGTAGTTAATGGAAGTCCCCTGTGCTGTCTGAAACCAGTTGTGGTTCCCTTTTTAGCGCATTAGTTGAATGTGTACACTGGGAATATTTTACTTTGTTTTATGTTACTGCAATTTGCAAAAATTACTCTAATAGCCCGATTTCATGCAATTATCTGAATGCAGAACATTGTTCAGCTGAATTCCCATAGCCTAACCTTACTGCTTCCCTTGGCTGTCTCGCTTTCAATTACAATCCAAGGTCTGCACATCAGATGAAATGCTACCATTGTTAAAATTGATCCTTTCTTTAAAAGTTATTTTCAGTGGTCTTCTGCAGTACAAGCTGTTTTTATTGTCTGCAACCAAAGGCACTCTAAGGAAGTCTGGTTTTAACATCACAGGCCTTGCAATACATATACTTTAGCTAGAGAGCTCTGGTGTGTTATTGTGGTAATAACACAGTTATGTTTGCACCATAATTGTATCTCTGAATGTCTCTTGAGCTGCCTATATGGGGTGAAGTGTGGCTTTGTGAATACACAGGGGATGGAGAAGAAAAGAGGAAGGCCATGCTCAGAACTGCATTCTTTTTTCCCTTCCATCTATACCAGAGCTAACATGGTGTAGGAAGACAAGCGATGCAACTTGTTAACACCACGTTAATGCCAGCTTGGTGGTCCAGGCTAAGCATCCAAACATGATGGCACCAATCATAAGTATCTGTTTTTTTATCTGCTTTTCTCTTTTTGGAGCCTTTACTATTCACATCTTCAAGTTCTAGTCCACAAACTGGAAAAGAAATATAATGGTTTTTGTTCTTTGTTTTTTTCTTTGTAAGTCTATTTCTTATCAAATCACATGATTCCAGGACTTAGGACTTAAAGAAAAATAGCAAAGATGTTGTGACTATGAGAGCTGGTGATCACGTGCTTGCTTCCCCAAATCAAGTTAATGCATTAGCCGAGCCAGCCAACCCACCTCTCTTGAAAGGGGCACAATATGTGATAATGCCACACTGTCAGTATTCTTCCCTGAGGACCCGGAAGGCTTGTCTACAGTTCTGGGATGTCCCTCTGTGTTTTTGTTCCTCTGAAATACTCGCCCTGCAGCTCATCATTTTGGCTATAGACCTCTCTTTTTTGGTGGGGTGAAACCATTCTTACACCCACTTTGGAAAGGACTCTCATCCCCTTGTCTCACCCTGGACAAATTTAACAGATCTTCTGAAACCAGAGCTACGTGTACACGTTTCTGTGGAACTCAGTCTCTGAGCTGTATTTCTACATTGCAAATCGTAAGATATATTTTGCGTTCCATGATAAGATAGGTCAGACATCGGCCCTTGGCCTTGCTTGTCTCCCTCCTCTGCCTATTAAGAAGGCTTTAATAACTAGGTCCTTTCCTGCAGATGGATAATGTTAGAAGAAATGAATCCCAAGTTTCATGCCTCATTTTGGGTACCCATGAATCAAATTTACAGAATTAAATTCCTTTTTAATTTCCTTTGCCTTAAATATCTTCCACCTTTTTCTTTTCTTTTTTTTTTCCTTTTGGTCCCCTGAAGGAGTAGCTGCCTCTCCAAGTAGTGAAATTATACAAACTACACATTTAATCTGACATCATTATTCACGTCTCCAAATGACCTTCATCAAAGAAAAGGAACAGAAGACACATTAGTTTGGATATGAATAGGTTGAAAATTAAGCAGAAAAAGAAGAAGAAAATCCAACCAAGCAAGATTGCAGTAAATAAAGTAAGAGAGCAGAAAAGAACAAACTCACTGGTTTTAACTTTCCTGTCATCATTTCTGTACTAATTATGGTCTCACGTCCAGATGCACGCACATATATCAAAGAATATTAGAATAGTTTCAGTTGGAAGGGATCCTTAAAGGCCATCTAGTTGAACTCCCCTGCAGTGAACAGGGACACCCACAGCTACATCAGGGTGCTCAGAGCCCCTCCAGCCTGACCTTGAGTGTCTCCACAGATGGGGCATCCACTGCCTCTGTGGTCAACCTGCTCCAGTGCTTCACTGCTATATCCAATCTGAATCTCCCCTCCTTCAGTTTGAGACCATTTCCCCTTGTCCTACCGCAACAGACTGCTAAAGAATCTCTCACTTTCTTATCTCTTCCAGTAGATATTGAAAGGCCGCTATCAGGTCTCCCCAGATCCTTCTCTTCTTCAGAAGGGAACATATACCCCATTACTAATTACCTGTAAGGAATACATTAGCCAGCAAGGCAGCTTTATTCCCCCTCGCTTTGCTGGAACACTGTGCAACACTCCAGAGCATGGCCACAAAGATGCATCACTGACACGGTATTCCATTCATGAGCACACAGTGTCAGCCCAGAAGAAAGTCTCAAAGAACATATATTTCATTATGTGCTGTATGCCAGCCTTCTCCACCACAGGCACCAAAGAGTAAAAAATATGTATCAGCTCTCCAAGGAGCCTTTCATTCTTGTTTTCTCAGAACTGCCACAGCCGCCAGCTCCTCGCAGAGGATCAGACACATGTAACAGCCCGCTCCTTTGCACGGGGAAGCACTCACAGGGCCGGTTTCCTGTCATTAAGCTGCTCTGAGAAGCAAGTGATAGCAATGCAGGCCTTGGCAATCATTTAACACTGTGATCAGACAGCAGTGAGTGGACCAGCTGCCTTAATGCCGCAGTGCTTCCTTCTCACATGACTGTCTGGAAATTTTGCTGCCCTCAATCTGTGGTCTCCAGTCTCTGTAATTTAATGCATCAGTGTTGTGTCTGGGGTACCTTTCACAGCAAGGCACAGTACGGTGTGCTTTCCAGCATTTATGCACCCAACGCACAGGTGTCACGAAAGTTTATGTCGAAACCGGCAAGGTTATTAATTGCAAATCTGATCCAACCTTCACATGTCTTTTATAACTTGGCAACACCCATGTTTATATATATGTGTATATATATATATAAGCACACACACATTTATAGATAGACAAGCATTTGATGCTCTATTTTTGGAGCAAAAATCAATACTAGCTGCCTGCTGCCAAGTGGCTCACCAGAACGTGTGGCTGTGAAACCCTGCATTAACAAATAGTGGTGCATGAGACGTAGAGGAGAAAGAAGGAAAATGCTCAAATGAAGGCATATTTCCATTTCATGCTTGCAAAGCATTGTATAAACAGCAAATTAGATCAAAATCCACATTCTTAATGCCCTGAAAGTTATATCTCATCATTATAGTTCATTATACATTTTTTAAAGGGCTCCACCTACTCTCTGGGACCAGAAATCTTTTAATAGCGTGAAGTTAGTCAATCTCTCTTTCATTAATATTCATCCCTCTGCCCCAGTTCTTACATTTCAATCCCCTGATGGCGATGAGCTGCTGCTGCTGCAGCACAGCACAGGATGGAGACCCTTCTGTGCCAGCAGCACCCGCAGAGCAGGGAGATGTGCTGGGTAAATGGCACGGTGAGCAGCCACCGTTCTGCCTGCTCTCTGCTAATCCCCCGCGCATCTTTGGCTCACCCTCAGCTGGGAGGGGATGCTCCATGTCGGGGATGGCAGGAGCTGGTGGCACACCCGCCTTTTGTTTCACAGAAGATGTTTTAATAATCTCAGCCAAGTTGTTCAGTTTTCTCATCTTCTGCATTATAAAAAAAGGCTGCATTTTATAAAAGGGAGGCGGTGGCTCTTCTCTTTTTTCCCGAGGGTTTCTTACAGCTATCCAGCTTCTGGTTTCCATTCAGCACTAACTCCGTCTCTTTATGCAGCACCACGCTGGGATGCGTAAACTCGGCCCGCAACAGTCTGCAGGCAGCAGGGACCATGGTGATCACCTCGCCCTGCTTCCTCCAAGATTTCTGTCAGGGATTCCTGCGTGAGGCTTTCGGTTGCCAAGGAAACAATTATTAATCTTTTCCATCCCTCTCCTCCCTTTCCATTTTGTCATTCCTTCTCTCAACAAAAAAAAAAAACATTGTGTCCAATCTCCCAGCCCCAGCACAAGCATCTTCGCCTCCACCCTGCAGAGAGAAGGGGAAGGGTGGGGAGAACACTTGGCAGGGAGCTCAGCCCGAAGCTCACCTCCAATCCACTGCAGGTGGATGAACCCTTTGAAAGCGATCCTCTCAGCTGCACATGGCTAATCAAACGCTGCATTGTTTGGCTCATGCAGGACGTACTCATTTCTTAATTTCCCAACAGTGCACCTCTTGATATATTTTTGGTATCCTTCCTTTCACCACAACCCGAGCTCTGGCACGGCCTCTTTGGAAAAAAACAAACAGCACACTTTCTTGTAACATGCAGCTAAAAATCAAAAGTAACAGTGAGGAAAAGGAAAGAAGATGGAACAAGATGGAAAATGGTGTAGAGGAAAGATAGAGAGCAAACAAACTGCACCAACTGGAAAATGAATTAGAGGCAGTCAGAGCTGGAGGTAAGCTCTTGGAGTCTCAGGAGGTGAAGCTCTGGGCACACTGCAGGAGGGCTGTTTGGTTCCCCAGAGCCCAGTGAGTCCCATCTCCATAATTTAGAGCTTCTGGCACTTATGCTGATTTCATGCCCTGAAATGCAGCTGTGATCAGGGTGGCCGACTGAAGGGCAGCGCAATTTAAAAGGTAGTCTCTTCAAATTTGGTGGAATGGTATCAGTGTAATCAGTTACGCAGTGTGCACATCAAGGAGAATAAACATGACAACATCACTGGAACAGGTTGCCCAAGGAGGCTGTGGATGCCCCATCCCTGGAGGCATTCAAGGCCAGGCTGGATGTGGCTCTGGGCAGCCTGGTCTGGTGGCTGGTGACCCTGCAAATAGCAGGGGGTTGAAACTGGATGGTCATTGTGGTCCTTTTCAACCCAGGCCATCCTATGATTCTGTGACATCCCTCAAGGGGGGATTGTCTGTGTACATGTGCATGACGTACCAAAATGGTTCTGAGGATGCACAGATGTTATGGCACACTTATACCAGTGTGGAACTACTCTGTGCACATCTGGTGGGCCTGGTTTGCACTTAGGCCTTGGGACAAGGCTGCGGTAATGCTCACTGTGAGCCTGGGAGATCCAGGCCTTTGGGCTGGCTCCATTTCTGTAAGGTGCTGCCTGTGAACGCGGTCCATCAGGGAGCATGGGTAGTGGAATCCCTGAGACTCTTTCTGCAGCAGGTACTCGCTGACAGTTTAGGATGGTTGTGACAAAAGTAGGAGGATAAATCTCTGTATGAAAAATGGTGCAGAAAACAAGTTGTTTCTACAAACTTCAGCAATGTCTCTGCAAGCTATTTTCCTGCCCACCTGCCTCTCCAGAGGAGCACTAGAAAGAAGCAAACAGGAAGAAAACAGCGAGGGCATTCCAACACTGCTTCTGCTGAAGCTGTTGAAGAGGTATTGTGGGGAACATCTGCCCATGCACCTTTAGGCAGGCAAGTGGTAACTTCTCCTGAATCCAGGAAGAATATAGAAAGTCCTGAACTGCTGAAAACCACAGCTGAGCCACGAGGAATGCATGAACAGCAAAAGGTGGGAAGGGCCAGAAAAAGTCAGCCTTTTCAAGAAACATGGGTTTTGACCTCGACCAGGTTTGTCTGTGTTCAGTGGAAGCTCTAAAAACATTAATGCTTTATAGTAAAACTTACACGAAAGTAATTTGTTGTTATTGCTTATGTCTTCAGCTTTCTTCCTTTGACTAATAAAAATCATCTTTTGCTTTTGAAATAGTTCTCGAGTCTCCTTGATCAGCTGCTACCAACACCGTACCATGATGGTATAGAGCAGAGGCTACTGGAAAAGGAAATTTGTCATCTAGGGGCTGCTCTCAAGCTTAGAAAACGGTACCAAAATGTACTTTACCTGGAGGGCACACAAACCAAATGTAGCCCAGGCATTAGGGGGAAAAAAATGTGCCAATAGCATCTATTCATACTTTGAGTGCTGGCCTCAGCCAACCTGGAGAAAACTATATGGAGGGAGCAGACTGTATGGCTGGCACAGGTGTGAGATGGCTGACCGTGCAGGCTGCCTCACCAACCTGTGCTTTCTCTCTTCAGCAGTGACACACAAATGTGAGAACTCATTATTCCCAGATAAGAGCAGCAACAGCAACCGACAGCCCTAACAAGGAAAGCAACAAAAATCAGGTGAACCTGAAATGAATGCTGTCATCTGACCTGAACATCTCCCAAGCAGCGCTGCCCAGCTGCTGCCTGTGCCAGACTGCTGGCAGGGAACAAGTATCAGCTTGCAGAAGGAGAGCAGTGTTGCTCCGAGTACAAACGCTGGCCAGCCACCTAGCTGGTGAAACAGATCTGGAAGGGCTCTGCTCCTGGATATGTAGTGTCCTGTAGAGCCTCTTCTGCTTGCCTCCATGACCAGGACAGGTCCTCTGCACCCTCAGAACCCAAAATAATTCATTTCTCCAAATCTCCTCCAAGTTCTTGGATGATTCAGATTTGCCAGTGCCATCCACAAAGCTAAAACTTCCCACTTGCAGCTTTCGTCTTTCCCAAACCAAGCAGCCCTCTGCTATCAGGCATAACCCGATCACTGCAGGACTGTCATCAGGACTGTCTCCTGTCCTGCTAGTTGCTGTCAGCCCCGCTGTGATCAGTAGTGATTTCGTATTTACTTAGATCATAAGTGAAATTATTACATCAGTGGATTAAACAGCTTCCTAATGCGTAGTCCTAATCTCCTCCAGTCTCTCTTGGGCTTCTGGCTGGCTCTTTGAGGTCTGTCAGCTGGCCTCTTGTGGGTGTATTGATATGGCAGGGTGTTCAGCTTTAAAATCAAAATGCAGCGCACTACTTACATGCTCACAGAGTTTCATGTACATTATCACTCTGCAATTTCCTTTGTCAACCGTATATAAAAGCAGAAAATCAGGTTTGACAAGTTTGCTTGTAGTTACCATAAAACTGTGTCAGTGGCATTAATCATATTCATTCCCTTCGCTCTTTTTCAGCTGAATCCCACACAGGTTTTCCTTTACTTTCCCTGGAACTGAGCTAAGGGTTGCCAGCCTGCAGCCACTGGGCTCATTCTTTTGGGAAAGAAGTTAATATTGCCTTTTGTTCTTCTTGGTATCACCTTCATTGTGTCCTGGCCCCAGTTTTTTCTGTCTCTGATCCAATCTCCACAGAGCAGCACACACTCTCTGAGAAGCTCAGGCTCACCGAACTCAAGCTCCTCTCTCCCTCTGTGTTCTCACTCACAGAGCATCGTGGAATGAATCCACATGCATGAAACTCTGCATCCTGGGAGGGCAATAGAATCTAGTGGGGCTCTGCACATCCAGACCATCAGCACTGTGTGCTGCCCTTTCCCACAGAGACACCAGGCTGTCCGAGCAGAGAGCAAATGAGTACTTCTAAAACTGTTCCAAAGGCTGAGCTGCTGTTGCAACTGATGATCCCATAACACCATCCTTCTGGTTGTTAGCAGCAGCAAGGTTCACGTGATGTGATTTCTCCTTACCTGAGGGGCTGCTCAAAAGCCTGCTGGAGCCTCTTCATTAGCATCAATTAGCATCAGATGAGAGTTTATGATTGCATGTCCCTAGGGGTGTAAAAGCCACATCACATCACATTCGCTTTGCTCCTTGTTGGGATAGTCAGCATGATCGCGGGTCTCCTCTGCAGGACGACAGCAGCAGTGCATTTGCTCAGAGGAGTTTCAGGGTCTCCTCATGCTGTCCCCCTTCACACAACACATGGCTTCAGCAGCCAGGAGCACTCCTCCATGTTCCACTGAGTTTCCTGACTGCAGATTTTCTGATTGCGGGGATTCACCAGAAAACTAAAACAGATTTTCCCATGAGTCACTTTTTACTCACCTGGAAACCCACAGATTCCAGATCATATGTAATAAGTACAGAAAAGCATTTCTTGTGCTCTTTGCGGGGGATTGTCCCTTAATAAATGGAGACCAAGGCCGGAATAAAGAACTGCTTTGCAGCTCAGAGTAAATGCTGTGCCCTAGGCAAGCAGGTGGGTGGGCTCAGTGACAGGGAGCTCAGCACAGACCTGTCAGGACCATTGCTAACCCTGCTCCAATGTAAAATCAAGAGGATGGGAGAGAATAAAGGAAAGGAGGAAGAAGAAAAGGGAGAGGGAAAAGTAGCCACGGAAAGCTGAGCTTTAAAGTAAGTGCGTGTGCTGCTTTGTGACCCCGTCTGCCTGCAGTCAGAGGGCAAGGAGGCCATGAGCATCTCCTAAAAAACAGATCCTTTCCCGGTGACCTCTGCTTGTAGTGAAGCAAGATCATAAATGACACGGTTGGTTTGGGAGCAATAAAACAATGTTTGACAGGAGCCAAACATTGCTTGTGTTGTAAACTTCTTAGAGATCGCTTGCCAGTCACTATGTACACAACAAATCAGTGGCTTCCCCATGCCTGCACGCAGAAACCTTAGAGTGTTTCTTGGAGGAAGGGCCATCTCTTGTGGAAGACTTGGAAGGTGACTCCTGAGGAATGATACACATTGTCCTCACAGCCAGAGGCAATGGAGAACAATGGGTGTAAGAAGCCAGAGGACTGTAGGCTTTGTAACAAAACAGGGCAACTGGAATGGATGGAGGGACTTTGGATTTGCTCACAGACAGATCCTCCACTCCTTGTCCCCAGTGATCTGTCCAGGAATCCCACAGCTGATGGTTCCTACACTGGATATCTGAGAGCCATTTATGCCCAGTACTCACCCAGCTGAGGCTTTTAAAAATCCTCTGCAGAGACACAGCGCTGTTCCATGTAACCAAAGGTGAGCCCAGTGATCAGAGGTTGGTACCTGAAGATCTTTGACTTCTTCCAGAGGAAAACACCAGCAAGGTCCTTATTTGGCTGCTGAATGAATGTTCTGCTTATTTTTGCTTTACCACCAGTAACTATATATATATATATACATAAACTGAGATATTTGGATGTGTCTCTGCCAGTATCTCTGTGCTCTCTGAACTCCTCTGCTACCACTGCTGAAAGCACAGTTAGTACAACTTTGTGAAGTCACCACTGCACAGGGACCTGCTGGGTGTTGCTCTGCTGGTGCAAGGAGATCACCTTGGCGTAGAATCATGGAGCTGCAGAACGGCTTGTGTTAAGCAGACCTTAAAGCCTACTCAATTCCAACCCCCTGCCATGGACAGGGCTGCCCCCCACCAGCTCAGGCTGCCCAGGGCCCCATCCAACCTGGCCCTGAGCGCCTACAGGGATGGGGCACCCTCAGCTTCTCTGCGCAGCTGTGCCAGCACCTCACCACCCTCTGATAAAGAATTTCCACCTAACATCTAACCTAAATCTCCCCTCTTCTAGTTTTAAACCATTCCCTCTTGTCCTATCCCCCGTGGTTCTTTACTTATTTTGGTTTCCTTATCTCAACCAAGTCTTCTTTCACAGCGACAAATGTGAATATTCTCCCATCCCCAGCCCTCAACCTATCATCGAGCAACAAGCCAGGATGCAGAACTCCCGGTACAACCCCTCAGCCACGACCAACTTGACGATGCCACATCCCTGCCATAACACAGCAGGGTTTCGGAAGTCCTTCACTCCCTGGTCATGACGCTACGTGCGGTACACTCACCTGGGGGAGCCGAGCCAAGCAGAGCCGAGCCCGTGCCATGCCACGCCGTGCGGAGGCGCAGCGGTAAGCGGGTGCCCTCTGGCGGTCGCTTGCGGAGCGTCGCGTCGCAGCCAGCGGTGCTCGGGAAACTTCCCAACCTGCGTCCTAAGGAACTGTCTTGAGGCCATTGCTCTAGAGACTGCATGGAAAATTAGGGTCGGCCAACTCCCCGGGGCTTAATGGGCTGAGTGGTCTCCATTTGCACATTTGAGCAGTATAAAGTGCCGGTGTTGGAAGGAAAGATGGACTGGGCGAGCGATGGAGCTGGGAAGGGGCTCACAGCTGCTTCAGTTCTTCCTTTCATGGAATTATGGCAAAGCTTTAAAACAAACACCAATAGGAATTATATCTCCTGTCACCCTCCCCTACGCACACTGCTCAGTTACACACACACGCGATGGGATCAAATCCTTAAGGAGAGAAAATAAAGGGGAGAGCGTGGAGGTGAGGAAGTGAGACGATGCATGAGGAGGGCAATTTCACTGGGAGGGGTGCTTTGAGAGGTGAAGGTAAAGTGAGGAGACCTGGGACCAAAGGAGCTCTGAAGTCTGTGGGAAAAGGCCTGAAGGGCAATAGCCCGAGGCTCACCGAGCAGCTGCTCCCCTTCCTGTGCCCTTTTTCTGTCTCATTTGAAGTGAATGGCAACCAGGAGGGTTGAGCAGTGCTGGAAGCCAGAAAAGTTCTCCTGATAACTCTAAACGCAAGCTGAGGTTCCGAACTTCAGATGCCTTATCTCTGTTCTCTTCACCACCTCCGTTTTAAGAGCTACCCTCATCTCAAATTAAGTGGTGTTACTGAGGTGATTGCTCTCAGAGCAGCAGGACGGACTCCTTCTGGCTCAGGTAGAGCCAGTGGGACCCAGCCTTGGTGCTCTTCATTTGCACTAGCTGCTCCCGCTCCCTAGGTGCCCATGTTCATAATCATAGAATCATTAAGGTTGGAAGAGACCACTAAGATCACCCAGTCCACCCAGCAGCCCATCCCCACCATGCCCACTGACCATGTCCCTCAGTGCCACATCCACATGGCTCTGGAACACCTCCAGGGACAGTGACTGCACCACCTCCATGGGCATTCCTGTAGCCCCAGCAAGTCCATGGCTCCGGGTAGGAGCCACCTCCCATCCAGTCCCAAGGGCAGCTCAGGGGTAGCCCAGAGGGAGATGATCTCATGTGCAGCCCTGTAGCCATGGGGGATGCTCAAGCCTTTCGAAACGGGGTGGGCTTCTTGGGGCTAGCTGTTCATGCGGCAGGAGACTGAGTGGTCCTGCCTACTGCTAGTCAGTAAATCCTAGGTGAGTTTCAGTAAAATTGCTACCAAGCTTAGATTTAATGAACACAGGAGTGTTTGTAAGTGGAGGTAAATGACACAAATTGAAACCCAGGATATGACTGTACCTGCAGAACTCAGGAAGCCTGGTTGCCAGGGCTGGGGCACTGGTGGGGTCTGGTGCTCCCAGGCTGTTCTTGAGTTTCCTTCTGCCGGTTGAAATCCTCACTCTCTCCTGTGAGTCATCTCAGGCTCCTTCAGAAGCAGCCCTGCTCAAACTGCAGAAGTTTTTTTTTTCTTCTTCTGGGAAAAAAACTGCCAGAAATAACTTTGTCTGACTTGGACGGCGAAGTGACAAACATTTCTTACAGTTTTATACACAGGCTTGACAAAACAACAACGAGGGCTCAGGCACCATGCAAAGAAGAACTTGGCAGCTGGTCTCTCTGCCCACACCTCCAGCAGAGTGCCAGGGAGGGAGCACCAAGGGGTAAGAAGTCGCAACCCTGCGGGCTCCACAGAGCTCAGAGCCAGCAGCTCAGCGTGGATGCTCTCCTGCTATGGGGAAAAAAGTGTGGTCTGACACACCTGAGTGTCACCGCCGAGGGGTAATTACTGCCATCATTAATGGTGCTGTTAGTGATGGTTTTCAAACAGAGGTGGGAGGTTAAAAGAAAGGAACTACGTAACCAAAGACTGGGCCCAAACTTACCCAGCGCTAAGACACGCAGACACACAAGCCTTGCAGTGACTTAAAACAGTTTAATGTAATTCCAAGACAAAGTGTGATTACATTTCTACACATATACAATATGCATATGTGAGTTTACAAATTCTGATTAATAACTCGTTTCACCTCAGAGACCGAAAAAATGATCAAAAAGAAACCGTGAATAACAAGCTATAACATAGTTCACCACAACGGGACCTCCTTTCTCACCCTACAGTTAGTAATATTACAATTAAAATAACTATATTCTTCTATAATGTATTTTCTGTTAAAATCATCTCATAAATTTACAATGCTATTATTAGTTTCCAAGACTAATATAAATTCACTCCATTTTTCTACAACGAAAATGATTATTAATTAGAAGCACACAACGTCATGATGAAAAACACAAGCATTTTCTTTTCGTTTTAGTAGCAAGAACTTGATTGGTTAAGAATTAGTTTTCTTGTAAAACATTCTAAAGCCAAGTAAAATATCCATTCTTATAACATACCTATAATATGAGACTAAGGAATAGGTTACATAGAGGTCTACAACACATTAGGGGTTGTTTTTTTTTTTGTTTGTTTTGTTGATTTTTTTTTTCTTTAAAAGAAGACACATTTTACCAAAAACAAAACAAAACAAAACAGAAGGAAAAAAGTGGGAAAAAAGGAAGAAAAAAAAAAAAAAGAAAAATGAAGGGACAATTCACATAGGAAAAAAAAAAATAGGCAGTACACAAGAAAATACTGTCGCACACGATAATTTTCACAAAGATTAACATGGATTAACACTCTTATTACAGAAACCGTACAGTGAAGGAACACAACGGCTCAGGGCTTTTGTGGGGTATCTGGGCTGAGATGATGCTGTAGAGAAAGAACCATTGGAGATGCAGCAGCGGTGACCGCATTTCACAGCTTCTCTTCTCCTCTCTCCCCCTTCTTAATTTAGGTGCAGTGTTTGTTAACTTCCACTTTCCATCCGGAGTGCACTGGCCCTGTGAGCAGTCAGAAGGTACAAAAGGCTCCCTCCACTCCCCCACTCTTGGTTTTAGAAGGATTTTACCATTTGGAAACAAAAACAAAACAAAACCAAAAGTTTCACCCATTGGTTGGCTCTTAACTACCCGGAGTCCAGCCTCCACCACTTCCCAGATGCCCCTCTCTCTTGTCTCCGTCTCGCTCCCTCTCTCACTCTCTCCCTCTCTCGCTCCTTCAATAAAGCTATTAGTTACACTTCCGCTCCTTTCAGAAATTGGATTTGGTATAAAAGACACAGGCTACGTTCTGGTTCTGCCCAAGTAGAGTCGGTACCCAAAAAGCCTTGGTTTCTCAGTTGGTGAAACGTGGGATGGGATCCTTTTTTACACCTGAAATGGTTGTGCCCTGGGATATCCATGGAAGTCTCATTTTGAGAAGAATACAGAGCAGAAATGAAATCAAATAAAATACAGAATCGAACGCAGAAGGAATAAAAAGGGGGGAAAAGATCCAGAAGTGTTGCATGTAACCACGCGATGTGGAAGCACTGCAGAAGCCTGTTACTTCCTTTCCGAGGGCAGCAGCACTACATGTAACCAGCAGATTCTATGGGATGTGCATTGCCAGTGGCGGAAACCCCTTCTTGCCTGACAAGCTGCAAGCCAAAGTATTCAATGGGACTCTGCCTCCTCCACTCCAGTGTGCTGGTGCTTGCGGGTCTGACCCCAAGAAGAGGCCAGGCAGGTGCTGAGGGCAGCCATACGCGGTGGTTGAGGAAGAAGGCACGCAGTACCTCAGCAGTACCATTTTGCCCAGCAGACATTTATACCGTGTTCACTGGTTACTCAAGTGGCAGAACACAAAAGACCAAGCCAGACAGCTAAGTGAGACAGTGCTGATGGGAACTGACATTGGCTAAGAAAACAAAGCTGACAAGGGGACGGTCAATGAACTTTGTATTTCGTTTGCTGGTTCAAAACGTGGGGGTAAGCACTGCTTGTAACAACGGGGTGAACAGACAAAAGCCAAATTACAGCATTGCCTCTGAGTGGCTGTCACACACCAAACACACACACGCACACACACACAAAACCTAAGTAAAACAGGAAATCACTAACTCAGAAACTAATTATTTGGCTAACGATTGATCAACAGTACAGTACGATCCTTCCTTTGAATATCCTTCATTCTCCTTACATGGGTATCTTCATCCAGATGAGGATCCTACAGAGAACAGTGACTTTGGGAGTACTGTGCTCCCTGCTTCAACCCAAGGAGTTCAATGAAGTACATAATCTAAACGAGCACGCACACAGCTTATCTGTTGGGCTACACGTGCTAAAATCTGCAGAGTGGGTGGAGTGTTTTCTCAACCAGACTTTGGAATACAGTGGATTACTTGATCTCTGGACTGACTTTCCAACACTATGTTATATCTCAAAACAGAATATACATATTAAAGACACACTTGTACTTTTCCATTTTTAAAGGGCAAAATTAAAAAGAGGCAGCTGTATCGAGTTTTTGAAGGTGTCATTTACAAACACATGATTTCCCTTAAAAAGTACCAGTTTAAATGTAAACTATAAAACACTGTAATAACTATAAAATGTAGCCAGAAAACTGTTTGAGTAGCCACAGTCTATTATTCAGTTCATGTCGGTTTAAAATGTGACTCATTAAATATCTTCTAGAAGGCCAAAGCATTTTACAGTAGCTATAAACATATATACTTACATGTGCATTTAACATCACAATTGATTAAAATACATAAAAGAGTAATCTATTCCTTGGTTTAACTCTCTCTCTTTAAAGATTCACTGTCGTCAGAATCCACTCAAGCAACAATGACCAGGGTGGGCATTTATCGCTATTCTGCCCATACAGAGTTTAGAGTCTTTGAATCGAAGTTCAAGCTGGCTACATGTTTTCAGAAAGGCTAAAACCAGGATGAATGCCCACATTTGAGGTAATTATTGCCATTAGGTCACAGTTTGCGTAATATAAGTGTATCTAAATCCTTCTGTAAAAAAAACCCGAGGGTACCCCACGCTCTGCTGGGCCAGCACCCAGGGTCCTGGCCAGTGGGTTTGCTTCCAAAGGGGCTGGTGGTCCCCGAGCACCGCAGCCGCCGGCTGACTGAGAGCCCAGGGCAGTGAGCCTGCAGCGAGCCAGTTTGGAAAAAAGAAAGGAAAAACAACAACAAAAACAAAACCGGGAGTTGCCATGAAAGAGACAGACACCATTTCTGATCAGAACTCCAGACCAAAGCTTTTCTGTCTTAAGTCCTTTCCAAACAAGTTGCTGGGGAAAAAGAAAAATTATCAAATCAAATCAAATCCGTCAGCATTAAACGTTAACTCTAGGCCAGCACTTCGAAAACTCCTTGGCTATGTTCTCAAAGTGGGATACGCTTTGCTCTGAGCGCTGTTGCCCCATTGCTTTCTGTTTCAAAGAAGAAACCTTGCTCTAAAGAAAGAAAGATAAAAAGGAAGAAATAAAAAGGAAAGAAAAAAAGAATCCCTGGCTGTCAGAAGTACACACAAGTATTTACAGGTCTGTGTGAGTCTGCACACGGTTCCCCTCACAGCAGAAGAGTTAAGAACAGAGATGTCACAATATTTATCAGTGCAGTAAAAAATATCATTTTGGGAAAAAAAATATACCTTTAGTATTGCCTTTCTTAGATTAACTACGATAAGCAAAAGATTAAAAACAAACAAACCAAAGAAACCCTTTATCCTCAAACACACACAAACAGTTTGTTATAGCAGCACTGCTAAAACTGGAAGGACAAAGCTAACCCGTAAATGAGAAACAGGAGTTTCAAACTAGAAATGCAGAAAGCCAACCTTCCAAGTATGCTTTGTAAGACTCTTGAGGAACCAAGCTCGTTCACGCTTCGCATCTCGCTCCTGACGCTGTAAATACTCTGACATGCATCCTTCCACCGACCACACCTGGCACAGGCAGGGCACAGTATGGCTGCCACAGCCCACATCCTGCATGCTGCCACATGTACCTGCAGCTCCTACGGGATACCAGCCACCCTGGGGAGAAGCCACTTCAAGCACCGGGCCCCAGGCTAGCAGCTCTAGCCTGCACAGAACCTGGGTTGGCCTCAGCGGCCTGCCAAGGCCTGGTGTACCACGAGGCCCAGATGGACAACATGGTGCCTCCCACAGCAGCCCTAACACTGTTTGCCACAGGGCTGTCACACTGGCCCAGAGCACCACTGCATCACCAGAGCCCAGGCATGCAGCTATGGCCTTGTTCTGCTCATGGGAGGAATTCTCCTTCTCCTCCTCAGTGCTGTGGTGTGGGGAGCCCAGTGGCACAGATCCACCTCCACACACATGGGACAAGCAGAACAAGTTGCACACATGGTTGCAGGCCACAGGTGGTGATTAGGGACCTTGGGACACCTCGTAAGAGCACTAGGGAGATTTGGGGACAAGGGGGTGACAGGGCAGACAGACACGCATTCCCATAGGACAGAATGGCTACATCAGCACCCTGGGCTAAGATCAGTTACACACACTCTGTGTACAGGCATCCCACAAACAGCAGGCTTCTGCAATGGGCTGACTGCCAAGCTGTGGAAAAACCCACTGCTCCGTCCAGCACCTGTGCAGAGGCCTCACACCGCAACACTCTTCGGGGTCCGACCCATGGAGCAAAACCAGAGTCCTAAATCCAGAGCAAATGCTACAGAAGCATGCAGATCAACCAGAAGCTTATTCCCACCAGGCAGCTCCCAATTTCAACGCCACGCTGTTGCCACTAACACATCTTAATGAAGGTGAATGATAGTGAGAGAAGAATAAAGTTTTTGACATCCCCTAAAGTTTAGGATAGCAGCAATATTTAGTGTGAATTTCTCTGCTTATCAAGCTAGCTACTTGAGATTACAATAGAAACTTGAGAGAGAAAAAGTAAAAGAAGACAAAAAGAGGCAATTCCACAGCTCATCACTGCTGCCTGGCAGCCGTGGCTTGGTTTGGTTTCTGTACCGGCTGGGGGGTCTCTTCCTCTCTCTCTTTAATAAAATTTTCTTTGGTTAACAAAAAAGCTGGGTTTATCGCCCTTCAAGTTTGCAAAGGGAATTTCCTTCAAACCAAATTGCAAGATATGATCCCTTGGAAGTATAAAAAAGGAAAAATGTCAGACAGAAGTGTCCCTTTACTTGGAATGCTTCGGGTATTATGACAAAATTGCTAGAGAGAGAAAGAGATCTGATGAGGACTGATTTGTTAGTGCAATCATGCACAACCCTGCTGAGGAAGATGTGATCGCATTTGCTCTCTCAAATGACTGGATTTGACCGCGACTGCACTGGGAAGTGCTTCCGTTTGGGTCTCTCATTCTGCTCAGGTCAATTGTTTTCTCCACACCCTTCCATGTTCTGGTTTCACAGCAGTAATCTGAACATCCACCCCCAAGGAGTGGCAACGTCTGTACTTATTTCTGCTTCCCACACACGGAGAAAGCAAGATAAAACAGTGTGGAAAGGGACTGCCTTTCCATAGTGCCAGCCACCAGCCATCCTTAACACTTCCAGCATCTAAACGCTCGCCCTCTCTCTCAAGTTTCCATGCAGTTCATTCCAGGCATACAAAGAGCACCAACCCAAACATGCCAGTCCTGATTCCTCCCCAGAGGACTCTGCAAGCAAAACAAGCTGGCTGTTATTACATACGTGGCACTGATAGCATGCAAAGCATTTGTTTCCTCTGCTAATTCAATCAGGTTTCCCCTGTGCCTACCAGCGCCACAGTTTTCCATCCTATGCCTTTGCATGGGCGTGAGGGAGGAGGTGTTGAATTCCATCAGAAAAAAATAACTCTCAGTGTTGCAACACCATACCAATTCAATGGTGATGCTACTCATCCCTTGCCACCAGTGTCCCTTCACCATGATTCTCCCACCCCTACAGCTGGCAGGTCAGCAACTCCAGTGAGGGCAATGTAACAGGCCACCTTCCACTGACAAGCATTGCTTCTGCTGCTCACGTGTGCCACACTGCCCTGTCCAACACCCCTGAAATCAGATTAAAGCCCGAGTGGGAGAGCAGACAAGATAGGTACACAGGGAAAACACTGTTAATACAACTGAAATATGATTGCGACTGAGATTACAGCCTTCCATGCTTCAACAGTCCTAAGCCAGAGAAGCACATAAACAAGTAATTAACTCAAAAGGTTTAAATCTATTCTTTAGCAAAGCACTCAGGTGCACGATTAAGTCTCTGCTGAAGTCCTATCATTTTTTAAGAAGTATAAATTCAGTCACTGCTTCCCCCCATACTAGCAGAGCAAACTGAAAACATAAATACCTACATTCTAGAGACTAGAATAGCTTAATAATAACATTTGACAACAAATAATTATAAAAGAAGAAAAAAATCTACATCGGGGGAAAAAAATGCCAACCAAGCATCTGTGAACACCTCGCTAGTGCTCAGAGAGAAGGAGAGGTGAGAAACCTGCTCTCTGCAGCTGTGTTTTACCCAGCAAAAACATCCCGTGCATACCAGTGTTGTTCATCCAGTGATGGGACTGGGAGCCACCTGCCCTCCTTCACAGTGGTTCCTCTGCTAGTCCTGCTTCTGGGGAGCTATCCATCTGCTTTTGCCTTAGGGAAAACCCAATCTTAACACATAGCGTGGCCTCAAGTTAATTGTAAAGGCCACCTGATCATGGCCTGGAGCACATGGGTCTTGATCTCATATAAATGTCCAATCAAAGTAACCTGGAGCTAGATCCTAAGCCTCACCATCCCCACCTGCCTTTAATCAAGCTCCCCCTGACAGATTGTTGTTAGCTGCTGTTTGGTTTTGGCCTCTGAATGAATCTTCCTGGACTCCTGAAATGCAGATGGGGAGTGGAGGACACCTCCTGCCCCTCCAGGCTGTCTCACAGAGCCGCACGCTCCCCCCTGCCATTTCATTCTCAGGACAACCTTGCTTCCCCTTCCTCCTGCTGTGTTCACTAACGCAGCAACCCTTCTGATGCCACCGACGAAGGGACATAAAATTAACAACAATAACAATACTAAGAGAAAAAAATAACACCAAGATTAAGGAATGCATGTGCAATTAAAACCCGGAGTAAAATATAATAACAATAAAATAATAACAATAATCGTAACAACCATACAATAAAATAACATTATCTTTCCTTTTCATGACACAAGCAGCATGACACTATCATTCCTGAACCAGTGGGACAGGAGAGGAATGCAACAGAATTTCAGAAAGAGAACAGGGAATTATTTTTCTGCCCCAGATGAAAGGGGATGCGTTGTATTTCCAATGGAAGGCGTAAGGTGCACAGACTGCTGGGAGATCGCATCCTCACCTACAGTATATTGAGCTGGAATCAAGGACAGGCAGGAAAAGGAAACTGTGCAAGGACAGCCCATGAATCAGAGCTGGCAACCAGGGAGGTTACCTGGTGGTTTGCCAGAAGGTAACAGTCTTGTTGCCCCATCTGTGCGTAGTAGGATCCTCTCTACCAGGCCAGCCAAGCACTGACCACAAGACAATGCATTTGCGCTCGTCTTTCTGTCAGCTTCCCTTCTTCAAAGAACCTCCTTCCCTATTGCTGCCAGGGAACCCATCCCTTGCCACCACGATGACGAGCCTGCATCTTGTGAAACACTTAAATACTTCATGCTCTAGTTACCGGGAAATGAGGAGTGGAACTGAGCAGCCACGTAGACTTCAGCTTTCACAGAAACTTTCTATCAGACTCACTTCTCTCCTTCCTCCCAAGCCCTTCCATAGACAAGGGTACTTCAGAGACACTTCTAAATCCCGATGTAGCAGTGCAACTGCCACTACCAGAAAAACTTCCATCGCTCCTCGCTCCTTGGCATGGAGGACCCACACTAGAGCGCATCCCCGGCTCTAGGGACACCCAACTGCAGGAAATATCTTCCAGAGCAAGTTTAGGGGGAGGGGGGGAAATGCATTCTGCCACAACTGTGTTACAGTGGGTAAGGCCCAACTGCTCTCAGTGCGTTATCATTTATGAAACCTGAGTTTGAATCCCTCAACTGGATTTTGCCATGCTTGCTTTGGTACTCCAGTTTACCTCATTCCTGATCCCCTCCCACTGACAAATATAGTGAGAGCTGTTGACAACAGCTGCTGTTGCCCTATCCCATGGGCTAGGGTGTTGCTCCCATTTCAAACACACAACTAGGACAACCTGATGATTCGGGAGGACTCCGTCCTTCTACTTTACCATCAGCAAGCAAAAGGATTCAGTTTTAGGGGAGGAAAGCTGTTCTTCCAACAGGAAAAAAGAGGCCAATCCACAAACACATCTTCAGACCCTCTGGGAAGCATGCTGGATGTCACAACAATCCAGTCCCTTCCAGCCTATCCAGTGTTAGAGGAAACATCCTGATACACACAATTCCAGCCCCAACGAGCCTCCCCAACACCATGCCAAGTGAGCTAAGATCGACGACGTGGGAAAAGGAAACACCACCACCAGAAGAAGAAAATCAGCAATAACAACCCAAAAAGAAAAAGAGCTGAGATTAAATTCCGACTAGCCTCAGTCAGTTTCTAGGAGTACCAGTGGAAGTAAACCCTTAAACCGCATCTGTAGTTCGGTAAGGCACTACGAGGGAATGATGTAAAACTAAGACTGTGACAGCTGTAATGGCTGTGCCGAGGAACACACCACAGAAAGAAGGCAGCATCTGCACACACACACACGCACACACGTACATACATACCTGGACAATCACATTTCTTACATGCCTATGTTATATCACTTTTCTTTGTGCAATCACATTGAGGAATAATCTATTGGTATCGTTGAAGTTCAACACAAAAGAGTAAAAAGGGTGTATGACCTGTAGAGTGCTACATTCTACCGGGGGCAGCTAAAATGTCTCCTCCTATACTAAAACGGCTAGGGATTAAAAGGAAAACTTCCAGATAAAACAAAAGAAAACAAAACTGAAATCCAACATACATTATTAGAGATCTCATTTAGGAACAGAATTTCTCAGGGATTTATCCAGTGTGTTCAAGGAAAGGGTAAAAAACAACCCCATTGCTTCTGATCTTGACCAGCACTGCGTGGCCTGTTTTGCCCACATATGTTTAAGCAAATCAGCCTTGAATCAGAATTTAAGAGTGCTGAGACAACATCTCCTCCTCCTCCCTCAGCCTTCTTTAGCCACTTTCTATTTCCAGAAGAACCCCAAAGCCTCTTGTGTGCTTTGGGATACAGAGACCACAGCCAAAAATGGGGCAAAACCCTTTGAAATGCTGGATAAATCCCTAATCCACACACCTACTGGATTAAATGCCTAATGGATTTTATTTTAGGTGTTCTGGACAACAAATTTCTAAATGTAGCTCACTATTGGATGAAAATAACCTTTAAAAGTCTATTGGTGAAGTTCTTCAATACACAGGACCCGCTGGAGGGTCCTTCTGCTTCTCTCTCTCTAGTTTGGTGCAGAATGGTTGGGTTTTGTGTTTTGTTTGTTTGGGTTTGTTGTTTTTTTTTGTGGTTTTATATTTTTTTCTGTTCTTTTTTTTTTTTTCTTTCCATTTTCTTTTTTTTTTTTTCTTTTTTAAATAAAAAGTGTAGAATTGGTTCTCCCCTTTTTTTCCTCTTTCTCGCTTCTTCCTGAAAGTCTCCTTCGTTCAAGTTTCCCACGAGCCTCCCATTGCATTGTTATTTGTCACGTTCTTCAGTACAAAAGCAGCCGCCTCACTCCCCCGTGGCGGGCACGTCTCTTGCTCCTTATTCCAGTGTTTAGATGTAAGGGTACTGGTTGACCTTGGTGGGGCTCAGTGGGTATCCAGTGTAGACTGTGGAGGCTGGAGAAGCACTGATATAGGTCTGATGGGCAAACTGAGCCTGGTACTGACTCGGGTGGATGGTGGGCGAGGGCAGAACCCGTGGGCCCATGCTGACGGGGACTTGGTGGACGATGCTGGCAGGGTAGGTGGTGTGCTGCACAGCGTGCCGTGCAGACCCTTGAGAGGCCACCAGGTGTGCGACGGTGCCCGTGGAGCCCAGGGCGGCCGGGGTGGTGTATGTGTAGAGGTGGGGTTGGGTGGGCAGGTGAGCAGCGGCAGCCGCGGCCAAGTGAGGATGAACTGTACCGTGGCTGGGACTATTGTGCGGGAAAGAGTACGGGGCCTGAGCTATCGTTGGAGTGATGTAGGCTTGCTGTCTCCGATGACTCCCTGTGCGATCACTCGTGATGTGCTGCTGGGCCTGGATAAAGACAGCAATAGTGATAACCGGTTACAAGACAAGAGATGGCTCTTCACATCCTCAGTGGTGCCTGGGGGCCACCCCATAAAACTGGGACAGCTTCGGGAAAGTCCCCAGCTCTTCTCCTGACATCCTCAGCATCACCATAATCTTCCCTCGGGAACAGGTGATGGCAAAGGGTCCCTCCCAAGCCTAGCAAGACCCTGTAGCCTTACATGTACACCACAATGGCCTCTAAACTGAGAGCAGAATTCCCCGCTGTGAGTCACGACCTGCTAACACAGCTCCCACGGCTTGGGTCCTAAGAACACTTCCACAACTCCAATCACTCGCACAACACATAGCTTTCGTTACTGAACTCTGATGGCATAATACAGTGCATGGATATCTCAGGGGAATTAAATCACCTAGCTACACCTGAAACAGGCCATTGATTTTTGTTCAGTTTGGGTCTTTGAGGTTATCATTTCCAGGAGAAGTAAAATAACTACTTTATTTTTTAAAGATAAAACTCTGCTCGATCAGATCCTGCAGGTGCCTGGCGCCCTCATCTAATCAGCTGTGATTAGTTTAGCACAGGCAACTTCTTTTAGCGGGACAGTAACAATGTCCTTTTTCAGAGATCTCTTCAGGTGCCATGGAATTCTATCAGACATTTATAATTATGGTGTAGCGAGAATATTAAATAACAAAAAAAAAAGTAGGAATTAGAAGGCAGGAAGAGCATCACTCCATGTTATTTCCTTCCAGTTTTCCAACTCTTTCCATCCTTTTAAGAGCTCCCTGTGCTCTAACTAGTTTAAAATATGGCAGCTACACCTCTCCTCTACTCTTGGAAACAGCATCTCACCCACTGCCTCCATTTTTACTGGCTTTTATTTCAAGCTAGTTCAAATTTCAACTAAATTTTGAGGGGAGGGGACATTTTTTCTCCTACAAATTATTTTGTTTTAACCCAGTTCTGCTCTGGAAGCAAACAGGCACTGTTCTTTGAGCTCTCCAGACATTCTCCTCTGGAAAGAGGATAACTGCTGTAACTTCCCTACTCATCACCTCACTTCAGGAAGAAGGAGGACCCAGGTGCAGTCTGTGACAAGGGCGTTATTTAATTAAGCTCCTGGAGAGTCCCCTGGGCATTCAGATCACAACATCTTGAGAACCGCCTGATACCAAGCAATGGGATTTTGTTCAGGTCTCAGCCCAGATTTATCATGGAATGGATCAAACCCGTTATGCAACAAGTGGTCATGTTTATGCTTAGAGGTTTGGTTTTGCCTTGTCACATCTGATGGAGACCTTCCTTGAAAGATACTCTCCCTGTACTTACCTACAGCTACAGAGACTTCAGACTTCCCTACACAGCCCTGTTTCACCACCTTGTGTCTGTGCAACTGCACCCTCCTCTCTTACACCATTCCCACTCACACTCTTAGATCATTTGACTTCCAAACACATGTTAAGAATACTACCAGCCCACTCACAGCTGGGATCTGCACTGCCTCTACTGCCAGAGCTAGAAGATCAAGCTCTGCAATGAAGCTGAAATGAGTCCATCAAACTCAATACGAGGCCCAACTATCATTAGGTTAGAAAAGGACAGCCCACACTGGAGCAGCAGTGGGTTGCAGCTGGGTGATACATCACCAAAATCTGTCTCAATTGACTTACCTGGCTTAGATTAAGAGGCTGTTGCTGCTGGAAATGTGCTCCTGGTCGCTGCTGCCTATAGGCAACGGCTCCAGACGAGCTCCCTGAAGAGTGACCGCTGGTGGAGGTCACGGTGCTGGAGGACTTGGACTTGTAGGAGGATGAGTGGTGACTGGTGGTGACTGTGCCAGGAAAGGAAACACATTTGTAGCTTACATCACATTCTTTAATTGCTCACCCTACCTTTTCCTCACTGAGTCTCCTCCAGAGTGGCTTTGAGGAGGAGACATAAAACAGAAGCAGGATAAGAAAATGGTTTCTCTTAAGAGATACCTCAGCAGTACTTCTTATACTCAAACCAGACTGTCATCCTAGAGGCAGACAAGCAGATCTGGACCCCAAACTGGCCCTGGAGAAGGCTTTACAGATCCTTCAGAAGTGTGAGAAACTGTTCTGCCAGTAGAACTGTATGATGCAGGTACAAATCCCAAAGAGAGGAAGGAAAGTACACTGTGCACAGCACAAAAAAAGCCCTGGCTTGACTGACCTCATGGTGAGTAGGAAGGGAGGGAGAGCGAGCTAGTGGGGAGCTCACCCTCTGAGCCTTCGTGTTCACCAGCAGTGCATCAAAAGAAAAGACTGTCAAATAACACAACGCCAATTGCTTTGGGCCAAACTTCAACATAAGCCCCTTTTCAACATATTATACTATCTAATACTGCAGAGGCTTTGGATGAGCAAACCTCATCAGTCCACAGTGAAGATGCTGGGGAATTGTTCTTCCCAGAAACATCAATAAGTTCGGGTGAAAATGCACATGTGTTTTCAATCTTTTATGTGTTGTAAAGTAAACCTATGGAAAGGCAGGGAAGCAAAGGTTCACACTTGCATTTGGGAGCCTTTCCTTTCAAATGTTGAGCTAAAAACTGCATTCTGCTCTTGGGTTTGCACAGAAGTAACTAGGAGTAACACTTGCCCCCATGACTCCTGAATGTACCAAGGCACATAAGCAATGCAATACGGCTCCCAAGAACAGATGTGTCACTTGAGAGCAGGGCAGGAGCACGGTTTCTTTGGAAAACAAAACAAACAAACAAACAAAATGAAACTGAACAATGAGATTCTTCCAAGATAAATCATTTATTTCTTACTAATTCTCTTGACGGAAGAGGTGCAATTTACCTGGTGCCAGGCTATCACACTCTACCAACACCTCACTGGCCTGGGTTTTCAGTGGTGGCACGATGATCGTTCGGGGGTTCCCACTGCAGTGAGTCTCTGGAACCCCTTTGGTGTCGTATGTGTTCCCGTTATTCTGTCCTGCGCGATGTTGCGCGGCGTAAGGGCTGTTGTTGCTGGAGGAATCGGAGTAGGGGGAATCATGCACAGTGACACAGCTGATGACGTTCTTCCTTTGCTTGGACAAGGTGCTGAAACACAAGCACACAAATGGAAACAGTGAATGGGGAACTACCGACTTGGAAGCTAGCAGAAGACTCTGCCCACGGCAGGCAAGCGCTGCAAAGGCAAAGCACTCCCTGCGGTCCTTCACCAGTTGGAGGCTGCTTATGCCAGATTCTGGGCTTCGAAATTCACTCATTACTATTCTAGGGAAGCCTTTGTGGAGGTCAAGGAGTGAGTAAGACATTGTGGATGGATCTTATATTCACACTGCTTAGAATAGCACTGAATCAGACTGCCAGATTTATTTTCGGCCTGCTTTTTATATACGTGTGCAGTAGAGACCCAGCACTTATACTATGCTTTGTTGCAAGTCTCACCACCCACACAAAAATGTGGTGGTTTCTCCCAGCCTTCCAGCAACGATTTAATAATAGATGCTACGGATTTTCATGATTAAATCCCATGAATCTATAAAATACACTCTTTTCTATTTACTAATATACTGCAGTGGGCATATATTTTCAAGAAGAATTTGAAACTGAGGAATGAATTAAGAAAAGACAAGCAAAGTATGTGTCGCCATACAGAAGCTCTGTCTTTTCTTCTCTTTTTCCAAATAAGCACTGGGTCTCCTGGCTCTCACATGGATTATCAAGGTCCTGCTGTAGCTAATCTATCTATGACATCAAAAAAGTGATTAAAAAGGAACATCAACACTTCCAAGATCAGTGCTAGAAGTTCATTATACTAGACTGCGCGAGTACAACTGGGATTTGCTCTGCTATTGTGCCTAATTACTCCTGATGGTTTCTCCTTCCTGTTATGAGCTTGTTTAGGGGGAGAAAGGGAGAGTAAAAAGGAGGAGGGAGGAAGGGGGATAGTGAAGATCTGCTTAAATGGCTCACATCCTTGACAGTGCACAGACCTTGACTACAGAAAATAGCTGCTATGTTTCACTGATTGCATTATGTTGTTATGGCAACTGAAGTTTTTAAAATGATGAAAAGAAATGGATAGCACATAAAAAGCTAAGTAATTAGGCTTAATGGTGGAAACAGCCCCAACAGAAACAGAAATGCCACGGAGAAAAAGGAATCCAACTCTTTAACTTTTTGAGTGCACACTTTACAAAGAGAGAAGTCCTTTTCCCATTGAGTCTCACCTCTGTTCTCTCACTCTGGCCAGTCCAGCCCAGGTCAGAGCTGATTAATCTGGTCTTAGTTTGTGATGGAACCAATTGTTCTCTAGTCTCAGCATCACTTCTTGCCCAGGGAAAGGCAGAGCATATAGTTAAAGTCAGAGTTGAAGAACATTTTTTTTTTTTCCTGAATTGTTTTTCACAGTGCTGAAGGATCAGTGGTGGGTTCCTCCAACTGTCCCACAGCCTCTCCAACAGCACTCGCATACTGCAGCTCACCAGGACTTGCAACCATCACCTATCTTTTCCATTAAAGTGCTGCACTCACAGACAAGTTACCATCATACAAACTTCTCCCGAGCTATCAGCACAGTCCTGCCATGGCTCAGAGTGGTCACAAAACCATGATGTTCTAGGCACCGTGAAAAACAACTCATGAGAGGCCCCAGCTATCCTAAGGCAGTGACAAAACAGGGCAAGCAGAGAAGGAGGGGAAGCTGTTGCACAAGAGTCTGAAAGCCGAAAGCAATGTTTGCAGGGTGGGTAAGGTAGATGACAGTGAACCCTTGTACTCTGGCATTCCTTAAGGAGCTGAGGAGTGCTGGATTAGGAGTGAAATGAACAACAAGCCATCTTAGACGGTAACTACTTTATGCAAAGAAAGACATAGCAGTTTGGATACGGTGCTACAAAAGAAGAATATTAAGCCAATAAAAATGACTAATATTGCATCAATATTCCTCTCTCCTTCAGTAGAAATGCCTGTAATCATACATTTATGAGTATTCACACTGCTTGCCCTTTGCAGCTACCCTTGGCTGCCAGTTGGGAAGAGAGATATATTCTCTGCCTCTGACAGTTATTGCATTTTATAAAGAAATATCAAGTCACTGAAGAGTTTTCTGACAACTGATAAGGTCTAGCTATTCTTTTACAGTCCCTTCCCTACAAAAGGGGCTGAGCTACTGAACTGGAAATACTTGCTCTCAGCTGATACTTGACATGGGAAAGGCTGAGCTGTAGAACTGGAAGGGCATTTTTCTGTGAAATCTGTGATATTTATTGTTTTAGAATGAGCATATTTTTCACCAACTTGACTGAAGTTCTGCCAAAGCAGGCACCATGAGGAGTCTTCTACAAAATATTATAGCTCTTTGGTTAAAAGAAGAAAATCTTTGGTTACACAAGTGACCCCAAACCTAAACCTTTCAAGAGAAAGGGACCTTAGCAAGATATTAAGCTCAGTTCATGCATGAAAACCTGAGAAGGACCTGAGCTATGGACCTGCCAGGACTTACGCAAGTGCTTAGCACAACTAATATGTGTCGTTCCACTGAAGTCAGCTGGACTATTCCCGGTAATGGAGCTAAAGCACATAGGTAAATATTTGCAGGATTAGGGCCAAAGTGATTAGCCTTTTGATTCAGCAGGCTGCATCATTTCAAGTGCAAGAGGAGTTCCACTGGAAGCAGTCGGATTTTTTTTTCTTTAGGAAAGGAAGCAACTGCAGTTCATGTTAGAGAATGCAGGGAAGTCAGTCGGGACTATTCACACGCTTGGAGTTAGGCACCTGCTGTACCACAGTCTGCCTGAGAGATTAAGGGTGGGAATTTCAAAAGCATCAAAGGCCCAACTCATGCTGAAAATCAGTTGATTCACAGGCTTAAAGATACATGTTAAGCTGAAACGGGGCTTTTGAAAATTCAGCCCAGAAGAGCTAGCATTCCCCCTTCTCAAATCCTTGATAACCGACAACTGTGCTCCTTTCAGCTCCCTCTGAAGACTCAGCTCCTCTCCTCACCTTGCAGAAATGCAGAAGTTATCTGTGTGGGGTCCAGGCTGACATACTGCCTTCCCTGCTCACAAACTATCAGGGCTGAGAGCTTATCATAGAATCGTAGAATCACAAGGTTGGAAAGGACCTAGAAGATCATCTAGTCCAACCATCCTCCCATTGCCGTAGCTACCACAAACCACTAAGCCATATGTCGTAGCTGTTATACCTGTTGACACAGCACTTGCCTACTCAGCAAGCTTACTGTATTCCTATAACTCAGCTACAGCTTTTGGGGATGTTTGTGCTTACACAGAAAAATACTATTAAAAGTCTTGCCCCCTTCCTATTAAGCTCACTCCAGTCCTGGTAATTGCTTTCCCTCCTGCAAGCACAGTAGCAGCAGCATACATGATTTAGTAGCACTGAGAGTCGGCGTGTGCTCCTGGTCAGCTTGTGTGCCTGCCTGCTTTGTGTGGGTAGGTGTATTTTAATTTTCCAGATGAGGGAGAGGGGAAAGATTACCAAAGTGGCATCAAATCCATCTACGCAGACTGAAAAGCAATAAGTTATGAAGGCTTTTTAACCCTTAGTGGCAGGAGCTGTATCCTCCCTTTCAGCATCTGGGAAACTAAGCATTGCCATGTAAGCTTATTACTTTACAAGTTGCAGACCATTCCCACTCAGTCCTGAAGGGTTTAAGCTCAAACTCGGGCACAAAGGAATCCATGTTCACTGACCGTGCAGACACAGAGCAGGTTAACACCCTCAGCACAGAGCAGAAGCAACCCTCAGAGAAACTCTCTAGCATATATCACCCTTGTGAGTGCATAGTGTGCTCACAAGACATGGATCCTTATTCCCCACAGTAAGGTAGGACGTCAAAGAAAAACCTGATGGAGGAAAGAGAAGATAGTTTGTGCACAGGTACAACAGGGCCAGAAATGAAGGTGGGCGTCCAGCATGCTAATGGAAAGGTGCCAAAGGTAGATGTTGAGAATGAAATGTAGGAGGAAATCGAGGGAAGAAAGATGCTGAATTAGGTGCTGAAGCCTTACACACTGTCTAAGTAATGAATGACATGAACAACATCAGCTGTTGCAAGTTAAGAGGAGATGATTTCTACTTGTTGGAAGCCAAGCTCAAAAACTTGTTATGTGACAGCATAACACAAACAAGGTCTTTTTTCACTGAAAATCTCAAGTTCCACCAGAATCCCCCCAAAACAACCAACTCAGAGTCTAGGAGAGGCAGCCTTCAGTGTGTGGTTCACACACAGATTTGCAGGCCCTTCAGGGTGGACGAAGCTATGGCAGCTGAGGCTTTTAGCTCTCATGCTCACTAAGATTGCCTCCTTTTTTGGGGAAAGAAGGTGACTGTCCCACATCTGTGCCACTGAATTGGTGTGCAAGTACACCACAATACATTAGTTTTTTGTTTCCATTCTCTGCAAACTTCAGAATATGAAACTTTTGAGTCTGTTGCTCAAGAATAATCCATCTATTCTAAGAAAGTATAGAGTCAGCCAACAAAAACTCACACCACCACTACAATCTCTCTCTTCACACTGAGATCTTATGCCATGCATAGCTCAGTGCTGGGAACATACCCTTCTCTGTGAAGCTCAACCTCCGTCCTGACCTGTTAATCTGCTCTCACTTCCTTTGTGTTGGTATGAAGTATTTATCAAGGACTACACTGAGGCCATTTTATTAGGGTAAATAGCTACATGCTGTAGCTATTTAAGTCAAATACATTGAATTGTTTAGCAGGTTGTAAAGGTCCTGCTGCTGATGGTTTGCTGACAGTGCTACTGTCTATCTCTGTTATTTTAGGTATTAGCTGCATGTTGGTGTGTCTTCTGGAGATGGAAGGCAGCAATCTTTTTACCAGATGATTGTGGTTAGTCAACGTATTGCTATGCAGAGTCAGCCTGTTATCACGCACAAGCATAACATAGCCACAATAGGCTAGATGTCAGCAGTGAACTCCAAGCGGTATTTTGACCCTCACATACACATCAGCAAGTTGGCAAAAACACCTGGATTGTGCCTGCCAGCAATTTCTGTGTGTAAGGGGAATGAATGCCCTCTGAAGTACGCTTTACCATCATCGCAGCAGAGGAAATAAGGTAAATAACTCACATTACCTGTGTGATGTGGTGTAGGGAGCCTGCTTTGGCAGGGGGGTTGGACTCGATGATCCTAGAGGTCCCTTCCAACCCCTACAATTCTGTGATTCTGTGATCAGCTACCACTCAGTTGTAAGACCCACACAAAGACTCTGTTGTATAGTTTACCATCTTAAGGAAAAAGAAAAAGATACAACCCCGCAGTTGTGTGGCAGTGAAGATGGTCAGTGAGGCTGAAACTAGGTCTGCCTACACATTAGCTGTGGTCAGCTTTCTTGAGAAGGCTCTGGGGAGGCCTCATTGTGGCCTTCCAGTACTCGAGAGGAGCATATAAACAGGAGTGTGAATGGCTGTTTACAAGGGTGGATAGTGATAGGACAAGGGGGAATGTTTTAACACTAAGATAGGAGGTTTAGTTTAGATATTAGGAGGCAGTTTTTCACACAGAGGGTGGTGACACACTGGAACAGGTTGCCCAAGGAGGTTGTGGATGCCCCATCCCTGGAGGCATTCAAGGCCAGGCTGGATGTGGCTCTGGGCAGCCTGGTCTGGTGGTTGGTGACCCTGCACATAGCAGGGGGGTTGAAACTAGATGGTGATTGTGCCATTCTATGATTCAATGCTTCTATGATTCTGTGATTCTTGCCTGGGAAGATGCTGATTACTGTGAAGGAAAGCCAAGCTGAAGAGATGTTATTTGTAATATCAGTGGCAGAGTGAACAGCAGAGAAGTGAGAGGCCTTCCTGCCTCTTCTGGGTATAACCTAAGTAAAAATAGTTTCATTCAGTCAAAATTTTCCCTTTTCATTTTGACTATTTCCATTTATTTTTCTTCTTTGTTTTTGGTTTGAAAAAAGAAAGTAGAAAAAAATCCAGGAAACCATCAAACAGAAGTCTTATTCTCAATTAGTTAATTCCCTGACACTTTGTTCCCCTTTAAAAAAATAGTCCAAACTCTTTGCAATTGTGAAGCTCCCTAAATTTCACCATGTTGGGGATATTACAAACAGAAGAGAAACAAACCACCAAAACAGCGGGGCAATGAAACATGTCAGTACATCCTGCAAAATACCCTGGTTTTGACAAACTCATTTTCACAGAATTGTAGGGGTTGGAAGGGACCTCTAGAGATCATCGAGTCCAACCCCCCTGCCAAAGCAGGCTCCCTACAACACGTCACACAGGTAGGCGTCCAGGCAGGTCTTGAATATCTCCAGAGAAGGAGACTCCACCACCTCCCTGGGCAGCCTGTTCCAGTGCTCCGTCACCCTCACCGTAAAGAAGTTCTTGCACACATTCGTGCGGAACTTCCTATGCTGAAGTTTCAGCCCATTGCCCCTAGTCCTGTCCCCACACACTACTGAAAAGAGATCAGCCTCGCCACTATAGCTCCCACACCTCAGGTATTTATAAACCCGGATCAAATCCCCTTTCAGCCTTCTTTTCTCAAGGCTAAACAGACCCAGTTCACTAAGTCTCTCTTTGTAGGGGAGATGCTCCAGGCCCTTCACCATCTTTGTGGCCCTCTGCTGGACTCTTTCCAAGAGATCCCTGTCTTTTTTGTACTGGGGAGCCCAGAACTGGACACAGTATTTTATTTTCTTTCACCAGGAATTTGACCCTGAAAACCCTTGACCGTATCAATGAGGATGGTTCCCAAGGAACTGTACCCGAGGTCTCTCCTCTGTAATTTCTGCCTGGGCACAGGGACGGGGCCCAGTAGATGGCCCTCTTTGACAAGGCTCCACTGAGCAGGTCCCCCAGAGCCCATCTTGCACCACCTCCTCAGCACCTTCAAACAACGGAACCGCAACATTTTCAGATGACTATTGATTTGCAGAAGATTACGACAAACTACACTCATCATCAGTGCAAAATACAGGTGAGCAAAGAACGAGTAAAATGCCGGCCTGCCTGCTCTGCCGTCTGGTACTGCCTAAACACTCCGTGTGAACATCTGCGTTTTTCATTAGGTAAAAGAAAATTCTGCCCGTATCACACTGAATTCTTCACATTTTTCTTTTGACAATAAAAAAAAGTTGCTTCTCCTGTACTAGAGAAGCTCTCCGGTATTAGTCTGGTAACACGGAAAAGCTTTTCTGTCAGACTAAATCCAAACCGCTACAGTAGGATCATGTTTTATCAGTGTTACCCATCTTTTTTAAACTGAGACTTACAAACTCACATCACTGAACCATCTCCTACTTCTCACAGCGACAAGCAGCTTTAATCTCTCCTCACTGAGCAATCAGTAAAGCAAACATTTTAGACTCGTGGGTCAAAGAGAAACTTGTAACCCCACAGGAAATAAGAGAAGGAACTGCTGCAGCAAATTCAGGAGTGGATCCAACTTCAATGAAGTTACTGCAAAGATGCCACTGCTATCAACGAGACAGGATCAGGCTGTTAACTCTGACCGATCAACCGCCATGTTATTTCCCTGCCCTAATCCAAGAAAGATAATACTGTTAGGCTGTCACTCAGAGCATGTTTCAAGTTATTCCTTACTTTTCACCCCCATACCACAGCTATTGCCCAGCAGCTTGATATTTGCATAAATATGAGTGGGACAACACATTCTTCGCACAGTTTCGTTTTAGACACAGTTGCAGATCCTGAACATTTGGGCACCTATTACCATAAAGCACGTACCTCACTGTTACTCCCATTTTCTTGTAAACAAAAACCACGTAAGAAAACCCGGAGGTGCTTCCCTAAATGATATGCTCTCAGTGGAAAAAAAGCGAACAAACAAACTCGTCTTTGGCTGGGACAAAGTTTGTTGGCATTAAGTGCTGACACAGCTTCCTTGATTGAAAGCGAGTGACTTTTACTCTGGCTGAAAATCTGGTTTTGGACCTATCCAGGTCAAAAGGCTCTGAGAAAGCTGATTTCACTCTCTCTGAGACTTTAATCCAAAATTCTCATTCTGGACATGCTTTTTTTTGTGTCTCTGCCCCTAGTACTCCACTCGCTCTGGTTATATCTACACAGGCAGCCTTACTGATTCTAGAATTACCCATGGCCATGTAAAATGTCTCTACATTGCTTAGGAATTAAATTTAGCTCTTTAGCTTTGGCCTCCCAGGAATGCTGTAGTTCTGGCAATTTGTATAGGTATGCCATATGGATAGAAAAAGTAGCCAGGGATCTCATCCTAGGCAGGAACGTGTCCTGAATATGATTTAGTCATATGAAAGCCCGTTTATTTACGTAAGTCTGGCCCCCCACCAGATCTTGGCCAAACATTCAAATACCCCACACTCCCAACTTGATTTCCAGACATTCTCCAGAACTTTGTTCTGCCTCTCTCCCTAGAGGGGAGCTGAGTGAAGCAACTGATCAGAGAGCAGCCAAGTTGAGGTGGAAGCGGCAACTGGAGGCCTACGTGGCCACAGGATCACAGCTCTTCCTTCCACCTCAGTCCAGGTTCAAGATGATACGCAGGTGGTACATGTAAGTACATGTATGAGATCTTTCAAAGCCTGGGATCACAGCACCATGGTGCTGCAAATAGCTTCCCTAACTCGTGAAACAGATATCTGCCTTCTTCGTGTTGCCTACCTTCACAGCCTTACTTTTCAGCAACTCTTATCTTGTTCTTCTTTTCCTTTAAGAGTCCTAGAAAAAGGGACTCCTTATTTAAGGGACTCGGTTATTTCTAGTCCCAATCTCCACTCTGAGCTTTATCTAACCCTTTCCAAAAACACACTTTCTTCTACCAAACTAAGGATTATTTATTTATTTATTTATTTATTTATTTTGAAGGTGAAAGATGTGATGGCTGTCATGTGATCAGTTCCCCATGATAATCATTTCAGCAATGGTGAGCTTAAATTTGAGATGCACTGAGCAATTTCTTCCTAGTGGGGATAGGAAAGCAGAGGTGGCTGATGATGGGCAGGTTGAAACTGTGGCTCTAGACACCTGAACTGAATATAGCTCCTCTTTACAGATTTTTAGCTCCTTGAGGCCAAATGCATCTCATCTGCTCTGTGCACATCTGCAGCATTCCACTTATCACTGCAGCACAGAGATGTAGAGATATAGATATCTATCTCCAGTGATTAAAGTAAAATCTGCCATGGAGCATGTCCTAAATAAGAAATAGTAATAACTCTCTCCTGGCAGTACCGGAGGGAGAAGGTTAAAAAACTCCCAGCTCAGTTACCCGCATAAAGATGGTATGATTATTCAGCTGTTTGCACAGCTACTTCTCTACAACTTATAAAACAGAGTGATATCCTCTGACTGGCATCAGATGGGGAATCTAGGGTGTCCGCATGTGATCAAAAGGTGCTGAAAAGACACTCCTGGAAAATGCACTCCTCTCTCATCCACAGTAGATGATCAGCAGTGGCAGCTGCCCTGTGCTGCACTGGTTATTTGGGTGAAATAATTCTCCGAGGAGCAAACTCTGTCACCGCAGTCTTTATAGCCTCATCTATGCCTCTCTGCAGCCAGTCAAAAAGCCATCAATTTCTGTCACTCCTATGACAACGGTTCTAGGGTGTTCTGGAAACACAACCAGAGCTGAGCAACCCTTGTACAAATGTATTTACTCTTACTGAGCACTTAAAACACAAACCTTCACTGTTTTCATGTTCTTTTAATGGAAAATACAAGGTATAGAAAGCATCATTTAATGCTCTGCTTGGTTTACTTAGAATAAATAAAATAGAAAAGGCCATTTCAAGCTACTCTCCTTCCAAACCTTTCTTACCACCTTTGTTTTAAAATAGCTATCTGACTTGAAGGGCTCATTATCGTAGATTTCTAAAAGCTCCTTTGAACAGCCCTTCAAAACACAGAAAACTATTATTTCCTCTTAGAGATGAGAAACTAA
This sequence comes from Excalfactoria chinensis, assembly GCF_039878825.1. Classification (NCBI taxonomy): domain Eukaryota; kingdom Metazoa; phylum Chordata; class Aves; order Galliformes; family Phasianidae; genus Excalfactoria; species Excalfactoria chinensis. The sequence goes on along the minus strand of NC_092825.1, from coordinate 53,244,893 downwards.
GGCACAGAGAGACTATGACACTTCTCCCAAGTCCACAGCAAACGTACAGAATGACGGGGAACACCAGCTAGGTCTGCAAAGACCTCTGCTAGAACCTTGGCTCCTCCATCACCTTTCCTCCCAAACTAAAGTCCCAGCTGTAACAACTGGGACCTTACAGCACTCTGCCTCTTTTTCTCACCCACAGAGAGGAGAGCTGCTGCTCACCTGGTGGGTGCATGCTTCTGCTCCTCCTCTTCATCGGTGTCGCTGCTGATAGTGATGACGCTCACTGCGGGGCTGGGGGTGTCGGGAATGATTATGGGCTGCCGCTGCCGCTCCCGCGTGGTGCTGGTGGCCACGTCACCCCAGCCGCAGGTGACGGCAGTGCTGCAGGCAGGGCTGTTGTGCACCATGGCACAGCGAGGAGGCGTGTTTTCCTTCACTCGTTTCGACCGCTGAGGCGAGCTGATGGACTGAGAGGACGAAACTTCGTAGGTGGATGCATTTCTGGAAATGGGAAAGGCTGTTAGTTGGTTAAATCTCAGCTTGCTCAATTGCCGTGCCTTTTGACTCCCAGCCTCTCATTCTCTCACGCTGACTTATGGAGTCTGGGAAAACTGCAAAATCGGCACCATCACCTTTCCAAAGGTCAGAGTGCCTCACATGACTTATAATTGGCTGAAAAGTACTTCTTTTAAGTACAAAAACCCCTCAATTTCATTTTCCACACACATTTCCAGATGAGGAAAGCTGCCTCCCAGGAGTCCCTGCCTACAGTTTAGGTTGGGTAGTAAAGGCTGGTCACACAGCCCAGGAGAAAGAACCCAAAGGATAATCCCTTTCTCCTATACCAGGTGAACTGTATATATGCATCATGACCTATCTGTGGGGTTTTTCTTCTGTCCAGAAAAAAGCTTAAGGTAAAATTAGAATTTATTGTGGAAAACAGCGATCACTTATCAGGAAAACTGCTTTACTTAGTTGAAAATTTAATTTGCTACTTAAGAATGTTTTCAGTTAACGTTTCCTGCCCAATGCTTCATCCTCCAGATGAGGATGAGAGTATCAGAGTACCCAGACGGGAAAGCATACACTCAGTTTCATGTCATTCCCATGTGAGGATGCAAACACAGCGCCCATCGATCAGGAAGGAAAAGAACAATCTTTTTGTTATGCATTGAAAATAATGCTCAAGCCCTTGATTTCCCCCCATCTTCCTACTTCAGCTTCCCTGTCTGAAAGCTGTAAACAGCTCACTGGATTGGAGATCTCAGCACAGAAAACAGCACGGCACAGGTCTGCAGATGTGTTTGGTCTGCAGATGTGTTTACTGACCAAAGCCCACCTCGTTATTTTCTTCTCTTTTTTAAAATGTTATCTTTATTCTGCTTATTGCAGAGCATTCGCAGATGCAAAAAACACAAAGTTCTCGCTTTGTTCTACAGTGGGATGTGGGTTGCATTTTCAGTGTGGCCTAAAAGCTAACAAAAAGAATAGGTGGCATCTGTCAAAAGGAAGTCATTATGGACATATCACACTATACCAACTTACACAGGGTCTTTTGCATAACAAATGACTGCACGGTAGCATTTGCAGTGCTTTCTGAATACCAATGAGCAGCATGGAGTACCCTTCTTTCCAAAGGAGCACGTTCCTCATTTGGCTACAAAAGCATCACAATTAATGACAATGTGCAGCCCTAGAAAGCCGTTGCTCTGCAAGTGTCCAATTCCTCCCCAACACGGGCACCCTGCTCCTGCAGAGGGGTGGGAGAGGGGAGGCCCTGCGCAGGCATGCTTGTTGCAACAGGCGCTCTCTTTTACAGGCTTGCTGGGGACAGAGCTGCCTCTGCTCTACATTACGAATGGACTAAGACAGCTGGAGCTCACCCAAAGTAAATGCAACATTAGAGAGCAGATAAATGGGAAGGATTTAAATAGCGGCCTCTTAACTAGAGGAAAATTGGTTGTGAACTCCGAGCTCCTCTGGCCTGAGTCCAGTCACCCAGGAAAACCACAAGCTCCTCCGTTTTTGCCACTGTAGTGACCCATTTTAGTTCTCTTCTCTGCACTTATGGATCGTTTTTTCTTTTTTTTTTTTTTTTCCTTTTTTTTTTTCTTTTTTTTTTTCCCTTTAAAAAAAAAAGAAAAAAAAGAAGAAATGTATCTCAGTAGAGGGGCCATTCTCACAGCCCAGGGCACTTCCCCCAGGACAGCTGCACATACGTCTTCAGCAGCCCCATCCTGTAAGCAGGACCGCCATCCCACCATTTTAGCTGCACCAAACAACATGAAGGAGCACTCAACTTTCTTCTTACAGAGCCAAATGCTCCTACCTAGATTTAATAGATCCCAGCATCTAAGGAACGCTCCTGCATGAAGTGCCTTTACCAAATGCTCCCTGTCTGATGCTGCCATGATTAGGAAAAGATCAATGTGGTATCTGTTGCTGCTCTAGCTCCTGTGTTTGGTGCTAGAGAGCTTGAAGGCAGCCCACAGCCACCTCAGTGACCTTCAGTGTGTCAAACTTAGATTTGGAACAGGCTGCCCAGAGAGGTTGTGGAATCTCCTTCTCTGGAGATATTTAGAACCTGCCCGGATCTTTCCTGTGTAACATCCCCTGGGGAACCCTTTGCTGTAGCAGGAAGTTGGACCAGACGAACTCCAGAGCTCCCTCCCACGTCCTACGATTTTGTGATTATCATTCATCTGCTTCTGAAGGGGTGGGTCTTACACACAGACATCAGGCACCTGTTCCTGAAGGTGCACTGCCCCACAGCAGCATAATGACCTGTATGAGCAAGGCCTGAGCCTCCTGTCCTGCATCCCCACCATGCCACGTGGTGTTTGCTGGCTATAAAACACACCCAACTGCCCCTGAATGAAGCAGCAGAGAGTCCACTCACAAAAACTCACGGGCAGTGGAACAAGCTTTATTTTGCCCCATAGGCTTCTGGATACCTGACTCCTATCAGCACGCCTGCATTTCGGGCCCACCAAGGCCAGCGGCGGGGTCGGGCTCACTCACCGAGGCGCTGACTGGTGCTGCTTACTCTTCCTGGCGGAGGTGGTGGCGGCGGGCGGCTGGCGCATGACGTGAGCAACACCCACATTGACGGGCTGGGCTGCGGGGAGAGTCACATGGCTAGCTAACAGCGCGGGCTGCTGCATGATGGGATTGTAATGGCTGCCGTGAGCGTGGGTGTTTCTGCAAAGGGAGGAAGACAGGGACATGTTTAAAATACGACCGGCGGCTCCCCAGCAGGCTTTCACCCCATCACCAGCACTGAGGTTCTATCCTTGGGGCTCTTCGGTGCCACGGTTTATCCCCAGGAAGGACTGTCTCCCCCCCAAGGAAGTGGGCACTATGCTGGGCTTGGGAGATGGTGAACAGAGAAGCTGTCCGTAGCTCTCAGACAGTGGAACACAATTTGCTGCAGGGTGCCAGAGGCAGAGGCTGCAGTCCCTGGCCTTTCCCTACAGCTTCACAGCTTTGTGAGGCCATAGCCAACAGCCTTCTCTATCACTGGTGGCTTTCTAGGCCTTCTTCTCCAGCACTGGGGACCACTACAGGAAGCCCTGAAGTCCAAGCAAAAAATCACACAGATCCAGGGTGGGTGACTCTCTGTATGAGCTTCTGACAGAGACCATGAGGAGCATGGGAAGGCTGGAGAAGACAGCAGGACTGGGAGCACACTGCTCTGCTTTCTGCTAGAGCAGCCTAGGAGAGAATTTCGTTTCATTGTGCACTCTTGCTGCCCATGGGATACCTGAGAGTGCTCCATGACAATAAATAAGCTGCTGAATACCCACTCTCAGAGACGATCTTCATGCCCTCATGCTCATGTGCCAGTACCCCAGCCCAAAGGCCATCATCACACATGTGCTGGCTGTCCCATGGGCAGGTACACACATTCTCCATGTGCCAGCGATTTACCTCCAGTCTGCCAGTGGCTGGGTGCCTGCCATGGACTCAGGGATGACGGTTGCGTGCTGGACAGAAGTATGGGTGGCCACCCCAGTCAGCTGCTGCCAAGCAGGAGGGAGCAGGATCTGCTGTGTGCCACTGGGCCATGCTTGCTGTTGGCCAGAGGAAAAAGCGTTTCTTAATAAGAATAATCATAAACGGCATATTAGCAATCACCCCCACCCAGCTGCAGCTCCTCGTAATAACTGTGGTTATCCTACCTAGCACTTGGTGCCTTTCAAGTCACAGATTTTGAATACTTTTAGGAAGCAGTAAAGTTATCAATACAGAGAGCACAAAAGACTTCCAAAGCAGCAGCTGTGTGTCAGGTTAAACTTGGAATGGGAGAGAGTGAAACCGGCCTGCATTTCAATCTAAACTTCCAACAGATTAACACGTTTTAATTTTGACTATTCAGATCAACTGGGACTTACGGTCTTATTAAATGGGACTTCTCCCTGCCTCCAGCCAATTTTCCTTCTGACCTCAACAGACCCTAAAGGACTTCAGGAACTTAAAGGAGAAAGCTTAAAAGGAGAAAGAATTTCAGGGATCAGGACAGAGAACAAGGGGCTGAAGGCTTTCACAAAGACAGGAATGAGTTTGGGGGTTCTTTACAGCAGGGACATCTTGCTGCCTAGTCCGGCTACCCATGAGCCTTAGTCAAAGTAGAGGGGAGCTGTACATAGCTGCACATCGCATGCCTGTTCCCTTCATACGCTCTCTGGCTTTCTCTCAGCAAGTGCCCCCCTTGCAGGGTGGAGATCTCTGCCCTGTAAGTCAAGTCATCACTCTGCTATGCCGTCATCCCTCAGGTCGTCCCACTCCACCAACTCCACATGAATCAAATCATTTTTTGGCTTGGTCACACTGCAATTCTTCTAGAGGGAAACTTTGTTGTGTGCTGCTTGGGCTGGGGAACGCAACCCTCCATAGGCCCATGTTATGCAATCTCACAGCCGTGTGGAGGCTACATTTTACAGAAGGGAGACTTCATCCAGGCATGCATCCACCCCCATCTCTATCCTCACAAGCATCCCGTAACCTGTACCCCAATCATCCTGTAACCTGTACCCCAATCACCCTCTGCCACCCTCAGTATAAAGACGAAACTTTTCCCAGTTCCTCTCCACATTTTTATCATCTTGTAACTGTGTCATGCCAGATGAAAAGGCTGCTCTTATGAGGCCTCTTAGCAACATCTGCAAAAGACAGATTGTCATAGGGCTTCTGAGAGCTCTTCATCTCAGCAGCTGCAGCCACGGTCTGGTGCTGGTCAGAGCAGGTAGGAGAAGGTAGTGAAAAGGTAAAAGATCAGGTAGGAAATTTCATTATTTATTTATTTTTAACCAGCTTTGAATTAAAAGATGAGACTCAACTACTGTTGTGCTCGTTCCCAAGGGGCTACCAGGATTTACTTGCAGAGAAAACTGATTTCCTCCCTTTTTAAGGAGGAGAACTGAACAAATGCAAACTCCTTTTCCTCCTGCAGAGCATAAATTTAGATTCAGTGTCAGGGTCCAGGCATAAATTCCTCACTTATTAGGTAAGGACCACTGAATCATTTAATCTGCAGATAAGACTTGTCTAGGCTGATCCACCAGCACAGCATGCTGTGCTTACACATGGGAGGCTCGTGCCTGCAGCCTCAATCTGTTCTCAGTTATTGCATTACTTTGAAATTGTGCTGTTGTGTCAGAGTGCAGTGCTGGCCTCTGCTCCCTGGAGGTGGTGCAGCCCCTGGTGCAACTAAATTCCCACCTGTGGTGTAAACAAGAACAACTAATGGAATAAACGTGTTTGCTCTGAAAGCTGGTAGCAAGACTTCTATGGGAAGAAATATTGCTGGGATGGAGTTAAAATGTGAGAAATTCAAGCATTCAGAGCACTATCCAAGGACCGAGGACAGTTCTGGGTCATGTCACAGAAGTCTGACAGAGGACTTTGTCCCTCTTGAAATCTGAAGCCGAACAGAGACATTTGTAAAGATGGGATCAGCCCATTTTCAACAGCTTCTGTGCATACAGTATTTGGACAAACTTGCTCGGGAGGCAGCAGGCTCTTTGCTGCCTCTAGGAGTTGGAGTTTGGACAGTCTGGTCTGAACAGCGTTTGATAACCAGCTGTGCATGAGAAGAACAGCTCACAGCTCAGAGAGACACACGGTCATCCAAAGATCAGATGTGACTACAATGCATTACAAAGGAGCTGTGTTTTTCCATTCAGGAAACTGGAATCGGGTACAGATTTGTTTATGAGACCAGCTGCTCAGCCCGAATCGAGCAAGGCCAGTGGACACCAGATGCCACCAGCGTCTATCAGAGAGCCTCACTGTCGGAGCAGAAGCTAATGTTTCTCATCATGTGAGACAGACAGATATACCAGCCGACAGAGACTGCCTCTCTTCTATTAAATCAAAAATAAAATCTATGTAAGCGAGGAGCATTTTTCAGAAACAGCTCAAATAAGCCTAATCAAAGTGGCAGTGCAAAAAATGTCAATAGAAAGTAGCAGAGGGCAGCCCACGAAACCAGAGTTCTTGTAACTGGGACAGGACAAGCCATATGGATCACAGCTTCCTCAGAGTGCTCGCTGCCACAGAGTGGTGACCTGAGAGAGGCCACCTTGAGAAGAAAAAAGGAACTGTAGGACCCAAGGTCTTTTAGGATCTTTTAAGATCCTATGGGCTTCAGCATGCTTCAGATCAGACCCTCATCCCTGTACACCAACACTGCAACAGGTGCCTGCAATTTCACCTGCAGAGAAGCACTCACTTTGTGATTATTCCTCTCCCTGTCACCTCTTGGGCCCTCCTTTTCCACCAGACGAGATGGCCCACACAGGCTGTTACCACAGGCTTCAACTAGGATATATTCAGTGTTTGAGCAGGCTTAGGTCAGAAAGCCCACTAAAAGAGACTTTTCTATTGGGAATGAGTACATCACGTTAGCTAACTGAAATCATTGAGGCTGCATGTTGTGCTTTGATTTGTCTTCATCAGATAAGCGTGGTTGGTAGCTGCTGAAGAAGAGTAATTGCACCAACAGATATAGTCTGGCAACCCAATGCATGGGCATAAATCCTAAAGTCTGCAGGTACCTGACTGAACATGGGCGTTTCTGAACTGCAGATCATCTTTTCCAGGCTGTACACCTTAATGCTAAGGATACTTTTGATCCCAGAAACATGCCTGATACTACCTGACATAACTGAAAACCTGTAGGGGCAGATGCACTAAAGGCAGCACAAGGGGTGATGAAATACTCTCTTTTTTTCCTTTTCTTGAGGAGATGGGTGTCCCTTTGAGGAAGCGTGTGTGATAAGTGGTTCCCATTCCCATTTGGTCTTGCTGGGAAGAATCATGCTTTTTCTGTGAGAGTACTTTGGGCTACTGTGCCAATAGGTGCTGCTGACAATGTGAGCTCCTTGGCAGTCAGGTCCTTGCCTCTGCCAACTACATCTCTGCCATAACTTGAGAACAGAGATACAATTCATAAAATGCTGCAGAATTAAAAACATAGGGGATGTTTTTCAGCAGCATGCGATTCACCAGCACAACTGCAACAAACTGCTGCTGAGACTGCAAGTTCAGGAGAATCCAGGAAGGTTCCTACCAATTCCTCCTCAGCAGAGTCCTGACACGGCTTCCCCCGAGATCTCCACTGGTTTCAATGCAGAAGAAGAACAGATAGTCTTTCCAGAGTCTTTTGCAACTCTGATGTAACAAGACAATGAACTGGGTAAGGTTTGGGCATTGCAGATAAAGCTGGCAACTCCTTATGGCTGCCCATTTCTCCAAACAACAGCACAGAAGGCCCTCAGAGAAAGCTATACTCTCCAGCTTCCAAGTGCTAAATAACACACAAAATAACCTGCTATGTTTGGTGTTTTCAGAGCTCATTACCTGTGCGAGGAGTCCTGGCTGGATCTGAAGAGGCTGAGCCCCAGGAGCCTGAGTGACAATGGGAACAGCATTCTCCATCCGAACTGAATACCCAGCATGCTTCGAAGGGGAAGCTTGTAACCCTGTTTCATAAGCACAGAAGACACAGCACTGGTCATATACAGCATTGCTAAGGATGGGGGACTGATTTTAAGAGGAGTCTAAAGGCATTCACTGATATCCATTTAAATCACAGCGTTTAGTCCTTCTGAAAAACTAAGTTCTAGGAGACCCACATATTCCACCCTAGCCCATAGACGTCCATCAGATGCTGATAAGCACAATATATTCATGAAGGTACAGGAGAGACATTTTGAAAGGTGTTAAGGGATTAACTGATTTCATATTTTTAAGTTATCTCGAATCCAGGGGAAACATCTCAGTACAGGGAGAAAAGAAAGAGTGATCAGGAAATGGCTTCTCTTACCCGACCTCCTCTGGGCTGCTAACAGAAAATGGTCATCGCCACACATGAGACACTGCTATGTGAGAATGCTCTCTTGCTATCAATGTGGGACAAGTGGAACTGTGCACTAACTCAATCTTGACTGGGATGGGTGACTTTCTCTATCACAGTTTCTCCGGAGTCATATTTTAAAGGCTCTGATTTTATTGTGTTTCATCTAGCACACCTCACACTCCAACTGTTGCTGACTTAACCAAGCATTAGTCTAAATGTTCTGGAGAAAACTTCCCACTCCATCACCTTAGCGCATGGCACAGCCTCCTCTCTTTTAGAGATTTCTCAAGCAGAAGATGTTAGGTTACATATTCCAGTACAGCATTTCTGAAGTCAAACCCTTGTGATGCACTTTAACTATGTGGAAGAGGTCTCACTAAGTAAACTCCTCCAGTTCAAAAGAGCTTTGGTAATCCCGCAGAACATCTAACAAGTGCCTAGAGACAGATGTACAGAGAGGATTGGAAAAACGCAGCACAGAAGTTGCATCAGCTGAACCAAGGTTTATTTAGAGACCACTTCTTAAAGACGCCCTGTTAGTTTTACAAAATTATTGCAGCATATAAAGTTAAGAGAAAGAGAAGTGGCTAAGATTGGTCATCAGCCAGGTTGTCTGACAGACAGTCTGTACGCTGGGATACAGAGGTGTAAGATACTCGTTAGCCAACTAGTACTAACCAACTAGAAGGGCTGGAGTTGAAGGAATTGTCCTAGTAAATACTCATAAGTGTCTGTCATGGGGCAAACCGTCATTACCAGCAGCACCACACTCTCCACTGCGTTAACTTCCTGAGTTCCCTTTTTAACACCTGAATTACCAAGAAGCGTTGAACCAGTTATTTATGTAATGACTAATTCCTGATGTAGGGGGAAGATTTCAAGTTTACCAGAGTGAGGCAGAAGAACTTCAAGCTTTATGTTCAGGGCAAAGGATGACAGATACTGCAAGTTCTTCCCCACCCCTTTTTTCAATGCTTGTCCCATTATTTCTAATCAGCCACCTGTAACCCATGTGGTAAAGGCAACATATTGCCTGCAAGATCCTCTGCTGTTGTAGACATTTCACCCTGCTGACATCTGAGTAATCTGCAACAACCTCACTGCTCAGATTTACAAGCCAACAAATGTCTTTCCATATGATCTGAACTGAGGAAGCTCGTTCCAAACGAGATCTAGATAAATCAGCAGTGAGGACAGGGCGGAGGAGTGTTAAGACTAGGCAAAGTTGTGACTTACCTTGGAAACCTGGTGGGCAGACGATGAGAGCTTGCTGGAAGGGGTCGGGCCGGGCACAGATCTGCGCTGTTCCTGTCTGCAGGGGCATGCTCCGCTGGGCCACCGCAGCCATGGACGCCGCTGAGGGCTGGTAGAGTGCAGATTGGTAATTTAGTATGGAGACTTCGGGGTTGGCTAAGGAAATAGTGGCACTGGAGGAGGTGGGAGCCAGGTTGGTGGTCTAAAGGAATGACGGGAATTAAACAGAAACAGACAAACAAACAACAACAACAACAAATGAGGGAGATGGGTATGTTGGAAAAGTGAAATCCAAAAGTAAAATAAATAAATAATTAAATAAAGTAAAATATTGTAAGATAAAAGTTAAAAAAAAAAAAAAAAAAAAAAAAAAAAAAAAGGGAAATCTAAATTAAAACCAGCAAACCAAAAACAAACAAAGGACAGAGCAGGACACTCAGGAGCATGGAGGTATGGAGGTGAGGATGGTGATGGGGAAAGGAGTGTGGTCTGCCTGAACAACAGCACTGTACCACGCCGTGGGGCCATACGGAGCTGCTGGAAATGCTCAGAAACAGAGAATGTTCTGCAATGGAGAACTGCAGCCCCAGACAGCCCTTGATTTGCAGCGTACAGAAGATGGGTTCAGAAAATGCTACTGTCCCCAGATCATGTTGTTTTCTCATCATGCACACAACTCTACAAAAAGCTCACACTGCTGAGGTAAAAGAAACTTAGCATCTTCACTCCCTGCAAAGCCTCAGCCTAAGAGGGGGGCTCATTATTCAGACTTTCCTCTATCTTGCATCTAAGCTGGAACACGCTACTCAAATTATATTTAAATTAGAAGGGATTGGAAGTATAACACTAGGTATTAATAACAGTACTTCCCAAGTCCAGATTTTTCTTGGCTTGACATTAAAATGTCTCAGAGCAGAAGCTCTAGCAGTGGATGTTGCAAAGCCACAAAAATCAGCACACTGCTCTGCAAAACATTTAGAAATCTTTTGGTGACTTGTGCTTCATTTGGACCGAGTCTGCAGCAGTTGCAGACAAACAATCCCTAAACAGTTTTGCCACTGCTCTACAAAAATACGCCTTCAGCATTAATGTATAGGCAAACCTACCAGAACAGAGCCCACCCCTCCCAATCAAACACTTAACTTTGGAGAATGTACACACGAACAAGCCCAAGGTGAAGCCCTGACCTAGACTGTAGGAGACGGCAAGCCTGGCTCTACACACTGACCTGGGCTGGGGAAGGGTATGCATGCTGCACAGACACAGTCACAAGAGACAGTATGGAGAAACATTGCCGCCTTCTCCCCATTCTGTGCAAAGGCAGAGAAGCACAATCTGTTCCCCTGTGCAACACACCCAGCAGCAAACACGACAGCTCTCACGCCACGGCTCTCAGGAGCTGCAACTGGAAGGAGGCAAAACCCAAAGACTCTGCAGACAGAAAGTACTGGGAACCACATTGAGTGGCATGTTCAAGAGGATGGTAAAGATCTGGAGCTTGTTCAAATCAAAACGCCCTTCCTGGAAATGTTTCTACCATTTCTAGGAACACTGGAGATACCAGTTCTGCTCACAACGCACAGCCCTTACGAAAATTCAGATTACCACAGACCTCCTGAGCTGGCAACTGATCTGAACATCAAATGAGCAGTGAGGAAATGAAAGCAAGCCTGCATTTCCTACTAGCAACTATGGTACAAATGGTGCCTCTGCCCTGCAGCTGGAACCTAGCAGAGAACACAGAACAAAGTTTTGTACTCTGCAACTCAGAAACAGTCAAGAATGGGAACTCGTTTTTATAACTAATACTTTGTTACACTGAACCATGACCTACCTCTGTGTGTATCTGCTCAATGAATTGCTCCAAAAGACACTCTGTGATCACATGCACAAAGAACTGACTCACGAAGTCTGGCTTTCTGATTGACATGGGAACACCCTGTACATCCACACAGAATCCTCCAGCCCCTTGGCTTTTGAAATACCAAGTGCCATTTCTGCAATACCACTTGGAATCTCTAGAGTGAATTTCAAGCAGTCTTATCCAGAAAGGCTTAAAGGATAGTAGCTATTTATTGAGCTTCAATCTCCTAGAGTGCTGTCCCTGGAGGGTTTACTTTTGCTGCTGTAACACAGTCCTACAGCAGACAGCTTAGCCTGCTAGCCATAAATTTGCCAGCACAGCGCTCCCCAACACTGGGGCATGCAAAACAAATGCAGGAGCCCAAAGCACAATTACAGCACCCAGAGCCCACCAATGTAGCGTGCAATGCGTTCTCTAACAGAGTGCCCACGTCAGTCATGGCACCTGGAGTGAAACCAATGGGAGATAAGAATAAACATTACCCCCAAACCATTCTTTCCTGTTGATCTGTTACAGTGCTACATCTGATATAGAAGGGTTTTAATTCTTCTTACTTCAATGTCAATTTGAAGGGGTGCTGTAAGATCACAAATACTTCTGCTTGAGCCACTGAATGCAGTTCTGCTTCTGCATTAAGGGATTAATGAGCTTTTCCCCATAGCAACTTCTCAGGTAAGCAGGACTTATCACCCCCAACAATAGCATAAATGATGAGAGCAACATTTCACAATCACACAGAAAGTCATGAGATCAATGCTTACCTGAATGAGAAAGAATGGAGGAGGGACAATAGAAAAGTAACAGCTTTTTGCGGACAAGTAAAATGAGATGCTGTGTCTGCTTTCCATCTTTTTGGCCCTACTGATGTACAAATTTCAAGCACTGGCCACTGCTGATCAGTGTTCTTACCTGGTTGTGCACTGTGTTCAGCTGGTTGTTAAAAGTCATGGTCAAGTTGGTAGATGTGCTCGGGGCTACGTGGGTGATGAAAGGTGTCTTGCTCTGGTTCACAGTGTCATACATATTCACCCGCCGCTTGCAGATCTCCATATTCTGGAAGCAGGACTTAACACTGGGTAAGGAAAAGAGACAACCATCATACTAGGGCAACAGCTCATCACAGAGACCCCAGACCTTGGCACTTTCTAGTCACATGAGACCTTTGCTATTCATGCAAGTCTCTCTTAACCAGTGAGAATCAGGCTAGTTCTGCCTGCACTGAAGAAGGCCAAATCTGTGGCAGGAATAGAGGGCCTGCTTGTGGAATACCAGGTGCCCTTCTGGGTCTGAACTCTGCAAAGTAAATCACAGAAAGCCAGCAAATCTTTCAGTCTTCAGACATCAGGGCAAGAAAAACCAAAGAGTTAGCTTGAGAGAATGAGAGACTGGTTTTATTCCAGTAGGATGACTGAACCTGAGAGGAAAAGGCAACTAATGCTTCCTATACCAGTGTATGTTTAAATGTTATTTTAGAATTCCCTTGCAAGGAAGAATTTTATAGTTCTTGGTTGCTGAGACTCCTGTAAAATCTTTCCTCTTTTTAAAAGTAGCTTCTGATGGCTCAGTCCAGACAAGTGCCTAAAACACTGCCCCTGCCTGGCTAAACACTTCCGCAGATGTTTATCTTAAAACACATGAGCTGTCCTATCCCAGTCAATGGGACTCTTCATGTGCCAAACAGTTATGCCAAATCAGATTCATCGACAGCCTAAGGGAATCAGGTTCTGAGGTTATCTTAAACTCAGAATCAGGTCTCTAGGAGGAAAAAGTACAGCCTCTTCCTTAACAAAGACCTTACTTTAAATGTTATTGATAATGGCAAAGGAAATTTTGAGACACGTCATATTTCGTACCCTCAGTAAAGCAGATGAAATGCATTCTGCATTGCTGGAGCACTGTGGCTGGGTATATGAAACTGTCAAAGTCACGTTAATAATTGGGATGCCATGGCATAAGAGATAGCAATATAGGTGTCCTAAAATTGTGCTTTTAGTATATTCTCATTCTTCCAAGCTCTAAAAACCAATACATGATTTCCACAAGACTTCCACAGTAATTGTTTTTACAAATGTGTCCTCAGAGTCTGAAATACAACTTAAGAAAGTATAAAGGGATTTATCTCATTTCCGCTATCCCAACCAAGAAAAATATAAAACACAAGCAGCAAAAATTAGCTGTCACTTTAAAAATTCAACTGTGTGCACAACAATCTAAGCTGTTAGAGGTCAGGCAAGTAAAGACAACTCCATGTCACATGAACTTTAATGAGAAAAAATGACTCCCTTTAAAAGGAATAAGTTTATATGATCACTAAGGTTGGTCGGAAGAAGACCTTGACCTTTTTATCCCTATCTTGTCTCTTACTCATAAGATCATCTTTGCTCTATCACAAGTAATTGCTTAATTACTGCTCCAGTCACTTGCAGACGAGAGATACTCAGGACACAGTGCAAAGCTGCTCAATATGTGCTGTCTTCTAAAGTGCTATGAAATACCTACAAATTGCAGAATATTCAGACAACTCAAACTCTTTTACCAAATGAATGTGGAGGACTATTGGACTGAACTGGTATAAACATACCTCCTTCAACTAAAAACCAGAGGGTACTGAAAAGTAGGTATTTCCCATACATGTTAAGTTGCATATGTTGCCAAAAGGATTTATGTAACACAGTATAATCCCTGCTAATGTAATACTGTCCTTAAAAAAAAAAAAAGTTAAAAAGAAAGGCAGAGAGTAAACCAGGACAGAACATGCTCAACAGTTTAAGAGTCATGCAGCCAAATATGTGAGACTGGGAGCTAAACTCACTTTGTTGTTTGCTTGGAAGTAAGCAGAACAGCCCCTCATAGGCTGCTCAAATTCACATCCTCCCTTCTGAAGCATGCCGCTATAGCGATTTTTTCCAGTAGATACTTCTTCCATTTATTTTCACTTTCTCTTCTGCCCAATTTGCTTTTAAGAGAGATTACAAGTCCCTCCATCTCTCAGGGCTTTGTGGTTTCTTTTCTCAGAACCATGGACAATCACAGGCAAAATGTCCACCAACCTGCCCTGCTTGGTACCGTTCCCTTTACCAGCCACCTTCTCCATCATGGAAGAGCTATGCAGGGTTATGCACCTGACTGGCACAACATTTAGCATTCAAAGATCTAATGCTGAATTTTTTATGTGGGGAAAACTCTCATCGATATTGGTTTCAATGACATTTTCAGCATTTCTGGGGCTTTGCCTGAGCAGCCATGAGCAAGAACTTCAAAAGGGAAGACCCGCCTATAGTATTACAGAAAGATTTCTCATGGCCATGTATTGTGTCACAAATCTCTCCTTTCACACAATGGGCTGCTGAAAATTAAATAACTTCTGTGTATGATGCTAACACTGTCAGAGAAGACTGTTCTTTTTTAACTTATGCTTTTATATTGAAAACTTACTTCTTCTCTATTTAGCACAACAATTTCCTGTCTTGTCTTCATTACTTTTATCACTTAGTATCTACTTAGAGATAACAACACTCACAGATGTCTAAGCAGGATAAGCCTGGGCCTACACAGACAGTGTACCCACTACTTTCTGGTACACAGCTGCTTTTACCATGTGATAAATGCAAGAAAAAGGCAGCAACATCTTCACAGAGAAAACCACCCCAAATGAACTTGAAATATTGCAGATATGTAAAAGCTCAGAGATGGGCAGGAGAGCTGATGCACTCTAACTTTCGCTCTATGGTATCCACACAAACATCTTCTGAGGTATTTAAGCAGCACCTATTACTTTTGCACCCAAGCTTTTCACAGCCTTTAAATACACATGCACCTAACACCCAATGGAGTATGGTGCTGTGTCAGTAACTGAAAGGACATCCTTTACCTTGAACTGCAAAGAGCCATAGAGCAGGATGTTCAAAGCTAGGTATCGTGAATGTTCTGGAGAACTCCTACATGTGCTTGTATTTTACACCTACAAAATTTGGCCCTATGTGAATTGCCCAGGGGATGAGAGCAATGTGCTGGGCACGGGTTTCCTGCATTTATTTCATGCTGCTCTGATAAAGCATTAGGAGTCACACCTGAAGGCATGACACTTGTTCATATATCCATCAGGCAGTGGAACCCACCTCCATTACAAATTGTGGCAGCTGAGGTCAGAGCGTTGTGTTTAAAACTGCACCAGTAAGAAATGACAAAGCCAAGAACTGAACTTATTTTCCTGCCGCCTCTTCCTGTAAACCAGACTGCTGCAAAAATAAAGCTCTTTCCTTAGAAGGCAAACAGCCCCAAATTGACCCCTGCAAGATGGGAATGTTCTGGGAGGAAGGGTCGGCAGCCACTGTGGATAAGGTTGATTACTGCACTAACAATCAGGACGATATTACTTTGAGATATACTGATATACTCAGCACTAATTGCATAATTTCTTCTGCATTTTAATGAAAACACATGTAATTATTGGATATTTACATAATGAATGTTGCACACTCTACCGTGTTTTAAATGCCAAGCATCTATAACACAATTCTTGCAACCTCAGAGTTGCCAATCATCTTTTTCTTTTTTTTTACCAGAAAAAGATGAAAACATAGGGCTTAGAATTTTTAATAATGCCCCTAACGAGCAATTCTTCACCCCCAGCTCAAAACCCAAGGGAAAGTAAAGCTACATACTGTGTGCTGTGAGGGAAATCGAGTAAATGCGTCATGGTGACAAAAGGGTGGTTCAGAGTTTCAATCGGTGTTATTCTCTTATCAGCGTCTATCGTCAACATCTTCTTTAACAGATCTATAAACTCCCGTCGGTCTGCCTTTTCCACCAACATATCGCTTCCTTCCAAATCTGTTGTCATATTTACCTACAGGAGAAAAGACAAGGATGAGTGCTAAGGTGAAGGAGCAGATGGCCAGGTCTCCAGCAAACCATGTTTACTCCTGGCTGGAACACATGACCCACAAGCCTCTATGTCTAAAGGAGTTGTTACTGAAGCTACACAGCAAATCTGTGGTGGCCAGTCATGCTGTCATCTGGCTTGTGCACATCAGATCTCTAGACAGACTGCTAAGTGTTCAGCTAGCTTGGGTCAATGGCTAATGAATCACTTAGTCACCCTCCACTGAAGATGAACAGATTCCATGTGGTAGCAGGCAAGCTCTGGCAACCAGTATATTTATCATCTGAGGGACTGTGTTATTACATACTTTACTACGCATCTCGTTAGCAAAAATACATAAAATAAATAAAAAAAATCAGTAAGTATATTGGAAACATTCTATTCATGTACTAGGTGTCATTTCATCCTTTTTGTTGAAATCTCTCTTAATCTCACTCCTCCATTTCTGCTTGTTTTGCTTGTAAATGCTCCAGTATGCAGCCTTTGCTAGCACAAATTCCAGACATGCAGTTGCAGAAGTGGTTATGCCGGTTATTAACTTTCACAACCACTTGGAATCAACACAGAGAATTAGGACTCCTCATTCCCTGAACCAGTCACACTTCAGAGAAAGCATCATCTGTTACAGCCAGGGTATTTCCAAAGTCACCATTTTACAAACAGAAATATTAGAGTTCAGAGAAGTGAAGTGACTTGCCAGCTGCCACACGCAGGGGAACTGGAGAGACAAGAAAATACGGGACTGTGACACATAGACATGTGACTCAGCCATTTGCCAAGGCTGCTTTAGTACAGCACACTAAGGACTTGGGCCCCTATGCATGGATCCCCAAAAAAAGCAGTATGTAATGAGATGAGCTGGTAGGTGTAAACTTGCTGTTTCTCAGGAGAAGGTGTAGGGTACGCCATTTCTTCAGGAGCGGATATAGGGCACACAAGAATAGGGTACACGCAGAAATCACACAAATCCTCTTTCCCGGTGTTGCCCAAAAGCATGTAAAGCGGCCTTGTGCTTGTTACTCACCAATGCTCTTACCTGTGCCATATCATCCAAACAGTTGAAAATATACTTCCTTGCTTCCTTCGACTTAATCCCCGTCTCTGCCTCATGATCATCTGGTGTCTGCTCAAAACAGGAAAAAGGCATTGAGCAGAACTGCTCAGCAACCAGCTCAACATTATGTATGTGCCACTTCCACCTTACCCTCCACTTGCCTTACCCTGCCCTCATCAGACCACTGCATATCTCTTGCTTGAGCAGACACATTTATGCATCTATATTGACTGTGGTTATGATGATAATTTTCACATCACAAGGTGATTTCTCTCTTCCTTTTCATTTCAGAGGATACTACTCCCCCAGATATGGTGGAAGCCCAGAAGGGCTCCCACACTCTCACCCTCTGTGAGACTCAGCATCTCATCCTCATGGCCAGAAGTCCACTGTTCTTTCTCCTTGGGGACTGAAAGCCCCTGAATGTGCTGGTACAAGAGATTCTAAGCCCACTTGCATTCTGAGAGGTATGACTGTCAGAGTCAAATGCTTGCTTGCTTTTTTTTTTTCTTCCCCTCAATGCAGTAGATATCAGAGGAAAGTCTGCCCAGGGCATGTTTCATTTAAATTGCACATCAGTTTGAGTACTTGGAATGAGATTTCCACATGAACTCTAGACTTCCATTTCCCACAAAGCAGTGCCAAGCAGGTGAGCTAAGGGCTGCAGACTTCTGTGACAGCGGTTTTACCTTGGGCTATACCCACCCCGGTGTCTGTAGTGCATCGGAAGAAGCAAGACACTTAGGCTTGGAGGTGACCTGGTTGTCTCCTTACTTCCAACCAACAACAGCAAGGCAAAAGAAACAAAGGAATGTCTTCCTACCTTCAGCCTCCACAAAGGATATGGTGAGTCTGTATCCCTGTTGAAAAACCTTGTAGTCTTTGTCCCTGCACTTAACAAATACTCTGCTGGTAAGCCCTGCGTCTGTGAAATATAGCGAATCTGTAAGAGAAGGATAAAAGGTCACTGTTCATCCTGTGAAGATCTCTGGAGGTCTTCCTTGAAGAAGGGCAGGAGGCATTTAAAACAATAGAACAAAGAAAGAAAGAGAAAATGTAGTGAGCAGTCAGACTTCACCAAAAAAGCCCGCACTCAAAGGAATGACAGGGAAGAGAATTCCCGTATGGCATTCCTCCATTTATCATTTACATCTATGGAAACTTACCCTTGTGATAAGCTGCCAGAAAGTCTATGGATAAAGGAAGGAAAGTCCCTGGGTTCTAGAGGTTAAAGAGGAAGACCGACAGAGTTTTCAGTGGTGAGTTCCTCTACTTCCCACCTTTTTATGTCCCACTCTCCTCTCCAGGAGGTAATTTCAATGATTGGTATTTGTGCTCTAACCTTTGCTGGTTTTTTTCCCCCAGATGAGCACACGGTTTTTCCTAGGGGCAGTTTCAAGTTGAAAACAGAGAACTGTGAAGTGACTGTCACTGAACTTAGATGAAATATACTTAGGTCACTCCAAAAGTAATGTTTCCTATTTACTTCCATGGTAACTACAACAAAGACCATTATAACACTCTCTGAAAGAGCAAATTCTCAGCTACAAAGCACAGTTTTTCAATACAGTTACAACCAGTATTATGCCCGTGATTCTATGATTCTAAGACTTTCAACAGCGATGAACAAGAGCACGCATAATGCACTTGGATAAATCTGGACCAGTGGAGGTGACCCACTCATCATTGCCACTGCTGAAACACAGCACCCACCACCTCACTGTGCTCCCATCCACTCTTTGGTCTCCATAAACATTCAGCAAGCATCAATGAATGTCAATGGGTGCCACTTTTTCCACGTGGAGGAATTCAATTACATGGTTTTGCTTCAGTCTCCACTGCCACAAAGGAGAGAGTTGTTGCTGTAAGCAACATCTGCCTATGATGTTGTGGGCCAACATAACAAAATAGGAAGCATTACTTTTGGAGCATCCCTCATACACTCGAACAAAATGATGCCCTCATAGTATATAGAGTGCTTATCACCACTGTCTACACAACTTCATTTGCTGTTTGGGTTACTTCCATGACTGCGACACGGCTGGCATTCAGACAGCTAAAAGATGCTACCTATGTGTTTCCAGGATCCCAGACTTAAGTGTATTGATTCAGAGGAGAAAGGGTATGCGATTACATAATTAAAGACTGAAAGAATGCATGCCAAGCATGGCACACAAAACCTGAACTTTGGCATTTCCTGACTTCTGAGTGTTTCACACCACAAAACTCTGAAAAATCAGTAAAATACTCATCTACTCTATGGAAAAATGGAAAACGCTTTTGAGAGAAGAGACACAGCGAGGTAACAAACAAACAAACACAGAGGCATTAAAATCAGATGTACTTTCCAAGTCTTCCTGGCACTCCTGATCCTGACACATTAAGTGTGCCTCACTGAGCTCTGCAGCTCCCTACGAACATGGTAAGCTGGGCACCTGAGGAGCTCCAGGTGCCTTCCTGCAGCCCAGCACCAGGATGTAAGGCTGCACGTGCTGTGGTGAGGGGCCACGCTCGGCCCCTGCCCCCTCCCAGCTCTCCAGGAGCCTTCACGGCACTTTACCAGAGGAAGCAGTTAAGCTGGGCAGGTACATATGGTGATTTCTTTTTCAGCTGTGTGTTTTATGACTTTTTGGCAGGGGGAGGGGAGAGGAGAAAGAAATCTGCTCTTCATGCTTACTGTGTGATTTTCAAATGCCTGTAGATTTTTTTCAGTTACGTCTGATTTCCTTTGGAATCACTAATGACCCAGCTCTTCACTGCGGGATATCTCCCCTGCCAAATTTCACCTTCAAAGCTCTGGCTAAAAAATGTTATTTATGAAAGATGAGACAAAGAAACATTTTTATATATGAATATATATATATATATATTTACTTATTACCCTGGTTTTTGCTTTTTTCTTTTTTCCTAAAAGAAAAAGGACTTTTTTTTTTTCCAGGCCGCATTTGCAGAAAGCTAAGGAAGACTATCAGAATGGAAACTGTTCTGCAGCCCTGACTCTAGAAGCCACTGTGCTATGTTTTAGGAGTACAAAAGCATAAAAGCCTATAGGGAGAGAACCATGACAGCTTATACTAACTAGAAACCTACACCACTGTGAACGTTCTCTTTCTTGTCACTGCTTTTAATATACACCCTCATAAAGGGGATTATGAAATGCAGTAGAGTTCATGCAGTTTCTTCCAACAAATAAACCTCTATTTAATATTTGCCATTACTGTAGAGAGAGGGTGCCTACTCTGTTCAATGAATAGAGACATGTACAGAGTTCTCTAGTCAATGGGAATGTTTACTCTTGGTTGAGAATTCACTTAGGCAGTCAGTTCTTAATCGTCAGCATGCCAAGCAGCACACTGGCTACTGAGTGTACTCCAAGTGGATAATGAAAAAGTTGACACGGGAGGGCAAGAATCACGTGCAAATACCTCCTGCTAGTAAAAGAGAAAATGTTGCTATCTTTTTTGTCATGCTAAAAGAAAAAAACAGCACACCTGTGCTCTTATCAATAGCCACGTACGTAGATCAGTACCAACCTGATCGTACTCTGAAGCTCCTGGGTACAAAGGCCAGCCCAAGAACAGCTCTGCAATGACACATCCCAATGACCACATATCGATTGCTTCACAAAATGGTAAACCGAGGATGATTTCAGGGGCTCTGCAAAGGAATAGCACAGAAAACATTAGCAACAAGAATGAACCCACTGCCAATCAAGAAGCTACTTGCTGTGAACAACAGTAAGTGAATAACAGTCCTACTGCAGGGCTCTGTTGGCTGCTGGAGAAGTATCTGCTATCAAGTATTAGTTGGTGAATATTTATCTTTGCAGAAGAGTCCTCTGGCCACATTTAGTCAAGAGACAGCCCCACTGAGGCCTTACATTCCACAGCAATTTACAAAGGAGAGAACTGACATAGTTTTAATTCAACAGGTGGAAAAATGACCACCACTGTCACACTCCAGGCCACCCAGATAAGATCCCCAAGGGAGGCTTCCAGGCCAGGCTCGCTAGGAAACTGCACTGTCTCTGCTACAAAACATCCCCTATTCACCAAGCTCAGTGGGCTTCACAAGCAGCCAACCATTAAATGACCATCACAGGACTGGTACAAAAGGATTACTAACTTTTTAAACAAATGGATACCATAAAACAGAGAAATTACCTAATTAGATCTATTAGATATAAGACTGTTCCTCAGAGGAAGCAGCCAACAAGCTTTTGCTTTCAAATCTGTCCCAGACACCTGATTAGATTTCCTTTTCTCTTTCAATTGGAATGGGCAAAAAGTGGAGGCAGTCCCACCATGTATTTACTGTCTGCTTCAGAAGACATGCACTGAAACCCCTCTGCTCAGTAAGTCTCAGTGTAAGCCCAGCTGAGGAACCAGAGGAGAAGGCAAAAGCTTTGTCTTCAGCTCTCCATAAAAATCCCAGGCAGATGGAGGATGCACCACTGCTCCTCCCAGCTCCTCTGCACTGGGGCCCTGGGGCTGCCCCTGTACAGCAAGCAGAATGCCCCTCATGTTGGAGCAGTAGGGATCTCCAAGCTATCATGGAAGATCCCAACTAAGAAAGGATGGTATCTTAGCTCAGACCTCCACGAGTCACAGTCCTTACTTTTCCCACCTCAGCCCAGATTTCCACATGCAGTTCAGTGCTAAAATTCCTGTTTTACACAGGGATCACCCAAAGCTTCTCCTCTGCCCTTGTCTTCTAAAGCCTCACTCTCTGGAGCCAGGTACAGTAGAAAGGAAAACCTTCCTTCCATCTTCATCTAACTATACTAAAAAGAAAAAATCAGAAAAACCAAAAGCCATAAAAAAAAACCAAACAAACCCAAAAACCTAAATATGAAAGATGAAAGAAACTTTCATCATTTCAAAAATAACCTGAGGATTTCTTGGGCCCTGATGCATATTTTGGGAATGTTTGGGTTTGACTACTGAGCAAATCAAAAGCCACCATCCACAACTGAAAACAGGACCTGTGGTACCCAGCCTCCCATTTGGCAACAGGGTAAGATTTGACACCACTGAGATCATACTAAGGATTACCAATTGCAGTGGAAAATACTACGTTTTAATCACACCATTACACAGTCATGTGAAGATAAGTCTCTAGCTAAGAAACCAAGTAAAATCTATCTATCCATTTATTTATTTGTTTTCCCCAGAGAAACAAGCAAACACTGTATAACAAGAACCCATACCCCATCTGCAGTGCACAAACTTCCCCACTTTGGGGTTGGTAGGTAATGATAAGAGCCTCAAACTAGTAACAAAGAAGGTAAATAAGAAGGGAAGTATTGGGATTTCAAGGTGAGGCTGCTTCATCCCACCCACCCCTCCCCCCCCAAAAAAAAAACCACACCACAAAAACAACATGCCAGAAGCTTAAAAAGCAGCTACTTTTAACCCTGCTAATTTCACCTGTGACTGTTATTCTCATACCCCACTGTTCTGCAGCCCACTGTGAAAACTTTTTATTCCAACACCAATCTCTACTTAGGAACAAAGGGTTAATTTTCCTCCTTTTCCTCCTATTCCGTCATCCCTGCACACTAGTCGACACCTAGACAAAATGCAGAGAGAAAAAGACAGCTATGGTGACCTGAATCTCATTACTATGTAAATCCTGCACTCAAAGCCATCTGCCTCTCCCTGTCTGCCTTCCACGTTGTGAACGAAATGTCCCTGGTCACTAATGAGAGCTCAGCCTCACACTGAACTTCACGTCCCACTATCTTACGTGGAAGGAGCAGCAGGGTGGACTAGTAGTGGGATATTCCCAATGTGACACCGTCTGGAAACCTCCCTGTTCATAAAACACACATGCGCTGCTGTCATATGCAGCACACAGCCCCTTCCCTTTCCCCACACTTGTGCTGCCAACACCTCCAGACCCCTGTAAGAAGAGCTGACCTAGAATTTGAGATTCTGAAATTTCTAATCTTTTTATCTTGAGTCTTTTCTTAAAGCTCCAGCTTCTGGAGTGTAGCAATTCAGAGACAATGTCTTTTTCACGTACAAAAAGAAGTTTTGCATCTCCACTGTCGGGAAGGAACGCACAAAAACAACATCTATACAATTTAGACACATAAAAGCAACTTAAAAGAATGACATTCCTTACATTAAACCTGACCTATCATTGTGAAGAGGGGAGGTGGTGATATATTTTTATTTAACCCATTTGAAAGCTGGTATTCATAATGCTCTACCAAGCCTAAGCGTTAGTTTTAATCATCACCCATTCAGTCCCAAACAGTACCAATGGCAATTTTGGAACAGCAAGTGGTGAGAACACCAGACATGTGATGGAGTCTTATGTATACCAATTTACCAGTCATCGGGACACCAAGAGGAGGATGGGTATCACAAACCACAGAGGCTTCCAGACTTTCACTGAGAGGACATGACCTGTTCCTCATGTGTAAGAGAGCTGAAGTCAGCCCAGAAGGAGCAAAGTTGCTCAGTCCAGCAGCAGCTATTGCCTGCTTCAAGCTTTTCGGTGGAAGAAGTTACGTGTTCTGAAATGAAACAGCTTGTCCACTGATGAAAAGCCTTCCAAACCTTTGTCAGGTGGAGACTGTTTCATATGCCAAGTTATGGATCCTTCTGTATACACACCTTTATCAAACACAAGCAACTCCCACCTTTCTTAACAAACACATACGCCCATTTTTTGAAACAAGGTAAGACCTTAATGCCATCCACACATTCTGGTACAGAGTTCCATGGACAACCTTCTCCTTTAATTAACACCTGAGGTCTGTTGTTTAAAAACTAATTTTCCTTTATCAGATTTAGATGTGTCACCTCTCATGCTCACACGGATTGGCCTAAAGGTGAAAACAGAAGTTCTTGAATCACCTTTCTTTTAAGCTGGAGGTAGTTTTATCTCTCTGCCTTATTCTCTTTTGTTTGCCTTTCTTCTGAATGAAGCACCTCTGGGCTTCTCAGCTTTCCATCCCTTACATGTTTAGTCCTCTTCCATCATCTGACTCTACATAGAGCTCCTCTTCCTAGCACGACTGCTTGGAGACAGGCTGAGCAAAACTAAACAGATTTAAATACAAGGATATTCCCCAGACTTGTTTTATGCTATTTGCAGAATGCTTCTGCATTCCAGTCTTCCCTGAACCTAGTATTTTGTTTGCCTTTGGAATGACACTAGGCATTTCAACAGATGTTTTATCTGGGAGCTCCTCTGAGACACACAGTCCTTTCCTTCAGGGGAGCTACAGTTAATTTAGGACACAGAATTATGTTGAAATAGTTTGTTTTCCCTCTTCATGTGCTTACCGCCTTCCAGTGTTGCACTGATCTGGAATAACATTGTCTGTAACCTAGATCAAGTCCCTTAAATGTTTCCTGCAGCCTAACCTTAACAATTCTGCGGTGTCCGCACACTTCAGCACTTCACCGCTGGTCTCCCAATTTGCAGAGATAATTAATGTATTAAATAACTCTGGTCCTAAAACGTGCACATAAGACATTCCACAATTGACCCTCTTATTCCTGAAAACACTCAGATTTAACTCGGCTGCTTTAAGAATGGTGTAATTTTCTTTTCCATAGGGAAAGAAAATATTTTCTTGTCTTAGGCAGTTCTTATGTGGGATTACTCCATTCTGCAGCTGGTAACAATATATCACAGGGTAAAGTACTCTATTAAATAAAATGTGCACATCAGAGTATTGCAATTATAAATCCAGATTCACATGGCAGCAAGTTCTCCCCAACAGCACTGTGTGGTTTACACTGCCTTCAACAAACCACTTCATGGCTGCACGGTGAAGCGTTTCCCTCCTTGATAACACTGCTTGTTCTAAACACAGACTCACCATACTGTTCAGTTTTGGTGGTGACCTTGTTTCCAACTATGCAAAGGCAGCTCACTCGCAGATACCTTGGTATGAGCAGGCGGTTCATCTGCAGTGCCCTCAGCACAATATGAGTGCTCCATCTCCAGTATGAGGCACATGGAGGAAAAACAAAACTTCACCTTTCTGTCCCTTCTTTCCTGTGAGCTGCCTTCAATGTCTCTCAATTAAATGCACTCCTGTGTGGCAGGCAGGCATGTACAGCCTGGTCTACACCTCATATGCACCTCACCAGCATAGACCAAAGTTAGAAAATACTCACAACGAATCTGGGAAAGTAATGAGCCCCCATGAGAGACCGTATCTCAGAATCATAGACATGTTTAGGTTGGAGGAGATGTGTAGGCCATCGGGTCCCTCACTAGGGCTACCTACAGCAGGTTGCCCAGGACCATGTCAAGATAGCTTTTTAAAGATGTCCAAGGATGGAGACTGCACAGCCTCTCTAGACAACCTCTGCTGAACAACCTAACCTAACTTAGTCACCTCACAAGTGGATGTTCATGTAGAATCTCCTGCATTTCAGTTTGTGACCACTGCTAACTGGGCACCACTGAAAAGAGCCTGGCTCCACTCTCTTTGGTCCCTCTCTCCAGTCAGGTTTCACCCACACACCTCCAACTGAGAAGCAGCCAGCCCACCCCCACTTCTCACAGCTCTGCCCCTTTCCCACACAGAATTATTGCCCTGTTCTCCAGGAAGCTGTTGGTGTTGGCAGAGGACACACATCTCCTCTCCATCCACACCCAAAACATGAGGGTCCCCACAGGTTCCCAAAGACAGAAGCACAATCATTTGCTTGCACCTCACACATGATCCTATCCTGCTTGCAGGCCTACTGCTAGCAGAGTATTTACTTTAGCAACCCAGCTTTGGTGCAGGGTAATTTCATTGTCTGGTGTTTCTGTCAGGAAAATTAATTACCAGTCTAGCTCACCGACTTTTTCACCCACACATCACAGGGCATTAAAAACAAATGCCAAAAAAAAAAGATTCATTTTCACAGACATGGGCTCAAAAAGCTGGGCTCTCTGAATTTTAAAATTGTCCTGCTCAGGGATAATTCATCACCCTCTGGGAAGGCCCCTTGGATGAGCATCACTCAGCAAAGGCCTTCATAGGCAAGTAGGAGGCTGCAGGCAGCTGTTGGCAGTACAGACAAACCTACAGATGCTGTGCTGGCACAGCCACCCACCTTCTACCTGTTAGTTACACCTGCCAATGCCTGAACTTCTGGAAACTGTCACATCTCCATCCAGAAAACTCTGTTTGGGGAGGCACGAGTCTGATATGTCAGTGTGAGTGGGCACTTGCTGATTAGTTGTGTGTGCAGGCCTCACTCCTCTGGGATTTGGTCAGCAGCTCCAGAAGAGCACTGTCTGGAACCCACTGGTGCCATAGGACAGATAGCAGTGGGGCCATGAACACCACACACCCAGCTACAACATAAAGGCAGTATGTCTTGCAAAGGGGCTTCCATTGAAGTGATGGGGCTCCATCCTCCTCCCAACTAAATCCTTTATTTGGCATCATTACAGAGTTTTCTTCATATCTGCAGTCTTGACCTTCTGCATTTTGTGAAGGTATCTGCTTTTTATTGCAATGTACCGTAACATGAAGAGTACTCTCAGTCCTGTGTCCCCAGAGGTAGAGATTACATGACACCTTTTCTGGTCCCTCCTTATGTTTCAGACCCTAAATGACTTCTTGGTACAGGAATGTAGAAGACAGGCTCATATTCTGGAAGCCAAAGGTTAACGTTAGCTTTTTCCATCCTGGAGGCATTCAAAGCCCCACTGGTTGGGGCCCTGGACAACCTGATCAAGAGGGCAGCAACCCTTACCATGACAAGGGAACTGGAGCTGGATGGGCTTTAAGGTCCCTTCCAAACAAAGCCATTCTATGATTCTCCTCATTGCTTCACCTTTCATGTTAACACCATGTATTAGATCAGATCAGACACAGATACACAGTTTCTGGAAAGGACTAGGGGATAGCCAGAATGACTTCCCAGGCCATCAGATCACCAGCACAACCACCACTTTAGCTCCAGTGCTGCATTGCCCTTGCCCACCACTCAAGATTAGTTTGCAGCACATCAAAAATGATCTGTATCAGTTCAGAGGACTGTATCCACTCAGCCTTCAGAGATGGTTTATATTACAGGACACAAATATAAACCAGTGGATGGTAGCAAGTGAGGTACGGCAGGGGTTTATCCCAGGACCCATCTTGCTTAACATCTTTATCACTGGCCCACAGCAGGCGGTATAGTGCAGTCCCATCCAGTTTGTGGGGGACATCAAACAGAGGAGGGAGCCTTGTGATGTGCACCACAGGAGAAGGAGATGGCAGGCATAATCTGAAACAGGGAAGGATCCTGCTGAGGAGAAGGCAAACATCTTCACTGTGCAGATAAGTAACTATGGGCACAGGTTGTGCAATCACTATTCCTGGAGGCTTTCAAGCCTCAGCAAGACAGAGTCCCTCACTGATTGCATACCTGACCATACCCTGAGCGGTGGGTTGGGCTCAGTGACCTCCTGAGGCTCCTTCTCACCTCAACTACTCTGACTCTGTATGGCACAGTAAGTACACACTTGTTGACAGCAAGGTGACCCCGATTATCCTATGTCCAGGCAAAATACTGAATAGCTGGGAGTGTTTCAGGCTGTTCAGGTACAGGTCCCAGGGCATTTGTATCAAGTGCACACACAGTTCTTTCTGTCTTTTCCAAACAGAGCAAGTTATACCAGAATTACTCCTGGACTCGAACAGAAAAATTATCATACAAGCTTCGAGAACCTATCATTACTAAGCGTATTCAGTAGCACATAAATCACAGAAGCAGACTAACCCACCCACTCCTTGACACTGTTCGTGTTCCATGAGAGCTGACTACAATGGGTGAAAATACTCCAGAGAATCAGTCCAGAGGCTCGCAGGGCTAGACTGGAACCTGAGAAACCACCCAGTCCCTCCCTGCCATGATACAGTGGCATCTGTGCCTATCCTCCTTCTAGCAAGCACTCAGCCAGTTTGTTTTAGACCTCCCATGGCGGAGAGACCACAAACCTCACTGTGCCCCACAGGACCTCAGCCCTTGTAATTTTAAGGAATAATACAGCTGTGAATAGCTGACTTGATGTCATGCTTAATTACAACTTGGTGTCAATCTGACATCTATGTAATACATATGGAAAAACATAACCTTATACATCCAACTTCACTTTGCTTACAACCAGTTTACTGCCAGGCTGCACACCAACCCCCTGTTCCTCCTCTATTTTCCTCAACACATATTCAATACCTATAACCTTGTCTCTTTTGTTGTGTCGTCTTTTCTGTTGTCTGCATGCACTTCTCATAGATGGACAAAGATACAGATATCAAGAACAGGATTTAGGGGAACTAAAAATTGCAGTGGGTGTCATGCCATGTGCCTGCAAACACAGCTCTGTGCTGCTACAGGGGCAAGATGGGCTAATATAGATCATGTGCACCCATCTTCAAACACAGGGTTTCATGTGGACTCTGAAATACCCTGCACGCAAATGGGGTCCTGATGCTTGTTATGAATGTCAATGTGAGGCTCCAGTGAAAAGGAGTTAATCCTGGAGGAACCTCTAGCAAACCACACCAAGCACGTGCCACCTTTATTGAGATTAAGAAGGATGGATTCAGCCAGGAACAAGGAAGTCTGTTTTTATAAGGGGAGAGGCTCACAGCTGGGAGGATCTGCAGCACCATTCTCATAGATAAACTGCATATATATGCTCAGTCTAGGTTCGGGCCTAACCTCTGGCTCCCTTCCGCAAGAGCAAATGACTGAAGCCTTGAGCTGGAGAAAGCAGGGCAGCTGTCTGAGGAAACAAGACAAAAGATTTAGAAACAGTTGCTTTTTTCTCCTCTCCCATGTCTGGCTGTTTACAGAAACCAGGGGATGAAATTTTGCAGACAAGAGCACTGAGAGCAGCCTGTCAGTCTTGGAGGGAGGGAGCAGGAGAGGGCGGGGAGCGTGGGCTTCTTTCAGGATTATGGATCATTGCTAAATTGCTCTATCAATTATTAAACCCATCACTCAAAGCGCAGTAACCAAAATATAGCAGATAAAGCCTTTCTCATCCACTCTCCACCAGCTGCTCTCCTCCTAAAGCCAGAGGGGAAAGAAAATTCCCGTACTTCGTATTTTCATAAACATCATTTTTCCTGTGCCTTGAAAATAAAAGCTTTTTCAGACAAGATACAGTAGAATTGAGCCTGAGGCAGGAAGATATTAAAAAGAATTTGCCCTTTCTATTAGCAGGCCCAAGGAAAAAAAAAATAGGAAAAAATCTCCCCAAACCGTATGATTTCTTAGTGCTGACAGGTTAAAATGTTTGTATGTGGATCAACAGAGGGGCACGCAGCCATCAGTAGCTGCGAGGCACCATTTGTCTTTGCCATTGGGTGGACCATAGCAGAGCGGATGCCGTCCCAGGAGAGGAAGGGACAAGGCCAAGAGATGTGCCTTTTTGCTGCCAGGGCACTGCAGATAGACATGCCTATGTGGAATAAAAGGCGGGTTCAAGTTGGACAGCAGGAAGAACATTTCTACTATGAAGGTTGCCAAATATTGGGGTAGGCTTCCTAGCAAGGCACTTGATGCCCCATGCCTGTCAGTCTTGAAGATGCATTTGGATAGCACCCTTAATAACACACTTTTACTTTTGGTTGGTCCTAAAGTGGTCAGGCTGTTGGACTCAGTGATCTTTGTAGGTCCCTTCACCTGTGCTATTCTAACTCTAAAGATGAAGAGGGGAACATGACTGACCTGCAGATGGGAAGGCTGTCAAGTGGCTGCCCCTGTGTGTGCAGCACAATGCTCCAGCAGCACTGTATGTGCTTCCTGGAGGCTGCGGCTCCAGTTCAGTAAAGCCCTTTACCATATGGGTAACCTGAAGCAAATAGTTGCCTGAGTCTTGGAGAGGGCACTGAATATAGTTAAGCACACATTTAAGTGCTTTGCTGAATCTGAATCCACTGGCAATTCTTCACTGCACTTGAGCTGGAAAACTTAAGAGGCAAAAAAAGCTATTAAGCCCAATAATGGAAAAGAAAGCCAGGTCCTGGTTCAGCCAAGAGACACACTAAGCTTGTCCCAGCCAGATGTGTAGCCTTCTACATCCCTGGAGGAAGCCTGACAGAATAGATCATGACCATGCTCATCTGTCCGGGCTCAGAAAAGGAGGGCTCTGTGAAGTTCAGAGGAGACGTGTGACGCTGAGCACCATGACCACTGCCCTGAGTCACAGCTGCTCCACGCTGACCCAGGAGCACAGAAACATGCATGTGGGGTGCTGCAACAGAGCTGCGTCCAATACACTGTGACCCCTGGCTGTTCCCCGAGACAAAGAGGTAGGCAGGGGTTCTCCCAGGCTATGGAAGAAATCGGAGACTAGAAAAATCATAGTTTGAAAACAAAAGTCCTATCCACGCCAGGCAGCGAATGGATGAGGCACTGTATATTGGGTGCAGAGATCCCCTGAAGGAGGCATCTGATCAAGAGGGGAAGAATGCCAGTTATGTGCTTCCATTCATGCCACTGCGATGCAAGCATAATTCTGACTGCTTTCTGACCCACACTATGCAATTTATGCAAATCCAAGCTGTTCTCGCTTCCCTCAGAGCCAAATGTCCACCAATGCCAGATCTGGCTCGACCTTTTTGTTTTCCTTTTCAAATCTATTGTTTTCACTGTGAATATTTAAGACCTCTTGTTGTTTCTGTTGCGCTCCTTTGGAAATGAAATAATAATTAAAAAATCCCACTGCACACAGATGCAGTCAGAAGCTGACTCCTTGTCCCCTGCGGCCTCCCAGCCGGCCACTTGCAG
Source organism: Excalfactoria chinensis (assembly GCF_039878825.1). Lineage (NCBI taxonomy): Eukaryota > Metazoa > Chordata > Aves > Galliformes > Phasianidae > Excalfactoria > Excalfactoria chinensis. The sequence goes on along the minus strand of NC_092825.1, from coordinate 53,213,729 downwards.
CCCCATCCCAATCCCTTATCATTCCAGACCAGAGCCCTGTCACGTTTCAGCCAAGTGAAGCTCCTCGGGCCTGATCCATAACATTCCCTGAGACTTCTGATCGCAGCAAAACAGCGAAAGTTGCACCAAGCTGTATGGTGATTTTATGGGATTAGGACGACTACAAAGCCAGCTGCCAATATAAGGCTCCAAACAATTTCTACCCTGGCAAACAAGGATACAAACCAGAGTCTGGCCATGACTCTAAGATTGGCTTCACAGAGGAAGCAGCAGGTCTGAGGCTAAAAGTATCAAATTTCTGCAGCTTTCCTTTATTTTTTTCTCTTTTAATTATGTCCACTGGCTCCTTTTTTTTTTAATTAAAAAGAGACAAAGACGAAAATAAAGTCCTTATCCTGCCTGCCTTTTAGAGAAAGGAGTGCTGTCCTTCACTTATCTCTGAAGAGCCACACAGATTTAATATTATTATTAGTAGCAACTGTTTGTATTTCTGTAGCACGCAGAAGTCCCAGTGGAGACTGGAGCCCCATAATGCGAGACATTAAAAGATGACGTGCTAGAGACAATGTCTGTTCCAGAGAATTTATGATCTAAAACGACGTGTGGTGACAATGGAACAGATTGGGGAAGCAATTTGCCCGTGATCATATGGAGAGAGTGTAGCGGTGCCAAGAAAAGAAGTGGGGTCCTTGAGAGCAGCTAGTAGATCACCGTGTCTCCTACTTATGAAATTCGGGAGTAATAATACAGAGTTCTGAAGGGTTTTTCCAAAGGGATGGTATTAGTGGGGGTGAGGCAGTTTTGGAGGCAAAATGACCTGTAAATAGCACCCAGCAAAGCAGTAGCTGCGTGTGGAACAGTTTGTGAAATTGAGAGCCCTGATGAACGGCCCACTTGGTGCCTATGCTGGGAAGATGTCTGGTCTACAGAAGCCCTGGGCAGGGCCTGGGAATGCCTGCCTACCCACACACCTACCTAGTGGAGGTATGCAGGGCTGGGACTGGACTCCAGCACAGAGCTGGAGATGGATATTTCTGCTACAGAGAGCTAAAAAGTTCCAAATTTAACTCGAGCCCTGTGAGAATAAACACACACCGGAAAACAAGATGTAGAGCATGTGATAAAAGCTCCCTGTACAAATAGTGGGACACAGAACTCAGAAAAAAAAAAAAAAACAACGCTTCTCTTTTGTAGAATTAGGGAAACATGAACACCTCCGAATGTAACTACTTTTGATTGTGTTTATGTTCCTGCTAACATCTGGAAGCTGAAGCAAGGCACTACTGCATTAGATGTTGTTGAAAAAACGAAACAAAAACAAAAGATCCCTGTCCTAAAAGACAGATCCCTGCTCACCTTGCAAGACTCAGGGACTCAATGTCCAGCATTTGTTAAGCTGAGACCTGCGCAGAAATGCAACCACTAGCCTGGTGTGGGACATACTGGGACGTACCACAGTCCAGGCTGCTTGCCGTCCCACTGTGAGTTACCCAAGGAACACAATGTGGGACAGCTTAAGCAAATCTTCATCAAGGGCAAAGGATCATGGCTAAAATCCCAGACTGCTGTCACACAAGGCTCTCCTGAGCCAGGCAGCACACAGACTTCCTTCCAGCTGGCACCTTGCTTGCCCAAGGCTCTGAAGCCCAAACCTGAGCACCAAGGGCTCACAGGACATACCAGCTCCCCCAGTCCATGTCCTCTGCACTCCCCAGCCTTCCCTTGGCCTGTCTGCCTGCTTGCCCCAAGCACCAGTTTGTGCCCTGCACAGTCCTGACTTCACCTATCGATGCCACACATTTCAAAGGAGCCAGGCAGGAAAGCGGGACATCGATGAGAACACACGCACATGCACATAGCTCAGAAGGAGTTGCCATGCTTGTGGCAGGGCAGCATTTCGGAAGGGAGACTTTTAAAATCGCAGTCTTTTGCATAGTAAGTTCATTCTTCATTTCAAATCATTACACGGAAAATTCAATTGTTCTCCAGTGTATTTCTGTTCCAAATCGGGAGACTGAATTCAATCATTAAAGTGTGAAACAGATGAATTCAAATCCATAGTAAGCGCAAATTTCAACACAGTTTTAAGTAAGGAGTCGCTCCCAACACCTTCATAACATGTCAACACATAGTCATATATTTGTTTCTGGGACTCTTCAAATGTCTCCTTTTACAGTTTCAATTTTTTCTTGCCAAAACAAATCCTTAAAGCTACGTTAATGTTCCGAAAAAATATAAACATTTTCTGAATGTTAAAACTTTTGGTGGCCACAAGAGAAACTTTGGAGACACCAAAACTTGCAGGAAAAAAAAATAATAAAATGGCATAAAAAATAAACTTTTCCTCCACTTTGCCATGCAAGAGTGGGATTTGGAATGAATCCCGTCTGATTAATTTTCACTTCTAATTTGTCCTTGGATCTCACTGCAGTACGGACGTCATTTCTTAATTTGCCTGTTTTGCAAGTAGCCAGGACTGCCCTTGTAAAGGGTGAAGAAATCCCCATATATCAGGAATGGTTTTGGCTGAGGGGAAGTTTAGTAATTACTCCAGAGAAATGAATACAACAACCAAAAGTACTTCCCAGGACACGACAGCAAAGATCCATCCTTTCTTGAAAGAAAGGGCTTCCTTATGTATACATTCGTATCTTCCCGTATCATGACTGCCTGTAACCATTTAGCACTCTACGTCAACTGTGCAGTTCAAGAACATTTCCTGGCATTCTTCACATTTTTTTACGTGTTGCAATTTTATCTGGTGAACATCACATGTTTCCCTCTGAAATGCCTGAACCAACCCATCTTCCTTCTAATGGAGGAGTTCGGGGCTCAGAAGCCTCAGTGCAACTCTCAGAAATGTGATCACTTGAGGGCTGCTTTAGAAATTAAGGGCAACAGAGCGGTTTGGGATTTGAGAGATAAAACCAGAGCAAGTCATAGAATCACAGAACCACAGAACGGCCTGGGTTGAAAAGGACTGCAATGATCATTGAGTTTCAACACCCTGCCAGACCAGGCTGCCCAGAGCCACATCCAGCCTGGCCTTGAATGCCTCCAGGGATGGGGCATCCACAGCCTCCTTGGGCAATCTGTGCCAGAGCTTCACCACCCTCTGTGTGAAAAACTTCCTTCTAATATCAAACCTAAACCTCCCCTGTCTCAGTTTAAAGCCATTCCCCCTTGTCCTGTCACTATCCACCTACATAAACAGCCGTTCCCCATCCTGTTTATACGCTTCCTTCAAGTATTGGAAATCACAAGTGAGGTCTCCCTGGAGCCTTCTCTTCTCCAAGCTAAACAAGCCCAGTTCCGTCAACCTTTGTTCATAAGAGGGGTCCCAGCAGCACTGCCGTGATGCAGTGCATTACTGCACATGGTGGGAATTAGGCTGCAATGACAAGGCTGGACACCAGCGCTTTGCTGACAAACAAGCCCAGGAAGGGGATAACTGTGTTTCCCCTGTTATTCTAAGGAGAGGTTCACAGAAAGGTTAGGAGGAAAACAATGCGGGCCATCGATCAGGGAGATGGCTAACCATGAAAGGTTACCACACGTTCCAGCCTCATTTTTCACATTCATTATTATCCCGTATCCATCCTCCGCCCAGCACCAGAAACAAACCACGGCTGCTTTATGAGTTATAGGTTTTGTTTCCTCATGGCCATTTCCATGGAGAAAGGATGTCCAGCGGGGGCTAATGTGGGATGGAGGTGGGAGGGCTGCGGGCACACAACGCGTTGCAGGGCAGCAAGATAGGGGCGTGCGAGGGAAGACTGTTTCCATTCATGAAAGGCTCAGATTTGCTCTCGGATCTTCATCCAACCGAAACAAAATGCCAATATTGCTGAACATACTTAGCACCTCCTGAAGTGCAATCCTACTCTGAACGGTGCCTGTCTAAAAACAGCATCATCAGGCTCCTTGTTTACTGCGTTCTCCCTGATGCCTGATCTGGATTTCTCAGTCTAAAAGAAAAATCACACTTTTTTTTCCCTATCTACCAGACCTGCAGACTCAACCAAGGCTTTGAGAGTCACTCTGGACCCATTTCTCACACATTTATGCATGCAGATTCAGGCAGGCAAATTAGAGTTGCACAGAGGATGGGCAGGGGAAGCGCAAGGCAATGATTTGAAGACAATGAATTTGCAAGGAACATGCTCTGTTTCTGCTCGAAGTACAGCATCATGTTCCTGATGCCGGGAAGCCTCGGGGTCTTTTTTATACTCTTTATTATTTTGTATTTTTTACTTTAGGGAAACCTAAAATAGTTTCCTTTGAGAGGCTGCACTCTGTAATCTCCATTTCTTCCTCCTGCAGTATTTTTGGACCCACGAATTTCAGTTGCAGAGTAGTAATGAACATGTCTAAACCAAGGAAAACTTCTGCCACAGCAACAACAGTAAAAAAGTACTTTAAGCCACAGATCTGAGAAATATTTTCTGTTCTTGCTCTTCTTCTGTTCCACCAGAAATGAGAGTTAATTCATGCCCTAACAAAACTAAAATCCTTATTTCCTAACTGTAACCAAATCTGGAAAAAAGAACAAAAAAAACCTCAATGTTGACGCAAAATGGAAAAGAAAAATCTTGCTGACAAGTGAAAAACCCGCACAACAAATGCCACGCAGTGATACCGAGGTGTGTGCGCTCCCTTGTTGGGGCCCCAGAAAGAAGAAAAAGAAGAGCAGAAAGGATTACACTGCAGAAGCCAGTACTAGTAGTTTCAAAAGGAAAGGAAGTAGAGAATTGCTTCTGAAAAAGAATCCTAGAAAGGTGCGAGCCTTTGCAGTTCCTTGGATGCTCATCCTTATGGAGAGCGAGGCACCAGGAGGACCCAGAAAAACCGAGGAGCTCTCCGTATCTTTCACACAGGCCAGCAGAACCAAAAGCACAGTGCTGCTCCCCTCTGAGGCTAACTAACCATATTATCTGTAACCATGCTCAAAATACTCTTAATGCATTTCCAAATGTTTGCTATGGGACCAAAGCCACAGAGTATCAGACATCCCCAGAGTTCCGCCTTTGAGGTGTATCCATAATGGACAATGAAGAGGGTGGTGGATAAAAGCATAGTGGATCATAGCGCACCTTGGCTCCCATGTTCCAGAGGTGCCATACAAAACCTCTCCTCTGCATGCTGAGTGCCAAACCCTTTCTCTACCCAACTCCCAGTGGCCAGTAGTCCCTACTGTAATCAGAGGAAGCTTCCCTTAGTAAAGCCCTCAGGAAAGCAGCACAAGATGGATAGTGACAGATGTCCCGGCTGTGGGCACCTCCAGTTCAGCTCTCCGTGTCAGCAATAAGACCAACATCTTACCTGAACGCAGCTTGCCAGCCAAGCAGAGGAAATGGACAAGGAGACATCTGAAGCTTCTGGTTTTGGAAATGCCTGCAAGATCCTGAGGACCTCCAGGAAAAGAAGAGCCCTAATTGTTTTTAAGACAATTTCTAGGAAACTTTGGAGATCTACTGTGTTCAGGTTGAACAATGGGAATTTTCTTCCCCTTCCAATTAAGTCAATTTACAGTGTTTTCAGGTCGACGAGTTACCCATCAGCTGTGGAATACGCACTGGGGGACACCTCTTGGTTGTTTCTTAATTCCATTATTTATTTACTTGCTAGAGAAACAAAGAATAGCGAGGCGAACCAGAGCCATGCGATCTGGTGTGGAGCAGCAGCAGCAACAGACCCACCAGGACTCCAATGGGCCCTCTGAGAATCCAGCTCACTCGCTTGCAGAAAAAACCCTGCTTTCCCACTCTTCCTTGAAGCAGCGAACGAGATGAGGGAATGATTAATTAGCCGATGTTTGTAAAGCCCTTTGAAGATGAAAAGTGTTATTTTTGTTTTCAAGTCTCACCAAAGAAAAAATAAATAAATAGAAAATTAAAAGAAGGGAAAGAAAAAAAAAAAAAACAAACAACTAAACAAAAAAAGGCCACGGGAAGACTCGTGCTTTAACTGAGTGGTTCTGTGAGCAGCAGAATGAAAAGAGCCTGTCTCCCTATGGACCAGGGCCTCAGACCGGAGCTCCCTGTACAGAGCTGCTCTTGCAGCAGCACATTAAGAGGCAAGCTGACACGGCAGCCTTTCCCCCGGGGCATGCATTAACAGGATCTCTGCCCAGCTGCCGATTTTCATGAAACATGTAGGACTTAATGCCATTAAGACCCCTCCCCCTGCATTAAATTTGCTTGAACTAGATTTGAAAGTTAAGGCGAACACAGTGGCAGTGTGATCGTGCACATCTTGATTCGACAGAAAAGCAGATTGAAAGCAAATGAGGGAGACCCTTGGACACAAAAATGCACCGTGTCTGGCTAGACAAACCAGACCCCAGGTGGGCTATCTTTTCCTGAGGTACAAACTGCAGAATTGGTTTATCTCTTTTAAATGCTTTGCACCTATGGTTGGAATTTCTTTCTTTCTTTCTTTCTTTTTTGCTTACTTCTTGTGTTCATGGCATCCCAAGGATGTGCTCATGGCACAGGCACGTTGTGGTGTAGGATAAGGACCCCTGGAGCTGGGGAGCATCAAGAAGCTTACAAGTGGGTGCCATGCCTTGGGAAGATGAGAATAGCAAGAAGACGGATGAGGATTGCAGTGCTTTAGCAAAGCTGCGCTTAACACCTCAGACAAGGAGGACAATGATCTGTGACAGGTCAGGCCTGAAGTGACCTGGCAGCACAGACGGGGAAGACTTAGCATTGTGCAGGCCATTAGAGCTCCTTCTGCTCCATGCTCTCATCAAAGTCTCACAGCCACCAAAAATAAACGGGATGCTCGCTTTGAGTTTTCCTGTTAGATAATATCTAAATATTCATCTAAATGATGATGCCTCATGTCTCATTCTGGATAGGTTTGTTCCCTCACAGTCGGGACCAGCAGTACCTGTCCTGAGCGTGCTCTCACCTGTAATTCCTTTTCCTGCTTTAAGCTCAGCAGTGCTCAAGAGCTGCAAGGTCCTTCTTAAAAACAGCCATCTGGTGAAGGGGCAGGAAGAACCAGTTAAAAACAGACTAGCTCCACCATATGGAGAAAATAATTCAGTTGGGCAGTGTAGGAAGAAGCAAACCCTATTATAATAATTGTGTTGCCAAGCGATGTTGCAAGCTTCTTTTTCCCCTCACAGCTTCTGCACTGATGAAGAACAGAGCTTCCCCCATACCGTGGCACCATCCCCAAAGCAAGACCGAACTGTTCCCCAGGAGTGCTGTGAAATTACCAGGTCATCACCAACCTTGCACAGTGGTAGCTGAGCGTGGGGATGGGTGCACCTCACACTCCAGCCCTTTCTGCTGCTTCCATTCTGAGAGGAACCACCAAGACTTTGGAAAGACATCATCTCTCCCTTTTTCCTTTGTTCGCTCACCCACTCTCCCTCCCATCCGTTCCCATGCTGTGGCTCTACACAAAGCTGCATTTATTTCCAGACATGCATGGTTGCACGTCAGCCTTGCAGCTGAAGGTGGACAAGCTCTCCACCACCAATGGCGGCACGGAAGGTGGAGTGGGATGCTGCAGACATGATTCCCAGGAAGGCACAATCCCGCTCTGAGGCCAGTTAACGTATTAGTCATTAATTCTGGATAAAAGAAAAGTTATTTGCGTGGCCTTGCTTAGACAAGACTGAAGTCATCGTGCTTCCCTCCCCCTCCCTCCACTCTCCTTTAATACCTTATTAATATTGTACGCCAGCACCAGACAATATGCAAATGGAGCTCTATGCAAATACGGCTCCACGTAAAGACAGCTGCACTTAGCTCAGTGCGTCCTAACACAACTCCAGAGGAATAGCCGGGGGAAAGCTAAATCATATAGACGATGGAGAATGAATGTCTTAACTGCCAGACTTTCAGGGAGAAAGCTGTGTCTGTCACAGCAGAGTTTACCAAGTTTTGTAAAGATAAGGTCGTTAATACTCTGCTAAATTACAGGCTGCCAGGAAGCCAAGAGGACTGCCCTCTGAAGCATCTAGGGCTCTGTCTTGAACACCTACTTCTCAGGTGAACTTTAAAGTATAGCTCTACTCTGTAAAAGCTGCATTGTCAACTTTCCTGTTCATTGTTTCTCCGTAATTCCACATCAGATATGCTTAGTTTCTAGACAGAAACCTTTATGCAGGTTTTTCCCCAAGCACAGTCCTGCAAACAACAGACCTGAATCTGAAAGTCAATCACTTCCTCTCCTTCCCAAGCACTGCTACATGCACTGCATTAATTGCTGCTAGCAATCAAGAGGTGCCGGGTATGGCACCGATGAGGGGCAGAAGAATTTCTGCTGAGAGTTTTGAAGAGAGGATGAAAACTTTACCTTAATGCATATGCTATACAGGACTTGGGACAGAGGTTGGTGGAGGATGTCCACAAGACCTGCTAACTACCATACTTGGCTGCAAGGAGAATGAACTTTCACTTGGCTCTTGCTGCAGGAAGCTGGACAGCAGGTCAGCCATTCGGGTCAGACCCAAGCACTCTGCAGTTCTATAATTTCAACAGAGAAATGTCTATAGATGAAGCTGTTGGTCTTTCAGAAACTTTAATAGACCCGAGTAAGGCAAGTATACTTTATTTGTGCCATATTTTTTAGCTGGGAGGACTAAGAGATGTAGGAAATAAAGAGATGTAGGAAATTTTGACAAGATCACACGAGCAAACAAAAAAAAATGCGTAATTTCCTTTATCCCATCTTCGTATGTTAGTCACAATATCATCTTTAGATAAAAGCATCGGGTTTATTAGTAATTCACTGCAACTGGTGACCTTGCATTAAGAAATATTTAGCGGTAAAAGACAGCTGAGAACGCGTTAAGGTCACTTGGAGCACTTCTTGAGAACAAGCAGTCCAAGGAATGTCATTTTTGTTGAAGAACTATTTGGAGTGAGGTTCCCATCTGGAAAGCTCATCTGTTTGAAGTGACAAAGGAACGAGGGCATCTGCCTTGCCCAATAAATACAGAAACAATATGTCCCTGCTCTTGGCATAGGAATCATGAGTCTCTGAGGAGCCGGAGCTCAGGAAAATGGAAGCCCAAAGCAGAGCAGGAGCACTCTGTTCTGCTCATAGGCACCTCTTCAAGCCAGTGCTGCAATAAGCAGTAAGCTGGGGGTAGGATTCAGCTAGGGAAAAGGGGCAGTCCAGGAGGAATACAGACAACACTCTTGTCCTCAAAGGGTTGGCCAAACTACAAGTTATCACTGCACATCCCCTCCACACATTGTGTGTTAGATTTTATACTAACTGTAAAACGTGGGACAGGAGAAGGCTACAAAACAATGCAACAACTGAAGTCTTTACAAAGCTCTGTCCTATCTTCAGCGATTTTTGATTCAAGCCCCAAGATGCTTTAACTTTTAACTGTACTCTGTACTATTACCTGAAATACTGCTCACTATTGCAGGTAACGTTATAGATCCACACCTGCTGCCTGGCAGTGCTTTTATTTGGAAATAATGATAGGCAGATATCTGGCTTGTAGCAACACATCAGAAAGGGCTTCAACTTTCATTTCATTTTTATTTTTTTCTTTTTAAATTGAAGCGTGGCCACTCTTTTAGCACTCTTCCTTCTTTATGTAACTGAGAAAGGGCTGAGGTGAGAAGGATCCCACACAGAAAAAGATCTGGCTTGCAATGTAGAAGAATGAAAGCACTGCTAGGAAAATAAGAAGACAGCTGGCTTCCACAAAGGGTGCCAGACCTCATGTCTAAAATTAAAGAATTCTATGTTCTGAGGAAAGCACCTAGTTTTGCCCTTAAGTAGAAAATTAAAAAGCAAGAACTGGAACACACCATGTGATTACTAGCGCCCTATAAAACCTTACGCAGGTTGGGAGCCAGATTAAATCCTACACATGTCGGTAGTACCTGATGGGTTTTATATTTCACTGGTTTGTTTCTAGGGCTGCATGAATGAAGTTCAGCAAGTTTTGGTTGGCGGCCAGGAGGCGGACCCACCTTACAAAAATAGTTGCATTTGGTTGCGTGGTTATACAGCCCTGAAGGGGCCAAAGACCAAAGGAGTCATGAGGCTGGTTTAGCCCTTCACCTAGATGTGATCTCACCAGGCTGTACAAGAGGGATAAGAGAAAGGGAAACAGATGTTTTGCTCCTGCTTCAACACACGTCATGCTACCACACTGCCCACCTTCCCCACCTAATTACTCACCATTTGCATACCATTCTTGACCAGAGGGAGTCCCAGACTAATGGAGATGAGTAACAAGCTGGGTACAAGGACACGCAATTTCTGCGTAGCTGCAGTTCAGCATCAGTCCTTTGCATCATCTTCAGACCTGGAGTCCACCTCAGTGAGAGGAATGGAGGAACAAACCCCACATTATGATCTGGATGCTTTGATCTCCAGGTACATCTCCATTTGGTGGCAAGTGCTGGTGTAGCCCTAAAGCCAGTCCCCACCTTTGTGCTTTTTTCCGTAGAAAAAATGGGCACAAACGTTCACTTGGGGGAATACTGGATTAGATGCACTATAGAGAGAGAGAGATGGTGCTGCTGGGGCAGCCTTTGTCACCAAAGGACACACAGGTACATGAGAGTGCCCCCAAAAGATAATTGCTGCCTCAGTGAGCACAAGGCCACGCTATCACATACAGGTACACAAAAGTCAAACCAAAAGGAGCAGAGCAAAGGAGATCGAAGTGGGGGAACGCGCCACTGGCCCACAGCTCATTTCTCCTATGGACCCCACAAAGTGTGCTTGGTGGTTTGAACATAAATCAGACAATGGGTATTTTCCCCTAGACAAAAGCAGAAGCCCCAGAAAGCCAATCTGCCAGTGTGGTCGCTGTGTCCAGCTCAACACCACAAGGAGGGGATGGCAAAAGGCTGGCGCCCTGTAAAGGATTGTGGACCTGGCACCCTCTGAGGTCCTCACTGTACTGGGATGAGCTTTGCTTTTCATATCATCACATATTAAATTCAGTTCATTCTTTTAAGAGGGGAGGAGGAAATTGCATCACCTCCCCAATTTCACAGCACTCTGCTCTCACCAACACTACAAGCAAAGTATCTCACGTCCAGATGGCAAAGAACTGCACAGACAGGAAAACGGAGAATTTCTAACTCCTGGTCAGGTAGCAATTTCAGGGGAAAAAACAGCCCTGGCAAACAGCTAACAGGACCTGGGAGAAAATTTTCCTAGATCACTTCTGTTTAGGGGGGGAAAAAAAAACCCACACCACTGTCTGTCAAATAATCTTGAAAAACAAATAGTTCTGCTGTAAGTCTTTCAGTACTGCTGTTGTGGTAGCTAAGGAGACCACCATACCACTTCAGTCCTCCTAGATTTTCATTTTTCTTTAAGACATATTTTCTCTCTGGCTTCAGGCCAAGGCCTGGTATTCCTTTTACTTGGGGGAAATCCTAAGGGAAGTCTGTCACAGTTTTGTCTAGAATTGCGGGTCTTTGCCTGTAAAAATTCATCTCTTCCCATCACTGACTTGCACATGAAAACAATCCAGATCCAGTTGTCAGGAATTCTGTAGAATTACAGAATTTCCCAGCTGCAAGAACCTTGGCTGCAACAGGCTGTGAAAATAACCTTCATGCATGATGGGTTGAGCTATGAGAAGCCACCTGAGAATTAATGTATGCTGTTATCAATAATAACGTGAGAATCTTAACATTTATTCCCCACACTCCTACTTCCCTGCAGAGATGAGGCTGCACACGGCTTTATTTGCCTATCCGTGGCCTCACTTGCAGAAAGCGGGTGCAGACCTTCTCCCTCACTCCCCATCCTGACGTACCCCTGCCCAGCCACCCCCCAGTTCAAAGTCGCTCGAGGCCTTGCTTCTTATCATGAAATGTTCTGCCAAATCAAATGTAAACAAATGACATGCACAGTTGACATGGCAACAAAGCAGCCCTGCACGCAACAGCGGCAGCAGCATTTAACTCTGCTAGGCTGGGCACAAATTTGCAGGAAAGACCAGAGCAGCAAGGTAAGAGAAAGTATCTCGTCCACTTCCCCCAGATGCCCAGAGAAATAAATACAGAGTGCAGCACCTGGGGGTTGAGAAAAGGAGAAAATGGATGGACCATCTCCTGAAAGATGTCTTCAAATTTCTGGGCAGTTTTGGGCAGCGTGAGAAAAGCTCTAGTGCAGCACATCTGCTTACATATCCTTACAAAGCACCTCGGCATCTCACATTAATCTTTCCTGTTGAAGACCGACGGCCTGTCTCTCTTTCTGTGCGGACGTGGCAGGGTCCACCCTTGTGCAAGGGCCGTTTGCAGCAGCAGAGCCCACGCATCCACCATGTATACAGGAGTGATAAAAGGCAGCAGAGAGAATGAAAGGGTCATGGAAGGGACAAATCAGTACACCAGAATGATCAACTGCTATACAATGTTGTGGTATTTGGCCCTTTTTGCACATACCGAGCCAAAATACAGCCCTATTTAATAAAAGGAGTCAGAAAAAAGTCACAACTGCATATTGGCTCACTTTGTCTTGCACAGTTTCATCAGTTCCCATACAGCAAGTTGGATTCAACAAAAGCTTAGAGCAAAGGTAGATATTCAACTGCAAGCTCTTAGGGGCAAGGACTGCATCCACGTGACCTGATGTTGCTTTTCCCAACATATCTCATCATCATCTAATTTTAGATGCCCAGGATAGCTTCATGCTCTGACCTATTAAGCTACACAGGGCACTGGCAAAGAGCATCCTACTTTCACAGTGGTGGCAGTACTGTTTCAGAAATGGACCCATGAACCCCTGTGAAGCACAGAGAGGTTGTAAATTCATTGGGAGACTCAGCACTGTGAAGCGCTACATTTGATTTTCATCTTTGCAAGGAACGTGTGTGATCTCTGAGTGCCTGTCCAGGAGAGCCTAGCAAGGAATATCAAGTCTGCAAGGCAAAGTCCCTTTAAATAAAAGCGGCTGCTGATGTTAAGATAAGCATCCAAGCAGTAAAAATAATGAAGCCGGCTCTTAAATAATGAGTGCTGATGGCCCCCTCTGCTTGCATTCCTAGCCTAATTACTTACATGGTTAGCTCAGCCCTATATGCCTTTCAAATGCTGCCATTTGAAAATAAAAGTTAAATCCACTTGGAGCAAACAGAAACTAATGGGAACTACCACGCATGCACATTTCTGCCAAAGGTGGGGGTCCGGCCACTGGGGCACTTCCCCTTGGTCTGTTCTTTCAGCAGGAAAACATGACTTATAAAAGTCAAATACACAGCCAGCCTACAGAAAGATGAACAGCTCTTTAAGATGGAGGAGCCTGTGGATTGTAAGCTTTGGAGTTCAAATGACCACTCTGGATGGGACATTTGTAGGCTCAGGTTGAGGTGCTGACAGTGGGAAAGGTAGGAGGAGCAGCTCCTGCTGAAGGAGCCAGGCTCTTTGGTCACAGCCCTGTTTCTTCCCTTTGCTGATACCTTGTTTAGACCCATCCAGGTCAAGGGAAGCACCTAGAAGTGTCCTCACACCATGCACCCATGTGGAGAGGCTATCCGTCACATATGTATGTATGGGTATATGAAGTCCCACCAAGCAGACCTTTAGGGTTCCTCATGCAGCTTCTTAGACTGAACTAGCAGGTTGAGAGGGGACTTAACCCTCAGAGAAAATAAAAATAAAAATAAAATAGAATGAGATGGGAATGAAACACAGTATGCAGGGCCAGGAGCAGCAGGAAGGAAGACACACAGATAACGGTCGGGGTGAGTGGGCCAGGCCCTGAGCACAGCGTTGCCTGTCACCATGATGCCTTGAGAGGGGACCTGCCAGAAGGAAGGCCGCAACTGCAGCCCCCAAGGGCAGCTCCTGGTGGGTCCCTCCAAAGCGCTCTTCCCATTTAGTTTGGCATCAACCGTTTGGCTCCAGAAGTTATCCTGGCAACCTATTCTTTCCTGAAAATTTATCACATGCCTTTATACAAAGCTGCCAGAATCATTTATAGCTACTTATCTAACAATATCTGCTTTCACTTCAATCATTAAGGAAATAAACAGAGGCTGGAAAAAGAGTTGGTATGAAAAAGGGGCCTCTGCTTTGGAGAAACAACAACCTAGGTCTACTGGAGAACAGCAACTGCTGCCCTGCCTCAGGAACACACTAACATGACAATAATGATGGATTACAGAAAGCAATTGTTTCTCATAATGACATCCAATTACTCTTCACACCCAATCAAATCAGTTTTAAGTTGTTTCTCAAGTGAAATAAGCATTCTTGTCCTGGAAGGGAAGACAATGGTTATGTCTGTAAATAAATAACTAGAAATCATAGAATCTTTTAAATTGTAAGAAACCTTTAAAGGTTATCCAGTCCAACTCCACTGCAATAAACAGGGACACCCACAGCTAGATTGGGTGCTCAGAACCCAATCCAGCCTGACCTGGAGTGTCTCCAGGGATGGAGCATCTACTGCATCTCTGGGCAACCTGTGCCAGTGCTTCTCCAGCCTTACTGTAAAAAACTTTTTCCTTATGTCCAATCATCTCGTCTCTTTTAGTTAGTAACCTGATAAAGAGTCTGCCCCCTTCTTTCTTACAGCTCCTCTTTAGATATTGAAAGGCCGCTCTCAGGTCTTCGAGCCTTCCCTTCTCGAGGCTGAACAGCTCCAGCTCTCTCACAGCCTGTCCTCGTAGGGAAGGTGTCCATCCTTGGGATCATTTTTGTGGCCCTACTCTGCATGTGCTCCAACAGGTCCATGTCTCCCCTCTACTGAGGACTCCTCATCTGGATGCAACACTCTAGGTGAGGTCTCAACAGCAAAGAGCAGAGAGGCAGGATCACCTCCCTCACACTGCTGGCCATGCTTCTTTTGATGCAGCCCAGGATATAACTGGCTTTCTGGGCTGTGAAGGCACATTGCTGGCTCGTGTCCAACCTGCCATCCTATGGTAACCCCCAGGTCCTTTTCAGCAGGGCTGTACTCTATCCTTACATACTCCAGTTTGTACTGGTAGTGAGGTTTGCCACGACCCAGGTGCAAGACCCTTCATTTGGATTTACTGAAATCCATGAGGTCCAGCTGGTCTCACTGCTCAAGCCTGTCTAGGTCTCCCTGGACAGCATTCTGTCCCTTTGGCATACTGACTGCACCACACAACTGGATGTCATCCGCAAACTTGCTGAGGATGCACTCAATCCAACTTTTGATTTAACTGATGAAGATTTTAAAGAGCACTGGTCCCAGTACTGACCCCTGGGGGACACTACTTGTCACCCATCTTCATCCACACATTGAGACACTGACCGCCACTCTCTGGGTATGATCACAACTAGTTCCTCATCCACTGAACAGTCCACCCATCAAATCCACATCTTTCCAATGTGGAGAGAAGGATGTTATAGGAGACTGTGTTAAAGGCCTTACTGAAGACCAGACAGATGACATCAGTGGCTCTTCCCTCGTTCACTGATGCAGTTACACCATCATAAAAAGCAACAAGGTTGGTCAGACAGGACCTGCCCTTAGTGAAGCCATGGTGGCTATTCTGTATCAACTCCCTATCTTCCATGTGCCTTTAGCATAGCCTCCAGGAGGATCTGCTCCATGATCTTCCCTGGCACTGAGGTGGGGCCGACAGGTCAGTAGTTCCCTGGATCATCCTTTCTACCCTTTCTTAGAAATGGGAGCTATATTGTCTTTTTTCCAGTCACCAGGGACTTCACCTGACTGCCACGACTTTTCAAATATCAATAGAGTGGCTTGGCAACTACATCAGCCAATTCCATCAAGACTCTGGGATACATCTTAGTGAGACCTATAAACTTGTGGATGTTCAATAACCATAGGCTGATAGTGCAGCCTGCAAGGCCTAGTAGAGAAGAAAGGAGAAAAGGCAGCTTTCTATCTGAGATCTGTGAGGACTTTTTCAAGATCTGTAGCTTATAACAGATTTTATAAACCTCAAAACAGTGATTTATAACGTTATTAAGCAGTGGTGGTGAGTAAGTCCCCACATAAGATTCTCTTGTGTATTTCTCCCTGATAGGGATGGAAAAGATTTTCCCTTAGAACATGAAGGCTGAACGTCAGGAAAACACAAGCACCATTCAGTAGTTGTAAAAGACTGTGAGGCGCTCATCAGCCATGGGAGATGTGGTTGCAGGCTGCCTCCATCCCCACCCACAGGTGCTCACCCCAAGATGTGGGGAGGGGAATGAGGGCTTGACTCAGCTGCACGTGGAAGACTGCAGGATGAAGGCTTCTGGCTGCAAGGTGCTTGGGGATGTGCTGGGCCTTTGGTAAGCAAAGCACCAGCTGTATGTCCATCTCCTGAGATAGACAGTGAGCTTGCTGCAAACAGTACCCTTCTCTAGCTCCAGTTTTCCTGCACTGAACAACCAAGAATGGATACCAAGGCTGACCTGAAAATTATTTTTCTTTTACAGCCAAGCTATGGAATAAATGGCTTGGTGGAATCCAGAATAACTCCCCTAGCCCTTTTCTCACAGCTCCTCACAAATTTCATACCTCAAAAAAGCCCCTGTGGCTGGCTGGAAGCTCAGACATGAAATGCAGTCGATAATGAAGATGTGCCTCTACTTCCAGCACGCAATTCGTTAGGAGCAGAGTGAAGGGGAGGGCAAAGAGGGGGATATCAAACACAGCTCGTACAATGTTCAAAATTACTCTATGAACCAGGAGTCCGGTTCTGGGGAATATGAGCAGTAAATTGCTGAGTGGCTTTCTAATCTAATTATTTCCCTTGCAATTCAAATTATTTTCCAATTAAAACCAAGCTAATACATTCTGAAATGTAAATCAGACTCCATTACCTTTTTTAATTGCAACGCCTATACTATTCCCTTCTTCCCTTTAATTGATAAAAGTCAGGGGGAGATTTCCATACATTCTTCTGTAGTCCTGTAGGGCTATTTCTCACAGGTCTTACTGCTCTCACCATCCCTCACTTCCACCACAGAAGAGGATGATGCCTCTGCGTAAGGAAAGCACAAAAGCCTCCAGAACAAGGCAGAGGAACAGCTCTTTGCCTAGCAGGAAAGCCTTGCTATTGCAGGGGCACAAAGGCAGGGACAAAAGGAGCCTGTCAGGTGCCAGTTCTCATCTCAGAAACACGGTGTTTGTCCACGCAATGACACAGGGCAGCTAACCCCAGCACGGTACACACCATGAGTTCCTGCAGCTTCAGTTCTCTTGCACTCAATGACTGCACTCAGAAGGAGAGGAAATAAGTACAGAACATTTTGTCCATCAAGCCTGTCCAGGTCAGATATAAATACAAAAAGAACAAGCAAGGAAGCCTCTTCCGTAAAGGGAGGCTATTTTCAATTTAGGCAGGGCTCTGTCCAGACTGAAAACTTCTGAATAAACTTGCAGTGTCTGTATTACTTCCCTTTTCTTCCTGACTTACCAAACTCGAGGGCAGACGCAGTCTGCAGGATTAATATATCTCAGGTCCTACGCTCTCCTCCTTCTTCCTGAGTTTCTTGCAATTATGGATACCAACTCTTTTACCTTCACACAGAGGGGAGAGCCCCCCCATCCTTGAGTGCAATTCCCTATCCTGCCAAAATGCATCCACGGCTTCTGCCGATCAGCTTTGTGCTCCAGGTACATGCCAGGCACAGCTTTGTATGCAGCCTCTACTAAGAGAAACACAAAGCCCGGACTAGCGCACACTGAGGTGCCACGAACAGGCCCGTGCAGGGCAGGTGTGCAGCAGGAAGGCTGGGAGCAGCTCCCAGCACCTGGTCCCATTGGGCTGCAGACCCCTGGAAATACAGATGAACCTCAGGGATTACACAGGGTTTCATTCCAGTCCAGTGTGGGCAGCTGGTTACACCGCGATGGACTGCACTCTTCAGTTTTCCCCTTCCTGAGTCAGAAATGTGAATTAAGAGGAAAAAAAGAAGAGAGAAAACAACAGCAAAAACCACAGTGGGACCCATTCAAACTAATACTGTCTTTCACAAACGATAGAGCTTACTCCACCATTAACGGTATAAACCAACAGTGACTGCAGATGTGAAAAGGCTGGCCCTGATTCCAGAAGGCTCCTAGTTCAAATGGTGTAGATTTGTACTTTGCACAGTCTTCAATACTTCTTTTTTGCACTGGCTTCAATAGGCTTAATGGAGATGTGTCAAAAGAGAACTACACTTCTCCTTCCAAATATCTCTCCAAATATCTCTCTTCTGTTGTTTAACTTTCCAGCATTACCCCTGCCGTGCTCTGGGAACTCTCAACATTCACGGTCTCTATCTCATTCTCTATCTACTTTTCCCATGGTCTGATGTGAGTATTTGGATTTCTTTGCAGTTAATGTCACCACAACATACTAGAAAACATTCTGAGAACACAAATGATAATTCATTGCCCTCACACACACACACAGGACTATGGCATATGATTTTTTTTTCCTATGGTAGTCCTCAAATGAAGCCTCTGGTGAAAAAAAACAAACAAACCTCTATTTAAAGTATTTCACACTTTTTATAAAATATTTAAGTTATATATTATTCATATACATTAAGGGAGAGCAAGCCAGGCAGTAAGAATGGGAGATGCCTTTTGAATCTGAACTACCAACATCCTTTAAGAAAAAAAGATGGAGAGAGACTTTAAAAACCTGACCATGATATACAATATCCAAGAAATTATCTCAGTAGGCTGCCATTGATCTTTTATTCCTATAAAAAGATGTTCAGACTTCTATTTTACTGTTTAAGGAAGGGACCGATCAGATCCGAATCTCAGACATGGAAACCCCCAGTTTTGAAGCAGTAGGAGAAAAAGATAACAAACATTCGACTGGAGAACATCTTCTTTTTTGAAGTGTCAAACTTTAACATTTCCTTTACTTACAAATTCATCTTATTTGGAGAAAATTCATCTCCAGCAGAGCGCTGACAATTCTAGTAACCTGTCACACTTCAGAGACTAGAGTGATTTTTTATGTTTTTATTAACTCAAAAGTAACCCCCTTAATCATTCAGCTGATGATAATCCACGTTTTCCTTCTCAAACATTTCCAGTGGCTGGTTGCAGCTCTCTATGAAGAAAAGACAGCCCCCAAAGCAGCTTTACTCTATTTTGCTTTTATTTTTTTCTGTTCTAAACCATGCACCGCCTGGTGCTGGTCAACCTGGAGATGAAATAAAACCACATTTATTGAAATCCCTCCTCTACTGCCAGCTTGCAAAGAGGGGCAGTTTTGCACTTGCTGTGTCTCCCTGGTACCGGTGTGTTCTGTGTTTTCTTGCTTTGATCTCCACAACACTCTCTTACTACAGACAAGCCTCCAGCAGCACAACGAAGCACGTGGGCGTGCTGGCAGGGAGGGCTGGCTTGGTACTCTGCACCTGAGTGCAAGGAGCTCTGAGGGAAAGATCAGAGCAGGCAAGTGCTTCCTTCCTGCCCCAGGGCACAACTCTGTGTCCAGCTGCCCATCCTGACATAGGAGCCATCGTGTTCCTAATTTCTTCCTGCACAGTGTGGGAGAAACCAAAATGCTCTGGGTGGTTGTGCACCAAGAGGAGATGTCCTTGGGGGCACCTCCTGGCTCCCCAGGGCATAACTCTTTAGGCAAGAGATGCCCAAGGGACTGCTCAAAGAAGAGCTCTGAAGAGCACTTACGATAAGGCTCACTGAAAATGTAAGGAAGTAACAAGATTTACTTCATCTACATCAGTGCTTCAGTTTGAGCCCATTCAAGACAAATTGCTCTTTTGCTCCACTTGTTGGGCACTCACACTGCAGAGCAGTCATCAGAGTGTTAACAAATATTCACCCACTGAACAAGATCTAGTCCAAAACAGCTTGGCCCCCTAAAAGGCCAAAAATACGGGTGTCAGATTCCTGGCACCAACCATTCTGCCATACAAATCCTTGCTCACCGGGCCATGCTAATTGCTAATGCATGCAGAGCCATCATCACCTGTGCCCCTGCACCTTCAGCTTGACCTCTGCTGCCACCCTTGAAGAGCGATTTTACAGTTTGTATCTCTGTGCTGACTTCTGGAGCAGAGCAAGTCTCATTGTGCATTCCTTTAAACAAGGAGGATGGAAGCATAGGCCTAATTTATCACGTGAATATTGGTTAAGCCAATAAAAGTGTTAAGAAAATTAATTGAAAGGGTTAATATGCATCTGTGACAGGCTATCCTGGTTATGACACTTACCTTCCCAGTCACAAGCAAGTTATCAGTTCTCTTCTCTGGAGTAAAGATTAATGTCAGCAGAGATCAACAATCATGTATTATAAATACACAATGCGTAATTTTTTCTCCTGCTGTTTTGAAGCACTGAAACTGCTTTAGATGACAGGCATGAAATATTTAGAAACCATTGGAAGGGAATGTTCTGAATCCTCCTAAAACTTCTAACAACTTGCAAATCGTGATATCACCCACAGGACAGCACCAGGCAGGTGTCTGTGGAGCATGCACAGTCAAATACCAGGCCTCCTTGCACCATACCTAGTGGGCAGTGTTTCCTACAAAGCAGGCTTCACAAACATTGGATGTTGCTTTGCTGTACCTGGACAGCAGGGTATTAAATGCAAAAGAAAGTTTGCAGAATAACTATCTGCATGAATTCAGTGAAATGTTTCAGAGAGCTCTCAGCTCAAGCAGCACTAACTCCTCACGGCCCAGAGAAGCACAGCCTGTGCAGGAAGGATCTGGTCTATGGTAGGCACACGTGCTAGATAACTGTTGTTTACTAGGTCATGTTGATTTTGCTTTCAGCTATGTTTTCTTAGGCACCCACGTCTCTTCATGTAGGAGTGCCTTAGAAATTACAAAATATTACTCCCACTCAACATGCACTCGTGTATGTATACACTGGGATTGTGTGTGTATAGCTATAGAAATGCCCACCATAAACATTTACATCCACTGAACATGCGGGGAAGCAAAGGGATTTCTGCAGGTCTCTGCAGCAAAGCACCATAACTAAGCCAAGGGAGAGCTCCAGCTTCACCACCACTTGTCCAGGCAGGATTTGGGGACCCAAACAGTAATGGCTCTGACACCCACCCTGGAGCAGAGACCAGGCTTTCCTGTGGGTGGGCCGAGGAGCAAAGGGGGTCTTGCAACCTATGCCTGCAACACAGCTCGCTTGCAACTCAGCCTTTCCCCACAGAGGGGCCTCCAAACACGTGGCGAACTACATTTCCTCCCATCTTCACACATCCCTTTGCTAGCAGTGGAGAAGCCCAGTTTCTTGGAAAGCAGCAGGCACTTGCTTCCCGGAGGAATTCCTGCTGAGGAAGCTGAGCCCACTTGAACCGTTGCCCTCTGCCCGAATCTCCACCCCAGTGTAGGAAGCTCGCCTTCCTGGAAACGCCTTGGCTATAAATACAGCCCTACGCACAGCCTGACATCTTCCCTACAGCGTAACCCTTCTGCACACAAAAGCCACCCCAATGAGAGTCATCCCAACGAGAGCCACCCCAGCACACGGGCTGTGAAGGGAGACCAGGGGCAGGCAGGGCTCACGGGCAGAGGGCCAGGGCACAGCCCTGCACACGAGCTGGCGAGGCTGCAACAAAACACCCCAACCAGCCACCCCTGCCCCTGCGCTGCCACAGCCGCTGCCACACTGCGTTTGTTTCCTTTGGTAAGCCATAGCTCGCAGAAGCCACTCGGCGGAAGTTATTAAAGCTGCTTTGGTATGGGGAAAATCTCATTAACGTCAGCAAAAGGAGGAAGAGTTCTGAAAAGCTCCCAGCTAATTTGCTTTCTTTTAATTTTCTTGCAATTACAGTAAGCAGCGTAGTGCTCTCCCAATAAATGAGTCTTCAGCACCGTGACAGGAGGCGGCTCCCCGCAACAATTCGCACTCAGACTTTTAACCCTTCCATAGGTTACCCAGGAGAGCCGGCTGTGCAGCGCGATGCCCCTTCCCAGAACAAAATGGATTTCCAGCATTTCCAGTCACTCATCCTCATGGTGGAAAATCCCTGTTTTGACTGTGCCACTTTTTTTGTTGTTTGTTTCCTTAAGAAAATTTTTTGCTTTGCAGCCATCCCAGCAGCACCGAGCTGGTACTTCCCACATCCTTTACTTGCTATAAATTCAGTCTCTCTTACAGTAAACACGGTTCCTAAAGGCTGCCATCCAGTTCTTTTCTGAAAGGAGGTTCAGTGTAACATATCCCACACGCGGGCTGATTTTTAAAACTCACTGCATATATAATCTATTTTCCCTTCTGCTTTGGGAAGTTGAAGAGCAACAATTCTAATTTCAGACTTCGGCTTATTATTTTTACTCTGCCATAAGAAAAAAATAGGGAAAAAAAAAAAGGCAAGGAATAAAAATGTTGAGGAATATTTAAGCACGCAGTCAGGAGATGAGTAGGGGGATGGAGTATTTCTTCGCTTTTATTTTTAAGGAAAAACTGCCCTTTATAGGAAGGAAAATTGCATTGATTTTTCAACCACCAAAAACATTACGTTAGAGCCTGACACCGAAATTACAGAGCGGCGGGGCTTCAACTAGAGTGGGAAGGGGTTTTTTTTTTTGCTAACAGAAAAATTTGGAGAAGTGGAATTGCAGAGGGAAGCCATGATCCAATCAGACCCACACGGAGCCTTCAGATCACTTATCCAAATCAAACCCGCTGAAGGTAGTCCAAATAACCCTTGTTATTTGAAGGCTCATTCAGTCATCAATATGCTCTTTTTCCTTTCGATTCTCAGCTGTATACTCATCTAAACGTAAGCTTTCTGTTTTAATTAAGTTTCTGATTGCTAGGGCTTTAGCCAAAACCTTTATAGTATTAACTCCGAAAACCTCAAAAAAAAAAACCCAAACACCCCAAAATAAAGAACAACCTCCTGTGTTGTTGGTTTTTTTTTATCCTGAGTAGTTACACTGATGTTTTCCACCCATTCCCATGGCACCAGGCAGGGGAGGTAGGGGCAGCCGGAGCCCCCAGAAACCAGCAGAGCTCTTCGGACATTTCAACCCATTTCTCAGTGAAAACCTAAAAGGCCCAGAACACCACAGAACATGCTGCTGATCCTCTAGGAAAGGGAAACAGTGCATTGAGCTGTATGGAAACCTTCCTGCCTTCACAGTTATCTGAGCCCTCTCCACAGCAAATGGCTTACTTGTCTTGGGGACTTCACTAAATGAAAAGAAAAAGCCTCTCCTGGCACATACTACTAAATATATGTTTGTTTTTTTTCTTTCAGAACTGCAGCATATACCAGAGGGGAAAAGAAATAAAAGCTGTATTGATTAAAAATCCCATTACACATGGAAATTAAGTGATTAGTAAATTGGTACTCGACTGGACCCTTTGCTGAACACATATCAACCATAGGAAGCTTCTTGCACCAATTTACAAATTGTAGAAAAACTCATTGCTGCCAACATTCGAAAATAATTAAGTGGGACTTTTGTTGTTTACAGAAAGAAAAGAGGCCAATAAAGACATTTTTCACTTCTTTATAGGATACTTGATGATAGCAAGCTTCTTGCATGGATAAAACAGTGCCTGCACAGTGAAGAATCATGTCGATCAGTGCATACATACATATACCAACCACTGTATTGAGACATAGTTCTTGCATTATTTATAGCTTCCCTACATACTTACTAATGTATGCATGGATGAGCCGTACCGATTACAGGATACAGAAACTGTCTCATTTGTCCACGCCAGTCACAATCACATAATTAAATCATGGTTGTAAAGAAATGCTTACTCAAACTGGGACACTAGGATGTTAATTTTCTTGTTTGCTAGACACTTGCCCAAGACATATGCAAGTGAAATCCAGTGGCAACAGCTTTTTTAGCACTTAGAAATCAACAGAACTGAAGTGGGTCAAAACAAAAACCAACAAAAAACAATCCAGAAGATTTACCCAGAAAGTCACAGGACAAAATTCCTTATGAGCATCCCATCAGAAGTCACAGTCAGGAACCATAAACCAGCTCAAGTTTTCCTCCTGGCTACAGAGGCATGAAACCACCACAAACAGAGCTCTTCCTTTCCATTCACCAGTGCGCCATCCTCAAAGCTGACAGCATCTTAAAGCTAACCCTGTTTGGCCACAGACACTGAACAAGCATGTCTTTCTTTAGGAAAGTCCCCTTGTTGCCACTCCTTCCTTTTCAGGACCCAGAGCTTCTCAGCTGACAGGAACATTAGAAAACCCGTTCTGTCATACAGCCAGAAAATTCTGCTCTCATTCAAAACACTGAGCTCGCTGTGCTCCAACAAAGCAGTGTTCAAAATAAGCGTTGGCATGTGCGTTTATGTGAAATGACTGAATGGCCCTGCAGGTTGATAAAAGGTTCTGGAGTCTTTCACATAAAACTAAAGTCACTGGTTTGAATCTGACCTGTATCAGTGGTGTCTGAAACTGGCTACAGCTGGAAGGCTGTTGGTGTCCCGTTTAACAGGGCTGGTAGTATCAGCTTAATTCCTGGAAGACAAATACACTTGCTGTGCTGGTAGTTTGCACATAGAGGTCAAGCCTCAACAAGGAATGAATTTCAAACTTCCTTCCCATGTATGCTCTTTGTCCTCCCAAAGCAGCCCTAGGCAGGGGCTGGTAGGCTTAAGGCCAGTGAGTACAAGGTCTTTCATGGATTGTAACACTCCTACTAGTTTTAATTGAAAATATTGCCCACATTACTATTTAATACACTTTTCTAAACCATCTACCACAGCGATGTAAAGCAGGGCTTACAGATGATGCTGACGTCTCCAAGAGAACGTGCTAGAAGACTCCATCCCTCCCACACCACACAATAAAACCCCCGCTCACATTAAATCTGAAGATTATCCCCGAAGAAGTACAAAAAATAAAATCCGTCCATCTGTAATCTGCCCTTCCCCCATCTCCCAAGGCCACGAACAATTCTGAGATCCCCAGGCAGCTCAGCATCAGTAAACTCAATCCCCCACAAAAGGAAAAACATGGGTGCACAAATTCCCCATCCCCTTTGTTCACATACAAACACTTCACTTGGGCAAGGCAAGAACTCATCCTCGAGGCTATACCTCCCTCTGAAACTCAGCTCTGAGACCAAAGGTCCCTGACCAGGTCACAGCAGGAGTAAAATGAGGTGGGGAAAACCCAATTTTAAAGTGATATCAAACTAAAGAACAGATCAAATCTCATTTTGCTGCGATGTTCAGACCTCCTATTGGCACTCAAACTACTCTGGTTTTAGCCCACAGTAGAGCAGCGCACTGACCACCTTAAAAATCCTATTCATCTGATGAAAAGTGCTCCCTAGACCCTACTTTCTAAGAAGTGCTGAGCTGCTCATCAGCCCTTACCAAAATCACAGAGAAATAAAGAGCGATCCTCCCAGTGTGAGTCACTAGCCTTGCCCCTTCCTCACAGAGCAAACTGCTGGCTCGCTCCTGTTCACACAGCCCTGCACATGCTCAATAACACCATTGATTTTGTTTGTGCAGGCAGAGAGAATCCAATTTTAAAAAGCCACATTGATTCCCACCCATTAAAAACAGAGCAAGCTGCAGTATTTGCTAAATGGATAGAAAAAGACCAGGGTCAGAGTGGAGGGGCGGGAATAATGTCATTACTACGAGCTCCTTCTGAAGGACAGTTACAGAAACAGACCATAAAATATTAACACTTTGACTTTACGTTATTTGTTGAAGTTTCTAAATTACAAAAACAGTAATTCAATGATGAGAAAAAACCCCAGCAAAGAGAAGAAAATGCAAAACCAAAGGCATCCAAGAGCATGTAGCTGTGATTAGTTGATTTGGAGCATGAAAACACACGCACCGAAAGCGGGTACAGATAGAGGCACTGAGACAGCAGCACTGAGTATCTGCAAGGGCCCTGTCTGCTTTTCAGTTCTTTGTTTTCACACATTAAACAAACAGAGCCATTGCACAGGTCACCGAGGACCTTCCTTCTGCAACTGTGGTCCCAGCTGCACTGCAGACAAAAACTATTATTATTCTCTAATGGCTGCACCTTTTGGACAATGATTCAGTGTTTTATTCCCCCCTTTTGTGCAGTTTTTCGCTTCATTTTATGTTTTTATTCACACACTCTTGAAATCTTTGGGTAGTGACTAAACATCGATGAGTGGGGGCTCCCGCATCAGGCAGCCAAGCAGGCCCTGGGGATATATGGGTGCTGCCACCACAGCAGCAAGGGACACTTCACCCCAAATCTGGGAACTGGAGCTACAGACAGCCCCAATACAGGGAGCCACAGCTCAATGGTGGTCAGCAAACAACATGGTGGCTATGCTTCAGTTGGGCGCCACGTGCCACCAGGCCGCATCATGGAGCAGTCACTCATCGCAGCTTCAGTCCCACAACCTGAGCAGTTAAGTGCTTGCTGGTGCCAGTGAGGCTTTCGTAATTGGTCCCAGCTGGTTAGTTGTAACACACCTTGGTGTTGAGTAACCACCTACAAACACCATCAGCCATTCCCTAGTAACATAAGGGGGGTCAGCATGATTATTAGTTACGCGCTCTTGTGGGGCACTGCTGGACAACAGAGCCTTTAAGCTCCCGGTCAGTCAAGGCCTTGACCTAAAGTTTCACACCAGCATCAGGCCTTGCAACAGCCACAGTCCAAAGCCTGACCTTTCCACCTTACCATGGTTCTACAATGCTTTGGGCCTCTCTCCCTGCTGCTGAGGCCAGGTAGCCGCCACCACACCACCCAGCTTGCCAAAGCTATGGTGACCAAGAGCATGGCTGCCATTTCCAAGGATCATGAGATGTTCTCCAGCGCCCGGCCACACCAGTGACAGAAAATGACGACAGCAAGTCTGACAATACAGCACAGCTTGAAGCATAACCCTAAACCAACACAAGGCAAGTGATACACAAAGAAAACACACTGTTCCTAGTGAGGAATGGAAACATCCAACAATTTGGATCCCTCTGAGGATGAAAATGAGGCACCTGTCAGGAGCCAAAAGCAGGCAGGATGTGCAACAAAAGCATCTACTTTGTAAGCTGCCTGAGTAGCAGTGGCTCTGAAGACTTCAATCTGCATTTGCAAGCCTCCTTGTTCCTCCAGCTCTCCACGGTCATACAATGGCTTAGGTTGGAAGGGACATTAAAGAACATTTATTTCCAACACCTCTGCCATAGGCAGGGCTGCCATCTACTTGGTCTTCGCTCACCACTCAATTTGATCTGTGTGAAACAAAAAATCAGGGGTGTTTCCTGCAGGAAAAATAAGCAGCATTCCCTTTTCATGCCCTGTCAGGGCTGCTGCAGCATCTCCCTTACAAAACTGAGAGTTATACGCTGCATACTGGATACTTGCACCACTTAAAATGCCATTTTGAGGGCAGTAATCATTTACTGTAGCTGCAGGCTAAAGTAAAAGCTATGAGCTTGTCTAGAAGCTAGAGCTCCAGGGCTGCTCAAAAGCACAGAATTTGAGCTGAAAACGAATCTCTTCAAATCCCACGTAAGACCACACTGCAGAATTGGGCTGAGAGGAGCAGTCCACGTGGCTGTATCAGCTGCCGCGAGCAATTCTGGCCTTTGCCATCCAATGCTTTCATCTGAACCAATCTCTCATTCTCCAGGTTTGCTTCTGCTGCTTCTCTCCAACTTTCATTTTGGCTGCCCTTCAGAGCCTGAGAAGGGCACTGAGGTTGCTAGGAAAATGCCCCGACCAGTTACAAATTGGACAAGCATGGCTGCGCTTCCTCAGCTATGGGTGAGATTTGACTCTATGATGATGAAGGCTCAAGCTCATTCAGGAACCTCACAGCAGGACATCTACCACTGAAGTCCAGAGCTGGCAACTGTGTTGTAAGACCGTGCTGCCAAATGCAGCAGAATGATCCTTTTTCCACAGGCCGAGCTATCTCCCTCTGCATGCACAATTCCTATGGTTGCCATACAGGAACACTTTACGCCTGTGACCATCATTCCTCATCTTAACACCAGTTCAGATCACGCTTTAATACTACCCATGCCTGTGGAAGCCTAGCGGGCAATTCACTGAAGCTTAAGTTTAGAGGCTTTTTTGCTGGATCATAGCTACTGGTGCTGAAAGATAGTTCTCTAAATCCATCATAAATGTTTAAAGTTTATTCCCAATGGATTTTTATAGACATAAATATACGGATTAAAATCAAGTAAGAATCTGTGGGCTTTTTATTACCTTCTGAAGTAGCCAGGCCCATGGACGTTCTCCCTGTCTTTTGTATCTGCTTTCTTCCAACTGCAGTTCAGAGACTTCATACAGATCAGAAGCAAAGTTCAGACTAACACTGACAATTTCATTAAAAAAAAAAAAAAGAAAGGATTGTGTTTTCTTGTGTTCTTTGCTCCTTTATTGCTATTTTCAAAATGAAGAACAGATCCTATTAAAGTGCTAAAGGCTGAAAAATACAACTCTAAACCTGTCTCTAAACGATACAGGAAACCCAACTTTGTGCCAATCCATTTTTATCATCTCTTTGTGGCCATAACAAAGCTGAGAACAAGAGCTAAACAATAAAGAAAAAAATAATAATTTCAACCCTTTTTTTTTTTTTTTTTCCCCTGAAAGCAACATTGGTGACAATAACAAGAACCCATTGAAAAGACAGAATGTTATCTTCCAACCCAGTTAACATGTCCTTCCTTCTCTCGCACATTATGTATCTCACACATCAAGCTCTATCTTGACCTCACTTACAAAGGAACACGTTTGAAGCTGACATCTCCATACACATATCAGCATAGCTACACGGTCTCCAGCCCATTCTACCTTCCCCTTCCTTGGTCCTTCACACACCTGCTATGAGGAGATAGGTTATCAAATGAGTATTTAGAAGAGCTATACAGGAACAGCAACATTTCATTTGTACTCATGCAACCCTCCAGTATCCACTTCACTAATTTAAGTTGCTAACAACAGCAGGAACTACATTTTTGACAGTTAGGTGTATGAGAACTCTATAGTAAGCTAGTTGTTTTTTTTTCATACAGGCCATCACCATTACTTCCTTTCATCTGCTGAAATCAACTGGCAGTGTTTAATCATTAACGTTTTAGTAAAGTAACCAGGAAATTCAGCTAGTCTCAGCTGAATCTGTTTATCTTTCAGATTCGTCTGCCCCCCTTAATATTGTTTTGAGAGTCAGGGAGATACTCCATTTTCCTCTTGGATGATTCTCCTGTTTGCAGCCTCCCGTTGGCAAGGAAAACATTCGTTAGAGAAAAAAAAAGTCTCCACGTATTTTGCCTAAGACATGAGATCCTACTTCCACACCCACCACCCTGCTCTTTCTTTTGAGCGCATGGCTTCGCATGGAAGCAACTAGCTGAAGCATGAATTCCAACCATGTCGTGTACAAAGAAGGTCATCAGCTCTCCTTCTGCACCCCAGATGTCATATAGACAGTCACGTGTACCAGTGTACCCACCCTTAACCTTTTATTTGAGGTTTGAGATACAAAAATCTTTGTGTGTGAGGTGCTGTAAACACAAACCTCAGTGGGAACACTGCATAAGGCAAAGGGCTACAGACACCTAATGGCAGACTAGAGGGAAAAAGGAGAAAACATGACTTTGTTCAGCACTATGAGCACCACTGATCTCGCTGTAAGACCTCCAGTTAAAACATAAGCCACCAATTTGTTACAGTACCACACCGTACAGTACAATTCTATTACCAAGGTAACCAAAAAGTTGCTAACTTTTGGTTGCTTCTGCGAGAGCACCAACTGCTGGAACAGATGATCTTCCCAACTCCCTGACACATCAGCTGTGAGCTTCCTGGGTTTAGGCACTGAGTACATCACCAAAGTTATCAGAAACTGTTCCAAGCCTTCTGCGAAGCTACAAGCTCAGTGACAGCACTAAGAAACTCTCAGGACTTTTGATATATCATCAGGCCTGCAGTACTACGTTAGTGCTTGAGAACTTCTGCTTGGAATCAGCGAGGAACTGCAGTAGCCAGCAAACAGTAAACCAAAATCATAAGGAAGAGTTAACCCAAGTCTTTGAACCACAGCATTTTTGATCCAGATTCAGTTCAATCAAATCCAGGTCAAACCTCACAACCACCACCCTCCGAATAGAGCCCTTCATGAGAGACAACAAGTTTTGAAGTAGGTAAAAGTCTGCTACAACAGATTAATGCTAATGCAAATCAGCAAACACAAAGGTAGATGGGACAGGACCTGCATGTGCACCAAGCAACAATCCAGCACAGTCAGAACAAAATAAAGGCAAAATCTGTCAGCGCAAAATAACTAGTTTCTGTGCAAGTAAAGCAGTAGCCGGGATTGCTTCAGTCCTTCACTAGGGGGAAGGCAGAGGGAAAGCTGCTACTCAGAAACTCACAGTTTGTTTTCCAGCCTACCACAGAAGCAGCACTCTGTCCTGTTTGGAAATCGTCTATCACTGGTTTTGAAGCCTCCAGACAGCAAGGAAGGTGAAGCTTCATCTCCTTTTCTCCTACGTCTTTCCTTACACAGGGAATAGTGAATTCTAGGTCATTTTCTTCTGTAAAAGGATTTCCCTCTCCAGGTTCCTACTTACATTTTCCCTTTTATTCCTTTCTCTTAACCTTTTACTTATTCCTCTTAGTGTTAAGGCTCTCTCAAAGTATAGATATATAAGCCTCTATTCTCCTTTTATTCCCTTTTAAGGTACCACAGAATATTCTTTTTATGACCTGGCCTGAAAGGAAAAGGACCTTTTCTTAACTTTTCCACTTCTAGAGCTAACATCCAGGGCTGTAACTCAGCTTAAGCCAGGTCACAAGACTAGTGCTGTTTGAGCTGAGAACAACTCTCAGCTGCTTGAGAGGTGCTGCCTTTCCCCAGCATCACCTGGACGAGACAGTTCCCAAGCCTTGCCTGAGGACCAGCCTTTACATTCGAACTTGTAGAAGCACAAGTGCAGCAACTGCTTCAGCAAGTTAAGATATGAGCTTTGGGGACTGAAATGACAGCACTGAGGAGTCTGATGCTGGGGAACGCATAGCCCCCTAGCAAATGTAGAATCTTCAGGTCATTTCTCTCTTCTTGTAATGACTCATTCATTTAGAAGCCATCATCTGTCACTTTCCTAACCTTATTGCCAATAAGCAGCAGAGCACAAAAACAGTTTCCAAATCAGAAAACGCTCTTCGTTATAATCAGCTTTTCAGTCCCACAGTGCAGGGGCCTAAAACTCGTGACTCTAATGACTGCAGTCTTACTGTACTCAGTAAGCTTCCTCTGTGGCACACTCCAATCTCTTGCCTGCAGTGAGCAAATGTACAGGGGAGATGTTATGGAAGCAGAAGCTCGACAGGATTTAAACATGTGGCACTTGAGCAAAGCATCCCTGAAATCCTTTGCAAACTGTGTTGCTAATGCTGCTTTTCAGATTCACAAGTGTGAATGATGAATCTCTCTGCTACTAATTCTTCTTATTTTTACTCTCGGAGCACTGATCTCAAGCCAACGGGGCATCACCTCACTGCTTCTCAGCAGCCAGCACTGCTGTCAACCAGCAGCGTGCCGGCCTCAACAGGCACTGAAACAAGCACAGAGGGACACGGGGAATTGTACCCCAGGGTGGGACCGTGGTGTTTTCTCCTTCACAGCTGCAGAAGCAAGCAACGGGGAGCGGAGATCAAACAGGATGCCTCTGCCATACATGCACACAGCTGAGGCCAATGGCTGACAATCCCTACTCCAGCCCTGCTGACTGTACTGTCACTCACAAGCACCGCTGCAGCAGCAACAGCGGTTGTCACCGTACCCAGCCCACAGTCTGAGCACAGGTGTCTTCACCAGAAGACAGCGAGCCCCTTGTGTGGCACACAGATGGAGCCTCCAGTGCTACAGCCAGCCGCTGCAGGAGGAGGGTTTTGATTTCTCTTAGGTAAATAGCTCTTTCTAAGTAAAACAAGCTGGCCATTTGTAAGCTCCTTCAGACCTGCCCTGCTACAGTAAATAGGAGAGTAACCTTCATTTCTCCCATCCTTTCACCACGCTGCAGACTAAAATGGACTTGGTATGCTTTCACAGCTTGAAAGAAAAGAAAATAGAAGGCAGGAAATCCTCTGACAGCCTTGTTTCAGTGATAACATGAGAGACGCAGCAGCAGGAGACGATAACAAAACAAAACAGCCCAACTCCCAAAGCACCCACGGGCAACCTCCAGCATGGAGCCTAGGGCCTCCCAGCCCCTCGTGGCCACCACATTGCCTCTGGCAGCAAGCAAAGAGAAGGCAGGGATCATCCCAGGGTTAGGGCTGGGTTAATAAAAAAGATCAGCAGACGGCAGTGCCAGGAGCTGCATTTGAAGCACATATAGTTGTTTCCACGCCAGAAAGTGCAGCTCTCAAGGTTCAGCCCTAGGCCTGGGACTGCGCTGCAACACGTTTAAACAGCGGTAGCAGCCTTGGGTAAATGTTCTTCTTTTAGAAGCACATTTGCATTGACCTTTTTTTCCCCATGTTTTGCTCAGCAGCTCACCTGCTGCTGGAGCTCATCCCCACACCTAAAGCTGTACTCTGTTCCTTCCCAAATCTGTGGCTAAACAGAGGTAGTAACTTCAGGTGGGAAAGATAAACAGCTGGAAACAAAGGGCTCCTCAAAAACAAACATTCATCTTGCTGCAAGTCTTTCTAGCAACAACAAACAAGGGAAAAAGAGCATGGGAAGGGCAGCCTATGGTTAACAGGTGTCCTGGAGCCTAGATTTCAGGGTGCTTATAGCATCTCTGGCTGCTCCAGCAATTAATGGGGACTGTGGCAGTCAAAAATACTTTTGCTTAATTTTTTTATTTTTTTATTTTATTTTTTTAAAATTTTTTTTCATTTCTGCTCAGAGGGACTTTGCAAACCATTTATTTGTGCCAATGAGCTGTGGTATCTCCTTGTGTTGGAGTAAGGCAGAGGTTTTGACTCATCAGGACCTGAGCCCTCATCCAGCTGATGCCAACCCCATGTTTCCAACCCTCAGACTTGCTTCTGGCTGCCACTTGTCCTCCACTAATGGTGCCTGTGGGTACATAGGTTCCTTCCTTTCCACCACCATGATGAAGATCTGCAGGAGCAATCACTGATGTCACTCCCCTATCCTTGCTGTACAGGAGCAGACTTGAGGGAAGGCAGAGGGGACAAAAGGGGATGCCTAGCACTCAAATGAGATTTTGAATTTTTCATTATTCAGACACAGATAAACCAAAAGGAAGCAGCACAAAACTTCTCCATCTCCTCGGGACACTGGCAAAGGAGACAGCAGCTTTGCTTTGCTTGGAAAAGCCTCCTGGCAGCATTCATTGCAAACAGCTCCTTGTTGCAGATACTCTTGGAGGTGCGTAGCTGGGCCCACTTTGTAACTTGATAAATAAATGAATGATGTGGTGGCCATTCTGACTCTGTCTGGGGCTGCAGCCTCCTGTCGAGTGCTGCTAGCATCTTATGGCAGAGGGGCAGGTTGCTGCCTTGGACAGAGGAGGGGAGTAGCTACAGCTGCTTGTTGAGAGCAAAAGCCCAGGGAAATAAGGTTTCACCAGAGAAAGCCCTGAGGACACTCTGGTTGGAAGAGATTGTTGAGGCCAAACGATAGGCTTTTCTGTTTTAAATTAGACTCTAGAAAGGGAATTATTTTGGAATATACAGCGCATGCCTTCTGCTGGATGCATCATGGGCACACCACCTGTTTACAATCCCAGTTCTGGGTGATGTATACACAAAGGAACTTGGCAAAGAACTACCTTCACTTCTTTAAAACCAAAACCCAACCTGGCATAGCTATCACAGAGATGGAACAAAGCCAAAATCTTTCAGCTGAGTGCCTGCTTCCTTTGAGTCTTGGTGGTCTGGATACAAAGAAACTGACATTTAATTAATCCTGGTGATGGTTTTGCAAAAAAATATGGCGTTGAATTTTGGTCTTGAAAAAGCAAATCCAAACTGCAGTGTTCTTGGGAAAGAAGAGAAGGACTACTTCAAATGCTACAGTTTATAATTTTCTACTGCATGGAACCCAGTGACTTCACTCCAGTTCCCAGTGGAAACTTTCCTCTGAAACCATCTAGTTATTCTCCTGGATAAACAGGGTCAGTAAAGCAGTGAATGCTGCAGGTAAGATTGAAGCAGACTGACAGAACAATGAAGCTTCCACAGTTGCAAAAGCAGTCAAGCCTAAAATAGAGATGTTTTTGCAAGTCCAGAATGGCAGAAGATTTTGAAACTTCAGTGCATTAGCACTGTTATACAAGGACTTAACAGATGCCAGTTCACTGAGTAACCTAATGAGCATGGCCTATCCCTCCTGCTATTACTACTGCCTCACTTGAAGGGCAGTTTTAGCCAGAACTATGTGTGTTCTGAGTCAGACAGGGAGGAGGTCATGATGCTGCTCGGGGAGCCACCTTGCCAGGGCTGGAGGACCGATACCTGTCATGGCCTGAAGTCCATTTGGGGCAGGACAGAGAGAACAGGGCCAGCCAGACCCCTGTATTCTTCTACTGCTTACCTGGAAAAGCACGCACAGTACCTGTGCAGCCTAACAATTTCATGGCATCACATAATCACTATGGTTGGAAAAAAACACTAAGACCATCTAGTCCACTCATCAATCCATCATTACCATGCCCACTAACCATGTACCTCAAGCGCCACATGCCCATGACACTTCATGCTTGTATATCATTTTGCAGTATCTGAAATGGGACCAACAAAGATAACCAACTCCTCAAACTGATACTCAGCTTCACTCCCTGCTATCCAAACATTTCATCAAAGGTAACTTACCTACATAGCAGACATCTCAACCCATGGCCAGACATGCCACATACCACAGCTTCTAGACAACAAGGCACCAAAACTCCACTTATCCTTTGACAGTGCAGGGGTGACAGCCATTATTTTAAATCTGTAATACTCTGCAAATTGTAAATGATCTTGTGGGGTGATGATGACATTAATTAGTGAAATGCAGACATCTATGGGGTGTAACACAGCAGTGACTTCAGCTGAGCAGCAAACCAAAAAGCAACAGGCAACGAAACACAATGGCCACCAGGTGTTGGGATGACAGATGTGGGCAAAGAGGATCCCACCCCTGGCAGGCAGTCTGCTCTGGGCTTGCTCCTTTCATCAGATGTTTCTGAAGGAGTTTGGACCTTCACTGCAGTCCTTGGGACTGCCTTCACCCCCAACAAGCTGCAATCTTCGGTCTGCAAATGGCTGTGACATCCTTTATTTATATAGCTGCGGGCTCAGTGCAGATCCCCAGATGCACCTGGGGCACCTCATCTAAGCACAGCTTTCAGGTAGGCAGCAGGGATCCAGTGATCCCAGAAGAGGTTAGCACAGCCTGGCCCACTAATCTCAGGTTCTCTACAGTCAAGGGAGAGAGAGGAAGATCTCCCAAGTGTCAATTCAGGCAGCAGATCTACCCGCATCCTCTGAGGAAGGAGAAAAATGCCATTGACATTCCGCTGGCCTTTTTTGGTACCTTCTGTTTTACCCTGCCATCTCAACATCACCACGATCCTTCTGGAGTGAACTGAGTTTGCCTGATAAAAGTATTCCTGATGTGACAGCAGTATTCCCAATGCTGGAGCACTCAGTGAGGGCTCTCAAGCTGCTCTGGCAGTGCAACACAATGTCTCCCCACTGCTCTGCTCACAGGAAATCTGGCAGCAGGACTCAGTTTGTCTGCAGAGCACGTTACATGGCGGCAACAGCACATGGCTCATGTACAATCTGCAGGCAAAAGAGAAAGCAGCCCTGGGACTGTTTTAGTTTACACTGAGCCATGCAGACTGTGGTGAAGAAAGAACAGAAAGTTTATCTAAAGCCAGTTCTGTCTTCCATCTCTGGGAGAAGGAAGCATGCCTATCATTTATAGGAACAGAAAATGTCTCATACTGCCATGAGATTTGTCAGGGTCCCACAGAACTTGATTTGGAAGGATAGGCCATCACATTCTTGAGAGTAGTGTCAAAAAAACAACGGGGAAAGCAAAAGTTGTCACTAATATGTGGGGATACGTGGGACAATGTGGGAATTGCTCCCAAAAGCCCAAAATAAGACACCTCCTCCAGCTGAGAACCAACGTCAGTTATATTCCCCAGCGCTCTGCCCAGTCTTTCACTAAACGTGCAAGTCTCTTTTCTGGCACGCCTGCTTAGAATCTAAGAGGTTTTACTCTCATGAAGCTTTTCTTTCACATTCAGCTTAAATGTGCCATTTCTGGAAGTCATCCCCTTGTCTTTCATACTCTAGCGAGCAAAACAAGTGTAAATTAAATGGAAGACACATGAAATCTTTATAAAGTCCTGTGTTTCCCCTAGCATGAAAGTTCCTTCTCTCTGGAATAGAACGGTTCTTTATGCCATATTTTTCCCCATCAGAAAATGAAGAATATAAATTTTCCTCATGACTTGAATGTAGCTTCATCAGCAGCCCCCTGCTGAGCTAATTCATCCCAACAAGATTTTTCTTTTTTAACTTTTCTTTTTTCTTTTTCTTTCCCCCACTGAGTTGCTGCCCCTTCTCTCCTCCTCCCAACAACCGAGGCACAGAAAGAGTGGAATCAGACAGACAGAACTTAGTATCCAAGAAGCTGCAACTTCAGACCAGGCAGGAGTAACATTTAAAATATAAGAAGGAAATTTTATCAAGCCTTTTCCTCCCCAGAGACTGCCACAAAAATATTCCTTGTTTGTCACCGAGAATGAACCACTTTTCTCTTTCATTTCTGCTTTCTGTCACATATTTCTTTTTGGCTGCCCCTTCTGCCTTTCAGCTTGGGACCCAGGCTGCTAATGCAGAATCAGAGATAACTCAACAACAAAATGCCTGTATTATCTTTCTTTTTTTTTTCCTACTTATCTGCCAGGTAATTGCAACCCTAAAAGCTTTAGCATATTTACCACAGAAACATGTCTCTCCTAGAGGATGGGACTGTCATCAGGTAGAATATTTCATTTAATAAGCCTCTTTGGAGGTACAAACCAGGGTTGGGGATTTTTTTCTGGCCTCCTTCAGAGCAAAGGACAAGCAGATAAAAATCAGCTGCTGCAGTGCTACATTGTCAAAGTTCCTGTTCCTTTGCAAATTAACTCTTCCCAAGCTCCAAGCTACGGAGTGCTTTGCCACTGGGATGTTTATGAAGTAGGAAAAGGGTCAGATAACAGCTCAGGCTATATTTTTTTCCCAATACTCTCCATGTATGAAACAGGTTTCTGCCCTATTTACAAACAGAGCAACTATCTGGCTTTATCTGTAACCCAGCTGAGGAGCTGTACAGAACACCTGGATGAATTTTCATTAACTCAGTCATCAAGAAGGATTACGTTTTCCCTCTTGCCCCTGTTACACAAAACTACAATAACAAAAACAAGGCCTGAGCATTTCTAAATTCAGCTCTCCTCTAAAGACAAATGCTTTTTCCCTTCCATTTTCCCTCACACATGGCTGAGCTAACTGCAGAACTGCTTTTCTCAGTCCTTAGGATGCCGGACAAAGCTGAGTGATACCAAAGAGAAGGTCTGAGGAGAACATCTATGGAGAGAGCCTGTGTCTTGGAGTCAAAATGCAAGCAGGAGATCACCTTCCAGGGTTATGAGGATTCCTTGCTGAAGCTGTTTTGTAGACCGAAGGAGATAGAGCTCTTTCACACATTTTTCTTTGAGTGCACCTACTCAGAGCTCAGAAACTCCATCCAAGCACATGACATACCTGTAGTTAAAAGGACTATAAGTGGGAATCGTCAGACTCTGACAGGTTCTCAGTCCAACCCTAGACTGCTGACAATACTCATTCACCCCTACCAACCGCTTCCCACACAGATAAAAGTGCATTCAGCCCCGCCAGGCTGCCTGATGCAGAGCTGATGGGAGCCAACAAGCATCCTCCCACTGACTCCAATAAGTTTCACAGTCTGTGTGGAAACTACTTGACAAAGCATCATCCGCACCCATATAGTTGCTTTCCCATGGGCCAGCCTTGTTTTTGTAAAATCCCTGGTTTCACCAATCAACAAAGGCTGGATGATACAGCCAACATATAGATTACTTAGCTTAAGGTCTTCCTGAAACCAAGAGCCTCCTTGCATTGACTTGGAAAGAAAATGTGAACTCTCCGTATCAAGTATCTCTTCCAGAAACAGAGAGAAGGAAGTGCAGACAACATGAAAAGGCTTCCCAAATTGTAATTCGCAAGTAGTTTTTTTGCAGCAGTCAACATTCTATGGTTATTTACAAATTGACAGTAGTTTTCATTGCAAGTAAACTCCAAGAGCTAATGATACCATTTTCTCATACCACCAACAAGCCTTTCTAAGAGCCACTCCAATTTAGCATTAAGGGATGACTCTCATTCACTTACAGCAACAAAGGAAAATTCCTGTAGGTAAAATACTTCTAATAACATGACTTGAACCCAATGTCTTACCTGTAATATCTGGATTGAAGGTAGGTAGAACACACAGCTTTAGACACGTGGCTAGCTGATCCAAAGTCTATGACCTTGACCCTATATGGCTGTCGGGACGGATCTACCAACATGATGTTCTCTGGTTTAAGATCAGCATGAATCAGTCCCAAGCTTTTCAACTTCATTAGGGCAGTTGCTACCTGCTGCAGAATTGGTCGAATGTACTTAAGGGGCAAGGGACTGAATTTGTTTTGTTTTAGGAAATCATAGAGGTTCTGCTCTAACATTTCAAAGACCAAGCACGTGTGATTCTTGTGCTGGAAGCACTCATACGCACGGACAAAGTTGTAGTCATCCGCACTTTCTGTGCTCAGCCGAGCCAGGATGCTCACTTCAATCTGGCCTTGCCGGGCATAGGAAGGATGGTTCTTTAGGATCTTGATGGCCACAATCTCATTAGTGCCACGTTTCCAGCATTTGACTACTTGTCCAAAGGTTCCCCGGCCAAGAAATTCTAACACTTCGTACGTGTTGGTCATGGAACAGAGCACCTCATGTTGCACCAGCTGGTAATCCCCTTCGCTGTTGGAGCCACTGTTTTTGGAGGTGGCCGTGGAGGTGGTGGCGGTGGCTACAGTGGCCCCACTGGCATTGTTCTGAATCATTGGTGGATGCTCTTCGATGATCTGCACGCTGCTCGTGTTCTCAATCTCCTCACTCTTTCTCTTAAGTCCACATTTTTGGTAGGTGTCCAGAAGGCTCACAGTGCTGCGACGCATCAGGTTGTGTGGCCCGCCCAGTGTTTGCCCAGACACTGCCACCACACCAGAAGTGCTGTTGGCGGACGTCACCACGATGTGCCCCGTGCTTGCTGGGAAGATGATGGTCTGTTCGTAAGGGATGCTCGGATTGGGGATCTGGAGGGAGGCGTTGACGGCGGCTGCGGCGGCTGCTTGGGAGGACTGTACGCTCTTGCTCTGGCTGTAGACTTTGCTGTGTGTGCCGTACCCAGTCATATCCCAGTTCGAACTCGGCTCTACTTTCAGTTTCTTCACGCTACAGAAGGCACTTGACTGAAGGGTGTGAGGAGAGAAAACTTGCACATGCGAGGCCATACCTGCAAGAAAATATCAGAGTGAATCCAGCGTCAATATGCTTGCCCCAGCTTTCTTTTATTTTCTCTTGTACGGTGACAGTAAGGGAGAATGGGATACGGATTTTGGATGCAACGCATGCACAAAAATGAAATTCTTCCAGTATATGTATTCATCACAAATAAAATATTATGCTCTAAAATCAATCATTATTCCCAACTGAACCACAGTAGCAAACACCTAGCAAAAAACAAATTTTGCTCCCTTGCTCTGCCCCTTCCCATTTTTAATAGTGGGAACATAAATGTTACTTTTTTCCTCCTTTGCCTAAGGAGACTCCTATTCCCATTGTCTCCAGGAATATATCTACAACTCTTTTGCTGATGCAAAATACTGCAAAGTATCCTGCCTACGGAGGCCAAATCGCAAATCCTCAGGCTCCTTCTGTATTAAACAGCTTGGTGGATCTGACCTAAGACGTCTGTTTACTCCCATAAAGCCACTAAGTAGCTTCCGGCTTGCGGAGAGCCAGGATGGAACCAGAAGAGGACACGCCATGACAAATGGAGGTGTGCTGGCAAAGCTGAGGAGCCAGGACAGAAGCAGCAGATGATGTCCCAGGTTGCTTGCCAAGTCTGTGTGTGGGAATCGTGTCCAGAGCTTGTTTCTGCTCAGAGACACTGATGATTGAGTTAGACAACATGATCTCTAGCACACGCTCTCAGTTGTCTCAGATTTATAAAATTATGTTCATCTATTCTTATGCATAGTGACAACAGCATCGCTGGAAAGCAGATCCCCTGGAAGTGAAAGTGTTGTTAACAATACAAGGTGTAAATTAGCTTGCAGAGGAATCAGGTCCGTTTCATTTTTAAGAAAAGAACCACTTTTACTGTGAGCTTCTTTGGCTCTGGAAGAGATAATGACCTTCTACACCTTTATTCAAAACAAAAAAAAAGAAAAAAAAAAAAAAAAAAAAAAAAAAAAGGAAAAAGGAAAAAGAAACCCTGCACCTCATACTCAAAGTCAAAATAAAGTATCATTGAGACAATCCTACTGACAGATCTGGGTTACGAACCACTAAAACAGAGAACGCTCCTATTCAGAAGGTGCTCCACAGAGAAGAGGATGTCTAAGTCCTGACTTGCAGCTAGCTCTCCTTTCCCAGGGCAGGTATGGGGCTGCTGGGGCTAAGTTATCAAGAACTGCACAAATCTGTAGGGATTCCCAGGGAAGAAGCCACTGCCTGGCTGCAGTTCAGGCTGAAGAGAATGCCCTCTGTCAATGAATCGTGGAATTCTTAAGTGTTGGAAGGGACCTTTAAAGGCCATCTAGTCCGGCTCCCCTGCAATGAACAGGGTGCCCATGGATGAGGATGGGGTCCTCATGAGCCATCTCCACCATCCCCATGGAGCCACCCAACCGCAATGGCGCAGCGGGAAGAGCGCTTCCTCCACTCCAGAATCACCCCTTCATCCAGGTTCACCACAAAAGGCAAAACCACCAACCCTCCTGTCTGTTGCCAGTTTTTCTTTTCAGTAAACCAAAACAACTAGGGAAGAAAAAGACAATATGCTGAGCTGGCAGTGTTGCTGAATTATTAAGCACAAACATAACCTTGAACTGCTTGCAACTTTAACAAGTTAAAAGCTGAATTAATGCTTCAGCGACAAAAACACAACAAACTTGGTAACGCACACGGATAGCTCCTTCACACAGGGATTTGTCAGCACCAATCTGTCAGCTCCCTTCCAGAAAATAAGGCTATTCTCTACCAGTCTGTGTTCTTCTGAAGATGGTATGGAATCCATATACACACATACGCTCTCATATACATATACACTCATACCAGCAAACACAAACATGGGTGCATGCTGCCAAAGCTGGGTGACACAGTCAGGCAAGAACACTCAGCTCTGGATGCTTTTTGCTGCAACTTGTATGAATTTCCCCCACCCTAACCCACTGGACAGCAGTTCCCAAGCTCCCTGCCCTGTGCTTTCTCTTGTCCCTCCTCTCTGCGGGGTAATGAGGTTGCCACAAATGCTGGAGCACACAGCAAACTCATAGAGCCACATCAATATCACTCAACCTGTCATTCTGGGCACCAATGTCGTATGTGAGTAAGCCGGAGCTGTGTTTGTTTTCCCATAGATTAATCCCATAGATTAGAAAGAGTCATGGTGTTCTTTTTAGTACAGAGCCAACCTTTCTGGAGAGCAGGGTTGGCTTGATGTATGTTTTCCCCCTGGACGCGAATAATAAAGCAGATGTAATTGGTAACATATTGTGGACCTAACTGGGGTGTAATTTATAGCTTTATGGCTTTCATTTCGTGGTGTGCTTGAGCAATATCTCTCCATACAAAATAAAAAGGGGAAAAAAGGATTGACACAGAAGTAGGAGAGAGTTTCGTCTCTTGAAGTCCCCTAGAATGACACCAGAAGAACCAGTTGCCCCAAATTAAAGTCTGAAGAGCAGCAGCTGCAACTTTCTCGGCGCTGCTGCAAAAATCAGGATAATCACTACCATTAGGAGACAGACTTTCAACTGGTGCAAACTGGCAAAGCTCCAGTCGATATCAGCTGACGCTAAAAACAAGGTCAGCAGTCACTCAACATCATCATCGTCAGATGGCTGCCTGTGCCCTCAGTGAAATGAGTTCTTGTTAGGATTTGGTTCCCACATCAACAACAAGCCCCTTGCTGTCCTGCCACATTATTTGTGGGAACAGGATGCCCTGTTACCCAAAAACAGGGAACTGGAGAAGTAGACATGTGGCTACTGGGAGGGCTGTGGGCTCCACTGCTGCCACCGCCACCCTTATTGGAGGTCATATATAATCGTAAGAGAAAATGGTTTTTTCCCCTACGAAAGAAGGATGACATTTTCTTTCTTCCATCCAAAATGATTTTTGCTAGTCTGAGGTTTTAGGGGACATGTCATAAGGAGAATAGCTCGGTTAGCTTTTCAGCATAGTCCGACACCAAGAAATTACAGTCTGATTGGCAGCTCGGTGATGGGAAAGGAAGGCTTCTGCAGCTAAGTCATTTTTATTGCAAATCTGCCTGTGCAGCTAATGGGAGAAAAACACAACCCTAAATTTCCCAAGGACATTAGCAAACCGTGCTGGTGGCATATTGTGTTTTTTTTATATATATTATCTTTATTCCACAGCAATAGTAGAAATAGTAGTAAATGTGAGTAACAGTTGGATGGCTTGTTACAGGGCTCAAATTTGACAGTGCAGCCTGTGATACAAATTACAGCTTCAGACCCTTGATTGTGCGAGGTTTGCCATGACCCAGTGAGGAGATGGGATGGCTACAGGAGGGCGATGCTTGCTGGTCCGGCCCCATAGCAGTGATGCCCTCAGCATCCCAGAGCTGGTGCCTGGGGAAGGAGCACCCCCACACCTGAGCCAAGGGAGCATGGGGCTCAGTTTCATACAGACCTTGCACGTGGTGAGTGTCTGGGCAGGGAGCTGAATCAACACTGGGCAATGCATAAAATAAAATTGACAGTTCCTGTCTTTAATAAAGAGTTTTAGGGAGACATTTAAAGCTCTCATACAATTGATGGTGACTGGATTTAATGGGGCCTTCCCTTGTCCTTGATGTGACTTAGGTAACTCCCTGCAGCATCCACATGAGCTGAAGTACGCAGTGTGCAGTGAGGGGACGATGCTAAAATAGACCAAATGACTTTGATTAAAAGACTTGACTGTTTTTTCTTTCCCAAGAACTCCTCCCACATCAGCTTGCATTTAATAATAATTTAGCAGGTGCTATTTACAATTCAGATGGCCTTCTGTGTGCACACACAAATCCCGCAGCCACCTCACCAGGATTTCCAACAGGTTTCAGGAAAGCAAATGAGATAAAGTTCCCTATCCACCCACCTCACCCTAAAGGGCAAAAAATGCACTGTGGGGACTAAAATAAGAGCAGTTTGAAAGTCACCGATGTTTTCTTCTGCTTTACTCAGGGCACTTAGTGCTGATTTATACAAGCAGCCTTTGCAGTGGCAGGAGACCCAGCCCCTGCCCTGTATTAAGCAGGCAGTAAGACCTTCTGCAGCACCTGCAGAGCTGCCAGTGCACTGTAACCAGAGGCTGCTTGCTGACTGCTGGGAGAGCGACAGAGCCTGCTTGAAAAATACTGTAAAAAGCACAAGGCATGTGTTCAGCATATAAATGATGTGCAGAAGACACTCCTGAAATAAATATCTTTCTCTTCTCCCCAGAGAGACGCGAGCCTGAAAACTCATATGCACACCTAGGTTAAGAAGGCAATGAAAAGGGGATCTGCCAGATATGCCTAATGTATTGCACCTTCAAAATTGCCATGTCTGAAGCACAGCATTCTTCTTCAAGGTGGCCTCTGTGTGGCCTCTTTAGAGTCAATGTCCCCAGTACTGCACACTTTTGGAATTTCCTTCAGATTGACATCCTTCAAGGGTACATACATTCCTTTCCTTGTGCTAATAATGTCTGGAGAAACCCCACAGAAGAGTTCAGGCCCCAACAGCCTCAAATCCTTCCTGTTCTTGGTGAGCAGATGTCTCAAGAAGCTTCGTTCCAGGCAAAAATCCCTCTGCCTTTCTGCTCTACTTTTCCCATCCTGCTATTAACACTGTTTCATCCTAATTAGTAGATTCCTAAATGCTTAAGCAGGGCATAGTGGGTCTCAAAGATATGACAGAGCCTGCCACCTGCACTGCTCTGGCTTCACATTGCTCTGAACTGCTGCGCTCAATCCACATCTTGCAGACAGGGGAAGAGCACTTTCCGACCCACGGAGTAGCCATAAACACAATCAAATGATCTGTTTGAACAACTCTTTTCCCCCACCTCCCTCCCACCTGCACAGTAGGTCTCACCACAGCAAGACTGCAGGGGACCATCTGCAGCACAACCCTGCTTGCTGTTTCACAGCCTGCACCACAACTTTCCTTCTTAGACAGATAAAAGCTAGCAACAAGGACTACAGACCCAGCTAAGTCGCCAGCAAGAACCATCTGGACAACACACTCAGGCCTCCAGTGCAGACATGGGATGAAGGCCGGTAAGACGGCCACTCCCCCCTCGTGGTATGAGATGTGCAGATGCACAGCCCCCCACAGGGGCAGCATCTCTTCTCCCAGGACTATGTCATGGAGACTGTGAGGTGGGATAACTATGCATACAGGGGCACATCC
Organism: Excalfactoria chinensis; assembly: GCF_039878825.1. Classification (NCBI taxonomy): domain Eukaryota; kingdom Metazoa; phylum Chordata; class Aves; order Galliformes; family Phasianidae; genus Excalfactoria; species Excalfactoria chinensis. Next base: position 53,169,107 of record NC_092825.1, on the reverse strand, counting down.
AGAACCCCAGCATATCCTGCACATAGGGATGGTGCTGCACCACTCCAGTAGGCCACATGTTGGAGGTTCAAACACAGAGGCTGCTCCAAACCACATCCATCCATGCCCACCACACCTGGTAGGTCACTGGACAGTGCTGTGCAAGCTGGATGCAGACTGTGGGCAACCTCTTCAATGAGCCTGCTATGCATCTGAAACACCAAACACCAAGGAATTAGTGAACAGAAGCTACCACCAACCACAGCCCTCCCTCTGAACCATCTGTGCTGCCTTTTATTTTCTCTGCAGACCAAAGTCAAGTCCCTGCAATATCAAGCTCTTCAGAGCTTATTCACCACAGTCTCACATCTTACCACTACCAACCCCACTCTTCCATATCCACACTAAGCCACAAAGCCCTACTATTAGTTATCTTCTGTTATCTGTTTCCATCGTGATTCTTATTCACCACTTTGACGTGGGTTCAGGTGCCCATGAGCCTGAGTAACAGTCTGTGGGCTCTTCTGACATATTCCTGGGCTTAAGCTCATGAAGGAAAATCTGAGACACATATATACACTCAGATTTAAGTCTTTAATTACTCTTCACTGAAGGATTCTGTCGGGGTCACCTCTATCTCCCACTTTAATGAACTGCAATAACGACAAGATTTCCTCCACAAATCCTGTGGCTAGTTTATGTTTCCCATTACAGTTAATTAATGACACAGCACCTGAAAACACAGGTCAAAATATTCTTCACCAGAGGCTCTGCTGCCTTATTTCCCCACTGATGCTGCAGTGACTGACCTGACACTGAATTTGATGCCTCGGTATGAGAAGACCCAGCAGTACAGTCTGTGCTACCCCAAACTCGGGGGATACCTTCATGGAGTTAAGCCCGGCACAGTGAGAACAGCACAACAGTGGAAAGCTTTCTCTCCATCAACAGCCCTCCTTGAGAACCTCACTCTGAGAGCCAGAGCTGGGATGAGGAAGAATGAACAAGGTCAAGACTGTGGGACTGATGGCAGCTCTGCTTAGAAGCTTCGTCTGTGGAAAACACTGAGGAATTCCTAACACAACACCTTGCCAAAGAAGGTCATCTTCCCAGCTTCCTCCAGAGGAGCAAGCAGAGGTTGATGCCAGCATGTGGTGCCCAGCTCCCATTGTACGGCTCCTGTGAAAGGAGAGTGGAATGGTATCCACAGCATGTCTACAGAATCTGAAGTTTCCTCTAGAGAGCTCTACAAGATGGACTGAGTAGTAAATACATAACTGATCAAGGCTTGCCTTGTACTCCAGCTTAGCACATGTGCAGGCCCATACTTTCAACCTACAAACAGATCTGTAACATGAGAGTCTCTGTGCTCTCACAATCTCCATCTCTGATTACTTCTTGCTGACAGAGCTGCATCCTGAAAGCAGAACTGGAAATAAGAAGGCTCTCAGTGTGACCCTGCTTTCCAGGTGGCGTGGCTCATATCACTCAGCTGGGTCACTTTGGTTTCCATCTTCAAGACAGGAGGAGACAACAGCACACCGTCTTACAAGAGGAGCTGAGGACTGGCTTCATTTCCAGCCCCAGATCCTACAGATTGCCACTAGCTGCCCTACTTGGCCATGAGCTATATTAGTTCCCAAAAATGGGTGTTAGGGGCTCTGGAAAATGGACCAAAATGAATCAGTGTTTTCCTCTGCTGCCCTGCCTTGTGCCATACTCACCCACGCAGCACTGGAACGCTTGTGTCTTCCCTCAACATCTACATAGTGGGAAGGAGACTTGGGTTTTTTCCACAGCTGCTGCCTCCCCACCTGGATGACTTCCCACCTGTAAATATTAGCTTTGTAATGTCAATGACTCCAACATGCCCACAAGTTCAGTGAAGCCACAGGGAACGGCTGGCACCTCGCAGCCTTCGCTCATCAGAAGCAACCCTATTTGTGAAGGCAGGACATGGGAAAGGCTTGTTGGAGTCTGAGGCTGAGCCTCTCACTCCCACAGGATTTTTTCATAAGTGTTTCATTTGCAAAGAGGCAATTGCATGACATTCAGCGCTCGCTTTGTTTACGAAATCTGAAACTCAGATCAAGCGCTCGCTGGGCTGAAAAGGTCAGTTTGCCAGTTCGCAAAGTCCCTCCCTTCGTTTCATTTCCGTCAGGATAAAAACCTGTTGGAGAGAAACAAGAAACAAGCCTCTGGTGAGGTCTGGATGAAATACACAGGGTCTGGGCTGCAAAGGAAGATGAAGATGCAAGGAGAAATGGTGGGAAACCTGGGCAAGGAGCTCTGCCGCATCAGAAAATTGAGGCAGACCGATTCAATGACTATCCCAAAGCCAGGGTTAACTAGCTCACCTCAGTTCCATTGTAACATCTCTCCCCCTCAAATGAGAAAGACCAGAGACATGATTTACGGCACCCTACACTGAGAGCTATGGGGCATTTCAGAAAATGTAAATAAAAAAAGCTAGTGCAGGTTGATTACTCGACTGGCATTTAAATTAGTTACAACAATCCTGTATGCGATCTGTCTTCTACAGGGACAGAAACACACATCCATCCAGACAAAAGCCCTCCAGTTCTGAAAGAAAACACACCTTGAGCATGAATTTTTCACCTTGTTTTCCAGATTTTATCATTCCCACTGTTCAGGGCTAAGAAAACTTCCCAAGAGTGAAAACAATGGCTGAACAGTCACAAACCGTTTTGCTGTTATCAACATCTTTTCACTTTGCATCCTGAATTGAGAGAATGAAACCAAAAGATGGATGACATGGGAAGGGCTGGGGCTTCCAGCATGGCTGAGAAGTAGGAAGGGCAGATGTGTGTGGTTGGCCTGAGCTGCCAGGCCCAGCCAAAGACTGGTGGGGAAGGGTTAGGGTTTGAATGTGAACTCTTTTCTCCTTAAAACCCCAATGCAGTCCTCTCTTTACTTCACAAGCAGCATCTGAAAAGAGAAACCCTACAGAAAAGTGTCACTTAACTGTCTCGATCTCTTCTATACTGAGAGCACTGAGTGGTTCACAATGAACAAAGTGACACAGAGCCACGGTGCTCTCCATGACGACACTCAGCGCTAACAAGCGTATCCTTGGGAACCCTTGTCATCATCCAGGAGGCCCAATGATTTATTCTGCTTTATTTGAGGCTGCATTGATCTCTGTCATACAGGACACATGACCACACTCTGACACACGAGTGTACACACACTTGCACTTGAACAGCCACAGGAAGACATATTGTGAGGAGCAAAACTCCTTCAGAAGAAACAAATGAAGCTACCCCACTATCTCAAGCAACCCCAAGGAGACATCTCCCTGCTTCACCCTGCTGGCAGCACCCGCCCCACACCTTTCACAACAGCATTTCCTTTAAGCAAGGTCCATTAAGACAGGGTCAGTTCAATGTGCAAAGAAGAATCGTGCTGCGCTAAGGATGGGCAGTCTGTGTGATGCACAAAAGTCTCACTAACACAGAAAGAAAACCTGATTTAGGCATGGGGATAAACTACACAAAGCATTTCAAAGCCCTGAAGAGTAAAGATCCAAGAGCTCAGGAAAGAATACCTGACTTGAGAAAGAAAGACATAAGGCCCTTGTGTGTGATGAAGAAGCTCAGGGATAGCAGTAACTGCCTACTCCCCCCGTCAAAGCTCTGAAACAGAAGAAATCAAAGGAAGCCATTAAGAGAAAGAAAACAATAAAAACTTCTACCTGTACCAGCAGAACTCCCTATCTACCATCAGTCTCTCCCCCAGGTTTCTCTTTTGTGTAGGATATGATTATTTATTGACATATTTATTTACTCAGCTTTACAGTGCTTAATGCTGTAGCCGTTAGGCTTTTTGCACTAGCAAGACCAAAGAATGACAGAGGAGGAACAAAACTGAAACTGGAGATCCAGTATGACAAATACCAAATGCATTCCGCTGAGCATGCTACAGCTGTGATGGGCTAGAGAAGGGGACTGACCCTCAAAAGCAGGGCCCTAGGCTGAGACAGCCCCGCCATCAGACTGGCTGTACACACTCCAATCAAGAAAAAAGCAAGCAAATGATAGTTTTGGTGGAGTGTACAGTAAAAAGAACCCTTGATGTAACTTCTGCTTGGTGATTTAGAGATGCTGGACAGGGCCATGCAGAGACAAGGGCACCTGAGCATGCTCCAATCCACATAAGACTGCCTACATTGGTCACTGCCAGTAACTTCTGAGTGGCACTCATAGGCATAGCACAACAGCTGAAGCCAAACCTACAGAATCAAAAATCCAGGTTAGAAAGAATAGTTAGCTACAGACAGGCAGGCTAACTAAACAAAGATGTTGTCAGCCCTCCTTCTCATCCATGGCCCTGTATTTCTGAACTGACACGTCACTGTGTACTTTGCAACAGTTATCCAATTTCTTCCAGAAGAGTTTTCTTGGCACTACCAAAGCTGTTTCTACAGCCATGTCCATTTAACCCACAAAAACCAACTTCTCCTTTTCGTATAGCAAAAAAATTAGAGAATTCGGACTAGAAACAGTGGGAAAAGTTCAACACCATCAACGCAATGCTGATACCACAGCCAAGCTGCCTAGTCTCACCTACTGTCTTTGATCAACAGTGAAAACAAAGTCTGGCCAAACTGAGTCACAAGGAAAGAAGAGTTTCTGGGAAAGCACTCCCTGTATGATTTTCTCAGAAGATGCAAATATACTGCTGGTTCCACGGATCCAAAAAACAAATCAGTAACATCTTGTGGTCAATCACAAGAGCTTTTGATAGGTCCATGAGAACCCTGGGCTATGTCTTATGGCTAACACAAGAATGACTGGAGAGAAAAAGTGCCTGAGGTGGACCGGTGTTGCTATAGCAATTATGAGAATCCCAGTAGATGATGAGAGGGAGTAACTGCCAGAAACAGCTAAGGGAATTTAGTACCACAAGCCCTGTGAGCATTCATGAGGCCCTATGCACTCAAAACTCCTGGAAAGCTTTCAAAAACTTTCCTAAAACAAATATCCCTGTGGATGAAGAGACTGGAAACCAGACTCATCAGAAGTATAGTAATTGGGGAAAGAACTTCAGTGGGAAGGGGGCCAGCCTACACCCCATTTAAACACCCAACTCATTTGAAGTTTGCAGCACTCCTTCATGGACATAGTCTCTGAGTTTGGTTGTTATTCATATCTGAAAATAGCCACGCTTCCCTCTTTAGTCTTCCTGGGCTCATGGGAGACTGCAGTGAGTCACCAGAGGACCAGCTGAGTCATCCAGCCAAAGCTTGGGGAGAGATGCGAAATTGGTCATCACATCCACAATTAAAATGTGGATGACGGCAGCTGTCCTAGCAACCAAGCGTGCATGAAGCAGCATGGGCTACAGACCACTGCCACTGCAGCCGGTGCTTTAAGCCAGATAGAAAAAAGTCATAAATGAAACCAGTACAATGCCAAACAAGCACTGACCGTTGGTTCTGCACCTGACAAAAGACCCTTTTCCATTCAGCTTCTCTACCCAAGTTGCATCAGGAAACAGGGAGTTCCTTACCTCAGAAGTACCCTCCTTCATCTTCCACATCCATGGCAATTTCTAGCTGTTTTTCAGACTTCTACACCTAAGTCCCAGTTCATTTCATTTCTTTAGCGTATCAACATATCTCAACAAAAGCTGTTTCAATACACAACCTACCTGAGGGTCAAATAGCCGTGACCTTTCAAGAACACACGTCTGTAATTAATTTTGATGTCTATTGTTTTCAGAACAAAAGAGAGCAGGGCAATTGCTTCTGTGCACAGAAAACGTATTTACCTAACAGGCTTTTTATGGTGATCACAGAAGTTTCTTAAGTTCAGTATCCAGGACCCGGGGAAACTGTTAGCTCAATCAGTGTGCACAATGCACCACAACCTCACGTTTCAGTATCCAGCAGATGATGCTAGTCCCAACCTACTGTCCAGCCCAATTGAACACGCATCAGCCAGCTCACACCATCAAGCATGTCTCTGACACACTTGGATGGGTAATAGTGCGGAGTGGGACCTCAAGTTCTGCGGCGCCAGCCGCACAAGTTTAAAACAGACACATTCATATCAGTGCCTACAAAATCAATGTCCCACGACACAGAGCTTGTCTTAATCTCTGCTCACATTTATGGTATTCTGACAAAAATAGAAAAAAAAAAAAAAAGAGATGCAGCTGAGTGACAAAAAATCACTGGGGGCTATGGAAAGCCCTAATATTAACTATTATGGAAATATTTACTTCACAGAGGAGACAAATAAAAGAGAGAAGATGTAGCTCTACAGCAAAATGAATAATAGGTGTATCTCCAGGGAACATCTGTTCTCCTGTGTTGTCATGGAAGAATAACATTGACTTGAAAGGACTGGAGCACATTTCACAGCTGCTCGGGGAAACCCATCTCTGCACAGCTCACCATCGCTCACTCAAATGCACTGCCAAAGCTGAGCGACCCCAGAGTCTTATGGACAACTCGTGGGGCAAGTGAACAGTGCGTGGCACCGAGGGGCTGCACATGAGATGGCACCGGACACGCTTCCATGAAACTGTTCTGTATTTCCCAATTGGTGATGCCACTCTTGTTTTTTTTCTCAACCCTTCCCTCCAGTCCATCCCTGAGTTTCAACAAGGCTGTGCCTCCTGTGCCACCTGTGCCTCCACTCTCAGCCCTCTGTACCTTCTCTCATTATCTCTTTATCAGAAAAAGAAAGAAAAATAGAGTCAAGAGGTCTGGGTGGACATTGGCAAGCAAAGGACTGACATGCCAGTGTAACATCGGTGCCTTAGGGAAGACAGGTGTCAAACAGCAGCAGGAATAACGGGACACGCTCTTTTAAAGGCTCAGCAGTAAAGACTCTGAGCTGTTAAAATGAAATGATAACATATCTCCCGCTCTGCAGGGACAGAAAATAAATATGAAATTGGATCCTTGCAGCACCACTAGATGCCCAAATTGACCCTCGTGCTCCCTGCTCTGCCTGCTCCAAGGAACAGGCTATTCCCGGAGGAGCTTTAAAAACTTAAGTCCAAGCAAGTTCTCTGACAACCCCTTGCTTCCTGAAGGCACAACAAGCAGCCCAATGAGGCAGCCCCTACAACCAGCACCCCTGGGTTCCAGCACCAAGGGCTGCTCCTGTACCAGTCATGCACTGTGCAGTGAGCAGAGCGTATGGCTCAGTACATGCAAGCTACAGTGAGCTTGTCAGACTGTGCAAGACATGAATCACAGGGATTGCCAAAACAGCAACACAGCGTGCAGCCCTGCAAAACTAACAAACAACATCTGAAGACATCCCAAAACATAGATTTAAGTAAAAGGAAAAGGCCACACTCCCGAGGCTGCCAGTGTAGCTAAGCTAAAGGGCTTACCTGAAAAATTATATATATATATACTCTCCTGACTTGTGATACTTAAGAAATGCTTCTGCATGGGGAAAAGCAAGAACAACACTCAGACTGGGGCACAGAAACCCTGATCAAAAAGACACCTGGGATGCTGGAAGTAAAAAAAACATTTGTAGCAAAGGCTGCTCGCTGGATGCAGAGGTTGTTCAGGGTCTTCTCCAACACAGCTAGAAAGCTATGTTGGAGAAACAGAAACATGTCTTCCTGATCATGCCCTACCAGAGTCCTCAGAGAACCCAGGAGGCTGAAGCATGGAAGTAATTCTCCAAGCACACCCGAATGGTCTCCATGGAGCCCCTAACCTCCAGGGGGCCACCTCTGCAGGGGGTGTGAGACAACCGCTCCATCTCCACCCATGCTGAGCCACCAGGAGAAACCATTCTTCAAGGCAGCCAGCAAAGAGACCTGTCACTAATAATGGGTGGATGTATATATATTCTCGAACTTGTATCATCGCAGTAATGTCAATGAGGCTAGTGACCATTTCACCGTTCTGTTTCCCCCTCTTTTTTAATCATCTCTCAGTGTTACCTCCTAGGCCACAGTCTTCCCGATGACAGAATATGTCTCACCTTCCAGCTCGTGACTGCACGACTATGACCCAAGGAGTGAATTAGGCAGGCAAAAGCAATGGGGAGAGGCACATGGCCAGTTTCTTTCTCCCAGAGGACCCAGGCCAACAAATTCAGCTTTTCCAAGTTAAAACAGTGCCTGCATTAGAAAATATTCTATAAATTCTTCATTTCACTGTTCCCCAAAGGCAGCCAGCTAGACCCTCCTGCTCCAGGCACGCGGGGCTGCGTCTGAGTTTAAGCACATGAATTGTCTTGACTGACTGCAGCAGGACAACTCATGCATTTAAAGCCAACCAAATGTGTAAGCGTTAGCAGGATCAGCACATTAGTCATCTTCCCTTGTTTTCTGCAAGGGGTTTTGAGTAGAAAAAGAAAAAAAAAAATAAAATAAAAATACCATCAAAAAAGCAAAAACCCCCACAAAACTTGTCGATACAGTTTAGATCCCAGAGTCATACTTGAAGCTAAATTAAATCCCTCTCTCCCACTCTCCCATTTTTAAACTAAGTAATTTTCTACCAGTTAAGTCTGCTGAAGCATTCGAGTGATTTAAAAAAGAAATCTTGGGGAAGGGATGGTCTAGGGAACAGATGCCAACTCTACAAGCTACATACTCACAGAAGGCCCATGCAGGCATTCTGCAGGCACTCCAGTCCTGCATTGCCTTGTGGATTTGCCCTTCACTTCTCTCCCCAGGACCAGTAGCACGCACATTCAAACACGCTCTGTGGAGTCACAGAGCTCATCTGCTCCTGTGGCACACTGTCCACCTGGAGTGAAAAATCCGCTCTGTAACACAACGTTGTTGCTGCGGCCAACGGTGATGTCACAGAGCGAGCATTGTGATTTCAGCTGGGGAAGAAGCAGCGGGAACAGATGAACTCCAAAAATAAAGATATTGTTTTGATGTAAACAGCCTTCGAAGCAAGAAAATAGCATTAATAAACATAAGATAAATAGCTTTCTCTAGGCAGAACTCTCAAAGTCCCAAGTAGGCACTGAAAGGTTTCTCCTTTTATTTCTGTTAAGAAATGCAGCTGTATTTGCTTTCGAAATAAACGTTTTCTATCCCTTTTCTAATTTTGTTTTTAATACCTTAATGTCTCATCATTGTCCCAGAATAAGCAAACATCATCGCTGTGCAAAGAAACAAGACTCAGGAAATAACACTGTGCGTTTCCAACATGCTCCATAAATCCAAAGGCAGCTTGCAAACGCCGTCTGGATTCTTGGGTGAGGGCTGTTGTTTTTCATAGAAGTCACGTATTAATGCATCTTGAAAAAAACCTTAGCCCCGTTCAATGGCAACCCTTCCACCTTTACACTGAACACCAGAGGTTATAATTACACCCAGGAGCAGGAATAAATTAAAACGAGTGCCGGTGCCACCTCGTACTCGTTTTCTCAAAGAAAGGTGATCCCTTCTGCCACGTCCTGTGCGCTCTGGCCCAACTCAGAACAGATCTGGCTAGTGGCAAAAGGGCAAAGAGCAGGTTTTCATGAGACTTTTTCAGATGTCAGAAATGGAGCAGCTCACTCCCTGCCCCATCGCAGGGGAGATCACACCGCAGGTCTTTGGAGGGGTCGTCACTCTCACCACCTCCCTTCCGCTGCCCAGGATCTCTCAGCTCTGGGGCTTTGCATGATCTGCAGTGGGAGTGAGGAGACAGATAGGCTGCATGCACGTCACGGCTCACATTCTTACCACCCCTCCATCCCGACGGCTATTTAGGAAGCAACAAATATGGCAAAGCCAGCACCCTGCTGCTAGGGTATGCAGGAGGTCTCTGCAAACACTCCAGCACAAAGCTGGGTTTCCCTCCCCAGGATTCAGCCCTAAGCACAGGTACAGCTGTGAGGTGACTGAAGATGCCCATGCCACTGCTTGGTCTCTTTGTGCTGGCACACACAATATGAAGCAGCAATGCAGGACCACAGGCCCCTCATTCCTTGCTCTCAGGGCCCTCAGCTTGAGTAGGATCATCTGCTCTGTCCTCACCTGCATGGTTTCAACAGAGCTGGGCAGGGCTGAGAGATCCCACCCATCAGAAAGTTTGAGGTGAAATGCCGCCCTGTGAAAGGGCAACAAGAGACACGATGAAATGAACATGAAAATAAAACTCTTTACTCAGAGAGTGGGGAAAGCACTGGAAAAGGTCTCCCAGAGAAGCTGTGGGTGCCCTATCCCTGGAGCTGTTCAAGGCCAGGTTGGACGAGGCCCTGGGCAGCCTGAGCTGGTAGGTGGCAGCCCTGCCCGTGGGAGGGGACTGGGTGAGCTTTAAGGTGCATTCCAACCTAAACCATTCTGTCATTCTGGGATCCTATAAAGTTACACGCTTAAGAGATCTAAGTTCAAATGTGTGTCTTCTTCTGGATGAGTCAATAGCAGGGAATGTGAAAGGCATCTGCTATTAAACAAAACAAAAAACAAAACAAAACAAAAGAGCAAGCACAAGAAATAGAAAGAGAAACTACAATTGCTTAAAAACAATTGCCCAATGCTTGAACAGCTATAATAACCAGCCAGTGCTGGCAGACCAGTGTCAACATTAACCAACCTTTGTGAAAGCTCACATGCAGAAGGGAAAACACTGTTAGGACCTCATTTATCCGCTTCTCAGGGGACAACACAAATAATAAGCAGTTCCATCCCCAGTGTAACCTAACAGCATCGTATCTTTACAAAAAAAAAAAATGATGCTTGGATATTCTTTCTGAAATACACACTTGCTATGTACAGTCAAAATTAAAAAGAAATACAGGGCATTTTTAAGAGAAACTCCGTGGGGAAAGGCAACTGTAAAATAACCAAACATCAATTATGAAAGCCACATCGAGAAGATGTACATCCTAGTTTGACTCACAATGCAGGCAGAGAGCAAGCAAGATTCTTAACTTGTAAAGCTCAGTGAACATGCTCAGATGCTTAAGTGTAACCCTTTAAAATCAGTGTAGCTATGGACCTCCTGTCACACCAAAATCTTTGCTCTCTGCACCCATCCCATTCACAGCACCAAAGTGTCCAGCTCACCCCTACACCAAGTCAGTGCAGAAGTAGGTATAGGCAAACTTCTGCTGCAGCATGCATCCCAGCCTCCCAATAGTTTGGTCATCTGTGGCGTGATGATGACTTCTACTTGAAACCCTCAACCAGAGCATCTCCTCCCCTGCTGTTTCCCACACACAACTCCTAACTCATACCAGGCTGTGGGCAGCGCTATTTCATTTTACCTGAAGAAAGGCAAAATAAAAGAAAATGAGCAAAAGTGGGGGGATTTGGGGATGGTTCTGCCAGTGAGTCAGGGCTGGGTCGTTTGCTCAAGTTTAACGATGTCAATCATACGTGTGTATGAAAATTTCTCCAAGGCAGGACCCAGCAAAGCAAAGCAAACCCAGAACTGTGAACACCCAGAGTAAAATCAGGAAACCCACAAGACCCACAGCAAAAAGCAACGGGAAGATCTCGTCCCTATTTAAAACAACTTTCAAGTCTGTTGGTTGGTGGCAGTACTGTTTAATGGCACACAGAGTTATTGTAGCAACACAACATAAACGGAGTAGTTGTCACAGGGGAAAAAAGACATCTTGGTTTGTCTGCTTTTATTCCAACCCTGACTTCTCTCTATCTTGAGGATTACAGATGCTCCAATTCACAGTGCCCGGACACAAGGCTTTACCAGGAATACTCTTCTCTGATGACCAATGGCAGAAGATATTTCCCTGTCTTTTCTTGCACAAACAACAGCTGCTGATTATTCCTCATGCCCACTCCACGTGACAGACAATTACACAGAAAACAAAACAGGTGAAAGCAAGAGTACTGAAAGCTGCTAATCAAGAACGCAAGGCTCAGGAAACTTCAGTTTTATGGCTGTCTGTGCAACCTTCCTTCATCCTCTTTTTCCTGGGTATTGTGATAGAGCTGTTAATTGCATAATAATTGCAGGTTATTTTTCTGCAGGACCTTAGCCTCACCCAGCACACAGGATACACGGTGCTCATTTCGTGAGCAACTTTTCAGTATTTCATCCTCCCCGCATCAGTTGAGGTGTGGCCCCAAGCCTTGTTTACCAGGTACCAGTCAAACTGTTCTGCGGAAGGAATCAGTAATTTACTCGTGGGCTTTCCTACTATATGCATCATTAGAGTAACTGAACGTTTCACAAACATGAAGGAATGTATTTTCACAATGCCCTCATAAAGTAAGACTCTGCATTATCCATATGGCATGGGCAGGGAACTGAGGCACAGAGATATTAACATGAAAAGCTCCCACTAATTTTAACAGTCTAACTGAAACTCTCAGGTCCCAGATCAGTTTTATCTGCTGCAGATGAGGCGACCACAATTTTCTGTAAGGCTTAAAACTTGGCCAAGTATGGGCTAATGTTCTTGAAAGCTGCAAAAGATTGTGCCTCTGATACACAAACTGTAGACGTTTCCATGGGGCTGTTACGGTGAGGATTGTCTTCTCATTTATTCAAACATTTTCTGTTTTAAAAAATCCAGGGAAAATGTCACTAGAGTTCATAGTCTGCTGTTTTCTAACTACCCGATCTGAGGCAACTAATGGGGATGGAAATTTTAGCCCAAAGAATTCAAGTTTGACAAAGCGGTGAACAACCAAACAGAGGGTCTTATACTAGGGAAGCTGTTGGATGGCCACAACAACAGGCCACCACCAGGACACGTACTTGTCTTTCATAATGAATTACACTGTCTGGCAGCTGAAGGAACCACACAGACCAGATATTACACTAACAAAACCAAATCCAACTTAAATGCAAATTGTAACTAAAGCTTCATTTCATATCCTGGCCCTGTTCAGATAAACAGAATGCATTCATTTTTAATCCTAACGCACAATAAAGTCCTGCTGCTCGGTTCCAAATAGCAACTTTTGCTCAGAGGATGAGCCCCAACCTCCCTCCTGCTCTCCCTGAAAGGAGGAAGGAAGTTGAGCATCAGGCATTGTAGACAGGAGTGGTCATAAGCTGGATACAGAACAGATGCACGGACAGTTCTCAGAGGCACAGACTCTTACATTGCTATCAATCAGTCCTTCCCGATTAGTTACAGGGAGATTCACAAAATCCTAAATAAAGAACCATGTGAAAATTTCAGGCAGTGATTCATCTGCGTTAAAAGCAGCGAAGGAAGACAGACAAAAGGACAGACAGACATAGGAATATAAAATTCCTTCAATCCAAGGTACCATCCTTCTTCAGAGAAATAATGAATTCTTTTTAGAGAGACTTTCGTAGAAGTGTAAAATCCAGCTTTCTAACTGCCCAGTGCACTGGACGGAAATAGAGTGGGACAGCATGAGAGCTGGTAGGAGAATCGCTTGCTTCGCCACCTTGTGAACATGCAAGCACAACCCTGAGATAATTCCCGATGACTCCTCTTTGCCACCCAAGCCATATTCCTGGTGAATGATGTTATAAGCTGCCCCTCACCCCTGGCACATACCACACACACAGAGATGAACGCAGACCCAGTTTCTCTGTCCTGCACTGAGAACTCTTGCTTTATATCCCTGCTATTCAGCTAGTAATGTCTTCTGACTGCATGAGCATTGACTAATTTAGTATTTTTAATTACAGAGGGATTTACAGCACTGCACTACAGTGCTCTCCTTTATTACACCCACTGTTTCAACTGGATCTGGGTACACTCTACATACAAAGTTGTACATTAGACAAATTACGCTGCACATTAAGTAAATCTCTCCACCGAACCAGGATTAGAGGAAAAGGCAAATCTCCCCCATTTCTAGTGTATAAATTAATATATCTGAAACCAATGTGAAGGAAGGGCTACACACCGTTTTATGAAAAACAAAGGTAAACATTGTTCACAAGGAATCAAGTTTATTGTTAAGAGATGCACTCTTTTTCTCCTATTTTGCTTAATAAATAAAACAGCTGGTCCAAGGAATCAGGTCAATCGGTGTCTGGAAAAAGCCCCACTAAAGCTGCTATATAACCTAGTTTCTCAAGCTGCATGAGGCATCCTAATTTTGGAGAGGCAGAAGTCCATGAAGAGAAAGCCCGTATGCCTCAGCTTCTGGCACTTTGGAGTTATGGAGTCTACGTGTCACAAAATGTAGCAGTAATTGAGGTATACTGCAGAAAGATAAAGAGTTAGGCTCTGAAGGAGCAAAACAAACACATCTGATGCATTCAGACGTATTCATTAAACATAGATAGTGATCTTGGGGATTTCTACTTGTGGTCATCCAACATGAGGGAATGGGAAAGAACACAGTTTTCACGTGTGCTCAGACTCCCTTCAAGCCAGCCCACACATACGGCTGCCACAGCAGGTGACATCACCTCTCCTCATAGCACTCCACAGCCATGAGATGCAGTCCCTCCCATATCCCATGGGAGCCTGTATTCAACAGTGCCAAAAGCCACAGATGGGCACAGAGCATATTCCAGGCCCTGTGGTGAGCTGTGGCTCCAAGAGTGATTCCCACCGCACTCCCTCCTCCTCACCATCACCCTTTTCTGGAGGGGTTCAGGTCTTCATAGCCTAGTGGCCAAATTACTGCAACAGGTCCCTCTGAAGCACGTAAGAGAAGGATAGCAGCAAGGAGCAAAACAGCACTGTCGCAAGACGAGTCAAAGCTTGAGAACTCCGCTGGTTATATGACATACCCTCACTGAAGAGCTCTGGTCATGGACTGTTCCATGCCCACTGCCAACCTGGTCCTCACCCCCAGCTGCCCCTCCCCTGACACAGCTCCATGCCACTCCATGCAAACCCAGGGCTCTCAGCCGCTCCTCACACACCTTGTCCTACAGACCCTTCTTCATCTTTGTAACCCTTCTTTGAATGCTCTGTAATTTCCTTGTGTTCTCATATTGTTGTGCCCTAAAACTGGATGTGAAGCCACGCAGCGCAGTGTAAACTGGGACACTTCCCTCCCTCACCCAGCCAGCAGTGCAGGGTCCAGGGTATGGTTGGCCCTTTGGTCTGCCAGGGTACACTGTTGCCTTTCCTTTCATCTGCATCCTATAGAGACAAAGATGGAGCAAAAAGAAAAGACTTTCCTGAGCTTAAACAGCAAGGCAGCAGCAGAACTGGGAAATGAAACCTCCTGACCCATAACCCTAGGTTTTAGTCTCCTAAATAAGAATTCTCTTTCCTCATTAAAAAAAATAAGAATGGGAGGAGAGAGGAATATTCTACAGATACATTGAACTTGGCCCTCAGATGGCTAATGATATGAAATACTTCTTTTTTCTTTCTTACCTCCATTTCCCCTGATAAAGTTACTGCGACTTCAAGGACTATCCTTTTTTACTGGTCTATTTTCACTTAGCCTGTCAGCTTGACATCATTTTCCTTCTGCAGCTGGAGACTGCTGTTCCCAGAGAGTAAGTTTCCTCCTCTCCTTCAACCTATCTGGTTGTCCTCTCATCACCCTAGATGGAGATCACTCTGATTTTTCTATCACACTGAGGGATACCGAAGTTCTACCTGCTGGTCTCAGCCTGCAGTACGTGGAAGCCTAAAAGGGCACCCTGGAGGTAAAACCTGGTTGTTCCCTATTAATTTTTAATTTCAGTAATGACTCCAGGGAAAGGAGGGAGATATAGGTCAGAGACTTAGGGGGCTGAGTTGTAACTCAGCGTCTTCTTTCTCATTTTTTTTCCCTCTCTTTGTTTTTTTTCCCCTACCAAATTCAGAAACAGAGGGTTTCCCCTCAGTATTTCTCATTTATTCCTTAACATTAGAGGCATTAGTCAGCAAACTCCTGCTATTTCTTCAGCGAGCCCCTGACACTTGCAGACTGACTAATCCCTCTCTCTCCACACTTTGGCTCCAGTTACATCTGTTTTACAGGTATGGTAGTCACTCCAAGGCACACTCCTACTGCCCCACAGCCCAACAACTTTTGATGCACACAACTGAAGAGCCAGGCAGGAGGTCACAACGGGGCCTACATTCAGGTCACTTCTTAGCTTACAGTAGTAACATCCTTTATCAGAGAGCAGTTGTTGCCTAAAGCACAGGAATGTGGAGGATATCATGAGTGAAGATCCAAGTGTCCTGGGACATCTGTTGGCAGCCCAGCATGAGTCACTTTGCCTCCAGGTGCCTTTCCTTCCCATGATGGAGATCCTCTATCCTTGCTGAGGTATATGATGCCTCAGCACATGCAAGGTCTTGGTTTGGCTGCTGAGGCACAAAGACACGGTGAGTAAAAATGCAGCTTCTTGTGACTCAAGGCCACCTCATTAGAGCATGACGGAAGGCTCCTGATATCCAGGCAGGCTTGCAAAAGGTGTCCACCCACAGACACCCTCACAGGCGACCTCATATGTAACTAAGGCTCATGTAAGCACATCCACACACCTGCCCACACTGTGGGTTTGTTGCATCCACCTTTCCAGGTGATGCCAACAGCACACAGACCATTCTCCCCCAGCTAAGTCCAACACCCAAAGAGTGCCCTCAGGGCTAAATCATGACCTCGGGCTACAACAGGCACTAAGTCCCACCCCAGCAAGAAGGACATACAACCAGAGCACAGCACATCAGTGAGAACAGGTCAGAAGCCTTGCCAACTTGATAGCACACAAGTTTGTTCTCTACATGACCCCCAACACCCACCTCACTTCCCCCGGTACCTTGGTGCCCATTCTAGGAGGGTCTTCTGCATCGCCATGTAAGGAGGTAACAAAACAAATCGCTGGCTCCAGTGCCACACTCCCTCCTGGCAGATCTGTTTCTCTCTTCTTAACTGTTTCCAAGTGCCTGACTGTTTTATAATCCCCACTGAGCAGTCCTTTAACTCCTTCCTCACTGAGCCCTTCCACACTTCCTGGTCTGCACTCTCCTAAAAGGCAGGAAAAGTCCTTTAGGAGAGCTAAGGAGCACAGAAAGCATGGGAGGGGGCCTGAATCAAAGAAGGAACAACAGAATCAAATTGGACGTACAAAAGAACCAGTACATTACTCATATCCCCAGCCTTCATTTACGCAGACAACTGAGTCTCCTATTAAGATATTTTTTTCGTTTTCCTATGGACATTTATGTACAGTAGAGGCTTACTTATTGCTAACCTTGCTTATTCATACCACGAGGTCATACGTTTCTGCTGGTAACACAGTTTTAAATGACACAGCAGCTCATTCTTTGAGGTCTGGACTGAAAGCACTTTCTTAGATCATAAGCAAATATGAGTAGATGGCTTCACACCCAGTGCCACCACCACCCCGATTCAGGCATATTGCAAAATCCTAGCAGAACTGAGTGCTGGTTTCGCCTTGCAGTTGAAAGGATCTTGGACATATCAGCAGAGGCTGCATGGAGGAGCTCAAGCAGAGGGATACAGGTCTTTGAAATAGCCCCGAAGTGAATCAGTGAGAGGCACACGTGCTGTCGGTGTGTTAAAGGCTGTGTATTGTACAGCTCTGTTGTGTGTGTGCACAGCGCTAAGTGCAGATTATGAGGAGAGGGAGATACTTGGCCTGAGACATGAACAGGCCCATGGGACATGGCTGTCCACAATAACCACAATGTCCTGCAGGTTGCTCTGCACCAAGTTATGCTGGTAACGCAGTGTGGGGCGGGATGAGTGAAGTGATTCCACAGCTTTGGATTTCACAACCCTGGTGACGTACAAAGTGATGTCACATACTGTGCTCTTCTGAGAAAATGAATGAGGAAGATGGGGAGAATAAAAAAACAAAGGCACAGCTGTTATACATCCCCTTCCAGGTGGGAACGAGACACCTGCAGCTGGTTTCTGCTCTTCTCTCAAAGCCCATAGCTGCTTTTTCCAGAGTCTTGAGGTTACCCCTGACAGCTAATGCTCAAAAGTTTGCCAGGGTATCTTTTTCCCTGACAAAATGAGCTATTCTGTCACACAAGGCTGGGCTGCAGGGCTTTTAAAAATGGTTCTGCTGATGTTCAAAGGGAGCAACTTGCTGTGCAGAGGAGTGGTAGAGTTAATAGTAGTAGGATCAGCGCAGGCTCCTACCCTGCCATCTGCCTTCAGCTCAGCCAGGCCTTCTGCTGAACAGCCAGCACGGGCTGGGGCCACAGGAGTGAGAAGCAACTCAGTGACATGAAAGACTGCCTGGGTTAGCTGATTAAGAATAAGATTCAGAGCGCAGGAATCCTGTACAGTGCTGATACTGACTCAGCCTGGGGATTTCATGGGGATATTTAAGCCCGTTTTTTCCAATGAAGTCTTTTATTTGGAGCAGGTGGGCGTTTGCATGCCTGCCTAAACCAGCCCCAGGAACCAATGATCCTAGAAACAGGGGTCATTTCTGAAATTGCTACGCTTTCTTCTTCAGTCACCCCCTGGTAGAAAGTAGCGATAAATAATATTTAACTGCCTCATTCCCCTGACACGTTCAACTCCCTCCCGTTTATAAAAGTACACGGAACAACACAGAAAAGCCCACTAGGAATGCAGAAGCATCATCCTCTCACAACTGTGGGTCACTGATCCCCCTCTGCTCATTCTGTGTATTTCTCCTTTTAAGCACTGATCATGGCCAGCTACAGGCTGCTCTTGCACCTCCGGTCTGACAGCTGCCTCAAGAGCTTTTCCACTTTTTTTCCTTCTCTTAAATAACAGAAAAGGCATTTAAAGCTTGCAGATTGCCTCAAAGTAGCAAATTGCTGACCCGTCTCCACAGCCTGGCTTGCCAGTGCAACCATGAAAAGGGGGGGACTCAATCCCTTTGGGGGACAGCTGGGGCAAAATGGCTTTGTAGACCCATAACAAAATGCTGAGATCCTCTCGGACATTGTACCACTTCATGGTGATTTGCTACAGCAGTCTAATGAACTGTTCCGTTTAGCCTCTAAATCTAGACCCAGCCATCAACCTTCTTCCTGAAGACAGCCAGGTGAAGAAGTGGAAGAGTACAGGTGTGGCTGAGACGAGAAAATTAAAGGAATGGAGAACTCCCTCCCCCACAAACAGGATGGGGAAAAAAAAGACAGGGGAGCAAAAAGCCTGGACCCAATAATGAAAAACAATAGCTCGTCATTTATTTCGTATTCCCTTGCTAATGCTGGAATAATGCTAACAGTGGAATTTTTATGGCATGCATGTCATGCCTGCAAATACCAAGTGAATTACTTCTCAGCAAGGCTATGGGCTATGGCACTGAGAAGCACATTCGTTACAAGTGATTGGATGATGAACAACAGTTCCCAAATTCCTCCTTCACAATGCTACTTGCATTAGTTGTAATTTAGTGAGAGAGAAAGAGAAAGTTTTGGCTCGAACCACTGAAATAATACTGCCTGCTGCTGCTTCCCACTGGGTCTTGTATTAACTCACACCACTGCCACTATCTCCACCTCCTCCTTCTCCTCCACAGCCTCCAGCTCCTCCTTTTTCACGCCCATCCTCAGGTGCTAAGAGAGGTGTCATGAAACCCATCAGCATAGCAAGAGAGGGTGACAGGAAGCCCCAGCCGTGGTGATCACTAGCAGAGTGCATTCTTGCTGGCTGAAAGGCAGGAGAGGACATAAAACTGTCCCTCACCTCCACAGATGGTAATGGGCTAAGAGAGATGTCCTCCTTTCTCAGGTGGGTTTGTACCCCCTCCCATATTCAGGGCAGAAGCAAACAGGCACTCCCACTTCTTTTCCCCAAGGGCCCAGGAGCACAAAGAGAGGCAGGAGCACCCTGCATTTTTCTGTGCTGGAAAGAGCCCAACTAGCCAGCATTGCCTCCCTTTCCTGCAGCAACCTCGCCACATAGCCCTACCCTATCACTTGACAGGACATTTATCCACCAGATGACCCTACACTTAGGTTCACCCCTGAAACATGACCCAGCATATGGGGTCTCACTGGCTGGGCCAGCAGAAAGCTGAGAGGTCTGATCTGAGCAGCTAACCTACTATTAAGAGACTACAAATATCATCACTGCTCTCCTGGTGTAGATAGTCACTTCAGTGCTCCCCTGTGACAGCATGTAAGTGACAAGCTTCCCCTGGTTCCTACCTCATGGAGATTCCAGATTCCCTTTATCCGCTCTGCGTCAAATGCAATTTAAAAGCCCCCTAGCCCTGGCCACATTTTGTGATGCTTTGAAGAAACAAATCCAAATTAAACTTACATGTTTCTAAAACTAAGGTACAGGCAGGGGAAGGCAAAATTCCCTTAGGATTGGAACCACATGTATTTGTGCAAATGAGAGCTAGGATTTACAGTTACCCAGGCTCCAGTATGTTCTACGCTCCTAGCTGTGGTTTAGAAATGATCTGTTTTCTTGTAAAGGCTGACTAACACCAACAATCCAGCACACTGGCCGAAGCCCTGTGAACCTGAACACGGTAGGAAGGTTGGCAGGATGGGGCTACCCCACCCCAATGGCTAACTGGCCTTCAGGAGGTTAGCCTACTGTTCTGGGGTGAAGCAACAGGGGTGATCTGCTGCCCAGCACAAGCCAAGTGCACTTGCTCAGGGACTGAACTATAGGGTGAACGTATGTAACCAGATGGATGACAGCCAGCTGGCTTGCAGGCAGAATTAACCTGTTTTTTTTCCAATTTGGGTATCCAGGGGAAAACCACAGAGGTCAGAATCACTAGCCACAATTAATCACACTTAGAGTTTAAAAGCTGGCCAAGTCCAATGCTTGTGCTGAGACAAGAAGCTCTGATGAGGTCTCCTGTGTAGCCACCTGGGCCTGTCCTCCTTGTAGGCTGTCATGGCTCACACAGGGTGAAACTCGGCCCCACAACCCGCCAGCATCCCCGTGTGACACTGAAGGTCCACATAAGCCTCCAAATCGGAGCTTACACAGGGCTTAAGCATAGCTCAGCCAACAACACGGGGCTCGGTTTCCTCCACTGCTAGCCTGCCACCTATGACCCCAAAATGGGAAAACCTTGCACCATAGATCAGCCCCAAGCAGAGCAAGAGTACCCGCTCTTCCCTGCATCCCCAGATAGCACAACGGGCACCATCAGGAGATCCTGCTGCTCCCTGCGCCTGGTTTAATGGAATCCCTTCCAATATCTGCCTTTTTAGCAAACATTTCACGGTAACCATGGAGTGTTTTCACCACATGAGCGCGCCTGCACTCCCACTCCTCCACATACCCACTGCCCCGCAGGGCGAGAGGCCGACAGCAGAGGATTCTACTCCCATGGAAAGCCGGCATGCTCTCAACACGTGGCTCACTGCATCCTCGGCCATGAAGGTCTCTGGTGGGCTGGTAACCTTCAGCCAAGCGTGACTGAACATGACAGGGCTGTGGTAAAAGGGAGGAGGCAAACGGGCAGAAGCTGGTGAGGACAGAAAGGAGAAGAGAAAAAACAAAAGGGGAGGGAAAGCCCAAGCCCTCTTGTGAGTCCTACAGCGACGCAGAGTGAGACAGGAGAACCAACCGCAGCTGTAACGCATTTGGGAAAACTTCTCATTTGTTGATGGCTGCTGCAGAAAAATAATGAAACCCAAATGAAAATCTATGACCTGCAACTTGTTCCAGTGATGCCAAACGACATAAACATGTTCCTAACTTACCCCCAGTGTGGCCACAAACATCTGCTTTATTGCACCCGCTATCAAAAGCATGAGGCATCCCCAACTGAAGTCCTGCCCTGCCTTGTCGCTCACCCACATCGCACCTTCTTCCTCCCCACCTTATTTCCTACAGGCAGGGGCTTTTGGCAGGAGACATGGTGTCTGTTTGCGACAGAGCTCCGCAAGAGAAAGAAGATGTCTCCTTTCAGGAAAGCTTTCTCTTCCTGAAACCCCTTCAGTCCCTCCTGGCTGAGAGGAAGCGCAGGGACTGTTAATGACTCAAGTACACCCCTGGAAAGCACTGACGATTTTGGAGGAGCACCAAAGAACTCCAAAGCTAATCCCAGCCCTAAAGAAACTCCAGGGTAGCACAGGTTCACTTGAAGCTAAACAAGGGCTCAGACACCTACCCGCAGGGATACTGAAACAGATACAGCTTCTTGACTGAGGTGGTCCCACCTACATCAGATACTTTATGAGTGGTATGCTCAATACATCTAAATGGATACAGAATCCCTAGGAGATACTGTGTTGCATACAAATGCCAGCTACATTGTAGGAGCACAACAAGACTGAAATAACTGAGGATGCAGCAGGACAGAACACAGAAGTGCTAGCAGAGCTGGAGAGAGACCCAGGAAGCAGTTCAGCAGGGACACCAAAAGCTGATGCTGGGAGAGGTGTGCATAAAATGCCAGGCATGCAGCTGTTCTGTGTCAAGATGGAGATGAGCTGGTGGATGTGGATTACAGATCCTTTCCAGCCATAATAGCTTGGTGACAACTTTATTTCCTCCCCCCCCCAACCCACCTCCAGCTTGGATTTCTAGTAACTTTTCTTCAGCCTGAAAGAGTCACATTGCTTCAAAAGCTTTCCCTGCCTTTTACAGGCAGAGTGGCAGTGTCCCCTCCTGAACACTCTGTGATTTACAGCCTTCCACGCTCACAAATGCTACACAGCCCCTTCTGCACAGACTGTAGACAGCACTCCTGCCAACACATACGCTGCCACAGCATTGCTTTATAGAAACACCCTGCATTCACCTTGCATATATTTCCTCCTGTACAGGCTGAGAGAGCTCACAAGCACATAGAAGGGCCTAATTTATATACTTATAATAAATCTCCCTTCTTTATTCCTTGCAGAAGGAAGGCTTCAGTAGACAAAGGGGGGGACAGCCACACCAAACACGTCTGCAGTCCTACACGTGCCTGCAAACAAGGGAAGCATCCCACATGTGCATACACACACATCTATCCTTGCATTCTCACACAAATGGTATCTACAGTCCCTTCCAACCTGTGTGTGCTTTCAGTCAGCACAGGCATTGGGAAGCTGCACTTTCATTATCCAGGTGCTCACAGCCTCAGATAAGGAATAAGAAAATGACACTGTAAGAAAAGTATTGTCACCACCAATGGGGTTTGCCTGTGTCTGTGTCTCGCATGTCCTGGTCAGGCAGTGCAGCTATTTTAAATGGGGTTTGCAACGTGTTTCTTATCCCTGCCTGCTAAATGCATGCACACTCTGATGTCGAGAACACACAGAGGGGGAGTTTGACGGGAAGGCAGGTTTCTGGTGGAGCCAGAAAAGCTGAAGGAATTTTACTCATGACTAAATGTGATCCCCACTTGCTTTGCAGGCACATGCCCTCGGGGAACTATTATGTCTTGTGTTTCTCCATGGAGCCCTGAAGCTGGCTGCAGCCAGGAATTATCCCTCTTTAAATCCAGGTTCAGAGAAAAGGCTGCAATCTCCCTTCTCTCTGCAGAGGACCTCAGTGTGGCCCCCACTGCCCCACTCCTATGAGTTCTGCCCACAGCAGACAGTTCCCTGCAGGACAATGCTACCAGCCTGCTCAGAAACAGGGCTAGCACACAGCACTGGAGCCTCTCATTATGTGAGCTGTGCATGGGAAGCACACCAAACCAGTCCTCTGTGGTCTGTGCTGGCTTCCAGTATGCTTCCATGAAGGTGACCTAACTATTAACTCCTGTTGAGCTGTTCTGTGCTCATGCATTTTATAACTTTAACCCCTGACAGCGTTACAGTGCCCGAGTGCCTCACTCAATTCATCCCACTTGCCAACATCTTCTGAGCCTGGCTTCACTGATCTGGACTGAAAACTGTTCATTCAGTGTGGCCACAAAGCCCATCAGCAGCCTGCCAGAAGCCAGAGAGCTTCTGTGTGCTTCTCTTCTGCTGACCCAGGGCATGTCTTGCCGCAAGGCACCAAATCGCCCTCGCGGAAACAACCTCATTATGTACTCACCTACCCCACTGCATGGCTAAAGCGAGCCAATATGTTACATATTACTTGTTTTTTTCCACTGACGGCTAACACTCAGTGACCTTCCAGCAGGCTGGTGGGATAGCTGAAGGAGAACAGTAGAACGATGCTGTTTATCTGGGACTCAGCAGCACTGATGGCATCAGGTTGAGGCAGTCATACCTTATCCTGCCCTGCTAAGGTCCCTAGCCTACAATTCTCCCTGCAGCAGCAGAGAGCCCAAGTGCAGGATCGGAAAACTTTGTGCCATTGTTCATGAGCTCGATAGCACCACAACAAATTTGCCATGTTAGACCAGACCCTACAATGGGTATTTTCAAGGCTAGTAATAGCTACTTTACTCCCCAGAAATGTTGTCTTGAGAGGAAGATTAAAGATTGTGTGCGCACAGAGCTATGAGCATATCTACAAGGGTTTTCTCAGCAATTTTAGCTCCAGCCTCTAGAAGTCAATCATCTAAATAGGAAAGCAAGGAAAGTGGCTAGAAATTACCTCTATTTAGAAGCAAAACAGAGACCTCCTGAAAATCCATGCCAAACTCCCTGGAATTTGTCAACAGTAAATGCTGCCTAGGAGGACAAAATAAAACCCCATGCATTCAACTAGCAGTCCTTCACCTCCAGCCTCATACTTTACACAGACAGCCATTCCACCAGCATAAGCATGGAGCAACGCAGATGTGTCCTACTGCAGTCAGCTCCTCTTGGAGAAAGCACCCAACGCAGAGCCCTAAGACCCTTCAGTGCAGCTCTTACAGAAACTCCACTGTAAAATCCCAATCCTCAGCCAATCATATGGCCCAATTTTTGGGTAGAGCTGTGTGAAGCCAGGAGTTGGACTCAATAATCCTCACGGGTCCCTTCCAATTTGGGATATTCTATGATTCTAAAGGCGAGGCTCAGCCTGCCTCTGCCACCACCAAGCTCAGGGCAGGCTGGAGCTTCTTCCAGTGGCCACACTTCTGCTGATATTCTTTTGTGTACCAATCCCTGTTCTCTCCAAGGCAGACACGGAAGATTTGACCACCTGTTGCACCCTTTCATACATACAGGTTGTGAGATCTCTGGAGCAACACTCCACTCATCCATCTTCTGGAAAATGTGCAGCACAAAGATCCCAGGCCTGGGATTCCGACTGCCAGCGGATATAAATAATTGGAAATTAAAAGAAAAGTGCAGTTGCACCAGGGAACTGTTGCGCTTCTAAGTTTTTTTTCCAGTCTAGATGACTCTCAGGGGACATGGGAGAGCTACCGCTGTGATAAACAAAATAAATCTCAGCCTACCAGGTTTACATGGAAACGATCAAAAATATGTGTCCGTATTGTTCTGACCTCTACATTTGCTTTATTTTTTTTAGCTTTCCTCTAACCTTTAAAAGGCATGTAAGATAAACAAAGAAGTAACTGGGCAGACAACATCCTCGGATGAGATGTAGGAATATAATCAAGCCTTCAGACACATGCACACAAACACCATAATTTATCTCTTCCTCCTCCTGTTTGATATTATCCTCTGTTCTAGTATCATAATCTGTTGCTATGGAAACAGCTATGATGTCACCACGAGAGGTTTATGGATGCCTCGAACAGGAAGGAAAGGTACATGGCGATGGGAGAGGAAAAAAAACCACCTACAAACAGCTGCCGAGCAGAAGACATTCCAGGAATGGCAAGCATTAAAAGGGGAAAGACGAATACATTGATGGCAGGGATGCTACCGCAGACAAAAGCAGAATATAAACGGTGTTATAAAAATAAAGAATGCTTACCAATTTTGCCTATGAGTAAAAATATTCTGGGGAAGCTATAGGAGGTTCCCGAAAAACTAAACTTTCTCTGAAATGTTCTGCATGTTAGCTGGGACTGGCTGTTTTCTGAGCCTTGCTGCTAGAGTCCAGGCCTCCATCATCCCACTCCATCGCCTGCTATAAAGTTCCCCCCAGAAGCATGAGCCTAACGCCCCACCACTGCAGCTCATAGCCAGGGAGCTGCTGGCCTCCTGCCACTCCACGTGCCTTTATGATCTTCGACTGGGAGAAAAACCATGTCTTCAAGCAAAAATAAACAGCGAGGTGCTGAATCCACTGGATCATATCCAGTAGCAAATAAACGCCCCAACTCCAAACTATAAGCAAGAAAGAGCTTTTCTTGTTCTCTTCACCCAAGAGAAAAAAAACACCATAATCTTCCAGACTCACTGCTGAACACCCTGATAAACCTGGGCTGCTAGCGGAGAAAACAGCACAGGGAGCCTTGTAGGCTCACAGCACACCCTGCCTTAGAGCCACACACATTGTGCAGGGCACAACGCTGGTGCAGCTGTCACACACAGGTGGTTCTGCTTCCATGTTTGCAGCCATTTCACTCACCTGGACTGATGCTGAGAGGGCAAGTATGGTAACAGAGGGTGCGACAGCCACATGTGCCCCTAAAGCCACTGAGTGCTGGCGCCTGCCTGCAGGAGGATGCAGCATGAAGGGTCTGCCCGGGAGGAGGAGTGAGGATGGCAGATCACATTCTTCCCACATAGCTGCCATCATCAGGGAAAGGGCAGTGGCAGTTAGGGAGGAAACCACAAGAATCTCAGATCAATTAAAAGTATGGATATTTCAACTCATCTCTTCCAGATCAGAATGGAGAGCAGCATGAGTTCTTCTGGGAATGCTACAGCATCATTTTGCCTCTGGCCTCAGCTCTAGCAGAGGAATCCCCAGTCTCTCCTTGCTGCCTAAGAGCATTAGGGTATTGGTGGTACCTCCCACCCTTGCCTGCCTTCCCTCCAATGGACGCTAGAGACAGTCCCATGGAAAAAAACTGGAAGGGACCAAAGTCACTAAGAGCAGCTGCAAAAACAGCCCAAGCAGAAGAACCTTCAGTGATTCACAGAACTTTCTGTTCCTGACAGCCTTGGCTATGACAGCCTCAAACCCTACACTTTGCAGGAATCATCTCTCCTGTTAGTCACTTGCCATCACCGTTCTCCCCCACCTGTCTCTCTCATCCTCCTTTGTCTTGTCCCTTGACCTACTTCTCCTTCTTCCCCTCCCTTCAGCCCATCCTCCTCTTCCCCAGATGAAACCTGGTAAAAACCGCTTAGGAAATTCCATACATTGTGTTTTCCTTTGTCCACACAATCCACGCTGCCTGCATTATCCACTCTCCTCTACCTGTATCTACATAAAATGTAAATTCTTTAGGGCAGGAACTGTCTATCACATTACGTCAACATCATACCTGGCACAATAAGGTCCTGCTTTTCTCCTGCACTGGTGCTACAACAGCAAAAATAAATGTTTAAAAGCACCATAGGATGGTAAGACAAGAGGAGTGAAAGAAACACCAAGGGCTTTGTGTTGGTTTTAGTGTGTTTTTCTTTTTTTTGTCTGTTTGTTTTTAATTGCTTCTATATTTGGGGAGCAGGATTTTTGTTTTGTTTTGAATGAAACAACGTCTCTTCTTCTCAGCCTTCCATTTGGGACTGCAAAGTGGAAAACAAAGCTGATCTTGGGGAAGAAACAGATTGTGCTTTTTTTTATTTTAAATTGGAAGGTGACACCGAGCAGGAAGGGACTGCAAAGTCAGTGCAATCAGATTAGAACTCAAAACAGTCCTGACAGATGAAGAAGGACAGGACGGAATTCTAACAGGACAGCTAGCTCCACACACGCAGCATAGGAAACAGCTCACCAGGTATCAGTCCTCTAGACAGGAGCCAAATCCATGGCACATCTCAAGCTAAACACAGATGAATGATGCTGCGGTGCATGAGACAAAGCAAACAGGAGCACCGTCAGTAAGGCACAAGAGGCAATACTGCTTACTCCATGTAACCATGGGGAAAGCACTAGGATCCAGCAGAGCTGTTCAGAAGAGGTGTGGGCCGACTGCAAGGAACGCAGGGAGCCAGAATGGCCAGAGCTCCACCAAACAAGGTACAGGAGAGATAGCTGAAGGACAGGTCTGAAAACGAATTAGCCTAAGGAACACAAAACTGAGGAGGGACACAACAAAGAAATAGGAATAGACTTTTTCCGCAGCCATTGTTGATAGAGCAAGGAATCATAGCAAGGAAAACACAGCTGAGTTACAGAGAAGAACAAAACGTTATGCTGACAATCACAGCGAGGGGCAGTGATTGCCCAGTCAGGCTGCAGACCCTCCGTACATGGGGATGAGCATGTTAGCAACAAGCTGGCAAGCATATCTGGCACAGTAGTATATCCTGCTTTGAAGGAGAAGGAACAACTTATTTTAAGTCTTTGCTGCATCCACTTACTACGATTTCGGTGAGAGCTAAGTTTCTCAGGCACTTCAGCATAGCTCACAGAGTAAGATAAACCTGACAGCCTAAAGAACTGAAGGAGACATCAGACTGCAGGCTACCTCAGTGTAACACTCTTGTTCCAGGCCTTGCCAGTGCCTTCAAGGTTTAAGGTTATAATGTATAGGGAACACAGATGCCCTTCTGAGTTCCCCAAGTTTCTCTGGCAAATCTCATTGCCTTGTGGGGTGACCTTTCCCTCCTGCCACAGTAACAACTGCAAGTGATTGTCCTCATTTTATCCTACCAGAGACAAATGTCAGTGCAGGCACTGGAAGGCAAGTAGAACCAGAAACAAGGCATGAATAACAAGTGAGCTCCTGCAGCAAGTCCAACCAAACATCCCACCAGGAGAAAAAAAAAGGAGCAACCTATACTTCCCTCACCTAGCATAGCTCCCAGCTTGCTGCAGAACACAACTTAGACAGCGTAAAACACACGAAGCTCCATTGGCCACACTGCCTATCTGTGCTGCTCCTTTATGAGCCCAGGGCAGCCAGGGGCTGGCATCTGAAGGCACTTGTCTGCTGCTGGCCATTTTGAATCCCTACTGTGAATAAGTAAAAGATACCATTCTTTGACATGCTGTTGGTGGTTTGACTGGACAGCTACTCTTTACATAGTATTTTGAACATATACACACAGTATTACATTAAATAAATACATTCTAGTGGCATGGCTTTTTAATTCTTCTAGATTCTCGTAAGTACTCTGATGTGGCACCGGCCTGAGAAGACTGGGCCTGCTCTTCCGCTCACTTACAAGATGGCAAGTCTTACAAGAGCAATTTCTGCTGCAGAAGTGACCCTACTCAAAAAGCTATCCAAATGCAACAGTACCCCAAAATATCTGTCCTCATGCTTTCCAGAGGAAGGATATCAGCTCCTGATGTGGCCAGATGAAGGACACAGGTGCACACTGTGCCACTGTGCTGTAAGCAGGTGGAAGCAGCAACATGCCTCAACTCCCCCCGCATTGTAAACTGCAAAATATCCTCTCTGAGATGAAATTATCCCCCAGGCTTGTTTCCAAAACAAAAACTGAACTCTGTACTGCTAGTACCGTAAGTTTCAAAGGAGAAGGCCTCATGTTAAACACCCAAGTCCACATTAGGGCATGTAAACAGGCAAAGAGAAAACTTTTTTTCCCAAACAGTGTTTAATTCTTGTTTTCCACTAGTTAACCTCCCACAAGTCATAAGAAAAACAGCATATAAACAATATTTCACATTCAGAGGGCAGAGATTTCCTAGTAAGGGTGAGGAAACAGCCTCATTTTTATAAATGGACTGATTAAGCTATAGAGGCCATGAGTCAGAAAAGTACTTAAGCATGTGGTCGGTTTTAAAGACATAAACAATTCTAATGAAGTCAGCAGCACCACCTGTGAGCTTAAGTTAAGGCACAGACCTTAAAATATCTTCCTAAATTGGGAACAGAGAGGAAAAGGGTGGAACTTGCAAAAAATACCCAGCCTCACCTCCCATCCGTCTTGTCCTCTTTGGACACAGTGATGGGGACACTGCAATAGCTGCCAGCCCACCTCCATCTTTGCAAAGTCCCTTTCTCAGCTGTCTCACCCAGAGGTTTGCACTACACCAATGGCACGGCCCCATACCAGTGTCCAGTGTCCCAGCCCAGCTCCAGCAGGATGAGCTGTTGACTTCACTGTGTGGCACGACCGCACTTAATACCATCACCAAGACACTTTGCATGGTGACCACCACTGGGACACAGCCTGACCTCTGCTCCCAGGTCACTGATTCCTCTACAATTTGGCTTTCCAGAACTTCCCTCCTGAAGGAGCATCCATCTACTTTTACAAGCCATTGCTGGGATGTGACCAAAACTTAAGCTCATTCCATCAGCCAACTAAATGCTTTGCCTGCCTGCGAGCAAATGGCCTCAAACCTGGGACAGGAACCAAGGAGTGCTCCAGAGTCCACACACTCAGGGTGCATGGCCAGCTTCTATCCAGGCTGTTCATCACCTGCCAGCAGGAGCCTGTGCTGCTCTGGGTCTGAGGGCCGCAGCCATCAGCTCCCTTGGCTCCAGAGCCCTGCTCATCAGCGTGCCCCTTGTCACAGCCATTTCCGCTTCCGAAAATAAAACAGCATTTTTCACCGTTATATCTAAAAAACATTTAATCACTAGACGCCGCAACATGATAAGATTAATTATAACTGGAGGGGGCTTCCTGTTATCCTGAGCTAATAAAAACTTATGCTTTTGGTCCCAGCGCTGATTTAGCTCAAGTTATGGTTATTGCTCCATAAACAGGAAGCGCCTCCAAGTTATCATCCCAGCACACAACCTCTGGGGTAAGGACCTCTCCTTGGTGTCACTGGTGCCGCCCAGCTGACGAGGAAGCTCTGTGCATTTTCACAAGATGTGATGACCCATGAGCGGGGTTTGACTGTTCTGGAGCCTTGATGCAAAGCAGGATCTGAGCCCTGACATGCTGAGGTCAGGGCTGCAGGCCTCCAAAACCCAGCAAGGAGCTGTGCACAGGCAGCTTCCTTCTGCACGCAGCTCCCGCAGTGGCACCAGTGGCGAGGTGCAATTTACAAATATTACAGATATTAATTCCATAAGCCGCCCACATATAAAACTACCAACGCTGCTGCTAAAAATACACTGCAAGTTGCAACGAAGTTGTCAGGAATGAGAAGCAAAGCAAAAAGGAACTAAACCCAAACAGAGGTAGTCACTGTTTTGCAAATAAAGGTTAAGGCACACAAACACCACTCAAAGACCTGGTTCTGAAGGGTGTCAGAAGACCGGGGCAAAGTGGCTGCAAGAGTAGCTCGAGGTTCACCTGCCTGGGCCAGCTGCTTCCCCTCAAAGCCACACTCCGAGCACCCAGCCCCAGTGTGCTGACCCAGCCCCTGAGCAGGGGTTGTGTGGCATCACACCCACCAAGGCCTGTGCTCCAGCCCTGTGCATGTCCCCATACGGCTCACAAACCCAAATCCAGGTCACACACTGCGCAGCGGTGTTCCTTCTGTTGTATTTTACTGGGGAGGTTTTTATGTCTTTCATTTTAGTGCTCAGCTCTGCAACGCTTGGAAAAGATGGAATGAGAAAAGCAGGCAGGAGAGAACACAAAAACCTCTGAATTCCTTGAGAAGAATGGCTAAAGCACGGTGAGGGAGGAGGATTTCAGAACAGATATTTATTTATTCATCATGCCTCGCCTGTTAATATCAGGTGGGGCTCCATTCTCCTTCCCAAGCTGGCACTTAAGACGGCAGCTCAGTGCACACACACCACGCTCATCCAAACACCATAAGCTGCCGGAGATCTGTGTGTGCTCTGTTCCACTCCCCCAAAGTTCCAATGAAATGGTTTCACAAGGCCTCCCAGGTGTCACCTTTCCTCCAGGGGCACGTTTTTTCAGAGAAGAGTCCACGCTCTGCAGCCTGCAAGTCACAGACCTGCACGCCCCTGCCCTCCTGGCACCCCAAGAGCTCCCTGCAGCCCCGGCACGATGGCAGCAGAGCCATCCGCCGCAGCGCTGACCCTCACGCTCAGCTCGGCAGCATAAGAGTGGCCAATGCTCCAGCGCAGGGATGCAGGCAGATGGCAGGAGGATGGCGGCCCTCGGCTCCTTCCAAGGAGGAAATTACATCCCCTGCGATAAGTAAGTTTTTATCTATGCGCTGTGATATTTCAGGGAATTGTAAGGACCTCTCACGGCAAGCAGGAGAGGAGTCACAGCCATTAACCCCTCCTCCGCCTCCCTCTCAGCTCTCCAGAAACAATTTAACCCCCAAACACACTGCAACACCAAACACATAAAGCAATCCCCACCAACCCCCGCGCTATTTCCCGGCTTTTGTAGCCGGGGATATCCACCTACTTCAGGCCTCCAGACGTGCCACGGACCCTCTAGGATTTTCTGCAGCAGTTCCAAGGGATTCGTTTTCACAGGTTGCCGTTCAGGGCATTATTCCTTTTTTTTTTTCCCCATCTATTTTCCTTTTCCAGCCAGGCCACAGCCGAAGTTGGGATGCTCGGAGGCACCGCTAAACTTCCCGCTGCGGTGCGGCACGGCTAACCGCTCCCGGGAGCCGCGGGGGGACGCGGCCTCTGCTCCCCTCTCGTCCCCGGCCCGGGGGCCGGGAGGCCACGGGGACGGACAGGGCGCCGTGAGGCCGCAGCCCCGGCCGCAGGCTCCGCTCATGCCCCTGCCCCGGGAGAGCGGAGCCGCCGCCCCCCGGCTGGACGCAGCCCGGCGCGGAGCGAAGTTCACGCAAATCGCCGCATAATCCCACCGGAGCGGAGGGCGGGGGGAGGGAGGGGGAGGCCGGGGACGGGAATAGCAGCGCGCAGGGCGACGCAGGACGGCTGCCCAGGGGCCGCGCCGGGGGCACAGGCCCGGCCCGGCAGGTACGCGCCGGGGCGGGGACGGGCGGCGGAGGGGCGGCCGCGTCGTCCCCCGCCCTCCCGCCCGCCGCGGGTCCCCCGGGCACCCGCCGCCGCTGGAGGCGGCCCGGGCGCAGGAGGGCTGACGGGGCCCGAGGCCGCCGGGCGGCGCGGCCGGCAGAGGGCGCCGCCGGCGGGCGGGCCCCGACCGGCACCCCGGGACGCCACCAACACCGGCCCCGGCCCGCCGCCGCCGCGCAGGGCCCCGCCGCGCCCCCCGGCGGCGCCGAGCTCCGGCAGCCGGGTCGCCGGCGGCGGGGAGGGCGGGCGGCGGAGACGGAGGGGAGGGCCGGCGCTCTCGCCGCGCTGCCTAAATCGCTCCCCTTTGTCTCCCGCGGGGTCCCGGCCCCGTGCGGGGCTGCCCGGCAGTACGGCGGCGAGCCGGTAACTTTACACGGCCCGCCGGACGCCGTAGCCCCGAGTCGATTTTCTCCTCAGATAAGTTTGCCCGACCCCGGCGCTCAGCCGAAGTGCTGCCCCAGCGTCCCCAGCCCGGCACCGGCCGGCCTCGAGAACCCCCTCGGCACGGTGCCCTCTGCTTTATGTAACGCTGCCCGGCGCCGGGCAGGGAAAACGCACGGCGAGGGGATTTAAATCAGTCCTACGCGCACACACACACACACATATACATTTCGAACAGTCGCCCCACAATAGGCACCACCGCACCCGCAGGAACTAAGTTGGGGCACTCCGGTCCCCCCGCTGACAGCGGCCGCCCGCAGCCCCGTGCCCTGCCCAGGGCACCCCGCGCCCCGAAGAGGGGACAACTCTCGGAGCGAACGAGGGAGGAAGGGAGCGAAGCGGAGCGGCCGGTGCTGGGAGCCGGAGCCGCGCCGAGGCACCACGGCACACGGCAGGCGCAGGGCGAGCTCCGGCCGCCTCATTGTTCTGCGCGGCACCGGCACAGACTTCACCCACCGCCCCCCACCGGGGGCCGGGCGCCCGGGACCGCCGGGATCGGGGTGGGGGGGGGGGGCGCGCCTCGCTCCGCTCCCCACCGGGTGCAGCCTGCCCGCAGCCTGCCGGGCGCTGCGGGGACCCCGATCCCGCCGGGCGAGGAGGACTTACCTTCGTACATGGGGGCCATCGGTGCAAGGACGCCTGTTATTCATGGCAACGCCGCCACGAACGACGCGAGATCGCAGCCCCCCAAACTCAACACACATCTGCCATCTTGAGCGGGTGTCTCTCGGCGGAGGCGAAGCTGCCGCCTGCCTTCTGCATCGCTGCCCGCCTCAGCGCGGGGGGAGCCGGGCACATCCAGCCCCGCTCGCTGCCGGCCCTCCGACGCGGCCGGGGCGGGCGAGCGGGCGGGGGGCGGCGGCGCCGGGCCGGGCCGGGCCAGGCCGGGGCGAGGCGCGGGGCCGGGCAGGGGCGGCGGGCGGCGGGGCCCCCCCGGCTCGGGACGGCGGCGCTGGGGAGGGAGGGAAGGAGGGAAGGAGAGAGGGAGGGAGGGAAGCAGGAGGGAGGGAGGGTGAGAGGGAGGGAGGGAAGGAGGGGGGCTGGCGCCGTGCCCCCGCTCTCAGCGCGGCATGGCTGCGTCTGCCGGGGCGCCTGCAAAAGTTGCACTGGGGGCGAGAGGAAGGGAGAGAGAGACGGAGGGAGAGAGAGGGAAAGGGAGACGGAGAGGAGGGAAGGAAAGGGAAAAAAAAAAAAAAAAAAGGAAAAAAAAAAAAAGGAAGGGAAGGGAGTTTGCAAATAATCAAGCGCCGATGGCACTGATCGCTGCTTCCCAGAAGGAGAGGCAGCGAGCGAGAGAAACCCTCTGCTGAGATTATGTGGGATCTTGTTTAACAACACATTTCAATCAGGAGAAAAAAGGAACAGTCAACAGAAGTTGGTGAAACACTTCTGTCTTCCCCCCTCCTCTTTATAGAAAAGAGAGGAGGGAAAGGAGAGAGAGAAAAAAAAAAAAAAGCACCTAAAAGAGGCGGCTGATTGAAGCTGTGCAATTCACTGGCTGTGGGGATCATATAATTTGAGCTCATGTTTTACAATAGCGCGGAAAATTCCTACCTCTCTCCCCCTCTCCCCAAATAAATCTTCTGTTCCCTGGAGGCACTTTGCAATCTGCTTCACTGAGAAAAGTTCCAATTTGGGGCTTGGTGTTGTTTTTTTTTTTCTCCTTTAGTTTGCTGGCAGTGTAAATATTTAGCGGATGCATTTAAAATAAACATACGTTGTTGCTTCTAGGATTTGGGTTCTGATTTTGTGGAGGGTTTTTTTTTGTTTTGTTTTGGTTTTTTTTTTTTTTTGCTTTGTTTTGTTTTGTTTTAGAAAACCAACACGACAGAACCACATCAAAGAAGTGTTTACTTACTGAGACTGACAGCTGCTGCCGCCCCTCCGCCCCCCATTTTTCCTCCTCTATCAGCTCTTGCTATAGGAGCACCAACCCAACCCGATGAGCATCTCTTTTTGCCGCTTCATATGAGAAAGCCGTAGGTAAAGGCCACGCTATCCAGAACCCTTTTTCCTGAAGGCGGCTTTGCAGAGGGACGTGAGCCGCCAGGGAACGTGCCACAAGCGGGGACACAAGGCACAGCAGCAGAGCCTCTGACAAAGGTGGGGACAAAACCTTGGGCTGTGATCCCACACTGAGTCCCACACGGAGCTCCTCGCAGCCCGGGACCAAAGCGGAGGGGAATGGCCTGGCTTCGTGCCCGCTGTCACGGCTGCTTCTCAATGTGCTGCCACTCGCTGCTGCTGGGGCCAGCCCAGATCTCTCCTACTGCAGGATAGGCAGTGCTGGATGTGCTGCTCTTTGCTTGTCACAAGGAGGAGGAGCACAGTAACTTTTATTGAGGGATTTAATGAGATTCAAGGGGGGTACCCAGAGCAACAGATTGAAGTGAGCCAGGCAGAAATCTGTGCCAATTGGCCCATAGAGCTGGATGGCTGGATGACATGACCCCTGGACTCTCGTGGGCTCTATGCAAGGTGTCATCTGCTTGCTGCATGGTTTTCCCTCTTCCTGGAATAACACGGGGGCTGCCTCACTGCCCACAATGTGTTTGTGATGGGAAAATGAAGATGTGCCAGAAGCACTGGGGTGCAGTAGGAGGGCAAGTGGAGGTGCTGGGCCAGCACTGGAGGGCTGCGTACAGCAGAGGGAGCAAAGCCTGCTGTGGGCCCAGTGTGCTTCATTTGGAGGGTGATCTCCAAACCCAACACCTCCAAGTCTAGGAAAGAAATAGAGCTGTTTGCACTTGGACCACCGGGAAGTTCAGAGCTGGAGGGTGAGCAGCAGAAGCAGTATTGAAACTGTTTCATGCTTCTCTTTTCCTGAGCCATGCAGACCCTCAGACTTCAGCTCTAGGCACTAGGTCAGTAACTTCCCATTTCCCTGAACCACGTTTCTGGTCATTATAATTCTGCACTTCTCTCATCTGCTGTGATTGAGGATATTTTCTGCTTTTCAAGGCCGCTGATGCTTACAGTCCCAGCCTGCCTCCTTGCCCTTGATCAGAGCAGCAACCGTGGAGCCCTATTTCAGAGCCACGGAGAAGATGTGGAAAAGTATCAGAAAGCAGCAGGGGACAAAAACATAATGGAGGAGCAGGAGATTGAAGGAACTGCCCTCCTTCCTCATCACTGTGTTTTGCTGTGACATGGCTTCAGGCCACACATCAGCCTCGTTTTTCTCACCTGCGAAGCAGAAGCAGTGGTCCCTGCCACACGAAGATGTGCTGATGTTTTCTGTAGTCTGCCCTCTCTGTTTTACTCTAAGCTACCCTGTAGCCATTCTGGGACACTCTTTGTGTTGCATGGGCATGGACAAAGTACCTCCTCTCCTTGTGCTGGCTGGTAAAGCATGGAGGAGGATACTGGAACAGCCAGACCTGTGTGTGATGTACCCAAACAGCTGCTCAAGCTCTACAGCGTGGGCCATTCTACCTCTGCTAGGGCAAGGTGCTAAAATGGCGTGAACTGTACAGCTGGCTCAGGACAGAAATTCCCATCTTCAGATTCAGTAATGCCATCAGATTTACAGATGCTTATCTGTTGATAGCAATAGGAAAGCCAACAGAGATGTTTTCACCACCCTTGACCATTCTGTACATATGTTTAAACGCCAAGTGAGAGCCTCCTTCAGGGGGCATTTGGGGCATGCGGTTTCAAACAGGGGGTACAATACCATGCTGCACTTTGCCATGGCTGTGCACAGACAACAATGCACACAGGAGGTATTCTGGCTCTACCACCTTCTTTTAATTCTCCCCAAACTGAGCAGCCACATGAGGACATTTTCCTCAGTCGTTTAGACCTCACCTGGGTCAGATTGCTCAGAGGCTGGATGCTCCTGGCTGTCCTTCTGGTGCAGGAGGGATCATCACCCATACCACGAGTGCCTGCAACCAACAGAACATGGCATCAGAACTTCCAGTCTGCTGAGTCTTTCCCACCCCAACAGAGTATTTCTTTTCTTTGACCACTTCCCCTGGGAGAGGACAGGAGCCACTGCTGGAGGAGTACAGTTCACTGTGTCATCATTCAGTTTTTCACTTCTCCATTTAAATACATAAGCCTACCATAAACACTTGTGGCTAATGGACAAGTACACAGCGTGTTCATAAACTATCAGAGAATGCCATACACCACCCATGCAGCTCCGCCAGCTATGTGCTCTGTGAGTCATGGGCAGCAGCTCCACCGAGCAAGCAGGGGACATTAGGGTGGCCTTTGCACAGGTCACCCTTTCCCATTTCCGCCCCACACAGGCAAACCTTGGTGACCTTGGGCAAGTTGCCCTTTCCTGCAGAAAGGCATATAGTGTTTGACTAGCATGTCCTGGGGGCTGCTGGTAGTGAGCAGAGCTTCTACATGCAGCTGCAGTAAAGCCTTGGGAGTTGCTTCTTTTTCCTGGAAATGGTGAGAAGTCGGGATTCTTCTCCCAGTGTTTTATTTTGCTCTGTCTTTGAAGTTCATATCAATTTTGGAAGGCAGGTGAGCTTTAAAGTGGCTGATGGGCATTGTGCTGCGAGATGCACCCTTCCCTGTCTCACAGACACAAGGTGCCCTTTGTTCTCTCAGAAGCAGAAACGCTGCAGTGGGATCCCCTCCTCTCCATCACTGCCCCTGTGATTTATTCCACTTCCTCTTAAAGAAAAGTGAAGAAGGCTGAGAGGGTCTGTGGCATCCAGCTTTCTCAGCATATTGTCATAGTCAAGGCACAGAATCACCAAATCACAGAATTCTAGGGGTTGGAATGCACCTATAGAGATCACTGAGTACAACCCCCTGCTAAAGCACATTCTTTACAGCAGGTAGCAGAGAAAGCATCCAGGCAGGTCTTGAATATATCTAGAGAAGGAGACTCCACAACCTCTCTGGGCAGTCTGTTCAAATCCATTCACTGCATTTTCTTCTTTGGAAAGATTCAGCATTAAAAATATTCCAACACAAGGCTGTAATGTACATTTAAAAAGAAAAAGTACAAGAGAAAGGCTCTAAGCACAGAGGGTGTGCAAGTCCCTGTCAGTAAGAACCTTTAATATCTTTTTTGCCTTCATGGAGGAGCTGGAAGGCATCATTTTGTTAAAGAGAATCAGGCTCCAAATCTTTCACATTAAGCAAAGCAAAATATTTTTGTAAACATCAGGGAAAGGTTTCCCAGTGAAATAGGCACAGATGTTTTCTTTTTAAATGTAAATCAGTGCGGGAATGGACAGTTTAATTAAAAGGAAAATTATTAGGTAAGTGCTGAGGGAATCTACTTTATTTGCAGGGTACACTCACATATTTTTACCGGTGAGTCAATGGCAGTTTTTAATTTCTCTCCAGCTAAAACAATCGGCCCAGAGACTGGCCACTGTAATATGGAGTTCTGAGGGAAGGTTTTTTCATGGACAGCAGGAATGTCTGCTCCATGTGTGAGCTGTGGGTTCTCATGCAACCAGCTACGGTGGGTCCATTCCCAACCTTACTTCTCTGCTTATCTTAAGGTAATGCTTTGCAGAGGCTACATCCATCAAGGTATCACCTGGAGAAGGCTCAAGGGAGAACATCGTTGTGGCCTTCCAGTACATGAAGGGAGTTTATAAGCAGGAAGGAGAGCAGTTTTTTTGTATGGTCTAAAGGGGCAGGACAAGAACAGCTTTAAACTAAAAGGGAGAGATTTAGGTTAGATAAAAGGTGGAAATTCTTTGCTCAGAGTGGTGAGGCACTGGCACAGCTATCCAGAGAAGCTGTGGTGCCCCATCCCTGGAGGCACTCAGGGCCAGGTTGGATGGGGCTCTGGGTAGTCTGAGCTGGCAGATGCAGGCCTGCCCATGGCAGAAGGTTGGGACTGGGTGGGCTTTAAAGTCCTTTCCAACCTAAGCCATTCTATGATTCTACGAAAACCCTATCTCTCATGACTGGGATCTGGGGGCACTGCTGGTGCCACACAAAGCCACTCATGCTTCCTTCTGGATGGGGTGCTGGGCCTTGGGGCTGAATTGCTGTGTACCCTCTTGCTGCTTGGCCGCTTGGCTCAGATCTTTTCCAAGCCACCAGGCCTCTGTGTGCAGCAAGGCCTGGCCCCTGGGCTGAGCCTTGAGAGGAGCTGCTGCCCTCCAGCCACTGCAGCTCCCAGGCCTCCAGACTAAGTTTTGACTAGGTTCTGACTAGGCCGAGAGCAGAGGGCACAGCGCTCTGGGATTACGGCAGCTTGTTTCTGAGAAAATGCCCTTATCTTTGAGCACACATGGAAAATATGCTGTGCGCTTAAAGTGGGCTGGGGATGATGGCCCTGTTGTGGCTGAAGTCTGGTGAAACTTCAGCAAGTTCAGCATTGCACCCTGACGCTGGCAGTGTGCTAAAGAGCAAAATGGATCAAAGAATCACAAAAACATTAAGTTTGGAAAAGACTTCTAAGATCATCACGTCCAACCATCAACCCCCCCACCACTATGCCTCTCAGCAAGCAGCCCAGCCACTGCCCTGGGGCAGGCAGGGATCTGGGTCACCTCAGTGCTGTAGCCACATCTGAGCAGTGCACTGCTGAACCTTCCTCCTCCGCAGGAGTATCACTGAAATAAATGTCCTAAAAACAATGTGGCCTCTGCATTCGAGGGGTTAAATGCAATTTCCCATCTTCTAGCTTTTGCATTTGGCTCAGGTATTGTTGGCAGAGTCTTGGATCCTTTTCTTCCCATTATTAAAAAAAGAAAAAAGAAAAAAAAAAAAAAAAGAAACTTTAAAATAATAAAAAAGTGCTTATCAGATAATGAAATTCTAGCTGTGGTCAAGTCTTTCAAACAGCCAGGGCCATGATTTAATTGGAAGTAATTATAGCCTTTTCTGAAGTTTAATTTTTAGGGTATTTTTTCCCCTGACATTTGCAGTGTGGAAATTAAAAATAAAGCAATGTCAGAATCACGAGATTTCAATCTGTCTTCAGACAATAATGTGGGCTGGTGTCAGGGGTTTGTCCTTGGCAAGAAGGAGGAAAAATTCACTAAAGAAAATTCTCCTGGTGAAAATAGTCGTCTGTTTTCTGTGCTCCGAAATTCCTGAGAGATTGCTGTCTCCCAGAGCTCTCTAGAAATCCTCCTACCTCAGCTGCAGAGGGAAAGGGCACATCAGTACCTAACTCCTGAGAGCACTG
This sequence comes from Excalfactoria chinensis, assembly GCF_039878825.1. Taxonomy (NCBI): domain Eukaryota; kingdom Metazoa; phylum Chordata; class Aves; order Galliformes; family Phasianidae; genus Excalfactoria; species Excalfactoria chinensis. The sequence goes on along the minus strand of NC_092825.1, from coordinate 53,128,992 downwards.
CATTTGCGATGCAGACTTGGTTAATTATTCCACGGTTAAGGCTGTGTTAAGAGACAGGCTTAGTGCAAGAAAAAAAAATCCCCATCCTACACAGCAAAAATGAATGTAGTCCTTATATCCTTGCTCAAAAAAGCCCTGTGTGTGGCAAAGTTATTTCCACATATTTCCCCTCTCCTAATATTGCCCCATTTAGAAAATATAGTTTTTGAAGTGATGATCTTCTACATTTTGCTCTGATTACGCTTAATAACTCCTTGGCTTTTTTTTTTGTTGTTGTTTGTTTGTTTGTTTTTTAATGAAACCACCTGCTTGTCCCATAAACCCTACCTCACACACTCCCTGCTAGTGCCTCCCAAGTGGGTGGGATAGTCCCCACCAGCTCAGCCTTTCTGATGGCTGGTGGCATCAGCAGGGCCCCAAGCACAGCTCCATGAAATACACCCCTAAATACAGCATCACGGAAGGGCAATTCAGCCAGGCTTCAAATAATCTCTGTAAAGGTGTGCATTCATGAAGAATCTTACTGCACTCCAAGCCCTGTGCTTCTGCATCTGAAATTTTAGACTTAATGCCTATTTTAAATCCATTCATGAGCACCGGTCAAAGGGAAAGGAAGAAATGATTTCAGATTAAAAGGGCAACATAGAAAAAAGAAAAATCTCACTCGGAGTAGGTTGTGATTACAACATTGTACAAAGTGCTGCAGAGGACTGGTGTGAGGGATGCTCTGTTCTGCATGGCCAGAGATGATCTTCCACATTTCAGGGACAAGTCTATATGTTTTCAATTGCTTCCAAGCCTCTGAAGATGTTCAGGAAGGCAACTGCTTTTTCCATGTTAAACCTTTTTATCCCCCTTCCCCAAATGAGCAAAGTAAGACTCTCAGTGTTTCTAAGACAAGCATACATATTTAATTTCTTGAGTTCCATGCTGTCAACAGAAAACAACTTGAAAGAATAGGGAACGATTCTGAGAAGTAGAGATGGAAATGTTCTTTGCTTAGCTTCAGTTCTCAGAACTCTACAGCAGCACTTTCCCTGCTTTAATACTGTGCCCTTGCTTAGCTTGGGAACACAAGTTCTGAGCCTACATCTTGATCACTGCTCTGCTTCGTGTGTTTGGGTGGGCCGAGGGCTCATGAATGCAGGGCCTACCATGACATGGCCCAGAGCTTGGCTGGGAGCCTCTTGGCTAGGAATGGGATACTCTTGTCATATCATAGAATCACAGAACGGCTTAGGTTGGAAGGGGCCTTAAAGCCAACTCAGTTTCAATACCAGTGAGATCAGATTACCACCCAACCTGGCCTTGAACGCCTCCAGGGATGGGACTTACATTTATTTGAATATTTGATGTTGACCATCTGCATTTCTTGCCCACATGGCAAAAGCCAAACCAGCCATGAAGTCCATCACTGGTATCAATGATGTACCCACACAACTGTCTTGGTCTTGCACAGCTCAGTTAGCCACAGCCTGTGACTATGGCTTCAAAATTTGTGGAGGAGATCTCATCCTCAGACTCTGCTGCCCACCCACTCCCATGCTGAGAGAATGAAATAAATATCTGCTGCTTCTCATAATAACACCCAGCCACACTCATCCTTGCCACTGCATAGCAGTTCATCTAATTGAAATAAGAATATAAGTAAACTGTTTGTTGAGGCAGTTTATTAGGAAAAGCATTGCTGTGTCAGGAGCTCCCTCACTGTGAGGAATGCTGTGATGTCTCTCTTAATATTTAATGCCATTTTAATATTTCCCAGTTAGGGGCTCAGACTACAGACTAAAGGCCAAGCCTGACAAAGGGGAGGGAGGGCCATCTCACAAACTGAGGTGAGGAAAGCTTTCTTGATGATGTGCTTGGCAGCTGGGTGAACAGCAGTTCTACTGCTTCCTAAGAGACTGTGCCCCCCCATGGCCTTCCATCTGCCGCTTTGCCTGAGATCTAGGATATGGCCTGTCCTTAACCAGAATGGCACTGCAAAGCTTTGGGGCCCCATCCGGTGGCTGGGGAGCTGAGGTGCCCAGGCTTCCTTTGTCATGTCTTTACCACTGCTACCAACTACTGAATTTCCCTGCTAGAGCCTCAGTGCCTGTGCTGCACCCTGGGTCTATTCCCAGCAGTGGTGTCCAGCTCAGGCTGCTCCTCACTGTGGAGGTCTCTTCACAGAGCCTTTTGAAACAGCTGCAAAACAAACTCTATTTTATCCAAACATCACTAGGCAGTTTAAGAATAATTACATGAACTTTATAATCAGCCAAGCCAGAACAGACATCCACCTGGCCTGCACGTAGCATTTGTGAGTAATTGTACATAAAGGGCAGGTACTTTCGAACTTAGTGCACAAACAGCTACAGGAGGAGGGCCCTATTATAAATAAAATTTCCTTAGTTGTCACTTTGCTGTCTCTGATGTCCCACGCATTCAAATGCTGAGACTGATTCATTTAATCTTACTCTAAACCAGCAAGCAACAGAGGCAGTTTCCTGACAGTTGCTTAAAAAAAACACGTATCTGAGCTCTCTTAAACTGTGTTCCCTTGTATTATATTTAGACATCGTGATTAGAGAAGCTGCCACACTATGCTTTCACTTGAAGGAAGAATCTAAGGCTGGAAGCAGTGGGAAGCAGTGCTAGGGACCAATTCAGGCTCTGGGTCGGCGTCTGGAAGCTCACGCTGCCTGCTTCCCCAGTGCTGCCAGCCTTGGGAAACCTGAGGTCTCAAATAAGCACAGCATTATTTACAGTAATGAGGCTGCTGGCAAGGGTGGAGGCAGTGAGAGACTTAGCGGCTGCCTTCATTTGTGTTAGCAGTATCAGCTGAGTAGTGCTGGTGGCCCTTCCTTCTCTGCTCCCTCCCTCAACCCCCCTCAAACCTTGTCAGAGGCTGGGGTGTAAAATCTGGATACTCCTGTCATATGAACAAGGTTTACTTATTCTTGTGCCACTGCAAAGCAGATTTCAATGACCATGCTTCATGTGTTTTACTCTAATGAAGTCAGCGGAGGTTTCAACAAATAAATGTTTCAACACAGACACAAACTTGACATGCAGTTCTGTTCTTCACAGCACCATACCTAAAAGAATACCCGAATGCTCTGCTTTTGCTAAATGTGCTATTTAATGTTTTGCAATGCCCGAGTAAATACGGCTGATGGATGCACAGTCTTCCACATTTCTATGTTATTGTGGTGGAGGTTATGAGAGACGCACTGAAGCAGCTCCCCTCACTGCACAACTGGTTTTTACAGAGTGTTTGTCCGACCCTGCAGACTCCAGTCCTGCTGACCTGCACCTGAGGTGAGAAGATCCCAAAACTCTCAGCAGCTTCTCTAGAGCAGGGTAGCAGATGTGACAAAAGTCTGTCAGAGAGGACATGTTGAAAGACCCTTTGAGGTCCATGGGGAGGCGGGGAGGGGATACTGTACCAGATCTGTACCAGATTTGGGGGATGGTAAACTGGACATTGTAGATGGTAAGCAGGACATAAGCCAATCACATCCTGGGCTACATCAAAAGCTGCATGGCCAGCAGGTCAGGGAGGTGATCCTGCCCCTCTGCTCTGCACTGGTGAGGCCTCACTTGGAGCACTGCATCCAGATGTGGAGTCCTTGGTATGGAAGAGACATGGACCTGTTGTTGTGCGTCCAGAGAGCCTTTCAGTATCTCAAGGAGGGCTGTAAGAAAAGAGATAGACTCTTTAGAATAGTCTGTTGTGATAGAACAAGGGGAAATGGCATCAAACTAAAAGAGGAGAGATTTAGATTGGACATAAGGAAGAAGTATTTTATAATAAGGGTTGTGAGGCATCGAAACAGGTTGCCCAGAGAGGTGGTAGACGTCCTGACCTTGCAGACATCCAAGCAAGGTTGGGCAGGATGGGTCTCTGAGCACCTTGATCTAGCTGTGAGTGTCCCCAATCATTGCAGAGGAGTTGATGACCTGAAAAGATGCCTTCCCAGTCAAACAATTCTATGTTTCTATGATCTGTACCTCATATGCCTTCTGTTAACCTCGAATAAATACTATTGCGGAAACCAGTGGCATTCAAATGATGAATGAAAAGGTGGGTTTTTCTTACAGGGCATTTGCTAGTTTTTTAGGTTTGTGGTTTTTCTTCCTCTTTTAGCTGATCTACGGACATCAATCAATTTGTTATTGCTTCCCAATACCCTCATTTGCTAAAGTAAAATCTATGCTTTTAGTTTAGGAGTTTAGGACACACGTAGAAAATTGAGGTCCTGCTTCAAAATCTTAATTTTGGTCCAAATGTGTTCAGCTTATCATTCTGTTAGGATCTGCTATAGTCGTTCCCTCTCAGATGAACACATCACACTAGAAGCTTTCTATCATTTCTGTCTCTAGAGAGAGTCAAGCAAATTCTTAGAGACTTGAAGGTGACTTTTCTGTGAAACGGTCTCAATATACTTCCAAAAATACTTCATAATTTGGAAACTTCTCCCCAACCTCAGCAGAGATCAGAGATTCCAGAAAAAAATAAAATAAAACCCAATGCATTCCTAGGAGCTGTGCCTTTGGCTGTAACGAATCAATCAAGGACCCTTTTATCAGCCACATATAAATTGACTTGGGGCGCTCTGGAGCCTAAGGCTTGTATAAGACTACTGGTTTAGGCTTCATTTCCATGAAGAAGTTTGACTCTGGAGGAAGACTTCTGTTTTTGAATAGTGTATTTTCCATCCACTTGTTATTTTCACTTTCAAGCTTGCTTAGCCAGTTGAGTATGAAAGACTTGTTATTGCTTCCTAGAGGCAAGATTATCTGTTGATGGTATTTATGGGCTGCTAATTACTATCTGTCACCAGTATTTATGAGGCTCCAATTGCTGCAGTATCTAGGCGCCAGGTACAATATTGAGATAAGCATAAATGTTATTGAACATGGACTCTGCTCTTCCCATCCCAGCGCTTGGCCCCCTTCACTTTTCTTTATCCCCTCCTCCGCCTCCTTTTTGTATTTGTGAGGAATCTGCAGAAAGGTGAATTTTGCTCTCTGCTCCAAAAACAGTTGTAGATTTTGAACTCACCCTACTGGGGCTCCAGAGCCCTTAGCCTCAGATTTAGGACTCCTGAAAACTTCTTCTCCCATTATAAAAATAGAACAAGTTGAAGTTATGGCAGGTTCCCTACAGGAGTGTTTCTGGACCATAGTTATGAAGGCTCAGTAACAGAAACACTCACAGATTATGTGGGATCATTTGGCTACTGCTTCTGCTCTCATTTTGGCTGGGAAGATCTGCAGTGATGCTGCAAGGGGATCACAGAGAGGATATCACAGAGGACAACTCATGCAGATGGGTTTGAGAGGAGCAGCAGGGGAAACACACTCCTGCTGCTGGTTGACTCAAAGAACCGATGTGGTGCGCACCAAGAGCAGAGCACTCAGCATCCTCAGGTGTCACTTGGGTTTATCTTGCTTGCAGAACATACAAAGAAAATGCTTGTCATAGAATCATAGAATGGGTTAGGATGGAAGAAACCTGAAAACCCACCCAGTTCCAATACTCTACCATAGGCGGGGCTGCCACCCACCAGCTCAGGCTGCCCAGGGCTCCATCCTAAATTGGTCTTGAACGCCTCCAGGAATGGGGCACCCACAGCTTCTCTTGGAAACCTGTGCTAGTGCCTCACCACCCTCTGAATAAAGAATTTCCACCTAACATCTAACATCCTCTCTTTTAGTTTAAAGCCATTCTCCCTATCCTATTGCTATCAGACCATGTAAAAACTCAGTCCCCTGCTGCTTATAAACCCCCTTCATGTAGTAGAAGGCCACAAAGAGGTTTCCCTGTGGCCTTCTATTCTCCAGACTGAACAAGACCAACTCCCTCAGCCTGTCTTCATAGGAGAGCTGCTCCAGCCCTCTGAGCATCCTCATGGCCCTCCTCTGGACCCACTCCAACTGTCTTGTGCTGGGGATCTCAGGCCTGAATGAAGTACTCCAGACAGGGACTCATAATGACAGAGCAGAAGGAGACAATCCCCTCCCTTGCCCTGCTGCCACCCCTCTTTAGATGCAGCCCAGAATACAGTTGGCCTTCTGAGCTGCAAGCACACATTGTTTATCTTAAGGATGTTTTTTGAAACCCAGCAAACTTCAACAATTGGGACAGTTGACATCAAACCACGCACTACTTCCATGCCTTTGCGGGGTTGCAGAGGTTACCCTGATCACAGGGCAATGAAAGCTTTGAACTCTAGGATGCTGAGTTGCTTAGAAGCAAGCAGAGAGCTGTAGGAGCCTGACTGACATTCATGTGAAGAATTTCTTCTGGCCATTTGCCGCTTGGACAAAGTAGAGCCTTTGCTCAACTTGGTCAGGTTGCTCAAAGAAAACTTGACCAACAGCTGCGGCCAGAGACTGTCTGAGCTTGATTCTGAGAAAAACACCTACCTCAGACTTCCTGTCTACCACTACAGAGAAATTAAAATGATCCCACAGGAAAGGTGAGATGAGATGAAAAAATGCAGATCACAGTTGCAGCTAGTTCTTAAGTGGAACGGGCATCAAGTTTTTTAATGTGGATATAGAAGGGGCATATGTTGTTTCTATTATTATCCAGCTATGGGAGAGAAGAGGGAAATTTACTTACAACCTCAGAATAAAGTGTTCAAAACACAGTTGGAAAACCTGTGAAGTTCTTAAAAAAAATAAAAAGGATACTGAAATGAAGTATCTGTGAAGATTTTTTTCCCCGCTTGTTGAAGAGCTCTACTGGTTCTAATTGCTGTCCACGGACAGTCAGAAAATCCTCCAACATGCAGAAGAATTATGCCCTCAGTATGTGCTGCTTGTGGGACAGCAATCCCAAGAGATGCTGAAAATGCAAAACTAAGGAAGGTGCCTGAAATCAAATTTATCTCCTGCTTACCTTTAAAGCTATTTCCTTACCCTGAAATTTTCTGGAATGCAATGGTGTGAGTATCAGTAATTATGCAAAGACTTCTCCTTTATGTATCACCACTTGCTCAAGAACTCCAGCCCATAACCCTAAGAGCAGTGACGTGCCTTGCCGCAGCTCTTTGAAGCAGGTACCATGATGCTGCAGGCTTTGCTTCCCAGCAGAGGATGACGCAGGGCTGCCCTCATCTACCTTGCTCTCACAAGGTGCTTGTGCCCATCCTTGCTCTGCTCCTACCTGACTTAATGTTCTTAAAATCAAGCCATTGATGCTCAGCTTGGAAGAGCACCCTCCATTTTGTTAATGACGCAGAGGGAACAGGTTGCCCGGCACCCAGCACCCAGCCTGCACAGAGTGCTGTGGGCTGCTGGAGCTGGGCTGTGTGACGCCAGTAGGTTTGCAGGGCTGGAGTCAGGTTACTCTGGCTCTGAAGGAGCAGGCAGCAGCTTCCAAGGGAAAATACATGCCCGCGTAAATAAAGAGGGAAATAATTATAGGTGACTAATTAACTGAGCAGAAGTAAAAACGGAAAGCAGAAGCAAGACTAAAAGGCAGAAGGAAAAGAGGGGCGTCTGAGCCTTTCTTCAGACACAGGTTTGCATTTTGCCTCTGAAGAAATAGGGAAGAAATGTAAATACAAATTTAGGAGGAAAAAAAAATTAACATGAGAAATGTGAAGTGCTTTCATGAGAAAGCCACTGAAGGGATAGAGCTGTAAAGGCACAAATCCAAATATCAGCATTTGTTCCTTCAACAAAATAAATAGATAAATAAATAGCAATTTGTTTATCACAGAGCGAGAGTGAACTTCAGAGAAAGCACTGAAGGCCAGTTCTGAGAACTGTTCACCTTGTTAGTATTGCTGTAGTCATTGGGTAGCATAGCTGAGACAGTTACCCCAAGTATTTTTTATTCCAATAAGTATTTCATTCCTTTCTTCTCAGCACGACTGTGCTGCAGCCAGGTGTATTTACTGAAATATGCCCACTGCCCTGAGCTGCATTGATCCTGGTCTGCTGGTCAGCAGAAGGGTGAAGCACCACTCTGTAGCAAAATGCCTTTTTTCATCTGCCTCTTCATGCTTATTAAGAAAAAACTGGGGAAAAAATGGGCTTCTGGCCTTATGGAACATTTCAAAAGGAGGTTTTTGGAGTGCATAGAGGATGCCTTCCTGATGCAGCTGGTAAGAGAGCCCACGAGAGGAACTGCCCCACTAGACCTGCTGTTCACGAACAGGGATGGTCTGGTAGGAGATGTGGAGGTTGGGGGCTGCCTTGGGCAGAGTGACCATGAAATGATACATTTCTTGATTCATAGTGGAGCTTGGAGAGGGAATAATAGAACTGCTACCTTGGACTTCCAGAGGGCGGACTTTGATTTGTTCAAGAGACTAGTAGGGGGAGTCCCCTGGCATTCAGTCTTAGCAAACAAAGGGGTCCAAGAGAGCTGGTTGCTCTTCAAGAAGGAAGTCCTAAGGGCGCAGGAGCAGGCGGTCCCCCTGAGCTGCAAAATGAGCCGGCGGGGAAGAAGACCGGGGTGGATGAAGAGGGAGCTGTTCTTGAGGCTCCGAGAGAAAAAGAAAATCTACCGCCTGTGGAAGGAGGGACGGGCAACTGAGAATGAATTCAAGGAAGTCGTTAGGATGTGTAGGAGTGAAATCAGAAAGGCAAAAGCCCAGCTCGAATTTAACCTGGCCGCCAGGGTGAAAAGGAATAACAAACTCTTTTATAAGTACATTAACAGTAAGAGGAGGACAAAGGAGAATATCCACTCTTTACTGGATGAGGCTGGGAATGTGACCACTGAGGATAAGGAAAAGGCGGAGGTTCTGAATGCCTTCTTTACGTCTGTCTTTAAAGGTCAGACCAGTTATCCTCAGGGTACTCCTCTCTCTGACCTGGTAGTCTCGGCTGGGGAGCACGCTAGCCCCCCTGTGATTCTGGAAGAAACGGTCAGAGACTTACTATTCCAGCTGGACTGCCACAAGTCCATGGGGCCGGATGAGATCCACCCGAGAGTGCTGAGGGAACTGGCAGAGGTGGTAGCCGAGCCGCTTTCCATCATCTACCAGCTCTCCTTGTTGACTGGTGAGGTCCCAGAAGACTGGAGGCTTGCTGACGTGACTCCCATTTACAAGAAGGGTTGTAAGGAGGATCCAGGGAACTACAGGCCTGTTAGCCTGACCTCGGTTCCAGGGAAGGTTATGGAACAGATAGTCTTGAGGGAGATCACGCGGCATGTGCGGGATGACCGGGGGATCAGGCCTAGCCAGCATGGGTTCATGAAGGGCAGGTCCTGTTTGACCAACCTGATCTCCTTCTATGATCTAGTGACCCATCTGCTGGATGAGGGAAAGGCTGTTGATGTGGTCTACCTGGACTTCAGTAAAGCCTTCGACACTGTCTCCCATGCTATTCTCCTGCAGAAGCTGGCAGCCCGTGGCTTGGATGGGTACACTCTCGGCTGGGTAAGGAGCTGGCTGGAGGGCCGGGCTCAGAGAGTGGTGGTAAATGGAGTTAAATCCAGCTGGCGACCGGTCACAAGTGGTGTTCCCCAGGGGTCGGTGCTGGGGCCTGTCCTCTTCAACATCTTTATTGATGACCTCGATGGGGGCATTGAGTGCGCTCTCACTAAGTTCGCAGATGACACTAAATTGGCTGGGAGTGTGGATCTGCCTGGGGGTAGCGAGGCCCTACAGAGGGATCTGGACAGGCTGGAGAGCTGGGCTGAAGCCAATGGAATGAGGTTTAACAAGGCCAAATGCCGAGTCCTGCACTTCGGCCACAACAACCCCAGGCAGCGCTATAGGCTTGGGGCGGAGTGGCTGGAGGACTGTGTGGAGGAAATGGACCTGGGGGTACTGATTGATGCTCAGCTGAACATGAGCCGACAGTGTGCCCGGGTGGCCAAGAAGGCCAACGGCATCCTGGCTTGTATCAAGAATGGTGTGCTGAGCAGGACTAAGGAAGTCATCCTGCCCCTGTACTCGGCATTGGTGAGGCCTCACCTCGAGTACTGTGTCCAGTTTTGGGCACCTCAGCACAAGAAAGATATGGAGGTACTGGAGCAGGTCCAGAGAAGGGCAACGAGGCTCGTGAAGGGCTTGGAGAATCAGCCCTATGAGGAGAGGCTAAGGAAGCTGGGGCTGTTTAGCCTGAGGAAGAGGAGACTGAGGGGAGACCTTATTGCCGTCTTCCAGTACCTGAAAGGTTCATACAGTGAGAGTGGGGCAGGTCTCTTCTCACTAGTGACAAGTGACAGGACGAGGGGAAATGGCCTCAAGTTGCGCCAGGGCAAGTTTAGGTTGGATATTAGGAAGAACTTCTTTACAGAAAGGGTGGTTAGGTACTGGAATAGGCTCCCCAGGGAGGTGGTTGAATCGCCATCCCTGGATGTGTTTAAGAGCCGTTTGGATGTGGTACTCAGGGATATGATTTAGCAGAGGTTGTTTTTTTTTTTTTTTTTTTTTCTTAGAGATGGGGTACTGGTTAGGCTGCGGTTGGACTTGATGATCTTCAAGGTCTTTTCCAACCTGGATAATTCTGTGATTCTGTGATTCTGTGAAAAGCCCCCAGATGGAAGATGTCTTCAGCTGTTCACTGGAAGGGTCTCCCACCCCTTCAAACAGCAGTGCCAGTAGTGGGCAAAAGTATGGCTGCACAGAAATGGGGCTGGCTTGCCTCACACTGCCTGCTTTACGCTGCTCCTGGGCTGGGAACACAGTCTTCAACTTTCTTCTGAAAGGCTCGAGAGGAAACAAGTCTAAATATGCCTTATTCACTCAACATCACTTCACAGGGTACCTTGCATAGTCTGCTCTCTCATGTCTCTGGATGAAAGGAAATTCAGCAGGCAATTTATCATCAAATCAAAGTTACCGCTATCAAAATCATTCTGGATCGAAAAGAAGGGAGTAAATTTGATCTCACTTGTAGAGATGTGTTTTGGGCAATGATAACGAGCCTCAACCAGCTGCCTCATGCTTAGTCACTGGAGGCAGCACCTGCACTGATCTGAGTAGCAGAGCTGCTGAGTGAGGACTGGCTGGGAAAATGCAGAGCTCTATGTGGAGTTGGTGGTTGAGAGGCTGGGATAGAAGGGTGTGATGATCATGGGTCGTGTTATGGTCCTCAGCCTGGGGCATGAAAAAGCCCCAGAGATACCACAGCTGGGCATCAGCTGCCTTTCTGCAACTCAGTTGGAGGAGAGAGAGAATGATGCTGTGGGGAGAAGACTCAGGCAATGTGGTTAAAAAAAAAAAAAGAAATAAATTATATATATATGGGGCTGGAACTATGGGAATGCAGGTTGAAGAGAGGCTTTATCAGTTTAAGAAGTAGAACAATAAGCATGTTTTAGCACTTGGTGCTATTGCTGAAGAGGATCTGGTGTCATTGTGCTCTCACAGGTCCCCACCGGACTCAGGTGGCCGTATTGTTTAACCTCCCTTCTCTTCCTTTCGGTTCTTCATTCCCACACAGCCCATAGGCAATATTGTATGATGTGAATCCCCTCCCCCAAACTTTCCCTCTTTAAATTGGTGTCACTGCAAAGGCATAGATTATTACTGACACTGATCCCAGTTTAATCCTCCCAATAATCTGATTTTTCCAAGCCTATTTATATCTTTGAAATGACAGCGGGCTTGAAGCGATACAAATATCTGCATCTAAGTACTGGTGCCATCCACACCAGCCTGCTTCAGCTTGACCCTCCAGAAGATACATACAGATTCATACAGAAGACAGCATCTTCCCCAAGACTACATGGTTAATCTCTCCCAATGTGCTGGCAGTGTCAGGTTGGTCCTTGGTCCCACATTTTGTCAATTAATTATTTTCATGCTACAGGCTTGCCCTTCGAATTGCACTGGTAACAAGATGAGGTCCCCAAATAAGTTTTAAAGCTCGTATAAATGTAGAATTTCTTTTTCCTGTGTGGATTTTTAATAACCTTCTGGTGTCTGGAAGTGATCAAGAAGTAAAGCTTTCATAGCAGTGTAAGAAGTATAAACCGATTCTGGTTTGTTATTTCATCCAGCAACTTGAGAACTTTTTTTATTTTCTCGGGCTTTAAGGCGATCAGGCAGTGTTTTCTCCCATCCCCAATCTCCTTAAGAAGCTTATTAATGTTTTACACTCAAAATAAAGACAAAGCAATCTGAAAACAAAACCATACTTAGGGCTGCATATTCTAAATGTGCTTGCTGGACTATTTCCACTACTTGTAACCAATTCGTTTTAATATTGCTCCTGCTTCTTGCTAGATCTGCAGAACTTCAGTTCACACATAGCCAAGGAGTAGTTCAACCAGCAGTCAGCAGGTTTGGGCTCTTTTTTTTCCCTCTTTTCACTTTTATAATTCAACACAGTGACTTGTTTATATAACCAAATCCTTTTGTTTCTCCAAAGGGGACTTGCATATTCCACTGAGCCACGACACCCGTGGTAGGTGATTGTCTGTATTTTCCAAAGCAAAGACCTCAGTTTTCAGCACAATTTACATTCCAGTAATAAATATTTAAAAGAATTATAACGGAACTGAAATACAGAATGTCTCTCTGAAACACACGCACACACTCACACACTGTCAGTCGGTCTGGGGTCGCTCCCGTGCAGATGGTGCCTCTGTTCAAACCCTTAAATATTTTACTTTTTCCATAAGAAAACTTGGCCACTTTGGAATTTTAATACCCCATAAAAACTACGTAAAGTTCTATTCCTTGCAGTCTATCCAGCAGATCAGTCAAACATCTATGTCAAAGATATTTTCTGCAGCAGGACCTCTTTCTGCCCCTAAAAAAGCATAAGACAGAATATAAATTGCCTTGATTTCTCACTGCTTTTTTTTTTTCTTGTTGCTGTTGTTGTTTTCTCAGATATGGGCTTTTAGGATTTTTGATCATCTGTTTTTTCCTCCAATAGGCTAAAATAAATGACACTAGTATGGCAGACTTGGAAGAAACCAGCCACCAACTATTTTTTGGCTTCAAATGTGTAGCCCATTATTAAGCAAATGAGCTACTGATGTACTTTTCCATTTACAAAGCTTGTATTTGCCCCTGTAGGCATAACACTAGGTGATGTCTTAATTAATGATGGTGAAGATCATATGTATGACATAAACAAAAGAACTGCTTTTGAAAAATAAGGAAAAGAAAATATTCCCACTCCCTTGAGGAACAATAATGAGCTGGTTTCAAAAAGCGGAATAATGAAAACCAAAAGGGAAAACAGGGAAGTATGTGGCGTAAATATTGAAGTTACCTGCAAATGCCTCTCTTTGCAAATAAGCGCATATTCTTTACAGTATGCTGTATCTCGCACAGCACTTAACATCACTCACAGGATCATCTGTCAGTCTTTATGTTAGCATTGAAGCATGCACACATTAGCGGCACTGTGCCTGCATTATCTGCTAGCCGGCTGTAATGCCCACTGAGTGCTGCCTGCTGAGCACGACTCAGAGCTGCCTTGCTACTCATGCCCCGATTGCCTTACGTCCCGACTACCTTGAGGCAGTGGGCTCTGACACATTCCTCTTCAAAGTGGCAGATGAAAATGCAGCCAAAGGGGCCTCTCCTCACCTCTATCCCCTGTGCTATCTACAGCCATCATGGGATGGGAGCAATGCACTGATGTGTGCCAGTCAGGGGGTGTGTTATCTCTGGTTTCTGAAGCTTGAAAAGTGTCCGGTGGGTGGGAGCTGCAGAAGGACCAGTGTCTCTTCATGTCACTAAAAAGCAAGTGAAAGAGGACAAAGAAATGGGCATCATGGGGAATCAGTCTCGGCTCTCCAAGGCCCTAAGGCAAGAAGGAAGGAGGGCAGAGAGTTAATATTGTCTTTTCCCATTAATTCCTGTGTCCAAGGCTGAGCAGGAAAAGAGTAATTCATCTCCATTTCCACCCCCACCTCTGATTTTTCACCTTGGGAATCTGATCATTTTTAGCTCTGTAGGTTTAATTTGCTGAACTGACACGCACATATCCATCTTTCGTGTTGATCTCGGTTTAAACTCCACAGAACAGAAATATGAGCGGAAAATAACCTAGTTGGCCATTACAGATGGTGACACTGAACCGGTTTGGGAGAAACAGAAGCTTATCACAGAGATGTGTGGATGGTCTCCATCTACCCAGGGCTCTCCATAGGCAAACTGTAACGGGGGGAGCGTGTCTGTGGGTGTGGGCTGGAGCCTTCAGCCAGGGGAGGAAAGAAGAAAGCTCAGGAAGGCGCTGCCCCAGAGAAGACACGGGGACAAGCCAGCAGCCCTTGGGCAGCTCTCATCTCCCGTGCCAGGCCTGCTCCATCTACTGGCAGGAACAAGGCGGAGCCTCCATACCTCCTACTGCCCACCCTGCCTGGCTAGTCCGGGCCTCCTTTTACCTGCCTACAAGGGCCTCAGGCAGGGAATGGCCCACGGCCCCGCTCTCGGGGAAAGGAACTGTCTTCCCAGCAGCTTCCCTCTGCTTTGGCGTCGAGCAGGCCGTCACATCTGCTGACTGAGAAGCTGCTCTCAGGGCTCACTTGCGGTCAGGCAAACCCTGGTGTAAATACCCTCCTCAGAGAAGCATACTGTTGGAGATGTGTTGAGATGTGTTTAAGAGAGCTTGCTGAGGAAACTCAAGTCTTCCCAAAGCATGGAAACCATACAGAAGGCCTTTGCCACGTATACAGCTGAGTGGTTTTGCAGGCCTGACTTGCTCATCTCTGTGTGAGGAGACAGGCTGGAGCCCCACAGCTTGTGTGCACAGAAATCTCCCTTGTGCAAGTCAGGGATTTTTAGCTCTGTCACTGCTGGCACTAAATCATTTTTGCTCTTGTCCTGCCTTCTGCTATTGGGAAATGGCTGCACCTGGACTTTGCTTCCCTTTTCCATAGGGGAAAAGCACTGTGTTCACCCTCCTATAATCCTTGCAGATGGCATCTCCTCCAGCTCTGTGGTAGAGATGGCTGGACTCACTCGGCAGCAGTTCACTGGGTGTGGAGAAGGGCATCCCTCCAGTGTCAGAGTGATGTCTGCAGAAAAGTTGAGTCTCTGCTGGATTCCCCTGTGCCAGAGGAACAACATGAGGGTCTGGTTCTATGTTATCCGTGCTTCCTCTTTATTCAGATTTTATCTGTGTATTCTTTCAAATAATAGATGACTGAGATGTTCATTGTGCTGGGAAACAGGAAGATGAAAACATTAGACAGACCTTAGCAATTTCAATGGACTTATTCATAGTGTATTTAGTCATGCAAGTCTTTTCAGAGTTGGGGACTAACAAAGTACCTGTTGGTGTAAGTAATAATCCTGTGTGTTCACAAAAGCAGTTTAAAACAGCTCATTTATAACAAGAGACACTGCCTCAGTCAACTGAATGCTACAGAGTTCTGAACAAAGAAAAAAATAGCCTTAATGCCACAAGATCTCAGGAAGCAATCCATCCCAGCTTTTCTATGTCCCTGCCTTAATACAGGCATTCTTAATGTAAATTACATGCCAATGATTAATAGATTTTGTATCAATTGAACTTGAACTGGAGTCAAAAGAACATACTCTTTCTATTCTTTGTCTTTTCTAAGCCTACAGTAAGAAAGATTATTCAGAACTCTTAGAATGAAAAGTGCCAGGTCAAAACTCACATTTTTCTAGCGAGTCCACGAAACCTTACTTTTCAAAGTCACATACTGTAGAATCTTAATCATCCTGGAAGGCTTATCCAGGCTATGGATTAAGTATGCAATTTGTGTGGTGCCAGGTTTTTCTGGGAGCACAGGACAAGGCACAGAGCCCTGCTCAGAGCTGGACTCCTTCTGGTCCATGTGGGCTCTGTTAGCTTTCAGTGGCTTGGCATGAGCAGAGATGCCCTGCATCTGCTCGCCAGCCCCACAGAGGGTGGGTTGTCTGAGCGGTGCAGGTCCTCTGCAGCTCTGTAGCACTCCCTGGTGTCTCTGTATCATGCCCCAGGAGCTGGAAGTCTTCTTGATTTGGGAAGGTGTCCATAAAGCCACACAGCTTTGACTCATCACAGTGTGAGAGCTAAGAAGTCTTCCCAGATGCCGAGTCTGTGCAGCACTACCTCCTCTGTGGCCCTTGTGTTATTATTTTCCATTTTCTAGGAAAACAACCCTCTCTCCTCCTCCACTTTATCTCAGATAATAGAAAGCTGTTTGTATATCCACAAACTTAATAACTTCTGGTCTTGGAAGCACTTTTCTGTCTGGTTGTATATGAACATTTTCCACATTTTTTGATGCATGTGCATTTAATAAAACTTGGGCAAAACTTTAAAGCTTTGACTATAATCTAGACAGATTATTGGTGTTATTTATATTTCCCGTGAATTATCATTAAAACTTGTTATGCATGGAGGCTAATTACTGAGAGATTTAGCTCTGAAATCAGAGTATTCTCCCCTCAGCTCTGTTTTCCACACGGTGTTAGAAAAACAAATACTTTGATCCCCATTATGAAAATAGGGCCATGTTTCTAAAGTTTCCTGAGGATCTCAGAGCATTTAGTGTTCCTACTGATCTCCACGATTCAGGACTTCCCGAGAAACTTTGCTTCTGGTCTTCAAAATAAATATACATCTTTTGGGGAATAATCATCATCATAACATAATAGAACGGCTTAGGATGGAGGGGACCTCAGAGATCATGTAGTTCTAAGCCCTCTGCCGTGGGCAAGGTTGCTGACCACTAAATCAGGCACCAGATCAGGTTGCACAGGACCCCATCCAACCTAGCCTTGAATGCCTCCAGGGATGGGGCGTCCACAGCTTCTCTGGGCAAAATACCTAAAAAAAGGCTTAACCTTGAGTTGAAAGAGAGTGTGCAGTTTAGGCTCACCTTGCACAAGTCTGTTAGTTCGGGAGAAGATAACTTGTGAACTGAAATCCCAACCAGTGCCAACAAAATCAGAATAGAGCAAAAATGAGTGAGAAACAAATGTCCAGAACAGGGGAGGGGAGTTGCGCATGCAAAGCTGCTGCACAGCAACTCCCAATGTGGATAAGCCCGTAATTACTTCTAAAATCTCACCATTACTAAGCCATGCTTGTAATTTCTAGAGGCCTCCAGTTTCTGGAACAACTGGAGTATGAGATTCAATTGCATTCACTTCAGTGGAGGATACAGTTAAGTATGGGCACGTTTTAAGGCTTGAGGCCAGTCATTAACAAATTAGTGCATGGGAACATTTGAGTTTCTCCGATCTGATTTTACGAAGCTATTTGGCAATAGCTGCTTATCATCCTTTTCTCATCCTCCCCCTCCCCTCCCCCCCAATTTCCCTTCCCAGCAAAACAACCCCCTCCAGAACCAAAAAGAGTATTGCAAGTACCCAAACGTCCCATTTTCTCATACTGGAGGCAAAAAAAATACGTGCCGATCTTGTATGTGTGCATGCATATATATTTTACGATATGTATTCAGTAAATGTCAGGGTGCCTGTTTCCTTCTACTACGCAGCCACGCAAAGCCCGGCACGGACACGGGAGCGGAAGACGGGGCACTACAACCCCCACAGTGCGCGGCGAGAGGCAACGGGGGACCATAAAGGAGAGGAGGCGCAAGGCCTTCTGGGAGATGTAGTCCCGCGGGGCCCTGCCCGGCTGCCGCGCCTAGGGCAGCTCCCCAGGCACCTGTGGGAGGCAGGGCGACCGCATCGTGCACCGCTCCCTGCGGGGTGTTGCAGCGCGACTGCCTGCTGGCAGCCCAACCAGGAACCGGTGGGAGAAGCACGGGAGAAATAACGCAGGTAAGGATCTCCCGGCGTTTGCCCTGGAGTTGGACGAGGGGGGCTGCAGATCCCCCTACCCTACCATCCTGGCATCGTGCTGCGGGCCCTTTTGCTCCTGTGCAGCCCGTCTTGCTTGGGGTTGGCTCGCGGCGGCGTTTGCAGTGAGAGCACGTGGCAGCAGTGGCACAGGGATGCCATTCTCCCTGCAGCTGCGGTCAGAAGAACGGCTGCTTGGCTGTGCTGGGAGAAGGTTAGTGGGAATAAATATTCATTCAGTCTTGGAAGGAGGCGGGGAGGAAATCCCACTCTCTGTAGGGACTGGAGATCTTTCTCTAATGAATAAGGGTCTGAAGACATCCAACTTCTTGCTCAATTTAAGCTTTTACAATTCCTTATTTATTTTTTTCCTCCCCTCCTCATTTTAACTCGACTTTTTGGGTCTCAGCAGAAAGAAATAGCCACACATAAATTTAGTGTAAGCATCTGCAGCAGCCTTTTCCTGCATACACTTCATTGTCCCAGTGTCTCTGCTGCTGCAGCAGAGCCGTAGGCAGCCACAATTTCCAGGCTGTGCCAGTCCCCACGACCAGCACTGGAAACATTGGAAACGCTTTGGCTGCATGCTGCCATCAGGAGAGTGTAAGGAGAAGAAGCAGCTTTGTTCATGGCTCCTAGTGATCCCTGGACAAGTGGCTGCCTTGGAAGCTCCTCCTTGACCTGCTGCTGGTCCTTATGCCTGAGAGCAAAATTCTCTGAGAGCTTTGGGGAATCCTTTGCTCAGAGATGTTCTGTCGGCCTCCCAGGGCTGAATGCACATCACAGACATGGGTGCTGGGCTGAATGACACAGCTGTATTCCTTTCTACAAATAGTTTACTGACGATGCTGAAGACTGCATGTACTGCAGGAACAACATGGATTGTTTTTTTAGCTAAGGCTGCTGGTGCCAGACCCTATTTAAATAAAAGGATGTGGGAGCAAAGACAGAAGTTAGTGTGAAGGAAGGGCTTACGATGCGAGAGGCAGCTCCCAGTTCTGCCAGGAGCTGTGTTGCCCTTTTAATGGTAATAAAGCAGCTTTGCCGTTAATCACTACAGAGGCTGCCAAGTGCAGAACAGGTCTGGACAACAAGGCTGTTCCTTACTTCTCCGAGGTCAGCATGGAGGTACGGCTGTGGGCCGGGCTTGCACACTGCGGGCACTGATGGTATAAAGTGGCACAGAGCTGACAAGCAGATGTCCTCCACGAAGGAAACGAATGTAAGAATGCTAAGGATAGTGCTCCTGAGTGCATGCCCACCAGGAGGGGGTGTGCATCTCAGATGGGGATGCTGAACAGACAGCGGCAGGGTTGGTAAGAAGCTCCAAACTCGTGCTGCTGTGATGGGGAGGGCGCATGGGTTGCTCCTCACAGGCTTCTGGTGCATCCTACGTTCTCAGTGATCACAGTGTCAGATATTTCTAATGCATATATAATAGAAAATAACCTTCTGGGAAAGTGGCACTGAATGTGAAAGTACCTCCTGTGCATTCAAGTACCTTTTTCCCACGCATGAGCAGCACTAGTGAAAGAAACAAACAAACGGGGGCTGTATTTGCTGACAACTTGTCTGTGTTTGGGGCATTTCCCTGCACGCTGATATCGGTTACGCCCCGCTCCACCTGCTGCATCTAACATGGCCATGGATTTCCCTGTTGCACCTGATGTCAGCGTACCTCCCTAAAAGTGGTTTTGTTTTCCGTTCGTGGTGCGCATCAGAAGTCAAACAGCATGAGGTGGCTAATGGTATCGTATTGACCCACTGCTGCGGTTGCTATTAATATCTGAAGAAATTCCCAAATGTCACAGCCCCAGCCATAGCGCTGTTACCTGCCCGTCTTTCTCTTGCCAAGCAGATCAGTGTCTTTTTACATTATCAAGTTTAGTAATTGCTAGATTTGCAATAGCTGGTGAGTTGATTTGCCGTGTCATTTGAACAGTATCCGGACTGACAATTCTTTTCAGCATAGGGAGGCTGAAGCGGTATAGGAGAAAGGTACATTTTCCTTCTCACTGGCTGCCAAAATGTCACCCCCCTTTTTAAGAACTGTGCATTCAGAAATCAGCCTTAGTGCACAGGCTACTATATTTCTGTTGCTGTTTTCGTGTCATTATTGCAGCTGTAGTAACTGTTAAAGACGAGACAGAAGGTTGCTCTTTTTCACTCAGAGCCTTATCCATCACCCTCTTTTGCAACAAAGGTTACCCTGAGCAGTGTGTACATCTGTCTGTTCTAACTGTAGCAATACATATTATTCATACCTTGTCAATGTATATGCTAGAAAACAGAAGCTGAATTTATAGCTATATTTCCTCTCTGCTGGGGCTTTTAGAGTGAGTGTTTCAGTGTTTCCATTATAAACCCCTGTTTTCTGAGGTTTATAACAGTCTTGAAGAGCATAGCGGTCTTGAACCATAATAGAAAACATGTAATGTTGCATTTACAGTACAGCTGTAACTGCACATTAAGGAGTGTAATCTTCTCAGTGTACCCACAGTGCTCCAATAAGGTTAATTGGAGATACGTATACTACGAGAAGAACAATATTTTACCCTTGGAGTTGGAGTTCTCCACTCAGAGATGAAGACAGTGTCTCTGCCTGCACCAGGCATCGTTTCTGGCGGCAACCCATGTGAAAGCCCCATGTGCATGTGCAAGGCCTCTGGAGTATCTGCCTCTGTGGGCTTGCTGAGCTGCTTTGCAGACTTGGCCAGTGGAAAACAAGGGCAGGTCCTGCCTGTCTGCCTTCAATGATGGCATAGCTATGTCCAGATGTGGAGTCCTTAGTACAGGAGAGATGTGGATCTGTTGGAGCGTGTCCAGAGTAAGGCCACAAAAGTAGTTCAAGAGTTGGAACACCTCTCTATATGGACAGGCTGAGAGAGCTCAGGCTGTTCAGCTCGGAGAAGAGAAGGCTCCAGGGAAACCTGAGAATGGTCTTTGAGTATCTAAATGGGGGGCTGTATGAAGCAAGGGGTCTGACTCTTTCACAGGGTCTGTTGTGATAGGACAAGGGGAAGTGGCTTCAAACTAAAATAGGAGAGATTTAAATTGAACATAAGTTTCTTACAATAAAGGTGGTGAAGCACTGGAGCAGGTTGCACAGAGAGGTGATGGATGTCTTGTCCTTGCAGACATCCAAACAAGATTGGGCAGGATGGGTTTCTGAGCACCCTGATCTAGCTGTGAGTGTCCCTGTTCATTGCAGGGGAGCTGGACTAGATGATCCTTAAGATTCTCTTCCAACTCAAACTATTCTATGATACTACGTATGTGGGGCAAAGATGAGCAGTAGATTTTATACCTCACCAAATGCATGAGGAGGTCTTGGTCCTGGCTGTCTCCACCATTTCTGCCCTTGGCTTCCAGTCTTGCATAAATCTAGGTCCTTCCTGAAACCCTAGGCATTTCTTCATTTCCAGACAGCTTACTCCATCTGGCATCTTGTATTCATGTGTCACTTTGCTTACTAGAGTGAGGGAAATAAATTAGAGTTCATCATAACATCCCTTCACCCCCTGGCTGTCTCAATTAGTCCAGCAATATTGGGTGGTTGCTGTTGTAGCCTCAGCTACCACAAACAGAGCCAGGGCTTTTGAGGCAACACCTGATACACTGGGGGGGATCTCTGTGGGATTTCTACTCTAGGAAAAAGTGTTTATAGTGTTCACATACAGAAATTCCAGCATACCTGGGACAGGGTCATTGCTTTTGGTGTGTGCCTAACAGATCTGCATCTCTGAGCTAGCATCTAGCTTAAATTTTGGCTAGTACTTACTGGCTCCCAGTGTGCCAGTTGGGTTGCTTTGTGAATGTAACTGTGAGAACAGGTTAAGGTGACAGTGCTGGCGAGTGGTGGTGTTCTAGGTTAGAAAGAGCACTTCAGAGCTGAACTTAATTGTGGGTAGTTGCCAGGGCTGCTGGCCGTGCTAGAGCAGATTTATCATTGCAATCCCTTGCTTGAGCTTGCTGTACTTAATTGGCTGAAGGTAAGGAAAACAACAGCATGTTCAGAGTAGAAAGAAACTTCTAATAAGTGTTTTTAAAAAAACAACACCCAAGACCCTTGGAGCTTGAAGACTTTGTTAGGTTCTGTGGTGAGTACAAAGCACTCCTCTCAGATTGTCACAGGGCCATGGTTTTCCAAGTTGAACTCTAGCTTTGATCAGCAGCCAGTAGCAAGACAAAGTATGATGACTTGAAGTTGTTTTCTGTAGATTATTTTTTTTTTTCAGTGAAACTGAGAAGGTTACCTATTTCCTTTCTTCATTAACCCAGCTGCAGTTTAGAGCTGGGCTCATCTGCCAGTTGGCAGCAGAAGATAGGAAGGAGGTAGAAGGCTGCACTCACTGTGTTAGGCTTGGATCTCATCTATCTATCAGTCTGAGAGAGCAAGTTAACGTGAGCATCGGCAGGGCTGAAATCTGGTTGAGCCTAAGTTCTTGCTGTTTCAGCTCACATTCCACCTTACTTAGTCTTCCACTTAACCTCTCTTCCTGTGGCTAACAGGTCAGCTTATTGCGTTCGTGCCCTTTTGGAAGTACTGCTAACCTCAAGCATTCAGAAATCACAAATTCACTCTCAGATTCATGCGACTGCAGGAAAAATGTGCTTTTTTATTTTTATTTTTTAAATTGAGCAATTAAAATAGCTTAATTAGGATTTTGGCCATGATCCTTTTGAGTTTCATAGCTTGGGAACATTGTTTTTCTTGCTGTGAGGTCTCGACCCTCTTTGCCTGCAGTGAAACCTGTATTTGTCACAATTGTTCAAATGAAGAAGTAGCACTTTAGAAAAAATAAAAAAAAATAAAAAATGATCAAGTACGGCAAGATTAGCAGTAAGAGCTCAGATGTGGAAATGTTGCTTTGGTTGTTGTGTAAGTTTGTTATTCACTTTTTCTGTTTTTGCCCCCTCACCAATTATGCATGCCTGTGTATGTTGTAACCTATCTGCTGAGAAGGAGTGGGAGGGAGCTGAAGGGAATTCTGATTTGCGAATCAGTGCATGAGGGGCCTGCAGAAAGGGCTGCAGGGAAAAAGAATGCTGAATGGGAGGCTACTAGGCTGAACTAGAGCAAAACCATAAGCATGTTTCATACACCCTTCCGTAGCATGTAAGAGGCTACAGTTTGCATGTTAGTTACTTGTGCTCTGTTGTGTGGGTAAGAAAGCCTTTGGGAATACCGGGCATGATCTGACAAGGATTTTTCATCATGTGATGCGTGAATTTAGGTAGAGAATATCCCCTGGATGGGGCATGTGTTCAGATAAGGCTTTCAATGTACTTTGTATTGCCTCTGTGTTTGTCCCACAGTGTAGAGATGCTCAGGTCTTCCCATTATGACTTTCTGTGTTTCAGTGCACCCTATATTTTGTGCTCTTACAGCCATCTGAAAGTGTCCGACATGATTGTTCACCCTGCAGTTATTGGTATTTTGAAATATTTACATTGGGGAACATGGTAAATATCTCCAAAGGCAAGAGAGTCAACAGGGCACCAACATCCCCTCCCTGTCTCAAACAGAAGCTTGAGCAGAATCACCAAACCCTTCACTCATCTTCTCCTGTCCCATGATGGCCTGTGCTGTGGCTTAAAAGTGAGGCTCTATGGATGCTGGTAGAGAACTGCTGAAGAGCTGAGGTCACCCTTAGCGATTACTTTGAACTGCCACGTTGAGTCTATTTGCAGTAGTATCTCCTTTCAACATGAGGATATCAACTAGTAGCTTCTGGGCTTTCTAAAGTTTGAAAATCATTATGATGGCAATAGTACTGCTCTGACTTGCTTGATTCTCACCCTTCTTTTGCTTTCTACTTGCCAGTTTACCTTCCCTTCTATACTGAGGCGAGATGGTGGTAATGCTTGAATTGTAGTGCCCATCCTGTTCTTTATGTTTGTATTACCTACTTCATCGTGCATTCTTTTTCTTTTTTGCTTTCTTATTAATCACAGAGTGTTAATTGCATCCAGTCACTCTGATGTTTAACAGTTAAAGGTAAGAAATACAGGCAGATCTTATACTGTCTGGAGTTCCTAGCTGGGACCTGATTTTACCATTCCTAGTCAGTTTGAAGGCTATCATAATCCATGGGAACATTCCCTGTTCACTCATTCATGTGAACAGAACACTGAAATAGGCTGCCCTGAGTGGCTGTTGAGTCTCTATCTCTGGAGGTATTCAAAACCCATCCGGGCTCTTTTCTGTGGAACCTATCTTGGGAAAGGAGGTGGTGGAGTCTCCTTCTCTGGAGATATTCAAGACCCGCCTGGACGCCTACCTGTGCGACGTGGTGTAGGGAGCCTGCTTTGGCAGGGGGTCGGACTCGATGATCTCTGGAGGTCCCTTTCAACCCCTACAATTCTGTGATTCTGTGAAACATCCTTTTGTAGGAGGTTGTACTCAACGATCTTCATTGGTCCCTTCCAACCCCTATGATTCTCTCGGTCTACGATGCTGTGATATCTGTGGAGCTTCTTTTGTAACAACATGCTATTTGAAAGAAAAACAAATCAACAACAGTAGGGGACCCAGCCAGAAGAATGTTTCTTTACCTCATTTGAATTTATCAGTTCCTGAGACTTTTGGTGCCTTCTCCTTTTTGTTATTTCAAGTTTTGACAAGGTATTGATAAATGCACTGTTTCAGTAAATCTTCCCCTTCACATTCCCTGTTCCTTTGTGTCTGTCATTATCTTTTCACCGGTTCCAGGCCTTAGTACCCATTCTGTTGGTTGTCTGAGGGCACTAATAGGTCTTTATTTCCCTGGCTTCACTGAAGACCTCCCACCTACACCACCTTCCTAGGAACCCAAATGAAGTTCAAACGTGGGAGTTCAGTTTGTCCTATCTACTCACAGCAACTCTAGGACAGTGTACTCAGCTCTACCTCTTCTTGACTGCTGTTCTTTACGTTGTTCCTTCTGTCTGTGTCT
Source organism: Excalfactoria chinensis (assembly GCF_039878825.1). NCBI lineage: Eukaryota > Metazoa > Chordata > Aves > Galliformes > Phasianidae > Excalfactoria > Excalfactoria chinensis. The sequence continues at coordinate 53,104,364 of NC_092825.1, read as the reverse complement.
CTTTAATCTATTTTTTTTCCATTCAGATGACCCAGAGGACTCAATGGTCAGGATTTGTCCAGCTAGAAGTTCAGGAGCTGTTGCTCAGGGCAGTACAAAGTTGAGGCTCATTGTTTCTGAAGCTGGTGCCTCTTTTTAAGGAGGTTGTGTGAAGTTTTTCTCTACAGAAGTTTCTCTGTATCCTACTGAAAGGATTCCATAATAAAATTATTGAACTGCAAACTGGAGTGGTAAGGTGGGAAATGTAGTAGCTGCAGAACATGTTATCAACATTTTTCTGTTAATGGGAGAAAACCTGCATTCTGTATCTTTCCATTTGCAAAGCACAGAAAAAGACTGATCTTTGTGTGTGCTGGTGTTGATTCCATGGGCTAGTAAGTGAAAGAGAAGTTGATAAGAGCAATTTAGTTAATTAAATTATAGAACATGGTGCTTCTGTAAAGTTTTTTTTGCAGCTCTTTTGGTCTGTGGTTCAGCACTCAGATTCAGCTTGGAAAATTCAAGCCTTGAGTTTGCCATCTAAAGTAGATTTTCAGTCAGAGAAGGTTAGATGTTTTTTCTCGGCATCTAAAGTTTGAACTTCATACAAAGAATTATAACTTACTGTTTCTTATCATGATATTGTTACAAAGGCAAACATTAACATTGCTTTGTGCTACTACAAGGCTTGTCTAAGCAGGGTTCTTTGGCTTTTGCTATCAAGGTAGAACTATTGATTCGTGAACATAAATCCTTACTTATCTCCAGTCAACTTTATAGCACAATGAAATTATAGGGTCACTTGAATCAATCAATGTTTCTAAAGCAAGCTATAGAAATATAAACAAGTTACTGATTATTTAATAATGCCCGTTTGCTTAGAAATGCCTGGCCTTGGGCAGCAGATGTTGCATTAATTTCTGCTTTCTCTGGAATTTCACTGGGGCTGCAAGACCTTAATGTCACTATTAGCAAAGGTAACTTTATTTTAGAAACTCATTCTGAGCTCTCACAGCAAGAGGAAGAAACTGATGTTCCTTTTGACCACAAAATCTGTGCTATTTCTAAGTGGAGTTCTTTGAAATAAGTAGGATATCTCACAGCTTGTTGCTTTAGAGGGGACTTAGTACAGTGGCACTACATTTGGTTAGCATAATGAGGTTTTTTAGCCCCTCTGATATTGACTGAGTTTGAAGTACCAAAACTTTTAGTCATCTAAGATAAATTCTGTAGGTGAAGCTCAAGTTTGCATAGTATTTCAGCCTTCCTGGAATTTTAGGGTAGGAACCTCTCCTCTGAGAAGCAGTTATGTAAATAAAGCCACATTCTGACTTAGGGAAACAAATTAAGTAGGAAGTGTTGTGAAAGCAGCTTCCTCAATGTGGTTTCACTGTTGCAGTGTATGCCTTTTGGAGATCCAGTTCATTGGAGTGATTTTATTCAAGGTGGTTCAAGAATATTCCACGAGTCCACAGTGTCCTTTCAGTGCTCCTTGTCTGTTTGGAATGCAGAGCAGGATCTTTTGATCTGGACTCTGATGCCTCAGTGGTCTGTCTTTGGAGTAGTTTGCTACAGCTGATTGTGCAGGGGGTTAAGACCACCTGATTAATCTGCTTGACCAATCTCCTTATACAGGGATAGTAATAATGGAGTCATAACAGCTGTAAATCCCTCTGCTTTAAGACATCAATGTTCCCAGGATTTTGGTTATTAAAGTTGTTTTAAATGTATCTATTAAATGGGAAAAAAAAAACAACTAAAACACAACCTGAAAAAAGCCCACCTCTGAGAACAGTGCCTTTGATCTTCTTGGTTGACCTACCTTAAAGATGTTAATAACTCATTTTTGCTATGGAAAGGTTTTTGTGTTTAAGTTAATGTTCTATATGTACACAATTTTGTACATGGCTTTGTTAAAGCTTACATGTAAACTAGTCTCCGATTAATCTCATGTTTTTAAGCTGTTCTGTGGTATTTCATTTGCAGTAATTTGTGGCTAAGCTGTCTGTATAACACAATTTCCTTGATCTAAAGACTGTGCTACAAATTTCTATAGAGAGGAAATGCTTTAAAATTAAAACTTAACACCTGTCTAGACTTCCTTCATCTATGGTGAAGTTGATATGGCTCGGCCTTAATTAGATTATTATAGACCTTAAAATGTATGAGGAAGCATAGCATGAGGGAAGTTGAATTTGGTCATTAGCAAGAGTTCTTGGTTAGTCAGACAGGTTAGTCATTAGCCTCCAAAATACATGAGAGTACATTTTCCATTCAGTATGCTTTGAAGACTGGTCAAAATCCTTAATGTGATTTAGGTCTACTGAGAATGTCTTTAACCCTGCTTTTTTAATAAGCTCTGTATTTCCTGTCTGAGAGATACTTGTTTATGTCTGGCATTGCTGAGGCTCACTGCCGCACCTGTATTAATTCTGAAGTTGAAACACATTGTTTTGGAGGAGCATTAACAAAAAAAGAAATGATATTCTTGGAATTAGAGCAGACAGGAATTTAATGAATGAACATTTCCTGGAAAACCCGGATAGCCTTTTTTTCTCTTTTAGTTGAGGAGCATTTCAACTGCTTATACTCTGAATGTAGTTACACACTTCCCTTTTTAATATTTCCTGCTGCAAACATGCATATATGCTAAAGTTCAGTCCTGCTTCTGTCTTGTAGGTCTGCCTTTTGCTGGGTCCTCCAGGTCTGCAGCAGTGTCAGTGTTGAGGGAGGAGGGGTGAGATGGGTATTCTGAGTGTAAGTTTGTGTTGGATGAGGTGGAGATTGGTGGATTTTCATTGCCTCAGGAGAAAAGAGCTCGGATGGTGCCTCATCAAGGAACTGTGAACTTTGGTAGATGTTGTCTTGGGAGAACCCTTGTGGAGGCAAATGCAGTTAGTGCTGCTGACTCATAAGAAATGAAAAGGAAAAGGCCTCTCTGCTTCAGCTTTTCTCTGCCATCCTTCGTCAAATGGTTAGTGAGGACTTGGTATCTGTCTCTGTAGTTTTTAAATATCCTCATAACCAGCCTGAGCAACGTATCTCCACACAAACAATGAGAGGTTGGTGGTAAATATATCTACTATTAATTAGTTAATAGGAATGTTTTTTCTTGTGTAAATGGCCTGTTAGCAAAGCAAGGATGCTGAAAGCAGGACTGATGAATATTTTGTTTTTTGTTGCTGTCTGTATCCCTCCATATTCCTTTCCCCTGCCCCTCAAAGTATGATGGATTTCTCTGACTCTTCATGAAGCCGAAGTACTAAACTCTGGGACAGGTGAGTTTTGGAAATAATGGTTCCTGCTGCCCTTCTCAATGGCTGGAGGTGCCAAGTTAAAATCCTCTAGTAAGAAACAGGTGCTGAGGATTAAAAACCAAAGCAAAAAATAAAACTCCAACATCAACAGCAGAAAATTAGGGTTGTTGTTGTTGGGAGCTTGATTATGTGTTCTCTTCCAAATTGGATGCTGATGTGAGAGCCTATTTTCTATTATAATGTGCATGTTTAAGAACTGTTCATCCCAACTACCTCCCAGTGTGGCTGGGAAAAGGCTTCAGTGTACTTTTAAAAAATAAGCAAGATCTGTACTCTGTGTTTGCTGAACTTAATAGAACTGCCACTGTCTTGAATAGGAAGGTTATCAATTCTCCACTTGCAGATAAATCATAGAATCATAAAGGTTGGGAAAGGCTTATAAGATCACCTAGCCCAACCTTCCACTTCCCACCACTGTTGCCCACTTCACCATGTTCTTTTGCACCTTTTGACCTTCAATTAAAAAGCCAAGAAAATCAATGCACAGTGAAACAGGAATATTGTTTTTTTTACTTTCTACATTTGCGATAGGTTTTCTTTGCTTTTATAAAGAATGTAATGCATATTGATATTTGATTTTTGTTTTGTTTTGCTTTAATTATTTTCTTCAAGTAGGATCAGCTTCTGCCCACTGACTAATTCCTTGAATCACTGGTCTTGCCTTTTGTTGCAATTGTTCTTAGGGAACTTGGCAGCTGCAAGCTAGCAGAACTGTTATTGACCCTGAATAGCAATAGCAATGTTAATACAATAAGAAAGGTTTTCTGTGATCTACCGTTGTATCCCGTGGAGCCAATGAGCTGGTTAACACCTTTTACTTATTCTGCAAGGATCTGAGGCTGGAAGGGAATTAATGCAGTTGTGAAGCACAGAGAACCAAAATAGCAGTGATTCAGTTAGAGTAGAGCCAAATCTTCTTAAAATTAAACTCCATTGTGTTAGAGACTTTACTTTTTTGATACCTATATTATTAACTTCTCTGATAAGAGCAGGAAATGTAATACAGTAATATTGGAGGAGCCTCGCGCATTAAATCTAAGCTATTATCTTGGGGTTGTATGAGAAGAAACCACTCTTCATCCGGTGTGTTATGGGAATCAGACGTTGCAGACTGCCTCTTTCTCACGGAGTTTTTTGGTTAGTTTTAGTTCCCTTAACTTTCAATACATTATGGGAAGGCTGCTGTACACTTATGTGTATTTATAGTTTCGTAAGTTACAAATGATACCGCATAGTTTCTGGGAATATTATCATGGGCAAGTGTTTACCTGCAAGTTGCAGCTGCTCATGTTGTAATCTGCAATATTTTTTTGATACTGGTGTTTAGCAACTTTGTGTGTTAATGGTCTCCTCGCATAGACATGCTTCAGGGCTTACTTTCTGGTTGACCTTTCTTGTTATACCAGATCAGATTTTTGAAATAGGATTGAGGTTTGCAGAGAGGAAACTGTGGAAGAGAGCTGAGGAATTCACGTGCTGGGGCAACCCATTTCCTGAACTGCAGTCAGACTGTGTTCAGGTTGTGTGACAACTTGACTGTGCCATGGTGCAGAAACATATAGGAGCACGTGCCTCTATTAATGTTAACCTCAATACCAGAGATTCTCTGGCTACATACTAATGCTGTGGTGAATGGTACCTCTAGAGGAGGCACTGCATGGAGCCAGGGAAATATGCCATGGTACCTGTGGACCTGAGATGATCCAACCTAACAGTGCTACCTATTCAATGACTGGTGTGAGTGACTCTAACTTACTGTGGTGCTACAGTTGTATTTTTCTACTCATTAGTTTCTCTTTCTATATATGTCTTCTCGTGGTCACATTAGAAGAGTTTTCCCTAATTCCTCCTTTTAGCTGCGGCAATTTCAACTCTACTGTGTCTAAAGTGTAACCAGTTTGGTGATGAGTGCCAATGAAGTTTTCTGTTGCAGAAATGCTCTGGTTTTCTTACTTCACAGAACACCACTGTTTGCATGCTAAGACACAGACAATGGGTGGTCATATATTCTTCCTCCATGATCTGTACCAGGGTCAGGCTTTCCTTCCCCTCCTTTTTCCCACATTTTACCCTGTCTCCCACACTTGTTGTCTAGAAACCCATTTGACCGCACTGATGTCTTAAGCAGTTGATATGTAAATATTTACTGACATGACAGTCAGCAAAAGGGGAGGGGGAATTGCTACATCCTACCATTTAGTAAACCTAAAAGTTCTCTCTCTGAGTGTGCAGTCGATAAGAACAGGAAAGGTTTGCAGTTCATACTTGACTTGATGTATTTTTGCCCTCTTGGTTCCTGTTTTTGTTGCAGATGTCATTCAAATAGCGTGGGAGGTTTATCAGCTCTTGAGGAGACTTTCCCTTGTGTGCAATCTTGTACCACTGAAGGCTGGCACTGTGGTGGAGGAAAATGGAGCTTGCAGATCTCCTGGTGTTTGCCTCCGCAGAAGTGAACAGTACAACAGTCACCCTGGCTTTACTGGTGATACTCATGGTTCTTCTGTACTGGTAAGTGGTAATTGCAATAGGGGTCTGCTGAAATTCTCCCAGCATCTACAGAGACTTCCTATTTTTAAGGTGAAACTGGAAGATAGCTGGCTGGAAAGGGTGCAAAGGGCATGCTGGTTTGGATGTAGAGGTTGAAATACATGCTTATGAAACTCATGTTGCTTTTTAGAGAGTTCTGTTCTTGCAATACTTTCTTTTGGGTGCTTAACCAACAAATGCTCACTGAAATTGTCATAAAACTTGAGGACTTAACTGCTGTTGGTTTCTTACTAATTTCTGTAGGCTGCAGGAGCACTGATGCTGGTCACAGAGAAACTGAGTTCTTGCCACAGGGTCTTTCTGGACTCTTTTTTGTACTGTGCTGCACACTTGACCTTTGCCAAGTTTCATGGTTTAACTGTTGCTTGAATTTCTTTTCTTGTTCTTTCCATGCTGAGTAGTGGACACCCACCAGAATAACAGCAACTCTAATATTAAGTGCAGTAGGCACAACAATGAACTGTGCTGAGATGAAGGGCAAAAAAGTACCTACCACAACGCTGTCCAGATAATCTGTTTTGGACATTAAAGTAGCTGATCTGGGAATGCTTTTCTGACTCTCTTCACCAGAGCCCCTCCAGCCCTGCTTGTTAGTCAGTAATGTCTTTTCTCATTTCTGTGTGGGTTCAAGAAGTAATTTCATGAACAGTAAGAGAAGAACTTCAGAAGAAAATCCAAAACTAATCTAGAAAAGAACAGTGATGACATCATGAGTTCAGCACAGTTGTAGGAGTGTAAAGGATGGATCACTTCCACACGTGTTTCTTGTTTCTTTAATCGTGTCAAGCTTTGTTCTGCTTCCATATCAAGGGAGAGTCTAGAGAGACTGAGAAGAGCCAAATCAATTCCCTCGTTGGTGTGCATTGCCATATCAGATAGGTGAGCAAGCCAGTTTTCTTTATAAGATTTGCTCAAATCATCACACAGGTCCAGGTCCCATTGCCTGTTAATTTTACTTGGAAAAAGAATGGCAACGCTAGATATTCTGGTAAATCCATGCTGTTTGGCTGCTGACCCATGACGCTCCATAAGCTCAAAGTAGCGGAAGAGAGGCCAGAGTGAGATCCATGGTTCAGAAATGCAGCATGAGGTCTAGTGAGCTCTGGCAGTCTGTGAGATGGCTAGAAGAGCATCCTACTTCCATGCTGTAAGTGTCAAGGTGTGCTGAGGGCTGTGAAGGCACGGAAACGCTCTGTACAAATGTACTGTGTTCTGATGCATGCTTCTCCAGAGCCTTGCTTTGTGGTTCATTTTAGGAAAGGCTTTTATGAGGAAGGCCCTCTTGTAGAAAGGAAGGCATGGAAGCTCTGTGCTGAACTCTGTCTCAACATAAATGAAACAGATTGCCCTGGTAGAGGTGATGGATGCCCTGTCCTTGCAAACATCCATGCAAGGTCAGGCTGGAGGGGAATCTGCAGAACCTGATCTAACTGTGGGTGTCCCTGCTCACTGCAAGGGAGTTGGACCAGATGGCCTTTAAGGGTCCTTTCCAGCTCAGTGATTCTATAAATAAACTTGGATCTAAAGGCAGACTAAAGGCAAGCTTGTACCAGGCACCTAGCAGCAAACATTCAACTGTCATGTAAGCTGCAAAAACGGCCAGTGTAGGGGTGAGGTGGGAAATTGCCTTACTGTAGAGATACACCATTCCTTGTTTCTCTTTTCCTGGCTGAAGATGAACTCTGTGAAGGCGCTGTGTAAAGAAAACTGGAGTTTTATGAGGAGAAGTGTTTTATGCCCTAACCTGTCACTGATCCTATTGATCTACAGATGCGAGTTGATTTTAGGTTAGTTTATTAAGTACAGCTGCTTTTAGGTCACTCTTTCAAGGGGGAGTTGGTGTTGTTTCTTAAACCTGCAGTTAAAACAAGTAGGGCAATGTACATGGGCTGTTGGTAAGCTTGCTTAGTTGACTAAGCTATGTGGATCCATTTATTTCAGTAAAATGCAGTGAGTGAACACATAAGTTTAGAACTTGGAGCACATCTACATGAATGGTTCTTGTTTTTCAGGCTTGTCAATCTATTCATGTAACAGTTTATTTTTATTATTTATTTATTTATTCATTTTCATATCAAAGCTCCATTTAAGTGAACAAGTATAAAACAACTTATGCTCACAGCCTTCTTTCTTCACGGTTGAAACTTTGGATTCAAGGAATTACTTAAAGAGTACACAAAAGATTGTGAGTAAAATGCAGGTCCCTAGTTCTAGAGAATCTTTTTTTATTACAGCCATGTTGCATGCAGAGTTGTCTGGTTCTTCTAGGAGTTAGAAAGAATCAATTTAACCTGTGATGGGAGTATCAATAAAGTAATAACTACTGAAGTTCCTTTGATGTTTCCATTGTAAGCCTTACACTCATATTTTAACAACTTCTGAATACCTCTTTTCTGGGGGGGGGGAAGGTTTTTTATTCTGCCAGCATTGTAACTTGTAACTTTTCAGGATGGCAGTCATAATAGAAAGGAAGCATGAATATATGCTGTTGTAAATTTTGGGATGCTGGTAGCTTCTGTTTGATCAGGGTTGTAGAATGTCAGCTGTTCTGTGAATACAAAGGCTAGACAGTTTGTCCACTTTTCTTTTGCTTTAAAAGGCTTACAGGCTAAACAGAAGGCAGTTGTAGGTAAAGAGACAGTAGACCTAATGTATGCTAGAATTGTAACATGGTGATGGCAACTGCTGTGTTATTGACCTATTTCCTTAGCAAGAATTTTGTGAATGGCGTTACTTGGAGGTTTAAATGATGCCCTTGAGTTGCTGCCCATCAGCTAAGCCTCTCTAGCTGTTAGTGTGTGTGTTATAAGGCAGACTGTGATTTATCACAGTTCAGCTGACAGGTGATATCTTGCTAAATTGTGATAAGACCAATTTCTTCACCTTTCTGGATAAGGTGAGGTCTTATGAAGTGGGGAGAGAATTGGGGTTGGTTGTGGGAAAAATAAACTTCTGGAGAAGATACAGGTCTGAAGAGGAAATTTGGATGACTTGGTCATTGTTTAGGCTGCCTCTTACAATACAATCAAGAACACCATTCATTCTGTGTTAAACACCATCTAATAACACACCTGATTTCTCTTACGTTTTCAGTAATGTAATATGAGGATGATGTTGATAATGTGTTGTCTGTTCCTTCCCCATCTTCACTAATTGCTATCGGTAGGTCCAAGTCTTTTCCCGTAGACCTCATACCATGGATTCTTCAATGGCTGTTGCTACCTCCTTATTATTGTGATGGACAGTGAAAATACTGCATTAGTGACAATAAAACAAACAACAACAACAAAAAAAAAGCAGTATATGGCAAGTACATAAAGCCTGGTAATATCAGAGATACAACACTAAGCACTCCTTAAAAAAAATCAAAAGTCTCATGTCTGTGTCGCTTCCACCCTCTGTGATTTCTCCTAGCCAAGCCGATTATCAGAGCAGTTTCTTCTAAGAGCGCTTTCTTTCTCAGTTCCAGGGGCTGCTGTCTCTGTTTGCTTAATCTCTGTGAAACTCAGGGTTCTTTTCCAGGCATGAAATAAAAACAAACACTTAAGGGAGGAATGAGGTTAACATTTACAAATCCCAGTGATATTCTCGACTGAAAAGTGTATCTTTACAACATATTGTTCATTTTCATTTCAAACATCTGCTGAGCAGGGTATCCCGTGCTTGGCTGTAGCTGCAAACATCGCTTTGTCTCTTTTTTGCTGCCTGGGAAGATATTTGATAAAATGAAAGCAGGAGTTTATTTTGCTTTAAAGTTTAATGTACCATAAACTTAGCATTATGAAGAAGCTGTCACAGCATTCAGATACCTGTGTTCAAACCAGATGATCAACCCCTTGTCTAAACAAACCTGGTTTGTTTGGTTTTTTTTATCAAAAGCGTGGAGGTTGGATGGGAGGTGTTTGTTTGTGTTTGTGAGATCCGTGTTTAATTATACGCTTTCAAGCATAGCATTATATATACTGGTAATGTCCTTGTCTGTTTCTGAAAAGCTAAATTGTTCATAAAGATGTCATTTTTACTTTAATTCAGTGTTATGATCACTTATGTTACAGAAATATGTAGCCAGAATGAGAGATTTGGGTTTCCCTGGATTGAGGCAATGTCCATGCATTGCATAACGAATCAGTCCCGACACAAAATATTTGCTATCTCTGATGAACACAAATGAAGTCCAGTATTTTTCATTATTTATTTTTCATTCTTGTCCTTATGCTCAGATGTTTGCATGCATTTAGATGCAGGGGTTGCTTATAAATGGGGGACAGTGTGTTAGAGTTCATCAGTAGATGTCTATGGTAGACCTCTTTATAAGTTAATTTCAGGATAGTGGTATTTTGATACTGGTGATTACAATCTACAATACTATCACTTTTTTGGCATTTTTTCACATCTGTGGTTTTGGGAAGCAGTATGAAAGAGAAAGCTTATGTATGTCTGTCCCAACCTTGCTCTGATTTTGCAAACATTGCTATTGGGGCTTGAGCAATGCAAAACTGAGATGAAATACTTAACTTTTTTTCTTTCAACAAGATGCCACCTAGAACAAGATGTCGCACAATTTTATCTTGAACATTTCAGTATTTGAAAAGATGCTTGATCGCTGGAGTTCTATGCTTATGACCTGAGTGCAGGTATAGGGTGTGCAGGTTATTGTCTCTAATACATGCAGATAAAGCTTCTTGGAAGATCCCATATCAGATCCTTTCTGAAAGAAGCACCAGTTGTGGACGTGTATGCCTAAGCTATTTCAGCTCTCACTACAGCCATCAAAGACACAATGCTGTAAGGTCCTCTGTATCTAGAAACCCAAGGCTGAGAGTATGGAGCCTCAGCATCCGTCCCTAATGATGTATTGCTCTGCTCTCTTGTCAGGTTTATTGAGCTGAGGGGATCAGAGAGGCATCCCAATCCTCAGAAGTTTAAGCAAGCTTTTCACCTGCTGGCAGGGAGCATGGCTGCACAGATGGGGAGTGCTCCAGGGCTGGTGCTCCTGGCTGCAGCTGGGCTCTGGTTGCACTTTCACTGAGCTCTGCCTGCTGAACTCTTTTTCATCTTGCACATCCCTCCCACAGCGATGGCTGATTTCAGGTTTAGGCTATAAGGCTGTGGTTCCTTCTCTTTCAGCTAAATCGAGCATCTCTAGGTGAGCCTGAGGAGGAGCAGGGTCTTTCCGTGTTACAACATGGTAGTTTCTCAGTTTATTCTTGTATCAGGATCACAGGAGCAGAAAGCAGGGAAGTTGTTTAGTTGTTTCTTTTCTTTTTTTTTAGTGTTCTGTTAATCCCAGCTATTTTTTCCTAAAATGGCCATTATGTCAGTGGAAGTCATTCTGCTCCCCTTTATTCAAATGGCCCATTATGGAAGCTAGAAGGATCTGACTCAACAGGAAACATGAACAAACTGCCGTTGATGACAGAACAAGCTTACAGATTCCAAATGGTCTTTGTCATGCAGCTTTACATCAAGCAAATCTGGAATTCCCACTAACGCGTCAAACATAATTTGATCCCACAGCTGTGCAGTGTATGGACTCCCCTTTCAGCTAAATCAAGCATCTCTAGGTGAGTCTGAGAAGGAGCAGGGTAAGCTGCTGAATTACAGTTTGGAGAAGTGCCATACCACAAATGACTAAATGCTTTCTTCCTCTGAAAACAAGGTAGATTTGATCATCCAGAATGAAGTTCACTCACTGCCCCGATTCCCTGATTATGCTTCTTTTGAGTAAACAGAGTTCACCTTTTTTTCTTTTTTTGGAGAGAGATGTAGAACAGTTTTCTATCACTGCATTTGCAGCTTCAGCTTCATTCTTTGGGGTTCCCTCAGGGGCTAAGCTATAATACCTCCGTTACCCTGATAAATGGAGCTCAGCCTCTACTGCTAGGCAACTTTGGTTTTATTTGCTTGCCCTTCATTGCAAGATCAAGAGCCCTCTTCTGTTTAAGTTTTTTAAAATTCAGAGATTGTGTGTCCATTGCAGTGTTTATTTGAAGGCCCTTGAGTGCTTGTTGGTTGTAGGTTTTTGTTTTTCTTTTTTAGAAGTGCATTACCCCCAAAAACTCTGTAATGGATTCAATCTCCAGCCTACTCGTTTCTCATAGTCTGTGTTCTTCCTAAACATTTTTATTCCCCATCCTTCAAGCACAACTGGATCTTAGTGCATGGAGATTATAGTGTTAATTGTAGGCTAAGGTAGACCTACAAGAGTAAGTTAGCTTCCTTTCTTGAAACAAGCATATTTGCCAGTCTTCTGGCATTGCTTGCAGCTCTGACATCCACGGACTGTAACCCATGCATGCTGTGAAGCTGGCTAATGTGCACAAGTGCTGCTGGTGTCAGGAGTTAGCCTCAGCCCTTAAGCAGTCTTGTTTCTGCTTTCCCTTCCCTCAAGACTGGAATGGACTCTGGGTTGTGTTTGGTTGTACAGGCAGGAGAGGGGAGTTACTCTGGCCTCTGTACCAGGAATCCTCTCTCTCTCTGTGAATCCTTTAGTCCTCCTGAACTATGACGTTGGGTTTAGCTTCTGATCTGCTCTTTGCCTTGGGGCAGGTTGATTTGTTTATTTTGGCAATATGCAGGCACCTCGCTGTCTAGTTTTGGGTGCTGTGAACTAACTTTTGGGAGCTCCTGCCTCCATCTACTGACTGCATGAGGAATATGAGGTGTTTAACATGCTGTCCTTGGTGCATGAAATGACATTGAGCTCTGCTCTCCCTGAGCCCCAAGGAAGCATATCGGCACACCTCTTGGCAGACCTGCACTGGGGGAACCAATTCTGCATCCTCTTGTGTTCCAGGGGGCGCAGACCTGTCACTCCACATCTTTCAGATAGAGAGCCAAGTTTTCTGCAAGCCTGGCTGTGTTCCTACTTAAATGGAAGGTTAAATCAGTGGGTGGCTTTGACAGGTAGAGCTTCCTCAGAGTGCGGAAAAGTAAATCTGCATTCCCCCTCTGCTTGCCTCCTTAAACACTACTTCCTTCATTAAAAGAAAGCTGCCTGCATTCTTCTTCATTTCATTTTGCTTGTCCATCAACTTTCATCAGTTTTGGGTGTGTTTTGTCCTCATTGCTGGCTCACCAGTAACTAAAGCTTTTGAATTCCTCGTCTTGCCATAGGGAAGTTTGGTGCAATATTTAATGAAGCTGTCTGAAAGCTATTTTGAAATATAATATTGACATATTATTGATACATTGTCTTTTATCAGTTCCCCTTGACATACCTGAATCCTTCAGATATTTTCCCTATCTGTTATCTCTCTAGGTTTGTTCTTTGCTTTTATTCTTTGTCGAAAACAAAGTTTACTGTTCCATGAGCTCACTGTGTGCCAACTGCTGATAACCAGCAGAAAGAGGTGGAAGCATTTTTTGATTTGAACCTGGAAATGCATTTATTTCACTTTCACAGAAATAGTGAGTGAGTTTGAGAAAATGATGGTCAGTGTCTATCTTATTCTTTTCTCATGGGCTATTGAATAAACTGTTGACAATTTCTTTTAAACTCTACTTGTTTATTTTACATACATTTTCTTTGGCTGAAGCAACCATGCAAGTCGACAGGGATCTGAGAATTTTCACATAGGGGCCATCTAACATAACGGAGGTTGTCCATATCCATTTCTTTGGTAGTTTCTTCTCTTACCAGCTTCATCAGTGGCTCTGCAGAAACCTGTGGGGTTGTGAGGAGCAGTTTACTAAGGAAGCAATAAATAGGGAAAAGAGCAAAAACAATTATGTTGGTTTGGTGCTTGTTCTTTGTAAAGGAAAAGAAGCTAGCTGCCTATCCATAGCTGGAGGATGGGAACGAGGGGGTGGGAACAGAAGGATATGACTCCAGGTGAAGTGGAAGGAGATTGTTACAGGTTGAGGCCGAGCGCGTTTTGGAAAGCTGAGGCTGGAGTAAGGAGCTGAACTGAGATATGTGTTGGGATTAGGAGGGCATGGGACAGTGGCTGCATGTTTGTGTTGACAAAGTCTACTTCCTTAGAAAGACTGGTTCCTTTTAGCTAATAGAATCCTTGTGATACTTGTTGGGAGTGGAAAGGTATAGGAAGGATGATAAGGCAGTGGACTTCAGAGGAGGTGGGCAATCGGTAACAGTATGATCACAAGCTCCTGTGGTATGAATGTTTTTGGATGGGAACTATTGGCAGTTTTGAACCTGTAACTCAAAGTATTCTTTGACATTGTTCAGTAGCAACAAATCTGATGTAATCTGTGCATGTATGTCTGTGGTTTCTCATTGAAAAACTCAAAAGAGCTTTTATGCAAACACCCTCTTTGTGGAGCTGTAACAAGATGGAGAGGTCATGGAGGCATGTGGTTTGAAATGTGGGAAAAGGTTGAAATATAGTTACTCTGGGAAGAGGAAGGAGCAGCTAAAGGAACTGAACTAAAGAGGAAGGTTATGCACTAGTATGAGGGACACAGAGGGGAAATGGCGGCCAGGACTGCAAGGGCCTTCTTCCAACTCTTAAAACATCAGTGATTCGTCCCCTCCAGAGACTTCTAACAAACCTAAATTTTAAGATTTTCTGAAATATTCATCTTGAGTTGAGATTCAGCAATCCCTCTGAGAGAGACCTCAGTGTAGGCTTCATGGAAGGAAAAATGAGAAGCTGAGCATCTGTATCAGGATAGATTTAAATAAGTAAATCACCAACATTCGGGATTGTTTCATGTCTCCAAGGTATTGCAGTATCTCAGTGTGGGATTCTTGGTTGAAGAATTAAGCAGTCAGTCTTGGTTGAAGAGAGAATTCAACTTTAAGGAGAACAAACATCTTTGGTTTTTTCAGAAGGGCTTCAGATCCAGCCTATAGATAGCAAAGCAGGGCTGCTCGGGAGTGGTGTTCAGAAGCCTTCATTTCTAGATATGCATCTGGCCTGCTCTCATCTCCTCTTAAGAGTCAAGATCAGGCAGTGTGAAGATAACTTTCTTGCTTTGACAACAAACCTTGAACATTTTGGAGCTCAGAACTGTATTTTTAACTTTATCTACCGAAAGAGTATTTAAACTTTAAGTAATTTCTCACATATTTCTTTCCACACACCATAGTTAGATAGGTTAGATTTTCAGTAGTTTAAAGCTATTAACAGTAGTTAATTATTCAGTGTTTCCACAACTTTTTGTCTTTCTTGAGATATGACTTTTGTTTAATAAGAATGGAAATGGTATCAAGTGGTGTGGAAAGCCAGCTGTCTGTTGTTGTCCTAGGACACAGAGCCCTGTTGTTGAAAGGAAGAGTTGACCAGATCTTGGCCACCAGTCCCAGAGGAATGGGGCCTCCCCAAAGCCATTTTATAGAGGGAGGCTGAAATACTTCTCTGGGCACACAGTGGTGAAAAGACTGTAAGAATCTGTGTCTTCATAGGCCATGAATCTCATAAGATCTGGTATATTTACAGCATAAGGATGTTCATCTATCCAGGGTGCAGGCTACAATTTGAGACCTGGGAATTAAGTACTTTGTCACTTGTATCCTCAGCTTTAGTGGAAGCAAGCAATTAACAAGCACTATAAGGAGGACTTCATTTCCATGACAGCTAGTGACTCAGTTCCTCTTCCAAGCCTGGACTGTATCACTGATGGACAGTTTTCTACTTCATTTTTGACATTTTCAGGGCTTTTGTGCAGTAAAGTCTTTTTTCCTTCCTTCCCCCTTTTTTATTTACGTTCCTGAGTGAGAGCGTAGCCAAGCAGTGAGCTCAGTGCTGTGGAAGCATTTTATATTTTGAGCAGAGATAAAAATCTCATTCCTTCTATAAACAAAACAAATCAACAGATGATGCCCAAGAGAACCATTTCTCTATAGCCATTTTCTTCCAGCTGCTTTCTATTCTGTGCAGCTTGCACTGCACCATATGAAATACGCGTGTGCCTTTGTGTGTGCAAAACACAGGTTGCCTCCAGACAGTGGCAGCTCCATCATTTAAAAAATAAAATAAAATTCTTTTACAATCCTGTAATAATAAGATTACTCATAGAGGTGAGATGTTTGTTTAATAGCATATAGCTCAGCAATGCAAGGGGATATGATGAAGGAGCTCTGCAGTCACTGTGGCTGTGTCTTCACTCGGAATGGGTTTAGACTATTGTTCATGGCAGCATGAGAAAGAAGTCTGAGTGCATTACAAACATGAGGAGATGATGGTACAGCTTATTTTGAGCTTGCTGCCTTGCATATGTCTGTGCTGCTGAGGGGCTCCAGTTTACTGATGCAGTGGTTTGTGTCTGGGCACAAGCCTGCTACAGGAATGAACCTGGCAGAAGGCATGAGAAATGTCCACTCCAGCCTATTGAAAGCCTGTGGTTGATGGCACTTCTTGCTTTGCTGCCTTTTGTTTGGCAAACAGGTAATTTGTGAATGGCCAAATGACACAGTAAGGAGGAAGTGAGATCCTCAGAGCCACAGAGGGAGTTGAGGCATGAGACAGAGCAGAGAGTACTTTGATGAGAATGAGGAGCTGGCAGAGAGAGTGCATGGTGAAATCTCACATGGTTGGGAATAGTTGCAGGTCAGGACCTGACAGAGGGGCAGCTAGAGGTGTCTCCTATCTCAGCAGCATCTTGCTGCTCATCTCCTCCCACATGCCCAGGGAGAGAGTGGCTAAGCCAGATGTTCTCAAATTGGAGCCTGGGGGAGTAGTATCTGTCCTTGTAGGGGAAGGGAAAGGTGATAACAGTTTGAGAATTGCTAGGTTAATGGGCTGGTTTTTTGCTATAAATAATCAGTGGCCTCTGAGAGTTGGAGGAACTTAGAGCTAGCAGAGGTGGAGGTGGAGGAGGCAGTAAAATTTGGCAACGCCTCCTCTGGTTTCCTAATTAAATGTGCTTTAGCACTAATGTAAAGCACTGTAGCTTCTCATCCCAAAAGCTTTTATGTAAACAGACTCAATGTATCTATGTATGTATAGAGATATAATGTATACATGTGTATTTATGTATACAAATAGGTATCAAGTGACTAGGAACAAAAAGCTTCAGAGAAAAGAAGTAGAACAGAACTGAGCTGATCCCTCGGTAGACTGCACCAAGTCCTTAAAGCAAACCCCTTATTCCATCTCTTGCCAAATGACTTCTGGCAGCCAAGAAAATAATGTTGGTTAAAACCAATAGAACTTTTACAACAGGGATGCTCACTACTGACCTTGAACGTATTTTATGACATCGCCTTGGTTTAGTCTTGTATATCTTCATTCTGTGGTTGATATGTTCTGTATTTTTGCAAAACTGCAGCCTGTGTTCCCAACTCCAGTATCTGTCATTTGGGTACACATGCCACATTCTTATGTTTGTCAGCACTGGGTCAGTCTCCAAGACAGAGCTGATCTGAGTTCGGATAAGGCTGCTAAGACAGTTCTTATTGAATTAATTGGAGCACAAGATGGATAACTGACACTGTTTCTGCTATGCTACTGGGAGACAATGGACTATACCTGGTCCAGTTCAAAGTTCACCTTTCTACATTAACAAACGGGGGTTAACAGAGCTTCTTTTTACTTGATCAACACTTTCGGATGGTGACTGAAACAATTTTGATAAGGTATTTATTTGTTGCCTGAACTGTGTCATTAAAACAGGGTCTAAAACTCCCTCTAATTTGTGGGATTGTGGGATTTGTGGGATGTTAGGGAGCAGCAAGAAAAGGTCAGTAGGAATCCCACTGACTGCCAAGTGCAAATTAATATATTTTTTAAGTTTTAGACTTGTGAATAAGTTTCCCAAGGTGATTTGTTTATGTCCAAGAGCATAGACCTGTATTATCTATCACGTTTGAACTCCGAGCTTTGAGGAGATAAAAGTGTTGTGATGTAGCTGACTCTGTTTCTCTGAAGAAACAAAGTGTTTTAAGTGCTCATTTCTTCCAAAAATTTGGCTTTAAATGAGGGTAGTTAAGAAAGAACTCTTCTCCCAAGTGTTGGTAGCAACCGACTGGTTATTTTTGTGGGTGACATTACTTTGTGTCATGTTATAAAGCTGACTGTAAAATTTAAAAATGTTTTGGTAAAGTTCGCATGGAAAACTTGTCACATTTATTACCCAAGAAATTATGAACTCTTAAATAAGCCCTATAAGCTGGTTTACCAGCTTAAAACCTTTAAACTCTTAGGCTGAAATTGACTTGCATTGTTTAGGCCAGTGATAAAACGTTGGTTTTAATTTTTTTCCTTTCCTACCTGAGAAAAGTTAGAAGTCTTTCACCTCTCATCCTTGACGCTGATCTTTTTCTGTCTAAAAAATGTTGCTGAACATAATATTGATACAGTAAAAGAGCAACCCACACAGAAACCTAAGCTGTACCATAAATCTTTCTCTGAAGCTGCTCACACTGGTTATGTAAATAAAAGAAAATTGATGCTGTTTGCAGAATTGTGATGATACAGGCGAAACTGCTCTTGCATGATAGAAATTGCGTGCACGTATGTGTGCCCATCTATCTGTCCACCCACCAAACTCCTGGTATTCTGGGTAGCTCTGGAGCTGGCATACGTACCACCCAACTGGGGCTGAGAAGATCCCTTCTCAGGTTTTAAGGGGGGATCATTACAGTGTCTGTTTTGTCTTTCTTTGCTTGGAAAAACCTTTAAACTGAAAAATAGATTGCCTGATTCAGAAGGAATTACTGTATCTAGTCAGACATTAATGATTGTGGTGGATTTGTGCTCCCATGCCAAACGGTCGCAGAGATACAGTGTGCAGAGGGGTGTTTCTGCCCTGTGCCTGTTGATCCCCAAGGATGCAGCTGACCCATCTATTTTGTTTTATTTTAATTTTATTTTAATTTTATTTTATTTTATTTTATTTTATTTTATTTTATTTTATTTTATTTTATTTTATTTTATTTTATTTTATTTTATTTTATTTTATAAATTACACCACCTCTGTAGGTAGCTGGTGGCCAAAATCATCATCAGTGTGTTCATTTAAAGATCAGTCAACGTTTTCAAAGGCCGGGCAGTTTCAAGAGCTTTCTCGGAGCAAGTGGGAAGCTTTGTCTTCTAGGCTGTGTGCAAATTGTTACAAAACACAAGAGAATTGGTAGGAGTTTGTGGAATCATAATTAACTGACAATGGTTTCTCAAAAACCACTTCTTCCAATTTGAAATAAGCCGTTAAAATAATTTGGAACACTGTTACGATCGTCCCTTGACACATGCCGGTAGCTTTGGGTTAAACATATAAATAATGCTGAAAGGACTATATTTAGCTCCAGACTGATCCAAGGACGAACTGAAATACTGAAGGTCAAATAGCAAAACAAAGAAAAGAAAATTATAGCCCTCCTTGTTCTGTTCTGCAGCATGCTGCTTGGCAGCCGTGGAAGTTCAATACCAGGGAATTTGTCACTTACAACTCTTTATGATTTGTACTTTAAGTAAAGCAAGTAAGCTTGATGTGTGTGTACTTATTGACAAAAGCACATCGCTGAGTCCTGTCACAGTGAATCTAGATCGGAGCTTCTGAGTATTGCTGAATTGCTGGGGTCTGGATATTAAAAAGTCTGTGGGAGACAAATTGCTCAATGACAACTTCCCCCAGCCCCTCTCTTGACCCTTGGGCTCTAGGAGTTTCTGCCAGGAACTGAGCTAAAATGTAACCGAGTTCTAAACGTTAGATGAAGTTGCATTATTTCTCTTTATTTTGTACAAGCCATTCAAACTGTTGAACTGGAGGAACTTTGGGGTCACTACTTACTTGGGAGAGCTAAAAGTCCTTGATGGAGCAGGAATTTGTTTAAACAGTTAAAGCACAGAGCTCAGTACTTCAGTTTGCAGAGAGAAGGCAATGAGCATCAATCCATGGAAGAGAGCTTTCAGCTGGGGTGGCTTTTTCCTCCCGTATGGAAGAACACAGTGCCTGCATGGCTTGCTGATCCAGGCAGCACCCAAAGTAGTGTCTAGACTGTATTATTTCCATCTAGGGGAAGCACCTCACTCACATGGCTTCAGGCTACTTAAGCACTGTTAAGAGCCGGTGGACCAGTTCTCAGTGGGCCTTGCCTGTTTGTTCAGCTTAGGATCTGCACAGGGATGGTCGGACTCTGAATGCTCAGGCTGATGTTAAATTGATGGAGATCATAAGTGATGGGATCTGTGCAATCACGTTTATGTGATATTTCTTTTGACATAATCTTGCCAAATCTGATCATGCCTGTCTGCCTTCCTCCCAGCTCCACAGCATGCCCAAAGCACTTGCCTAGTGGTCAACCAAGCCACAGATCCTGGGGCCAGTTACCTTCCCTGGGGTATTTGCTGGCCACTGTGTTCCAGCCGATTGACAGATAGTGTTTGCCGTGCTTTATTAGGGAAAGTAGGTAGTAACTGGTATAATTAATTCTTTTCAGAAGCTTCTTCAAAACAGCAGGGTGTGATCTCACAGTCTAGCAGTGCTTTAAAAATGAGCTATATACATTATATCAAATATGTGCATTGTACGTACAGTATATATTCAAACAAAACATTGGCTCCTGTTTAGATGAAGATCAAATGCATCCTTAGTGGTCCTCAGAAATAACTGGAAGCAGCAATTCCCTTCTTGTTATCAGCTACATATCCGTTACATTTATTCTGTGGCCATCTTTCATTTAAAACTATATATATATAAATATATATAAATATATACATATTTACAAATCTTTTAGAGATGGGGGACGTTGTGTCGAAAACCTAAAGGAATCAAATTAGTCAGTAATTAGGGCTCTTTCTTCAGCAATGAGCTAATCTCTTTGGAGAACAACAAATTGGGATTGTCCTCATCCAAGTCCCTACTGCTCCTGTCCTTGCCTGGTTGTTTCTTCAGCTCCTGAATTTATGATACATTTAAGCTTGACAGTGTTTCAGAGTACAGTGTAAACCCAGTTGTGGTTTAGAATATCAGTTGAAGTCTTGGCTGAGTGAATTGAAACTTGAAATTTGGCCTTAGAAGAGTTAGAATACCAATTCTTTCAAATGTGCCCATTACCAGACAAGTTTCTAACAAAAACTTGTTTGTCCACTTGTTTTTATTTTTGTGTTTTTTGTTTTTTTTTTCCCTTTAGTTTTACAAGGAATGCTTACATGAACAGCATGTTTTTTTCCGCTAGTTTAGTCATACTGTTCACATCTAAGTACATTTTCTTTACCTCAGACTTCTATAGATTATTTACAGACCAATTCTGAGTTCATAAGCTTAGATGTGCAAACATTTATTTTTTAACCACAAGATATTTGCGTGAAGGATTCCTGGGTAGAATAGTTCAGCAGTGCCATGGGTGAATGAGAGTACAGCTCTGGTTTTGCTTCAGTAGAAAATGAATGACACTTGCATGCACATGCATGAGGAGGAAGAGAAAAATTCGTGAAGCTTCCATTTCCCTTATTGATGACTACCAAAAAGAATTAAAAAGAATCATCCAGCCCTCGCTATTTATGGTATGTCACCACAGCATTGTTAGGAGTTGGTTTTTGAGGGCCATTAACCTCACTGTCTTAAAAGCAAGCGTGCAACCAGCATTCCTGTAGCTGCCAAATACAAGTTAACTGGATGCTTTAAATTAGTTTTCATTTGAGAATGACATTTTGCTGTCCTTGTTTAGTCTGTAAGGGCACTCAAAGGCCTGAGTTAAAGTCACAGATGGCCACATCAGGAGAAATAATCTTTACACACAATGCTCTATCTTACATGCATACCTTTCCTAACAAAACCAACTAAGAAATATGTTTGGCGCATAGAAGGCTTGATTATGATCTTTATTACCTCGCTGTAAAGCAAGAGCAGTACCACTGAGCTCCTTGGAGTTGCCCTAAATTGAAGTGTGAGCTCTGAAATACAGAGGAGAATAAATTCACTTTATAACACGTTAACTTGGAGAAGACAAGTCTCTGTGTCAGTCCCAGCAGGATTACCAGCATTCAATCAACTTCAGAGCTTGTATATCCCAACACTGTAGGTAGGCTTGGGAAGCTTATTTCGCAGTAGAAGAGTCGCTGCTCCTCCACAGAATTCTCCAGTAGCAGCCAAATCTCCTAAATAACCATCATCCCTACTGTTCTCTGTGTCAGTGCTAGAAACAGAGGTGCAGTTCTGACAGAAAATGTGTCCCTTGGAGAACAGGAGACTTTCCATTGGCATAAGAGCTTGCTTTTAAAGTCCTGCTGCTTGGCGAGGGATGGCAGCTGATGGCACAGGTCTGCAGGCGGTGGGTATTAGCTTCCCTGCAAGCCTTGGAAAGCCTCTGACATTTGTGTTCACTGCCATGGGCAGAATGCAGAATTGCCGAATTTTTGAATACCTAAATTTATTATTCAAACTCCAAAATGTGCAGTCAGCTTGGGAGCGGGGGAGAAACTTTCAGTTTCTCTATTTAAGCCATAAATAAGCCTTTACTTGCTTGTAGATTTTGGGACTTTAAGATTGTTTTCATTTCTACCTAGCAGTCACAAGACTGGAAATAAGTTTTAGTTGGAGCCTTTTACCCGTGCCCAAACTTTGCTTCTTTGTGCAATCGTGTAGCTTTAAAACCGATGCTTTCAGAAGAATCCAAGTAATTAGGGATTCATGGTAAAGCCCCAAGATTTTGTTTCCAGATTTATTCTTGCAAAGCAGAACTAATAAAACTTTAAGAAAGAAGCCTTAGCCAGGTTCTTAAAAGTAGGTCATTTTCTATCAATAAAATAAAATAAAATAAAAATAAAATAAAATAAAATAAACCAAACAAACTGAAAAGCTTGAAGATTGAAGCTCAAATCAGTTTAATTCACGTGGCCAGCGTAGGCTTTTTGGTGAACTGGAACCAGACAAACAGGTGTCAGGTGCGCAGAAAACAAAGAAGTGTCAGTATGTTGGCCATGAAATGAGTTCAGCTTCTTCCTCTTTGCATACATAATGTTATGATGGATGTTGGCAAAAGGAAACACGATTGTGCATGATTCAGTGCTGACAGCCAAGGAGTTGGGCTTTCTGTTTACAGGGGTAAAAATGACAAGAAAAATAAAAAGCCTGTAGAGCAAAGCTTCCTATTTGCCTTTTGAAGTTCTCCTTGCATGCAGCCCTGGAACTTGGAACTGAAAAAGGTAACAAAGGCCACAATCATAATATAGTTAAAAACAAAACAAAACCAACCAACAAAGAAAACCAAGAAAACCAACAAAAAGCAAAGTAAAATCCTGCTAAGTTTTAAGTGCACAAAATGTTTTAATGGAAAAATACCGTTGCAATTTGCAAAGGAATATCATTGTATCCATCCCCTGGGTGTGTTCTGTATCCTGTGGTAGTTGGGAAATGCATGCTAAGTGGAAAGATGGACAAGTTTTCCTCTTTCCTGGACTTTTGATATAATTATTTGGCCAAGTCTGAGAGAATCTTTGCATACTCAAAGAATTCAGTCATTTCTGAAATACTGGTTTGGGAAGGTCGCTAAGTTCCAGAGCTGGTGAGGTCAGGGTAATGAGATCAAGTGACAGGCCCAGTGGTACCCACTGATTTAGTTGTTTAGACACCGTAACCAAACCATGACCTTCTTGTTCTGCAGCCTCTTTGATCTAACTATGTGAAAACACAGCTGCTTACTGGAGATTGCATGTTAGTATGCATGTAGGCGTTAGGGCAACTTTTCATGACATTTACTTCAGTTACTCTGGTGTCTAATGGTAACAATGAATATCGCCCACCTGCCCAACCTTATCTGTTGCTCAGAGCCCTGGTTTTGCTGTCTGTTGGGATAACTGGTGAGAAGTCTGCACAGGCTGTGAGATACCCCCCTTGAAGAAGCTCTGGGATGAAGGGAGTGAAAATCCTCCCAGGTGAGGCAGCGAGCCAACACTCAGTACAGGTTCCTTGGCATCTGCTTTCCCCTGCACCTTTCTGTGTGACGTGGCCTGTGGTGCTGGTACTCAGCAGGCCAGGTCAAGCCTCCTTTGTGAGACCTATGTTTGCCCTGATTGCTGCCTCTGTAAAACTGCCTGTGGTGCAAGTCTCTGCTCAGCAATGATCCCGTGTTCTCTGTATTTCTATCACTTTTGGATATCTGTTTGATTTTCAACAACTCTGCAACACAGTGGTACTCTCTGCCATCAATGCCCCAGTGCCTGTGCCAGAATCCATGTGGTATTTCCTTCCCTGGGCAGGAATACACAGGTATGGAGCACCAATTAAATCTGCTAAAAAGCCGTACCATGCTTCCATAGTAACTTCTACCCGGTTCCATATGAGATCATATGCTGGAGGCCAGCTGCTTCCTGCCCCAAGTTTATATACTGTGAGCACAATAGTAAAGTTTCGTGATGTATGGATGTGACCTGGGATCATTTAGAGCAGAGGAGCTGGTTGCAGAATTTATGTCTAGCCCAGGGCAGAGCACATGGGCTCCTGGCTATTGCATACTTTTGCCTTTTCACTCGAACACAAGCTTATCAAAATGTTTTTGCAGGCTTGCTTTGACTTCCCTGCACAGCATTTAACTCTTTGTTTGAGGACCTCTGTATGCTTTGTGAGCTCAGCTGCAACAAGCACTGCTGAACAAGGACAAACTTGGCCAGAGCCAGGCGCCCACATTGCTGTCTCTACAGGCATGGTGCCTGCTCTTGCCCTCAGGAGCAGGGTTAAGATGCACTTAAGCACAGACAGGAAGGCAGCCTGGGGTGACACTGTGCATGTCCCTGTTTGAATGTATGTACAAGAGAAGTTTTGAGAAGATCAATGTATGGGTTGGTATCAGAAATAGAAAGCACATCTGGACAGGTACCACGATGCCCTACAAAATCATGTAAAAACCTCCTAATGTTTTCTCTCCTCTGTCACATGTGCTTCTGTACATGGTATGGGTAAAAAAACCCAACAAACCCAGTCCCATAGCACTGAGTCCTGAACAGAGGATGAAGAGATGCTTGCTGGCCTAGTCTCAGATGCATGGGAGTCCACTTATCTCACGAGTACAGTAACACTAAGGTTCAGATCTTTAAAGTCTGCTGTTTTGTAGGGAGGTGGTTGTCTTTTGAGAAAGATAGAGGAATACTGCAAAATTTCATCGATACTGAAGTAAAAAATTGAAGTTCCTTCTTCATAAGACTTCTCTGTTTGTTTTAGAAAGACATTCTCTCTCCCATTTTGCATGTAGCATTTGCACAGTGCATAAATAAGAGGTAACAACCATTCAGGGCACTGCCAGATTTTTTTGCACTGTCTACTAAGGTCTGGAAGAAGCAGTTTTAGGAATGTCCTTCCTGCTGTCACAAAATGTTCCTTAGCGGCAGAAAAAGAAACATCTTTAGTATGGACCTTCTTCCTACAGGAGAGTGTAGATGTTCTATATCAAAATCAAGTATGGTTTTCTTTCCTTTTGTGCTTCTTCCTTGCTGTGGCAACATGATTTAGCAGAGGGTTGTTAGTTAGGGTAGTATGGTTAGGTTACGGTTGGACTTGATGATCTTCAAGGTCTTTTCCAACCTGAGCAGTTCTATGGTTCTACCTGTCAAGCACTGAGCCAAACTACTAAACATCATGCAACATGGAAGCAAAACCACCAAACACAGTCCAAATTACAGCAAGGCCACAAATATACATGCGTACATGCAGCTGGGTGTTTATAAAATACCCATCAGAGCTTTTGTTCAGATCGATTTCTGACATGCATTTATATCAGGAATTGTATAATAAATGAGATTTTGCTGATGCTTAGCATTACGTGTGCAAGGTACTCATGTGGAGCAGAAGACCTAGTTGAACATTTCAGAGAAGAATAGCTTTCAAAGCATACTTTTTCTGTTCTAAGTAAAAAGTAGTATGCAGAGGTTTAAATGGAGCCTTAAATGGTCAGCTGTATTCTGCCCTTTCATTTAATGTGATGGAGAATAATTATTTAGTTTTATGTCTAATACTGTGCAGCTGAGAATTGTCTGTAAAGCCTAGGAGTGGGTTTATGGCTGTAGGATGGGCACACTGCGGTTCCATTGTCTGGTGAGGAGGTGGAAGAAGGTATGCTAGAAAACTCCATGGAGTACTATAAAACTACATCAGGAGTGTGTTGCTGCAGGGATATGATAACTAAACCAACAACAAGCTGTTTTCTCCTGATATGATGTGTTGATAATGGAATACTTCTAAAAGAAAATTCTGAAATGGCCAAATTTGACAGGAACTGGAAAGTCGCCTTGCAAAGTGATGAGCAATTCCTGTTTACTCGCTTTGCTACTTGTATGGAAATTGAAAACATACACACTTGTTGAGCAGGGAAAGTGTGGTCGGAGCATTCTCAACCAACCAGCACCTTTAATTGCTGAGGCACAGGAAACTGGAGTTGGAAAAACATCTGCAGCCCAGGGTGAGACTGGTCTGCTCAGGAGTTTGCTCACTGGAATCAGTGGGAGCACTCACAGAGCAAGGCGCTTCTGTCTGTAATGTGCGATATCACAGCCAAGGAAGTGGATCTTAAAGATAAGGGAAAACTGGGAGGAGGGAAGAAGGAAGTCTGAGGTGCTTTGGCAACTTGCCTAGGATGTTAGGTAACCAGGGGGATCATTGATGGTATTTTGTGCTTTACTGAACATGGAAATTAGGTTAAACTCCTCACTAGCTACTACCTATTTGTTATAGCAATCTCATGAAGCATGTGTGGCACTTGAAATGGAGCAGACACTGTCCCTGGAGGTTTTCAAGAGAAGGGTAACGTGGCACTCAGGGACATGGGTTTGTGGGCATGGTGGTGATGGGTTGATGGTTGCACTAGAGGATCTCAGAGGTCTTTTCCAACCTAATGGTTCTATGATGGAGACAGATTGGAGATCAGTTTCCCACAGCGAGCCTGTTGCTCTGGTGCAACCTGCCCCCTGTACCTGGGTATGGGCATGCTCCTGCCCAGACTCTCCCTCAAGTCCAAGTCCTGTTGATATAACAGTGCCAGCTGTGGAGTGTATGTCACTCTGGCAGGCTGTTGGTGCAGCAGGTGGGCAGGGGAGATGCTTGAGAAGGAGAGGGTGCTGCCATGAGAGGTCACATTGCTGTCAGCTTTTCTTCAGGCTCCAGTAGTATTGGAGAGAAGGGCTGATGTACAGAATGTCAGGCTACGCCAGAGTAGAGTTGTGTTCTTACGTAGTACAACATTATGCCATAACTGGGAAGAAAGCCCAAATTATTCGGTCACTTGCGTAACTGTATGTGAGAGTGTTTATAATCAAGGACTTGGGTGCTCTCCATATTTATGAATGACCAGGGCTTGGTCTGGGCATAGTTCCAGCACTGATACTGTGTGTGAATTGCACAACTCTTGCGGATACATGACATTGCTGCTCCACGCTGGGCTGTGGGATAGATGGGACATCTGGCAGAGCCCGTGTTCCCAGCTTGTAGGCATGTGTGTGCAGGGAGGACAGCTACTGTGCTGTCCTGGTGCTCCATGTGCGCAGCACTTCAGCCCTGCACACTGTCATCCTTCTACTCACTTATCCTCTGTCTCTGGGTTTCATCCCTCTCCTTCACGTCATTTCTGGAGTTCAAGCTGCCTCTTGAATTTACCAGAAGCCTATCTTCAGCAAAAACGATAATTAAAATTATTAACTTCCCTAATTGTTGAGTTCTCCTTTTGCCTTTTAGTAATTGCATATGGATACAACATCTTTATACTACTTGATGAAATGCGGGGCAAAGTTTTAGTTCCACAGCTGTTATGGTCGTTGATGTTAAGCATTCAGACTTCTCTGGAGACTACTTTACATGGGAACCTGATCCTGGTCGTTATTACCAACTCCTTTTGCTTTCCCCTTCAGCTGGAGGAGTGGAAACCTTGATGTTACCTGGGGGAAAAAAGGTAGCAAAACTGCCATGTCTCTGCTTCACTCACACCTTGAGGCTCTGTTCTGTAATGTGCTCCTCCTGCACTATTACTGGGTTCCACTATGTAACAGATCAGTGCATTGCATTAGTTCCCTCATTACCATTTCGTAGTGATCTCGTCATGGGCTGCCTGTTGTATTTTCCTTATCTTCAGCTTTCCCCATAGGGTTAGAGCCACATCTCGCGGGAGTAGCTCACAGAGTGAGCTGGTGTTCAGCTTCACCTGGAAGTAATCAGGATTGTGACTGATTGTGCGAGGCACGGAGCAGCGACCTTCCTGCCTTGAAGATTCCAGTCTGGAGCAGGGAGTGCTGGTGCTGCTGTGCTCGTCACCAGCTAATAGCTCTTGGCCACCGTCCTGGATGAGGGCTCTGCCCGCTGTACTGACATCTATCCAATTTCAGTGAATACTGTATTAAGCAAGAGAGAGGCAGTGAGAAAATGTCACAGTGATCTCCCAGATACAGCCTGTGATGTGTGACTAGTTTGCCTTGTCCTAAATGAGTTAATGCTGCTGTAGAAACAAATGGAAAAATACAAGCCTCTCTATGCTTTCTATTTGCACATAATAAGGGAGGAAATTTTCTTCCCTGACCAGACTTTGGCAGGTCAGTAGATCCCTTTTAAAATGTCCCAGAATTAAGGATGTAGAACAGTGTTCCTGTGGCAGCACAAGATACTCTTAATTTCACTTCCTTACCCCAAATAATCTCTTTTTCGAGAAACACAGTTTCAAGTAAGTGGGAAGTTGCCTTGTTTATTGCTAGCAAATGTGGGTAACTGCTGACAACATCAGAGGTTGTTTTGAGGAGGAAGCATCATTTCTGATTGGGGCATGTCATGGGTCATTTGGTCTTAAAATCTTCCGTTGTTTCTTGTCTGGAGATACAAGGGCATTGCCACGTTGCTTCTAGAAACACGCCTGTGTAAGTGCAAAGCATGCAGCACTGAAGCCCTGGAGGAGTTCATCTTTCAGAGGAGGTGTTTATCCAACTCTTTTTCAAGTGTATTTTTGTCCAAAGCCAGGGTGCAGCATGTTGGATGTGTGCTCTGCTGGAGGAGTCTTAGTTCTCCCTAATTTTCTGCTGGCTAGGCCAGGACAGCACCGTCCCCATCCTGCAGCAGGAGCACAGTCTGGCCATAAGCATTTAACTTCCTCGCACTGGGCTGTTACCCATTATCAGGCACAGCACTTCACTTTAAAGATTGCCTCTCTTTGGGAGGAATATGGTGGCTGCCATTTTTAGAAAGAAAAAAGAAAAGCAATTACCTTTACCAAAAGAAAGGAGCAGCTCTAATAGGATTTTTTTTTATTTATTTTATTTTTTTTATTTTTTTTGTCAGGATATATACATATATATTTGGACTATTTGGGTAATTCAGTGATTATTACTGCACAGCTCTTTTTCCTAAGGGATGCTGCACTGTTCCAAAAAGCGTTTGTTAGTTTACTTAGACATTAAAGGGGTCCTTATGAATTTAGATTATGCTAAAGTAGTTCAAAGTATCCCTAGAGGTCCAAGCTGCTTTGAACTTAACCTTTTCTGCTTGGTCTTGTCATATGGGCGAACCCAAAGACTGTAAGCAAGAGGTTGGCGTTTCTCAGTCTTTTTAATACTTTGACCTATGTTACAACAGGAAAAAATAAACAAACCAAGATTCTCTCTGATCTAGCTGGGAAGAAAGAGAGAGGACAGTTTCAGTGGGCCTCTCTGTAACCTTCCTCTTAACCTGAGCACTCCCCTGGCCCATTAAATAGGACAAGCAGGAGAAAAGGCAAACAAACCAACCCCAACTGTAAATACCCATTGCCTCACTTCTTGCTGCTTTCCTTTAAATAAGCTCAGATGATTCAAATACATGTAAGATCTCCTTGAGATCTTTATATATATACATATATATATGTATGTATTATTTTTGCATAATGAAGCATGTGAGACACTTGCAATTGGAAAAATACGAACTTTCATAAAGGTGGTCGTGCCACTGGGGCTGTTCAAAACAACTGCAGCGACCCCAGTGGTGTGCGCGGATTTAGGCGAGGCGAGGATCTGGCTCTCATCCCTTATTATCGTGCAGTGTGACTGTGCAGCTGTAATGCAATCTTATTCAGCTCGCTGGGTTTGGGGGCAAAATAAGTACCCGCGGTTATTCTTAGAAAGGTGTGTCATCACAGGAGTTCATATGACTCTCTCTGATATATTTATTTTTTATTGCTGTTGACCTACCTGAGCTCTTCTGGCGTTGGGAAACTTTAAAAAGAATAATTGAATATTTTCGTCCACTGGGAATGCTGGGTGGTTTGTTTTTTTCTCCCTTTCTATTGCTTCACAGCGTTGGAGGCTATACCGGCAAGGCATTATTTTGCACATGATGCAACGCAGCACTTGCTTTTCTTGAAAGGTGGGTCTGCCTGCACGTCTTTTCAGTTTTCAGGTGTCTCTGCACAGCCTGCATTCTCCTCCGCTCTTTAAAATAGCAATTGGACTGCTTCGGGGTTTTGTGGGTCATGTACTTCTCATTTTCTCATCTGAAATCTGAGCACTCAGACCTTATGGCCATCTTGGCGGCAGATAACCATGATTGTTGTTTTTCCCAATTTGACCTTTTTCTCAATCCCTGAGCTGCAAAGGGGGCCATGAGGGCTGTTGGCGTCCTTGAGATTGGGGTCTGTTGCCTCTCAAAAAGCCCCTTGGATGTGTGCGCCCTGTTTATACCTCCCCAAATAGCGTTAAGGAGGAAGAAATTTGGAACATCAGTTATTTTAGCAAGCAGAAAGTGCTGCTGATTTCCCCCTGAGGCATTAGCAGCTTTTTAAGAACATTTAGAAGCACGAAGCCACAAGGTACCGCTGGGTGTTATCACCAGCATTCTTCTTTAAACTATTTTTATTTGCACATACTTTATCTGCAGCACTTCTTCAGACTGAGAAGATCAAGCTGACGCCACATGTGCAGCGTAGCCCAGACAGCCAGATGACACAGTACTGTTTTGACTCAAAAGTCTGACTTCTGCTAAGCATCAAGGGGCAAACCTTTATCTCTGCACGTAGTGCTCAGGGTGTAGGGAAGAATTCATTCCCTCCCTTAGAGGAACTGATTTTCCATTGCAAGCCTAGCAGCTGCAGGACTCTTTTCTCCAGAGTAACTCCAAGGCCTTCTTCCCCTCAAACTTAGATCTCCCAGTCCTGCACAGCTTCTTCTCCCTCATTTGAAATTTGGCTAATGCAAAAATAAATCAATAAATCAGAGCTTCCACTTGGTGCTCCTAAAAAGGTAACTGAAAAGACTCTGTCTTCTCTGTCCCACCTCTTAATGAACTTTACCTTGGTAATGCAGGAATGAAGGCTGTCATGGCACCAAAGGAAGTGACTGGCTTGCCCCCAAGAAGTATGCAAACCTTATAGGTGGTTCTTGTAATGAAGAACTTTGAAGTGAGAATTTGTCGCTAGATTGCAATGTGCTGAGTCAGTTGGGCTGACATAGGTTCTAAATTGCAGCTTGCTTTTCAGGGCAAAGTCTCGTCCCTAATAAAAATCCCTATATATATATATATGTATTTTTTTTTCCTAAAGCATGAGGTCACCTTGTTCTGTGGTTAAGTGTAGTTCATTTGTCTTCAGTGCAGCACGGTATGCATAAATCAGACTGCGTTATGATAGAAGTGCACACTGAAACAAATTCCTAATAAAAGAGTAAACATGGAAGCAATCCATCTGTACCCTGCACATTCCTCAGTGAAGCCTTCCTAGAAACACAGCCTGGAACTGGTGGACAGGGATAGCCCCTTGTTGGCAATTGTTCACAAGTGTGGAGAGGTGCGATGAAGAAAATTCCGTTTCCCAAAAAGTAAGTCAGATCCTTGTCATACTTTTACATTGGCAGCCAAGCTAATCCACCCCCACCAAGTTTGCTTTCAAAGGCTGTGATGGCAATGCACTGCTGAAAACTGCTTCCAGTAGCTCAGATGTGCTTCATCTGGACTTGCTGATTGCAGTGTTGTTCTGAGTTTGGTTATCAAAGCTGGCAACCCTCTATATTTATAAATACCCTTATTAATCCCTCCTCAGCATGCCCTTCCTTCCCTCCTGAGCAAACCCTGCTATCAGAAACAAACCACTCTGTAACATCTCCAAATTCAAGTACTCTGGCCTATGTAGGTTAAGTTTTGCATAGACTTTGCCTACGTTTGATTCAGGCTTGCAGTCTGTCTTGCCCTACCAGAAGACTACATTTAAATATTGCTTGTTAAATGGTACTTATGACAATACAAAGTACCAAAGAGGAGCATCTAGTGAGAAAGCATAGAAGAGGCTTGACCAGTTTCATCTGTAGCTCCATGCTGTACGTCCTTCAAACTGTATCTACTAATGATGAGTGTTTAGTCCAGCGTGGTCACTGAGAAAGGAGAGAGAAGTGGCTCTCCTTTGCAAAGATACAATTTTAGAACAGAGGTGTGCATTTTATGCCAGTTTCTCCAGCACCTTTTTGTTTTAAATCCTTGAGCATTCAATAAACAAACCTGGAATTCAAGAGCATTGTTTTTCCTGGCTAAAGGTGGGACAGCTTGCAAACAGAAATGATTTGCCACTGGCGCACCAGTCCATGTCAGAACTGAGACTGAACCTAAAACTGCAGGCTTTCTTGGCAGTGAGCTTGCTCTTATGCATTATATCATGCTTGTGTGAAAAATGAGTACCATGAAAATATCTCTCCTCCACAGTGTAGCTGCAGTGTTTCCTGCATATTGATAACAAAACAAAGCATCTATAATAAATTCCAGGAACCTCATTCCAATTGTACTGCAAACAGTGATTACAGAGCATGGGGAAAGCTGTGGTAGCAATGAGTGCCTTGTCACTGTCTGAAAGCAGCCTTGGCTTGTTTGTGCCTTTCCTGCCCTGCACTGTGAGCTGCTGTGTGGTCACCTAAAGAAATGGCTTGCGATATAAGGGAGCACACACAGCTTTTATCTTGACTTTGTGCCCAGCCCTGGGCCATTTTTGAAAGACAGTGCAATGCTAGATGGCTGCTGTTACTTGCTCTGTTCTCTTAGCGTAAGTGTAGGGTCTTCTCAAGTTTCATTGCTGCCTATCTGCTGCTGCTCTGTGCATCTCAGTTTACCACGAGGCCCCATGCTGAATGATTAACACCATTATTTGCCCTCCAGCTCCTTGCAGACTGGGGCAGTGCCCAAAAGAGATGGCCTGGAACCCCAGTGGGAAAAGGGGAGCATCTGTGGCCAAGGGTGGCTGGTATGCTTCACATTCCCTCCTTCATGCGTGCACCTGGGGAGCAACCTGGGCCTTGCTGCCCCTCCATGGTGCCATTTGGGCTGAGCCCACAGCCCTACTGTTATAGCAGCTCCGTCCCCAGCATTAGTCCCTTTGTGCAGTGGTGTGACTACCAGCTCAGAATCAACCCTGCTTCTGCTCTTCCTTTGTAGGATCGGGTGGTACGCATCCAGCTGTGCCCTGCAGCACTGAGAGACCATTCAGAACAGCATGCATTCTTGTGAGGGAGAAGGAGGATGCTTAAACTGTTTCAAATAAAGATTTACTCCTGCTGTCTATGCTTAATATTGCTTGAGCTTTATTTTTATTTTAGTCTTTACTCTCATCCTGCTGTAGGAACTCTTCTTGTGCATTTCCTTCATTGTATGCAGTGTCGACCCTCACCTTGCTCATCGCATGCTGCAAAAATCCAGAAACCCGACTTGTTTGCATTTGCTTTGTTGTGTATACACATCAGTGTGTTGTTTCTTTAGCAAAAACATCCATGAAAACAATGCTGTAGGGTAAAACTAATAACCCTCCCTCCTTCCCCTTCTCCCACACCCTTCCATCCTTCCTAACCCTGTTACAGGCGTATATATAGCCCTCTGGCTTTGCAGGCTTACAGCTGTATTTATGACACAAACGGTAATGCACAACAGCACCTGTGAGCTTTATAAAGATCTTATTCAGATGGGCTTGCACAGCGTAGCGTGGAAATGAATGCGATGTACAAATGGAGTGGGAGGAAAAAGCAAAGGTGTGCTTATGGGAGATGCTACAGGGAGCACAAAAGGGAGGATATTTGGAGTCGAGGCCTCTTTGTGCATGTTTTACTGATTGATTAAGGCAAGCACTCACCCTGGCCACTAGTCACAACTCACTCCTACACACGCTCACATTCCTGCCAATGGGTCACGCTCTCTGCCTGACGTGCTTTTGGAAAGGAACTGTCCTCCTGCTACTCTTGTGTGCTAGAGGAAAGCACCAAAGGGAGACAACTCCTGAATTTCTGTGCACACAGTAATGCCTGGACACCAGCAAAATGGACATTGATATTTTCTATGACTCGCTCTTTCTTATGGCACATAAATAGTGGGCCATGTAAACAGGTGAAACAGTGCAGGTATGCACACACATCTGCACAGATGTCTCGGTGATGTTATTTATATGGAATTAATAAAATTGTTGCAGGTTTTTGTTGGTAATCCTGAGAAATCTTCTTGCATTTTTTGTTGTTGTCTGTCCCTTAAGAGAAAGCCAAATCTGTATACATTCATTCTGAACTGGTGTAAAGGTTTCTGCCCTCAGTTTAACTCACTGCAGCGAACTAAATCAGTGGAAGTCTTACGTGAAGGACAAAATCTATGGAACTTCAATGCTCAACACTTTCTCCTGTATTCTGCTTGTTTCTTCAGGTTTACATGCAGTTAACCCTTATTTCAAGATCAGTGAGATTCCCTGGGCTGCAGACAGCATGATTAATTAACTGAGAGCTAGCAAGTCTGTAATCTGTAACCAGTGCAGAGTTTTAGCAGCCCAGATTAAGCAATCTGCTTTCATATCCTCTGCAGTACCATCGTGGGCATCTCACCTTTTAACAAGAGACCCTCTGCAGGTGCTGTGAGGCAGCAGACCTGTTTCTGGAGGGGGTAGTGTGGGTTTGAGGTAGTGAAATCACTGAGACCTGATGTGAATTCAGACTGCCTTCACTGACTGAAAGCCAGGTGTGAACCCAAGGCTCTGCAGTGATGTGCCACCACTCCGGTGTGAGTTCAGACTTTGATGGAGGAGTAGTTTAATGTGAGGTGAAGTAATTAGAAGAGCTGTGGATTTTTTTTGCCTCCCTGCCAGAAGAGAAGCACCATCTGTCCAGGACAGGGGATGGCCCACTTCTCCACAGCAGTACTCTCTCCTTGCTTTTGGACAGATGAACTGAACATAACACGTAGTTTTCTGCTACCAGATGATATTCAGGAGATCATTGATTGACACAGCTTTGCTGGCAATGTCCCAGGAGCTCTGCTCAATCCTGGGCTTTGCTGTGCTCTACTAGTGTAGTGTGTGTGGCTGATGTGGTGCTCCGGTAGTCCTGTAGCAGCTCAGCCCTTGTACTACAGTCAGCTTTGCATGGCTGTGTGAGGGACAATGGGGAAACAACATCGGTTCGGCCTTTTGGATGAGACATTTTAAGAGCTTGGCGCTGCCTCCCCTCCTGCTTTAGGCTTAGGCCAGCTGCTGCTCTGGGTTAAACTCACATCAGAAGTGACTGGCCAAGTTAGCTAATACGAGTCACTGAGCTTCTCAAGGACCAGTTATGGTTTTGTTTTCCCATAATCACAAATTAGGTTATTTTCTTTCCCATTGAGATGGGTGGAATTATGCCAATATGAAATCCTGTTAAGGACGATTGTGTCTGAACACTGGCTTCTGCTTTTAGAGGGGTTTTCTGTGTCTTTCTTAAAGCTGTTTTCCTGTTGGTATGTCAGTAACAAAGACATACATTTTGAAGCTCATGTAGTTTGAGAAGCTTAAACGGTATTTCTCGCTTGATAAGGTCCATTTTTAAGAACATAATGTGTTTATTGCAGGTTATCAGATCACATCACTTATAATTTGCTCTGAAAAGCGATCAATTTCTTAGAATAAAATGGCACTGAAGAAAAAAATTCAAGTGTTTCCTAATATAGTGCCCCATAGTCTATCCATAGAAGGTTTTTTTTTTCCTCCTTTTTCTTGTAATACCTATTTGCACAGCTCCTAAGTGCTGAAGTGCGTTTTCCTAGTGCTATGGTTTGCATGAAATGTAACTCAGAAAAAGTGCAGTTCACCCTCCACAAAGGCTTAATGTAAGACCTAAGCGCTACTTAGATTTTAATGTAAGCCCTGTTTTGATGGGCTGAAGTGGGATACCTGCTGACTCCGTGCACAGTGATGAATTTCACCTCTATGGTTTGATTTGCAATTGATGTTAATGAGGGGATGGCTCACAGGGAAAGCAGCCAGCGTGAAGACAAGTGCGGAGGCTCTGCCTTCATCTGGGAACGGTTATAGGTGTGGTGCTCCAAATTTAATATGGCTTTTTTTATAGCTTGTGAAATAGAGGAGTGAGTAGGCCTGTCAAAAACTGAGGGCACGTTTTCTACTTTCTACTGCTTATAGAGCAGCCCAGCAATAAACAGCAGTAAGCAAATGAAAGATGCGGAAGAGAAAGTATGGGCTGGGCAAATACAGAAAGGGGTTCCTGAAGCTCTGGGCCCAATCCACTGCAGTTGCTTGCACCCGTGTTATCCTGTAAGCCTTGTCATAAACTGGTAAAGCTTCAAAGCTCTGTCTTATTAGGTGATGTTGGCTCCCCTATACGAATAAGCTCCGTTACGCACGCCATTGACTTTGTTCCTCAGAACTTACTAATGTGAACAATTTTTTTTGTAGACCAGCAATAGATGTTGTTAGGTAAGGTGCAAAGGATCTAATTCAGCTTCATGGTCAGGTTTTGGGAACACTTTCATAGAGAACCCGAGAGGTGAATGGCTTATTCACATCTACAGAAACAAGATGAAGAGAAGATGAAGGTTGATGTCTTTGGTAGGACAAAAAGGAGCGAAGGAGCAAAAAGAGGCTTAGAGGTGTGTTGAAGCATGAGATTTTGCAATCTCTAAAAACAAAGATGAGAAGATTTAGATCTCTGAATTCTGCTTGCAAAGTATAAATACTATTTTAAGGGGGGATTTTTCTTTTAATCCTCTGACTGTAGCTGGAAATCAGGGGCCAGCCTTGCAAAGCTGAGCACTGAGCATAAGCCAGCAGCGCTGTGATAAAGCAACAACCAACACATGAGGAAAGCAAACATCTGCTGTGCTGCCCAGCACTCATAGGCCAGCTTCCTGATAGAGGAGCAAGCCAGGGGTCGTGTTTACATAGTTAAGGCTTTGAACTGTCATTGGTAATGGGGAAGGGAACATATCCGAATGCTCTATGGTATTGTTCTCCCAAGTGGTGCCTAGTGGGGTGCAGGGAGAAAACATTTTATAGATCATTAACAAGTAATATATTAAAAAAAATTAAAATACTAGAACAGTAACATCCATATATATTTTACTGATTATCTGCATGATCAAATAAGTCTGCAGGCTTATTTGCAAAATTATTTACATGCTTCATCCTTGATCACACTACTGCCCTGCTACAGCAAGGGCAAAATCCTTATCTTTTATCATACCCAGACCTTGCTTCTGCTTTCTGTAAGTCAGATTTTGTCAGCCTTTCTCATGCTCTGCAATACTTTTTATTCCAGCACTACAGCCGATTAACACAACCATATCAAATGAGATTAATTGCTGAGTGGGTCTGATCCAAAACCCATGGAGGTCAGTTGAGGAACCACTTCAGCGCATTTGAGAGAAGGCCCAGGATGACAAGCTTGTTGAAACACAGTAGTTGAATGGGTCAGTCCCTTGTTCGGTTCCATTGATTTGATTGAGCTGTGCTATTTTTTTTTTCTAAGAGGAACAACATATACAACAGTGTGTTTGTGCATGGGCTTGTGCTTACTTCCTTTCACCCCCCATCCCCCCATCCCCTGTGCTCACATGGATTCAGCATGGAGCCGACACGCTGTTGTGTCAGCTAACTGTCATGGAGCAGCATCTTCCTGATAAAACTGGGGCTCTGTTTAATGTGATTGCAGTGAAGTGGGCTTAGATTTGAACAAGAGATTTTTTGAAATCTATTTTTATGCAGATTTTAAAGCCTGAGAGGTAATGAGTCAATAAGACAGCTATTAACACTTCAGTCTTTTTGATACCCAGAAACTCAGAAAGAAACAGATGAGATCTGACTGCCATAGATTCGGCCATCCTTTGCTTGCTTGGGTTACATTCATCCTGTTTTATATGCTGAGTTTGGTATTTGAGTAGTTCCACATTTTTGCAAATCTGAGGTTGTTTGGTGAAAGGCTCTTTAGGTGTGCTGAGGTGTGCACAGAGATATCTCTACTGCATCCTTCCTCTGTTTCCACATTTCTATTTCTGTGATAATGTCCATCTTTCAAGGTAATCATACAGCATCTTTTACTGACCTTAAAAAATACATTTTAGGAGTGCCTGCTCATGACTGTGTCCTTGTGATTTTTATTGATCACAGCAGGCTCAAATAATGAGCCTCAGACTCTGTTGTTATGCAAGTCATGGAAGCAATGTGTCCAATTCTTTAAAATAAAAATAAAACAACAATGTGATTGTGTATTTTTGAAAGGGATTTTCTCTCTGTTTATGGAGTGTTGGGATAAATGACACATACATTAGATTTTCTATTTATTTGGCTTGTCCCTCTGAAGGTATGATTTTAGTTATGCTTATTGAGAGTCTCCTGTGTACAAACATGGGATACTACTGAATGTATAAAGCATGCCTAGCATTCACATGTTTACTATTCCTATATGTTCAGACTGAGTAATTACACACGATGGTGCAGATAATTAAGGGTTCATGCCGTACACATGAGGCAGAATCAAGCAGACAATTGTGTGTCTCGACCGTGTGTGAGCTGTGTCTCTGCTCTTCAAATTACAGCTTCCGAGGGCTCAGGTAATATAATACATGGAACAAAGAGGGCCCAACCACAGCTAAGTTTCAGTTCTGCCTCATCAGGTGCAGGCCAGGCCCACAGCAGCCTGCTGCCTGTTGGCATGGAGCTCCTCTGAGCCGATCTACATGTCCATCTGCCCCACGGTGGGGCACCGCCTGCCCTCCGCTCTGCAAGGCCTGAGCCTAGTTTCTTTATTGCACACCTGACGTTTACATTTCCAGTAAGTGGGGACAATATGTTGTGGGGTATGCAGCCCTTGGGTTACTTTTTTAGATATATTTTTTAATTAAGACAAGGAATATTTGTTTTGTTTAAAAGTTTTATACAGTGGGAGTTGTTATGAGTATTCACCGAGTACAGAAGTGCCTTTTTGCTGCTGGAACAAAAGCAAGGCCCTGGCAAGGTGGATAAGCCTGAGCAGCTAACATGGGTGCTGTAATTGCTGCATACTTCCTGAGCTGACAGCCAGCCTTGCTTAAGCCCTAAATCACCTTTGAAAACAAACAAACCACCACAGGCTTAAAGACTGCAACATGCCTTTCCACCAGCCACAACTTGCTGAAGGAACAATGGGAACAACGGTCTCAGGGGCTGGCTGGTGCCCTGCTGTTTCGACAGGGCCCCTGAGTCATCACCCCACTGCTTCCCCAGCTGGCTGCAGGTAAGCATGGGGTGCCGCTGCCAAACACTAGCAGCTACCACTGCCAAAAACTCCTCCTAACCCAATCATGAGTGCTTCAGGTAGCTCAGTTCCCAAATGTCCCACCACTGGATACTGCTTGTTTCAGATTCAATATGGTAACTGTTCTCCTGGTCATGATCTGTCAGGAGAGAAGAATAATGACTCAAACTTAATTTTCAGGATTTTTAGGCCCACAGGTGGCCTGCCCATAGTAGCAAGTTCATCTTATTTTGCTAATGGGGTAATTGATCCCACGTGTCTGTGCCTCACAACGTGGTAAACCAGGGCAGTCTGGCTGTTGAAGGGTGTGTGGTCCCCTATGGATGTTCCAGTTTTGAAGCTGAGGATGTGCATGTCAGGCCTGGTGTTTAGGCATGGATTAGAAAAACGAGATGTTTTCTAGTTCATGCTGGAGAGTAGACTTGTTTAGAGGGTCTTCAATCAGTGAGTCTTTAGAAAATACCCTACGTGTTGGTGAATCTGTTTGGATGTAGTCACTTTGAAAGGGTAATTTTTGCTTTTTTTTTTTCAAGTTCTTAAAAGATGTTTCAATTAATTGTCATTTACCATCCTACCCCACCGCTCACGTGTTCAGATACGCTATTTTCTCTGTAGAGAGGGTTGCAGAAAATCTTGCAGTGATTTTGTGCTGCAGTAAGAACATTCAGAATGGGAATTAAGATGTAGTCTTGCACCTCTGTGCTTGTTGACTTTAATAGGCAGTGTAGATAGAATGCTCCATGCTTAATGAAACTGCATAGTAAAATAAAAGCTAAGTTCTTGATACTAAAGAAATCTTTCAGGAAGGCCTACCGGTGTCTGAAGCTATTTCTCTAATTGTTACCTCACTTAATATCTCTGCTTAGGCTCGCATTTAAAGAGAATGTATCTGTCTTTGCAGGTAAGTTGTGGGCAATTCTAGGTGAAGCTGCCTTGTTGCTGTCTTCAGTTGTGTGGATGCATTAGCATGGGAAGGGCCTGTTCTGTGTATTTGTTACTGATTTGTATTTTGAGCACAAATCCCTCCCTGATAGAAGAGTATGGAAATAGTCCCTCTTCCACGGGTAGCTAACAATTAGAGTGATAGATAATCACTTGTTTATTTATAGACCAGAATGAGCTGTGCAGCCATCTAGTCTGACTTCCTGTGTATTCAATGTGTGCTTTCCTTCAGACCTGCTGGGGGAAGTCCTGTTGTTGGGTTTCATGTGTGGTGTGACTTAAAAAAACAAACAACAATTCACCCTCCCAAATAAGGCAGTCTTCTGAAAAAAATGGGAGTCCACCAGCTCTTGTCAATTGCTTTAATCTCCACATGCCCCCACCCCAAGACCTGTAATCTTAATTCAGTGTTAGGTTTCTGCACTGCCCTGTGTAAGTCATTGCAGGCAACAGCTAAGGCCCCTCTCAGCTTTCCATTAAATATGCTTTGCTAACTGAGCTCCCTAAGCCTTCAAACTTACAGGTTGTTTTATTTTATTTTTCTTATCCTTCTATTTTCTTCTGCAAACATCCTTTGGACTTTGTCTAGTACTCCCATACCTCCCATGCAGTGATGGGCCAAGGCTGTGCAACAGTCAAGCAGCTGCCTAACCTGCGCTCCACATGCTGCTTCTTTCCTCTCTTTGAAAGCTCCCATTATCACAGAATCATAGAATGGCTTGGGTTGAAGGGACATCAAAGCCCTCCCAGTCCCAACACCATGCTATGTGCAGGGCTGCCGCTCACCAGGTCAGGCTACCCAGGGCCCCATCCAACCTGGTCTTGTGTACCTCGAGGGATAGGGTACCCACAGCTTCTCTGGGAAGCCTGTGCCAATGCCTCACCACCCTCTGACTGAAAAATTTCTCCCTGACATCTAACTCAAACCACCCTCTTTTACTTTGAAGTCATCTTCCTTTGTCCTGTTGTTATCAGACCACATAAAAAGTTGGTCCCGCTCCTGTTTGTAAGCTCTCTTCTAGTACTAGAAGAACGCAGTGAGGTCTCCCTGGTGCATTCACTTCTTCAACTGAACAATCACAGCGTTAAGAGAGGTGCTCCACCCCTCTGATCATTTTCATGGCCCTCCTCCAGACACATCTAACACCTTCACATCTATCTCGTGTTGGGAACTGAGGCTTGGATGGAGTGACGCAGGTGGGCTCTCATGAGGACAGCGCAGAGGGGGCTTATGTTGGTGTTCCTAGCACTGCCAGCTCTGTTCCAAGCTGTAATCAAAGCAGTGATCTCGAACATGTCTACGACTTTGCCAAATGGAGATTTCCATGCTGGAGATATGATGTAGTTTCTGGTTCCTAGATGCATCACTAGGCTGCCAGATGATTTCATTTCCCTCTTCTGTAACTGCAACCCATCCTTTTTGCTCTGTGTTATCCTATCAATCTTTGTGTCGGTGTTAGCTTTGCCAGGAAGGAGCTTAGTGACTGAGATGACCTCATGACTTGCTGCTGCCAAAAGGGATATTCCCCTTCCCACCACCCTCTTGCAGGTGCTGGCTTACATGCACCCAATCCTTCAGTGGACCTGGCTGGCTACTTACATTGGCACCCTTTGCTCTCCTTCTGGATACATCACCACCAGCAAAGTAATTTCATTTCTGCTAGGTTCGTTTGCAGGTCTACTGGTTACATCAGCTCTGACAAAGATCAGATGAACACAGGAAAAGGAATAATATAGGAACATGGGAAAAACAAGAGAGGATCTGTGGAGATCGGTACTAAGGGGTAGGAAACCATGTCTGTCTTTCAGTAACAGTGGGTTTTCAGGTTGTCTCAACTACTTCCTGCAACCATACTATAATAGGTGGTCTTCTGGCTGGGTTATTCCTGTTAAAATTC
Organism: Excalfactoria chinensis; assembly: GCF_039878825.1. Classification (NCBI taxonomy): domain Eukaryota; kingdom Metazoa; phylum Chordata; class Aves; order Galliformes; family Phasianidae; genus Excalfactoria; species Excalfactoria chinensis. The sequence goes on along the minus strand of NC_092825.1, from coordinate 53,062,334 downwards.
CATGGCCAGGATGGGATTGTTGGAGTTAGTGAAGCAGGACTGTTGTTGGTGGTGTAAGACACCTAACAGATAATAAATAGTTGGTAGGATAGATTTCCGATTATGGATTCCCTTGGCCACTTGAATGGCTTTACAGCAGCAGGATGGCAAAAAGACTTGTGAACATGTTTCCTTTCCAGAAAATTTAGGGTCAGTTTTATAATAGTTGCAACTCCTGTTTCCTTTTATTAGTGAATGGGAAACTATTCCTGAAATTTCTGCTGATAAATGCCTTGTGGTTACCAGATGTGTTTTGTGGCCAAGAACTATATCAGCTTTTAATTTGTCTAATCTGGTATCAGCTAGGCTCTCTACGTAGTGTGAGGTCTTTCAGGCAAGATGCTATGTCATGTACAGGTACTAGCACATTAGGTTAGCCCGAGTAGATGCCATTGGAAGACTTATTTTGATCAAATATACCTCTATCCCCATCCCCCTTCTTGCATCTCCCAACACTATCCAAAATAAGAGGCTTGCCTGGTAATACTGAAAAGCATTAATTACATTTTTAGTCTCTCCTCTAATTCCTTGTTGATGGCATCCCAAATTGATAGTTCCATTATTTTATCCAGGGATGTTGTCAAGTTAATTGACTTAATACTTCCGCTTTTCTCTCGTCCCTTTGCATTTTGGGATTATGCTGGCAATCCTTCAAATGCTCTGAGTTGTGCCAGTGTTCCAGGGGATGTTAAATTCAATACTGTTAGTGTAGAGAGCATCTTAGCCATTTTGTTAGGTGTATATTGTGTTCACCTTCAGCAGCATTCTAACTTTGCTATTGCATCAGTTTAAAAAACGCTTTTTCAAAACGTTGTTTGTTCAAATACAGATAACTGTGGCTGCAGAAGAGAAACCAATCGATTTTATCAACCACTTCAGATAGGCAGCTACCTGCTTCTTCCCTCATGTACTTCCATTTTCCTCTTTCTTCTTCCAAGAGTCCTTGAAGTTTGTTGTCTTTTTCTATATACTCTTGAGAATGGAAAGACGTTACACCAACACACAGGTCCCTAAGCTATTGTGGTGGCAATGGGTAGATTCTGGACCTTGGCATGGTTGTTAAGTAAAAGGACTGTGAAGGAGTAGGTACTGCAGCAGAGATCCAAAGAGTAGAAGAGAACGAAGCTAGCAGTAATTGGTGATCTGTAGTATAGAAAATCTTCAGCATTTTGTGTTCAGGTTTCCTTGATATTCAGCAGGGCAGCTACCCATTCTGAAGGGTGTGACAGCTGTCACATCAGCCCACTTCTATTGCAGATGCCCCTTCAAGCAGTAAGTGCATGTGAAAGATAGATGCTCAGTGTGAATGGAAGCATGACATATGGAACTCCATGTGGAAAACAAACAGCAAGCAAGACACACAAATCTATTAAATACTCATTTCGTTCTCTGAGGACTTGAGCAGACATGGTGAGTGGGGGTGTATATGGATGTATACATTAATAGAAGATTAGGGCTTCCTGAAGTTTTCAAAAGTAGCCCAGCTTGAGTTATGCACTATGAAACTATACTGGGAATAGCTAAATAAAACAGCCATTATGCAGTATGGTATGCCATCATGAGAATACATTATCTTTCCCAGGTCTTTACATTGCAGCCACTTTTCGACTTAACACTTTAGAGACTTGTTAGTGTCAAAGCTTTTCTTTAGAGCTCCAGGAGTGGCCAGTGAAGGTCACTTTTCTCCTGTTTACCAGGTTTAGCATGGTGGAATATTTATAATAGTTATAATAGTTATAATAGTTATAATAGTTATAATAGTTATAATATATGGCTCCATTTCACTTGTTTTGAGTGGATTGTGCCAATACTTTCTTCTCAGTGCCTTTTTCATGTTCTTTCAATTCAAAGCTTTTAACCCACTGCTTTTTTCTTCTGTGATTGGATCCTCTAGCTTAGTTTCTCACAGGAGAAGCACCAAACTCAAACTTCCCAGCAACAACTAAAGGTATTTGTCTCCAGGCCTCTAGTTTCATGTTTATTGTTAGCTCACTGGAGAGAAACTAAAGCTGGAAATAACAATGCAGGTCTGTAATTAGCCTTTAAAAAAGAAATAAAAAACAAACAAATAGTGTTAAGAAATACAGAAATCCAACTGTAGTAATTACCAAGCATATTTCCTGGTATCTGAGTCTCCTTATTTGCACTGTGGTTTGAGGTGACGTTGAGGATCCTGCATCCTGTGTTCTGTATGTGACTTCCAAAACTTCACCTTTTCTTTCTCACAACAAACCTATTTCTCTCTGCCAGGATTTCTGTAGTTTGTATCAAGCCTTGCTTTTATGCTCTTCTGTTGTAGATCTCCATTCTGCTGTTGGTCCTGTTATTTTTATCAACTTCTTAACCTTTTTTAAAGCCTCTCGTTTGTCTGTTCCGCCTCTTGAAATTATCACTGAACTGCACCCAGGCTTTTGTGGAGAGGGTGAAGCAAACTGGTTTCTGCAGGCTTCAGCTGTACTCCTGTCTCTCCTGCTCACCGTAATGACTCGCTATTGTTACCTCCCTATGGAGTTTTAGACCGTGTTGGTAGTTATAAAGTAATCGGCTGATAGTATGCAGTCTTTCCTCCCCGTCACAGGATGCTGTATTGATGATTTATTTATCATGTTCACATTAGAGGGAGCTAGGATCCTCATCAGTGATCGGGGCTTTGCTGTGCAGTGTAATGGGAAGATGGTCACCGTCTCAGTAAGTTTGCTGTTGATGTGTTGAAGACTTACTTTGTGTGCCAGGAATGTTAGAGACTGTCCAAATGACAGAGGGTGAGCTGGGACAGAAGTGCAATAGTGCTGCCTTTGAGAAGTGCTGGGCAGCTCAGTAATGGATTCATACGGCATATTACTTGCAGCAGCACATCAGATATTAAAGACCCAAGAGCCAAGGAAGCAGGCAGTAGTAGCGGACTTTCTTTAGATAGCAGAGAGCTGTGGTTATGCATTGCATTCACCAGCCTGCCGGATAAACAGTTGAAGAAGGAACATGACTGATATAACAGCTAAAACACTTCATTAAAATTAGCTCTTCCTGTCATGTGTTCAGCTGCTTCATGGAAAAAAGGACTGCTGCTGTGTGGGTTATGGGTGATCCAGACGAGCAGACCGCAGAGTGAGCTGTCACATGCTGTGACACCCAGCAATGCAAATCAGCTCTGTTCCAGGAAAGCCTTTCATGTCAACCTGTACATGAAAATTATTTGACTTGAACAAAGGTTTCCTTATAAATTTAAGTGAATTATTTGTAAGGATTGGAGTTTGTTTGTGTCACGGAAGGATGGTCAGAATGGACTTCAGAGCGCAGTCAGAAGATGAGATAATGTGCAACAAGAATTATTTTAATAACTACCAGGCCAGAGAGGAACATGTCAGCTTATAAAGTACACTTCTGTCTGAATAGCCCAACCGGCTGTTTTACAAGTAACACACAATACAGCTGCATTTTTCAGTGATTAAAGAAGGAAAATACCTTTCAATCCATTCTGCACTGGGCTTAATGCTTTGTGCATACCTACTGTTATTCCTGCCAGTAGTCAGTTGCTCGGTCCCCTTGTTGTTCAAATGGGTGATTCAAAGCTCTGGGAAACCCCAGACGCTTTTGTTTTGTGTTTAATCTGAATGGCACTTGGGAGCAGTGCTTGAGTCTATTTTATTTATTTATTTATTTTAGGCAGATTTTGAGTTCAGAGCATCTCCTTGAAGTTTGCTTCTTGTGTTCCTTTCATCCAGTGTGTTTGAAATTCTGCTTTTCCTTTGGCTGCCTTTGGCATCAATTCAACTAACTACCTTCTGTTTTGTAGTAGTTATCAGCCTTGGCTAGTGGCCCACAATAGCTTATTCAAGCTGGGGATGGTGACTGCCTGCTCAAGCACACTGAAAGTCGATTAAAATAGTTTCTCGGCTCTTCCTGTCACATGCTTACTCTTGCTAAAGGGTCTTTTGCTATTGCTGAGGTAAGGAATAAAATTTATGCATCCACCTCGTCTCTATTTGCATTATCTTTTACATGATGAATTCATGCTATGAAAAGGACTGATCTAGTGCTCCTTCTGTGTCAACTCCTACCAGCCTGTAGATACCTCCTGGAGATGCGAGTAAGGTGCAAAGAAGAGGCTGGGTTTATTTATTTGTATTTCTACAAGGCTTTGAACCCAGCTTCTAAACTTCCCGTGTGCGGAGGCCCAAGGGAGGAAGGCTCACCTCTTCCTTCCTTCAGAAATTAATGATACTGTTCCTTGGTGACCACAGAGCTTTGCAGATTTGACTAGAGGAGCTCCAGACACCCTTCAGTTTAATTCTAGTGGTGTTATGCAGGAGAATATTATGCTCCGCACATGTGTTTTTTAGATATGTGTATGGTAGCTTCTGTCACTTAAGTCTGGTGCTTTGCTGCCAGCTCCAGCGCTATTTCATGATGTAGCAGATTGCCGTTTGTTCCCTGAAGCATTCCCACTTCCAGTGGGTCCTTCTATGCTACTTAATGTGTCTGCTTCAACCACCTGCCAGGCTGTGGGATCACTCCTCCAGAGGTGTTTGTGCCTCCTGTTTCTGCACGATGTGGAAATGAAGAGGAGGGAAAGAAGTGTAATGTAATAATTGTGATGTCTTTGTTACTGGGAATAATGGAAAAGGAGAGGAACACAGGAGTGAAAGTCAGAGTAAGAACAAAAAATCAGAGGCAACCTTTCTCCTTGTGGCTTCAGAGTACTCCTGGTTCACAAGTCATGGGTAGCAGGCAGGCTCCAGTATTAATTTCAATTTTATATTAGACTGTCTGGTAATGTACAGTATTATAGCATCTTTCCTGCAATTAAGGGTCAGACAGTGTTGTCATTGTCAGCTCCTAGTATAATAGATTATAACTTGCATAAAATAACTAGCTATGAGCTGAGACTTTATGTGAGCTCTTGGTCTGAACCAGCACTTTCTTTATTTCTAATCTGGCATACTTAATTACAGGCGGGTCTGAGAGCACCACAAATTAAGGTTGTGTGATGCTCCCATTATACAACTCTATTTTCAACTGCTTATTGCTCTATCAAACTTTGACTAGCTGGGCTTGAAGTTTTCCAGGGCTGGTATTCACCATAGGAAAATTTATTGGAAAAAAATCAGATAAAAGGAGCTCCATGATTTCTGAGACAAAGGCTAAAAAGCAATGTTGTTTTACTTGCTTCATTTATAGGATTGTGTATTATTCATACTATTTAAAAGTGATACTTGATTCTTATATTGGTTCTCCTATGCTTTAACAGAGGTATTCGATATTTGGTGGTAGGAGGTGGTTTGTGTCAATGGTTATACCTTTTCCCTTTCTCTTGTAAGTCTGAATCAGCTGTAATCCTTCCAAAGTTTGCAGTTAGCACACATTCATCGAAATTTCTTTTGTATATATATATCTTGAAGTTAATATTTCTGGCTCTGTCTTTGCTAAGCATATTCCCACCCTCTAGGAAGCCAGTGTGCAGCTCGGCTCGCTCCAACTGCAGAACTCAAAATGCTTTCTGTAGCTGGTCCCTTGTGTGATTAGTGAGGTTTGGGCACAAGGCAGGGAGCCTTGCACCTCTCCACCAGCCCTTTTCCTCTTGGCTTGACCTCCACCTGCATGCAATGCATCCAGGCAGGAGGGAATGCCTGAGTCATGGGAATGTCGGTGTGATGAGAAGGAAGGGGACTTGTGCAAGTGGTCTAACAAGAATGGATTTAAAGATGGAGGAAGTGGGATGAGGAGTCGCATGGAGGAGAGTGGGTGGATGAGATGGGCAGAGATGGACTGGGGAACTCTTCCCTTTTGTTTCACTTTCTCCCTAAGGAAGTACTGGAGTGGCCTTCTGCCTCACAGCTCCCTTGCGTGAAAGACAACCTGCTTCTCCTGTCAGCTCTGCCATTAGCTCATCTGGCACAGGTCTCTGCTGTGGGCCCAGGGTCTACTGATGACCCCTGGGGATGCAAAGTGATGCAACATGATGGATTTTTAATGAGCTCTTTAAAAACCTGAGAACTTGCATAGAGAAAGTTGCATTAAAGGCACATTAGTGAGTGAGATTGTAAAGTCAAGCACATGAAAGTTAGGAAATGCCAGAGTGAAGTTGGGCTGTGAAGCATTAATTCAGGTACTCTGTACATTTTGAAATGATCTCTGGCTCTCTGATCACATCCATTTCTGGTCAGCACATCTGCAGTGTTCCATGCACCGAATGAATGGTGCCCCCTTGACGTTAACTTGAATAAGTAAATAATAATAATAAAATTGATTCACATGCAGTGTAATCATGAGGCCTATGTGCATTTTTCCAAAACTGTCACAGGGAGGTGAATTGTTCCTGCAGTCTGTCAGCAGTGTTAAGATGGCAAGTGGGGAAGACCACTTGGGGAAGCCTGGAGGTTTGCTCCAGAAGCACTTTGTTTTGGCAGGTCTGACAAAGGGAGGAAGGCCTGCATTCCACACCTCACTTTGAGCCAAGGAAGCCCTCTTAGGCTTGGAGGCTTTGAGTAGCACTGAGCCTCTGATGTGCGTGGTTGGTAATGCTTCAGGAATGCATCCACTACTGCAAACTATGTGAAATAATGGGACAGAGGCCTTGCGCTGAGAAGGGCTTAGGGGCCCTGGTAGATGAACACCTTAAGACAAGCCAGCAGTATGCACTTGCAACTTGGTAGGCTGACTACATCCTGGGTTGTATCAGCAGAGGGGTGGCAGCAGGGTGAGGGAGGGGATTATCACCCTCTGCTCTGCCCTTATGAGGCCCCATCTGCAGTACTGTGTCCAGGCCTGGGGCTTCCAGTACAGGAAGGATGTGGAGCTCTTGGAGTAGGTCCAGAGGAGGGCCACAAGGATGCTCAGAAGGTTGGAGCACCTCTCCTATGAAGATAGGCTGTGAGAGCTGGACTCATTCAGCCTGGAGAAGAGAAGGCTGTGAGAAGATTCCATTGTGGCCTTCCAATATTTAAAGGAAGATTATAAATAGGAGGGGAAACGAACTTTTTACGTGGGTAGACAGTGATAGGACTAGAGGAAATGGTGTTAAACTGAAGAAGGGGAGATTTAGATTAGGTATCGGGGAAGTTTTTCCACAGAGTGATGAGGCACTGGGCACAGGCTGCCTAGACAGGCTGTGAATGCCCCATCACTGGAGGTGTTCAAGGCCAGGCTGAATGGGGCCCTGGGCAGCCTGATCTAGTGTTTGATCTGGTGATTGGCAACCCTTCTGCAATTGGAGTTGCATCATGAGGATGTGAACTTGCATAACAGTCAGCAAGGCTAAGTAAGCTGAAACTTCTTGTCTTTTTACTTATGTAATTAAGATGTCTACTTACAAAATTAAGATATGTAATCATGTGGGGAGGGAAGAAAAACTTTATGAAATTTTGCTCATTTCTGAGAATCAAGTTTTTAACAACATGCCTCATTCTTCCTGACTGAAGCAAGAGCACTCATTGCCTTGAGACTGTACTATTCTCATGTGAGCATCAAAATACTTGTGTGAAGAAAGGTTGGGAAGAGGAAATTGGTGCTCCATTTCAGGGAGCAAAAGGAAGGCCAGTTCTGTGGTTAAGGCATTGGGCTTAGTGAGGTCTCAGCTCAGCTATCAGCTCTGACCCAGGCTTCCTGTAGATATTTGCTGTGGTCCCCCATGTGCATTAAACCCCAGATCTGTTGTGGACACTCTTCCTTCATGTCCTCACAGGATGGAGGTCTCACCTCCTTTACGAGGGATACTGTAGAGATGTAAGGATGAAACTTCAACTGCTTCAACTGTTGACCTCCATCATTTTGTTTAAAAATGTCGAGCTCACAATGAAGGGGTAAGGCTATGGTTTATGGCTTGTTCATTTGCTCTTTATTTGGAAAAGTCAATGCCCAGTGTGAAGGGACTACACTCTGAGAAGTGATGAAATATTGTCATTGGCCTGCTGTACAGACCATCTGTCTCTCCCTGGGCTTCTCTGGAGCATGGCAAAGCGTGTTGCATTTCTGCATGGTCTTTTTATTTTATTTTATTTTATTTTATTTATTTATTTTGTAATTTATTGGCCTTGATTCACTTCTATGCTATTTATTTATTTATTTTAAATCAAAGCAACTTTAAACACGCTGTGACAACCTGCGGCCTTATTACATTTAGTCCCTTGAGCCTATCAGGTCTCTTATGATAAGAGTCACTAAAAGAATTGTTCAGCAGACCAGAACACTATGGATTAAAAAAGGATTGTTAGCAGATAGATGAAGGATAAATGCGATACTGGGCATATAATTTGGCCCTTCCTGCACATTATTTAATTAAAGCACCTGCTAGTGCACCAGGAATAATAATCCTATGCTCATTTTTGTTTCACAGCTGGAAAACATCTGCCCCTGTAGAGGCAGATGGTGAAAGTGTGTGTAATGTCTGTCTTATTCTTGTGCAATTATGTCAAAATCCCAACACTGGGAGCACAGGCAAGTGATTAAGAAGAGCAGGCATCATGTGGAAGTTCTTATTATCTCTAGAACCGGTGTTACAGCCCTACAAATTCATAAAAGTATCATTTTTTGCAGTTGAAAGTTAAATTGCAGTACTCAGCTTTATCCCAAGCTGGCTAAAGACTCTTCTGAAGCTTACCTTTAGAATATACTGAAGCTTCACTTGTGGATTATTTATTTATAGGAGCAGTAGTTGTTTTCTCCTCTGAGTACTCTACACATACAGACATATTCCTTTCAGCAGAATTCTTCATTTTCACTAGAGCAACTGCTGGGTAACAACAAAGAGCAATTTGGTAGCCTTTGACCAAGGTTAGTAGAACAGGTTATAAGAAAGAGTTAATTCCCCCAATTTTCCATCTTCTTCTTCAGTGTTTAAGTCTTGTGGGAATGGATAGCTTACTTTTTAAAATTTGGTTTTATTTTTCCTGTGAGTTCAGTTGCTGGAGGTGATAGCGAGAGGTGGTATCCACACTGGCTGCAGTGCACACTGGAATACTCACTTTCTTTATGAGTTCTCTTTGTGTTCCTCTGTTGGGACTGAATAATGCTTTCCTATATCGCTTGTCCTGAGCATGAGATGAGAGTAAAGACTTGTCTGATGGCAGCTCTCCAGTGATCTTGATGCAGTATCAATGCAGAAATTCCCAGGGAGGGCTAAGAGCAGAAACTCTGACTCTATCGCCAGACCAGGGATGATATCAGTGTCTTGGTGAGACTGTACTTTCTAGGCAGGGCTCCAAGGAAGACTTATATATTTTATGAGCCGTCATTGTAATGTTTGGGAGGCTACCATACTATTTTTTGTATGTTATCACTACTTTGAGCAAAGCTACATCCTAGTGTTAAGTGGGATCTAGTGTTGGTATACATTAACAGAGGCAAATAGGTGAAAAATGCATGATTATCTCTTACTTGACAGGTATGATTTCCATTATTTCAACAAAATACTTTGTTTTCCCACTCCATCTTCCAAGATAACGCATCTCCTAGCTCTTAACAATAAGATTAAAAAACATCACTTTCACCCCCCCTTCCCCCCCCCCACATGTCCTAGTTTATAGCTTGCAGATATTATTAGGTTGTGCATTACTTAGATGTAGAAGGAATGACGCATTTTCTATTGAGAGAGAGATTTGGGATGGTTTCAATGGTATGTTGAACTCTGATGCAGATTTGGCAACTCATGAATGATTTCTGCTGTACAAATTGATTGCGCTTAATGGTAGACTGTGTAATACTTTTTCTTGCAGTATTGATCAATACTGGACTGCTGGAGCAGATAGCTCGTTCTGTCACACACATATTCATCACAACTTGTAATAATTACCTGTTTGTTTTAATCCCTTCTTATTTTTTACATGGTGTCTTGTGGCAGAAAGTTTGTGTTTCATGTAGCTTAAGTCACCCCTTGCTAGTCTACAGGAATGTATTTGGTGTGTTGACTTTCTCTTAACAATTACGTTTAATCTACGCAGAATGCATCCAGCTCTGTGAAGCCATTTGAATATCTTTAAAGAGTTATTGAGTGGTTTATTGATCCACTTCATTACTGCTGTTCCTCTGGTTTCTTTTGATACGCTGTCACTTTGTTCAAAATATAATGCCAGGGTTTTAAATGAATAGTTGTGCAGGAAGCCCTACGTATGTAAATATGGTATATTTCTCCTTTGAGTGAGAATGTGCTGGGTTGTCCAGTCAATGTTGCTGCCACCTGAATCTTATCCTGGATTGACCCCTCCCTTTACACATGGACTCCTCCCTGTTGTCATCTTTAGATCAGCAAAGAGTCTGAAGTTTTATCTGTTAGGTTTTGTAACAGTATTATCTCTTAGGCCAGAAGCTTACAGACCAGTTCCCTGCTTACAAAAACATTTTATTCTCTCCTTTTCTTTAATCTTTTCCCTCTTTTACACTTATTGAATTCACAAATTAAGTGTTTGCTGATTTTTCTTTAATTTTATTTAATCCCATTTTTTTTTGGTAGCTTTTTGAGTGTCTAGAATAGACAGCATCCTGTGGCAAAGAGCTCCATAGTTAGAATATTGCTTATCTGGAAAAGTGCTTCATTTTAATCCTGCCACCTGAATATTTATTTGTTGTCTCTGGCTTTTTATTTTTATTATTTTTTTTTAAAGTTATTTATTTATAGCAATGATGAGTAATAATTCTTTATTTAGCCTCTCTAAGTTATGCAGGATCTTAAATGTATTTGTCACGCTGCGTCATTTGCTGCTTTTTCCAATATTACAGGATGGATATCTATTCCTGGTATGGAAGTTACTCTCTATCTTAGACCATTTTGGTTACCTCTGAATATCTCTTCTATTTCTAGATTGTTTTAGATTAAATATCAGAATTACAGGTGACGTTTAACAGGAAAAGTGGAAATGTATGTTTTCAAGTAATAAAAATAGTGTAAATCTTTGGAGTTTTTTTTCCCATTCATTGTTTCTTGCAAATCCTCTTCATCACAGGGAAATACAAGTAGTCTTAACTTGTCCTTTCTGTTTGCTGGCCTGCTGGCTGGTCTTCTTCCCTTGATGTGCTCACATAGAAACAGCATCACTCAGCATCATCAGGATCACTCCCTGGGCATCCTGGTCTAGCAGTGCTATCAGTGGTGGTGTCTGTGTTCACTGTAGGGGAGCTGGACAAGATGGCCTTCAGAGGTCCCTTCCAACTCTAAGGATTCTGTGATTCTTGAGGTGAATGTGGTGCGACTACCTGCAGGCAATCCTGCCTGTTTGCACTCCTCCAGCCCCTTCCTTCCTTCCTTCCTTCCTTCCTTCCTTCCTTCCTTCCTTCCTTCCTTCCTTCCTTCCTTCCTTCCTTCCTTCCTTCCTTCCTTCCTTCCTTCCTGCCTGCCTGCCTGCCTTCCTGCCTGCCTTCCTTCCTGCCTGCCTGCCTTCCTGCCTGCCTTCCTGCCTGCCTTCCTGCCTGCCTTCCTGCCTTCCTGCCTTCCTGCCTGCCTTCCTGCCTTCCTGCCTTCCTGCCTCCCTCCCTCCCTCCCTCCCTCCCTCCCTCTCCTTCTCCCCCCCTTACCTGTATAATATTAAATCTTTCTGTGCATACAACATGGTCTGTCCTTCAGTACTTGCATACTCTTTTCTACAAAACTGGAGATGTTTCAACAATGACAGAAATATGCTGAAGTCTGAGCAATATAAAGCTATATGTATTAATGAGTTTTCTTTTTTTCTCCTGGCCCTGCCCTTTTGTTGGTGTACTTCAGTGTGTAGGTTGGCTACTGTCCTTCTGTTTCCCATCTCATTGTAAACCCAGTTTCCCTGCCTTTTGAAAATCCACTTCTAGTGCAGCTGATTAAAAAGCAACAGAGAAAACTCTTAGGAGGAAAAAAGGAAGCTAATCCTTGGTATGGAGCTGCCAGTACAGTTCAGAAGCTGACAAAGACGGGCTGCTCACCTGAGCACTAACAGTCCTCAGAGCCCGGGTGTGCTTCTAGTTTTGTGAGCCTGGGTGCTGAGGTTTGAGTACCGCTCTCCTTAGTTCTGCTCCTTTCTAAGTATTTGGAGAGCACATCAGTTAATTGGTGCAGTGTGAGATTCTGTTACATTTGTGATTCAGTGTGCAGTACAGGAAGATCAGGGGTATACAATGTCCACTCTACAGTGAAATGAGAACTTAGCTACGGCTCCAGCTCTGTTTTGTAGCTTGTCACGTATTCTATGTTGAAAACATCCAGCAAAAAGCGCTGCAAAACTGACTGGTTTCTGTTCAGATAGGTTTTCATCTCTTCTGCTGTTTACATACAGAAGATGAGGGCTTTGCTGTGACACAAAGGCACTTTAGGCAGATTTCAAACAGCAGCAAAAAAATCTTCTCTTTGGGGAAGAAAATGCGTTGTGTAGGCTGCTTGTCATTCTGATGTTAAAATGTGTTGGGTATCTTTTTCCCCAAGCATGTCAGTTATTTCAATTTCAAATAAAATAATAAAAATCTTTTTAGAAGCAGTTAAGTAGCCAGAAAGTCAATAATATATACATAAACTGTAGTAAATGTTGACTTCTGTGCCTTTTTTCCTCAAAATACCCTGTAATACCAAAGTAGTGTTTTGGTACAGACTGAAGACATCCCGTCTATTCAGAAGGTTTATGTTTGAGAACGTTTCTGCTGCCTCAGTGAAAGAACATGATCGCTATTTAAAAATAATCATATCTGTATGTTCCGATTGCAATTTCTATAAAGTACCTTCCACAAAAGAACATCCATTAAGAAAACAGGTATTGTGCTGCAGGAAAACTTCTCAAGAAATTGAAATACAAAAAGGCACTGACTAGTTACTTAAGTCCCATTTTGTTTTGTTGGTCAAATGAGATTTAACACTCCTGATTTCTTATGTTTCTTTTTGTAGCTGCATTTTTTTTCCCACCTGCTGGACGGAAGAACCCTTTTCTTACACCAGCTCCTTCCTCTTCCCCATCCTCCATGCCCCCCAGGATTTGTGTATTATTTACCCATTTGACTAAAGCAGAATGTTGCCTGCATTGTGTGGGGCATTTCAAATGAGGCATACATAGCTTATGAGATATGAAAGCAGAGATGTCCAAGTCATAGCAGTGGGTTAGCACAGTCTTCAGGATCAACAAGACTGTCAGCTGGGCTTTGTAGAGGAGTCAGCTCACTGGGACCCGAGGGCACTGCTCCCGGCTGTGTCTCTGCTGTGTAACTCAGATGAATTGCAGAAGTCAGTAGCCTAAAGCAGCTGATACCATGACCACCACACTATATGCAGTTCATGGTTTTTATTTTGGGCTGAATTTAATTTGATCCCCAGTCCCACCATCTTAGTGCTTCAAAGCTAAAGGACCACTCAGTAGTTCAGAACTGCCCTGTTAGGAGAGACTTTGCTCTCATACTTCACACTTCCTCTCAAAGAAGTGGGGTTTGCAGATACCAAAAGTACATTGGATATGGAAACATCATGGAGTGAGGGGGGACAGCTGGGGGAGTGCTTTAAAATTGTTATTGCTCTGAGCTGGGGTGCTAATCAAGATGCTGTCTTTATTAATCTTAATGATCTTTTACACAGATCCTCTGGTGGTAGTGTTTAGCATGATAACAATCAGTATTAATGTGTCTTTGGCTAATCAAAATTGCTGCTGTCAGCTCTTGCACTTACAGGTTTCACTACCTGAAATCCGCTGACTTAAACTCATTGTGTGTATTAAGAAAGAAGGGGGAGAAGGCTTTGGGGTTGCTTCCTCCCCTACCCAGTATTGTCTCTGTGACATGCCACAGTTCCATCTGAAACAAGGAATGCATGAAGCTTTTCATTCTGCGCTTTGTTTCCCTGTTGTTTTTTTTTAAATCTTTGTTTAATTTGCTGACTGGCAGCTGGAAAATCACTTAATCAGCATATCTGGCCCAAATACTAGGCTTGACTTGTAACTACTGACAGTGTCTTGGCTCACTCACAACTGTGACTAGTTTGAATTCCTGTTCTGTTCCTGTATAGGTTGTGGTGATGGAAGAAGACTAAAGTAATCATGTGAAGATCTATTTTGCTTCTTTCCCAGCTCTACCTCAATAGCCAGAACCCAAGTTCCCATTTCAGTCTTGCCATAACGTCACACCACTTTAATGATTCACTTACAGTGCACGTATGGTGATCTTTGAGGTCCCTTCCAAGGCATTCTGTGATTCTAATAGACCTTCTAGGGGAAGACGAGTGGCTCTCTATCTGAACTGCCCAGTTTGCAGGCCTGTGTCCCTTCATTCTTTTGGCCTCTCGGAGGAGCTGGTTCTTGTGTCTCAGGGAACAATGTCAGCAATCTGATGGTTCTCTTTGGCCAACACTGAAAGTATCTTCTTCCTCTCAGAACTCAGGGAAGCCACCTGTACAAGTCAGTGTGGAAAGTATCATGACAAGGTTAAAAATTAACTTTCTGCCTTATTTTTTCCAGGTACTCCACCTCTGCCTTCTCCAAACTAAGCAAGGTGGGAATCAGGCATCCTCCACCTCTTCCCTTCATTGGAAACCTGCTCTTTTTCCGCGAGGTAAGAAATAGTTTCATTTGTATCTACCCAAAATGATGGGAAGAGTGACTAGGAGGTAGGAGGAATTGAAGGGGACCCTATGTTCAGTGCTATCATCTCTGTAAGCATCTCCCTCTGGAAAGAACATGGAAAACACAGCTTTTTGAGCAAATCTGTAGGAACAGTAGTATGCAAACAGCGCTAATTTCAGGGTAAAATAAACTTGAGGGGAAAAAAAATGTATAAGCTCCTGCAGTTAATTACTTGAGCTTTTCCAAGAAAGTTCATGCACTCGGTGAAACAAACTTAGTTATGTGCATAGAGCAAATTATGTTAACTAGCCCCAACTGGTTTGTTCTGAGTGCTTTTGGCTCACACGTCTTTTCTATTTGTTTGGGTTTTTGCTGATGGTACACATTTATTGTAAAGCTTGTAATGTTTCTTGCTTCTAAACAGTAACTGGAGTCAGAGATCACTGGATGCTATTGCTCTGTGCTCTGGATATAGCCTTCCGAGTCTGGAAGGGGAAGTACTGTAGATTCTGCTGTCATATTTAATTCACTTATACTTCTCTCCCTTCACCTTCTGTTAATCTGTTCATACTGATCTGTTCTTTCCTTGATCAGATTCTGTAATGCTTCTGATTGTCCATGTGCTATCAGTAATGAGGAACTGCCATTTCTCTAGTTGGACTCCAGTGGAAATGCTAAGGCAGGGCTTGAAATAGTGAATGAGCACATGGTAGGAAGGCAGGGTCAACCCAGGGGAGTTCAGGTGCATACAATGCACCTGAGTGACCAGAAGGGCTGAAGCCAGGATTTACTGCTTCACAGACCTCACTGAGAGGTTGGCAGTGGAGGCAAGGATGTCTTGCTAGAGATCCCTGTGTACCTGAGGCTTGCTGAAGATAAGCAGCTTCTTTTCTTTATTTCCGTGCCCACATCTGCTGTATGTGAGCAAATCCTCATTTGCTCCAGCCTAGGACCTTGTCATTATACTGTCATTGCTGCGCTTTCCATCGTGTTGCAGACTTATACAGTAAAGCATCCTAGATGTGCCTGTTTCTTTCCAACAACTTTTCAGGAAATCTGGGCTAATTCCAGCTGCAGCCCAATATCCTGTTTTAAGTGCACAGTCATCAATAACCATGCTGAGATTTGAATTATTAATGAGAATGTAGTGCCTCTTACCTTGGTTTTCATGGTGATTGTTCTGTCGATATCTGACTCATTATTAGGTAAAACCCACTTAAATACCAGTTTTACATGTACATCTGATTTCATTTAGCATAAAAAGTGGACTTGCTTCCTCTTCATTCCTTTGAATGGAATTGAGAGGATGACTCTAAGATATAGAGGATGCCAATTGCATAGAATATAGACCGGTTCACCCTCATTGTTCTTGTTTAAAATCAGCTGGATGGGATGAAGTGACTCATTCTTTCATAGCAAAGTCCTGTTAATATTAGTCACCTGCTAACGTTTGCTGTAGGAAAAGCTGCCTAAGTTATTTTGACATGCTGTACATGGGCTTACACTGTTACCAGTGCATGAGCAGAAAGTTTCTGCTATTATCCATATCTGTCAGGCAGATTTCATTACCAGTATTGCATTCATTAAAATTACTTGAAACAGGCTAACAAAGGCATGATTTTACTAAGTTTCAAGTAAAAACAATAATTAAAGGTAGCCACGAAATCATATCTCAAAGTACTAAGGAATAAGAATGCCAAACAGTTTTTGAGCAGTTGATGATGTAAGAACTTCAGCCCCACCAGTCTGTGTGTCCAGCAGTACAGTGTTTCACCATCTATCCTGTCTATACTTTTATAGCCAGTAGAAGTAGTCAGGAATTAATCTAGCCTCTTTGTAATCTTCTTTCTCTCATATTTTACCATGTCTTCTGGATCTGCACCTCTGCTTGTTTAGCAGTAGTACTCACAGCAATGTACTGGTAAGAGGAAGGCTGCCATTATTCTGCCGGCTGTTCTCCACCACGGTGTTTCTGTAAAAAGTGTTTCCTCACTGTAGGCAGTAGAGGACAGCTTCTGCTTTCCTTTGGAGGGATAACTGCTGCATCCCACCTTCTTCAGGGCTGGGGCAGGCTTTGCTGCCATTGGGACAATGGTGCAAGAGCAGTAAGTTTGCTGTAATGTTATTACTTTTTTTCACTTCTTCACACAGCCATATCTTTTTACCAAACTGGCTTTTTAAAGGGCTTCTCTTAATAGGCCAGCTCCTTCTCTTGCTGTGCTGTATCACCAACATGTAAGAATGCAAGCCACGATCCTACTAAAAGAAACTTTCAGCTCATGACCCACTTGTATCAGAGATATTCACGTATGGTGGCAAAGAGTAATGAATTCTCATGTGCTGTACAGAAATCTGCATATGTGAAACCTGTGTGTTTCTTGTTGAATTTGGTCTACAAATCCACTCATGTTGAAAACCTCTGTATGTGAATGAGACTTAGAAATCAAAACACTTCAACAAATATAGGCTTTCAGTTCAAACAGCGTGCTCATCTTGACACTTTGAACTTTCCTCCTAGAACGATCTCTAGAAATTAAGGGAAAAATGGAGGAGCCAGGTGATATAATGTAACCAAGTAAATCTCAGACCTGGGGATTTAAGAAAAAAATACCAAAAGCTCTTGAAAAAAATTGGAGGAGTAAGCATTTTTTTCATCTTATAATGGCATAAGTTCAAGAATTGTCATGCTTTTTTCCCTTGCTTACTTGTGTGTGAATCAGTTTTACAGACGCTAGTGAACCTTCTCATTTTATTCCACGGTATATGTTAACAGAACATCAGGACTCACGGTTGTCTTTGCTATTGTTATTATTCTGCAAGCGTGCCTGAAAATGAATGAATGCTGCAAGCAGGATTTGACCAGTGGAGCTGGATTGAGATTTTTAATAAACTTTGAAATGTATTTTAAATGAGAAAATGTCTTCTCTATGAGATTCTTCTTTTTTTGGAAAGACTTACTTTTTTTTTTCTTTAAGAAAATATATTGCCTGAGAAATGCCTGAAATAAGAGTGGCTATAATGTAGTGTCACTAAGAAAGGAACAGGAAGTGCTGAAAGTTAAAAGGACAGGGGAAAGGCAACAAGAAAGACGTATCTCCATCACAAAGAAATAGACTTTAACAGCTGATCTGGGGAAAACAATGTTGTTTTACTGTATGTTGCCACTTTTCTCTCAAGTACAGTAGAGTGAGATAATTGCACCCTGAATCTAAAACGTATCCCCATTAATCAGCTTATCTAAAAAATGAGAAGATATGAAATTATTGCGGTTCTGCAGCTGGGAAATCATCCGAGTCAAAGGTATTAGATTAAAAATGTTTCCATTGCATGAGAACAATTTGTGGTGGGTAGGTCTGATGTAATAGTAAATATGATTAGGCTGTTCAAAAAAAAAAAGCACTGTGTTGAATTTTCCCAATAACTGAGCAGATTTGCAGCAGACAGACCAGGGTTTTGCTAGGTACTCCTGGCTGTTCCCCTATTTCTGCATGTACTGCATTTTTCTTACCAATCTGGAAAACTGGTTGTTTCTATTTTTTAAACTTTCTTTATAAAACAGGAGAAGCAACCGTATGCACAGCATGGGCTTCGGAGCCTATACTAGTGCGTGAGTGAGAAGGGCAGGCTGCAGAAATACTAAGCAGAACTGTCCTGTTAATTTGCAGGGCAAATATTTTACTGTGCAACAAATGCACTGAAAACGGAGCACACACATGCTGTGTTACCCTTCCTCCTGAAGAAACACAGTGAACACTGGACTTGTTGCTATGGCTCTGCTGTGCCTTTCTCCCCATTTCTCATCTCTTAGAAGGCAGCTATGCCTTCAAATGTCACTAGTGCTGACATTTGAGCAGCTTAGGGCCTGGTACTGTAACTGTACTCTACCCAGCCTCAGAGCAGTGCCCTGCTGCAGCCAGGAGCTCGCTGCTATGCTTTTTTGGGGTGCACCTTGTCTGCCTTGTTTGGGTACTTGGTAGGCAGATACCTCGCTGCTCCCAGTATGTGGCTGGTTGATATGCATTAGGTCCGTTTTGGCATGAACACATGTTCTCCTCCTATTGTTCCTAGCAAGCTTCAGCAATGCTTTGGACTGGCCGCTTGTGTCCCTGCCTTGCATTTTAATGAAGGCCATCACTCTCTTTTGCCCCTCTCAACTTGGACAGGATACTCTTTGTTTACTCTGTTTATTTCTGTCTGGCCTACTTGTGGATCTTGGGCTACCCTGATGCTGCCCACTTCTGCTGAATGGGAGTGGGGGCTGTGCAGTGCTTTGTTGTGCCTTCAGTTTGGGATCTGCTTGGAGCATGTTGTTTTATGACTGGCAGGTAGGAGTGGACAAGGGGGGAATGTAGCAAGGAAGCAGAGAGCAAACATCACCTTTTTCCCTCAGGCACCCCTTTGACTGGGAAGTAAAGAAAAATAAAAGGCTGACTCCTTGCAGGAATGAAATGAGCCTTGTGCCTAATTTTCAGCCTAGAAAGCAGTGTCTCAGTGCTTGGAGAGAGGCTGCAGCATTTACTCTTCCGGAATCTAATGACACAGCATGCAAACCCAAGCAAGGTTGGAGAAAGGCAAATGGTGAGGTGGGGGGTGGGGAGTGGGGAAAAGAAAGAAGAGGGAGGAGTTCTCAGACTGTGAACCTGGATTTAATTACAATAATAATGTGGCTTACAATGACAGTGAAAGCTTACATATGGCTTTGTGCTGCTTTGCACAGATAAGCAGGATAAGGGAGCGTGTGCTTTGCCACTTGGGGGCTGTTTTCATGGAACTAGAAAGGTGACTATAGAATTGGTGACTAGGCTGGTATATCTCCTCTGGCTGTGCACACGCACTGTGCGTTTTGATCATCTATACCTCATGGGTGCTCTGGATCATCTCCATGAAACTCCTCTTGACTGGGAGTCCTGTTCGTGTGTTCATGTCAAAAGAAATGTACCACGTGGTGCAGATCTGAACCTAGCCACTTTACAGTCTGCAACATGACAGAAACCTTGGGATTAGATGTGTTTTTATCTGTATATTTGTGTGTTTGTAAGCTGTTTGTACAGTCTGTCTCCACTTCAAATATGTATATTTTCCTAGTTTCAACTGATAATCTCTGCCACCTTCTTTGATCAGATATTAGCCTTGTCGGATTACCTGACAAAGTCAGAATAGTACCTGGTTGTTGGAATCTAATGCAGGAGGCTGAGACATAGCAATTAACTGACTAAATGCCATTGGCACCCTTCAGCAAGAGCAGTGCCTCTGGTTTCTCAGAATGGCTTTGGACAAAGCTGTGCTAAGGCTCATACCAGCTACTTACCGTGCTTATGGGGCTGCATCAGGGAGAGCCTCTGGGAGAGCAGTGCATGCTCCTCAGTCAGCCTTAGGTACAGGCACGATATCCTTGATGTTCTTGCACTTGATGTATCTGATAGCTATGTTCATGAAGTATCCCTGATATGACGTCAACAGATCCTCCGTAAATAACCTCTGTGGAAGCTGGAGACAGTATTATGAGGCACAAAGCAACTGACAGGTCTTATGAGATGGAAAAAAGGTGAACACTGCTGCTTTGCTGGTAGGTAATGGTGACCCAGCGGTATTGGTCATGAAAGATGCTGTTGCTTTCTTGAAATATTTTTTCCTTTGAAAGGAGAAAGGTCTGAACTTTGCCTTTTGTAGTCCAAGGAACGGTTTATTGCTGTGTACCTTCTGCCTGCCCTACTGCTGTTCTGTTTGCACTACTGCAGACAGCTGGGAAAATGTTTCCTGTAGAAACAGTGGAATAGTTGTCTTTCAAAGGAGATGAAGATTTCATTGATGAGCAACATCATGTCATTGGTATTCTTTTAGCCATGCTTTGGCAGTACTCATGCTTGCTTGAAGTAAGGAGGGAACAGCTGTGACAATTGCTGTCTTTATGCAATAGGCTTTAACAGCTATGTGGAAGAGGAATTTTTTCAATGGCATCACAGTAAAGTGAGAGTGATTCTTTTTTTCAGTTGTGTTCCTAGCTTTCCCTGGACTCCCAGAGTGTTTTTGGGCAAGCCTGGCTGGGGAAAAGTTTCTTATTTTCCAGATAAGCAAAGCTCCCTTTTTTTTTTTTTTTTTTTTTTTTTTGCTTCACCTTGTGCTTCTTTTTACATACCTGCAAAATGAGTGGTCTGGATGATAGTCTGGTGCATATGCCTTGCTTTGTCATCTGTTTATGGTGAAACACTTCATTCAGTGCCCAAGTGACTTATATGGGGACATTCCCTGGTAGATTTTGGGAGACTGATGTTACTACTGTCTTTAAAAGAGTGGACAGCTTGTTGGCTGGAAGAAATTGGAATGATCTGACAGTAGATGAAGAGCAAATAGAATTGCAAGTCAGTGGCGGACCTGAGCTCTGGTCTATAACCGAAGATACCTGAATAACAGTTGCTCTACACAATAGTTAAGAGAATTAAGATAATGAGGAATTTCAGTGGTAGCAGCATGCAGATAGATCCAGTATAACTGGAATTTGCCTTGAACTCCAAAATTCCTGTGATTATGGAAGTCATGGTCTTCACCTTGAAGAGCATTGGTATGACTGCTGTAGTGAACTTGGTGGGCTTCTGCACATGGTCTTAAAGTGGAAGTGTTTCTTAGGTCTCGTCTTTTGTTGAGTTTTGGCTATATTCACATCAGTACAACACTGGCTTGGAGAAAGTAGGATTGAAGCAAATGTCAAATCTATTACTCCTTGAAATTAAAACAGAAAGCAGTAGAGTCAGTAGTGCAGTGAATTAGAGCGATCTTTGTTTTGTTACCTTTATCTTTGTAAATCTGGAGTTTGGTGGCATCATATGCTGCTCAACTTGTTATTCTGATGCATAGAAATCTATAGTCAGAAAAAGAAGTTCTATGTCAGCAGCATCAGTACTTTTTATAATAGTGGCCAGGTATCAGCTATAATGCTAAAATTATAGCCAGCTCAGATTGGTTGTTGAGAACAGTCATTATCCATGAGCCAACAAATTTAGCTGAGTCTTAACTTCATGAGCAGTGTCTAAATGCATTAGCCATATGCTCCTCAGCATATGGGTAAATATATAACAATTTATTTTCATTAGAGTTTTCTTACAAGTGCTGCTAACCCAAGCTCACTAGAAATGTTTACAGCATGACAAGTCTCTTCAGATAAGAAGCTGGCCTTCTGTACATCAAGTCATCCTGAAAGGGTAGTAAACAAATACTTCCTCCATTCTTTCCTTGAAGTAGGAAAGCACAGCTGCTGTAAGTCTGAAGCTGGGCTTGGTTTTGTATTGGAGTGAGTAATAATAGGCTTTGCAGATCTGTCTGTTCAAACGTGCTGCTAAATGCCCACTGTTAATTGTGTACTGCCTTCTAGCTGCTCAAAGTGAACTTTGGGTGATGGTCTCTCCTTGTGGCTTTATCTGAATGTAGGATGTATGACCTATTGGGTTCCTTACCCTTCCTCAAGAAGGTGGTGGATGAAATGTAACTTTCCCAATGAGGAACTGAATGGGAACAGTCTGGGCTTAAATGGTCAAATGGGTGCAGTGTAGGGAGAGCATTGTAGGTTTGGGTTCTGGGACAGAGCCATGAGGGCTTAAGCAGTAGCATATGTGGTAAAGCAGCTGTAGCTGTTGTGAGAAACAGGTGATTGATCGTTGGTGTTTCTTGGTTTGTTTGGTTTTTTTTGGACAAATGTCTGAATCAAAATGCATAATCATGGAAGTTGCCTCGGTAGATGTGGAAGTGTAAGAAAGGACCAAATTGTCTGAGGGATGTAAAGATCAAATGCAATCTAATTCTCCACATACTCTGAGGCCTCAGTACATACCTAACCATAGACAGCAATGTGAAACCAGAATTAACCAGAGTTAGACTCAAATCAGGTTTGAGAGAGAAAAGGATTTTCTGCAGTCAAAACAAACCTCTGTGTTTAAAACTAGGTATTTCAAATAGTTGTTGGCTTTTCTTTCTGTTTTCACTGTGGAGCAGATTGACTGACAGAGTCTTGGGCTGTCCCTGTAATTTTAGCATTTCGTTTTATTCCTCTGCTATTATCGTTGTGTTTTGAAATTCTTAAGTATTCGGTTATTTGGAAAGTTGTACAGGGGCACTTCTAAATATTCAGGTAGGAAAAAAAAATCAGCTTCTCATTAAACATTCTTGTGATGGTGAAATGGAATTGTGAATGAGAATTGCAAGCAAGACAAAAAGAAATGGAAACCTATGTATGTGTACTAAAAGATCCCAAATATATATTTTCTTAATAAAATTGAGGGAAGGACAAACCAAAGCAATAAAACAAGTGCAAATTAGTCTTTTTGTCCCCTTCCGTAGTTTTTGTGCAAGGTAACTAATGACCTTTTTCTCTTATGGCATTATGCAAAGCCGTTAACTTTTCATAGGTAGTATGATGCTAGAGGCAATTCAGCTAGCATCAGTAAATGCTGGACTACAAGAACCATAGGAAATCACATGTAATTGTAATTTAAGTTCTTTAAGTGTTCTCTGGGAAGCTGACAGGAACTTCAAACACCACAATTACGTTCCAGTCATGGAAAGTGAAAAAGATGCATGGCAAGAACAGGTGTTGGGGTGAAATAGATAAAAAGGGGATGTGGAAACCCTAAGTCTCCTTTTTTGGGGGGGGTTATTTGCATCTATTTCTATATGTCAAAACAGCACATGATAAAAACTGGATAAAACACCTCATGGCTCTACAGAGTATTCCAGGAAATAAGTGCATAGAGATATGTACAAGTAATCCGTGATTGATGTATATATGTTTTTGCAAGGGTTACATCTAGCAAAGGGATGAAGACTGTTTTGATCAGTTAATACACCAGAACATATAATATTATGTGAAAACTGTGTGGCAAGGAAGTCAGGGAAGGGTGGCATTTGAATTATCCTTCTTGGTGCTCCTCATATGAGGACAGTCTTGGACAGAAGCATCTTGCAGCCAACCTATGGTGGAAAAGGCTCTTTCATCACATGGAAGAGAAGAACTGAGATTTTTTGAAGGCAAAAAAAAGCTGCGGTTGGTAACCTTATACTTGAGGTCTCTATTTTAATAAAGAGTTTCTTATAGTTCATGACAGATAGAATTAGGGATTACACAAGTATCTTGTAGTTATATTTGTGTTTATATTTTTCACTACCTTTCCCCCCCTTCAATGCCCCTGGGAGCCATCTGAGAGACCTCATAAATGTGAGATTTCATTTTCTAATGCTATTTCATTTCCTGGATGGAAGACCTGCCACGAGAAGACCAGACCTCAAATTATAATAGCCCTATAAATAACTCCCTAAGGCGAAAGGGAAAAAGAAAACCTTTGAAAGACAACTGCAAATACAAACATGAAGGTGTTTGGGTTCTTGTAGAACCAGACTAAGTGACTCTAATTAGGGCATCGTTTATTTAGTGTGAAGTTAGTGGGTTTTGGGGGGGTTTCTGTGTTGTTTATCTCTCTGCTCTGTTTCCTCGAACTTAGATCTCAAAAGTCCTCTGAGGTACTCTGCTGGAGTTTAATTTTCTACAATGTTTAGGTGCCTTTTGTCCTGTCTTTAGATCCTGCCAGGAAATGCAGCTTCTAGGTAAAATTGAAAACGATCAAAGAAACTGACTAATACAATTACAAATCAAGTTAAATGTAGTCTGAAAATGCAACATTCTTCTTTCTGGATGAAATTGTTTTATTTCAGGAGACCCAGACCCAGACTGTCTGCCTGCTTTCCACTGGAAATCTGTGCAGAATTGGCACATTGACTAGAATAAAAACATTCCCGAGGAATCGGCATGTTCTGTCAAAACATTTGAACAGCTCCCATCTCCCCGAGCACAGCACTGTTACGGAGCCTGCAAAGGGAGCTCTGAGACTGCGACGTGGTTTTGCCATCTTTGCTTCCAGCCTTCCAGATTGGATCAACCTTTTTGCATAGTTAGGAGCAAAGGGCTGTGGGTTAGGTTGCATTTAGCTGTGATGGCAGCAGGGAAGAAAGTCCATGAGGGCCTTTTGCATTTGGTTTGACCTATGGAAAGGCTGAAGATGTGTGTGGTCTTTATCTTATCTCTGTTTCTGCTAAAGCAGAGTTATATATGTGAGGAGAAGTACAAAAGATATGTCTGTGGGTCCCAACAGCAGCCAGTGGGTCAACCTACTGGCCAAGCACGGCTGGACTGGCAGAGCTGAGCTCCAGGAGAAGTTCTGCTGCCCAGAGGAAGGATTTCCCTGTGGTGGATGCCTCTGTGCAGCACTTCACGATGCTGTGTGACTCTTGGCTGTTTGTGAGCTCAGCGTCCTCCAACAGCAGGATTTGTTATTTGCATTTTGGAGTTATATTGAGGTTTTTCATGGATATCTTTGTGACACACTAGATAAAAACTAAAATAAATATAATCTATGTTTAGAGGAAGATAGATACATTCTGTAATTGCTATAAAAGCAAAGTGTATTAGCATCAGTCTTTTTTGTGGGACTCTGATTGCTTTACTTTTTTAGGTAGCATCTTACTCCTGCAACACTGAGATTGAGTCTCACATATGGGATCTACTCTCTCTGAATGAGTGTTAAAACGAGGCCTGCAGCCAGTTTACTGAAGGTGCTGTCTATCTGCTATTGAGACTAGTTGCTTGGGAGCGTAATCGTGTCATTCTTGTTACCAAAATTGATATCCCCTGGCTGACCACGACTAAATTAGTTTTTATTTTTGCAGAATTTCCAGGTAGTTGCATGATGATGCATTGTGGTGGACAGCATGTAGTCAGTGGTTTGAAACAAATAAAGTTCTTCTTCATATTGGAAACGATGATGCGTATCAAGCAATGCTTTACTGTGCCGATAAGCTAGCAGATGGTGTCCTTTTTAAGGCTGCACATGTGACAATACCGTTTGAATCAGCTTATCATACCTACTTTTCTAACCTCTTTCTGACAGAAGAATCCTTTATAAAGTAGCATAAAAGTAAACAAGGTGGAAAGGCACATATGCATGTGCCTATCTTGTCCACTGTGACACATGCCCACGTGTTGTGGTTTGACCCAACAGGCAGCTCAGCACCATGCAGCCACTCACCCACACTTCCCAGGTGGGACTGGCAGAGAATTGGAAAGGTACAAAGTGTGAGAACTCGTGGGTTGAGATAAACATGATTTACTAAGGTAAAGCAAAAGCAGCGCTCACAAGCAAAGCAGAACAAGGCAACAGTTCAGAATCATTTTGATAAAAGTGGAATCCATCAGAAACACAATGGAAGAAAAGGACCTGGTTGAGTGGACCAGGGAGGACAAGGGTGGCTTATAAACATTTCCTGGCTCTGTTTGGGTTAGTGACAGCAGAGCAGTCTTATAGGGGGTGGGATGTGAGTGTGAATTCCTAACTCTTTTTCACTCATCCCCTGGGCCAGAAGGGCCAGATGTGTTGCACAGGCAACAAATCTAATCTGTCAATAATCATTCATGATGGTTTCCCTGCAGTCAGTCCAGAAGTTAAGTTACTGCATGCCAGCTCCCATCAAGTAGGAAGACAAGATCACCTAATTTGATGCCTTTAGAGAAGAGAGAAGGTGGAATTATTGTAATGAGTAATCTCACCTTTCATGCAGGTTGTTGTGTATACTGTGTCCGGTGGTCATATATGCTGGTGCCTAACCCAAAGCAGCTAAGTCCCCACTGTAGAACTTGGAAGTATAACTCTGTGATTCTCAGAATCGCTGGATGTTGTTACTTCCATGTGTTGCTATAATTCCTTTTATTTATGTTTTATTTTATTTATATTTTGATCTGAGCATAGACCATGCTGGTAAAATACAGTCATCTCTGGAAGTGAATGAGGAGAAGTTAGCTTAGCATAGCTGAAGTCACATGGGAGGAAAAACCCCCTCTTTGTGTAATTATGAGAAAGATATGTTAAAAGTCTTTGAGACATTGCAGAATGGTGAGTCCATCTATTCCTATGAGAGGTAACCAGATGAAATGTCACCGTCAAGAGCCTCTTAACATTGTGTACTATGTATTGCCTTGCAAAGATCTGACTGAGACTCAGATTCCTGCAGTCTCACTACTGTGCCACACCATAGCAGTCGCTTGATTTGTGAACAGTTCATCATCTGCTGAGACAGACCTGGAAAAGGGATTCCTGGGATTTCATGGGTGAAGCAAAATTGTGGGCTCTGACTACAACAGTTTTGCTTCACCACCTTAAGATCAGCAGTAAAGTGTCTGATGTCTTCATTGGACATAGGAACAGCTGCTGCTTGACTCCTCCATGACTGCACAGAAAGAGGCTGTGGCAATGCTGTAAAATGCATTTGCATCCAGTGGACTCTTGCTCAGCACTTCAATTGCTGCTTCTTTCCCAGAGTCTTTTGTTGCTGCAGTTCATATTACAAGGAGGAGGATCATGACTCAAAAAATCCCCTGGAATAAAAAGCATCTGAATTTTAGGGTTCAAACACAGCTTGCTTTTCTACTGCTTCTATAGTCAGTCTGGTTGCTTTTGTTTGGCTTTGGAAAAATGTGAAGAAGTGTTTAAATTCATGCTTGAAATATTGCATCTCTTCTGAGAAATTAGTATCCTTTTTTCTCATTTTCAACAAGGAAAACTTGCTTTTGAAGCAGAGATTTTGGCATTAATGTCTTGATAGAATAATAGGCGTGAGATGGATTGCAATCTATTGCCTCAAGACTTCGCCAATCATAAACTAAAATCAGTTAATGCATTAAATCTTGCTGTATTGTGAAACGTGCTAGTAGTATTAAAAAAAATCAATCCAGAAAATATATTGATTATATTATCTCCATAGCAACAAACAATAATGGGATGATGTTAGCTTAATAATTGTGCTTTGTGAAAACCTTTCAGAATAATTACTGTATTGTGGTCTTTTCACAATGTGCAATGTAATAACGTTTCTTCCTTGACTGCAGTCACCATCAGCACTGCGTCAAGAGATGCTGTTTATGTGTGCATACATATGTATCCACGGGTAATTTTGCTCCGGGTGAAACAATTTAGCAGACTATTTTGGGACTCATTTTTAAATGGTCAAGACCGCAAATTGGCAATTGTTTTCCATGTGGTTTGTTTTTCCCCACCTCCTCTGACAACTGGCTACTGTAAAAAGAGGCTGTTAACGTTCTTTCTCTCGCCTCTCTCTTTGCACCCCACAAAGGTTTTGGATGGAAGGGAATATCCAGCTAGCAGGTTAAGGGTCTTGGGGAGAGAGGAACCCTGCTCTGAAGCTGGTGCTTCAAAGCTGTTGCTTTAATTGAATTTAATCACTCATCGTCTCAAAATAACCTGTTCCACAGGAGTGGAGATAGCTGTCTGTGTTTTGAAGGATATGATTTTCTTTGGCATCCTGCATTGTCATTTAATTAACCTGAGGCTGTTCTGAATAAACATACAGCAATTCTAATATGTATGTGTCTGTGTGTATAACACTTTTAGCTTGAAATTTGAGCAGGAGTGAGGGATAGATATATATGCTCTTCAATGGGGGCTTGCTTTTATTTTTGCTTTCAGATTGTGTATTTTTGCTCTTGAACTAAAAAGAGGTGTTGACCCTTGTGTTTGATGGAGAGGCCAAGCATTTAGAGTGGTGGAGAAGAGGGGGAAGGAAAAGAAACAACAGTATGATCCCTGAAGTTTAAGCAGCCCCAGAACTGTTAAGCTGTCATGGTAGCCCTGACAGAGGCCTTACAGTGAATCAGGAACTCATCCACCTTCTGGCCATGATAGTATTTCCTGATGCACCTGTTGTGCAAGGGCTGGGTTTAGAGATCAGCTAGTTAATAGGCTGCTGCCAGGTCTCACACTAACTGGATTCCTTGTAGCTTTGACAGGGTGTTCTGCTATGCTCAGTAATGCGGTACGATGCCCCTTTACTTTCCTGGGCATAAGTGAATGACACAGTCTCCAGTATTGACTGTTCCAGCTCTTTTTGTGGAGGGAAAACCAGGAACAAACATTGTTAGCTTAATTTTTTTAGCACTGTTTCTTAACATTTCAGCTTTTAGTTTTTGACAAATTTGTTCTTCGAGTTGGCAGCTGTGTGGATTTTTGCCATTTACCAGATAGGACTCTCCTTTTCTTTGAGGATCTCCTGGAAAAAGCCCCTATGTTGGAACTACTATTGAGCAATATGACTCCACAGTGGAGCCTGGAATGTCCAAATCCTCTCAACAGCATTATGGTGGTGATTTGGTACTGTAAAAGTAAAAAATGCAGTACAGTACAGGAGCGGACAGTATTCAGTTTGAGCTGATGTCTCCATAAGGAGTTTGATTTTTCTGCTGTTCCCTGCTGTTGCTTTCATTTACTGTCCCTCCAGGCTGTTGCTTTACAGGAGGGTGTAATGGAAGAGTTGTCTTTTGTCCCAGGCCATGGTTCCTTTCTGCCAGTGGCCCAGTCCCCTAGGAATGCAGCAAATTCACAGAGAAAGAGAAGGGCAGTGGATGCTCTCAACAATATGCTTTGTGCCAGAGTGGCTAATTCTGCATGGCTGTTGTACTGAATGAGGGATGCCAAGCCTCTCTCTTTTCTTCTATGTTTCTCTGGAAAATATCTGGTACTTGCGGGTGTATAACATCATCCATTGTTTGAAAAAAGACAACCAGATAGATAAATAAGGTAGAATTGAAGGAATGTCTGTGCCTTTTCCTTGCACCCCCTGTGCTGACTCTTGGTGCTGATTGGTTGCCTTTGCTGATCATGAGAGCTGTCCCAAATTCTCATTCCACTGTAGCCTCCTGCTTAGTTTCCTTGTGCTGTCCCAATTCCTACTGTTCTACTTGATGTGCCCAGCCTGTGCTGGGCTTGGCACTGAGTGTTTCAGTCTGTCTTATTCCAGGGAGGCCTGACATGGTTTTTCAGTGTGTCTTTTCTCTGTGCTTGGATCCTACCAGATACTGCCTGGGTGGCTTGGGTCTTAAACACAGTCTGGCTTCCAGAGAAACATGAAGAGTAACTTAATGAAAACATGGAGATTTTTTGGAGTAATTGTTTTAAAGTAGACAAAGAATCAGCTGCGTGGTTTGATGCAGCTTTTGGGGCTGTGGCTCATCTTCCAAGAGAAATAAGACTATTCTGTTCTCTTAAGGATTTTACACCACGTGTACTATTGTGGTTCAGGGTAAGTCGGGACCAGGATGAAGTACATTAAGCATTTGTTTGTATGGATAGGATGAGGGTTTCCAAGAGTACAGACTCACCTTGGTGCTTGTGTGTGTGTGAAGCAGATTTGCCTGCCCTTATCCTTGTGTCTTTTCCAGAGGTGCCATGTGATAGTAATAAAAATAGGTCTGTCCATGCTGCAGACAGCAGCATGCTCCGTTCTGCATCAGAGGGCAGTGCAGTCTTTAGGGACACTTCTCTGCCCTCATGCTTAAAAGTGTGCATTCATACAAGGTGGAAATCGGACAAGAGGAAGCTGGGCTTGTCCAGCTGTGTTACAATACAGAAGTAGTCTGACTATTTTCCAGTAATGCATTAAGTGGAATGGTTAATGCCTTTTACATGTAATCCTCTTTCCAGCTCTTGTCCTTGATGGAGTACTCCCTACACAGTGCTTTGAGTTGGGACCTGGTTTGTGTCCTTGTGTTGGCACAGTGAACAATCAAAACATGGGAGCTGAACACAGATGGAGTGTGCGTTGATTTTTAGTTCTTTCATATCTCTGTTTCATAATTTCAGACTGTGGTCACAGGTACTAAAGTGTCATTAATTTTTATAATCAATTCATAAACCACAGTAGAGATCCCTAACCCCATACAGTAGAAGTATCTCTGAGGATGCTGAGATATTGTCATCCACTGAGTGAGTAATGCTGCTTTGGTAAGCTGAGCATATCTTTGAAATCCATTTATCTACATGATGCCTGCTTGGGTGCTAGCGAGTTAAGGCAATGTGAGTTAGCCCAGAGTCCTTATAAAAAAAAAGAGTTAAACACCGTCACTCTAATTCTGCAAATAAACATATAAGATTTACATATGGACATGTAACAGTTCCAGTATGTATTTCAAATTCTATTTGTACTCTGTTGTGCCAAAGAGACAGTTACTGTCTTTTTATCATGACAAATGACATTTCCATAACCTAGAGTAATCTGCTGTTGCTGCATCGGAGAAGAAGAATGGCACTTTTTGGAAGCAGAAACTCCTTGGAGGAAAGAAAGGTTCCTGCCTCCCTTTCTTGGGGGAGATGTCAACCTCCATTTTTCCTCATGCCAGTGTATTGCCCCCTAAAACAGTACTGCATTGTCAGAGTACTCCCAAAATATTTATTTTCCATAGATCTAGCTAGCTTGTCTGCCTGTCTGTCCTACAAGAAGTAGCTGTCACTTATTTAGATCATGCAATTGCTTCTTTTCTCCTCATAAGGGAGGCCAGCGTGGAAAAGTAATAGAACTTATTCACTATTAGTGATGTGACGAATGCTTACACTAATCCGCCTGAGAGACATTAAGCACACAGTAAAAGTACACATTGCAATGGTCTTCTGTGGTACAATGAATTCACTCTAATAGAGAGCACTGTAGTTCTCCATTTTTCTATTGTAATCAGAGGAAGTAGTAGTATTAAGAAATGCAGTGAAGATGGATAGTGATCCTGTAAAACTATGTACAAGAAGAGATTGCGTAGGAGAGAACTGCACTCAGTTTGGGAAGATGTCAACTTAGAAGAGGTTCAGTGGAAATTATAGTCCAGTAGAAACAAGATCTATCATTCCTTTCTCTCTTTTTTCCAGTTTCTTGACTTCTTATACACATGTATTTATCAGAGGCTCAGAAACTGCAGTGAGTCTGTAAGGCCTCATACAAAGCCTTTTCATGAACATTCATTGCACAAATAGTATTTCTTTATGTGCATGTCTTCATAATAATGTGTTTTCTGTTTCCTGTAATATTTCGCAGTAGCCTGAGTAGGTGTCTTCTGTGACATTTACTATTAAGTAAAATAAGGGCCCAACAGGTTTGTGTTATTTAGACATTTAGATAGTAGTCCTAATAAAAATAGCAAGGTCGCAATTATAGCTCTACAGCAGATATAAACAAGGTCTAAGCTAATGGCAGGCAACATCCAAATAGATAAAAAGAAATATTATTTTTGCCATTGTAATCAGTCTGGAGAATTCATCATTACAAGAATCAGGAGAATCAAATACAGCAGCTGGAGTAATCTGGGGGCCTGGTTAATTTTATGACTAATTCCATTTGTAGCAATGCATATTATAAGAGTAATTGAATCTTAAGATAACAGTTGAGTGAGGAAGAAACCTCCCTGTATTTAAAGCATTTTAGAGTTAATCACATATGTGCTTTTCCCCCCCCTTGCTTTTCTTCGCAACCTCAGGCATGTGATATGTTTGGAAGTTCATGAACAGATCAAATGTGTTGATATTCCTATCTCACATACTGCCCTTTTTAAGTGGCAGAGAAAGAATGGCTTTGTAAGATACCAAGGAGGACTGAGAAATCTACAGCTCAACTCTGGCTCTGCCACTGACTTCTTGCGTGGCATTTGACAAACTGCGTAATCTTGTGTACTTCCAATTCCTCACCTGTGACAGATGGGCACTTACCATACCAGAGATGCTGTGGAAATGTAGTTTCTAAAGTGAAATGAGACTGAAAGTAGAAAGACAAAAGGAACGCTGCAATCTCAATGCAGCGTACCAAATTAATATCTGAGGCTATATCTACATGGGAACGCTTTGGAAAGCTAAGGAAAAATCAACTGAAAATGTGCATGTGCGGTGCATATATGAAATTTTCACAAGAGAAGAGTCTCGTTTTTATTCTGGAAGCAGTTTCTATGACACCTTAAGAAGCATAGGGCTGGGGTAGATGAGCTGGGTTATTGATCCTACACTCCGTTTTTTTCTGAGTATTCACATCCAATCATGTCCTCTGCATCAAAACCCTTTTTGAGGTTTCTGCCTCTGCTATTCTGTCTGGGAGGCTGTTCTAAAATCTTACTACTTTGATAGTCTATAACTTTCATCTAATTCCTAGCAACATTTATCCATGGCCAGTTTATACTCATTTGATCTTTTAGTAATGTAGGCCTTTATATTAAATAGATATTTTCCCTCCCTGATGATTACTCCCTGTACATTTATAGACAGCAAGCATATCTGCTTCCTTTGGTCTGCTAAAATGAACCTTTGGTTTGCTAAAATGAACTCTCCTAATTACTACTTGTAAGACAGGCCTTCCGTTCCCTGAGGATCCTTGTAACCCTTCTCTCGACTCGTTCCATTTTTAATTCATTCCTTTTGAATGTGGCTCGTCAGATTTGCATGCAGCGTTCTAGAGAAAGCATATCCCAGATTAACTGCATTTGTAGCAATGAACAATACTTGTTCACTGTTATCCTGTGGTTGGTGTGTCTGTCTAAGTTTGTTCTTCTCCATCATTTTCAAACAATCTCTTATGCCAGAAAATCTTGGAGTTAACATAGTCTCCTTAGGACATGAAGCCTTGTTTTGAAGTGAAGATTCATTTGTTGCTGTTGTTCAGGTTCTTTGGGTCATCCACTTCTTCTGAGATGACAATCCAAATCTTTCAATTTGCTGAGGATGCTTTTCAACCCAGAATGTTGAGGATTCTTAGCTAATGTCTCTCTGCTTTTTAATGTCAGTCAGTCCTCAAAGCACTGAGCAAAGTTTTTCCCAGGGACGACCCTTGAGACACTCGTGGGTTTCCACCATTCATGGGCGCACTTTTCTGAGCACAGTCTCAGTATTTCTCTGAATACTGCCAGATAGAACGTAATACTGATGTGTCCATCTTCCATAGTTCCATTACCTGGAGAGCATGTTCCCTTCCCAAAGAGGGGTAAACAACTTATATCCCATTTCCCATTCCCTGCTCTGACAATCTTCCTGTTTGGTATTTCCTGCACCTAAGGTGTCAGGTTATTGCCAGTGGGCCAGAGGTGGTGTGCAAGAGAATGTTAACCGACTGCAGCTGTTTTGTGCAGCCATGACAGAGACACTGCTGGGACTTAAGATATAAATTCTAAGAACATGTGATGGAGTTAATGATAAAATGTGAGGGACTATGTGTGTTCCATGGTGGTGAGAAGTCTTGAATGCTGTTGAGGTCAGGTTTCCTTGGCTTTCCCTTCTTCCCATCATCTCTTTAGTTACTAGCCAATTTTATTCAGCCATTAACCAGGTTAATGGGAAAAGACAACAAACACCAGGAAGGATGATATGCATTTCTTGATTCCGTCTTGGAAACCTGTTTGTTTTAAAGTATAAATGTCTCAAGCAAGGGCCCAAATGGGTCCAAAACATATCTCCCTCTTGTAATGCAGGTACACTCAGGCAGAGGAGAATGAGATGAAGCCTGGGTCTTCTGCTTGGGACTTAGATGGGAGATGATCTCTGGGGGTGTAAGGGTAGTGCCCTGCCAAAACTGTCCTGGTGGCTTTGAGCTGGCGGTTGCAGACTTGAGACAGGTGAATTGGCATGACTGAAGCATACTGAGACATATGATCCTTTGAGTGAGATGACTCAATCCCGAGAGCCTTTGGCCTCTCTGGCCAAGGAGCTCGAACGGGGTTTTCAAACTGTTTATGACAGCTGCCAAAGGAAGATGGCAAGTAGTAGTACAGCACATGAAGAGGAATCTGTCAGCATAGGTTTTCTTTGAGACCCGAATAGGTAAAAGATAATATATAATTTGTTTGGTATTTAGTTCAGGTAATTTTTAAAATTGTATAATGAGAACACATTGTCCAAATTTTCATATGCAGATTCAATTAGTGTTCGGTTAATTAGCCTTTACAAATGAAGATTAACTTAATTACATAACACTAACCTCTCTTAATAACTATTAAGGGTAGGAAGACTGCTTTTAATAAATGTGAAAAGGCTATGTGTGTTTTTTAAAATCTAAAATGGCATACACATAAATTAAACAAAATTACACAGAGGACAGCTATTAAGGGCAATGATCAAAGCAAACAAACTATGTACATGGCTTGGAATCAGACTGGTTAGAAGATCATGCTGTTTTCCTTTTTGTCTGCTGGCATCCTAGTGTTTTTGCTAGGGTTTTTACTGGAGATGATGTACAATCTAGTGGTCATTCCATCAAAGTGGGTTGCAGACAGATGCTAGTTAGTTCTAATTAAATTCTAGCTTGTGTTTTGGCGTATATATATGTTGATTAGGGTACTAGGCTGTTAGCACTTCCAAGCAGTCTAAGGAAAAAAGGCAATGAAGCCCATTCAGTAGTAAAAATCTCACCTATAAATTCTGTCATTCATTGCCGCTCGGTACTGTCGACAGTTGTGTAGATTTTTGTCTCTTGATATGATGCTCAAATGTATGTGCTCAAACATTGATGTCTCAGTTAGTATCACAGTGAAACATAGAATCTCATCTGATTACAGGGTGATGAAGGGGAGGGTGGAGCAAATACAGGACTGTTAATGGGATATGGCGTCTTTCAGCTTTTGAGTCACGTTT
Organism: Excalfactoria chinensis; assembly: GCF_039878825.1. NCBI lineage: Eukaryota > Metazoa > Chordata > Aves > Galliformes > Phasianidae > Excalfactoria > Excalfactoria chinensis. The sequence continues at coordinate 53,027,332 of NC_092825.1, read as the reverse complement.
GAATCCAGGTTGTCTTAGCTAATGACCTTTACGGGAACATAAGTGAAATGACTTGGTGTGGTCAGTCCAGGTCCCTATGAACAGGTACTGTCATCAGGTTACACCACCTGTGACATCATCAAGCCAAGAGGTGCTCACTTGTGCAAATACCCCTTTGCCCCCAGATCCAGGTATGCTTTTTTTTCATATCAGGGTTGACACACACAGAACTGCAAAACAAATCAAAACCCTTGATTTATTTTTGTCATATCTTGTTTGTTCAGAGGGTGGAGGATCTCTTGATCCACTACTATCACTGTGACACTTTTCAGGAAGGCGTAACAAAAGAAGCCTTTTTCTCTTGGCTGCTCTTGCACGGGTAATGCGTTCTAATTGTAATGGATTTGATGGGCACATCACATCTATATCCTTACTGCATTCTGAAAGTCACTTTTCTGGAGTCTGGATTTTAAGCTATTGCCTGGAGCACCTGAAGATCCCCTTGGAAAAAAAATAATATATATATATATTGACCTTTAAAAACTTCGGTTAATTTCATAATCCTCATTTTCCAGCTGCAGCAAGTTGAAATTTTGCAGTGTCTTCCATGCAATTTGGGTTACCTTAACTCGAGTATTAAGCTTAAAGTCTCTTAAGTCCCAATTTTCAGCTCAGGAGATACGTAGTTATTGAGCAACTGATGAGAATGGGTCATATATGCCTCATGTTAGATAATACTACTAGATACTTCTAAGATCTTTGGCTTAGTACCTACACCCATTTTCATCAGAGGGAAGATGACATTGCTGCAGATTTTTGAAACTGTCAGGAACTAGCAAGGAGAAAATGGTTGAGGAATCCATCTTGGAGCGGCAGAATCTATTGAAAAAAGGGAAGGGGGTACTTGAGCCTGCCCAGCCCCTTTCTGAAGCCCTTTGATTTACATGCTGCTCAGGCTGAGCTCTCAATATTTGATGTCTCAAGATAGATGGTTGGCAGTGGCCAGATTTTGTTCTGGCTGATGCAGACCTAAATCCTGTTCCCTTCCATAGGGACTACACCTGTAGCCCTGAGAGCAGGATTTGGCCTTGAGAGTGGTTCTGCCCACAGATGCAGCTGATGATGCATTCTCAAAGGAATGGGAGAATGCAAATTCCCTGTAGGGAGGCAACCGCCAGCCATGTAAACAAAGAAGCCTTCTGGGTTTGCAGCAGTCAGCCCACTTGAGCTGCTGTTTCCATGGTGTACCAGATGCTGTAAAATATGCTTTCTTTAGGGGGAAGAAGCTTTTCATACTCCTGTATTATCTTGTTTGATAATGGACTGTCATCAGGCTGGTATCTCAATGTGGGGGCCACATGCAGGATGTCATACCCCCTCCTCACCCTGCTCGAACCCTCTTTGAGTTGTTCTTGATGACAATTTGTATTCTGCAGCTTCCAGACAAAGAGGAGGCTAAATGTTTTTTTCTGTTCTGGAACAGCATCACTTACTATGTTTTTACACTTCACTGCTACTATTTAATGTGTGTACAGTTTTTCCTGATGTGCATGGTGGCATCTCATAATGTAGTGCACTGGTTTGCTTTTCAATTTCCTTCTGTTTTCCTTTAAAAATATACAAAGAGAGATATATAAATTGATAATACATTTTTCCCTATTTCTAATTTACTAACCACTCCCCCTCAAAAAAAAAACCCTGTAGCTCCTCACTTATGGCTGTTTGAACCACTGGGCACATGGCCAGTAGGCACAGTTTCTCAGTTTGTTTCCTCATCCTTGTGCTCACCCACAAGGTTGGTCTTTGGGAGTTGAGGAGAGGTCTCTGACTCCATTTCTGTAGAACAGTTTGAATTATAAACCTTGACAAACCTGTGGTAATGACTTTTGGAAGCAGATTGACATTGGGTGGTATAAAATAAATAAATAAATAAAGTTGCCTGTAGCTCTTATGAGGCTTGCTGTGTTTTCAAACATGACTCATAGGAGGAGGAGGAAGTTCTCAAGGTACCTGTCTGCTAGAGGCTGTATTCAGGAATGATGCTGCAAATCTGGCAGGCCTATGTGGATGTGACATATCTCCTGACTGCATACCTGGAATGGTCCATTGGCTTTTTCCCATGGCTATCTAGGACAAATGTTAGTGCCCTACTTTGCCTTCACCTCCATCCAGCTGAAGGGTTATACCTGTGGAGGTCAGCTGAAAATCTCACAGGGATGGATAGGGCTGTTGATTTTGATTTATAACTGCAAATGATGAGCAAATAAAGAAATACTACTTTTATAGCATTTCTGAAGCTTTTATCAATTGTAGTAATGCATTCTTCATCACTACTTTTTTCTCTCTTCAGCTTTCTCTTCCCTTTCCTTTTCAACCATATCTCCTTACAATCTTCCTGGCTGCAGACAGAGATACACACATATATTCCCTCGTCTGTGCTCTGGTCACTGCCACCTCCCAGGGCTTGGGCCAAGCAGTGTACTGGTGTTTCACCAGCAGCTTGGTGAGACTGAGGTTCTTCTGTTTGCCCACCACACCATATGGAGGCTCAGAGTGGGACTGGGGCAGCTGGCAGGGACAGGCAGTGCTGGGGCTGTATGGCAGAGTGGGATGATGGGGTGTCCTGGGGTGTGGCAAACAAGGGCTGCCTCTGCTCCCAAGGATGCTTTGTCGTGATTATCCTGGTTATTTTTCAACTCCGTCCCTCCTCCTGCCCTTCAGGTCTGTACGTTAAGGCAGGAGAAGTGTAGTTAATTTTAAGCCAGTGCAATCATTTAGGAGATTGCTCAGTGGAAAACCAGTTATCGGTTAACAGACCTAATTTGAAATGTGCTCTGTCTGACCCTACTATGGTAGCAAGTCAGAGTGCTTCCAAGAAGCTGGCTCTTTGGAAGGCTTCTTCACAGAATCATTCAAAGCACAGGTTTCTTGTAAATGTTGAACTCATGCTGGCTCACAGGAGCACAGCTGGTGGATGCAGAGGGCAATATGTACATGTGTTCTTGCAGTCCACAGGGAAGCTTAGCCAAGGGATGAAGAAGAACTGAGGGATTTGGACATGTTTAGCTTGTAGAAGGCTCTGGGGGGACTTCATTGCAGCCTTTTAGTACTTGAAGGGTGCTTATGAACAAGAGGGGGACTAACTTTTCACACTATTTAATAGTGATAGGCCAAGGAGGAATGGCTTCAAACTAAAGGAGGGGAAATTTAGATTAGATGTTAGGTGAAAATTCTTTAAATAGAGGTTGGTGAGGCACTGGCACAGACTGCCCAGAGAAGCTGTGGTGCCCCATCCATGGAGGCTCAAGGCTGGGTTGGATTGAGCCCCGGGCAGCCTGAGCTGGTGAGGGGCAGCCCTTCCAGGGTTGGAACTGAGTGGGCTTTGGGGAACATTTTGTCCCATTAAATAAATAAGCACATACAACTCCAGGATTAAAAAACAAACCATCAAAAAGCAATCAAATAAAAAACACACCACACTTCTGTTAAAGAACTGAATGGCTTTATAAAAGGAGGAATGGAAGGGGTGGCTCATTTGGGTGCTAAGTTAGCGCCCAAGGGTGATAAATGAGGTAGCTACTTATGATTAACAGGTTTTCTTTTTAGTGTGCATGCATGTTATGAGGTCTTGTTTATTTATGTCTGTATTTCATATATTTCTAATAGTTTATGTTGTTCTAGCTAATATTTTGCAGCATGTCTTAAAAATAAGAAAGCTCCAATATAAGATGTAAGCATTCTACTCTGCCAGTGAGTTTTCTTTGAAAAATGAAGATAGATCACAATAGTCTATCTTGAATTAATATAAATGCAGATTAATGCAGTCAAATGTGTTATTTTTCCATAGATAAGTTACAAACACAATGCAGTATGACTTTCAAATATTGCAGTTTTGTTAAAAACAGATTTCTTTATAGTCACTTTTGGGAATAAATTTTACACACCTTCTTTCAGATTAATCAATTTGAATTCATTTAGGGCACTAACAGTCTAGTTCAGCAGCAGACAGATTTATATAAATGGATACCAATTTTCATCAATTATGAAAATCAAGCACGGTGAAAATTCCAAAAGTTTGTTAAAATAAATCTGCTTACTATTCTACAGAGTCTCCCAGGGGACTGCCTGGTGCTAAATTCCAAATCACTAAAAAAAACCCCATCAATAAGTCCCATCAAACAAGCAACAAAAACAAACAAACAAAAAAAACCCACACACCTAAACACCCCGCTTCCCCAAAGAAAAAAACCCAAACAACCTTTCTGTGTAATAATAATAGTGTCATTTCTTTTCCATTTACACACATTGAAAGACAATTGAGTCAAGACCTTGATCTTGAAGCTAGTTAAAACAAAACTAAACAAAAAGACAATAATATTGTAACTTGGTAGCATATTTTGAAGTGTAGGAGTCCAGTGGAAGCAAGTTTAATGGCTTTCCAAATATTTTTCTTTCACTCATCATCTCTAGATTCTCTGTTCAGAAATGGGCCAAGAGAGCAAGATGAAACTGAGTTAATACCATGACTTAGTTGAGGTTCAGAACTTTGGTGTGACTGTTAGCAACACTGTGTAATAGGATTTCTGTTAAACACTGTTCTAAAATACTGTGATATTTTTCTTTTACCCAGGGCTTTTGGGAAAACCACACCAAACTCATAACGGAGTATGGACCTGTTTGTGGGTAAGCTTAGCTGTACCATCAGCTTTCTGCTCTTGTGGTTCCTGTGGTTTGCTTTGGTTTGGGTTTGTTGTTTGGGAGAGGAGAATATACCATGACAAGATGTTCGCTTGCAGTATTTCAGTCTGGGTGATACACGTAGAGGTTATTTGGTCACACACAAAAAGTAGCCTTGGCTTATTTTATTTCACTATTTGGTGTCAGACATCATTTTCCTGTATAAAGCTTTTTTTTCAGAACTATGGAAAACTACCTGTGTCAATTTTCCTTTTTCATTTGCACATTCTTTCTACTTATGGTGAAGAGTAGAAATAATAACTTAATATCTTAAAGATCAAACGAACAAACAAAACCCACCTAGTTTATAAAATAGTGTGATTTTGGCTCAGCTGTTGCTATTTATATTTATGCAGAAATAATAATCTTAAAATACAATGAAATAGAGTTGAGAAATGAGGCATTTGTCTCTCTATAGTTCAGTTGTGCTCCCTTAGCAGGTTATTGGGAGTGAAGGAGGTCCTTCATCCCAGCACTTCCATGTTTCTGTGAATAGTATTTCTTTTCTGAGATCAGCTTTCCAGTTTTTGTGGTTTTAGTTGTAAGTGCAATTGCTTTACACTAACTTCTTTTGCTGTGGTCAGTTGGTGCTTGTAGCATAAATAGTATATCATTATTTAGGCATCAAATAATATCCACAAAGTATAGACAATATCATTTTTTTTTCAAGTGTTCTCCAAGAATTTTAAGACACCTCTAAGGAAGCACATATGAGTGTGTTTGTGTATTTGTTCATAAATAATATAGATATGCTTTGGATGATCTTCCAGTTAAAAAAAATAATAATCCCCAAAAGCAACAACCAACCTTTACCAGCCATAGAAAGCCCCATTCACAGCCTTCTTGTGGCATTTATGCTCAGCCCTAAGGACAAAGTCCTGGAAGAAGTAGTGGAAATAATGAATTCCAAGGGTTAGGCACTTGTCTAAGAGAAAATTATACATTGTCTTGCCTGGCCAGGAGTGGAGAAATATATTCATTAACACTGTAGCAATTTGTATGTTGTGTAACAAATGGAAAATGACTGAAGCTTATTATCTCCATGACCTTTGGTGTGATGACGTTAAATAACAATAATGTAGGAACAGTGACATTCCTTCCTCAGCATATTTCCCTCCTTATTAATATCATACCTATTTTTTTCTAAGCTGAATTTGAGACAAGTTGCTATTTAGTTGTCTGTTCACTTGACCAGGCAGAGGAGGCTTTCTCATGGGAGAAAGAAATATATAATTACAGACTTCGAGCAGATAGATAAAAACTTTTGTTTTTCCAGTCTACCCATGGCTGTCGAAGTATGAAACTTCTTTGCATTGGTTAATAAGCTGGATGGTGGTGGTAGTGGTCAGCAAGAACAGCTTTCCCTCCTTGTGCCCAGTAGGTGGGTAGATTGAGTGTAACTGCATACCATTTATTTCGTTTGAAAAGCTTAATTTGTGAGAGATCTGGGATGCTGGCAGGGAACAAATGCTGCTTTTGATATCTCCCAGGAAAACAAAAGTTGGGCTCAGACATTGCTGTGCTTGAGGTAAGATTGATTTGTAGTTGAAGGAAGGCATTTGGAAACCTGACTTACTGAGCTGATGTTCAATAGGTGCATGGTATGTGTCAGGGGGGTGTTTATCATGGTTCTATCAGTTAAAGATTTTTTTTTTCCTCCTTCTCTGTACTTCTGTTTGATTATATTTGTAGTTCTTTGAAATAGGCAGTAAATGGTAGGTGTGCTTATGTGCACAACCCCAGCGAAGTATTGGATCTGGCAGTCGGAAGAAGATGTGGCATTTTGCTTTTTCCAGATTGAAAACTGCTTTCCAATAAGCATAAAGAGCAATGATCTTTATTTCTACAGTGGTGAAGTGAGTTGAATACAAATCTTTGGAACTGAAGGCTTTTTTTCTTGCTAAGGTCACTTGAATAGTCTGAATGATACCATCACAACTGTTTTCTTTTGTGTGTGAATTGGTTTCCTTGACAACAGGATGTCAAATCAACTTTTCAGCTTTAATCAAGTCAAAACAATATATCCCTTCCATTCCAAAAGGCCTCAAGTCGTAGAGAATTATTTCAAGTAAGGCTTTTGTAGGTCACAAAAGCATTTTTTTCTTCGCTCCTGTGTGCTGATCCAAAGGAGAGGTGATGGTATTACTCTTTTATATGGAGAGACAATGCAAATTGTCTTTGGATGTGAATGTGTGCTGTGAAAACTGTCTGTTTTCATACAGAGGTGGCCCAAGATGGAGGCCAAGGGGGAAACGAACAGCTCTGGTTGCTGCAAAAGTAGAAGTAGAGCATTTCAGTACAGTGGGGAAAAGTCAAGCCACTGACACTGCTTTTGATGAGATCATGCATCAGAGTGATAGGCTTTGGTTTAGCTGTATTTTTGAGCATCTCCTATTAAAAAAAATAAAAATCTATCCTCTAAAATGTATGTGCTGGTTCTTCAAAGCAAAAATACGAAGCGAACAATATCCTGTTTGGAAATCAGCGTAGTCTCAGTTTTGGCTACTTTTGTGACTTATTTTTAGGATATTCTTTTTTGATGTTTTATTTTCACCCACTAAATCCAACTGTTTTATTTCAATTGCAGACCATGACTACTGGTGAGAAATAGCTAGTAAGAGGAGACAAATAAGGAACTTCTGGGGTGAAGAGGAGAAATGAAGGAGTATTGTGCTTGATAGAGTCAGAATAGCAATTGCTAATATGTCAGCACAGCTGTATAGGCAGCTATTTGATTTTACTTTACATACATGCTTTGTATGCATGTGCTCTCTTACTGTGATTGCATCATTATGACTTAACAGTACGGTGAGTATTGGCGATTTGGAGGAGGAGAATAGTGCCAAAATAAATAACAGATTATTGGTCCAACAATACACCAGCAGTGAATGATGAGAAAGTAGAACACAGCCACAAAGCAAGTAACTGCTTCTGAGATCAGTGAATCTATTCTGCCTTCAGCCACAGCAATGCATTTGGTTGTGAGGAAGAATGTAGGAGTTCATAACGTAGACATCGCTGTGTATAATAAAGAATGAGAGACTTAAATTTGTTGCAATTTGTGGGGTGATACTCTTTCTTCATGTCCTGTTGCATCTGAAACAGGACCATATCAAACCCTACTCTTACTGTTCCTTCACTTGAACTCTTAACTCAACCTCCTATGAGAATTCTGGTCAACTATGTAGTAGAATAAGTGCTAACCAGGGCAGGAACAATGTATGAGGCAGAGGTGAAGAAATGGGTCCAGAAGAAGCAAGAAGAGAGAGCCTGGATTAAACCACTCCTACAAATGAGGCAACATAGAGTTTGAGTCCAGGACTGTCAGGTTATGTACTGCTAAGGGGAGTCAACTTGCTCAAAATCTGCATTTTCTGATGGCAGGGAGGAATTAATGAGAATGTTTCTGAGATCTGGTTGTAAGCCAGTTTCAGTCCTCAGTAAATCCATCAGCAGCAAACTGCAGCTACCTGTGCTGATCTTCTGCTGGCTTCCTACATTAGCACCCCATGATCAGCACAGTATCATGAAAAACATGTCAAGTGCAGGTAGAAAAATGGGTTCACATGTGCACCCCTGGAGCACTTTGTGAGAACACAAATGTAAATGGAATTCTATTCCTGTCTTGCTTTGCAGCAGGTTATTTCAATACATTTTAAAGTAATACAAAGAAAGCAACTTAAAACAGGGCAGACAATTAAGGTGTTTACAGAATTATACATTGCCTGTTTACCTTTGGGTGTATTCCATTTTATTTTTTTTTTCTTTTTTTAATGGGAAAAAAAAAAAAAAAGAAAAAAAAAAAAGAAAAAAAAAGACTTTCTTGAATGACTTCCTAATAGATCATTATTGGAACCAAGACTGAGTCTGGTCACTTAAATGGTTGGGTGGTTTAAGGGATTAGGATAGATCATGCAGCCAGTCACTAACTTGAAATGTGTCCAGGGCTTAGTTGTGATTGTAAGCTACACTGGCAGCTGACAGCTTTTCAGAAGTCTATGCAGCTGGAGTTTGTTCTGTCTTAATGCTTGACTTCTCTTCTCCTGAAAAAGTGGTTGCTGCAGATGGCACTAGTTAGCATTCCTGCAGATGAGTCCAGAGTCAAACGGTTGTGGACAAGAAACAGGCTTTTCTTGCTGTGGCTGCTGGCCTTTGCAGCAGGGCTGAAGCACAGCGCTCAGTCCCTGCAGAGATCTGGGGCTTTCCCCTTCTGTGTACAGAAGAGTGACACGCTTTTCTGGGATTTGGAAGCCTGGAACTTTTCATGAATCAGTTTCTCTCCTTAAACATGGTGTTGAGGGTCTAAAGTGGACACTTCATCCTGCAGGGAGCAGTTGGTATCTTCATCATGCACTTAATTTATCTGAAGAAGCAATGCTTTTGCTGCCATTTTAATTTCAGAAGCTTATTGTTGTTGGCTTTATTTATATATATATATATATATATATATATTTTTTTTTTTTTTTTTTTTTTCTCGTTTGTTGTTGCTATTGTGTTTTTTACTTCTTGGTTTCCAGTCTTATTCAACTCTTAGTGTCTCTCCACAGTAATCCCAGGGCAGCTATTCTCATCTTTGTCTCTGAAGGCTCATGCGAAGAATTAATTTAGTTTTATGAAACGATCTTACCCTATTTGGTTTCCTCTTTTACACTGGGGGTCTAATGGACTTACTACCTCTCCCGTGGCCCTTTCTGTATTTTGATATTTTAGGCAATTCACTTTTCATATTTCAGTTAGAGTAAATCATTTCTGGGCAAGCAAAGGAGAGAGAATTAAATCAAACTTCCTGTATCTGATCTATAGCTCCTCATAATCTGTCTTGCGTTTAACCTGACAAAGATTTTTGGTAGCTTCACTTGCTTGGATTTTTGTTTTCTTAAAGCCAAACAATTTATTATTATTATTATTATTAAATTTATTTTTTATTTTTATTTTTTGCCAGAATCTGTCAGGATTCTTTTCTTCACAGTCTTTTCCTTTCTGTGTTTTGATAAGGCCCTTTGGCTCTAAAGGATCATTGAACACACCTATAACTGCTGTTGTGAAATAATTCTTTTCTTTAAATACTTACATCCTGTGGATGTCACACAGAAAACCCTTAAACATGTTTCTAACTTTGAGAACAAGAGAAATACAAATAAAGTCAATGGTGCTACTCAACTTGCTTCAAGTTAGGCAGAAGTTTATCTACCCTGATGAGTCAGCACCGTAAAAGAAACAATTGCATTTGTGCTGAAAAATATTTTAACTGCTGTTGGTACACATAAACACCTAGGTTTATTGTAGCTGAAAGAAGTTAATGGGGAGAAAAATATTTCTCCCCCCTCTCCACCCTCTCTTTTGACAGCACTTTGCATGTAGACAATTTTATTGTTCCTCTGAGTAATGTGCTAGCCGTTCTCTCTGAGATGGAAAAGATTATCTCAAAAATTGACTAAACAATAGGGGAATCTCAATATTCCTCTCTTAAAGTCTTAAAGCACAACCCTCCCTTTTGTTTTTAATCAACACTTCTAGAATTTGCTAAGAGTAACCTGTTTTTAAAAACAACCCAAACCTAACAATTTTTCAGGCTAAAATTCAGTGCCATGGTGTAACAGTACATTTCCACCCAACTCCCCACACTTAACCATTGTTAGGTATTGGTTGCATTTAGTCCCAGTAGTTAAATCAAGCTGCTGGAACAACTCATGCGAATTGCTTAGAGGGGTATCATCACCAGTTTCTCTTCCATCTCGAGCTAATTGGTCTTGAAGACATAGTCTTTTATGGGACTAGTGCCTAGAGGTTTACCCAAAAGGTGGCATACCACACTGTTTGGAGAATTGGAGTCTAGTGTTATTGCTGCAGTTGTAATGGGTTTTGTGGGCTGCCTGCTCATTATGAAGAGTTTAAGTTTGGTGTACAGAGGCCTGTGGGATGCCGTTTATAGGCAGGACTTATGGTAAATTAGTTGACTGGTTTAATTCTGGTATGTTCCAAATGTGCTTTGGTTTCTGGGACATTGCAAATTGATGCTCTGTGTACTTGTAATGTTGAAGGCATTCATTAATGAGTTCTTAGCCATGGACAAAATCTAGCATGTGGACTATGAACTCCCACAAGAATCACACAGTATGAGCTTGTCTACTCTGTGAAGACTGTTTTTTATTTTGTCACTACAGCCTCTTGCAGTCCCAGCTCCAAGGACATTTTTGATCTGGGTATTCACAAACACAGGACTCAAAGGCCCATTGAAATGTCAAGGTCCTTGCCTTCAGTGCAGGTGAAGCCATTTGGATGGAAAAGTCTGATGCAAGTGATGCATCAAAACCTTCCGTCTCCTCTGAGACCTCAGATAATTCCCTGGGCTGACTGCAGTGCAGGCATGTGCTCCCCGGTGCATTTTTCCAAGCTTCTTTCCTCCATCTCTGACTGCTCCATGACTTTACTGCAGCTGTGCAAGCTGACTTAAGTGAAAGACTTGATGTAATCCTTTACACCTCTGGAAAGAGAGTGTGAAATACAACCAAAGGAGGTGGATATTTCATACATGCTTGGCAAGGCAACAAAAGAGAGTGTCTGTTAGCTGCACCATGTTCCTAATGCTCATTTCTGTGTAATCTGATGTGGTTGTAGCTTCAGTGAATTACTGTTTGCACAGACGGAAATTTCTTGGTCAGGACATCTCCACAGAGTTGGTGTTGTCTGGATATGGAAAGGCTCTATGAGGTCAGCGAGAGCTACATCAGCTCTGAAGCAGCAGTGCAGGCCCTTGTAGCATACCTCAGCATCGGAGGAACTTGACTGAATCATGGTCTACTTCTGCTTCTTCATCTGCAGGTACCAGCTGGGGCTGGGGCTGAGTGCAGGTTTCACCTCTGCTTGCTCCCAGGGTGGTGTTTCCTAGTGCCCACATTTTTTTTTCACATCAGTAGCACAGCACTCAGCTGTTAAAGCATAATTCTTGTGAGCTCAAGGTTAAGATTATTTGAAAACTTCTTCTTTGGAAAACATGCTGCCTGAGTAGCGTTTTACATCTAATATACAATACAGGTGATCTTTGATCTGTACTGCCTGCTTCTTAGCTAATTAGTGCTTGTAATCATCATTTTAAAAGGTTTGGGATGCCACTGCTTAACAGATTGCCTTGTCTTATTGTGTGACACTTCTGATCAGTACCCACATATCAGGATGTATCGTCTTAATTTAAGGGAGGAGGAGGGAATATTCTGAGTGAACACTGTAGTTACAAAAACTGGTTTACTAGATTTAATTTCACCTTGAATCTCTCCTTTTCACCATCTACCAGAATCTGCATTCCTTAAATTTCTTAACAGGCTGTGAAATCTACCTTGTAATTTTTTCTCTTTTCCACCATTTGGAAAGAAATGTGCTGGGGGCATTAAAGATAGAAAAATCTGGGTCGTTGTTTTAGTATCTCATTTGAAAGCATAGGAAAGTAGCAGTATTATATAATATGCACAGCAAAATCAATGCTTTATTAGAATTTTCTATAGTATCCAGAAGTACTGCTGCAAACCTGAAGCAGCTGCATATAATACATCATGTCCAGTAGCTATTAATGGTCACTGACTTCACCAGCTATGTATCTGATTATGTATGTACTGTGGTGTTTCCTATGCCACACGAGGTAAATTTTAAAGGAAACTCCTGAATCATTTCCTCTTTCTTCACACAGAAGGAGGAAAATGCATCATCACCCTCAGCCCCTTCCCTTCTTGGGGTCACTGCCTTTCCAGATTGCTTCCTGCTGCTAGTTTACCCTTTGTGGCAGCAGAAAGAAATCCAGAACAACTCATGTCTACCTTCTGAAATGCCATGAGAAGCATAAAGCAAAAGAGATTTCACTTCCCTAACAAGGGGAAGGGTGCAGAGAAGAGGCTGGAAACCAGCAGCCAGCTGTGCATCCCAGTTTTCTGCCAGGAACTCTAGGAGGCTGCTTCTGGTCAGGCCTCTCTTTGCATGCTGGGGAGTCCTTAGCAAAGGCCGTGTGGGATCTGCAAGGGCACTCAACTGTGGTGAAGGAGTGGGTCCTGGAAATTGTCGTATTGTCCTCTTTGAGAATTGCCAGAGCTGCTTTGCCCAGGTATCTACAGAGGCACTCACCATCCTATTACCCTTTTGTCTTTAGATATTTCCACCACTTTGGTTCTGGAGTGCTTGGTTTTCTGTTTTAATTTTTACCTTGGTAAGTTTGTCTTGTAGACATAATTTCATGCTTCTGGCTATGTATTTTTTTTAACCTAGTCATTTGCTCTGGCTTTGTTTTCTTCCTTCCCCCTATCCCTTTCTACCCTATGCCATCTTTCCCACATACTCTAATTTTTGTTCCTCCTTTATTTTCTTATCCATGTTGAGCTGGAAACAGTAATATGACCTGAAAATTTTTACGTCATTCCAAGGTTTTTATGTACTTCCATAAATCTCTTCATTACTTTTTTATTGTTTTGTCATATATTGGTTTTAGTTTTTCCTCTACCTTATTAGTCTGGGGATCAATTTCAGTCTACTATGTTTTATTAGTTGTAAAGGGAACAAAATATCTCCTTTTCCTTTGTTGGTTTGGCACCATCTTCAAATTACCCTTTTTCTCTCTTTGACTACCTCTCTTCCTTCCCTGGAGAGCCTGCTTTATGTCAGACCTTCTGCTGGTAGTGAACCGGCTATGATTTCATCAGGCAGTAGGCAAAAGTGCAGCCCACTACAGGGAAAAAAGTTGTTTTCGGCTATTATGCTATTTTGTTTTCTGGTTTGGGGAGTGTGGAATGAGCTGAGCCACCATTACCCTGGGGATTGTGAATCCTTCCTTCCTACCATTAAATTTGGTAGCTAAACTGAAGGCTTGTCTTGAAGGAGGATTTATTTTAGTCATACTGATAAAATCGTAGTGATATAATTAAACAGCTACCATAATGTTAAAAAACCCACACCTCATCTCATGTATAAACACAGAAGTTATGGAATGGCACAAACTAAATCAAGGACAGAAGTGATCAATTCCTCCAGCAATTACTATACTGGTAGGGGCGTGCTCTCATAGGAATTTTCCCTAATCTAACTGTATTAAAATTCAAACCACTTCTTGTCCCAGAATCTCTTCTCTTCCCCCATGTAAACAAGCTTGAAAGTAGTGGTCTGGAAATTCAAGCTGTTGTTTACTTCAGTGTAGCTCCATTAAAAGCACAGAGTCATGACTATATGGGGATCTTGACCCAATGTTTTTGGGTTTCTCTCATGTTATATAACTTGGATTTTTGAATGATGATACCTATTGAATAAAATTAGGTTTGGTATCCAGACATCTCGAGGTAGTTTACAGAAAAAGGAATGAGCTGGGAGCCATGTTCTGACTCTGCAAGGGCCTGCAGTAGCCGTGTTATCACTGAGCAATAATCTAAGCTTTTCTCTCAATGTTGGAATCTATTTTATTGAAAAAGGGTTTGGCAAGGACACTGGGAATTGCTGCAGTGTCTTTCAAAAGTGACATTATAAGAGAATCTTGGTTCTTGGGAACCTCTTATCCCATGCATCATCATATGAAATACTCTGAAGGACAAAACAACGTAGTGTGAAACCAGCTTAATGATTTTCTGTTTTCACCAACTGTCCATTTGGTCCATCAGGTAATAAATAAGCTATGCTTGGGATAGGAGAATGAGCAAGTCAGTCTACAAGCGGCAGGTCTACAGAGGCAAGGATTAAAGCAGATCAGATCATAGTGTAATATCACATGAACAAACGCTGACCTTTAATTATTGAATTATTTTCTATTAAAATGATTTAAATTCTAATTTTTGAGGCAGATAAATGTATTGCAGAATTGTAAGATTAATACTTGAAGTGAATAAATTCACTGCAGACCTAAATTTCTCTTTGAGTCAGTGGTGTTTTGTTTGCTATTAGTCCAGTAACTACCACAACTGGACTGTCATCGATAGTGGAAAACAGAACTGAGCTTGTGAAAATAGTTACTGTTGATTTTCTTAGTGAAATACTTAAATAAAAACATAACTTTTAGGCTTTTAAGTAGCCCCTGATGCCCCATCGATACACTGTTGTGTTTATACATACATATAACTGCTGTAGATGTTGCACTCTGAATAATTCCCCATCTCGTGTATCTTTGAACTTGCCATTCTGAATACTGCATTTCTGCAGGCTTCTGTTCACACGATGTGCTCTGGCTGGCACCCTCAAAATCTGCAGGCTGTCACCGCTTGCCCTCTTTTTCTGGGGAGTCGAAGTAGTGGATTGTGCTGGGGTTAGAGGGGAAGAGGCTTTTGCTAGCAGCACTGAAACTACCTTGAAGGCAGCATTGCATATTTAACTGTAAGGTCTCTGTTGGATTGAGCAGGCTTTGGGTGAGGAGAGCATGATCAATAAGTACAAATATTAAAAGTGGTGCCTTCTCCCTTCCTTTTTTGCCTACAGGACATGAGGTGTTTGAATCCCCCAGACAATTGCTCATACATTTACATTTTCATTTGCTGGGTTTATAGCAAAATTGTTCCAGCTTTTGGGAGGGGTAGCTATCAAAAATGTACAGGCACTGCCATTGTGTTTTATTGTTCCAGTCCATTTTTCCCTGTGAATGCAGGTGGGAGTTTTTCAGTGGGTTGGTTTTTTGTTTTTGCCTTCTCTTTCTTCTAAGCATTTATAACCTTTTTATTGTCAGTCTTCAATCATTTTTGATAGATCAATATATTTACTTCAGTGATGGTTCATCCCACAGCTGTCTGAGGTTTTTTTGTTGTTGTTTTTTTTTTTGTTTTTTGCTGTGTTTATAAGGGCTATGCATAAATCCAGTGAGTTGCATTTCTGCTATGCTTCTCTTGCTGCATGAGGATCAAGTGACTTGATCTTGCCCTAACAACTTTATGTTTAGAAGGAACATGTATTGTTTGCATGTATGTATTGTTTGCATTGATCTACTTTCAACTTATTTTACCTATTTCCTAGGTAAACTTCGATCAGTTAAAAATGCAAGCTTTGGTTCAGGAATTTTCTGCCCAGAAGTATGAAGCATAAATAGTGACGTTGGCTGTGCACTCTACTGTCTGAAGGGGAGGGTTCTTGGAAACAGTTCCAGCAGGCATCAGAGACCCAGTGGGTTTGGGATGTAATATAACGAAACAATGTTGGATGATAACATTTACTCAGGCAGCTCAGAAATGAGGCAAGACCCCAGGAGTACTGAGGCCTTTAGCCAAGCAGCTGCGACCGAGCCAAAGAAGAGGAATTCTTCAGTCTACGTCTCACTGTCAATCCCAGGGTGACCACATGTGGGCCCAGGGCAGCTGTCTAAAGCAGTCATGAGCAGAGGTTGAATGTGTGCAGTGTGTGCATGGGGGTGGGGTCCCAGCATTGGTGTGATGCTCTGTGCTGGGACTGTCCTTCACCCTTCAGTAGGAGGTGGGTGTGCAGGACTTGCTGCTCAAGAACGGAAGGCAGGCCCATGGAAGAGGAGTATATGAGTCCCACCATGATTAGGGATTCAGATTGCACATACTTATCCTGGAACAACTTGCTATAAATTCCACCCCCAAGTCTTGCTAAGGGGGGGGGAAAAAAAAAAAGCAGCAGCAACCAAAATGAATTTGCTACAATTGATACTGCAAACAAGGAGTTCAATAGAAAAATAGGTCAACTAGGCCATTCTTACTGATATTATTTGGAATATGATCTGCTGTGTACAACTGCACATTAAATATTGGGTCAAACCCTTGAACTTGATTCAGATTCAGTGAGGTTTAATAATGTTAAGCAGGTGTTCACATTAGCAGTTTGAATGGGATATTATCCCCATAGTCGTCTTACCGGGGCTGTATGTCCTGCTCTTCAATTTTTAGGCTGAAATAATTTGTGATGTTATGAAAGTTGTGACTCAACTGCTTCCCAGCAGCGTGCTGTCCATTTGTAAGAACTGATTTTCCTGGAAGTCATTACTTTGGAGTGCCATTGTCAGCTGCACACATCCCCTCTGTTCCTACCATCCTTTGTGGTGCAGATTTGCCTGCTGTTGTGAGCAAGGATGTTGCTACCACTGATGCACAATCTATCAGCTTTTTCCATTCTCTTCTTTCTTTTCTCTGTTGAATTGCAGTTTCCTTTGTCTTCTGCGTGATGCACTGAAAGAGGCTGGGAAATTTATCATGGTTGTTTTTAATGGGTTTTTAAGGTCCAGCACGACAGATTGAATTGATTGAGGAAAATTTCCTGGAGCTGCAGCTTTTTTTTTTTTTTTTTTTCCTATTAAAAATATTTCCTATTAAAAATATTTTTATCTTTAGAATTTTTCTTAAAAAAAAGAAAACAACTAAAAAAATGACACAGTTTTTTCCTTCTAGTCCTATAACAAAGCCCTGCTTTCTAATGCTTCCACATGGTCAGATATTAGCCATTTCCCGAGATAATTTAGTTTGGTCATGTGTACGGCTAGCATTTTTATTGTAAAGAATTCTGCTAGTGGTTTCATGATAAATGCATACAGCGTTGGGAAATGACTTTTATTGGGCTTAGTGTGCATTTAATATTGCATTAACAAAATTAAGCGATTTTGTGTGTGTGGGGGTCTTAAAAATGTATAGGAAAAAACTGCACTACCATAGGTATGCAAGGATCTAAAACAAATGAATCTTGCCTGACTGCATTCTGTATGCTGTAGCATAAAAAAAGTACATTCCCAGGAGCTCAGTAGGTGGTTACTATCCTCTTTTCCTTTGTTTCAACGTATTTTGAAGGCAGATCAGGAAAGAAAAACAAATCCGAGTGCTTGTCCCCCTTATGGTGAGCCTGGCAAGCCCCTCTGTGCTTGAGTAAGGCTGTCCTGGGTTGGCTGGCAGCTCTGAGTTTGTAGCACATGAAGCAGTGATGCAGTGTGCCCATGGCTTCCCAGTCATCAAACCTTGCTTTCATTTACTTCAGGTATCTTCAGGCTGGTAGTCATGGCCAAGTTGAAATGCCTTGTTTCTTATTTAAGGAAGCAGTGTGTGCCTGTGTGGTTTGTTATGCAAAACTCAATTTGGCTTACTCATTTCATTGTCTTATGTTTACAATGCAGAAAATCAGTATATTGAGTCCTATCTGTCTTGGAGGAATTAAAATATTCTAATATTAAGACGGTACAATTCCAGAAATGCATGGATCTGCATTAATGTAAGCAGAGCAAAGGAGTAAAAAGTGATGGTATGCAATATATCGCAGCACTCGCATTGATTTAAGATCAAAATGCCGCTAAGATGGGGTAGACAGAAAGAAAATTATGTGTACGTTTATTTCAAACACATGCAGAAACAAAACATTGTATCGTCCACTGCTGCTGATTGTATTTACAGGAGGCAGATGAGCTGTCTTGCCTAGGAAGAAATCAGAGATAAAGTACAGAATTAAAACAGAAACAGCCTACTGATTTTGAATGCTTCTGTTTCCAATGCCTCTTTTGAAGATATGCATCAGGACATGGCTTTTCAGCAGATAGAGATGCTCAGTGTTTTCTGAGAGCTGTTTCTTTCCTTTAGGGCTAAAATAGCCAACCCAAGAGGGAGATGTGAAAATCTCTAGTCACACTCGAATCCTGGCTACAATAGCAAAGCATAGATGAGATGAATGTTGTGGCAATGAAGCCATATGGATGGGTTTTGTTTGTACCCTGCTGTCAGGTCTCATGGAGGAAGAAAAATAAAAGTCTGTGTTTTACTGAGGTCAGAAATGCTTTATGAAAGGCAGAAGTTGGATCACACAGGTTTGTTTAGTTTTCTAGAAGAGCGTTTGCTTATGTGAGGTTCAGTGATGGGCACGTAACTAGCATCTTTATTACACTCGTGGCTTTATTACAGCCAACCTGCTTTGTAGACTACTGTATCTTGCCATACCATCATATCACAAATCATATTTGAATCCTTCGACGTCTCCCCAGTTTCATTTTCTCCGCATGGTTGCACACATGTTTTTGTCCCCCATCCCCACATCTTCCCTGGAGCCGGCACCGTGATGCACGCATGCTCTCCAGCTTCCTAGGACACACAGCATCCTCCCTGCTTTCAGTACTCAGATTGGTTCCCCCTGCTTTGCTAAAAAGCAGCACTATGCTACTCGCTCTGCTCCTGCATGTTCTCTGAGCCCTATTTTTCTGTGTAGCTTCTCGGTCATATCCCTCATCTTCAAGTGTGCTGTGCTATCTCCATTTATCTTGTATGAAATGGCTGCAGCCTTGCCACGCTTACACTTCCTGTTGCTTCCTAGAAATTGCTTGTCTGTCTGTCAAGGGAAGATTCTTCCAGCTCCAGTCTAGAAATCAGGGTATGTGTTCAGCACATCATTCTTCCTTATTTTATTTTATTTTATTTTATTTTATTTTATTTTATTTTATTTTATTTTATTTTATTTTATTTTATTTTATTTTATTTTATTTTATTTTCAAATAAAAGGCAGAAAAGGCTGCCCCTTATATAGCCCAAGTAACACTGTCTGCTTATGCCCAGCCATCCTGTAGCCTTACCTCTTTTTACGCTGCACTGAAAAAAGAACAGGTAATGCTGTCGAATATAAGTAATGCAATCACACACATCCATATAAGTGAATGCTGTGTAGATGGCTGCAAGGAGAGTTTGGAAAGACAAAGTTTGCAATCTCCCAGATGTTGCCTTCCCTGGAAATAGTAATCCAGTGTTCTGGAAATAGTAACCTGGTGGGTTTTCTCACAAACAAAATAAGAGAAATTTGGTACTGAACGAGGTGCAAAGAGCCCAAGATGGGGGGCTGCTCTCACACTGTGTCTCTCAGGCCCACAGAACGGCCAGGCACAGAAATACGCTGAAACACACAGGAAACGTCTGCTGCAGCATCACATGAGGTCAGTCAGGCATACTGTGCTTTAATGAGCGCAGACAAAACAAGATTTGGTGAAAATGTCACAGTCTAAACATGGGTAACAAAACACAGACTGATACAGTCCAAGCTTGGTGGGAAACGCGGTGGGAAAAGATTTTAGTAACCTTCTTCTGGCAAGCTTGCCAAGAGCTATGAGCATTTTGAGCATCCCACAGTAGCAATGGCACTGTACTTCCAGGCAGGAGAGCCTGGTTTCTTACTAATATCACAGCACTTCTCATTTTCAGGAGCATCCTATAAAAAGGATCCCTTATTTACAGCTTTCATTTTGCATTAATGAAGTGGCATACTGATGCGGCTAATCAGCAGCAGCTAGGTGATGCAGACCCATGGAGCTATGGTGGTAGCAGTCGCATCAGCCTGGTCGCCAGGATAAAAATAAATGCCAAGCCCTGGCGAGGGAAGCTCCAGCTGCAGGGAGCACAGTCTGCACCCTGCCAGGCTCTGTAATTCTCCTGCCTCATGCCTGGAACAAGGAGAGAAATGGTTCTCCTCTCTCTGTGTTTGGCTCCTTTGCTGCTTCTCTCCCCTATCTGTGATTAAGGATGTGAGTTTTTGTGCTTGCCATGCTGAAGCTTGCACCTTGGACTAGAATTTCCTCAGAAAATTGGATGGACACAGATAGCCCAATTGGCTTCCATAATTCAGAAGGTTGTTTTTTCCTCTCCATGGCATTTTGTGAGCTTAATTTAATCCCTTGTCATTTCCTCTATGTGGGTAAATGTCATCTACTTCATTCATGAATGAATTCGCACAGCCTTGTGGAGTCTGTGTCTATCATGCTGCTCTTGGAAGGGGCTGGTCAATGAGGGGGAGACACAAATACCCAGCTGGAAATAGAGATGTTCAGAAACAGGTATTGCTTGCACCATGCTATGAGGGCCCTGAAAGGCACTCTCAGCTCTGTACCATGCAGTGACCACAATCAGTACCCCTGACCCATATGCATCCCTTCTGATTTTGGATATTCTATGATCCTCCATACTGCTGACTCTGTACCTCTCTTGTACCACCAGTCTCACACCTAATGAAGGAGGAGCTCCTTTAAATGCAGCTCTGCTTTTAATGGTAAGGAGAATATAACTAATCCCAGCATTTTTCTCCTTTCTTGATATTTCCATAAGCATGTGGGAAGGCAGAGGTCTTTTGGCAAGGTGCAAGACTGAGATAGTGCAGAGGTTCTTGGTATGGAGAAGATAGCATTTGTAATCCTGGGTATGTGGACAAAGAGGTGGGTGTAGAGCAATACAGGCAGCACAGAAAGTGTCTGCGAGAGCCTGGGCATCTTGTTACGGCGTATTTCTAATGCAGTCAGGAATTAAATTAATAGTTGTGTGTGCTTATTTTGAAGCTTTCATGACATGAAAAGAAGCGTGGAGTCCATTGAAAAAGGAAATGAGGAACTATTTATTCTCAAATAGAAATCACTGTGGCCATATCTTTTTCATGAATTTATACAATGGGTTGGATTAGTCTTAGGCTAAGGCATGTATGTGCTGGCAGAGATGCGCTCTGTGCCTGAGACTGCTCAGTGCTACCAGTGCTCCATTTCCATTTCCTAGACAGATCACCTCTGTATAGGGTGTTTTTTTTTTTTTTTCTTTACACAGAGGTGATGTGCATTTCTTAGTTCTCTATCTGAAGCTACTTGGTTTGCGAGTGCTCTATGCTGACAGCGAGGGCTCTGCATCGTTCCACATCACAAGGAAGAACTTATTTTCTTTGAGGGTGACAGAGCACTGGAGCAGACTGTCCAGGGAGGTGGTGGAATCTCCTTCTCTGGAAATATTCAAAACCCGACAGACACTTTCCTGTGGAACCTACTGCTGGGAGCCTGATTTAGCAGGAGGTTGGCCTACGTGATCTCCAGAGGTCCTTTCCAACCCCTGTGGTTCTGTGATGCTGTGACTCTGTGGTATTGCAGCCTCAGGAGAAGCAGCATAGGAGCAGGCCCCTGGTTTTCTACCATGCTCCCCAAAGAAGCCGAAAGAAAACTAGCCCCAGAATTCTGGAGATGGATGGCAGCTGAGGAACGCTGGTTACACAGGGAGTCAATAGGAAAAAAAGTGATGGTTGGCAGTTCCCAGCTCCTCCATTGCTCCCCGGGCCTCTATCCTTGCAGCTGGAAAGCAGAAGATGATCTTTGTTTTCCACGCTGTTTGTTGCTTGGGGTTATTTAAACTGTGGGCTCTCCAAGCTTCCTACTTACATATAACTCCTACCCAATGAGGGCCCAGGGACTGTCAAGGCCTCTAGCTGCGAATATAACACAATAATTGGACTGATAGGTACCTGGCAATTTTTTGTCCCCTCCCTTCCATTCCTCTTAGACCAAAGTGACCATTTCTGTGAAGGCTGTGGCTTTGCAGTTGTCAGTTGTGTATCGCTCAGTCCTGTGGGGTCTGAGCTGCCTCTGCAAGAGCCAGGAGGGGACAGCATTCATGACAAATCAATTTGCTGACCTCTGAAATAATTAAGCAAGTAATGCCAGCCTCGAGTTCTATTTTACACAAGCAATGTGCTATTCATTTTTTGCATTTTTCTGCCTGCCGGGAATGCTTATCACTAAATAATAAAAGCAGAGTGATCAGGGAAGGGTTTTTTTTTCTGGAAATGTGTCCTCAGTAAATTATCCTTTTTTCCTGTATATCCATGTATTTGCATACTTTCTTTTTCTTCGCTCTTTCCTGACAAAGGTGGAGATAATAAACTGTAGTGTTATTTTTTTTTCTCTTTTAGTTTTCCAGATGATCTTTGTATACTTTACCACACTGCAGCATAGAAAACACAGGCTTATTTATTGCCTAACAGCATATATGTGATTTATGATTAATGTGCTGTGTTTGTTATACACGGGTCTGATAATAGATAGGGAGATCAAAGTCTTCTGTGAATTGACAGAAGCACTATAAACAAGGTGAAAGGGTTGCAGGTGTTTCCCATGAGGGTGTTATACAAAAACATATGGCCCTCTGCCACAACACACCACACGTGCTCTCTGTCTTTCCCTGTGCAGCAAGACAGTGTTTCTGTAGCACATGCGTGGAAAGGAAGAGGATCTGTTTGTGTGCTGCAGGAGGAGCTGCACTGTTCCATGTGCCTCTTGTCCCATGGCTTCCTTCTTGGCCCATGACTGGGTGTAGTAGTGTGAGCCAGCAGGAGCAGGGAGGTGATCATCCCTATGTACTCAGCACTGATAATGCCACACCTTGAGCGCTGTGCTCAGTTTTGGGCCCCCCACTACAAGAAAGACATTGAGGCCTTGGAGTGTGTCCAGAGAAGGGCAATGGATCTGTGAGGGGTCTGGAGGACAAGTCTCATGGGGAGCAGCTGAGGGAACGGGGATTGTTCAGTTTGGAGACACTCAGCGGAGACCTCATCACTCTGTAGAATGTCCTGAAAAGAGGTTGTGGTGAAGTGGGGGTTCAGCCTCTTGTCTCAGGTCACAGCAGTAGGATGAGAAGAAATGGCCTTAAGTTAGAGCAGGGGAGATTCAAGTTAAATATTAGGAAACATTTCTTCTCAGCAAGAACGGGGCTGCAGTGGCACAGGCTGCACAGGGAGGTGGTGCAGTCACCGTCCCTGGAGGTGTTCCAGAGCCATGTGGATGTGGCACTGAGGGACGTGGTCAGTGGGCATGGTGGGGATGGGATGTGGTTGGACTGGGTGATCTTAGTGGTCTTTTCCAGCCTTTACAATTCTAGGGTTCTGTCAGGGTCTCATGCATCTGTGACTACTATGGCCATGGCCAAACTAGGTGCTAGGAGTGGGGGGAGAGACCAGAGCTGTAGTTCTGTAGAAAGCAATGGTGGAGTATGCACAAAGCAGTGGAAATCTTTACTAGATTGCTACTTATTTGAGGGGTTAAAAGAAATGTTCTGTCTACTAAATGGCTAAGTAATTGCAAAGAGGACAGCAGCATCCTGGATAGAAGTCTCTCCCTTTCATTAAGCACTGCAAGAAAGATGATTGCCTGCTCCTGTTCCTACAAACGAAACTGCTGCAGTTGACTTTGTTTGGTATTTGTAGCCTCTGGAGTTATTAAAACACTCTGAATGCAGATTAACTTCCCTTGCCTGATACACTACAGTGTAACCACCCCCTTGACCTTTGGTAAACACGCTGGAGGGCAGTCTGGCTTTTCCATAACTTCTGCCAGTAAATCTGTGCCCTCTGTTGAACATCTCTGAAAAGCTCTTTGTGCAGCCCTCCCAGGGATGGTGCAGTGCAGGCTGCTTCCCTCTGGCACCAGCAGCGTATGGGGCCATGGTGTCTCGTTCCCCTCCCAACCCCTGGAGGAAATTCATGCTGTCCTCATGCTGGTGATGTACCACATCAGCTCTGTCTCATCTTCCCACAGATATAAAGCCACTAATCTAAAAACTTGAGTGTTTTTCTCTACTTCGGAGGGATGCATTCAAACTGAGATTTAATAGGAATTTCCCTAGGAGTGTGGCTTAAATAACTGAGACCCTATCTACCCTTGAAAATGACACTTTTGTGTGTTGTGAACATTTCTTTTCACAGGTGTGCAACAGTAGACTTCTTTCTCTGTGGACAGAGTTGCATTACTCTGTGGACACTGAGCTATGCTCACACATTCTTGTTTCTGTGCAGGAGTGAGCTAGACAGTCATGAGCATACACTGAATGTCCTATGTGAGAGTATTACAGAGGTTTGGGCCAAGTGGTGTTGTGGTGCTGTGTCACTGTAGTTAAAGGCAGAACTTTAACAGGCCCTGCAAAAAGATTAAGCCAGAGAAAGTTAGTAAGTGGGGTCCTAAATTATTCATGAATCCATTTGTAATGCACTTGCTTGGAGGCTTTTGTTTTCCTCAAACTCTTATTTATTAAAATCTGACAGGAATATCGGGTTTTGTTCAATAATAAATCTAGGTCTCTGTGAAGCTGGTGATATCCTCACGTAGTACTGCAGAATCAAAATGGAGTTACATGCCAAGGGTGCATATGTTATTTACTTCGAAGGAACAGATATTGTTCAGAAGGATTTTCCCTTTTACTTGCAATTTGAAAACAAATTTGTTGTTGTTGTTGTTGTTGATATTGTTTTAAAATATATCTGGGAATGTCCTCTTGGTTTTGAGACCTAGATGCTGCAGAAGATTTCAAGGGTATTAAAACTCAGTTAAGCATATTTATGGTGGTTGTGGAGGTTCCGGACCAGTATTTACTAAATCTGATAGTTCTTATGGTCCCGTTTCATACTTCATGCATGCCATACTCATAGCTTGTGGATTTTGTCTTGCAAACTGTGTCCATACATGTTCTCTTTTTTGTATGCCCTCGAAAACATGAAATAAATTGTGCTCTGAAAGTATTAGATAGGAGATTAGGATAACGTTTCTCTTTCTGTTCTTTCTCCTTTCCTGCCGTTATTTATGGCTGCATAAGCAAGGGGAAAGCAGATCTCAGATAGAAAGTTAGAGAAGAGTGAATGAAAAAGAATGACCTTAACTGTAGAAGCAGAACTGGGAGTTCAGAAGACTGGTCTGAGCTGGAGGATGATGCATAGATTTGTTTACATAAGTTTGGCTTACAAGTCACTTTCTTGTAAAAATAGGTTGAACAGAACGTGCTCCTGTCCCATACTTTAGTCTTGAATACAAGCACAAAGTGTACTGTGACACAAGGGCTCTGACTGAGGGTACCATCCTCTTATTGCCATGGGCTGCAGCTGGAGCTCTGCAGTTTCTCAAGGCTGAAGTAAGCTAGAAGCATCATGTACACACACACACACACAAACACACCTTGCAGGATATCTATTGGGGTGTTCAGGGTTAAAATATCTGGGTAGTCTTAATCAGCATCTGCTTCAAGATTTGAATTTGATGTTTGGGACTTAGTCCCTAAGAAAAGCTATGTGTTGGAGCACCAGTTGCTAGCCATTAAATGAGACACTCAGTAAACTTGGAGAGGGAAAGAGAAACATAAAGGGTGAAGGAAGATCATCAAATGAAGTCATTATTTGTTGCTGATCATCCTGGGTAGATTTGGAGGGATACAGACTTCCACCTTGGGAGCTTGCTTTGCATTGTTAGCATCAGAAATGTTGTACAAAATACACGAGGAAGCGACATGTGGAGTATTATCATCTTTTGCTAAAGGTTGATCAAAACACTATTTAAAACGAGACCTCAGCTCTTCCTTATGCAAGCTTAAAAATCCTGAGGAAAACTTTTGACAAAAGACAAGTGCTTTGCTATGGTTTAACAGACTAGGAGAGATGAGAGGTTTATTTTAATAGATAATTAGAACCTGCATTTAGGGTACAAGTGGAGCTTGTGGGTTGGATTTGGGAAATATCTCTTCCCTCTGGAAACCCACCAAATATGATCTCTTCCTTCCTGAAGAAATCTTTTTCTTTTCTGACTTTTATTTGTTATGAGTTTTGGTGGAATGGGGTCAAGGTGGACTCTGAAACCTCGCTTTGGAATCAAGATACAGTCTGACTTGTTTGCCCCTGGTGGAATCAGTGCTGCTGCAGCTTCATTGCCATGGGAACCTCTACTTACTAAATTTAATTTAGCCCAAGGTTTGCTTGTCTGCTCTGTTGCTGCAGTGTAGACAGGTGATAAGCAACATATTGATATTAAGCTGTATCATACCAAAATGATTAGGCATTGCTATTAACTACAGTGCTGCAACATCTGTGGTTACACTCTTGTGCAATGCTTTAAGCTACTCAGACTTCCTGCACCTGCTTCCAGCCTCCTCTCTCCTGGCACAGCAGAGGCTGCATCACCAGCATAGTCTTTCTGGTCCAGCAGCTGGGAAAGGTAGGGGGTTGCAGACGAGCTCTGCTTGCTGATGGTGCTCTTTCCTGCCTGGCAGAGCAGCCAAGCACCGAGTGTCCACAAGCCCTGGGGGAAATACTGTTGGAGAAGGGGGGTCTGTGCCCCATGGAGCTGTGGGATGTGGAGTGGGTCCTGGTGCTTCTGTATCATCTATTGTGGTGTCAAGTCCCCAGAGGGACAGGTCCTGGTGATGCAAGGCCAGATCAAACTGGGTGCAGAGAGCTGTATGAAACTGAGTGAGACTTGCCGCCCAGTCTTGTCCTAAATTATTATTAGTTTTCTTAAACATGGCAAACATTACAGGTTATTGGGTTGTCTTTTTCCTTCTTCTTCTTTTTTTTTTTTTTTTGTTTAAATTGGTATCATTTGGTGTTCAGATGATCCCTGTTAGATGGTAATGATGAGCCTGTAAGTCTGAGATATGCTCACTTCCAGTACTTCCAGCAGAAGTGGTGGAAATGTGCATTTACTGCAGCCACACTGTGTGGAAAGGTTAATTGTAGTCAGGGCTTTGTCATAGAAAGGCATGTTGTATGATTAGCTGCAGAATAATTGATTTTGTAGGTCTTCCATGATTGCTGGAGTTGCTTGTTGCTCAGGTTTTGTCCCTCTGTAGTTGGGTTTACTGATATGGCATCGCTATGTACAGAATTCAGAAGTGAGCAGTGTGTGTAAACCGTTATGTTAAAATGCTGGCTGAGTATTGATTAATCAGTAAATGCTTTAAGCTATTTCCTTTAAATTCTGGGACCACACATCTTAATTTAATAGTTGAGAGAGATGGGGAAGGATACTGATTTGTGCAACAGTACATACTTTCTGTGGTGTTTGCTTGTGGTGAGCATTTTCAAACCAAGAAAAAGATTTTAGGGAATGTGATGGTTCTCTGGTTGATGTTAGCTGCTAAAATGACTCTCTTTTCTTGTAGGTACTATATTGGTCGCCAGATGTTTGTGGTGATCTCCACACCTGAGGTGATCAAGCAGATCTTAGTGACAGACTTTGGTAACTTCACCAACAGAATTGTAAGTAGACAGAAGGGTCCTCTTTGTGGACAGAGGTGATAATACTGCTAATTTGAGCTCAAACCAGAAGCAGCCACAAGACAGCTGGAAGCACAGTGGGGGAAAGTATGTGGTTCAATAAAACTTAAAGGTATAGAAACTCACTGCATGTGCTTCAGTCGAAGACTTCTGTTACTAGGACACTGAGGATGAAAGGGACTGTCCTTAAAGAAATACAATGCCCTTGTGACTGAGGCACCAAATGGATGTAGGAGAGAGAGAGTTTCAATATCCAGTTTTGCCACTCACCTCCTGGGAAAATCCCATACTAGCTCTTATCCTTGGTTCTCAATCTGTAATATGGAGACGGTATTATTTGCTTTCTTCTACCCCTGGTTTCTTTTGTCTTTTTAGATTTTCTAGGACAGGAATGAGCTGCTGGGGTCAGGGACATGCTTCCCTCAGCTGGCAGGTTTCTTAGCACTTTGAAAATAAAGAATAGAAAAGAGTGAAGCTGGGAGTTGCAAGGTTTTATGCATATGCTGCTGATAACTTATTTTACTTATATAAATATATATACTGAAAAGCACTTTTCTGAGTTCTGGTTAGAATAAATAATAAAAGGGAGGGAATAGCCCAAAATATAGTAAAGATTTCCACCAGCTCCTCACCATATTCTAAGTGATACCGTCACTGTGACCACACGCTGCCTCAGTGCCATCCATTCTTTTCTTCCCCCTGGCCTCTTTGTATGCACAAACCTGCCCACATAAACCTGCAAGTATTCAGAAGGGTTGTTTATGTCCTCCAGGAAAATTCTGCCTCTGATCAGCTGTTTGCCTCCTCTGCCCCTCTCTGCAGTCAGTCAGTCTGTTTGCAGATCGCTTGTCTCCTTTGCTTGCTTCTTCTGGTACATGAAGTTCATCTTGTGACTTACTTGTATCTTATTTAATAACCACTTGTACTAGTCACCCTGCACTCTGCCTGAAACTCATGTCTAAATGGAAGAATCACAGTGTACAAGCTTCCTAGGCTGAAGTTGTTCCATGTTCTAAAGTTCTTTTTCCCATTTTCTTTGTATTCAAAAGAATTTTCTGTCCCTTTCCTTCTTCCATCTCCATTCATGTGACGTATTTCTTCCTGTCTGCATGCCTTTCTCCTGTATGTTTGATATGAGTAGGTTGTTTGCACTATTCTTAGCAATAGCTGATGCCCAAATTACACCTTTTGAAACTAGAGATCATTCCTTTGAGGATATGTTAAAATACACATTCTGCACTTAATTTCTGTCAGCTTCACCATTTGAATATATCTGTACATTGACATCCTTCTTGTACTGGCTGAATTTTAGTTTCATTTCAGACTTCTGTGGTGGGAGGTTTATCTCTCCCTTTTGGTTGTACATCCACCCATCTGTCATGGTGTGTTATATGTGTGTTCCTCTCAAATTCGGGTAGTTCAGATCTCTGTAGCCAGTCTCTCTCTCCTTTTATTTTCTTCATCAGAGATCAGTTAGGTGTAGTTGTCTGTGTAGATTCATGTCTTGCCCATATCGCTTGACTGTCCTTGAACCATCTCTGAGTTTTTTTGCACAACGCCCTTCTTTATGCATGAGGAACTGAGGCACAGACTGGTCGATATCGCTGCCACCTACCAGCAAGCATGTGGCAGATGTGAAAATTTAACTCCTACCTTTCTCTTTAAGAAAAGGAATAGTTTTCCCCCCTGTACACTGTTACTAAATCAGAGTTGCTCAATGCCCATAAGTCTAATTCAAATGAACTTGCTTAATCTTGTGTACTTTTATCTGCTCTTTCCATGGTCTTTTCACACAGCTGCAATCTTTGGGTGTTACCTTTTACCTTCCACTTTGATTCTCTTCTTTTACCTTTTACTTATCGTTAGTGAAGGATAAGCAGCCTTCCATTTCAGATGCCTTCCATGTGTGGCTTGAGAATCTTTTTTCATTCTTGAATTTTCACATTGGGTGCTCTCTCTTTCATACACTGTCAGATCTCTCAGTGAGGTGCTCTGATATGCTGTATACTAAGGATTCTCTGTATGTTAATAATGAGTGCTGTATGGTATGTAAAAAAGGTCAGCAGATTTTGTTCAGGTATAGTTTTGGTTGTAAGTGAATACTGATGGCAAGGTGAGAGTGGGAAAAACAGTTTCCAAGAAGGAGATTCTTCTCATATTGACTGGATAAATGTTGTTTTAAGGCTTTAATAATGTTCTGCTTATACTTGTAAAAACTACTCAAAGCAAGCAAGACTTCAAGTGAGAGTCAGTTTGACAGGGGAGAATTCAAAACACAAACTAGATCTCTTTGCCTTATTTTATCCATTCCTTTCCCAAATGATGTGCTGTTGAGTGGTTATAGAATTGGCTTTGGAGTCAGTGCTGTTCACAAATTTAGGTTAATACATTTCAATTCAGATGTGGCATTCACTTATGTTGTTGTTTAACATGGTAAGCAGTTAAACACCATGCAGCTGTTCACTCACTCTCCCCAGCCAGTGGGGTGGAGGTAAAAACTGAATAAAAAAGTGCAAGAACTCATGGATTGAGATAAGTGTAGGAAGGAAGGGAGGGAGGGATGAGGGAGGGAGGAAGGGAGGAAGGGAGGAAGGGAGGAAGGGAGGAAGGGAGGAAGGGAGGAAGGGAGGAAGGGAGGAAGGGAGGAAGGAAGGAAGGAAGGAAGGAAGGAAGGAAGGAAGGAAGGAAGGAAGGAAGGAAGGAAGGAAGGAAGGAAGGAAGGAAGGAAGGAAGGAAGGAAGGAAAAAGGAAAAATAAAAAGCACAATAACAAGAAGAATAAACAAAGCAGGTGATGTACAACACAATTGCTCACCAGCTGCTGACCAGTGCATAGCTGGTCACTAAGCAGCAGCTGCTCCAGCCAGCTCCCCCAGGTGTATTGTTCCACATGATGCTCTGTGGTATGGGATATCCCTTTGGTCAGCTAAGGTCAGCTGTCCTCGCTGTGTCCCCTCCCAGCTCCTCAGCATCCTCACTGGCAGGACAGCACAAGAAGCTGAGAAGTCCTTGACTTAGTATAAGCATTCCTCTGTAACAACTAAAACATTGGTGTGTTATTAAAAATATTCTCATCCTAAATTCAAAACACAGAACCATACCAGCTACTCAGAAGAAAATTAACTCTATCCCAGTTGAAACCAGGGCAGCTTATTTTGATCTAAAATATTCTCTCAACTGTCAATTTTTCGGAGTGGGAAGCATGGGAATGGGGAGAGCCCCATGGGTGTGAACAGCCCTTGAGAAAACCCAGCATGTTCTTACTCCCTTCTCCCTCCCCTCCCCTCTTTTTTGTCCCCCCCAAAATACATTTCCAAAACCTAAATTTGTGCCTCATACACCAGAGGGAAAGTGTGAATTACCTAACCCTGAATGTCACAAAGGGAAATTATTCACCACATTCTGCAGCAGTTGCATCAACAGTGTGTTAACATTGTCACTAACTTGAAGGATGCATAGGATGATGTTTAAAAGCCTTCATTATAGGGTAGAAAATGTTTATGTTTCGTGTGTATTTTTCTGCATTTTCAACTGGCCTAAGTATAGAGACAGTGGGAAATTCAACTTGCAAAGGGTTGCAAACAATGGATGTACTTGATAGACAAGAGCGAATCAGATGATGATTCAGTGAACTTGGAGCTTTTATTAAAGCTATTCATAATGTAATGTCATGTCTTTGAGTGCTTGTAAGAAGAATGACCTTAATCTGAGATTGTGCATTTGCCAGCAAAGTCACTATTTGCTGGCAAGTAGTCAGGAGATCGTTACGAAATCAAGGTGGTTTTAATCTTCTTAGAGGACTATTGGAAGAGTTTGTTTAGTTTAATACCTGGATGAGAGATCCCATGTTTCAGTGAGGGAAACAGATAAAGGGCTGTGTTCCCTGCAGCCTTGGAGGCTGACTCTAAAGTGTAAGAAGACATGGTGTGCAGCTGTGTTGATGTGAGTGCCAGCCTATGGCACATGGGGATTCCTAACTAAGAACCATTCTCGTGGAGTAGGAAAGGTCACCTTTGCCTTGTTTTCTTCTAGAGGGAGGGTTTGCAATCCCTTATGAAATAATGACAGTTTTTTGTTTCTCCTCATTTGTGTGTGCCAGAAAGAAGCTGACATGGTGTTGTATTTGACCAAAGGGACGTGGTTGCGGTACTCCTGATGCAGGGACTTATTTTCAGTGACTGGCTGTTTTGTTACTGGGTTGACTGAGTGCCATAAGGATTCTTCCATGCTTGCCAAAGCAAAGCAATAGCAATAGGTGTTGGGTGAATTGGGCCCATCCATGCTGATTGTGGATGTCTATGCTCAAATGACAGCTGTGAAAAGGCAGCATCTTGCATACTATTTCCATATCCAGAGAGAACTAGAACACTTCTCCTGCACTGAGCCTGAAATCACTTGATACATGGACAAAATAGATTTTGCATGTGAACAGGTGCCAAATGATTGGTCATTTTTCTTGCTAATATGTTTCCCTTTGATATTATACATTTCACATCTTTACTATGAATATATTTTGAATATTGCTTTAAAAAGCCTTGTAAGAGCAGGATGTTAAGGTGGAGATAGATTACCCGTTATCTAATATAAATTGTCTCAAAGTTGCAGGCCAAACTCTTGCCAAAAATGTGGATCAGTAATCCCCAGGGCAAAGGTAAGCATTGGCTAGTTGAGGTTTGTCAGGATGCTGGAGACAGTGTTCTGCCAAAATTCATGTGGCTATCACAAGTGGAAACTGGTAGTTGATCCAGATCAACTCCTTAAATCTGTGTGTGCCAACTCACTGGATGGGGGGTGATGTTTTTAAATACACAAATCTGCTCTGATTTCAATAGATAACATCACTATTTTTTTCACCAGAAGCTTTGCTGTTACAGTGGAAAAAGCAACAATGAAATAACAAATAATAATGAATTAGTAAAAATGATGAAAATGTGATAAGGAAGTTGATATTACCTGGCAGTGTAAATTCTTTGTATCCCTCTTGAAGCAACAATAAAGCAGTTGCCAAGGAGGAAGGAGCCCATTTTCGGCATTGTGTTTAACTGAGGTCCAGGATGGCTGATACAGTAATGCATCAGCTGATCTTTCTCATCTCTTGCTTGGGGACAGAGTACCAGAAAGGAAAGTGTCTGTGTATATTGCTCTGAGAAAAGGTCTATCCAAATTTGATACAGTACTATGTCCAGTTCTGGGCTCTCCAGTACAAAAAAAGACAGGGATCTCTTGGAAAGAGTCCAGCAGAGGGCCACAAAAATGATGAAGGGCCTGGAGCATCTCCCTTATGAAGAAAGGATCAGTGAACTGGGTCTGTTTAGCCTTGAGAAAAGAAGAGTGAGAGGGGACCTGATCCAGGTCTATAAATATTTGAGGTGTGGGGGGGGCAAAGTGGTGAGGCCAGGCTCTTTTCAGCAATGTGTGGAGACAGGACAAGGGGAAATGGGCAGAAACTGGAGCATAGGAAGTTCTTCATGAATGTGTGCAAGAACTTCTTTACAGTGAGGGTGACGGAGCACTGGAACAGGCTGCCCGGGGGGCTTGTGGAGTCTCCTTCTCTGGAGATATTCAAGACCTGCCTGGATGCTGAACTATGTGACCTGGTGTAGGGAGCCTGCTTTGGCAGGGGGTTGGACTCGATGATCTCTAGAGGTCCCTTCCAACCCCTACAATTCTGTGATTCTGTGATTTATCTCCAGAGCAGGGCTTGGATGCACGACTGGGTACCGCAGGAACTGACTCTGTGTGTGTGTGTGTGTGTGTGTGTGTGTGTGTGTGCTTGGCCTTTTTCAAGTAAAGGGTCAGTTGCGTGTCTTGTGCAAGAACTCACTGGTTGCATGCTGCCTTGGTTTTTAGAATACACGCACTGCTGGTAGGCAGCAGCCCAGCTGATGTGTTGTCATTAGGTAAACTCTGGCAATTCAGTCATATACACAGAGCCCAGTCCAGCTTAGAGGCTAGGCTGCTCCTTCATGGTCTCTGACAAATAGGGTTTTTGTTTAAAAAATGGACCCACTCGCATATTCCTTTGGAGACAAGTCATGCAAAAATAGCTGTGGAATTAAAACTTGTGTACTGTTGCCAAAAATGTGTATACATGCTTTCTTGACCCTGTACCCTTGTTTGTTTTGTTTAGAAATGTTTCTTTTCTTCAAGTTAAATATCCTAGGATTATTTCCTGTTGTGTCAATTTCATTGTCAACATCTCATGTGAATAAGTTAGTCTGTTACTAAATTGTTGTTGCAAAGTACAATGAACTCCACTCGTAAACAGATGAGCATGCTTTATTAGGGGCTCACCTGCACATGGGTACGTGGTTTGGAGCAGCAGTGTCATACATAGTATGAAAGCAGACAAGTCAATATTTGGGAAATGATTCAAACAATTTAAACAAGAGAAAAAAAAATAATGTTGAAATGGATGTCATTACGTCTTCAGGTGTTTTTCTTTTTTACCCTTTGAAATGACTGTTCAGTGGGATGGTCTAGTATGCAAGTGATGTTCCAGTACGTGCTACTAGATTGACTGTGATTTTTAGTTTTAAAAACAAGTTGCTTTTTGAAGCATTGGAGGGAAAGAATGAATATGCCTTCAGTTTATTTAACACCTCAATCTTTTAAGATATATTTCTTCATTTTTCAACTCCGCTTGTGTCAGAAGAGATGGAAATAGATGATCTTTGAGGTCCCTTCCAACTGAAGCCATTCTTTGATTCATTTTTTCCATCTGTTCATCTTGCTTCATCTTTGTTTTTGTTGGGTTTGCATGGGGTGTGCAAAGTGACATGCAAAGGCTTCTGGACACAGCATGTCTCAGAATGTGTTGCTATTCCTGCCTTTGTGCTCACACGTGTATTTTTATACATTTATGGATGCCTACAGATGTACACAGATTTGATTTGAGGTGTCTTTGAGATTTGAGGAAATGCCAAAAACTCATTCCTCACTAGAGGAACTGTGGGAACTTCATAAAACGTGCCTCTTCACGTATGCCACAGTGATATTTCAGTTCATGATGCATCAAAGCCATCGCACCTCATAGCAGGCCTTGCCTTGAATGTGTAGTTCTTTGTGCTAGAGCTGTGAGTTTCTCTCCTCCCTCCTTCCCTTTGCAGGACAGCTTCAAGTAAGTGTCAATCCTACCACATGTACAATAAGGCTCAGTCTCATTGAGCCGAGAACATTCATTGCTTCTAAAAATCACTCCGTGCTTTACAAGGATAAGTGAAAAGATGTCCAAGCAGTGAATTTATTAAGATTTTCTCTTTTTGCCTAGCAGTTTCCTACAGCTGCTAGATCATCATTGGTTTGAAATCCTGGCTGGTATAGCATCGTTACAGAAAGAGAACTATGCTGGGAGGAAATGTGTTTGGTTGTATAGCACTTGACTGTATAATATTAATCTGCATATCTGAGGGTGCTGTTGAACAGCCATGTGAGTCCAGATGCCTGAGAGGTTTTTCTAGTGTCAGTTCTTGCCAGGGCTGAGCAACGGCTCTTACCCCTGTTTTGACCTGATGGTTCTCATGGGTGTTTGCTGGTGCAGGAGCTCCTGGGCTCAGCAGCTGCAGTGAAATATCCACTTTATTTTCCTAGTGTTCCCCTGGGGCTATCTTATAGGTACTGGTGAACCTTTCTAGCTTGGTCAGTGTATGTGTAAATGTTTTGCCTTCTGTTTTATCCTGTAAAACAGCTTTTAATTCTGGACTTCTTTTTTCTTTCCTCTTCTTGCTTTCAGAGCTTGCTAGTTAATGTTTTCTAAGTGATTAAATCTGGTATTGTTTAAATGTTTTAAAGTAGGAGTGCATATGCTTGCAATAGACATTTGAAAAATTAAAATAATAAATATTGAGAGGGTCATTTCTTTCAGACTGTGTATGTCTTTTTATGCGTGCACAACAAATTACCTCTTATTCCCCATCTGCTGCAGCTAATAGCACAAAACTAATGTAAAATGATCACTGCTATTGACTGTAAAATTTATCAGACTTAAGTTGGGCTTGAAGAAAAACTTAACATATTAGTAGGCTGTGTTTTGGGAACCACCTGATCCTCTGAATCCCAGTGGGGTGAGATCTGGTTTTGTCATTAAGGCTTTGGGTTGGGATTTAGGAGTTCTGAGCTCGATTTTTGGCTTTGCTACAAAACTCATGTTCACAAGAGAAAGTCATTTAGGAAGTGCTTTGTCACCTTAACAAATGTGAAAGAGAATATTGGAAACTTCCGGGTGAACATTAACATTAGGGAATGTCAGTGCTTCAGAACTTACAAAAAGGGTTGGGGTTTTATATTATTTTATTTTATTTTGTGAGGGGAGTTAATTTGAATTGCTTTTTCCTTCCTCCTTTTTATGTGGAAGTCTAAATAAAAGCAAAAACCAAAACCCTTCAGAAAAGGAGGAAAGTTTTATTTGAAGGCTTTTTTTTTTTTTCTTTCAAATTGACTTCTTTTGAAGTATTTTTTTAAAGCAGCAAATATAGGATTTACGGTTTCAATTGGCTGACCTGTATTTTGAGGATTATCTTAAGTTTATCATTTTTATTTTATAATTATGTTTCAGAACTATGAACCAATGGAAATCTGTCCTACAAAGTGGGAAAGCTCTCTTGTAGTTACCTTGAACACATGGCAAGTGCCTGTGATGACTACTAGTCACCTTTCCTTTTCACTGTAGCCTTTCTGCACTTTGCTTGGTGAGCAAAACAGTGTGCTTAGTCACATGATTGACCATATGGTAAAGATGAGGGCCTGAACCTCCAGAAAGAGTCCAGAGTCCTGCGGCTCTGAAAGTTCAGAGTCTCACAGCAGTTTACAGCAAGCAATCTGAAAATGCTGACTGTAGTTAAGTCTGATTGTTTTTTCAGTCTGAAAGGATGGTCTGGTTGACTTGAGAACCTCTGCTAACCCCTCGCTGGCATGTAACTTTCCCTGAGTGGTTGCCTGGATGGTCTGGTGATTCCATGCTGTCATGGCTGGAGAGACCCTTCCTGCTAGAGCTCAGTGTACCCTCAGCAAGGGTGGGTCAAACTGGAGTGAGGTTTGAGGAAAACCACACTTCACATAAGGACGCTATTTTTACCAGCTTATGTGGAATTAAAGAGTCTTTTAGGTTGGAAAAGACACTTAGAATCAAGTTCAACCATCAACCTAATACCAAGTCCACTGCTAATCCTTGTCCCTAAGCACCACATCTACACATCTCTTTAAGAGTTCCAGGAGCAGCGATACATATGTAGGATATTTTCTTATATGCACCTACAAGAATAGCTCTGTATCTAAGGTAGATCACATGAATTTTTTTTGCTTAAGATCTATGAATTTCTGATTCTGGAAGCAAGCACTAATATCGGCTACATTTCCATGTAAGATAGCAAAGAAAAATGGCTGATTCCTTCCTGTATGAAGCAATGATAGTGTGGAAACAGATGAGTTACCTGCAGATAGAATACAAGAATAAAATGTTTCCACTCCCGTGTATGGCAGCTCTTTTCCAAAATTAAAAAGAACATGGGTTGTCTATTTTCAGATGTTATGGGCCATAAACCCCAGCAGTGCCACTGACTGTAAGGAAGCTAAAAGGCTTAAATACAAGTTTCAACTTCTATTGCCCCATATCAAGACATGGTGAATCAGTAGGCTGAGACCACAATTGCTGTTGAGATGCACAGTCATCTTATCTTTTGCAGGATTTGCTGTGATGTGAGTTATGTTTCAGCTTGGTCTAAGTATTTTAATCTATCCCCAAGTATTTCTCTAATTTATTAGTGGACTGCAGTGCTCTCATCACCATGGTATCCTGACACCTTCCTTTATGAAGACTGCAAAGCTGAATGTTAATGAAATTTACATTTTTAATTCTCCCTTCTCCACGCTTATACATACAAAAATGGTTTGCAGAATCATTGGAGGGAACATACACAAGCACGAAATGGCATGGAGAAACAACCGAGATTGCTGTGTTGTTTTGTTTGTTTTTAATGTTCTTTCTTTCTGCTGTCATAGTGCAGCCTTCATTGGTTCAATACCTGCTCGTAGGTAGACACCAGAACACCAGATGGATTACGTACTTTACAGCACTAATGATAGTGCCTGATAATGTGTGCAAATCTCCCTTTCACTGATTGTTGAAGGCAGTTAAGAAATACTGAATACAGCTGTACATAATTGCGCTGCTTTTGAAACTAAACCAGCCTGTGAAATTTCTGTTCCTGGAAAATGGTCAAAATTAGTCAATAACAAAACAAAACAAACAACAAAAACCTGAACCCTTTGCATGTATTTAGTTAATGGTATATTGTGACATTCTGCTTCTTGGATGTGAGGCTTCCCTGCCAAGTCTATAGAAACTTAAAGGAAAAAAAGTGCTGCATAATGAGACTATAAAAAGGTGGTTTTGCTGCAGGTGTAGGAAGATGCTGATTTGACAACACTCAGTGCATATGCACTTGTTTGTTGGAAAGCATTTGTGTAAGCCTAAGCTTTTGTGTTTTTAGTATGTTGCAGGTATGTGATAGGAGGGTCCCTATGTCCATCCACTCTTATTCTTTCATATGTTTCTTTGAGTTACTAGAAGATCAACTTTTGAAGTCTTCTTTATCAGCTTATTAATTCCCACTTGGTTTTTTTTTGTCATTTTACAAATTTTTTGTTTTGAATGACTGAAGAAACCAAGACTAGTTTCATTAGGTTTTCCCTTCCCCCAGTCTTTCCTCCTGTTGAAACTTGCCAATCACCGTTAAAGCCTACACTGGGCTTTTCTGCAGCACAGGAGATATCATTAAGGCTTTAAACCCACTAATGAGGGAAATGTGCACTGCTTGAAGGCTCCTGCAATATTAACTACATCCAATTATGTTAGGTAAACGTATGAGTATAGTCAAAACAGGATGAAAGCATATCTTTCTATTCAGGCCAAAAGCAGTCTTCTGAGCCAATCTTTCATCAAATGTACATTGGCTATTTATTTACTGGTTTTGTGGCACTTTTCTTTACATTGCAAGTCCTAAGAGAAACAATACTTTTAGACAGGAAGGGCCTATCTATTCCCAGGGCTCTGCTCCTTAATTAAAGAACACATTTTATTGCTGGATGAAATGTGAAATCTTAATACGTTTTCCCAGTTAGATTCAGTATTGCTTTAGGCAACCTGGTCTTGTGGATGGCGACCACAAGATTCAAACTTGGATGATCTTTAAGATCTCTTCCAACATAAGTCATTCTGTGATTTTATGATTCCTTATCAAACCTTGTCTTACCGGGCTGCTGTGAGTCAGTGTAGTACCTCATATATGTGGAGATAGAACTTGTGCTTTTCTTGGTGGTCCTCCCTTTTGTTTTCTGATGATATCTTGATTTTGTTTTAAGGGCAGTTCAACTTGTCTTACTTCTCTGAGCACATTCTGGGAGGATTTTCTTTTTCCTTTAACTTACTCTGTCTTAACAGCACTGGTTTTGACAGTTCCTTATTTCTGACTTCTGGAACTATTATTTGTCAATAGCAGAATGGTTTTCTTTACTGTTTTCTCTCTTTTTCCTATTCTTGACATGTAGTATGTCATGTCCCTTAATTCCTACCTTTCCCAGTCTGCTTTTGTTAGGAAAAAGAATAATTAGTTTATTGCTTGTTTCGTAATTCACGCAGGCTCTGATTGCAACAGTCAGGTTGGCCTCCTTACATGTTTGAGCAGTCAGAATGTGGAGCTGGTACTTTGTTTTGTTTTCATGTCTTTATCCAGCTTTGGAGATAACTTAACTGCTCATCGGGAGAAAATCCCTTTAAGGCCTCTGATGGTAGTGGAACACATTCATGTCTCCGCAAATGACCTTTAACAGCACAGAAAACTCATTTCCATGTACCTACCCAGAAGCCAGAAAGTTTAGCACTGAGAATTGTATCAGATGTGACCTGGCAGTATATGATAGTTTGAATAGTTCCCATTTATCATGCCTCTGATCTGTGCAGCCTCACCAAGCATCCGCGTGTCAAAAGTGTCCAGCAGCAGAAGCCACAAGACTGGTGCTATAACAAGGTAGACTGTGACAGATATCTTCCCTTCAGCTTTTCTGCCCAGTCTCCAGCAACAAGTGCTGTGGTAACTTCTAGTGCCAGGGGATGCATCGGGCATCATTTCCCTTAATGGGTCCATTTGCTATGAATCAGCTCCCCACCATCCCCACTGTGGAACCCTTTCTATTATGTGAGCTGGTGGCTTTTTATTTTTCAAATCTTTTCATGGTTGAACTTTTTGTTTAGAATATAATAGGAATTATGTTTAGGGATGTGTGTGTGTGCAGGTGAAGTTCTTTCCTCTTCAGTGTGAGTAAATGTGATACATCTGGGCGTTACTATACTGATCCTTGGAAGTCTCTGCTTTTCATTTTAAGACTTTTGAAAGTAACTTTGTCATCTCAAAAAGAGCGGGATTAATTCTCTCTTCAGTCCTTCATTCAGATAGTTTAATCCATTTACGTGCCTTTACGCTTACTGTTGAACTTAAACATATGAAATGTTTTTGTCTCTTTCTTGTCTGCTTATTATTTTTTTCCTTTTTTATTTTCTTTATTTTATTTTATTGTCAGAAATTGTGGTGATATCCTTATCTAGCACAATGCTAACACATTTATTTTTTTTTAAGTATATTAGCTGGACTTCTGATTCCCACAGCAAGACCTATAAAATGGATCATGTGAACTTTGCTCATCTGGTTCAGCCCCCAAACAACACCATTTTAGTTTATTTATCATCATGGACTTTTTCAAAGCCATTTGGGCTGCTTAGCACTGAATCAGACAACGAGAGCTCACATGGACTCTCTACAAGCCCTGGGATAGTGGTAATCTCCAATGGATGGAGTAGTGAAGTCTTAAGTTGATGTAGCTATTTTTTCAGCAGTTCCCTCACCATAGCCTGGAAAGTTATCTTCTGATCTTTACAAAGTTACCTGGCGATTAACTCCAGTAGCCTTGGTCCAGGAAAACGATTTTGGTATGCTATGTATTGCTCTGCAAGAATAAAACCTCTATGGGAAATTACATTCAGAGACAATACACTCCTTACCGCTGTCGGTGTGTTGCAGCTATGAATCTTACGGATCAGAAGTAAAAAATGAGTTGGCAGGGATTATTTTAGTCTCTAGTGAGAATTCTTTGTTTATGTAACAACCACATATCTTGGCACCTTTTGTTGAAAGTAGTTGATAGCAAATAGTTGGCTGGGCTGAGCCTTCAAAAGGGAGCATGCAGCAGTGCGTTATGCAAGTGCCAGGGAAGCACTGGGCTGCTCACGGTGCTCCTGACCATGACCAAGGAAAGTTGCAGGGCACTTCCAAGTGCTGTGTCCTGATGCATCACTTTTTATTAGCTTTAAGTTCCCCATAATGAGCAGAAAAGAGAGGATGAGCATAAAATCAGTGATATGTCTTAGTGATACGTGGCTCACTCTATGCTCTCCAGCATAAGTGCTCGCTGCTTTCAACCCTGCTGGCCAGTTTCATGTTGATTCCACTCTTTGTGAAGGCTCGGTGATGGCACAGGGAAAGTTGGTTTAGGTGCACAAACACATGCAGCAACAGGTAATACACACAGATCAGGAAGCAGCTGTTCTGAAGCAAAATAAAAGGGTAGTTAGTTGTTGCTAATTATTTACTTCTACCAGTCTCTTCTCACTAGTGCTAAGCAATAGACAAGAAAATAACTGCCGTCTTTGCTAAAATAATGTGCAATTTTTCTACTTTTTATTTCACATCTGCTCTTGCACAAAGGATTTGGGGAAATAATTTGTAAAAACAAGAGCTATCTTGCACTGTTCTCCTCTGCCAGATTAGATGTAAGTTTGAGATGCATGAAATATTCTTTTTTTTCCCTTTCAAGGCAATTGCAAAAGACAGTTTCACCATTTCCTTTTCCATTTTCAGTATGCGCATTTAGATGAAGTTAAAACTGCATTCTTGCACTTTTTATGCAGCTTTCCTAAAATAATTCTGAATAATTTAACAATGTCTCAGAAGCATCCCAGTGTAACCAGTCACTGACCTTCACTCATGTTTTAATGTCGTCAGGTCTTAAACTGTATTTGATCAGTTCCAAAGAAGCTGGCTGTAGGAGAGGCAGAGGTGATATCTGTAATTAACATTGCTCGCCATGTTCCATTACAATGTTTACCTTCCAGAAATTTGTCAAACGTTAACTCTTTCAATTATTTTTTTCCCCATTTAGAGTGTTTTGCTCCGGATGATCTTGGCATTTTGGAGCAGAAGCCTAGGGAAAAGATAGGGCTTTGTAACCACTGTGGGGAAAAAATAAACACAATGTCCTTTTCTTTGACTTTGGCTTTGATCTCTCTGGTGTAAGGGCTGGATATAAAAAACACTCTGAAAATCTAACCAAACTGCTTAAGTTTATAAGCCCCTGAAGAATCTCAGTAAATATAGACTCAATAAAAATTATTAAAGACTGAGGAAACTCACTTGCAAGTATCGCTCTCTGGTGACATGGTTCTACAGATCAGTAACTTCTTCTACAAGTTGTTGTGTGAGCTGGATGTCTAAAGGTTGAGAACCCTGAGCTTGTGTCTGATTGAAATCAAGTGGAAGATTTTTTTTATACGTAACATTAAAAACTTTCAGAAATTTATCTTTTACTGACTTTTACAGTCGCAAAATCAAATAGAGATCCCATGGGGGAAAATAGTATAGCTAGAATTGGGCCCTTTTTTGTATATGCTTTGGAATACAAAGACCACACTGAGCCTAAGATTTTCGAGCCTTTTAATACTTTCTATTGTTGTTTTAATTTCTTTCTAATCTTACTCAACTGCAGGTTGAATACATAGCATAATATAGTAGCAGTGTTAATTAAAAAATAAATAAAGGAGGCTTTCTCTGAAAGTAATGTCTCCTATTTTATTATGCTACCTGAGATATTTGAGGTGGATGTGGGTGATATGGCAGTAGTGGTCAAACCTTCCCACCAATATTATGATATTTGTTGTCGTGTGACAGATGGCAGAAGAGGGGCACTCTGACAAAATGGTGTCTGATGTGGAAGTGTGTGTAAAGCAAAGGTGTGTCATTGAATTCCTCCATGTAGAAAAAAAGGTACTCACATAGACACTTGCTGAACATTTCTGGGGACCTAACAGTGGATGTGAGCACAGTGAAGTGGTGGGTGCTGCCTTTCAGCAGTGGCAGCAATGAGGTGAAAGACAAGCCATATTCTGGATGGCCTTGCACAGCTGTCACACCATGAAATTAAGAGTGTCTCCATCAGTTCATCTATTCAAATTGGTTCCATAGCTGTAACTGTGTACAGAGCTGAACTTCAGCTTCAGTGCACTGGAAATGACAGTGGCAGTGTTGGCATATTGCAAAGTTTATGCCAGGCGGGTCCCATAACCCACTCATGCTCACAGGAGCAAAGAGAACACTGTATGCAAGCTAATGAAGCAATACAAGATGAAGGTTTCCTGGATCACATTATTACTGGTGATGAGATGTGATGTCACCACAATGAACTGGACTCAAAACAGCAGTCCATGATGTGAATTACTCATCGAAGAAAAGGTTCAGGATGCAGCCCTCAGTGAGTAATGTGCACTGTCTTTTGGAAGAGGACAGGGATGATTCTTCTGAATTTTCTGGAACCTGCACAAACAATCAACTCTGACAGCTTGTCATGGAGTGACATTCCACCCCTTATTCTACATCACTACATCATGCTTAGTATATATATATGTATACAAATAAACAAAAATAAAAATGCA
The DNA here is from genome assembly GCF_039878825.1 of Excalfactoria chinensis. Lineage (NCBI taxonomy): Eukaryota > Metazoa > Chordata > Aves > Galliformes > Phasianidae > Excalfactoria > Excalfactoria chinensis. Next base: position 52,984,114 of record NC_092825.1, on the reverse strand, counting down.
TTACACACACAGGTCTATATTCATATATATACATAGAATTATTGACTGTACTCCCCCAACATCAAATTCCCTTGTGGTACACATTGAACATCCCCATCTTTCTGTATCACCCACCAAGTACATCCAAGTCCTTGTGCAAAAACAGTTCCACGGAGAGGTTTGTCCTTTCCAGAGGCTGGAAGGACCCAAACTGCTTTTCCCAACATGTTCTTTACATGTACTACAGGGACCTTATCTCCCTCTACAGTATGTAGGGGCCTGGATTGGGTAGAACCATCACAATTGACAGATCCTCTGGTGTTGACCAACCAGACGGCTTCTGCAAAATGCTTCTCCCAGTGCTTAAATGTTCCACTACCCATTGTTTTCAACAACCCATTGTATAGTTCAATTTTACCAGAAGCTGGTGCATGGTAGGGGATATGATAAATCCACTCAATGCCATGATCTTTGGCCCAAGTATTTATAAGGGAATTTTTGAAATGTGCCCCATTATCAGACTCAATTCTTTCTGGGGTGCCATGTTGCCACAGAACTTGTTTCTCAAGACCCAATATGGTGTTTTGGGCAGTAACATGGGGTACTGCATATGTTTCAAGCCATCCAGTTGTTGCCTCCACCATGGTAAGCACGTAATGCTTACCATTGCGAGATCGTGGGAAGGTGATATAATCAACCTTCCACTCCTCCCCATATCTATACTTTTGCCATTTCCCTTCCCCCCATAGAGTTTTCATCCTCTTGGATTCTGTAATTATGGCACATGTTTCACAGTCATGAATAACCTGTGCAATAGCGTCCATAGTTAGGTCCACCCCTTGGTCTCTAGCCCACCTTTATGTCATATCTCTTCCTTGATGGCCTGAGGTCTCATGGGCCCATCGACCTAGAAATAATTCACCCTTGTTCTGCCAGTCCAAGTCGATTTGAGCCACCTCAATTCTGGCAGCTTGATCTACCTGATGGTTGTTTTGTTGTTCTTCAGTAGCCCGACTCTTGGGCACGTGAGCATCCACATGGCACACCTTTACAACCTTATTCTTTATTCTTTCCACAGCCCAAATAAGTTTACCCTTCCATTGCCAGTTATTTTACTCCCACTGCTGTAACCACTCCCCATAAAGCATTTGCCACCATACATGAGTCAGTATAAAGATAAAGCACTGGTCACCTCTCCTGCTCAGCAACATCTAAGGTCAGCTTGACAGCCTTTACCTCTGCAAATTAGCTTGATTCTCCTTTTCCTTCACTGGCCTCTGCAACCTGTTGTGTGGGGCTCTACACAGCAGCTTTCCATTTGCGATGCTTCCCCACCATACAACACGATCCATCAGTGAACAGGGCATACTTCATTTTCTGGTAGTTCATTGTGCAGTGGGGCCTCTTTAGTCGTTGCCCACGTTCTCCACCAAAAGCTGTCACGGAGTTACCTAGATCAATCTATGTCCATGACAGGGGGGCAGTAGGCTTATGGGCCCCCTGACCAATGGGAAGTGAAAGAGAAAAGGGGAAGAGGTTGTAGTTTCCTTAGAAATAAATAGGAGGTATTACTTTCAGAGCAACCTACTTGTATTCCATTGCCCTTTATGTTTCTGGAGATTTTAATGAAGAAATGTGTGGAAAATAGAAATTTCTTTTTGTGACTGATTTAGGTGAGTCAGAAGTTGAAATAAAAGGGAAAGGTTGATTAGAATATTTTATAGCAGTTAAAGCTTTTAAGGAAAAGTTGCAGTTGTTTCAGTTTGCAAAGTAAGGTTATTTGGTTCCAAAACCATACATAACAAGAAATTTTGTTGGAACTTTTCTCCATTTTTCTTCCAAAAAACAAGGAAAAAACAAATTGGTTTTGCAGTATTTCCAGGTTCTCTCAATCATGCTCCTTTAAGCTTTTCTAACTGGCTTTAGTTTTATTTTGTTTAATGTAAGTAATGTAAGTTTTTGGAGCAAGCCCTCTTCTCTCAGTGCTGTTTGGCCTTGGCAGGTCAGTCATTCTCTGGATGCCCTGGCTGTTGGATGGCATGGCCTTGCTTTTTCCCTCTTCATTGGTCAAGTGGGACAGCTCTAATTTCCTCACTTCTTTCAGCTATTCCCTTGGCTCTTGTGGTGGCTTTTATATTATGTTGGCAAAACACAGTAAGTTTTGGCTGTAAGATCTTAGGCTGGCCTCAGGGTTAAGATTTATTTTAAGGGAAAGTTTTACCAGGGTTTCAGGCATGTTGTAGAGAGCTATTTTTTCAGTTTCAAGGTCCCCTTAATTTATCCAGTTATTGGATGCTGGGGGGATTCAGCACTGATCTCAGATGTGGGAGAAGCAGCTGTACTGATAGCGAACCAGTTCTTGTGCTGTGGGAGCACATGCTGCATTGGCCAATATTGATGACTGGAGACTACAGACCTATCTCTTCCCCTTCTCTCACACCACTCTGTAAAGATGTGCTTGGAAGTATAAGGACTGATATCAAGCAGAAGTATTGGGCTTATATATTATGTTTGCAGTGTGGCAATATCACTGATACATGGGCTTCTGGAAAACAAGTTCTCTCTCCCGCTGTGCATAGGAAGAACCTGTCTTGCTCTCAGCAGGTAGGACTATGGCAAATGCTATGCAAGTTGCCTGTTGTTTTTCTATATGCACCCATCTATTCTGGGGTTACTACACAGCAAAAGGTTGCAGGTGTGCAGTGGAAGAAACCCCCTGAAGGCTGCGCTGGAGATAGACAGATAGTTTTGCTGGAAAGGGATTGGTGATCTCTGGGGTGGGGGGCTCCAATCTGTTGAGTTTTTTGGTTGGTTAGTTTGGTTTCTGTTTGCTTGCTCATTTTGTCTTGTCCTAGCCCTCTTAAGGTAACAAGGTATGGTGTTATGCTTTATGTTTCTTAGTCCATGCTGCTTGCCATTACAGCATAATATGTTTGAGAATGTGAAAGTAGCTGATACAGTTAATTTGTTTTGAACGGGGTACTTGTGGATACTCAGAGGAGCATTTTAACTGCTCTCCTTGAAGAAATCCAACAAGAACAATATGAGGAACAATCTGGTTACAGGTTGTTTGTGAAGTGAGGCTGCTGTAGTGAAATCGGGAGCTCGAGGGAACTCATGATAATACTATAAGTCCTGTAATATTATCTGTACGCAATAGGACTTTATTATTGTTGAAATTATCTTCTGACAAACACTTAATTCTTGTGTTTAAATTAATTTGAGTGTCAAATGAACAAATGCTCTTTCCAACCAGCAGGCTTTGACATGCTTTGATAAATTAGGATTTTTTTCTTTTTTCACTTGATTGAAACCAAACAAATAATCACAAATGTGAAATCTTGGAAAATAAAATCCTGAAAGTGGGCTGCACAACTACTTACCAAGTTTTATAGCCCATTTTTTCTTGAGGGACAAATAAATGAGGAACTAAAACAGCTACTGCTATCAGGAAAACACATTAGTGTTTTGACAGATAGATGTGGAGATCTTAATATACAAAGTTTGTTTTTCTCCCTGATGTGTAAATATTCACTTAATGTAATTAGAAACAATTGTGAAGTGGCAGGCAGGGAATTCAAATTCTTCAGTTAAGCGGATATTGCAAATGTGATTTGTTGACAGCTTGTCGTGCTGCCATCACTGCTGACCTGGAGTTCTCTTTCTGAACAATTTTTCAAAGGAAAACTAACATAAAAAGAATCATATTGGGCCAGAGAGTGCTCTGCCTGACTTGCAGCAGATGCTCAGAGAAAAGAGCACAAGAACGCAGCAAGTGCAGAGTGGTATTTCCTTTAGCACAGCCCACTAACTTCAACTGTCAGTGGCTTTTGGATTCACAGAGCTGTAGGTTGCAACCATGCTTTTACTTTTTACTAGTCCTTTTTTTCCAGTAGTTTGATTTAAGTAGCATCTTGAACTCATTCGCATTTTTTAAAGCCATGAAGAGCCTTTGCAAGCAACCTTTTATTCACCTTGTTTGACGTTGTGTTCAGTTTTTCATTTTGACATCAGGGAAAAAAAGGTGGAATACTTTTCTCGGGATTTGTTTTGCACATATTGGACATACTGGTCTGAAGAACTGACTCCAAATATTCTGGTTTGAATTAGGTAAATGAGGCTGAAGTGCATTTTGCCTATCAGGATGTTGCATTATAGGAAATATGAAAATAGGCAACAATTTGTAGATGCTATCTAGAAATTTAGAACACTGATAGAAACCCTTTCAAAGGACAGTCAGATTTTAAACATACTTTACTGATTATCTGTGTATTTTTTAGTGTTTCTCAGTGCTCAGAGATTTTAAGCTGGACTGCCCTGTTTATAATTTTACTTCATATTATAACCTTTGAATGAAAGAATGCAAACCAAAATATTCAATAAAATGTAAAATACATTAAAATTGACATTTTTAATACATACTCTGCTCTGAAGAAAATCTTTGCGTACAAATAATAGTTTTACTGTGAGCTGCTGGTGTAGGTCTCCCCTTCACCTGGCTAGCTTGACTCTGATAGCAGTCAGAAAGTCTTAAGCATTTAGCTGTCACTCAAGGAGCTTTGAAAACATAGATCTTTAAAACCCTTGCTCAGCCGTACGTAATGCTGGGAAGTGCCTTGAACCCCTTGGGGCTGGCAATTTCAACTAAGGTTTCTCAGGCCCCTGCAATTCTTTTTCTCTGACCAGAATAACTTTGGTGCACTTTGAGATCAATCTTGTGTCCAGCATGGGTGACCTGTGAATATGATGAATCAAGAGGAGCTGAACCTCACAGGCATGCTTTGAAACTGCCTGTATTTTGGGCTCTGAAAAAAGTATAGCAACAGTAAACATTTCTCTTTGAGTTACAAGAGAAGGTGATGATGCTTGGCCCCTTTTACACAGTCCCCAGTGACAAGGACAGCTGCCCAGAGTGCAAGAAAAAGGCTTTCATGCTTTTCTCTGCTGGAAGTCATGTCATGGCGCTCATCTCATCTCTCTGGGAAGTGCTCTACCTAGCAGCTCTTGGGGAAGATGCACTTGCAGCCTTCTATATGTAAGTAATTCTGTTTTTTCCCATGCAGTCCATGGTAGAGAAGTCAGAGAATCACTCCAGCCTAATAGGGCAGTCATCTGATTCAGGGAGGCTGAAGTTTCAGATACTGCTTCAAAATATTGCTGATTGCAGAGGCCAAGGTTTCAGATAAGCTGCAGAATATTACTTGCGTTTCTTTATTTAACGATAGTGTATATGTAAACAGACCTTGGAGAACTGGGACTGAAGCACGAGGAGTGAATGCTCTAATTTCAGTCTCAGTTTACTCCTAACTATTCTTTGGAAAGGACAGGAGGATTTAGGAGCATTTCTCCCCTGACATTCCACTTGACTGTATTCCTGCTGTGATGGTTTATTCATTCTTAATTTTCCTTATTTCTTTACCTTTCTTCCTATGGGTGTCATCAGTAATTTCTTTGTACATGAGTGATTGAAAACCCAGAGATATAGCTGAAACAAAAGTTACTGGGAGCTACTTTTCTCCCAGTTTACCTTACAATCTATAAAAAAAAACAACCTTTTGATCCTCAACCTTTCCTTTAGGTAAAGTCTGCAAAAACAGAGAGGCTTTTATTAGTATTATGACTTTATACAACACTAAATAGTCTAGTTTCATCAGCTGGAAAATAGACTTAAACATTACATTTAAAAACTGTTTTAATACAGCAGAAGCTGAGTATAGAGTACAGGTTCTCTAGTACAACCAGAATGTGCTTATAGTACCAAAACATTTAATAAATTAAAAGTAAATGCTTTTTTTTTAGTTTGACTGTTTTGACCTCAGGTATCCAAACTGACCCCTATAAACAAACTGATGAAGGTGTGGACTTAATTTTGATCTTGTTTACACCTACAAATGAAATGATGTGTGACTTGCATGGGTCTAGGTCAGACTGTAGGAGGCCATATGTGTTTATTTTAGCATTTATGAATGGTTATGTTTACCTCATAGCAATGACTCGCTTTGGTTTCTATTGACAAAACCATGACTTAAGAGAATGTTTGCAAAGACAAGAACAGATGTTTCCAGGCATCTTGCCACAGAAGGGAAAAATGCCAGTATTTACTTGTAAACTGGTGTTGTCTGTGCCATTTTTCCAATGAGTAATGATGAACAGTAGCCATTAGTCAGTTGTTGAAAATCCTAACTCGACAACAAAGGAATGGACTCAGAGATTCTATTTTGTATAGTCGTGTCTGTACAGTAGAATGGAAGACAATTGCTGCCATCACTCCAACCAGTTCTAAGTTGTAACACTCTTTTGAAGTCACTTAATGACCAAAGAGAACCTAAAAGCCTAATAAAATGCATAGTACATGGATATTTTCTGTCCTCCAGAAGTGTGTTGGTTGCAAATTAAACTACAAACTTTTACTAGACACTTTAATGAAATTGCAAAGCAACACTGACTTTTTGGAGTTAGTTTGGTGATCTTTTTTTCCTTCTTCAACCGTGAGATGACCTTCTAAATCACAGGTACTAAACTCAGACTAGTTTTACACGGACTTTTATAAGGGAAAATACTGCAGTAGACTTTCAGTGGAGTTAATGATGGTTTCAGGCAGCTTTTGGGGTGAAAAAGTGTTTGCTCACTGCTTTTTTGGGCAAGAAGGGACTGGCTGCTCCAAACAGAGCAGAGGGCTGGGAGGGATGCAGCAGTCTCTTCCGTTGGGGCACGGGGCTCAATGGCCTTTGCACTCTGTGAAGGCTGTGATCTGTGTGTGAAGAGTGGAGGTTGTTCTCCAGCTATGGGAAAATCTGATGTGTGAAAAGTTAGGCATGTCTATTTCCTCTGTGTAAGAATGAACCTGATAGATGTAACAAGTAATGAATTAGGGTGTATGACATAAAACAACTTGTTTTGTGTAATAGCGTGTATCACTGTACTCTCCTGGTGCAGGTGGAACACAGTATGTTTTATAATATCATGAATGCAGGGAGAGCTGAGTATGGCTTTCCTCTTACAAATCACCTAGAAAATTCAAACAAATACAGAGGCATCCTCTGCAGACTTATTTTCATGGTGCATTTACTGCAGACCTAGTAAAAGGGTGAGCTCTCTGATCCCTTTTTTATTTCCTTGGAGTGATTTTGCTTTTATTTTTTTAAGAGGAGGTACTATGTTGGTCATTAAATGTCATGCCACTGCCTGGATGAAATTCCATCTGAGCAGCTCAGGTGCTTATTGGTTCCACCTGCTGGCTGAACTGGTGGTGACCTGTCAATCAGCTGGCATAAGCTGGACTGAGGAAGTAATCATATGAAATGAATTCAGAAATAATTCCCGTCTGAGGGATGAGGATAGAAACTTGTCTTTTTGCTTTTAACCTTCTCTCTGATTTCTCATTAAATTAAATTTTAAAACATGGTTTCTTAAACAGGATAGCAACGCCTAATTATAGGTGTGCTTTTAATAAGATAAGGACAGCAATCTTTGAAAATTAAGAGATGAACAAATTAGTCCACACATGTGGCAGGCCTGTTTGCTGCTTATTCCTGTGTGTGGGCTCTGGAGCTCACCCAGGGAGAGAAAACTGAACCCTATTACTCCCTACAGCTATCACAGATATTGCATGGTAGGTCTGAGGGCTAGGAGAAGGACTACACCTTGTATTCAAAAAACATCCCAAAATTGTTCCAGAGAGGGAAATCGAGCAGATGGAGGATCTACAGCTGGACATTACCCCAGATACTGCAATGCCACGAACAAAGGTTGAAAGTGAGAGGAGCAAATGGCTTTTGTCAGCATGGGTTGTGGGGTTGTTATTGGGTATAGCGTTTGTGATTCCATTTACAGATGGACTCTGCAAAGCCTACAGGGCTAGAAGAAAGCTGAATACTTGTACTAAGGCAAAAGGTGTTTGTTAGGTATGAGTGATGCTGAAATTACTCTTGGATTTGCTGTTAGGATTTGGAATTTTAAGTGCTCTAGAGCTTAGTTTCTTGTCTGAATCTCACCTGGATTTCAGTGCTGAAGATGACTTCCAGCAGAAGTAAATCATCTTCTATTGGTTCTGAATATGGGAGCAGTAAATTGTGATTAAGTTTCTGAGATCCAATTTCACAGTTTCATTTCTTGCTGTGTTGTCTGTGCCTGTGGAGCAGATGAGCAACTGGTTCTGTAGACGTGAATGGTCTATATGGACTTTGTAGCTTGTAGGTTCTTAATGGTCTTCAGTGATGCTTTTTAGGTCCTTTGAAGATTCATCTCTTTGGGGTATCTTAAGAGTGCATGGCTGTGTTCTGCTGGTTGCAAAGTTTCACGAGGGAAGATTTCTGAGGGAATTTTGTGGTGATACTGTGATGCTACCCTTCCTGCTGCTTCAGACAGCCCTAACCTTTAGGTGATAAACTCAGGAAACAAAAGAAAATCATTTTTGAATCGCAAAAGACTGTAGTAATAAACCCGAAAAAAAACGGGATATTAGTACATGAGTAGGTCCTACAGATGTCCATATTGATGCACTTCTTATCAGGGTTCTGTCCTGTATTGATTAGTCTCCCCCAGACACAGTCTGGGCACAGTTCAAGAGATTAACATGCATAGCTACCAATAAGCAGTTTAGATACGGCCATTCTCTTCAGGAAAGCGATTTAACCTTGGGGACAGGAGGTGTGTTGTACCACTTGGCCTCAGAGCCAAAGAGTTGCTGGCTTGAATTATTTAGTAATACACAGCAAGCCAAATTGACTCGGGGACGTACAAGCCAATAACTGTGTCTGAAGGGTCAGCCTAAGGAACAGCTTAATGGGGAGGGAATTCTTGCATCAATTACAAGGATGCTGCTCATCTACAAACATTTGGTTTCTGTTTTAAAAGTGCTGGTCTTTCAAGGATGTTTGAAAGCAAATTCCTGCAATTATTTATTTATTTATTTTTGTTTTGTTTTGTTTTGTTATTCCTTATAGCATGTCTGTGATCGTGGGATCTCAGTAGCACAGTGTGGGTGTGCTGCAGCAGTTTACCATGATGCCAGTTGTCTTCATGCAGCATTACTGTACTGCGGTCAAAAGTGGTTGATTACACAGGAGAAGGATTCACAAAGCAGTTGTTGGGTGTTTAGATAATGCCAGATGGAATATGAGCCTGATTGCATTTGACTTACAAGCAATTTCCTCCACCACCTTAAAAACAAAATCTACCCCTGAAAATATTATAGCTACCTTCCATGGTAATATGTTTTAGTGAATTTTGTAGGATCAGGAATTGTAACAAACAGCTGGTACTTTGTCTATTTGGAGCGAGATAATACTTGCATCTTTCACTAAGATACATCAAGATCATTGTCATATCAAATTCATTTTCATTCCTGCTCCAAGAATCCACAAAGCAAGTTATGCAATTATGAAAAAAAAAAATGTTTGCAGAAATTACAAGAAAAACCTGATAAATGAAATCTGCTATCCACTGTCAGTCACACTGATGCTATTCCAATAAACACAAACATGTATTTGAGCACCCAATTTAAAAAGACAGAGTAAAGTAATTTATGGCCAGAATTGTGTTTCTTTCCTTGCAGTGTCTAAATATGTATAATGCTATACACACCAAAAATGTGCTAAGTGAGCATTGCTGACATGAAGTGGAGTGCTAAAAAGGCAATGGTATGGTTAGTGTCATAGTTATAACATTTTATTAACAGGCTTCCTGTTCTGTAACAGATCCCCTTTTTGTGAATGCACTGTATACAGTCTTCATGCCATGGTGAGCAGTTTTTAGGGGGGACTGTTTGGTTTTAGGAGGGGGCTTTGCTTTCAAGTCAAACACAGTCAGGTTTATGTCTCATCTGTTATTATCTAAGTGGAGCTTTGTCTTCCAGAGGAGTTTTGTCTTATAAAATACACAGATTGGGCAGCCTTCAGTTCAGAAGTGGATGCAAAATACTTTTCCAAGTGTTGCTCTCTAATTTTTTTTTTTTTTCTTTCCTTTTTCCTTTTTACTTTCCTGCATACAACTCAAATCTTGTTTGGAAGACTTATCAATCATTTCTTTGAGGGAACTGCTGTTCCGTTCTTTCACTTTTATTTCCTGAGCAATTCAGAAATGTTGATGTATCAGTAGCAGTTCAGAAGAGGTGATGTGGTATCTCCACTTCATAAATCAGGAGCGAGGCTGATGACTGAAGCACAGGTCTAAAAGTGTTTGCTAATTTGGGGACCCAATCTGATGATCTAATTTCTGGGACCAGTATGTTTTGTGTGATCAAAGCATATTCTCTTTTTTATTTCAGTTGCATCAGTAAGAGCTCAGTGGCTCTGTAGTCTGGGCTTCTGAACTTGAAGCTAAAGACCAAAGAAACAAGGAATGCTTATTTGGTGACCATCTGAGCTAATATTTAGCATGAAAATCTTCCCTAACATTGCACAGGAAGTGTGGAGCAGAAACTTGTGTCTGGTACTTTCTCCAAGTGTGATGCTCATTTCCACAATCTCTCTCTTCTACCTTTACTTCAAATATAAGTAACAAGTGAGACAGAACTCCAGTGAATGATGGTCTCTCTAGTTGCACCTCTGATCCTTGAAGTAGATACCTACTAACAAGTTAGAGAACAGATAATTTATTTAAATGGGATGCTCAGAGAAAAGAGTCCAAACTACTTGAGCTTTGACAGCCTGTCCAGATTTTCCTTCTTATCACATGAAATAATATGGGCTGTGTATATGTTAGAAAGGTACCCATATTTTACCTCAGAGTGGTCATCTCATGTGAATACCTGGCTCTATGTCTTTATTTAGCTTCAGATCCCATTGTGTACTCTTCCCCTTGAAAGCAGCTGATCTTTGCTCCAAACTGATCAGCTCAGAGGCTTTCCTTGACTGCACAGGGTGGTGTTACTGAGTATTTTAAAACGATCACATTAGAACTGCTTACAATATAAAATGAACTTCTGCATTTTAAAAGCTTGTGCAACGTGGTGAGATTCCTGGCAAGCGTAAAGAAAAAAGGTGTTAAGGAGAGCTGGCAACTTCTTAAAGAAGATATTAAGTACAAACTCTTCCAATATGGAGGAAAGTTAAGGATGTGCAGTAGAAGACCACTGTAGCTAAATCATGAACGTTTCACTGCCCCTACAGGGAAAAAAAGGGGTTTTATAAAGTGGAAAATAGGCCTGGTTTCCAAGAACAAGGCTAAAAGAAGAGCGTGTAGGGACAATAAAATTAAAAGGTATTCAGGTGTGTAATGGTTGTAAGAACTCATTCTTTATGTACATTAGTAACAAAGTAAAGACTCAGAAAAGTGTCAAGAGTGTGAAAGGAATCAGTGGATAATGTTAGGAATGCCAACATATACTTTTTGTTGGTTTGTGTCTTTCCTGGGAAAGTACTGGGACTGCTGCTGCTGTTAACATGGGGCCTATACAACCACTGCTATCCTGGGCAGGTGCCATATCTCAAATGCACAAGTGAGTGTCTTTTTATAGCATGTTGTCTACACTGTGACGTATGCCTCTCATCCGTACCCACCAGTTTTAGAACAATTAGTCTGGAGGAGTTGGCTGTGCAATACAATAAATACTGATTGAAGATGAGTTGGGAAGGGTTTAGGAACAGTCCACTGTTAGAATGGAGGCATGCGTCAGGGTGATCCCAGAGGCAGGCACTTTGCAAGTGCTGGTCAGTACATTTCTTAATGGTTTAGATGGTGGCAGCATTGAGCATGATAGCATTATATAGAAGGTACTGAGCTGGGAAGGGTGAAAGGCACTGAAAGAAACAGCAACAACTCAAAGTGATCTTGATCAGTCAGAAGTAATCATAAAAAGAATAGCCATAGTTCAACATATATTAGTTTTAGGAGTAACCAGCTTCAATGATACAGGTTGAGGAATAATTCCTGGGTAGCAGTTACTCAGAAAAAAAGTCTGACAGTTGCACTGAACCATAAGCCAGGACATGAGTCAACAGGGTCATGCTGTGGTGCGTAGCATTCTGGGGTGAATAAGGAGGAACACAACCTGCAGTACATGGCATGAATAACCTGTTTGCTATGCCTGTTCATGATAACAAAAATACTACAGACTGTATAGGAAGAGAGCTGGTGCTGCCTTGGTGAGAGTAGGCCAGAACTGCGGCGGTTTGCCTGGGGAGGTTATTGAATCTTGATTTTGGGATGTCTTCAAGAACAAGTAGGAAAATCACTTCGAAAATAATAGAAGTTTTTGGAGATTTTTCTGAAAGGCCTTTTCCAGATGTAATTATGTTGTTTTCTGGCATGCTTCCTCTCTTAAAATAAATAAATAAATAAATATCATCTTACTTCTTGGTGTATCACTGTTCTGTGTGAAGGGGTTTCTTAAAATTTAGCAAATCCATAGTAGCTATCTCAGTACAGATCTTAATGGGATGATGCTTTAAGCTGCTAATATGTATGACCAAGTTCTGAAGCAGTAAAAACCCCAAGTCAGAACATCTTCATTCGGCAACACTCTGTGAGAGTTCCGTACAGACAGAGTAAGAACTGAAACTTGCTTTCTAATCAACATATTTTCAGAAGACTTTGAAAATGCATGTAACAGTCTGACATACCAGCTGTCACCAGAAATCGTGTCCCCCACCAACACCCGCGTGCAGTATGTTGGCACTCATGTCACACAGAGAAGGAGTGTTGACAGGTCCTCTCGCTAGTCACCTTAGAAAGGGAGAAAAGAAATCAGGGTTCAGCAAAGGAGAGCTGGCAATCACAGGAGAACATCAGAAGCGACAGAACCAGAACAGCCTGAGTAAGGAGCTGATGGACTGACCCAGGGCTTTTACAAGCCCAGGAAGAAAAGCAGACAACAAGAGGGAAATGTTCTGTATCTTCATCCATGTCTACCTTGGTGTTTGGTTCTGATTTGAACCCCTGTCATTCTGGAACAGCAATGCAATACCACTTATGGCCAGTCTTACCAAATTCTAGAGCCTCCAGTGGCTTTACTTGCCTTTGTGTTAAAACTGAATCATTTTTTATTTTGACTTAGAAGCCGAACTTAATTTCCAAGCCGATGCTTGACAGCATCCTTTGTCTTCGTGATGAGAGATGGAAGTATGTCCGGAGCCTGCTGACCCCAGCCTTCAGTGATGCCAAACTGAAAGAGGTAAGGCGTAGGCAGTGTCGCTTTCCTGATTCAGAAGGCATAGTTTTTTCTTTTGTGTAAGCATCTACTTGTATGGCTCCACATTAAGGATAGGTTAAAAATTCTGTTGCTTTTCAGTTTACTTAGATTTTAATAGCATGTCCAGTAGAGAGCGTACAATGTGGTCCATGTCATAGACTGGTGTAAATCAGAATAGTTCATCTGAGGAGATGATCCTTTTTCTTTCTCTGTATACACCATTTAAAAGTGTAGCAAAGTAAAAAAAATACAAATAAAAAAAATCTTACTCCAGCCCTTTTAGGAATGAGCTAGAGTACAGAAAAGGTTATTGCTCCCAACTGGAGCATAGCTTTTCATTATTTGCAGAGTCAGCAGCTCTCATGTTAACATGGGAACCGCTGTCAGTCTATTTTCATTTCTCCATCTCCTTCCCCCCACCTTCTTTTATTCTTTAATCCTTTCATATAATAAAATAAGTCACTGGAACAGAATGTCATTGCCAGATAAATACCTCTGACTGAAAATAATGTCTCCACGTTGACCTGATGCTAATTTCCTATAAATGTCTCAGCATTTACTTAGCCACGAGAACCCATTACTCAGTAACAAAGTTCTATTCTGGTGACGCGATATCTCTTAATTAAATGCAGATAAATGATCGACTGGTTAAAGTCTTCTTTCAGAGGAAAAAACAACCAACAAACCACCACTTCTTCCTTTATGGATTTTATTCTGAAAGGGAGGCATGCCTCAATCCAGTGCCCAGTTCTTGGTTGTAAAATTTTCCACTGGGCAGACGCTTGTGTTGTTTTGACATGCCGCTGTCGAAATCCACAGTAACATCTAAATGTGTCTGGCTCTTTCGGCTCTATAGACAGCGGTCGCTTAGCAACGCCGGCTGTCACCTCCTTATTATGGTAAATTCTAATTGGCCGCAAGCCTGCTGGAGATGCTGATTAATCACAACTGACAATATCATTGGTTATGCACCTCGACATTTGCTCTGTCACCAGCTCCATAGTGGAATTTTATGGACACGAGGATTTTTAAATATTCAAGCGATTAGTCGCTAATGGTGTGGTGGGAGAGGAGAGTTTTGCATTTTCTGAGCTGAAATTAATCTGCCTTACTGCAGGTCATTGGCAAAGCACAGCTCCCAGCTTTGGCTCTTTGCTGGTGAACTGACAAAAGATAATGCTACCTCTGCCAGCACCAGCAGAGAGGTGAGGGTGAGCAGGCTGAGACCCCGCGTGTCTTGCTTTGGGGCCAGGTAGATACAGGTCTACAGGGTTTGACTCAATGAAACTGAGGTGGGAAAAGTCACATTGCTCACTTCACAATGCTTTGTGGTGCACCTGCAATGACAGAGGAGGTGCTGGTAGAAGGTAAAATAGTGGGCCACTTCGCACCTTATACCCAGGTATATGCATGCAAAAATTGCAATCTTTTTTTTTTTACTTGATGGTCAGCTTTTCCTGTTCTACCTCTTCCAAACTTTGTGTAAGGGGTGTAGGCTATAAGTTACCTGGAAATGCTGGTTTCTTCCTCCCAGTCTGCGCAAAGTAGGAAAACAAGGAGAGAGAAAAGTCTCTTTTAAAAAGGCCCAACTTTGTTTCACTGTCTCATTTCTTCACAAGAAGACTGTCCACAGAAATGCTGGCAAGAAGTCTATGATAGCTTAAAAACCTCTTTTGTATGGATGTATACCGCAGTTCTCTTTCAACACAAATAGATGGATAGTCCTTGGATCTGAAGTTAATGCAACATAACTCTTTACTCATACGCTTCTTGTGTTGTTTAATTTAGAAGCCATACCAACACTTCTCAAAGGAAATCAATGCTCATTAATTATGATCCCGCTATTTAACTCTCCCTTATTTAGTACTCTGCCAGAACATAAAGAAGCATGGAAATAGAAATACTGTGTTCCACTATTGGCCATACTAGAGAGTATTCAGGGTTATCTAGAAGGCATCCTGCTAATAATAAACTCTTCCTCTCTAACCCAGTGAATTATAAATGAGTTAGTTTTGTTATGAATTTATTGCATAAGAATTTTGGACTTCCTGTTTGATACTTATTTATAAACCCTGCTACATAAATACCTCATTTCTTCTCCTAGGATGCTGATTCCTTTGCCACTGAGATCTGAACTCTGAAAAAACAAACAAACAAAAAAACCCAAACAAACAACAACAACAAAAAAACAACAACAACAACAAAAAAAAAACCACACCACAATCTTCCTGTCTGTTCACCTGAATGTCTACCTTTCCTTTGTTCCTCTGTGCAAGTGCTCCAGCATCACTGGGGAGACCATATAACATCAGAGTAGCTCTGGAGCATGGTTTCCCCTGAGCGCTGCAACCCCTAGCTCTGCTATGAACATAGACTTGTCTGTCTGGACACTCTGAGAGAACTGGGAGCTATTAGCCTGTGACAGAACTATAAATGTTAACAACTCTGTACTCCCCAAAGCAATCCCTTCAGACGAAAGATGTGCAGAGAGCCAGAGTTGGGTACAGACTCCTGATATCTCCATTTCAGAAACACATGAATCTATAATGATGCCAAAAGATAGCTTCAGTACTAGCAATAGCAAGAAACTGATCACCTACTCTTGAGTTCTCCACCATGGGACAAAACCAAAGGCAGAGAGAATATGTTTTGCTAGGGTTTGACCTATAATACCCCACTGAGCTGATGTGGCTGGGGACAGAGATGTATTTTGTCCTTTTCTCTCCACAATAATGGTGTAGTGTCACTAAGAAGTTCAACTAAACATGAAAAATTTCACCTCGGTTTGGCAAAAGCTTCCAAGAACTGATTGTCAAATGAGGAAAGTTTGATCCCATGAATGTGCACAATTAGGAGCAATTAATTGAAACTAGAGGTTCTAGAGCCAGTGCAATGATTGCTGCTTGAATGTAGAGATGGATTTTCTAACCTTTTTCAAGAAGTTTCTAGCATCTTTTGCATTTGCTCTCTGTATCCTCAGTTTCTTACTTAAGAAGCTGTGCTCTGCTTTGCTGGTGTTTTCAAGTGTTCTCTCTTTTAAATTTTCTTTTTCAAATGAATATGCAGAGATTGATAAAGCACTCTACTGCATCTGGTTTGGTTCCAAGTAACACTGAATTCAACTACTGTAATGGTGAGCATAGTCAGATGACTTTTAGGTTTGATACTACAGTAAGATTTGGTAGTCTCATCCCATGTGAGATGCCACTGGGATTGGTAGCAGATGTGATATTAAGCACTTCACAGTGAGACCCTTAAGTAGTCTCTGTGCACCATTGCTATGGGAGCACTGAGAATGAGGAAAGATAGGAAGCAAGACATTTCACTTCCAGCCTTCATTTCACGGGCTGCCTTTGTTAGATCAGTAGAAGCTACTTAAATTCTTTGTACATGAAACATCTTTCATTTGTTAAATGGGAATATTACCAACCACTGAAAGTTGATCCAAGCTGTAATGCATGGAATTTGTGAACATAGCTGGAGGTTTTAAAGTAAAATACGAAGTTCCCTGTGTTCCTGTTGTGCTCTCCTCAGCTATTATGTACTGAAACAAGCTGGTATGTTAGTGATCTTGCTGTACTGATCTTGATTCCCTATTTAGTATTTCTTATTTCTCTTTTTTGCTGTGGTGCCTGTGATGATCCTGCAGTTCTGGACCCCTTGTCAGACTTGATAAATAGCTTTGCTCTCTTTTACAGCCAACACCAGCAGAAAACCTATTGATTTTTATTTATTCTGATGGTGCTGCAGTACTCTTGTCATCTCCTATCAGTATGCTGGGTATCCTCTTCTCCATTAACTAACTATTAAAACAAAACAGAACACAAAAATTAGAGAAAAGAGCACAGCATAATGTAGCATTGTCCAAAATAACCTGTGAAGTGGAGTTTGTGTTCAGGCATTTTCCTTCAAATGAAGGGAGACACAAAGCAGAACTTGTGATAACATAACAGAACTGTGCAAGAAAATCCTCTAGTGTCACTCCAAGGTGTGTAGATCTTTCAGATCACACTAGGACAGGATCTGACAGTGCAGCCACAGAGGGTTCCTTGATTTTATCTTGCTATACTCTTAGACAGTGCTCAGAGGCTTTTGGAAGGGCCAGTGTTCCTATTAAGCAAAGCAGGTACACTCACCTTAGTTGAGGCAAATCACTGACTTAAGAGATGGTATGTGAAATGCGCCTAAACTTGGGCCACAACTCAAATGTTTGGTTGAGTTGCGTTCCGTGGTAAGATGTGCCCATAGATAGCAGGGCCCCACTGTGAGGTGTTTACAGAATCAAATATGGGTTGGAAGGGACCTCTTGAGATCATTCAAGTCCAACTTCCTCCTAAAGCATGTTCCCTATGGTAGGTTGCACAGACAAGCATCCGAGTGGATCTTGAATGTTGTCAGAGAAGGAGACTCCCTCTCTGTTGGAAATACACCTCTGTACTTTTCCTGGTTTTAGTTAGTGACTTGAAATGTGGTACAAAAGAAAGTCTTATGCTTGGGCTGTATCTTTTTATTCCTTTTTTCCCCTCCTTCTTCCCTTGTATTTTATCTCACATAGGACAAGGAGGCTGACATGACCTCACCATACTGTACTGAACCGTGCAGTCTCCAGTATGTCTGCCTACCGTGAATAAAAACCAGGCTTCTACCTTACAATTTTGGTGCTAATAATAAATGGAATGATAATAGTAAATACCAGGGACCACATCAAACTAGAGGAATGTGACTCTGATGCCTTTAAATAGTGCAAACATCCCCATGCACCATGCATATGCAGAATCGGAAGCTAATTGTTGTTATGTGCCAAATCGCGTATTGGCAGGATTAATGCAGCAAAGCCCCTGGCATCATGAAAACCTTAACCCCAAATGCTCTCTTTTGGCAAAAGAAAGAAATTTGGACCCTGGGTTACTCTTGCTATTAGATAACTGGCAGATCAAATATTTACAGGGACCATATTGTTTAGATTTTTCTTCATCCTGTTACTCTCAGCCAATCTGAACACAGAGCAGCTGGGGTTTGTTTACCCACCAAGATCTGAATCTCAGGCAGGTTAGGCAGCTTTTAGATTCTGACTGGCAAATGATAATGTATAGAAAGCTAGTGATACCCAAGGCAGTGCGGATCAACATGTCTGTTATTGTGCCGATTTCTAAAGTTTGGTGCAGTTCACCTCCCTCAATACTATTTTATTTTTCTTGATGATTGAACAAAGAGTTTAAAGTATTAAGATACTTGAGAATCTTTCAGACTGTGGTCTTTGTAGTTAGCAATCTTGGAAGAATTTCTGTCCCTCAGGAGAATAAAAGCCCAAACCTGGGATTCCTAAGTATATATCCTCTGTAGCTTTCATATGCAAAAAGTCTCTTAATATTACTCTCCTGTAATTCTAACAATAAATTAAATCAATGTGCCTCTCCCCCCATTTTCCTGGTTAGGTTTGCTAGTAAATGTATCTTATGGCTAGAAATGAATTGCAACAATATTTCGAAAGGCTGGTGGAATGTAGGAAGTTCAGACGAGCTGTGAGATGCCCTGGCCAGGAATACGTGCCCCGACCATGTCTGCCAGCTGTTGGAAAGCAATAGCAGCCAGCTGGGTGGTTTCAAGTCTGGTGATGTGCTGAAGAATAAAAGAGAAAATAAGGCAATAAAAGAAAAATCTGAAATGATTGCCATCTGTTTAGAAAACATCATACCTGTTAAAATATGGATTTTCATTTTGTTCTCCTTGACTGGTTCCATTCATTGGAAGGTCTGGACCCAGAGAATATAAAGCATCTCACCCTGGTTCAGTATGTTGAACAGAAATGTGTTAATTTTCTTGAACCGTTTGAGACAGAGCTCCCTACAGGGGACCTCCTTTAGAAAGCAAAAAGGGCAGAAAACTTTCACATAACATGGTGCACACCTTGCAGACACATACCAGCTGCTTTTACAGAATACTAATCTAGCTTCAAAATTCTTTTGTGAGACTCCTGTTGCACAGCCCAAATCAATCCAGTTTTGAACTGAAATAGCAACAACCTGCTCTGTCCTGTATAGGTATGAGACCTTGAGCTGCTAAACGCATTCTTAGCTGAGACTTCTGCCTTTGGAAAACACATTGGATGCTCCCACGTTGGCCTTTTGACTGTATATAGTCTTGCCCATGTGTTAGGATGGCAGTGTGCCTGCACACAAAGTGTTATGCCAGTTTCACAGAGGTAGAAGTGCCAAGCAAAATGGACTTGGCTGGGCAGCCTGCAGAGCTTTCGGATTGTGCTGAGAGGCTGCAGTAAGTCTTTTTTGGTAACAAGGATGTCAGAGTAGTAGGACAAGTGTGTTCTCATGTTTGTTGACATCCGTATGTTGAAGGAAGTTGCTCAGGAAGGAAAGATGGTTTGCTGTGCATATGTCTGCTAGTGCTTGGCATAACTGAAGCAAGATTGGGGTATTAAATTGTAGGAGGATCTCCCAGCAATCTGTGGAGAAAGAGGCATGGTGGATAGCACTGTTAGGGTAATGGCTGGATTTCTGCAATTCCCTAACACGAGGTAACAGTCAGCCCTCTTTCCCTGCTCCTCTTGAAGGTGTAATCAAGGCAAGTGGCTGATGCCTTACATATGTAAAGAGTTACAGAAAGACTTTAAGGAAATCTTGGTGGTTGCCCGTGTCTGGTTTCCATGAAGTACTAAAGAAGAGAATATTTAGCTGTTAGCTGTAGCCAGGCTGTGGGTTAGTCTACCTGACCATCATGTGTCAGCGACTGAAAGAACTGCTAGCTGAAAAAATTCACATCTACTTAGTGGCAGTTGTGACTCGAGGCAACCCTTTCCTCAGGTAACAGCTGTACTTTTCCCTCATGAAACTGCTGTGATATGCATGGTGTTTTCCCAGCGTATGCCTTAAATTCCTCAGACTGAGAGACAGAGGAATGGAACTGCTGGGCTTCTAGTCGTGATATCTTTATAAGACTTTCGAAGCATAGAAAACATTATTCTTGCTGAGCTGGAGTGTATGTTGCCTAAATATGATGTACTGTAAATATAGATCACTATGGATTATCAGATGGGACAGGGAATTGTTAAAAAAAAATAAGAGGAATAACTTTGCTTGATTGCTCTCTCAGTATACAGCCATGGATGGACAAGAATTAAAGGCTGGATAAGCATCAGGGCCTTTTGAGTTTAGGCTCCAAGCTGGAGAATGATTTTCCTATAATATATAGGTTTACTTCTAACAGGCAATCCCAGCATTTTCTCTTAGTCGTGCAAAAGTGCCTGACTGCACCTGTGGAAGAACCTGAGAGCTTTATGCTGTCTACTAGATATGACTAATTTAGAATAATTGATTTTTATATTATTTTTATTTTTCACAATTTTTAACAATATTCATAATAGAATGCATTCTTTTCTAGATGATACCACTAATAAACCGGGCCTGTGATGTCCTGCTGAGTAACTTGAAAGTCTATGCAGATTCTGGCAGAGCTTTTGATATCCAAAGGTACGTTCAGCATACCAGAAACCAATACTAGTTTTTTAAAAAAAAAGTCAGTATCAGAAATTCGGCAATTATTCTAAACATTCACTGACTGTGTGTGTAACAGAAGGGTTTTTTTTCTCTTGCTTTTATAAGTGGAGATCACAGAACAAAAGATGTGTGTGACAGATGCCTTTTTTTCCTTGGGGGGGAGACACTGCATGCTTTAAAAGTAATTTTGAGAAAGCATCTACAGTATTTCTATCTGCTGTTTAATGAAGTTTTAACATCTGGAAGCAGAAAGCACCAGTCCCTGTCCAGTCTGCTCTCTACTTTCTGCCAATAATGTACAAATACAGGAATTGACCTAGTATCAGTTCTTCTATTCTGTTACTTTCATGCTTTTTTTGTATGAGGTTTCTTGAGCGCTTAATCATTCTTGCCACATTCCTCCTAACTCTGTCTAATGGCGTGCTAGCCTTTTGTGAAACAATGAGATTGGTACTCCAGATGAGAATGCACCACTGATTTATAAAATGACATTTAATATTTTCCATACTGTGCTTTCTCCTATTTGTTATGCATTTTTGATCCTATTATCTTATTTTTTGTTGTGTGTTTTTTTTTTTTTTTTTTTTTTTTTCTGCAGGGATCTTCCCTGAGCTTCAATACTACCTACCCCCTTCTCTGAGCAGATACAGTTTTTTTAAGGCATCTGTATGATGTGTGCATAGTTCAAGTACATCCTTTCTGTTAGGCAGTTTTACCTACACATCACTTGCTTGGTTGATCAGCATCTTCTAAAGTTCCTCATGATTTCCTCCATCCTGGAGTAGTCCAAATAATTTTTTTTTTCATCTAAAGGAATGGATATTTAGCCACTTTTTATCCATCCCTTGCACAGTACATATGAATGTATGTATGCATGTGTCTGTGTGTGTACAAAGATCTCTTTATATTATACATCTAAGGAGTTACTATGAAACTTGGAGATACATTGCACTTACCACAGTGCTTTGATTAAAACTGACCTTTTTAGTCCTCATGGGTTTTTCCCTTTTTTGCATTTGTCCTTTTTCTTTGCCTGTTTTTCTAGCTATTGATCCATGATGGGGTTTCACCTCTCAAGAGGCACTTTTGTGAAGCAGAAATGCATGATGTGGACCATCTTAAAATATGATCTTCCAGTTGTTTTATCATGCTACCATTTCAGCCAGTCTGACATATATAGATGTGATTCTCTCTGCCTCTCTGCCTCAGGAGCTATTTTTTGGTTGTAGGTTCTCTATTTACAACCTCTCATCTTCTTTATGTTAGTTGTCTTTAGCCATTTTGTGTTTTGTCAGCTACTCAAAATACAATATTTAAGCTTTTTCAACAACTCTGTGAGATAAGTGATTGAAGAACTCTGAAACTGAAACTGTTTTATTGCAGAACTCCTCTTTTAATATTACCAAGTCCAATAGTACCATTTGTGTGTGTATAAAGGTTGAAAATCCAAAGTTCTTACTTAACTCTATAGCATTTTCTTTTTTTCTTCCACGACACTTCTTAGAATGGCTGTGGTCCGAGTATCATAGCGATATTCTGCTTCATGGTACATACATGGGACATACTGGGCCTCAGTCCTGCCCTTTTTTAATTCATCCGTGCTCAGGTTAAGACACCAGAAGAATGTGATATTATCTTTTTGTAGTAAAGAAGAACAGTCACAGAAAAATACAGCAAAACAGTCACTGCAAACAGATCAGAAGAATCAAATTGCAAGGATATTTCACATTCACAGTTCATCACTATGTATGCTAATGATCATTAGAAATAAAGCTAGATAAATGGTCAGATATATGGGAAAGATTCAGTACGTTCTGAAGTGTCAGTGACAAGGTCTACACATCACTTGTAGATCTTAAAGAGTTTGCTTCTTCTGAAGAAGAAGTATGGGTTTCATGGGATCTCAGTTCCTCTTGGTTTTGACCAGGATTTTGCATTAGAAGGGAGAAACCAATAACAAGAAAGAAATCCTTAATAGAAAGTTTTACTTAAGGACCTTTTCACTGAATCATAGAATCACCAAGGTTGGAAAAAACCTCCAAGATCACCTAGTCCAACTGTCTACCTTCCACCAAAATTTCCCTACTAAACCATGTCCTTCAGTACCACATCCATATATTTCTTGAACACCTCCAGGGATGGTGACACCACCGTCTCTGGGCAGCTTGTTCCATCGCCTACAAATCACTTTTGGAGACAAATTTTTTCCTAATATCCAACCCTAACCTCCCATCTCATCTTATCACTAGTTACCTGGGAGAAGAGGCTGACACCTTGCAACAACCTCCCTTCAGATAGCTGTAGAAAGCAGTAAGGTCTCTGTGGTCTCCTCTGAACCACCTCTTCTCCAGACTAAACAGTCCCAGTTCCCTTGTGCTTCACATCCCTCATCAGCTTCATTGCCCTTCTCTGGACACTCCAGAGTCTCAACATCTTTCTTATAGTAGTAAGGAGCCCCAGATTGAACACATGCAACCTGGCACTTGGTCTGTTGAACCTCATCCCATTGTCCTCAACACAGTAATCCAGCTAGTCCAGAAGTTGTGACTAACAGTTCAGACTGAAATGGTAGGAGATGTTTCTGCACTTTTAAGTGAGAAAGAAATTTTCTCTTTTGTAAGCTACAAATACTAGTTATGAAATTTTCACTATGTAGAAGTAGTGATTGCTATTAGTAAGTGCTGCCATTTGTCAGAATGATGGAAGCATCTTCCGTTGAAACACAAATCTAAAAACAAACAAAATCACAAGACTAAAATCAGTGTTGCGTGGTATTTTTAGGATCAAGATATTAATGGATATGTAAGTTATAGCGAATGGTTTCTTATTCTCAATGCAGGTGTTACAACTGCTTTACTTTGGATGTTGTTGGTAGCGTAGCTTTTGGCACTGAAGTGGACTCTCAGAAGAACCCTGATGACCCCTTTGTTAAGAACTGCAGAACTTTCTTTGAGATGTCTTTGTTTAAGCCTCTCCTTTTTCTAATCCGTAAGTATAGTCCACCTCTGTCCAATCCCTTATGGTTATTTTCTGAAAATCTTTCATGCAAAACAAGCTCAAGCAGGAGCAGGAAGGTATATTGCAGACTTATTTCAGGGGTGTTCAGAATTGAACCTGCAGCCCAAGTGTATCCTTTAGATTATCATAGTTTGATCTGTTTGATCTACAAGTCCTATCATGTTTAAAGTAACTTCCTCCAGAAACTGAGTCCCAAAAAGAAATGCTTCGTCTTGATTTGAGTGGAACATTTCTGGGACCTGTAGCCTATGGGCTATACTTCTATATTAAAACAGAGTAACTGTTACCTAATACATATTTTATAAATTATGTGTGGCCTTTGGAAGCCTGAGAACAAAGCTTTTGTAAACTCTCTTTACTTGGTAGAGTACTGAAATCCCACCCATAAGCAGCAGTGGACTGATAACCAAGAGTGAGGTAGATGAGCATAAACAGATAACATAAGTCCTCTAAATTCTTATTTAAATAAATAGAAGTAGCCTAGCTGATGGTCAAGTGCCAGCACAGGCTGTCTTTAAGAGAATCAATTTATTTTGACATGGGTAGATTGGGAATGCAAGAATAAGGTAGAAAATAATTTAGCTCCAGGCCTGGAACACTAGGGCAGTGAGAAGGGGCTGAAGGAGATGCAGTGTAATTAATATTGTTATTACAGTGTTGCTATCTAGACCTGCTCACAGTAGTGTCAGGTGGTGCAGTGGCAAAGTTTCCTGTGCCCATCTGATCCTACTGGTTTTACAGATTGCTCCTGTACTAGTAGCACATGAGCTGTTTCCTTCTGGAACTGTGTATCCAAAATGTCTCGGGGTTTAACCTAATGTTTAACCTGGTTGCAAAGTGGGATCTGTGACTAATTTCTGAAGGGAATGAGGATTGTTTCTAGTTTTTAACACTGTGTCTTCCATTAAAAATAATAATAATAATAAAATAATAAAATAATAATAATAATAATAATAATAAAACAACAACAACAAACCTCCAAACCCCTAAATCGGAAAACTGTGCTATGCTTTTGGTGATGGTGGGTTCCTGATGACCATCCTTGTGGTAACATTCTATCTTAAGAATCTTTGATATACTTTGAAAAGGAAAGGAAAACAGTAAACCAATGCCCAAGTACTGAAGAGGTGTAAATGGGAATGGCTACCACACAGCTGCATGGGTCAGTGCCATAATCTCCTAGGCTAAGTCAAGATCCCCCACATTCTGTGTGTAATTGTTTGAGTAAGCAAGGAAAATAATTTCTCC
The DNA here is from genome assembly GCF_039878825.1 of Excalfactoria chinensis. Lineage (NCBI taxonomy): Eukaryota > Metazoa > Chordata > Aves > Galliformes > Phasianidae > Excalfactoria > Excalfactoria chinensis. The sequence continues at coordinate 52,959,226 of NC_092825.1, read as the reverse complement.
CTTTGTTGTACTGGCTCTATGGCATCAGGAAACTGAACTGAAATCTGGAAGAGTTATGGAAGACTTGTAAGTCAGGGCGAGCTTGGTGGGCATCTGTTCAGCGGAGAAGTCACAGCCAAAATGGAAACTGTAAAAAGGATCTGCTGTACTGACATATAGGAGAGGAAGGGGGAGAAAGTGGAAAAAAACAGCTTTCACAAAAATAACGCATCCCAGTTGATGAGATTTGTAATATTAATGAAAGGAGGAGGGTATTACATGCTTTTACACTCTACTTCAGTGGTTGTTTTTTTTTTTCTTAAAAATCTCTTACAGTTTCTTTCCCGTCCATAATGATCCCATTGCTTCGGATTCTGCCAAACAAGAAGCAAAAGGAACTGAATGGATTTTTTATTCAAACTATAAAAAATGCAGTTGTCTTCAGAGACCAGCAAGATGCAGCTGAGGTAAGGCCATTTGTGTGACAAATTTATGGATAAACAAATGCTTTGAGGAAAAAGTGGAAGTGGCATGAGCCCCAGCTGAAAAAGGGAACTCAGTCTGTTTGAACATTCAAAGCAATTTAGTGAGGATTTTCTTCATTTTTAGCTTCATGTACCATCATCCAGGCTTAGTGCTGATGCAGAACTGTTAAGACATTACAAGAAAGGCTGCTTCTCTCAGTATTTCTGTTCAAATAAAGATGCAGAAAATGTTGCATCTGGGATGACTTTCCAACCCAGTTTCTGGATCCAGAAGGAAGGAGATTCATCTTGTAGATTTTTTTTTTCTCGTCTTAGTCAGGAGTCATTAAGCTTTCCTTAATAAAAAGAGAAAGGGGAGAGCCCCTACCAAATGATTCAATCCTGTCATTATCTAGCAGCCGATGAGGGTTTTATATAGTCTTGTGGCAGTTCCTACTACTTCTGAAGCTGGGAAAAGAGAACCTACATTTATGATTAAGAGCAGACATTTTGTATTGCGATGGCTAAAGATACGGATAGTAAATTCTACTTAGTATGTAAAATAATTGATGTGTATTAGTAACAAATCAGCCATTACCCATCCTTTTCATCTAGACAAAAGGCAGTTCTGATTTTTGTTGTGTGTTAATCACTGTTGTTTTATGAATTATCTGAAGGCGCAGACATTTTAATAAAGGTCTCTCCACTAATGATATATGAAATATTTTGAACATAAGTGTATGCTTCAATGTTGGAATATGAAAATTCTTGAGATCTTCTTTTCCTTTTTGGCCATTCTTTGCTGCAGGGTGCATGTAATTTGCTTAAAAAGAAGTTAATCACTTAATTATGGATGTGTAATGAGAAACAAAGAATCTAAAAGAGAATTCCATAGTAAACGTAACTGAGACAAGTGTTGCATATCAGTTGACTTGATATATGCCATAACATACCTATCAAGAAGCTTTTAATACTGAAATAAAAGAGATGGTTTTTTCCACTTTGAGATGAACAGCAATTCTGATGGGAATAACAGCACAAGTAAGGATGGATCGGATCATTCCAACTTCTTCTCACAGCTTAGCCCCACAGCTGTCACCTTCAGGAAAGTATAGATTTTAATTTACACAATGTTGTATCTAGGGCACATTTAAAAATCAAATTGACTTTCAAAAATATTACTGCTTTGTACTGTGTTGCGTGTTCTGCTCTTTTACTTTGACACTCCTTGTAGTGAATTCTCACGTATTTGTTGTGCTGTATCATCCTGTGCTTCCTATCTTTCATCCAGCTCATCTTCTCATCAAGTCCTTTCCTCCCACTAGCCTTTATGCCTTTTTCTCCACCCTTCTTTCCATCCAAAAGTTTGTATGTACTGCTAAGTAGTCATATATAATTCATGATTCAGAAACATGGGTGATACATGTAAGCTTGTTGCAGACACCTCATTTCTAGTGCAAAGATCCAGTGGGAGCTTTTAATAGCCCATTTATGGGACTGTACATATGAAGAGGTTTGAGTCAGATTTAGTTAATGTATTAACTACTGTGTGTCATGTATTAGTAGAATGTATTTCTGTGTCAGAGGCACTGAAAATGTCAGTCAGGGACTAAATTCTTGTTTATATTAGAGATGGTCATTCTCAAACTGCAGACTGCCCAGATAAAGGACAACGGGTGAGTTTGGTTAGAGTAGAAAGAAAAGAAAAATGAGGTTCTAGGGATGAGCAAGAGTCAGCATTCTCTCCATATGCAGTTTGTTTGCAGATCTCAGTGGTTGATGGAGCAGAGAGGTTTAAGACTGTGTTGGAAGGGATAATGTGAGGTGCAAAACTCTCAGTCACAGGATTTGAATTTTGGGTGTTGCTGTGTGGAGCCAGGAGTTGGACTTGATAATCCTTGTGGGTCTCTTCCAGGTCAGGATAACATATGACAGTAGTAGCCCAGTATCAGGACAGCGTGGAGGAAAGTACAAGGTCCATGTTTACCTCAACAGCATATGCAAAAGTCCACGACTGGCAGTGATCCCACCTGCTACTGGAATTCTGCCTAATTTGCAAAGTTGTCATATGGGAACGGTTTCAAGTGCTCAGAGTTAGTCAGGCTGTTAGGGCCAGCTTTCTGAGAGCACATTTAAATCCCCTACGCAGTTCAAGAATCATTAATGCCACTTTCAAAAGTGACTGGAAAGTTTGAAGCTTCCTTTATTTCCTCTCTTCACCAACTGCCATATTATCCGTTCTTGGAAGCTGAAGTTGGTGAAGCACAAGTTTTGTTACAAGAAAAGACAACTAATAATTTGACAAAGACTTAAAAATGATATGTGAAGTCGATCAAAATATATCTGCTGTCCAATTCAGTGCAGAAATGTAATCTGTAGAGATTAGGTGTCCCAGGTAGCCCTGCGGTTATGACGTAGGTATAGAATGATGAAAAATAGACACTGAAATCAGTAGCAGTTTTGACACTTAAGTTTGATGATCCCATGATATAACCAGTAGCTACTGGTTTCTTATGCTAATAATGGGGGCTGTAAGCAAAGTCTTACAGTCTCCCTGATCTACATTAGATCAATGGATATTCCTTAGATTGCCATATTTCTAGATGTTACGCTATGAGCATCTTTTACTCCTTGTTGACTATATTAACATTAAAAATGTTTTTGTTTTTATCTTCTGGGGCAAAAAAGAAAAAGCATTTGGAACAAACTGTAAAACAGTGAAAAGCTCCTTGAAAGTGCTTCAGCTGGAGCTTGTCTTCCTCTCATCTGCTGTGAAAATGAACAAAGAATAAAAAAAGGCCAAAAAATGATGTGACAGGCAAAGTCAGCTTGTTATCATCCATGTTCCATCAGTAAATGAAACAATACTTCTGAATGCCTAAAGATAATCCCACAGGCAGATAGTAATTTTACAGCCAGGTTTAGATCTAATAATATGCTTGCAGCTCGTATGAGATCTGTGATGTCACTTTCTCTCGTTCCATCGGTTAGTGCTGCAGATGTCATTTTAATTATATATTATATTTCTGTGGTCAGTCAAATAATTTCAGTCCTGGATATTCCACTCATTTGGATTATGTACAAAAACATTTAGTCATTGTACTTTAGAAATTTTAATATATTACATTTATTCATGGATTCAAATTATTGTAAAAGGCTTTTCACACTGTTTACAGGAGAGCAAATTCACCCTCAGAAGAGGCAGCACAAATTTAATGCACCACTTAACATCTACTTTAAAGACTCCAGTAGGATTTAAGGGTTCAAATATCTTACTCTGATTATCTGCCCTGGATTAAATCTTTCCCTCAGGCAAAATGTTTCCAGAAACAGGGTGGGTAGAATGTTTGTTTGTTTCAATAAGTGATAGTTTGATAGATGTTCATTTAATAATCTGATAGGCAAATCATTGTTCATGTATGTCTTTTTTTTTCTGTTAAGTTGTTGCTTGATTCTTAATGTGCCAGTCTGTTATAAATGATCTTATCTACATTAAGTCTTTCATGGTGCTCAAAATTACAACCCCTAACACTGTGGGATGAAAATGACCTCCCTCAACAGAAGAAAGGCCAGAATTTCATTTTTAACCCATAGGAATGATGTTGGGAACATAACAACTTAAGGATATTGCAAAGCATTGATTTTTGAGGATCACAGCAGATATGAAGGAAAATTCAGATTTCAAAGTATGCACCCCGTTATTAAGGAGAACTGGAGAATTCAAGGGCATCGCAACACATTCTTCCAGTGTCTCTTAATTTTTCCAGTCATAGTGTCTGCTGTGAATGCATAATACAAGGTCAGTGATCCATGATAGTGACCTTATGATGTTTCTGATGATGATCAGCTGTTTCTTAGCGGTCTCAAGCTGTTTTGAAATGAGAGGGCGATGAGGCACAGAGAAGTATCACCACAACTGTATTCATTGACATCTCAGTTGGCAGTTCAATCAATTTGACTGGATACCTATGGGCTGCCTGAATGCTTTTGTTGGATGTTTGGAGCGGACAAATGATGGTTGGACATTAGGAAATGGTTTCCTGAGAGTGGTCAGGTACTGGAACAGACTGCCCAGGGAAGTGGTGCAGTTACTGTCCCTGGAGGTGTTCAAGAAACATGTAGATGTTGTACTGAGGGATGTGGTTAGTGGGAACTATTGGTGGTAGATGAACAGTTGGACTGAATGATCTTCGAGGTCTTTTGCAACCTTGGTGATTCTATGATTCTGTGACAGGAAAAGTGTTGCCTTTGTGCCACACGGTGTTAATCCACAAAGAAGCTCTGGTGCTTTCATCCCTGAAGGTGACTTGGCCTCCCAAGGATTGGTATGGCACTGGGATACTCTTTATTGTGCCAGGTCTGAAACAAAAGAGGTCATCCTCTGGTCAGCAACAGCCAGCAAACAATTACAACACTCTCCTCCATTTTTCTCCACTTCTTGTTCTCATTTCTCATGATCCCACGGCCAGACCCTGATAGGCACAAGCCTGGGCAGGCACAAGCGGTTCCTGCTGAGTAAAACTTGGACTTTGCAGCATCACTTGTGAGAGCCTAAAAAGGGCTGATGTGTCAGGAATACTTGTGAAGGGGAGGTAACTGCCCTTTCACTGCTATAGTAACATGCTTTAATGAAGTGGTATCTTTTAATATCTTTCTGGGAAACGATGGCCTGGTTACAACTTTAATCTCTGGAACACTGATTCCCAAGGAACAACATGCGATGAGCTCCCCTAGGTGCTTTACCTAAGGGGAAGAGGGATGTGTGTGTGTACCTGCATTCTGCAGGATAAGGGACAATCTGAAAACCTAATTACTGTGGCACTCTGTTCTTTTCTCTGCCTTCCCCAGCTGTTCCCTTGAGTTTTTCCTTTTCGTGAACTAATGAACTATTTTATTCAAGAGCTGCTTGAAATGAGTTGAGCAGAGGTAATCCTCCTGAAAAAAGTCTGATCCTCTCCTTGTCAAGGGAAAACTATACAATTACTAAGAAAACTTAGTTAAAAATTTGCTAAATACTATGTACATTCCACGAGCTATGTGTGTGTTTGAACTGTGGAAAATGCAGTACAGATGTTTAAAAGTAAATATTTTTCTAAGGAAACAGCAGATGGGAGGATTAGACACTTTCTAATAGTGTGCAGTTTTCCTGCCATTGTAGAAAACTAAGCAAAACCTGTTTATATTTAAAAGAAGGTGGTGTCCGTTTAAGGATACAGAGTGCATGGCAATATTAAATTATCCACTTTTATTGATTAATAAAGTCAGTAAAACAAAGGGTCAGCCTGGTCCTTTTGTTTTGCTAAGTCTGCAGGAGGGTCGCTGCTCCACGAGGCTGTTCTCACGGTTTGGTCGTATTCTCATCCGCTGCCTTTGTCAGGAGGAAAAGTGAAGTGGGTTTTCAAGAACAGCAAATCTGCCTTAAGGTTAAAAAAAAACCAAAACAAAACAAGAAATGATTTTGTGCTAAATATGGGGTCTGAGCCCAAATCGCAAACCTGTACCTCTGCTTTTTTTAAGGAGAAGATTTAGTTCCTCTGGAATATATTAAAAATCTTCTGAACATTAAATCTGGTTTCTGTGCTTGGGCAGTGCGCAGTGATTCTAACAGGATGAAAAGCAGCATTATGTTAAAAGGAGTTTTAGCTATTCAGCAGCTTTTGAAAATCAAGCCATTAGTGCTTGCCTTCAAAGTTGAGTTCTTTCCTTCCCAAATTTGAAGAAAAATCTTTTTTCTTTTTTTTTAAGGGTGAAGTTTTTAATGAATTTTGTAACTTCCTGAGGATTTTTTTAAGCAGGCATTTAAACACAGCGAGACCTCGAATCCTCAGAGGGAGATGAACTTGAAGTCCTCATTACTTTTGGTCACTGGTTCAAATTCTTTGGTCAGTGTGTTGTTATCTTTCCAAAGATTAATTGCAGGCCTACAAAACAGAAGCTTTTGGTTTCAGGCTTTGGCTGGCATGCTTGGCTGAGGTGCTTTCATCATGAAATGCAGTTCCTCAGTCTCTCTTCTTAAAAGAGATCAAGGACAGAATAAGTAAGGAGAATGGTGACTTTCTCACCCCTCTGAGGTGTGGTGATGGGGAAGCAGGAAGAGTTTTGCATTGCTGCTGCATCTGTCCGAGCACTCCTATGAGTGTGGCACAGTACAAGCATTGCTGTCACAAGGGGATAGCAAATGTCTGCTTGGTTACCTGCTGCCAGTCACCACATGCTAGATCTGCTTGCTATTACTTGCCCTTTGACATTATCGCGCCATTTCTACTGTTTCCTCCGTTAAGCACCAGAGTACTTTATAGATCCCAGGCAAGGAACAGGCAGGTGGTATAATGTATATATTATTTACCCCAATCCAGGAAGCCCTGAAGCAGCCATAATAAAATAATCTGACATCTGTCATGATTTCCCCAGTATCTCCATCTAGCTGTGCTCCCATTTAGCCTTTTTCAGCCACTGCTGTTAATCTTCAGTTCTTCAGGAGCAGCATCCCCTACCTGCTATCTCACACATCCTACTACAGGCATGGTTTAGGCTCCAAACTGCCCTCATGCGGGTGAGCAGTCTCACTGATTTCTTGGAGCACTGCTCACATGCTTCAGTTGGCAAGAGCATAGACTTACATCGAAAGGTAGAGATGAAATCAAAGAACCTGGATGTTCATACTGACTAGATTGATGAAGTTTTTTGGGTGTGTGGAGTTGCCAGGAATGATCTGCCAGGAAAATGTTGCCAGGAAAATGTGGTTATCTTTGCAGAAAAAACTAACCTCCCTTGTTAAGAGGTGAGTAGAAGAGGCACTTCAGAGGGCCTTCAAAAGGTATCTTTACCCCACACTGGCAGAACTGGAGAGGTCCATGTGTGTCCATTACTCCACTGGAAGTCATTAGGCCAACAGGATGCCTTCAGAATCACAGGGAGGAAGGACTTAAACACTTCTGTCAATAAACCTTGCATGCATTTTTCTCCTATTTTCACCAGCCAGTGCAGGAAGTGAGTATGGACATTTGGCTTTGCTGATCTACAGCATATGAGAAACATCTTTTAATTGAGAAGGGTGTTTTTTTTAGCATTAAATAAAGGCTTTTTCACCCAGTGTAAAAATAAATAAACCCACATGCTCAGCTGTTGGTAATGTCAAGGGTTTTAATGACTTTTTAAATTATGTTTATGTGGTAAAAGCAGTCACTTAAAATATTGTTTATCAAAAATCCAGGCCAAAAGATAGTGTAAAGACTTTTTCAAATAACATTTGCAGTAAAAATTCTCAGAAAAACTGAAGGAGGGAAGAATTAAATGGCAAATCTGCCTTTTTCCAAAGAAACTGCCCCATTTATTTAAGGGAGAGAAACATTCTCTATTTGATTTGCTTTGGGCTTTGGTTTTCTTTGGTCAGTTTAGCTTCCATCTCCTTCCGTGTGCTGGGTGTTGTGGTCAGATCCTGTTCTTTCTGTTGTTGATGCTGAAGGAGAGAGGGTCAACACAGCTCTGATTTGTGTCCACAAACATAAGAAGAGCAAGAACTCATGCATTGAAGGTGAAATCCATCAAACAGTGGTTGGTATCACTGAGCTTTGCAGTGGATTGGCTGGTACAGGTGGAAAACAGATGAAGTCAATAAATAAATAAATAAATAAGAATGTGAGGGTTTGGGTCTCTTCCTTCTCCCCTGTAAGCTAGACCTGGCCTACCTCTCATTAATTTTTCCTTTACCCTCCCAGGCTTTCCCTGTGATGGCAAGGGGACCCTGTACTTGTCAGCCAGAGAGAAGCTGAAACACTGACAATTCTGTTTATGCCTGCAGTAATTCCCTGTAGGCAGTAACGTCAGTGCTGGCCACTTGTCCCAGCCTGATCCGGTGCTAGTAATGAGTATTCGCAGCATGCATTTCAATGTCTGATTAAATCTTTCTGAAAGGCCATCTGTTTGAGGAGGATGTGGCATAGGTTTTAATACTTTTTATACCTAGTACTCAATTCTGCTGTTTCATGACCTTAGACATTAAGTTTATCCCCTTGTTTGTTAGAACCTCTCCTGATGCTCCAGTCAGAGGAAATAATTGGATTGAGGCTGTTGCAACCTGTCGGCTCATGGTACATCTTTGGGGAAATGTTACTAGGTGTTGAGGAGTTGCACATAACCAGTGAGGCTTTACCATGTTGATGGCCCCCTTCCTTCTAGGATGGGAGTAAAGCATCTCTTTTCCCTCTTAGCACTCAGAGAAGGCAATGTGTAGTCACATATATATTGATACATGCCAAATCAGTAAGCAGTCTGTCCCTTCTATTGTATGTTCTCATCCATGAAAAATATCCAGCCTAAGCAGTGTTACCTGTGTCTTTTAGGGTCAATTTCCTTTAGGATTGGAAGCACTGATTCCTGTTGTGTTTCCCTCAGCATATCTTCTCTAATATGTATTTTCTTTCTTTCTTTTATTTGTTGTCAGGCCTTCAGGCGTAGTGTCAGTATTTGTCCCTTTGGTTGAAAAGAGAAACCTTCACTCTGAAATTATGCCCATTTGCTTTCTTTTCTAACTTTGCCTCCTCTCAGTTCCTCCTCTCTTCCCTATGTTGCTTTTGTGGTCTGTCCCTCCCAGGTTTCTCAGAAAAGCCTGCTTTAGGTCACTGAAAGCCCTTCCTTTTTCCTGCTTAATCCGTGATCTGGTCTTCATCCAGGGTGTGAGTGTTTCAGGCAACAAACAAAGGGAATCTTGTCATAGAACAACATCATCTGGAGATTAATTTCCTGCATAGCAGGGTGGTGGCCTTTAATGCCAAGTTGGGATATAACCTCTAATCTTCATTTGCATAACCATTTTTTAAAAACCTTTTATTAGTAGTATTATTTTAACCTTACTCTTGATCTAAACCTTCAAGGGATCTGCTGACTGGGACTGGGAGTTTTATGTATGTATTTTACCCTTGCCATTCACAGCAGTAGTATGTTTGGGTACTTTGTCTCTACAGACTTTTTTTCTGGTATATGTAAGTAGAGAGCATCTAAATTCGTAATTTAGAAAAAAAATAAATAAATAGATTTACTGACCTAACTGATATAATATGATAGTTTTCCCCTTCTCTATCAGTATTATCATTTTCAATTTTATCTTTCATATTTTGTCTTCTTTCATCTGTTACTGATTCACCTTCCTTCCTCCTGGTCTCTCAGAACTACAAGAGGAGTTGCAGCGCTTGTGATATTGCTGGGTTGATGTTGAAATGCTTCTCTATTAGTCTCTCTGTGTCTCTGTGTGCCTACTGTAACCCCTCAGCCCCATGCATTGCCTTCTTTTTTGCAATACAGCCTGACCTTTTCTGAAGCAGTTATGAAAAAGCTGTTCCATGATATTTCATTCTGGTCCAACCGTCTTGTCCATTTGTTGGTATGTTTTGATCTCTGGAGGTTTTTTCCTTGATCTGTCTCAACTGTTGGTGTCTACTTTGCACTCCTTTGATATTTCTCACTTTTCTCTTCTGTCTACTTATGGTAGCAGATCCATACTATAAGAGACACCAACAAGAGAACCGTTTGTGTGGTCAGCATTTTGGTGTCAAGAACATGAAGCTGTTTTCCTTTTGAACCTGGAGGCCACATCCAGTGCATGAAAGTGGCCAACTTCATTCTCTAAGTCCATTCTCTTGTAGCCACCATGCCTGAGCTGCCCTGGATGCTGCCTCTTTTTCCTCAGCTTGGAGCCAGCAGAGCTGGAGGCCTTTGGTAAACCCCAGCTGCTCATGACTGTCTCTGGATTTGGATGATAATTTAACATTTGGGTCCCTTATTGTGGGAAATGACAGATTCTCTGTTGCTGGAAGCCTTAAGGAAAGGTTTTATTTGAACGTGCCCTCTATGTCAGCTGGCTGCAAGGCAGGAATATCCACATGGCATTCCTTACTCTGCCTTTTGCAAAAGAACAGCCTGAACAATTGCAACAATTTCTCTCCCTCTCTGCAAATTTGCCTATGAAATCCTGCACAGCAGAAGTCAATGGCAACTTTGCCCTGCCTTCATATTCTCTGGCTGTGCAGGGATCTCTTCGCTTTCTCCAGAGTGATTACTCTTCCTTTTTTTTCCACCTTCTTGGATAAGCAAGCTATATCTAAGAGAGTCAGGCTAGAGGGGAGCCGAGCACCTCCTTTCTCTCATCATCAGAAACGTACACTTTTTAATAATGTAATCTCAATTAAAAACATACCAATTAAAATGGGCTTTTTAGCAGGTCTCTTGGGAGAGGGAGCCATAATTCACATTAAAATGTAAAGCTTCAGAAGCAGGGAGAGCTAGGTGCATTGCAAGTGCCCAAATATTCAGTGATTTTAATTACAATGGAAACTTGATAAATTGCTTTGTGCCACAATCCATTATTAACAGCTTAATGAATATCATTGCTGCCTGTTTTAAACTGCTCCACAGTGAAAAGTGTTGTCAGTATTTCAATTGCGAGCTGTGATTTTGTGTTTGTAACTCGACCCTTTAAAAAGAGGAGGAGGGTCGAGTGTGCAGGCTTGGCTTTGGGTTGGGTTAAGTGCTGCTGGCCGCAGCATCCCAGGAGAGAGAAAGGAGGAATGGTGGACCTTCTCTGTTTCACCAGTATTGGACTGGCCATGCTGCTTGCATGATGTAGAGCAATATCCCAGCTTCTGAGTGCTGTGCCAAGGTATGGGCACACAGAGGGCCCCCGTGCCAATGGAGGGGTCCCCAGAGCATGAAACTACCCTTGCACGTCCTGGTTTAATGCTCAATACCCATTAGAATCATAGAATCATAGAATGGCCTAAGTTGAAAAGAATCACAATGATCATTGAGTTTCAGCCCCCCCTACCAAGGGCAGGGTCGCCAACCACCAGACCAGGTTGCCCAGAGCCACATCCAGTGTGGCCTTGTATGCATCCAGGGATGGGTCAATCACAGCCTCCTTGGGCAACCTATTCCAGTGTGTCACCACCCTCTGTGTGAAAAACCCACTCCTAATATCTAATTTAAACCTCCCCTGTCATAGTTTAAAACCATTCCCCTTTGTCCTATCACCATCCACCATAAACAGCCATTCCTCCTCCTGTTCATATGCTCTCTTCAAGTATTGGAAATCCACAATGAGGAAGCCTTCTTTTCTCCAAGCAAACAAGCCCAGTTCCCTCAACCTTTCTTCATAGCAGAGGTGCTCCAGCCCTCTGATCGTAGTGGCCCTCTGGACTTGTTCCAAGAGCTCTGTACTGGGAGCCCCATGCCTGGATGCAGTATTCCAGATGGGGCCTCACGAGAGCTGAGTAGAGGGGACAGTCATCTCCCTTTCCCTGCTGGCCACCCTTTTATTAACGCAGCCGATAACACAGTTGGCCTTCCAGGCTGCTTGTGTGCACTGCTGGCTCATGTCCAGCTTCTCATCCACCAGGACCCTGAAGTCCTTCTCTACAGGGCTGCTCTCAAGGCGTTCTTTGCCCAGTCTGGGATTGCCCCTGCCCAAGGGGCTGGAGCAATCTTTGGGCTGTCTGCTCACAATGGAGCGGAGCAATAGTGTCCAAGCCTGTGAGTTTGTTTTGGAGTAAGCAGTGTGGGTTGGTACACATTTAACAATTTTTAGCTAACAAAAAGCTGATTTGAGGTACGGCATTTGGCAAGTTCTTCTGGAGCACTGAAGTGTAAACAGTGATTGTGTGCTGAGCTTTGAACAAGAGCAAAACATTTATTTCTTTTCTTGACAGTTGTTATAATGGTTGTAATTGTGCTAATGTTAGGATTGGTAAAATATGTATTTCTATGTATATATTTATATGTATGTTTATACTAAACTGCTGCCTTTTTCTCATTTTTGAAAGCAACTTAATATTGCAAGCATAAATGTTATTATTAGGAATGCTATTATTTTATATGCTAACAGCAGGTATAGCGGGCTGGTAGTTGTGCCCCACTGAAGTGTAGGGATTTAATCTGTAGGGGTTTAAATAGTCATGAGCTGGCTTCTGTGAGATTTATTATTTATTGTGGGTGTTCTGTTTTCACTTTTCACTTGTGTGGTCTGACCGGAGGGTCATGATCTCCAAATTGGGGTCACTGGCAGGTGTGTGACCAGATCTTTGTGAGATAGCAGATAGATCTCAGAACAGAAAAGGCTAAGAATTACTATTCTAATTGAGGAAAGTCACAATTGCATGTCTGGGATAAACATGATTTGTCTGAATGTAATTAATGTTTCAAGTTTTGCTATTATTATTCCTGTTAAGTTTTTTTTTTTTTTCTGGAAACAACAAAAGCCTATTCACTCTCCCCATCTCAGAAATGGCATTGTTACTCATAGTGATATTAACTTGCACTCTGTCTCATTTTGCCAATTACACAGAGCTCTCCTGGTTCATTATATCAATAATTACACATAGGATTATTTTTTTTTTCCTTGTGAAAAATCTTTCATTGACAGAGGAGTAATGACGCCTGTAAGTTGCTTAAGTATTGCTCAGTCAGGGATCTGTAAGATGTGGGAGATGTCCTCCTAATTTCAGGGAGAAAGACAGCTGGTATTCTGACATACTGTTAATATTCATGTGTTTCTGAATTTGTATGTATTTTTTTTTAAGCGTGTGACTTTAGGAAGCATTCCAGACCACGGTGCTGCCTGACTGTTATTTTTCATGTATCTCTATACTGGCAGAGGACAAAGTGGCATGAAAATACATAAAATGCCGTCTAATTTTTCTTTTGTTCTTTCATTCATGCACAACATGCTTCTTCTGTGTGTTTATCAGTGTGTGCAAAATGCCTATATTTGCAAGATAATGGACGTGTAAATATTAGAAAGTCGAACTGAAACTCTCTGAAGGGAAGGGAGAACGCTTCCTGCTACCGAGGAGCCATCTATTGGATGAAGCTCATAACTGAACCGAGCATCCGTGAAACTGCAGAGAATAACACAATTTGTTATTGGTCACTGGGCAGAAAATAATCCTTTCCTTCCCAACGCTGCTTTTACCAACTGTGCTGAAAATCAGTACCCCTTCACGCACAGGAGTGGAGATCCACATGTAGAGGAGATTTATATACTATTGGTAAAAGCCAGTTTAATATAGCCAGAGATCTGATATAAATCCTACTGTATGTGCAGGTGTGATTGTGAATGGATAAAGCAGCAGTGGGATTGCCCATCAGCACTGGAGGGCAGTTGCTCAGAGAAGCAATAGTAAGGAAAGAGGTGTTTTTCCGATTGCTAATAAAGACGATAAATAGCATTGTGCTTTTCATAGCAGCACATAGCGTTTACGCCAGTCTAACAGCGGTAATTAGCTTAGTTAAAAAATAATGAGATTTTTTGTTACCCAGAATTACTCGATGCCCTCACAAAACTGAATAACGAGGTGTTCCTTCCCGCAAAATGCATGCAGTGTGTATATAAAGTGGTACAAAAGGGAGAATCTGGAACAAACTGTGGGAAGAGATGCGGGAAGACAGGATGTGACCATTAAAGCCACCAGACTTCTCAGTGGCTGTTTGAAGTGAGTGGTGGGGCTTTAAGGAAGAATGAGGAATAAAGGAGAAATAATGAGATTTCTATGCATTATCTGTGAATGTCAGGCAACTGCTAAAACCAGGACTGATTATTAATCAGAAATTAAATTTAAGTAAATACAATTATAATCTCTGGCAAATAAAATGAAAATGGACAGTGGGGCTGTCTGCAACAGCAGCCTTTATTGAGTGGTTTCAGTCAGTGGAGGGTCAAGCTGCTGGGTGTCAGGCACTTATCCTAAAACACTCCCTTCCTGCATCCTCCCTTCCGCCTGCAAATAGAGGAGGGGAGAAGTGTTGGATGGTTCACTAGGTGATAAGCTTGGGGAGAGGGTGTGTGCATACAGCATGCAGTAGGGTGGTCAGCTCTGTGCTGAGCTGGGAGTTGGTACCAGTTTCACTCACTGGTGGGCATAGGGGTCCTAGACCAAGCTCTTCTCCTTCCCCAGTTACTTTTTCTCTTATTGCATTTGCCCTCCATGTATTCTGTTAAACTCACTCCTCCACTTCCAAAAAGCAAAGCGTGTACAAGCAGAAGAAACATAGCTACAGCATGTGCGTACCCAATATTTACTGATAATAGCAGCAGTCATTATCAGAGCGTTATGATGCTGAATGTTTTGCAAATACAGAATAAGGAGGTTCCAATGTCATTCAGTGCTTGCTTCTATATGGTGTGTAGTGGTGGTTAGGTAAATGTGTGAGTGATGGCATTCAGCATCTGGAACTGTAATTACTCTTCATCCCATATCTGACTTCAGCCAAGTCAGGCCTCCAGCTGGGATCTCTGGCAAGAGGTCTACACATTTAAGATCAAAAACATCCTCCTTCCACATGAGCCATGAAGACCTATGCTCAGCTTGTCTCAAGCGGAAATAGTTCTCTGCTCTCTCTTCACTAAGAACCAAAATTTGTGTTTGTCTCTGGATTATGTAGGGATGTTGTCAGAAGATATCTGTTGTCTTTCAAGATGTGAGCACTTCAGTGCTGCTTGCAGCATCATCAGGTGAAGGGAGATGAGGCCCTAACAAAGAAATCAGAAATCCCCCCATGCTTTCAGGTCCTATTAGGCTGCCTGTGCCTTTGTAGATAACTAAACACTCTTAATTTAACCCTAATTTTTGGAGGTCAGAGAGCCTGAGTAGCAGCATGAAGATGGAAACCAACTGGGAAATTCTGTTTGCCCAAAGCCCAAGTGAGGTTGTAGAGCTTCAAGCGCCAGAGTTTGTTCCACTGCCTGAAAGCTCAGTGTGTGTAATAGGAGCCAAAGAGGGTATTCTCAACTCCTTGGACCAGAATAGAAGTTCTGTGCAAAATATCCAAGGAAGAAAACAGTAGCATGCTTTTCTCTCTCATCTCTTGTACTGAGCAACATCCAGCAGTACAGTTCACTCTTACCTTTAACAGAGCATGAGGTATCTTAAATTTATAAACTTGTACATATGAGTTGTGGAGCTCCAGACATGAGGGGTGCAGCAGGGTGCCATCTAATGATTGTCAATGTATGCAGTGACTCCCTGGAGGAGAAGAAAACTCTTAAGTAACAAAAATGGCTCAGAGCTGGGGCAGACCGCCTGGGCAGGCTGTGGGAATCTGGAGCTTGGCTGGGTTTTTAAGAGCAGGTTAGACAAACAGCTGTCAGGGCCAGTTTGGCTGATCCTGCCTTGTGGTGGGGGGGTGGAGTAGCCTCTTTCTCTTGATGTGATGGTGCTTTCTGCTTTAAACTTTCTGAGTCTGTAAATCTGTTTTCATCCTAGGTCTTAGAGGGGTTTCTGAAATCATCATTAGCTTTTCCACATGGGGCTTTCTAAGGTTTGATGTGTGCTGTACTGATTTTACAGATGGAGAAGCTGTAAGTGTATTATTTTAAAGGCAAAATAGGGAACTCAGTTCTAAGCATCCTGGCTTCTTCTCTGGTGGTCAGTGCTCTAACTACTAATTCACATTGCCCGCTCTGTTGATATGGTAGCCAACTCAGCCAATAAAATCTGTAATCTGTGTTATGATTGAATTTATAGTTTAAAAATAATTATTATTTTAAAAAACAGCAGCATAATGTCAGACACATGCAGGAGATGTTTTATACTTTTCATGGTAAGGTACTTTGAACAGCTTGCTGGCGTACCTGCCCATTCAGGGTCCTGCCTGACGCTTTAGAGAGCATTTATGTGATATTGTTATAGGGACACTTCTTTCTTTGAAAAAGAAAGCAAATACACTGATGTGGTTTTTGACATCAAATATGGTGTCATTCAGTATTTGTGCTCTCTTCCTTCAGTGGACTACAGACAGAAACTCCCATGGGAGTTTAGAGCTGATAATGTATACAAATATTAGAACAAGCCCAAAATAATAGGAAACCTTCCTAGTCTGGGATTTGACTGCAAATGTTAAGATTAACCAAGCTGCCAAAAACTTTCAATTTCCAAGCAGAATACTCAGTGAATACTTTTCTTTTTTTTTGCTTTGAATTTACTCAGGATTTGAACTCAAGTCACATTGCTTTGTAAGGCATGCTTGCCTTTAGAAACTCAGCTCATTTACAATCAAAACATTGCAGTGGATCCTCCAGCTGATGTTAACAAATGCAAACAAAGCATTTTTTTTTTCTGCCAACTGCTCTTGAACAAGGATCAGACCCTGCAGTTCAACAGAGTCGGAGTCCTTCCAGTGCTGAGTGTTGTCAGCGAGAGCACAATCCACACAGCCAGCAGGGCTATCAGCTCTGGCCTTCCAGTTAATTCCAGCTTCTAAGTTCAAGCACAAGACGAAAGGAAGATCTCTCTAAGAGATATAGGGGCTTGTGTGTTTGCAGAGAGACTGGCTTATTTCATGATTTCACTGAGAAACCAAATGAAACCTGTTGGTGATGTTGAGTGTGACCCTTTCAAAGCTGTTTGGAAAAATGATAGTTATAGTGGGATGGCATTTTGTGCCTCTTTTTCAAGAGGATCTTGGTAGCTGCTGCAGTGCTTTACTGATAACTGCCGTGTGACACAGGGTCCTCACCTAAAAAGATATTTCCTTAGTTAAACTTACAAAAAGTGACCTTGATATAAACAAATATAGCAGTGTTTCTATGAGTTTGCAGAAAAGAATATTTCACTGAGATCAGAGCTTTATATCAGTTAGATAAGGATTCTGAAGCTTAGCTTCTGTTTTTTTGAGCTGCCACGAGAGCATTTCAGAAGGGCTAGGAAGGTCTGCACAGCTTACTGTGTATGGTATTGTACTAACAGCATCATGTTTGTATGACTTTTGTGCCACAACAAGTGCTTTACAGAATACTAAGTAATCATGTTTTCTAGAATGATTCCTTAAGTTGCTTTTCATAGTTTTGTTATATTCTCAAGACGGGGAATTGAACTATTGAAGCAGTACAAAATTCAGCTATACTTTGTACAAAATCCAAGTGAACTCACAGCTTTAGGAACAAAAACTGAGATGTGTAGGTTGCTCTGAAAGTAATGCCTGCTATTTATTCCACAGAAACTACAACAGATACAAAGAGCACAATAATATTCATTGATTGAGAAAATTTTTGGCTACAAAATACTGTTTTTTCACATAGTCACCGCCATTAGTTGTATGTTTTCAAGAGCATTCACACCATGCTCATAAAAACATGCATTTGCACAAGTGATCCACTGTTCCACAGCTGCTCTGGCAGTGTCATTGCCTGGAAAACATTGCCCTCACAGTCCATCTTCCATTGGCCCAAACTGATGGAAGTCAGAAGGTGCCAAATCCTGACTATATGGTGGGTGTGGTAGGGCAGCCTAGCCAAGATAGAGATGTGCTCCACGATCTTTAAACCATGATGGGGTCTTGCACTGCAGTGCTGCCAGAGAAAGGTTGTCTTCTTCTTAGGTCTGGAAGTTCAAGCCCTCAGCTTAGTCAGTGTTGCACTGTAGATGTCAGAGTTTATGATCTGTGTGGATTCCCGTAAATCCAGAAGGATCACCTCTGTCCTATTCCAAAAGACAATGCACATTACTTTACCCACCGAGGGCTGTGTCTTGAAATATTTTTTTGATAGGGTATTCACATCACCTCTCCATGGGCTGCTGTTTTGACTCCGACTCATAATGATGACACCACAGCTCATCCACCAGTAATGATATGATCCAGGAAACTGTCACATTCAGCCTTATGTTGGTTCAGTAGGTCCTGACAAACCTGCATATGGTGTCCTTTCTGTTCTTGTGTGAGCATTTGTGCTACCCACCTGGCACAAACTTTGTGATACTCCAGCATTGCCACTATGATTTCCAGTGCATCAAAGCTGATATTCTGCTCTGTATGCAGTTCCCTGGTCATAATCTGCTGATTCATGTGGATGAGCTGATCAAGATGTTCTTCATTTCATGGCGCGAAAGCTATGCGTGGCTGCCAGAACCATGGCCTGTCTTTTCACATCGCTGTCGCCACTGCTGAACCACAGCACCTACTGCCTCACTGTGCTCACATCCACTGTTTGGTCTCTATCGACACTCAACAAGTGTTAATGAATGTCAGTGGATGCCATTTTTTTGCATGCAAGAATTCAGTGACGCACCTTTGTTTCATACACACCTCTATGTCAGACACCATTTGGTCACACTGACTCTCTTCTGCCATCTGTCACACAGCAACAACATGGAATGTAATACTGGTGAGAAGGTTTGACCTCTACTGCCATATCGCCAACTTTCTCCTGACGTTGTGGACCAACATAATAAAATAGGACATGTTACTTTGGGAGCTCGTACATTTGATAGTCTATCTTAAGTAATTACCTAGCAGAAGATTCATATGCCTCAGTCTCTCTATTGAAAATGTAACTGAAGGGCTCCCTGGATCCTTAGATCAATAGTGAATTTGCCAAAGGGTTGGCCAGTATGTCAGTATTTGATATAAAAGCACACTTCTCTGTTTAGGGTGGAAAGAGATGGAGACATCCCCTTCCCCCAAGATCCTCGTCCCCTGTGAGAAGAGTCATGACACATTGCATGTGAATGATATCTCTCTTTTCTTCTGACAGTTGCAAAACTTGAAAGTGGTGATTTAAGGAGGGGTGATAGTTACTGCCTTTCCTGGTATAGCACACATCTATTCTTCCACTACGTAGCACATAGCTCGTTACGGTTCTGTGCAGAACAATTTCTCTGCATGGCCAGGTGATGCTTAAGGAGACTAATGAGAGAAATGATATGGCCCAGAACACTGGTGTCAGGAAATATATTGCAAGGTGTCTATCTCAAGGAAGCTGAAAGTAGGACTTGTCTTATTATATATTTCAAAGGGGATGTCTGTGTCACCACCAAGTTAGGCATATAATCTGTCCATGCTGCATTCAAATTACAATTTTTCAAATACTATGTTTCCATTCAATTTTCATTGTCTTACTGATAAACTCTTTGTTGTATCAGGGCAAACTAGAGTCCATCTCAACAGCACACCATTCTTTTGAAGCAGGAACTTGTTTCTAAGGCAATTGTAATATAACTATGCAAGTATCAGAGGACAGGATAGAGGCTATTGTGGGCTTTTGCTTTTCACAAGGAAAATCAGAAGACAAATGTCCCTAATGGTAAAAGGAAGCCAGCAGCCACACGTGATGACCAGAGAATGTTTTTGTGCAGTAACACTGTCAGTGCCTGCTCTGCTGTCAAGCTGAAGAACTGGTTTCTTTTTTTTCTTTTTCTATTTTCTTCTTTTTTTTTAAATGCCGTCAACCTCAGAAGAGAAAAACCCTGTGAATTTTCATGAGATACCTTTTCCTCATTTCCAGCACTTAAAAATCCAATTATATTTGGTTTTATGCTAGTATTTGCCTCTATTGCCATTGTTAGGTTTTTGAGTCAGAGTGATTTTTCTATTCTGATGGTGCGGAAGAAAAATATGTTTCATTATGACTGTTTATAACCCTGGAAATCTTTTCTCTCACTTGGTTTGATGATTATTTTTATGTTGCGTTCTATACTGATGCCTAAAGTGAAGCAGAATGAACCATAAGGAAGAGAACCTTTGCTAAAATATATCATCTCCTTGCATAGTGTAAAATTATCTTGAACAAAGCTTGCATCTTACAAATGTTATGCTTCTTTCCTCTCACTATTGCTCAAGTAGTTTTTAGAGATGAATGTGTTTTTTTGCAAGGATTGTTTATGAAACTGTTGTTCTTAGCAATCTATGCTCACCTGTGAACAAATCGCATAGCACAGATAAGACAGTCAGTTGTTTCTAGATAGTGTGACCTTATAAGCAGATTCTGTAGCAAGACAAGGTTTTAAATTTCTAACCAAATATGTTAGGAGAGTAATAAAAAGAGCTCCTCAAAATGGCCACGGAGGCATTTCAGAGCACATTCTTGGGAATATTCACTCGTGCTAGCATTCATTAAGTTTGTTTTCGGCAAAGATTATCATGAATGAAATTTCATTCAGTAGTCATTGTGATTATCTCTGTACTATGACAGCGATAACAATATGCTTTGTACAAAGTCCAGATCTGATTTTATTTAAGGCTGGAGAAACATCTTTTAGAATCTCCAGAGAATGTATTGTCTAAATATAAGACCAAACTCAGCTTACAGTTCATGACTTGGGACTGCAAATCCTTGGAGAACAGTGAATTTATTTACAAGAAAATTCACAGCTAGAGAAGGATAAATGCAGAATTTCTCCAAATGTTACACCATTTGAACAATATTATATTACAGTGGTTCAACTCCAATGAATATGAATGTAATTATACCATTTTAAAAGTAGTTTAAAGAATGAAGGACTAGTTGTATGAATAAAAGGAAGTATCTCTACAGACACAGTTCATTATTTTACTGATGTAGTTTATCCACTCGCTAACGAACACAGTGGAAGTGTTTTGTTTTGGTTTGTAACCACTGTAACCCAAATATATGTATCAGTGTAATCCCTGAAGTGTTGGACATGCCAAGAGCTGCACTCTCTGTTGTACGGTATATGGACTCCCAGCTTGTTAATAAACTCCCCCTGGAGATGTTAAATGGAACTTTCAGCTGTGGATAGCATGAGTATGCATGAAATCTTGTTTCCTGCAGTCTGAAGGAAAATAAAAGAATGGAGTTATTCTATAACACTTGACTAGAATCGACAGTTTGAATCTGGAAACTGTGCCTAAGTCTAGGCTCAAGGAAGTATTTTCATAGCTGGACACTGTTCACTGGGCAGTATGTATATAATTTTGCTTTCTGTGCCTTTGCTTCCTGGGAGGAGAAGCACTTATCTGGTGCCTTGAAGGTGATGCAGTTTGGCCAATTTGTAGAGTGCTTTCTGAGCACAGTGACTAGTGCTATCTACTCTCTAGAGCATTAACTCTCAGGTACAGCAGGACACAGTATACACTATGGACATAAGTACAAGTACATAATGTACATGTGCAAAATGAAAAGTTTCTGTGGAGTGGAGAGAGAGAGCTGCTAAAGATGCAGTATGCTAATTCCTTATATTACTCAGACTTCAAATTAACCACTCCTTTTTGCTGATAGAAATTACTTGTTCTCAGTCAGAGCAGTTTGTTGGCAGCAGAGAAAAGCACAAGACTAAACATTTCTCTTATTTCATTACTCTCTTTTCCCATGTCATACAGAAAAAGAAACAAAACACAAAAAACAAACAAAAAACCACACCTGATTAATTCCTTTGACATTTGTATTAATTACCCCTTCCTTAGTCTTATCTCATTTTTCTGTCCTTTCCTCTCATGTTCTCACTTCTTCGTCTCTGAAATTATATCTTCATAATAGTCACATGCAGGTTTACAGGGTTTGGTTTGGTTAGGCTTTAGTTTTCTGTGAGGAAGGCTTGCCTCTTCTCTTGCCCATCCCAGTGCACAAGGTATCACATGCTGGTACTGTAAGTTCACTTACACTTGTAAGTCCTTGAGTTATCATGTATTCTGTTAGTATTTGAGGAACTGAAAATCAATCATATAGCCTTATGGCTTAGGTTCAACACAATTCTATTATGCCCACTTGAAAATGTCAATTCAAACCTTTTGTCTTATATTTCAAAGCCTAATCAAGCTTGCTGTCCAGGCTGGTTTGGAGTCAACTCACTCTTGTCCATGGGTCTGTTTATTAGAGTTTTTCTGTCAGAAACTAGTGCAGAAGAAAACAGTTTTCATAACAGTACAATCATTCAATGGATGTTTTGCAAAGACAAGTTGCCCAGACAATTTTTTTAGCAGAGGAGTGCTTACAGTTGTAATGCACTTCTGCAAATATGTTTCCAGAAAGGAAAAGTGAACAACCTGCACTGATATCAGAATGTTTGCAACTGTCCTTTCTTATTAAAAGTACTAGTTTATTGAGATTAGTTCCTAGTCCTCTCTTGTCAAACTGGTACAGAAATGATTGTGGATGCCAACCGAAACCTAGGAGACTTTTCATATCTTGGACCACATGAATAAGTGGGGATGATGCCTCCAAACAGACAGACCAAAAATGCTGGAAGAACAAGCTAAGCAGGGGTTCTGCCCCCTCTGCTTGGCAGAAGTTCCTGGGACCATGTTTTGGGTATGTAAGAGTACTTCAGGTAAATGTGAAAGACTCACCGTGAGGTTGAAAGAAGCTCCTTTTGGAGTGAGCCATTAGCAATCATCTGTGAAAATATGTACCTTTACTTATTGGAGGATTGGAGACAGATGACTCTTGTCCTTTAGAGAAGAACACAGTGATAGGCTCTTAGTGGTGGCATTTCTAGCTGATTTATAGAAGTCTCTTCATTCAGTGAAAGGTTGGTGGCTGTCCTATGGGATCTAGTGGACACTATAAATAGGAAACAACTCTCCTTTCATCTCCCATAGATAAAGGCATTGATCTGTAACCCATTCTTTGTGCTTCTTCTTATTACTTGTGCTTCTTCTCATTCTATGTTCTGCAGAGGCGCAGAGATTTTCTCCAGTGGATGCTTGACTCCCGCAACTCAGCTGATGCCTTGGCCGGTGGATATTTTGATAAGGTCTGTCCAGCCACCACTTCCAGCCAGAATGAGATGCCTCTTGTTGACACAACCTCATCTGAAAAGGCTCAGAAGATGCTAACTGAGGATGAGATAGCAGGCCAAGCTTTTCTCTTCCTGATTGCTGGGTATGAGACCACCACTAGCACACTGTCCTTTGCCACCTACTTGCTAGCAACCAACCCGGAGTGCCAGGAGAAGCTGCTTCAGGAGATAGATGAGTTCTCAGCAAAACATGTGAGTACAGTATGCTAGTGTGGAGCTTCCTGAAGGGAGCAAGAAAATATGGATATCACACAACCATGACACCTACATGGCTTCTATTTGCCTCAGTTTGCTGTGCATTGTTTATTAATATACTGTCAAGATTTTACACACTGTTACCCTACTTTTTCTCTTTCTTATGTGAAAGAGTTATAGCGGAAAGTTATCTGGTTAGTAGTTAGCTCTAATGTTGACTTAAAGTGAATAATATTATATGTTCGCTGATGGTGTATTCTCTGATTTCCAATTGGGAGGTTATGAGGGACAGAGTACCTATATGAAGTAGAGATTCTTTTGAGCAAAACTTCAAAATTGATCTAGGTATATTGATATTTAATGTGGGGCTCTTTTGTGTTTTATTTCTTCATTTACTATTCATTCATTTTGAAACAGTTAATTGATGTCGCTTTTCAGCAGCTGAAGAGATGACCCAGGATCTTTGTGTCATAATGGAAATGTAACCTTTACAACATATCTGACAGTGCTGAAATTAACCAGCTATGGGCAGATTCTAAAAATAGGCATTTTTATAGTTTCGTGTTGTCCAGGTAGTTTTGTTCCTTCTGTGGTCAACTGTATTTACTGATCTTTGTAAGGATGCGAAGAGAGTTATTATTAATCATAAACTTCAAAGTTTATTACTTCTTTTTTTCTTTTCCCTTCAGCAGCAAAATATGTGTGTGCTTAAAAAAAGAAGTCACTCATATGTAGTTCTCTTATAATGTTTTAGAATGATTTCTCCTTTGTTTTCTGTATTTATCAAAGAAGTTCATGTTTCCTGGTTCATCATCAACAGCACTTTGTGTATCTAGCAGACAGTTTAGCAACTATTGTTCTACTCTCCACTCCACACAAGTCATTTGTTATGAGAATTCAGACTGAGTGACTTTATCTTTTTCTTTCTACTGAACTTTTCTGTATTGGATCAAAAGTCCAACTTGTGAAAAACGATGCAAGGGATGACTGTCTGGTAGAATTAAAATGCTGGATTTGCATACTAAAGTACTTAATGATACAATTTTGGTAGTTTTATGCTTTCTATGCATTCCATGCACTGTGTTGTACTTAGAAAACAAGAAAAGAGTCATAAGATTATCTCCTTGGCTGGCAATATGATGTTCTTGGTTATGTAAAAGCATGACCATTCAAGAGTTACTGTTTCCCTCCTGTTGGTTGGGAAACAGAAAAGCCAGAATTTATGTACATGGAATGTTTTGTCTTGCATGAAGATGGTTTGAGAGTGGTGCTTCTCCACCAGATTCTTTTAGCTTCGAGAGTGCAGATGGACAACAGCTGAGCTTTTCCTCAGTGCATGCTTCCTGTACGATTATCATGGAATCATAGAATGGTTTGAGTTTGAAGGGACCTTAGGGATCATCTAGTTCCAACCCTAATGCTGTGGGAGGGTTGCCACCCACTAAATCAGGTGTATAGGTATGATCAGACTGTGTAAGTCTCTGGTGTAAGTTAATACAATGAAACCATGGATGCACTACATTCTAACTTACAGAATTCAGGTTACTTTCCTAGGTTATTAGATCTATGGTGCTCTAGTTGCACCATATATACTCGTTGCATTCACATACAGCAGCAGACCTAATCATGCCCTCATGTCCAGTTAGCTCAATTGACTTCCTTTAGGCTTGCAAGGTTGTGAAGGTGCAGCGTGGCCTGGAATATTTGTGATTTACCGATTAATACTGGTGGCAGAGTTGCACAAGAGAAATATCTGTTTCATAATCTCAAGAAGAATATGTTTCATTTCTTCTCCAATTCATTAAAATTAACATCCAAAGAAACTAAAGTGAAACTGCTGGGAGAGATTTCTAAATATGACAGGTTCATGATGTCCTTTCTATATGTATATGGATGGTTATATGAATTAGTATACTTTTTGATGTAATTGCATAGGAAGCTGATGAGGAATATTTGCCCTGCAAGCTGTCACTAACTTTTTGTAGACTTTTCATAGAGGGAGACTGTTTACGTGGTCATGCCTGTGTAAACAAGTACTGTGCCCCCATAGATCCACAGTCTGGCACAGCTGGCAGTGAGGGCTACTGGGTGCACACTGCACACATCTTGGAGTTTATTTTCGGTCAGTTTTAATCTGATCATGTGCACTAAATGCCACTTAGTAGCTGGAATGATCTTCTGGTTTAAGTGCTTGCACCCCTGAAGACTGTAGTGTGGGACTGTGCAACAGGCTTGCTTGTGAGCATGCTCCTGATCCAAGCTGGAACACTAATCCATCCCTATGTTGTATATGGTCTGTCTGAGCTGTCACTCATTGTTATTAGTATTTCAGTAACAATACAATCTAAATGAGTAATGCTAGACTCTATTGATTTTCTAAGAGGAATATTTGGCCTCTGCGGCATCAAAGGAGAGCTGTGAAGCTAGGAACAATTATAGCAGGGAAGTTAAAACATGATGTAGAGAGATGGAATTCAAATGAGTGGTTTTTTTTTTCATGTCAGTAGTGCACACAGTGTCATCTCAAACAATGTCCCATGTTTTGAGTTGGTTGGAAGAACCTTTCAAATCATTTCCCCATATTTTCTATCTTTCAGGTTTATGTGAGAACATATATGACTATGCAGCTGAGGAGAGGAGGGAGATAACTGTTCTTGGACTGTCTTTTAAGCAAGGAAATTCATGGTTCTAATCTGCATCACTCCATTCTTATTATAAAAAGATTATAACTTGAGGGGGGACAACGTGCTGCTTGAGCCTATTCCAGAATAAAAATAAGGATGCAACATTTTAGTCCCCTCAGTGACTGTAATTATCTACATTTAGCCTAGAAAATAAGATCCATGTGGACAGTTTGCATGTTACAGGAGTTATTTTAAAACAAGGAATATACAGATGCTCTGTTCATTTGTCATGCAAGAGAGGAAGAGGGCATAATAGCTACAGTTTGTTATTGAGTCAGTTGCTAAGAATTGATTAGGTTATAGCCTGTGCTCAGCACATCAGCTTTGCTCTTATCAAGGTGTTTTGCAGTTTTCCAGAAGGAGGTTAGAATGCCAAAGCATGGAGAATAGTATGGCCAAGTTGTTAGGACAAGTGGTGGAAGACTGCTTTGATTTGCAGATATGCAAGTGTTAAACACAGTAACCTCTCCAGCCAAATTTATACTCTGGTAACTATAACTACTAACTGCTCTCCACCACGTCCCCCTTCCTTCCTCCAAGCATTTCAGTTGCCTCATGTAGATGTTTTATTGCCCTAATTTGTGCTTGTAGAGCTGTGGTGTGATTTTACAGCAGCTGCTATGTTTCATCCTGGGGATGGCTGTACTTCAGTGGTGGACAGAGTGATTTATGTGTAGATAGGTCCTAGTTTATACACTCATTTACTGAAGTTTATAAAGACACATGGGAGCCATCTGAGAAAAGGTGCTATAAATGACAGTTTTCCTGATCCACCAGTGAAAACCTCAAAGTACAATGCCCTTGTGATAGCATGATAGGAGAGCAAGACCAGTGCATCTGGTCATACAGTGGTATTTTGGCAGCTCTGATTGAGTATACCCTTGAATTTGCTCTGATATTCATCTGTTTTGCTTGCACAGTGATTACCTTAGAGGACTAGGACAACAGGAAAGGGAAGGAGAAAGCATGGCTCATCATGGCTTTAAAGTAGGTACGAAGTGGGGGAGGTTAAAACAAGGCTTACTAGAGGTAAGCCTAGGGGAAATGCGGTGAATGGCTCAACCGAAGTGCATCTACACCAATGCAGGCAGCATGAGCAACAAATGGGAGGAGCTGGAAACTATCACATGGCTGGCAAACTATGAGTTTTTTGCTATTACTGAAACATGGTAGGATTGCTTCCACAACTGAAATGCTGCAATGGATGGCTATAAGCTCTTCAGAAGGAACAAGCAAGGAAGGAGAGGTGGTGGTGTGGCTTTCTGTGTTAGAGAACGTTTCAATGTTATTGAGCTAGGGCTGGGAAAGAGAAAGTTGGGACTTTGTGGGTCAGAATCAGCAGGAAGACCAACAGGGGTGATGTCTTGGTGGGCATCTGTTATAGGCTGCCTTATCAGGATGAATAGACAGACAAGGCATTCTAGGAGCAGCTGGCAGAAGTTGCATGATTGACAGCCCTTGTTCTATTCAGTTTCCCTGATATATACTGGAAATAAAATAGAGAGCAGAAGAAGCAGTCTAGGAAGTTTCTGGAGTGTGTGGAAGACAACTTCCTGGCACAGATGGTAAGAGCCTACCGGGGGTGGTACCCTGCTAGTTCTGTTGTTCATAAATATAGAAGGGCTGGTGGGAGATGTGGAGGTCGGGCACTGTCTTGGGGAGAGAAACTGCAAAATGGTAGAGTTCTTTATTCGTGGTGAAGTTAGAAGAGGACTCAGCCAAACTGCTACCTTGGGCTTCCAGAGGGCAGTCTTGGAACTGTTCAGGACACTGGTAGGGAGGGTCCCTTGAGATTCAGTCCTGAAGGGCAAAGGGATCTGGGAAGGCTAGGCACTCCTCAAGAAGGAAGTCATAGAGGTGCAGGAGCAGGTTGTCCCCCTGTACTGTATGTATATGAGCAGGCAGGGAATAAAAACAGTGTGGATGAACAGAGAACTTCTGAGGTTCTGGAAGAAAAAGAGAGTTTATCACCTGTGGAAGAAAGGATGGGAAAGAGAAACGTAGGAAGAAATTTATAAAGACAAAAGCAAGTTTGGACTCAACCTGGCCACTGTAGTAAAAGAGAACAAAAGTCTTTCATACAAGTACATTAGCAGTTAGAGGAGGACTAAAGAGAATCTCCATCCTTTACTGGATGCAGCATGGAATGTGACTGCTCAGGATAATGCTGAGGTTCTCAGTGTCTACATCTTTCATTAAAAGTCAGACTATATAGCGTATCCTTTGGATACACTACCTCCTGACCTGGAAGTCTGGGATGGGGAGCGGAATAAATCCCCCCATGATTCAGGTGGAAACAGTTAAAGACTCACCTAGACCATCATGAGTCCACAGGGCCAGATGGGATCCACCTGGGGCTGTTGAGGGAGCTGGAGAAGGTGATTGCCAAGCCACTTTCCACCATCTGTCAGTATTCCTGGATAGGTCCCAGAGGACTGGAGGCTTGCCTGTGCGACTCCCATCTACAAGAAAGGTTGTAAGGCAGATTCTGGAATCTACAGGCCTGTCAGTCTAACCTCAGTGCCAGGAAAGGTTATGGAACAGATAATCTTGAGTGAGATCACATGGCAAGTGTGCGACAACTGGAGTATCAGGTCCAGACAGCATGGGTTCATGAAAGGCAGGTCCTGTTTGACCAACCTGATCCTCTGTGACAGAGTGACCCATGTGGTGGATGAGGGAAAGGCTGTTGATGCCTTACCCAGACTTCAGCAAGGCCTTTGATACTGTCTTCCACAGTATTCTCTTGGAGAAGCTGGCAGCACATGGCTTGGACAGGTACGCTCTTTACTGGGTAAAGAACTGGCTGGAGGGCTAGGCCCAGAGAGTGCTGGTGAATGGAGTTTTAAATCCAGCTGGCAACCGGTTATACGTGGTATTCACCAGGAGTTGGCATTGGATCCTGTCCTGTTCAGTATCTTTACTAATGACCTGGATGAGGGCATTGAGTACACCCTCAGTAAGTTTGCAGATGACATCAAATTTGGAGGAAGTATCAATCTGCCTGAGGGTAGGAAGGCCTTACAGTGGGATCTGGGAAGGCTGGATAGCTGGTCTGAGCCCAGTGGGGTGAAATTTGACAAAAGTAAGTGCTGCATCCTGCACTTTGACCACAACAGCCCCTGACAATGCTACAGGCTTGGGGTAGAGTGGCTGGAAGACTGCATAGAGGAAATGGACCTGGGGGTATTGGTCAATTGAACCTCAGTTGAACACCCCAGATGGGCAAGAAGGACAATGGCATCCTGGGTTGTATCAGAAATAGTGTTGCCAATGGGAGCAGGGAAGTGATAATTCCCATGTACTCAGCACTGGTGAGGCTGCACCTTGAGTACTGTATCCAGTAGACATTGCCCAGTTTATGGATAAGTATAGGTATGCATGGTTCGTTTGAAATCCATATCACAACCGTGGACTTAACTGATCATTTGAAGTTACAACCCTAGTGGGTTTTCCTTACATTGTCTGGTAACCACTGATTGATAGGAGACTTAGAAACACCAGTACGTGGAGGAATTAAAAGCAATTAGTCCCAACATGGCTCTACTCTATCCAGTGTCCTATTAACAATTGCATACCTATTCATCGCTGGAGTGATTTGTTACCAACGTTTTCACCATTGTCTAGAGCCCATAAATTTTAAGTGCCCTTCCTTCAAAGTCCTGAGATGGTCTCTCATTATTTAAATGAAGATGGGGATTTTTCCTTAATGATGAAAAACAAATCTTCCTATTCCTATAAATATTTGCTATTTGTTTACGCTGTGGCACAGGAATATTCTCCATATGTATAATTGAAAATGTTGACTGGACTTATATCTGTGTTTCCTGCATGTCAGTAGTACTGAAGGATGCCAGCTCATTGTTTCATTTGTGAAAAGGTACAGCTTAATTCCATTATAGCTGCTGTGTGTGGTCACTTGTGAATGGGCTGGGTTGAGCTGGGTTGATACATAAGGCCCCTCCTCTGTGATTTATGAGTTTGATGCCATTATTTATCAAACATACTGGGTGTGGGCAGTGACTCATTTGGGGTAACTTGGCACATCATCACTGAATTGAGTGGAGTCAGTCTATTTTGCTGTGGCTTATGATTCTCTTCAACACATTGAGAAGCTCCTTCACTGATCTCTCTGCAGTCTAACAGATATGTCATATTGTAAAGGAGACTGTGCATTTTCAGAATTTCCCTTCCCTTAAAATTCCCAGAGAGCAATGAGAAGTAGCACCATTTTCATGGTGTCACTGTGCATGATTGAGTACTTTATATTTTTAAGCTGTTTATGCAAAGAATCTCCTTGGTAGCACAGACTGCTTTCTCTGAGCATTAGTGAGAGGTGAAAAGCAGAAAGATGGCACTGTCAGGGAATTACCCACAACAATTTGCATGAATTTGGTGCCTTTCATGCAGTATCTCAAGGCACTGCACTTTCAGAAGCCAGCAACTACAGAGACTAAGCTTCACTAAGTAAATATTGCTGACAGTGGAGGCATGCATTTATCAAGGGAGCCTGAATTGTAAATAGTTTGCAAAAAAAATCCCACAGAAAGAGTCACTGTTGCACATGCATATATATGTATATGTATAAAACACAGAAACAGTAGGCACAAGCAATGTTGTATCATGTTGCTGTTTATTCCATTCCAGAAAACAACCCTATTCAATTTATTTGTGTAAGAAGATATTGCAGAGCCTCACAGTATTCACAAGTGTCAGCTGCCAGCAATCAGTTTTGTTGTTAACAAATGAAAACATGCTTTTAAACATGCAGAAACCGAATGCTATTGAGTTATGTTTCTACAGTTTTTCACACAATGACTCGAAGTCTGAAATCAGTTAATTAGCTTTGTCTTACATCTGTATACACAGGTTGGAGATCGCTAAGTAGGAGAAGACATTATGTCCCTGCTTCTCTTAGCATCTAGAATCTACTGATTTAAATGCAGGCTTTTGGCTCAAGATCTGGATTCACTTTCCTTGGGGAGAGACTTTAATCTTTTTTTGTTTGTTTTTTTTTTAATTGACATATTCTCTTATGTACAAGAAGAGATAGCCTGAGCAAGTGCTTGAGCTCATGCTTATCTCGTTTGTGCCCACTTTGACATGAGCTTGGTCCCAGACCCAAAGGCTGAGGGGGAGCACTAAGGGAAAATTTGGACTCAGTTTGCCCACTGTACAAACCTTAGCAGGTATTTATTTACATAGTCATCCTATACCCCAGACACCTTTAAGGTGCCTAGCAGAGGATTTGACCTGTAAGATTTCTGGGAAGATTCCTGCTGCTGCTCCCACTTTACATGTGGGATGTGGTTTCTAGATAGACACAGTTGTCCTTTGTCAGAATTATGGGCAAACAAGAAGAGTGTGACCAGGCAGCAACCAAGTGAGGGCTATTCTTTTTGCTATGTATTTGTAGTTTTCATACTGTATCTACAGGTTTTGACTCTCTATAGGTATTTCTTTAAAAGGTAAGTACTTCCTGGAGATGAAAGTTGTTAATAATATGGAAAGAGTTGAGATGGTCAGCTAAAACACCCAGGGTGTGTTTTAGAAATGCTTTGGCTTCTAAAGTCTGCTCTTAGTCTATAGCAGTGAAGTCAGTGTTTCAGACCACAGAGATATCTTGGCATTATTCCCCCTTCCTTGACTTTTCCAACAATCTTACCAAAAAGACAGCCTTGTTATGAAAAAAAAATATATTGATTTTCTGGGCAAATCCTAACAACAGCTGTGAACTGGTGATTTTATATGTCCTGGAATGAGGTGCTGTTGAAATGATTAATGTGCCCATATTTCAAGGAATTTTATTTATTTTTGACATCATAACATTATAAGATTCTCTTCCTCCCACCTTCAACAACAACAAAAATAAAAATAATAATAATAAAAAAATTCCATTTGTTCAGTTCAAGCTTATCAGTCTCTCACCCATGAAGTCTAATTTATCTTTTGCTTGCAATGTCACATGTTGCTCAGTGACTCTACCTTATTGCTATTCTTGAGCAAAACTGAGTCTCGGGTAATGTATGCTGGACAGATATTCATTTTCAACCCCAATTTTTTTTTTTTCCTGGTAGTTTGCCATTCTCATAATAACCAGCCCACTATCACTGTTCACGTTAAAGAATTAATTTTTCTAGTGACATGGGACATTTAATGGTGAACATCTTAATAATAAAGCTTTTTAAATGCAATTAGACAGATCTGTTTAAAGAATAAGTAAATGAAAGGATGTAACTTCCTCATCTTTCTGTTTCCCATCTCCTCGCTATCTGAGGCTTGCTGTTGTATTGGTTTTGTTTTGGTTTGGTTTGTTTCTTTGAGAAAAGAGCATATTTGCTTTCAACATAAAGAAAAAATTGTCTGCTGAGTAAGAATCTTGCTACAGTTTTGTTCAAATTGGTGTCACAACTGCTCCTGCACAGCCCTCTGGACATTTTATGGCGATCAACACGCTTCCTCAAGAGACAGCATATTCATGCAAAAATCAGTGTTTAATCAGTACAGACTACCAGTGTTAGTGTTATCTTTCTAGCTACAAAGTAGCGGAGTCTTTACAGAGTTCCAGGTAGAATTGGTAGATACAATTTTGCATTGGACAGTTGAGCCTGGTAAAAGTGAGTAAGAAGATAAGGCCAAAGTAACATAACACTCATAACATAACATAACACTCCCCACCACATCTTTGGTAGAAAAATGCTCTTACTGATCTCGCCAGAGGAGTTATATATGGTAGAAAGAGAGGTGAAGTGTCACTTCACAACTTCTTAGGAATGGGGATGCCCCTCATAAATGCAGTTGCTTGATCTTTTGATGACTGACTGTCCAGCAATTAAGGAGATTAATGTGTGTGAAGTAAGGGTAAACAAAGGTGTTTAGATACTCATACACATTGATTTTCATGGGAGTTAGGCACCAAATGGTTTTCTAGAATGTATATATTGTTGAACTATAAGTACGTAGCTGTGACGGAAAGGATGGCCAGCTGCAGGCATAATCACAGAGGTAAGAAATCAGACAATCAAACCATCTTGACCCACTGAATTTACAAGTGAGTGAGGATGGTCTTGAACATCTACAGGAAGAATTAGGGATTTACAAGAAGAATTAGAGATCTGTGTGTGGTCATGAGGCTAGGATCTCATTGCAATCACAGTAACACAGTAAGACAGCTTGCATGACTGGAATACTCTCATGATCACTGTGTTCTTTTCAGGAAAGACAGACCAGCAAAGTGAGGCAGTGGAATTGCTCTTTATGTAATGGATGCCTAGTGATGAATTATGAGCATGTGGAGAGCTTATGAATGAGGATTAAATGGCAGGCTACTCTGGGTGACGCTGTTGTGGGTTTTTACTACAGGCAGCCTGATTAGGAGGAGGAAGTTAATGAGGCCTTCTACACACAGCTGAAAGTAACCTTACAACCACAGGCACTGGTTCGCATAGGAGACCACACAGATATTTGCTGGAAAAGCACCACTGCCAGTCATGCACCATCCAGGAGGTTCCTGTAGTGCATGAAGGATAATTTTCTGATGCTGGTGGTGGAGGAACCAATGAGGAGAAGCATGCTGCTAGAGCTTGATCCCACAAACAAGGCAGGACTGGTTGGGAATGCAAAGGCTTGGAGCAACACCGAATGCAGCAATCATAAGATAGTGGAGTTCAGGGTCTTACATGGAAGAAACAAGGCAGTAAGTAGGATTGGAACCCTGGACTTCAGGGGAGCTAACTGAACTCTTTAAGGACCTGATTGGAAGTATCCTGTTGGTTACATCAATGAAAGGGGAGGGGGGAAGAGAACTGGTTGACACTCAAGCAGCACTTCTTCCAAGCTCAAGGCTGGTGTATTCCTAAGAGTAAGAAATCAGGCAAAAGTGGCAGGAAACCTGCACTGATGAGCAAGTTGCTTGTGGAAAACCTTAAATGGAAGAAGAAATTCAGTTGGACTGGATGAACTCAAGAGGTCTTTTCCAATACATTCAGTTCTGTGATTTTGTGGTATGTTTCAGAACCCCACACTGTATTTCAGCATTATCAGTCAACATCATTCATCAGGCTGGAACTTGTCTCCTGGGGAAGACTGTGTGCTAGACAAAACAAAAAGCATTTCCAAGCTCTTTGTAAGTTAGCTTTGAACCGTGATGAGATCCCTCCATGTGCCCAGGATAACAGGCCAGTTTTTCAGGGGATGAACACATTGGTCTAACCCTGGCATTCTCATCTGCTACAGAGATCGTCACTGAACTGTCTATTTCTGAGATGCTTTCAGGGCACAGGGAAAAAAAAACTGGCATTTTGTGTGTGTGTGTGTGTGTGTGTGTGTGTGTGGAAAGAGTAAGAGATGAAAGGAGAAGTATGGTGGAACAGCTCATACAACACAGATGACCAACAAGTCATACATGTGTGTATGCACATACCTGCATATGAAAGAAAAAAAAGAAAATGAATTGTGGCTGAAGAAAAGAATATCTTTCATCTGAAAGCTGGACACAGATTCCTGAATTGTACATATTATATGTGTAAGGTGTGAAAGCTGAGGAGAACACATACTTAATTTGTTAAGAAATGACAAAATCCCAGCAGCAGCTGCAATGAAATTGAACTTGTATTCAACATGTTAATCTCCTAAAAATGATCTTAGCTTGTGTGAATGTGAGGTCAAAATGGAATTTTTCCTCCAGGTATGCACATAAATTAGGTTGCACTAATAGGAAATAACCAGTCCATTTATTTGTCAATAAGCATTCAAAGCGAAAGCTGAATGATCCTATGTCAGAAGGAAATGAAACTAGTTTGCATTTCATAATTATGCAAAGCAGTTCTTGGTAAAATGCACTTCTGGTGACCTCCTCTATTTTTTCCCTTCTCCTACCACACTGACAGCACATGTATTTAAATAATTTCCACTTCTAATGACATGTTTATGTGTTACTTTTATTTAGCTTGAGATGTCTTTTGTATTGTTTTCTGTGTTTATTCTTATGCTTCTCTTTTTATGTGGAATTAGGGAAAAAGTGGTATTTCTGGGTGTTCCCTTGCTCTGGAACTGTAGTTGTCTACCGGGGCAAAGGGAGTAGTCAGGAAGATGCAAAGAAAGGTAGGAAATCCATGTTATTTGAGGACTGTTCCATTTTACTCCGGCTGATAGGTTTTACTGTCTGAGAACTGGATGACACTGATTTTTTACTAGTTTATCCAGGAAATCTGGTGCTCGACTTTCAAAAGAGAGAATGGAAGTATTTTCCAAAGTAAGAATGATAGAACGATAGAATCACAGAATGGCCTGGGTTGAAAAGGACCTCGGCAATCATCCAGTTTCAACCCCTCTGCCATGGGCAGGGCTGCCAACCACTAGAACTAGTCCTCTACAGCAACTAAAAACTTTTAATTCAGTGTATATGATCGTGGTTTTTAATGTTTCAATCACTGCCCCAAAATGCTTTCTGTGGAAGTAGATCTTCACTGCTGTAGCAGCAAGTGAGATAGACAGTCAGGGCCTCAGTCATGGGAGAGAAATAACCTTTATGCCCTGGAAACCTTGACTGCCTGTACTAATCAACATGTAGTAGATGAAAGAGTGTTTGGATGAGGACTCATTTAATAAAAGTTAAAAGATTTTCTAGTTTCCTTAGTCAGGTCTCACACATAAAGAGTCTGAAGACTCAGTTCCTTTCTCAGTCCCAGGAATTGTCCTCTCTGGCTGCCACTGAGGCACTGGAACTGTTGAGCAAACACTTTTCAGCTGTATAAAATCTGTAGGTCGAAAATTCAACAGAATGTTCGTATTGTTTTCAAAATAAAAATCTTGGTTTTGTAGGCATCTGAAAGTAAAACTGAATTGAAGAATAGTTTCTGTTAGAAAGCAAAAACTTATTGCTATTTTTTTGTTTGTTTTTTGTTTTTCTTTTAAGACACCTTCAGGTCAAAAGGAGAAATCAGTTAAAATGATTTTGACCTTCTGGTACAATAGAAATTTGAATAAGCTTTTACATCTTTCTCAATACTCAGAGTTTCACTTCAAATCTAAAGGAGAAAATTGAGAACTTGAGAATTGGGCAATTATCCACAGCCCCTTATTGCTGTCATTGATCTACATGAAGGGATGAGAAAGTAACGGAATGTCAGCAAGTCATTGTATTGTGAGCTGGAACAAACCACTTTTAAGTGCTCTTGCTTTTTGGAATTTGTTTCTGAGATGCATCAAGTTCATATGCAATAAGGATATGATGTGAAGAAGGTTTTGTGCAGTCAGGAATGAAGATTTAATAGCCTGATAACTAGAGAAGCTTACAGATAATTTCAAGGTGTTAATCTAACCTTGCTGTGCCTTTAATCTTTAAGCATTCTGAAGAATGTGAAAAACAAAAGCTGACTGTTGTAATATCATAGAGTAGGCATGGAGAGAAAATTTCTTCCAGCAGAGCAGCTTTTAAATAAATTATTGCTTTATTTTTTTTGTTCCTCCATGATGGGGAAAAGTAGCTCTAAGATGAATTTAAA
The DNA here is from genome assembly GCF_039878825.1 of Excalfactoria chinensis. Classification (NCBI taxonomy): domain Eukaryota; kingdom Metazoa; phylum Chordata; class Aves; order Galliformes; family Phasianidae; genus Excalfactoria; species Excalfactoria chinensis. Next base: position 52,922,879 of record NC_092825.1, on the reverse strand, counting down.
GGAAAGTGAATTTACTAAGTGTCCTGCATCTTTCTCTCCCACTAATTAGTAACAGTCAAACGCTCTTGTTCTGCAGACACTGACTACAAAGAAAAGGATAAAGAACTTGGGAAAGACTCTAGAGCTGAAATAATTAGGCAATTTATCATTTAGGATAATTGGACTTGTGCAAAGCAGTGTTATTTACCACAGGTTTCCATTTCTCCTAACCGGGTGTGAAAAATACAGCTACATCGATTGGGAAATGCTCTTGGTTCTTTTTCCACAATGCATTGTGCCAGAGACTCTCAGTTCAAAGTGTGATGTTCCTCCCAGTGATTTCTTTTCCCTCAGTGATCTTCAGAAGCAGCATTCAGCTTCTAAAACCTCAAACTGAAATTAGATTAAAGTGCCCAATATGGGGTCAGAAATGGGAGGGAAAGAGAGACGAGTTTCCACCAGGGAATTTTCACTTAACAAATGAAAGCCTTTGCTTTGTTTCAAAGGAAAAATTGCCAAGTAGAGGCACATCTTAATCACATTGGTAGCCAGCTGAGATGTTTATGCTAATTTACAAAGGTATGTAAGTATAAGATTCAGGGGGTCCAAAACTCCTGCCTCTGTGATGTGAAAAACAGGCATTTAAGTACCACTGGCAGATAGCTCTGATGTTTCAGTTTAAGGGAGAAGTAGGGAAGCAGGTATGAAGGCTTTCCTTGAATTTCACCTTACAGCTTGCTAGCAGTATGAATGACCTTTCCCTTGGATAATCAGCGAACTCCAGGCATTAAGAATGCCACAGGGCTCAGCCTTGCCAGAGGCCCTTCATTCCTTAAGATAGAGAGCACAGCTGCTCCTTTGCAGTGCATCAATTTATTGCACTCTTGCAGCTTTCTACCATTGCCCTCTGTTTTGAAGATTGCACCTTCACAAGCAGATATGTTTGTAGCAGATGCTCCAGAAATGTTCAAAGTTCTGAATTTCGCTCTCTGAAACACCTGGTTGAAGGTCTAAACCCAGTATTGCAGAACCAGGCCCTGGATATCACACTGAGCTCCCCAGTGCTGCCACCCAACTTGTGAGGTACTTGCCTAAGCTTTGGGTAGAGGAGTCTAAGTAGTAGGGTAATTGCTGGGCTGAGGCCGGTGGGGTGAAGTTCAACAAGACCAAGTGCCAGGTCCTGCACTTTGGCCTTAACAACCCCAGGCAATGCTACAGACCTGGGGCAGAGTGGCTGGAAAACTGTGTAGAGGAAATGGACTTGTGGGTATTGGTCAGTACTTGGTTGAATGTGAGCTAGCAGTGTTCCCAAGTGGGCAAGAAGTCCAGTGGTATCCTGGCTCATGTAAGAAATAGTGTTGCCAGCAGAAGCAAGGAAGTGATAATTCCCATGTATTTGGCTCTGGTGAGGCTGCACCTTGAGTACTGTATTCAGTTTTGGGCCCCTTGCTACAAGAAAGACATTGAGGTCCTTGAGTGTGTTTAGGGAAGGGCAACAGAGCTGTGAGGGGTCTGGAGCACAAGTCTTATGAGGAGTGGCTGTGGGAACTGGTGTTGTTCAGCCTGGAGAAGAGGGGGCTCGGGGGAGACCTTATTGCTCTCTACAGTGATCTCACAGGAGGTTGTGGAGAGGTGGAATTCATCCTCTCATATAACTAGCAATGGGACGAGAGGGGATGGCCTCAAGTTGCACCAGGGGAGAATCAGGTTGGCTGTTAGGAAAAACTTCTTCTCCGAAAGAGTCACCATCCCTGGAGGAGTTCAAGAAGCATTTAGGTGTTGTACTGAGGGTTGTGATGGGAAGTACTAGTTGTAGGTGGATGGTCCAATTGTATGATCTTGGACGTCTTTTCCAACCTTGGTGATTTTATGATCCTATTAATTGTTAAAGTAATTTTGCTCTAACCGCTTGTTATTAGCCAGCCAGCTGACTCCCCCACTGGGAAGAGAATCAGGGGAAAAGGCAATGTTTAAAAGCATTTTGCTGCTTGTCTGCAAGAAATTCACAAATATATGCTGCCAGGCTGTTGTAGATGGGTGCCATGGAAGTGCTTTTAAGTGGCACAGCTTGACACCCATTGCGTGCATGTCTTCAGAGAGTGTCATGTGTTGTGTGTTTTTTTCCTGCCAACGGCTTGTTATTTTAAAACAGTTGAATACGCTTGATATTTTCTTTAGCAAGGAGAAAGTCATGACTACCAGCGATTTTCTGTGGAGATGTAAGGAGTAGTAGGTTGTTACCTAAAATATTGCCTTTATCCTGAGCAAGCTGAACGCGTGACGAAATGCAAAATACAGATATAAATTTGGTAGAGCTTGATCCCTCGCCAAAGCAGTGTGTGAACTCAGGTACAGGAAGGAACACCTCTGCTGATGCAGACAAATTATCCAATGAAGAACATTTCACTATTTGTCAGTTTCTGTGCCATATCATGATTTGATGTTGATTGCTTTTGTTGAAAAGTGCCTTGACTGACATTCCACGGTTTTGGGGTTGTTTGGCTTAGGGCAAGGAGGCAAATATCTTTCTAGTAGCCCTACTGATTTACAAGGGCTATGTAAACTCTGTTTTTGACCCAGCACAGTAGGAAGGTAGGAACCAAAAGGTGGGGTGTGATTCTTGTGCTCACAGCCCCATGGAGCAGTAAGGACAGTGGCAGTCTTTCTCCAAAGCTGTTTCTCCAGGCTGGGTTAGATCTGAGACCTTGCCTAGTGATTTGTGCTTTGTTTTCCTTTCTTGAACCATTTGCTTCTTTCCTGAACATACAGATCTTTGCAGAGAACTGCCCAGGGAAACTACTCTGCCCATGTATGCCTTGTGGATAACCTTGCCTGTTGTTTTGCATTATGACAGTTGCCTGTGCTTTGCACAGGGTCTGTAATCCTTCTTATTTGATTCTGCAAAGCAGCTTATCTGTTTCTTCTGTTTACCCAGAGAGATGAGTGGTTCCTTTACCTACAAATCTGAACAATGTTTAACCCAGGCTCTAATTTGAGGCCATTCTTTAGACTGGGTACTCCACCTATTCAGCATTGCAGTTTTTGGCAGTGGGAGCAAGATGTTGTGTGTTTTCTAAATATTTTAAGTTACTGTAGCACTTTTCATACGTTAACACTCAAATGATACATAAGTACTAACCTATAAATATCTGTGCAAGGCTTGTAATATTAATGGCCCTGCTTTTTACATCAGAACACAAGGAAGTTTTAGTGTGAGTAAAAGAGACCTCATAATATTTGTAAGTTGTGTTTGATATAAATGCCAAAGAATTTTTTTGTAAAATAATACGATGCTTTGTACACGGGTTTAAATGAAAATACATGGATTTTCATTGCGTAGAGATCTGAATCTCTTCACTCACTAGGTCTACTGGAGTGCTTAAATTAAAGGATGTGCATTGCCCTGTGCAAGGAGAGAAATGCAAATATCTTTTTCCTGGTGCTTTGAGTAGTCTCACAAAGCAAATATCTTTCCATTCTGCAGGAATAAAAATAGAGATATTGTCTATGAAATTAATTAAACCGTAGATTTTAAGTTCAAGAGATCATTGCCATGCGGTCTAATCTTGTGTACAACCAAGGATGTAGGACTTCACTGAATTTAATCTGTTTAAATTACTGTATCTTTTAAAGAAAACTCCCCATTGCTTAAATTAAATGGCATAAAATGTCTTTCCAGACTTCGAAAATGAAGAATCCTAAGAAAAACAAGTGAAACAAAATGCTTTGTTAATCTTTTTAATTATCCTTGTTCCACTGTTGCAAGTTTGACTGTTCCAGAAACATTGGACAGCCCTGTCGTCAACATGCTGTCCTTACAGAATTGTGGAACCCTCCACATTTTGCATTAATTAAACATATAAATCCTACAAACCATATGTAGGGTAATCGCAAATGAGGAGCCTGATTTTCAGTTTCCATTTATGTCCTTTCATCACTCCTGCATTGGGAATGGATTGTCAAGGTGTGCATACATCCTTGCTTATCTACAACAGTATTACCATCATCTTATGCCTGTCTGGTGCCATCTTGTTAACATATAAACAAGTGCTTGAAGTGATGGCAGTTCTTGTTTATGCTGCTGTGGTAGGACCTTAGCGTAACTGAGGACTAGGCTCTGAAGACAATTCCTTGTGATTACAGTCCAGTTGCTGAAAGGAAAAAAGCAATACTCAGCTTGCTTGCAAGGAGCACAAAGCAAACCAGTAATTCAGAAAATGATTAGAGAAAGGGAAGAAAAAAACATGAAACACACCAGCAAGTTTTCCTTCTTTATTAATGGAAGAATGTGAGTGTTTTTTTGTCATGCTCTGTGGCTTGATATGGGGAATATAAGCCATGCAAAATAATGGCTTCTCTTATAAAATTTAAAGATGGAGTGGAAAAAATTGTTTCAGTCCTTTTGGTTCACACTACTTTTTTTTTGTTTTTTATGCACAGTTGGACTGAAGTAGGAACTTTGATATAGGAATGCAGATTATTTGATTGAATTTTGGACCTTGATAGGGGATAACTTCATTTTGTAGAGTGATTATATCAAGATGCCTCTAACTTAGTAAATCTGCAAAGACTTGACCCAAAGCCTTGGGAGAGTGTTGCTTTGGTTCAGATGCTAAGTGAGAAGAGTGCTGTGCTTCTGTAATCAAGCAGCTGCTGGAGCTGCTCTCAGGGTTGTTGTTGTGTGCTCAGCCCCCAGGACCAGCTGCTCTGCTGTAATTTGGGGCCAGTGCTGAGGGGGAGTGAGGGACATAGTAAACAGGCAGACTAGCAGTAAATGACAAGAGGGATATGATATGTAACATTAACCAGGCTCAGTGTTTGCTTAGGCTGTGGAATACTCTTTTAAATCAATCTTTTATTATCATTGGAGCCTTAGCTGTTCACTTAAATGGAGAACAATGCAAGGACATGGAAATGGTGCAAAGCGAGCATCCTGCTTTCTCTACTAGCTCTGATTTTATAAGAAAACCAGAGATAGATCCAGGTCATAACATGCAAATGTGAACTTTTTCCATGTTTGGCAGTGTTTGGAACTGGGCTCTGGTTTCATCCCTGTTCCTGCCATAAGGACTCATCTCATTCACCAGTCATATTGTGCATAAATCCAGCTGGGAATGTCACACAAGGAATCCTCCCTCTCCTACTTGGTCTTTCTGACAACCAACAACCTATCACAATTTTGTTTAATCTCTTCCACTAGTTAGTTACCCTTCTCCTAAAGGAGAATTCTGTTTGTTTCTATTTTTAATGTTTTGCTCTTAGATTCCCCTGAACTTCCATCATCCTTTGGCATCTGAGTATAAGACCTTTTGCACATGAGAGAGATTTTCTCCTCTTTGTACAATTGTAATTGTATTCTGCAATGGTATCAGCTGTTGGTGTTTCCTCATACAATTGTTAAGTGCCTAAAATTTTGTTCAGTAGAATGTCTTTCTTCAAATCATATTTGCTTATTTAATTAAGAGGATGGTCAGTATGTGTGACAGTTTTCAAAGGTTCAGCTGTGTTTTTTTAACATGCTTTGAAAAATGTGGGCATCAGAATCAGAGAGAGTATTCTAAAATCAGTGTGAAATATTACCCAGCTTATCTCACAGACCTAGCAAGACTCAGAATCACAGAATCACAGAATCACAGAATGACCCGGGTTGGAAGGGACCTCAAGGATCATGTAGTTCCAACCCCCCTGCCTAGCAGGGCCACCAAACATACGCCTATACTAGATCAGGTTGCCCAGAGCCCCGTCCAACCTGGTCTTGAACACCTCCAAGGACGGGGCATCCACAACCTCCCTGGGCAGCCTGTTCCAGGACCTAACCACTCTCCTAGTAAAGAACTTCCCCCTAACATCCAACCTAAATCTTCCCTCTTTTAACTTAAAACCATTTCCCCTAGTCCTGCTGTTATCAGCCCTTTCGAAGAGTTTGCTCCCCTCAAGCAAGGGGAGTCAAGTCAAGCAAGGGGAGTCAAGTCAAGCAAGACTCAGTGTTTGCTTGTTTCAAATGATGCAGCTGTTATTGGAGTTTAGCATTTCTAAGTGATTTTAGATCTTTCATTGTATTATTTTCCTTTTTCTGTAGTTCTACAAATACAGTGAGAGAAATCAGCTGCAAAGCATGGGCATAAGTTGGGATTTGGAGGGGGTTGATTTATAGGAAAATGGTATTACCAGATCTCCTAACACCTCCTGAATCAAAATGTTGCTGGAATGCTTGCTTGGTTGAAATCTGAATCCTATCTTTTATATTTTTCTGTGTTTCAGATTAGGGAAGCAGTAAATTTAATCACACTAGCACTCAGTCTTTGCAGAGAAACGTGGTAGCCAAGAGACACTTGCTATGCGTATGTAGATGTATAAATTCTAAGCAGCTCATTGACAAATGCTACCAAGCCCTCATGGATGTCTTTGCACATCTAAATTTATGTGCACTTATATATATATCCTCTAACACTGAACTAGGCTTTAGGCTGGTAATTGTAGACCAGCACACCAGTCGGTGTGTTTTTGAAAAGATCTTGAGAGAACTTCCTTTTCTGAGTCAGCAGTGGGGAGAAACTGCTTTCCATGTGTTTTGATTTTAACCTCTTCATTTTTGGACTGTATGAGGCTAAAAAGAGAATCAAACACATCCTCGTTATCAGCTGGAGATGGTAGGTTTCTCCTATGGTAGACTCAATTCTGGTTCATCCAGCTACCACTAGAGATATGAAATGGAGATGTTTGGTTTTGGTGCAGGAAGCTGCAAATTTACAGAATCACAGAAATGTAGGGGCTGGAAGGGACCTCTAGAAATCATGGAGTCCAACTCCCTTCTAAAGCAGGTTCCCTACAATAGGTCACACAGGAAGGCATCCAGACGGGTCTTGAATATCTCCAGAGAAGGAGACTCTGCAACCTCTCTGGGCAGCCTGTTCCAGTGCTATTTTACTCTTGTAGTAAAGATGTTTTTGTCCATGTATTTGTGTGGAACATCCAACATTCTAGTTTTTGGCCATTGCTCCAGATCTTGAACTTAAAATTCCTTCAGGGCTTATGGATGTTATTTTGTTGAGACTTGAAACAGGAAGAGGCAGAGCTGCAAAAGCAACACACAGAGATGTAATGTGCCGTTAAGCCTGCAGCACTGGAAGGTCTGGACAAGCACTAGTTAAAGCTAGTTAATTATTTAAGAAAAAAATTATGAAGCATAAAATATTCAAACTGCCTGTGTCTGATGCATGCCATTGCCACAATGGCACACACACCTGAATTTTAAATTCTCGCCTCTTTATTATCCTTTTTTAAAGTAAAGATGTTTCAATACTAAAGATGGAATATTTATTTGCCAGGCATTAATAATAAACAAAACATAGGGGAGGTTATTTTTAATTTGCTTCTTCCAGAGGGTGATATACCTTCTTCCTTTAAAATGAAAATCATTTACAGCAGTCCTTAGCTCTCTCGGAAATGAATAACTTACTAAGTGTTGTGATAATTGCGCAGAGAACCCGTTACGGTAACACAGTGTAGCTACAAACTGACTGGGAAATTGGTGCCTTGAGTCTGAAATTACATGTTACAGTTACCAGGCGTCATTTCAGATTAGCTGTACCTGTCTGGTGGCAGCTCCTAAAAAGCCACGTTGGTGAGTCAGAGTCCTACCGTTTTCCTCTCTTAGAAGCTGGCCTGGCAGAGAGGGCTTGACTTGGAAACAAAGACTCAACAGAAATCAGGCTATGCTGAGCTGTTTGAGCCTAGAGACAAGGTCTGCTAGAGAAGAAGTTAGTTGGAAACCTCAGGAAAAGAAAGGAAAAAACGCCTCCTGCAAAAAACTTGGAGAGGGTGTTATGCTGCTTACATACCCAGTGACAACTCTCGAGTACCTGGCACTCGCCTGAACCCTCTGTTGACATCTGCACACCTGTTCTTAGCAGGCAGAAGGCAACATTTCTCCTTCTGTATCTAAAAATGGCACTTCTCACACACACACACACAAAAAGGCTGTTAGTCACGGTATCTTTGCCAAACTCCATTTACATGTTGGCTGCGTGAAGTTCCATCTGCAGCGTAGATTGCCTGACATTGGTTCACTTCCTGTCCTAAATTGCTAAAAAACCCCGGTGCATGAAATGCTGGCCCCATGGCTTTTTCAAGAATAGGTCATCATCTCCCTCCCTGCCACTCCTCTGCGTGCTCTCAGCTCACTGAGTCTCCATCACCACTCACTGTGCCATTAGCATTTGCCAATGTGGATAAAGCAGGGCTGCACTGATCCTCGAGACCTGGCCCAGCAGACCTCAAAGCTGGCACTTTCCAGCTTCTCTGCTTGCGATGCCACATACACTTGCATTTCTGCTGTTGTGATCTGAAGTTGGGTCATGACCCATAACATCACAGCCACTGCCTGGCGTGCATAACTAGTTCGAGTCACCTTGCTCAGCAGGACTGTGTGTGTGGGGAAGCAGCATTCTGAACATACACTGAGATCCTTTGGGGTATGAGTTTTATAAATGACAGATGTTGTAAACCCTGACTTCCTGATGGCAAGCACTGGAGTGGAACATTCTGTCATCAATGCTTATTATCTCAAGATTCTTAATTAGTTTCATTGATAATTTTGGCACACTCAAATGTTTCAAATGCTTAAATATTTCAGTACTTATTTGCTGGAAAGTCTCTCTGTCATATCTCTGTTGCAGGAATACCTCAACTCAGGATTTTCTGTGATTCTACAGTAACACCAGTCTCCAGACTGCAAGTGGGAATGTGGTGGCCATTGTTCCTTTTGAGCCCCAAATGGGAGCTGCTCTCTGAGGGCTGATGTTACCTCTCTTGGTGCAGAGCACCAAGGTGGTTTGTTTAAGAGCACTAGAAAAAGGAATGGTGAAAAGGCCTAGTTCCCTCTCAGCTTTGAATGCAACAGTTTTCCTCCAATCTCTAGTCTACCATCGAGGCATTTGAGCTGAATGCCCAGGATCATTTGGAACAGCTCAATTCCTATGGAGAAAGATATTTCAGCTAGATGTTTTCCAGATTTAAGCAATTATACCTGGAGAAGGCTTCCTGCGGCGCTTTTTTCCCTTCCTTTCCACTTCTGCTGGGGGCAGTGGATTCCACTGTCATGGTTGGAGATCATCGAGTCTCTCTGTTGCATTTAATGTGCACATCTCAAGCTCTTGCCCACCTGGGTCAGATGTGTAGGGTGCACACACACAGGGGAGCCTATGGGTCACTGGACCCATTTTCATCCCTCATAGTGCTAACAATATCTCATGTCCAAGCTAAAACCTGTCTTCAGTCATAAGGGTTTTCATTAGAGAATGTGGCATGTCTAGTTTATACACAAGAAAAAAGAAAACCAAAACACCAAAACCCTCTGAAAGTCTAATTCTCATAACTATTTACTTAAACTGTAGGCCTAAATGCTGAACATCTGCTGTAAATTGACGGTATAAACTCGCTGTTTGCTTCAGCGGAGAATTTGGCTTTGTGCCCCCAGATCCTTAAGAAGGGAATGTTTTAAACCTATGGTTAAGAGATGAAGCACATTCATATCATTGCTTTAATCAGATATCTTTTTTTTTTCTTCTTTTTTTTTCTTTTTTTTTTTTAAGACCAAGATGTTATTTTTTTCAGAGCCCCGTTCCTTGAATGTTCCCCATAGGTGGAATGTAATTAAACTCCACTGGCATCTCCCCCTGCTGGGATTTAGACGAGGGACAGATCTTTAGGAAGCATAAAACAAATACTGTGAAAAAAGAGACCTTGTTAGAAGAGTTGCCAGAGAATCAGCTCTGCTTCATTTACAAGCTGATAGTTTTGAAAATCTGCCCTTTCTCCTTTTGTGAATTGGTTTCTAGAAATTGTTAATTAATCACTTAAACACCAGGGGCAGGGGGGAGCCCACCAACCTTTTGCAGCTCTGGCCCTGCTTGTGGGCTGAGAGTTCACACACTGAGAAGCACTTTCTGCCTCAAACTGTGGCTTTTGCTTAAAATAATTCAGTGGGGCAGGCATTGCTGTGGCAGTGCTGAGGAGGGAGGCTCTGACAGCAGCCCTCCACGTGCTGGCATGAGGATGGCCTGGCCCAGCAAGGGCCCTGTGGCCAAGGACACAGGGCAGCTCCATCCCTGGCTGCTCAGATGTGGTACCCTCAGCATGGCCCTCCGAGTGCAAAGAGGCCACTCAGAATTTTAGATGTTCTCCCGGGGACTGGGGAAAGCCCTAATGCTAGGAATGAGTTATTTCTTACCTGCTTGATACAGGGTGGCTGCGTATGATGGAGCGGAGTCAGGCTGCTGCCTGCCCATGTCACCAGCTGCTTCTGCTGAAACACAAAGTGAGTGCAGCCCCTCCTCAGGAAAGCATATCACCTTTAACAGCCCTTTGCACAGTGGTGCATGGAGAAGCAGTATTCAGAGATTTCTGAAACCAGCAGTGGTAAAGCATGCAGCGTTCTGTACAACAGCTACAAACATTTACAGCTTGTGGGCCAGCCAAGTGCAGTTGTAATGGGCTATGTGTTAACCCCATCAATTTGTGGTTACTACAACTACACATGATTAGCACACTGCCATAGCATAAAGAGACTGTAGGGCACTGTGAAGTTCTTGCAACAATTTTCTCCCCTTGTTACCTATCCTCTCTCTCCCACTCTGTTTTGCAGTTCTCTCCATGCCCCACCTTGCACATGGGTACTGGCCCTATGAACTGCTCCTGTTTTGTGAGGGAGCTTTGTATCATCATGTTTGGTGTTGGAGGAACTATGTAGAAATAGAACCTTGGATCAGAAATCAGTCGTACTTCAGAGGCCTCACATCATTTACAAAAATAAGTACCAAGTTCACTATGGAAAAAAGCAATCAGGTCTGTGCATCTGTTCACTGCTATTAAGAATATTAGTTTTCAAGAGTGATCCATTATTCCATGAAGTGCCTTACTTCGTTAGGCAAACAAGAAAACCCACACTTTCAATCTCCTGGAGCTTTTAATGGCATCACAGGATGCAGGTACTTGATATGCTGATACCTAGAGCAGAGAGATGAAATGGCCTTAACTTCTCCTTTCTGCTGGCCTGAAACCAAAAGAAAACAATGATGTGCCATTTTAAGGGGATTTTGACAGTGAGGACATTTTTGTAAGCCTATCAGATACATGCACACAGGCAGAAAAGTCTGTGGAGTAGAGAGGGAACTGTACTTGCAGTGCTCTGAATTTTCTGTAGCAGTATTCTAAATTCAGAGCAAGTCTAAAAGCATACCTGAATTGGCAGAGACTGCTGGGAAGAGGAAATAACAACGGAGTGGAAATTAGCTGAGGTCTGATCACCTTATAGGGGAAGTGTTAACCACAGGGGTGGCATTTTGTTGAGGGCCAACAAAGCTTCAGCATCAGCTGCTGAAGTACAGCAGGAGAAGGAGCAGCAGCAGCAAGTTTGGGAGCAGGCTGCTCATCTCTGTGTAGCTAAATTGCTGCAGCAGTTTAGTGAACAGTGTCAAGTGAAGGATTGGAGGAGCTGCTCTGCAGTTCAGGGCAGAGACAACATTGGCTGGGACAGCCTGGAGAGGGTGAAGTCATGGTGTGCTGGCGTGGCCCAAGGAGAAGCAGAAATGCAAACTTGGCAGGAGACATTCACCTACATCTATGCATATGAAAATATTACAATTGTTTTATAACTTGCTGTACTTAATGAGTGGCTTGTCTCTTCATGGTCGTGTACCTACCAGTTGAGTGGCATGTGCAGTGGAGCATCTGGGCACATAAAGTATCAAAGCTGGCGTTCACTGCCATGCTTTTGCATCTTTGCTAATGATTGTTGTGAATTTATCCCTCTCCTTTCGAACTACGCAGTCAGTGCTGTAATAAAATGCTCTTTGTGAGAAGAATATTGAAGAGAAGGGGAGAAAAGAGGGCATGAGTGTGCTTAATAAAAAAGATTCTCTGCGCTATTGCAGGTGCAGTTGGAGCTGTTTAGAGCAGTCACTCATCTCGCTCCAAATAAATAGTAATGACTGTTTCCTGTGACTGTGCTGTGAATCATATTCAGTCCATGCAGGGGAGTAGAAAATAAAGCTGCATGCGATCCACACGAGATGATGGCTCTTGTAATATTCAGCAGTTGGGCCTGGTTAGAAGCGTTTCATTATCTCAGAATTAAGAGAGAGCTTCCTGCTGTCGCAAAAGCTTGTTTATTCTTCTGCCTCCCCCTGCTTTTTCCCCTTAACATATAGTCTTTCTCCTGCGTCTGAAATGTTGGCTTAATGCTTCTGAGCAGAATTGCAAGGTCAAATTAGGGATACTGGTTCTGGAAGTACTGTTGCTGTTATTAGATCACTGCACAGTTTTGGGCTTAAGAGAGGAGTGCATGAATTTTCTTTTATCTTTTGCCCTCTGCCCTTTTTCTAAGATGATATTCAGATTGGTCAGAACTAAGCTGAAGAAGCAGACCTTTCCCATTTCACAGAATCACAGAATCACAGAATTGTAGGGGTTGGAAGGGACCTCTAGAGATCATCGAGTCCAACCCCCCTGCCAAAGCAGGCTCCCTACACCATGTCACACAGGTAGGCATCCAGGTGGGTCTTGAATATCTCCAGAGAAGGAGACTCCACCACCTCCCTGGGCAGCCTGTTCCAGTGCTCCGTCACCCTCACTGTAAAGAAGTTCTTGTGCACATTCGTGCGGAACTTCCTATGCTGAAGTTTCAGCCCATTTCCCCTAGTCCTGTCCCCACGCACTACTGAAAAGAGACCAGCCTCACCACTATGGCTCCCACACCTCAGGTATTTATAAACCTGGATCAAGTCCCCTCTCACTCTTCTTTTCTCAAGGCTAAACAGACCTAGTTCATTAAGTCTCTCCTCATAGGGGAGATGCTCCAGGCCCTTCACCATCTTTGTGGCCCTCCGCTGGACTCTTTCCAAGAGATCCTTGTCTTTTTTGTACTGGGGAGCCCAGAACTGGACACAGTATTCTGTATTCAGTATTTCTTTGTGAACATCAGAACTCTGTACCAAGACAATGGTAAAAAGCGAAGTTAATCAATGGGAATCTTTTGGTGAACTCCAGCTGCTGTTGCCACCTTAAGTCACAACACAGTTTCCTGTAACAAATGTCTGCTCTGTGCATACAGGTTGTCAATTTGTGCATAAGCTGGATGTTAAGAGGCTGGCTAACAAGCTGGTAGTAAAACCAGCCTGATTCTCCCCATGACTGATGGGCTGATCCAGAGCTTCTTAAAGAGGAAGGCCAAGTGACAGAGATGTTCCACCAACTACACAGAGTTGCAGTGTGGTGAGAATACCTTTGGAGACTGAAAAGAACCTACATCATGAGATCTGTTTATAGCTGATGGACAAGGGTAACCACAGAGGGAAATATGACCTGTCCTCAAGTCTGAACGATCCCCTGGCTCTAATGTTGAGTGCCTTAGTTAAGTGCCTCAGATAAGATGCAGTGAAGCTGCTCACTCCTTACTGCTTGAGAGGCTGTAAAGGGTGAGACATGAAGAAGTTGTGTGTCCTAATTAGAATAAATACAGATAACAAGTCCTGGTGTGCCATGCCTCCCCTAGAATCAGAATTGCTGGGGAATATCAATCACAGTCAACAGGAGCTGGAAAGCTAAGAGTCTTCCTCAAGCCAGATGTGATTCAGGAGGCATCTCATCTCAGGAAGAGCTCAGGTGTCCTCAGCTGGGTGAAGGCTTTGATTTGTTGTGGGGGAAGAAGGACAGGCTGAGCTGTGCTTTGCTTGAATATGGCCCTGCTGTGTTCGGTGTGCAGCACCTTTGGCATTAAATGGGTTCAGCCGTGGTCTTTACAGGGTGTCTGATTTCAGCTCATAGCTGGAGCAGTGGTGGAACCTTTGTGATGCATCCTGGCTCTTCTCCAGCAAGTTCTCAAACTAAGGGAAGGAGCACAGTGCCCAAAGGACGCTGGCTACCATGGACAGTGCCCTCCTGGAGGGTGAATGTGAATAGTAATGAATTCATTAAACCTCCTAAAGCACCCTTGTTTAAGTAGTGTTTGCCTCAGCAGCAGTCAAGATGGTTAAAAGGCAATTGCAGCCACTGAAATATATAGCAAAACTATTATCAGAAGATGTCATTTTTCGTAAATGTCAGAACGTAGATTTTTTATGGAGATATGGTGACAGGTAGTGAATAATTTAACATAAATTTACATAATATAGTGCAGCTGCTAATTTATGGCCATATTAGACTACAAGGTTATGTATCTAATGGCTTTTGGTCCCTTCTTCTTCTTCTCTTTCTTTTTTTTTTTTTTTTTAAGGTTAAAACTTACCCTAAATTGTCCCACTTTACTCATAACTCATGAGACACCTGTCTTCCCTCCCTTGTGCCGTACAGAAGGCTGTGTGTGTCATACCCTTTTTGTAGCCTTACGATTCACATTGAATTCATTCCCATCTCCAGATTCAATCATTTCATCTCAGTTTGTTCCTGTTTCTTTTTCAAAACACACCCAAGGGAGACAAGAAGTACCGTTACTATTAGCTGATTTGTATTATTCAAGGCCAAGCACTTGGCCATTGCTAAAGACAGATGTTGCTACTTCCTTCTTTAATAAGCTGTAATTGTGCACTGAAGTTAACTATTCAGTTATTCAAAGCATCTATCCACCTGCCAGCCTTTTCCAAAACAGTCATTTGTGGGTGACTTCATTTCAGTGTTTGGCATATGCCGTTGAGGACAGGTTTTTCCAAACATTTGTTTAGTGACCTTCTGTGGTACTGACATTACTTGCCTAAATGTTAGAGAGATGATCGTGGATTGGAGATTAGGATTTGCTGCTTACAGGTTGGCTTGGAACACCATTCTGCTGCCATTTTATCCAGACAATGTCCAGCTTGTGCTGCAGAGCAAGGAAAGTCTATGCCTACCAACACTGGATGACTCAAAAAGTTTTCCCCACTTAGGCAGGCTTTCAGGACGGCTGTGTGCATCCAGCAGCTTCCAGCATGATACTAATATGCCAACTTGTTTGAAGCTCTGATGTTTGGCTGCCCCTTGCATGGCACCTAGGCAGGAGGTGAGATCTTGGAAACCTATTGCAGAAATCAAACCCTCTGAACATACTAGCCTAAATGTACAACCTGCAGCTAAACAGTAAGGAATTACAATTAGGAAGTCTAACTAGAATGGAAGCTTTTTTTTTTTCTTTTTTTCTTTTTTTCTTTTTTTCTTTTTTTCTTTTTTTTTTTTTTTTTTTTTCCTGAGACAGGTATATTTCCAAGCAATCTGTAGGGGAAATTACTTGAAATTCTTCTGAAGAGTCCTTATATGCCTTTCCCCCCTCTTTGCATCTCCAGATGTAATGGGAGACTTTATGTAGCAGTTTTAGACATTAGGTTTGGTATAAGGTAACTGGAACAAAGGATGAATATGTATCTTCCTGTTCTGGGTGATAGAGTGAGGTTTTTTGTTCTCTGCAGAGAATCATTAGTGACAAATGATGTGCAATGTGAACAGCTGCACCTCCTGTAGAAGAGTGTCGTGTGCCCTTTCTTATTTGTGAGCCTGTATAATTCTGGGGTTGAATAAGAGTAATTGCTTCATTTCATCCTTGCATTTGTCAGTGTGCCTTTTAGGGCTTTTAGGGATCCTATGTGCCTTTGGCCTCAGTGACTATACTGTGTGTGACTGGGAAAGAAGACATCTCTTCTGCAAAGGCAGGAAGATTTCTGAGGGTAGTGTGATCACTGTTTGCTTTTCCATACAGCGCTGAAAAATGGTAAGTGTTTTAAAGAATAAATAACTGTACAAGCAATTATAACTGTACTTGTACTGTCTCACACTGAAGGGAAAAGTGAAAGACACATTTGGTTACACACAATAGGGTAGTTAGTTCACATTCCCTAGAATGAAATATCACTCCCTTAGTTCCCAGGTCTCCAGCAGACACAGACTTGTTCTCTGCACTTCCAACCAGGAAGCACTCTGCCTTGTTTTCCCAAGATACCTCTCCATATCCTTTGTTTCCCCATGAAACATTGAGGCATTGTGTGCTGTTACCTCACCGAGGCCGAAATATTATACCCGTGGCCATACCCCAGGCTCAGTGCAGAGTTAAAGCAGTATGATGGAGCCCTAAAGACCTTCTCTTGGAACTCACTGCAGTGTAATGATGGCAAGCAAATGCCTGTTTGCCTCTCTTGGGAAGGGTGCCTGTTAAATACCCAGTATGTTCCTCACTTTTCCAGCTTGCTCTCCCACCTCCGGTTAAAGCTCCTCATCATCCTGGCTGGATTGCAGGCAGAGCTGTTGTTGCATCAAATCTCTCTCCTCCCAGCCCCCTCCATGCCTGCTGTGTCTCCAGAACTCCTGATTCAATAATATATTAGGTTGATTCATAGAAAAACAGTGGACCAAATGCCTACCTCTCTTCTCATGTTTCCACAGGGCTTCCAGGAATGAAAAGAATTAGCACACAGGCAGCCTATTTCTCTAGCATGCCACAGAGCTGTATTTAATGTGGCCTCAAACCTAGACTGGATTCCCACTGGATACAGTAAAAATATGTTTAATAATTAATATCTCTTTTTAAAAAATCAAGGGGGGTAGAAAGAGGTTGATTTATCCCAGCAGTTCTTAACTGAGAGATGGTAATGGCTTGAAGTCTAAATTCCTACTGCCCTCTTATATTTCTTATGAGGAACAGTAAGCAAGCCCCACACATCAGAGATAGTTGCGCTCAGCGTTCCTGGAGCACTAATTGGAATATTAAATGTAAGACAGCTATGAGTCACTGTGGTTCTTATTCAAGTCAAAAACATAAATAGCACTTCTCATATATCCCTGCCATGTCAGTCAAAGATACCGCATTTCCTTTCCCCTCTGCCTCTAATAAACATCCGCCGACCTTAAGCTGCTATATACAGGAAACAGCCTGTTGGTTATTGTGTAAAACTGATAAGGTCCCCTGGGATGCTTTATCTGTCTCTGTTGTGCGTATAAATTTAGCTTCAGTCATTGTAGTTTTTGTTCTTTTACTCTTTTTCCTCTTCTCTCTCTTTCTCTCTTTTTTTTAAATGCCTGCTAAGTAAACATGGCATTGTGGAAAAAGGGATAAAGTAATTTTTTAGCATAATAAGATCAAAATCCAGAGACTTGAGAATCTGTCAATACACCTTGCCTGCAGTTCTTCTGCCTGCATCTTTCTTACAAATAATGGGTTTCTGTGTTTTGAAATCTCTACCTGTTATTTGCTGCTGTACCTTACCCGCACCCCTATTTCATGCAGTTGTGAACTGCAGCAGACCAGAGTGCCTGTCACTATGATTTTGCTTTGAGACATGATGGTATTTACAGCAATACCGTATTCCCATCTGTGTTTATGGCAGGTTATGGAGCTTTCCTGTTCAGCACAGCATTGTGAGGTGGTAACCAGAATTATCCTTTCATGCAGCCCTCTGAGGATGTTGAACTCTTGGAGCTGTAGAGCAATTAATGCTCCTAAATATTTCCAGTATTGCTTAAGGGCTTGGTGTTGGGAGGGTGGGGTTGGAGGTTTGCTTTCTATTTGAGAGTCCTATGTCTCCCTAATTATTGATACATGTGTCAAAAATATTGCCAGTGGTGTCTCAAAGGTGGCTGCAGCTTCTGAGTGGGAAGTATATGGTGCAATACCGTTGTTCCTCACTTTTGCCTATGGTGTGCTCCATACTAAAAGCGTGTTGGAAAACTGAAGGATGTGGCTGGATGTAGCAATCCTTCCCTACTCTGCAGCCTCCCAGAGGCCATTTGAGTTGGTTTGTCCTGGACTGACTCAAGCTTTTTTTTAAGGCTTGTTTACTGCCTGCTGTTATCATTCTTCTTTCATCTCGGAGTTGTGGAGAGCCTACATCCCTGTGGTCTGTCATTTGTTTTATTGCATCTTATGCAGCTTGGAGGTAAGCACATGGGGGAATATTTGATGCTTAGTTTGTACAAATATAACTAAAATGGCAGTGTGCTGGCCAGGGAAGACTGAGGACAGACATTTTACCAGCTGCTTCTGAAAGGAGAAAGTGGAAGTTGAGCAAGCCAGCTGTTCCTTGTGCCTTGGAAAATCCCCTGCAACACTCTAGTCTAACTCCCCCTGTACTGCAGTGGAAACTTGGCACCTACATTCTCTTTTTGTTTTTCAAACTGTCCTCCTTGGTTTGCTTCTCCTTCAGAGATGACTGTGTGGCTCCTAAAGGCACCTTGCTGGAATTTGGTATGATCTTCAGGACAAAGGAGATGGAATCAGAGTCTAAAAACTTACATGGCAAAAAAGGCATACAGCATCCTCTTGGCACCTTCTCCTTATATTAGTGTCCACAGGACAAGGGCTACATACAGCTTTTGTAATTTTGAGAGCCTCAGGAATTGTAAGTGAGAGCAGGATATTCAAGAAAATGCCAGCCAAAGTCTTCTCTGCACTGATGCTTCCTAAATTTCCATTGCCCAAGGTGGCTGTTGTCCGTGGGTTTGCAAGGCCATTATTGGAGGTCTTCCACATAGTTTGGCCAAGGAATTTGTCCAAGCCAGCCAAGGGTGAGGCTCTTGCCTGGTTTCTTCAAAGATGATTTTGTCAAAGTGGTGCATAAAAATGCATTAGCACTTTTTGTCAGTAATGAACTTCTTTGTTCATTAGGTTAACATTGGCTGCTGTCACTATTAAGTACATTTTAATGAGGAAGAGAGCATTCTGAAATCGTGGAAACCTGGCACTCTTGGGTCTAATTCACAGCTCACTGAAGTCGATGAACAGATAGACTCCCACTAAATTCAGGTCCCATTCAGAGTGAAGGCAATTTACCCTGGTCGAGGACCTGCCCTTGGCTTCTTCATGTGGCTACTCAAGTGTAAAGTGCAGCTGCTCGCAGATTTTTTTCTTACATTTAGAGTTCAGAATCCATTTGGTCTTACTTTCAAGGCAACAACTCTGCAATTGGAGTTTCACTATACTTCTCCAAATTAAATACCATTCTCTTACATCATTTACTTCCACTTTCTGGTTTGCTTTTATTTGACCTGCTAACCATTCACACAGCATTAGCTTTGTAAACGCTGTCATGAACTTGGTTTGAGGGTTTGTGCCAGGTCAGTTGTAATTCTGTTTTCCCCTTGCATTCCAGTACAAGCAGAGAAACATATATGGTGGGTGTGAGCCCAAGTTTGCAAAGTTTTGATTATAAGTAAAATGAGCTCTTAAGATCTAAAGATTTTTCTGCTAGTAAAAAAAAAAAATTGAGCAGGCTTTCAGTTACTGTCATACTTAAAGTTGTTGTTTCAGCTTGCAAGTCTCTCAGACTTTCTTTGTATCCCAGGTGCTTCTAATTGAAAAAACAACAAACCGCATTTTCACAATAAATAGTTCTGTGTACAAATTCCACTTGTTGCTCATTGGAAAATATATGGACCTGTTTTAAAAAGCTCCTTCTTCATTATTTCCTTCTCTTCTTTAATAGCAGTTGTTGTAGTTTTCATAAGATGCCTTTTTTCTTTTTCCTGCCTGGTAGATTTGAATAATTTACACATCCCTGCTGCATGGGAATTGGAGAGAGAAGCAGACTTCCTGAGGGAATGTTGCTGTAATCCTTATTCCTGTGATTATTGCTACAATACCACTGAGAATTTCCACCCTAGATCTGGGTTTTATCAGAGCATGCGATGTTCAAAAACCTAATAGGATACAGTTTCTTGAAAGCTTGCAGTGTGTACTTAAACTGATAAGACAATGTGGATTTAAGGTTGTTCACTATGTTAGACATTGTCTCATTTTACAGTACAGGAACCACAGATAGGTAGACCATTGTTCTTCAGTGAAAGACCATTGAGTTGATTACCCCAAATAACTACCTGAATTCCCAGTTTCTTCCCTGTGGGACTTGAGCCTGGGTGTTTCCTAAGGCCATCATCAAAGCTTCTAAACTGTGGTTGTATAGTTCTATAGATGTGCCTGACCTAGAAGAACAGCAACATTTGGTCAAGCCACCTTTTGCTTGCTCTATAGGTTATATTCTTTTCAAATCTGCAAGCCTGAGTTGTTGCCCCCAAACCTGTCTCAGTATAAATGACCACATTTAGCATGAAGATTTTTAATTTAGTGAAATACTTTAGCATAAAGTAGTATGGATTTTGGAGTGAGTGAGTGGGAAGCAATTGCTTGAGCAGATTTGCTCAGGTCATGACCTGAGGGGCCAGTAGTTGTACTCACAGGGGTGAGCAATGGAGGCAGTAACTTAGTCTGGCTCAGATGTGTGCACAACACATAGCGTGCTTAAGATACAGCTGCTGGAATGAACCACTGTCCTTTCTGAATAAAATTCAAAATGTTAATGAAAGAGCATGAAGGGGAAAACCAAGGAGACTCTTTTCCTAAGTGCCAAAGGGGACAACTGGTCAACACAGAGTACGCTTTTATAAGGAAGGAGATGCTTAGAGCCTCATTTGAAAAGAAATGAGCATCTCCTGTACACACTATCAATATATAGTAGATTATGGAACACATCCCAGGCCTTCACAGCCAACTTGAAACCTCTTCTAAAACATCACTAGTTGCAGTTTTAATGTACCACAGCAAAAGAAAGAGACATCAAGATCTTAAGCCCTGGTAGAAACATGGCATTTGAACCCTCATCTTTAATGATCAAAGCTGTTATTAGTATATGGGTGAACACAGGTATCTATTTAATGGTTTTCAATTTTACTTTAAGCTTTCAATAGTGAATGAAATCTTTCTAAACTATAGAAATAAATTATATTTTTACAACTTACCACATTATTAGAAATCATAAAAGGGGATCTTTTCCAAGTGCTAATTTTTCTAAAAATTGAATTTTTCAGGACACTCCCATTGGAAATGATTGAATCTGCTCTTGTATAACCCAGGGTCACTTCCCCAAGGCCATTAAATTAAGCAGGGTTTCCTTTGGATTCCCCCAGTCAGCTGCTGCAAGGGATTCTTGCTTAACTTCTCCAGGCTCATGTGTTGTGTTAGTAGGTTGGTTGCTCTTTTAGTACTGCCTTGACCTCCAAGGTTTTCAGATAGGAACAGTGCACATCACAGATGGATATGTTTTCCTTCAGGGTATTGTATTGTGGCCCTTTCATATGAGTGGATTGAACTTGATTTAAGGGGAGCAGGAGTAGAATGAAAGGGATGCTTCAGTTTCCTAAGGGAAAATGAAGTGAGCTGTATAATCTTAACTGTTTGTTTTAACTCTTGCTGCAGTCTCTGGCTTTCTCTAAAGAAAGTCTTTTGTCTGTTGGCAGTGACTGCAGAGTGGTTTATAGCTTCCTAAGCTTTAGCTTTGCATTGTAGAAGTGGTACATATAGGCAGTGCTGTAGGCAAAGCTTTTTATGTTTTAGTGGAGAGTGTTTTCTCCTTTAAAAATGTCAAGATTAATACCGTGATGCAAAGGAGCAAGGCCTCCATTAACCCTCCCCAACAAGGAATGATCCCCAGATCCAACTAGTTCTTTATTGGAGCAGTGGGTTTCCCCATAAGGCATCATTTGTTATATTACTTCCACCTTGTAAATTACATTTTCCTATTTCTTTTTTTTTCTTTTTTTTTTTTCTTTTTCTTTTTTTTTTTTTTTTTTTTTTTTTAATTATGCTCTGGAGAGGAGAGGGGAGGGAAAGGGCAAAGTACGTCACTGAGTTAGGGTTTGAGGGAGTAAAGAAAGGAGCATAATGGAGTCCTTTCCATCCAGAAGAAGAATAGTGCAAGCTCAGAAAGGAGAAGTTGTCCTGCAGAGACTTGTAGAACAAAAGAATTATAGGAGGGTTCTTGGATCAATTGCATCAGGATTATTTTTGTAAGGCAGATAAGTGCTTTTGGAAACCTGTAGTGCTTTTGCCTTTATTTTCCATCTACTGGGTCATTTCTTATATTTTTAGGAAGGATCTCATCACCCATTGCATTCTTGAATATTGCCAGAAAACCAGTGATGCTTTGTGCTAAAGTGATTCGATCCACCTCGGAATTGCTTTGCTGTCAGTGGTGAAATCTATGTGATGATGAATCTGTCATTCCTCCTCCCCTTTCATGAAAACACGTTAAACTGGGAGCTGCTCAAGGACTAAGGCTTAGGACACTCTTTATTTATCAAGCCAAGAATGAAGGCAAAAACATCTGAAGAGAGGAAATATATGTAATATCTGTAAGCCTGACATCGGCGTCTCTTCATTCTTCCTTTTGCAAGAAGAAATGAAAGCAACAGAATTGAAATCTAGCCAGTGTTTTAGCAGTGTCTGTCCTTGTGAAATGTTTACTTGCAGAAACACACACACTTCCTTATGCCCTTCCTGGATACTATTAACATATCTGTGATTCTGTAATATGGTTTTATATCAATCAATCCTTATGCAACTATCGTTCAGTTGCACAGTGACTGTTAAATATTTATCTGGTGTTCTTCAATTGATCCCATCATTTCAGTATCCAGGTTCCTTACAAAGTGTAAATAATCTAGGTGACCTATACGAATACTCAATTAATTTTAATTTATTACTATTTGTGTCACTGGCTTCATGGGGCTGATTTGCACAAGCAAATGTTGGCCTAGAGCCTCAGGCTCACATCCAAAGGGTTCACAATGGAGAGGGCCACCAAGCCCAGAGGCTGGGGACAGCAATCTCTGCCGATGCATGTTGGTGCATTGATTTTAACGTGGTAGGAAGGTTTTTCAGATCTTTTACCTACTTTTAATAAACACAGTCTTGAAATTGTCAGATTTCACAGTTGCAATTTCTCTGTATTTGTTTCATCGTCATTGAAAATAATTAATACTGCATCTTTAAAATGCTGCTGGGGCAGGTAAATTGTAATTAATCATGCGCCCTTCATCAATAACTAATTATTCAATTACATTAAAGATAATCTTGTTTTCAGCAAATATCAATCATTAAGTGAACTATTGTTTATTTCTAATTCCTAACGTCAATACTATTAATTCTGTAATTGCAAGTGTCATGAAATGGCTAGAGCATAATAAAATATATATGCCCTCTAACCTCCATATTAAATCATGGTGACATATTGACAGATACTATAGTGTTGCAGATAACTCAACCTTTTTGTAGCCACCTCTTTTCAGTTGAAATAGCTGGGATAAAAAGAGAAATAAATACTGCCTGTGTCATCATTAAACCCATTTAGAAAGGTCTAAGGAAGCAAGCGAACACTTAGCACACTGATAAATCCAGACATTTAAAAATAGTATGCAGCTATTTATGTTGCCTGGAGTATCAATAATTTTATTTACAACTGAAATAAAACTCAGCTGGGAGAGCCAACCCCTGTGTGACATTTCTGTTTTGTGTGGGAGCAGAGGTGGTTCTAACATGTTTTTTTTTAACTAGTGGAGAACTAATCAGAAAATGTTGTAGCAGATGCTGTGTCTGTGTGTGTGCACAAATAATGGTGATGGACATTTAGGAGAGCTGTTTTGCGCAAAACAAAACCGGCATACGTTATTCATTACCAAAACAGTGCAATGAATTGAGAATACTTTGTTGTAACGCACAGAAAAACAGGAAAAAATGATTAATGCTCATTACATTTTATAGGGCCTTGTAACTTCTCACGGTGTGTCATGCACACTCACGTTGCCATATTCTTGCCTGGGACAACTTGAGAATTGCCAGGGCTAACTAACGCTGCCTAGGGCTCGTGAGTGGGTACTGTGCCCTTCCTGTAGTGGTGCACTGTGGTGTTGGGCTGCCATGGGCACCATCCCCATGCAACATGAAAGGAAGGTAAAGCTCACAGAGATTTCTGAAGGCTGTGCAATTCTGGTGAGGATACACCTCATTGTCTCTCAGGTAAAAGCAACTCCAAGGTGACAGTTAAGAAGGATACATTCATGCAGGACTATGGATGCTTGACAATCTGGGGTGATTTAGATGATCCAGGCTTACAGGTCAAGTGTTTGTTCCTTAGTCTGAGCCCTGGGCTGGACTGGGGAGCCAGAGCAGTGGCAGCTGCTCAGTGCCCTCTGTATCAGGCATGAAGGTGGTCATCAATTCAAAGACTGGCGCTGGTGATCTTTTAAATCCTCTGTGAAATGGAAGTAGACATTCCAGTCAATGCGGGGCTTTGCTGCTTCAGCAGGTCGAGCTGTTTATATTACTGAAAGATGGGTATTTGAATTTGCAAAAGCAGTTTTTCCCTGTCTCATTCAATCTTTCTGCTGCTGCAGTTTCAGTCACTGAGCGGTGTGCGTGTAGTTAATTGGCAGTCCTGGAGAAGGCTGGGAGGGAAGGGGTGGTGGTGTTGGAAAAAGGAAGTGGTAACCCTTTTCCACCCCAAATCCCCAGAACCCCAGACAGCTTAGTTTTAACACAGGCAGCCAGATGCAGGGTAGCCACATGCTCCCGAAAAACCACTGGGGACCTCTTTGCAGCCCACTCGTTGTGCAGCTTGAGGGCACCTGCAGGGGCTTTGGAGTTCAAAATCCTCCATTTTTACCAAAGGGGGAGACGGCTACATAAACTGTGACAAAACCGGGACTTTGAGAAAATAGCTTCTTGTGTTTGTTGTGCTGTCAGTCTCCTGAACGAGATGGCATTCTTTACTGTTAATGAGGGCTTAGCACTTTCTCTGGCCTGTGATGCTTTCCTGACAGGTGTTCATTCTGGCCCCTGGGCATAAAGGACACGTGGCTGATGATTCCAGTATTGTGTTTGTATCTGTCAAGCTCCTCCATTAATCCCTGGGCTGGATTAAACTCTGAGGTCTACTTTCTGAACTAGCCAGAGCCAAAGCTCCTACAGGAATAGCCCAGATGGTTTGCAATGGGGAAAGGCTCCCTCTATCTCCAGGTTGACCTAGGACAGACCCAGTGACCTCAGACAGGAGGGCCATCACACCTAGCCCTTCCTCCCTGTAGGAGGCAACACTCCAGAGTGAAAGCCTGCATTTAGATCTGTCTTTTCCTGGCAGTCAAATGTCTGTTGCATAGCTCCAAGTACCAGAGGGTGAGATTCCATGGGGAGTGAAACCCTTCCTCTTGGGTTTCTGGAGAATATAATAAGTTGTGCAGCTGTAAAGGTGATGGTTACCGAGATATCTCATAGTTTTGTCTTCTACCTGATGTGTGCTACTTTGGTGTTGTTGATATATCAATAGACAAGGACTTTGTTTACTAGATTGGTACAGCAGTGTGCAGTTTAACTGATTATCAACAGTGCTGTGAGTGAAAATGTAACAGCCTCATCCTAATAGCGGCTCTCTGCTAGAAGTTAGCAGTTAATCTTAAGGAGGAAAGAAGGCTGCATGGTGGAGTGGCAAGTCAAACAGCAAACCCGCCGTGCCACTGCTAGGTTGTGGGACATAAGAGCTTGAGTGGGTGACAGAGATAACAGCATCCTCAGACTCAGAGGAAGATGTGGGCCAACTTTTTCATGCCTGACTGCCCCTCCTACCCTGTGCCAGCTGGCACTTGGATCATCTGTAGAAACATATGTTTGACCAACCCTGCTGACAGGGGAAGGTGGTAACGCTGGTGGTTGGAGAAGAACAAATCAGTAAAGGAACACAGTGAGTGATATAATTGTTTCTTTTAGCAGTACGACTTGGGATGTTCTTGTTTTGTGGTTTGTTTTTTTTTATTTTTTTTCTGTAAACTTTATCCTGATAATATTGTTCCCCATTGATAAAACTGATGTACACTCAGACCCATCCTGCAGTGTAACACTCACTATCCATGTCGTTGGGTTTCTCAGATGGACTACTGGAAACATGGTGAAAGGGACGTGCTGTTTGTCCCCCTCTGAACAGAGGGAGAAAGGCCGGCCTCTTTCTTGGGGAATGGGTGTTGTGGAAGAAGGGAACATGGAGCTTCATTTTTCTGACTTTCTTAATTTCTGGTTTGCTTTAAGACTACAGCACTTTTGTGTGGTAAATGGAGCATGCTTATATTTCTGTTAATGGATGTTTGCGATTCTCAGCTGAAGGGCACTAGGGAAGAGAACATATTATTATAGCTTTATTGTATCTCTCACTTTTTCAAGACATTATGGAAAGTTCATAGTAGTATTTCAGCATCAGCCTACACAAATAGTATGCAGCAGTGCTATTTTCAGGCAAAGGTGCCTAAAGTGAAGCCCTAATTCTAAATTTAAGCACCTAAATAGGTGCCTGATTTTAGTAAGGAGAATAGCCACCAGCAGTCTTCACCAGCATGAATGAGAGCTTTGGATGCTCAGAGCCCTCTAACACCCAGAGATTCAATTTTGAGGGTCGCCCTAATCTGGCATCTAATTTCAGGGATCAAAGTTTGAACATGGTATGTCACTGCTGATTTTGCAATCAGCATCTGACTGCAGAGAAACAATATTAAGTGTCAATGCAGCTTATGCAGTTACCAAAGACAGCTGGTGTCTCCTTGGGGCCCGTGCTTAAATCATGTACTCCACGAAAGCACAATTCACATGTTTAGCAATGTTAATGTAAAAAACACTGTGTATTTTTGAATTAAACCAGGCCCTGGATTTAGCATCACTTATCTTCCCCATCAAGGTGCACAGCAGTGAGTGCAGCAAGGCTGTTATTGCTTGTGCTGTATTCTAAACACACACGCACATGCACACATCTGTATCATCAATATCTGGCAAAAGTATTTATTGTTGTCTCCAAGCAGAAAGTAATACTCTGATACAACGTGCAATTTGTAGGCACTAGTTTTTGCTGCCTCTTATTATAGAAACAATTCATCTCATTGCAGAACGTGTGCTTAATTATAATTTGCTAATGCCCTTGAGTTTTTTAAAGTCTAATTTATTGCTGGTGTGTTCTGCAGCCACCATTATCTGGTGACAAAGCAAGGGAATTAGCTTAAGGAACTCTGATTTTACTAGCGCTGGATTTGTGATCTGTGACCCTATGCAAAACATTTCACCTTTTTCATGAGTCAGCTCCCCCATGTGTTTCGTAAAAAAATGGCTGGAGACCACCAGATGAGAGGAGCCATATTTTTATTTCTTTAAGTGTCAGAGCACTGGAAGCATTCAGCGCGTTATTTACAACATACCACTCTGTGTTTGGAACACCTCATCATATTTATAACTTTAATTTGGCTTTACTTTTGCTATCATTGCTAAACATAAACCACCCACAGATTAAAGATGTTGATGTTCGTAGTAGTCTAAGCCATACCAGTGATTCGACCACAGTTTAGTGGTAGAACCATGACAGTCAGTATTGCCACTGATCTTAGGGCTCAGTCACAACAAAGCTGTGTGAGGAGGGAAAATCATTTCTCTTGTGACATCTGGTTCAGACCAAAGTGACATTAGCCTGCGTGCAGAGGCTGAGGCACACAGGCTGCGACCTCATGGCGTGTGGATCTTGTCTGCACTCTTCATCTACTCCAAGGACATTGTATAGACTTTGCTAAGGGAGAAGAAAAGCCAGGGGTGTTGTTTGTGATGGGAAGGAAAGAGGTTAGCTTTCTTCTCAATAGACATGAGCTTTCTCTTGTTTGTGGCAACTTCAAGTAGCCTGCTAACAAATCCGCAGTGCTGCTTCTGTTGAAGAAGGCTGTGGATGTCATGTCAGTGACTGCTTTCAGAGAAACCCCAGGGGCATTGGAGTGAACATTTCCTCTAACTGTTGACATCTTGGTGGCCTCAGAAAGCTGGCCTCCTGTGGCTCATAATGGGATGTTGGCTGGATAAGATGAAACAGGACGTTTAAACAAACCACTGTTGTTTTCCAGTTCTCGCATGCATTCCTGCTCAGCTCTGTATATAACACATCACATAATGCATCTGCATCCTGTCAGGCATATGTAATTGATAGAAAAATATCTTTGATATGAGCATGCAAAGAAACTCTGCTACTTTTCTAAGCAAAAACTGTCCCAGAATCTTTTCCTTGCTGCTTACAGCACTGAGATGTTTTCCTTAACAGCTACAATGCAAGTACCACTGTGTGCCCTGGGGGTCCACATAAACTCCAGACCCTGCTCAAATTGTGTGGCACGTGACAGCACCACAGTACCAAACCATGCTTCTTAACACATCATTCAGATCCCACCAACCACAGGTCCAGCATCAATGTTGCAATCACTTGTCCTGATTGCTTCCTGCCAAATAACAAACACAGCCTGTCCTCCCTAAAAATAGAGATCTTACTGTGCATCAGTCCAAGTGGCAGCACCAGAACCACAGCTTTCCACAGTCCTCCTCAAGTCCTAAAATACTTTTTTTTGCTGTGTTCTTTCTGGCATAAGACATGGTTTGGGGAATCTATTAGAAGAATTCGTTTTGTTTTGTGGAGCGCAAGGGTGCTAGCGCTTTATTAACACGGTAGCTCTACTCAATGGCAACATCTGGTTTTTACTGAGATTTCAGGTTTTGTTTTTTTTTTTTTTCCATTTTCCAGCTGTGTTGACTCAAGTCAGAAGGCACTCAGCCACTTGTGAGAGTGAAGTCTCCAAACACTTTAAGAGCTGGGATATTCTCTGAAAGTCCTGAATCTTGGAAAATGAGGGCAGAATCTGACAATACCAGTTTTTCCTCCTGAGGCTTCCAGCACTCACACTTCGGGTTCCAGGCAGAACCAGGAAATTAAAAATCACATGGAAACTATTGCAGAGCTTTCAGGATGGCTGTAGGTTCCATCTGCAAAGAGGCAGAAAGTGCAGGAGGGAGACAGTTTTCCCAGGCTGTTTGCACTGTGTTGTTCATTTACCCTGAAAGATGACTTTAGAAGATGTCCAAGTCAAAAGAATAAAGTCTGGAGCAAAGTATGAAAGTGCAGCTTTGGTGTCAAGACATTAACAATTCATTATGCTTACCTGTGTCCCAGCAGTGGGGCCAGCCAAGAGGCAGATTTTCTTATAGCTAATACGGGCTGCCGCATCTGATGTGCGCAATAAATCCCATCCCTTTGGGACTGTTAGCCAGGTGTGGGTATGTGGCTGTGGTTTGAGCTCCAGCATAGCAGGCAATGAGTGGTGAGTAGGACCAATAAAATGTGCTGCTCCACACTGCTGGCTCCTGCATGCTGCTCCCCAGCACAGCCTGGCCCTGCCTTCCCCCATCCCCAGCCTTGTGGCACCCTGGTGAACCCGCCAAGGGATCTGAAGGGTTGCTACCACTCACAGGTATCTCACTTCTGTCCTTGCTTCCCTCTACCTCACAGTGCCCACTTTGTATTCCACTCACCTGTTTTTTCTCTTGTTCTCTCCTTCGTACATTATTCAGCTTTCCCTTTCTAGCAGTGTTTTTGCTTCCTCTTTTTCACCTCACTCCTCATACAGGGGGAGAACAGCAAGCTGGATGAAACTGCCCTGTAAGCCACAGCTGAAGGCAGACTGAAAGAAAGAGGAGGGAAGACAACATTATAAGTAAGCATTTGAAATTTGAGTTTTTTGCTATTGCTGTGGTTCATTTTGGTAGAGAAGCTCTGGGGCTCCTCATTCCTGCTCCAGTTACCTGACTGATGCAGGGGCTGTGCTGGCTTGGGGTATGGACTTGGAGTCCCTCTACAGCACTGATTAAGCCAGAGTAATTTCACTGATTTAACAGAAACCTGTCCATAATCAAGCTGGCATAGGTGGCAGATGGGCTGGCTGCACTGTCTCTGACTCCTCATATTCTTGTTTGTAAGCACGTTGCCCTGACTTTTGCCCTGTTCTCCATCTTTTTTCTTTTCTTCTTGAAAAAAGGCCTGGTTGAATCTAGGAAAAATCAGCCTATGGAACAGGAACTCCAGAGTTGTTTCAGGGTTAAGTTACAAACGTGTTTTTTTTCCATTCATGTATTTTATTTTTTTTCCTTTCCCAGACCGCTCAAGTCCTAAATTCCCCCCGTAAATCTGCTTTCTGTCCCATCAGTTCTCAGAACAATGAACCGCTTGATATACTTGATAAGAGTTAACATGAAAAGCAAATAAATCATTTGCTACTCCCTTTTTTTCTACTGTGACTGGGTGTTGGTCTATAAAATGAAGGAAGTTACACAGAGCAGGAAGTTTAAAAATGCTTAGACAGATGTCATTAAAAAATAATAATAATAATAATCAAAACTGGCTTCCTGCCAAGTGGCTGTAATTAAAATTATTCTTCTTAGTGAGAAAAAAGCAGATGCAAAGGGAGGTTTCCTGTCTCTCGGAGTAGGAAATATAAATAACTGATAGTCTCTCCTTTGTGTGTGCTTGTGTGTGTGTGTATCTTAATGAAGGACTCTTGCTTATTCATAAAGCTGCTTTTGATTGAAAACTTTAGTCAGCACAGTGCGGATGGCTGCTTTATTAATCTCTCCTTTTTTGAGTCTTGTTTTTAAACTTGATCTTTGTTGCAGTATAATGTATATAAACTGCCGTTGCCCTTTCTGTATTAAAGGTTGCTTCAATGGCTGCTCTTACAGAAAAAAAAAAATCCAATAAATTTCTGCATACAGCTTTGAAGGGAGGACAGGATGTGGGTGGGGATTCACGTGTAGATGGCTGTATACATCTACACACGTCATATAGCTATAGCTGATAGCTATATTAAGTCAGAAGCCAAAGTAGATAGTTAGTAGGCAACTAGTAGTTGCCATGCAACTTCTTAGCATCCATGGAAGTATACGAGTATAAAACTGCTTCCATCAGCATAACTTCCTTTTTCCTTTACAAGCATCTTTAGTTTGATATAAAGTCTTTACATTAGACTTCAATTTCATTTTAATTATGATGGTTTCTCAGCTGATATATATTATAATTATACAAATTCAAAAACAGTCTCTTAGCAAAATTGGACAAGTATATCACCAGGGGATGTGCACTACAGCTGTTTTCTGTAGACAGTGTTTAAGAGTGGGCTGATGCCTTTTCTCTCCTGCATATCGGTGAACTATTGACTCATGTAGGTTGAAGACATTTTCTCGGTCCATTTACTGTAGGCTTTTTTAGAAGTTTCACTTGATAACAGCATTACATGTGAACTAACAGATGTTAGTGGAGCAATACCCCTTGAGACTAGCTAAGGCTACTACTGAGAGTGTGAGTTTGGGTGGTATGCATTATTGGGTGGTTACTCTGTTTAGATTCCTCCTTAGTGCTCAAACATGTATCAAGTAGCACATCCATATAACTTGTGCTATATGCTGTACTAATAGCAGATGGCATAGGCATGTGGATGCATGGCCTCAGTTTATTATGAAGCACATGAAGCGAGGATTTGGAAACACTGTATGTTTTGGAGGTGATGACCACAGGCAAGCATACCTCTCCTGTTGCATGGATGGTCTACAAGGGGGAAGAGCTTAATTTTATTGCTGTTTTCTTCTGGGCTCTGCAGCCAGTCAGCTTCTGTTAGTGGGCCAGCCAGTCTCAGTGCGATAAAATCTGCAAATAGAAGCATTGCTCATGTTGATTAAAAAAAAGAAGAAGAAGGGATTAACTTGGATATTAGGAGTTGGATGGCACATTTGTACAGGGTGTGCTGACCTTTGTAATGATTCTTGTGTGATTTTGGCCTCTTTGAGTAGTCCTGGTGAGTACTTTCTTTAAAACAGATAGCAGAACTTGCTTCTGTTTTTCTGTTACCAGATTATTACCTCTGCCAAAAAGAGGTTATGAGAACAGCTGGAAAAGACCAAGTGCATGACTGATACAATCTGTAGAGTAATCAGCACCCAGTGAACAGAAGTAGCAAGGATCTGAGAACATGTAAGAGGAACATGAATTCATGTGTGAGTATTGTAGTGCTCTGAGAGCCAAGAGAGTTCTTAATTGCTCTATTTCTATGGAGAGGACCTAGTCTGATTGAAGACTGATGTAGGGTTTTGGAGATGAGATCAAGTTACAGAAACCGTCCCCAACAACACTGCTGGAATCTCTAGTAGCAGCTAAGCTTATAACTCTTTTAGAAAACGAAATGGAAACCTTTTAAACTCACAATCCACTTTACAGTTCAGCCCCGGGCCATAGGTAATCCATCTCTGCCAATCCCAGGATGTCACCAATAACCATATTCTTAAAACTACATTGCAACAAACTTTCTTGTGTTCTGAAAAGAGGTTCTTATCTGTTGAAATCCAGAAGCCCTGTGAAAAGGTAGAGAAGGTTCAAGGGTTGGAAGTAGATGATCTTTAAGATCCCTTCCAACATAAGCTATTCTAGGATTCAAATGTCAAATGTACAGCACAAAACCATGAAAAAACTTCTGTCTCTTCATATTCCTCTGATTTGGATGCTGTGCTCTTCTAGAAGGCAGTTTGTCTAAATGTTGGCTATTTCTGTTGCTACTGCTAGAAGTCTGCCAAATGCACATTGCAGAGAGGTATGCTGTACAGGTTTTATGGCCGTTTGCTGAGTGGGAAGGCAGGACATGGCAGAATTAAATAGCCACTTCTGTGGCAGCACCTGCAGCTCAACTGATGCCATAGGCCTCAAGTCAGCAAAAGCTTAAGCTCTTACCTATGGTTGTTGAGCCATTACATGGAAAACACAGGAATGTTTCTGCTGTTGGCAATGGTATCTTCCTTGCCTGCTTTTCCACAGTAGTGGGTTGGTATGTGTGTATTTGGGGAGACGTGCTGTGGGAAGAAAGGAATTGGAAATTCTGTGTGGAGTGAGCAAAAGGAAAACTGATCCTTCCTGTGCTGATAGTCTCAGAAAATAAACTGAGGTTTTACGCTCTTGTGCGGCTTTGCTGCAGGCATTTTGCGAGCCGAAAAGGGAAGCGATGCTGTATTTGTTGGTATTTTGGCAAAGTATGGCTGCCCATAGAAGACGTCTGTTTAAATTCTTAACCTAGGAGAAAGAGCAGATCTGGATGAACATTTGGGGCCACATTTCTCCAGAAGGTTCGCTTGTGTAATGTACCCATAACGACTGCAGGGACTAGTGACGGATGCCCTGAGCAGGTCTGGCCAGGGTTTTCAGCTGAAATGTGTGCTTTGTGTCCAACACACGGAAGGAGACCGCATTCCTGAGGAGCTCTTTTAAGGAGTGCTAAGTAAACAATAAATCTCTCCACAATGGAATTTATTCCGAGAGAATTATCCGGGGTTAAAAAAATACTCCGTGGCTTTCAGCTCTTATCTTTGTTTACCGTATCACCAAGGACAGTGACCTGCCTTTGTGCCCCAATACTGAACTGTCAGCAGAGAGACGGGAAATGCTGCTTTCTCTATTGTATGGGCTTAACGAGAAGGGTAACATCGTAGCAGCGGTGGTTGTTTTGTTCAGTTCGTTTTATCCTCTTTTGTTGATTTCCTTCAGCAAACCTAGGTAATCTCAGAGAAGGGCCTTTGTGACCATTTTCTGCGCTCTGTAATTTAGTGACCTTCAGATATTTAAACGTTATTAAGACCGAGCTGAGCTGACAAAAGAGCCGATATCCTTTTCATTCCCCACTGAGCCGTGTTGCCTGAAGCCTGCAGCCACGTGGCACTGAGTGCATGCCGTCCTCCTGCGCCAGTACACAGGGAGCACACCAACACCGAGTGGAGCTGCAGCTCCATCCGTTACTGTGGTAACGAAAGCCCCACCACTTGTGGGTCACCTGATTAACAGCTCCACTTAATGAAATGAGAAACACGTGATGGGAAAATAATCAAGTTGAGGAATGCCATCCAGGCTGGAACAGAGATGAGCTGGTAGCATTGCTTGCAAAGCATCCCCACAGCCTCGTCTTGGCTTTGACACGCTTCTACACACCAGTGTGAGCTCTAGGGCCCTTCCAGTTGTCTGCTTAAGGAACCCTTTTGGCTGGAGGAGAGCAGCTCTTCTTATTGTGGAGGAAGATAGCATCTGTTGGGCATGAGGGCAAGGTGAGTTGTAGCAGGGAGGCAGCAGAGCACGGCCTTCTGCAGTGGCAGCCATCTCTGCCGTGGTTTCCAGGTTTCCACATCCATATTTGAGAGGGCAGAGGTGTGGGGAGCAGGGAGCACACTAGCAGGCCCCAACCTTTGTTTGAGACCTGAGGGCATCATAGATGAAAAACCTTGAAAGCAGATTCCCTAAACTTCAAATTACAGCTCTTTTTTTTTTTTTTTTTCTTTTTGTTTTGCTTTTCCAAGTGTAGGAAATCAGTATTTCTGTGCATTCAGTGCTGTTGGTCTATGGTAAGTGCGTATGCACTCATTACCTCTTCTTCCCCGCCCCCCCCCCCCCCCCCCCCAGCAAATGTGCATCATAAATCAAAGCTTTGATGGTGGGTTAAGTTCACTTCTTACATATAAAAAAAAAGTTCTGTCTACGATTTTGTTGTCCATTCAAGACTTACCTTTGTTTAGTATTATAGCTAAAAGCCAAGGCTCAACTTACCCTTTTTTAAGAAGTGGGGTTGCTGTTAGTACTCAGCAATGGCCAGGCTTTGAACAAAAGCTTCATATGTTGCCTTTATCAGCAGTCTCCAGGCAGGCTCATGACTTAGGTTTACCAGTCTTATTAAAAGCACAAGGGTAGAGAATGTTACTTTCCCAAATTCACTTGGAAAGCTGCGTCAGGACTTGACCTCCTGACTGCAGGCCCCATGGCTTTGCCACATAAACGTTCCTCCCTGCACTCCTCCTGCCCTTGCAATACTGTGCCTGGAATTTGACCCCGTGTTTCCCAGTGTCATACTGGTATCAGCTGGATAGAAATGAAGTCTTTTGTTAACTTGTTCATTGCTTTGCAGGCAGCTTTGCTCTTCTGGTTATTAGAAGGCGGCAGCGGTGATGGGCACTGAGCTCCTTCCCCAGCTACGTACATATGCTCTCAGCACAGTGTTTGTAATATCCTGGCCATTTCAATATCCATTTCTTGAAGCAGAGATGAGACAAGGCTCCATTGTAAGGAATACAAAAGGGATTTTTTCTATCAAGCCTACTGGAAGCAGAGAGCAAGCTGCAGTCTTCCCTGGCTCTTGAGTTCCTGGCCTGTATAGTACTGAGTAGCAAGAGTGATGACGTGCATATGTAGCATGCAGAAAAAAAGAAGTTTTCTCACATCCTGACCTAGATAAATAGGACTTGGAATGAATTTTCTGACTTTGCAGCACTGACACCTCAGATCTTCTGAGATTTAAAGACTGGATATTTTTTTTTTAGTCATTTTCATGCTGTTTCAAATTGATGGATGGATGTGTTAGAGAAAATACACATGCTTACATGTGTGCACACATGAAGAGAGGCCAACAGTACAATGCCACTCTTACCGCACCATAATGTGAAAGGCATTGGAGGAAAGGCAGTGGATGTGGACAAAAGTCCAAGGTGCTCTGGCTCTTCTGAGCTGCATTGCAAATGCCTTGAGAGATAAAGAAGGGAAAACTGTGAGGTTGCTTGAAGTTAGGCTGACAGGAGGCAGGTCCGAATCTGTAAGAGCTGTAAAAGAACCGCATCCACTTGCAGTTCTTCCCAGTGCTTTCTCTTACGAGAGGTATAATCCCCTGCTTTCCATTGTCTTAGTGCACCATAGGTATTATACAAATGGGACTACCAGAATGTTGTTTAAACTAGAGCAGCAGAGATGTGCCACTGGCTTTGTGATTATCTGCTTGTTCGCTGGAAGAATTGTAGCTTTCTTTACACACATGGAGCCAAAGAAATAATAAGCACCCTTCATCAGTCAGATATTTATACATCAGGTTAGGTGTGGGAAGCATACAGCCCTCTTTTTTTTCTCTGTTTTCTTCTTGCTGATTTTCATTTTTTTTACTTTTTAATTAATTTCCTTCATTTGCAGTCACACAGCTGTCTGGGCTTCAGCCACAGATAAGTGGATCTGTGTATGACAGCGGCAACCCAAATTTATCTGTTTTTTCCCCCCTCTCCTCCTCACTTCCTGCCTTCCCCTCCCCCCATCTCATACCCAGCAGAAATGAAATGCTATATATAGCCTCAGTACAGTTCCCCCCCAATTACTTTGTCTGCATATTTCAATCTCGTTCTGAGCCAGGCTTTGCCAAGGTGCCAATTTTGACATTTTCAGAGGAGATTGGGTGCTTAATTCCCGAGGTCCCTCTCACAGTAATCCCCTCTAAAACACATGCCATAAAAACATGCTTGTTGCAAGGGTCAGCATACAGCAGGGATCAGCTCATGCCTGTGTGATGCTTATTCACGTGAAATTCCTGCTCTTGTAGCCCCCCCCCCCCCCCTTTTTTTTTAAGTCTGTGTGACTTGAGCTGAGTACTTGCAGAAGACAGCCAAAGGGCAGGCAGGGTTGGCCCATGGTGCTGTGCAAATGGAGCATTACCAGCATCCTGCCATTGCACAGCAAGTCTCTGGGTATTTGTTTTGTATTCCCTTGAAGCACTCAACACTGAAGTCAGATATATAATCAGAATCTATCTTTCTTTATTAAAACAACAACAACAAACAAACAATGAAAGGGGGGGGGGGGAAAACCTGCTTCTAACCATGATAGCTGAAAAGGTAAGACCAAAAATAAGAAACTCAGTTCACAAGGCAGAAGCCAAGTGAATTTCAAAATGTTATTATTTGCCATAAATCTTGCATTTTCCAGCCAGTTTCTAAGTATACTGAGACCTAGCTCATGTTTGAGCAATCAGAGCTGATAGAGTTCTGAGTGTGCCTAGCTGCTCTCACATGTGACCAGGTCCTTACTGGAAAAGCCTGCAGCTGTGCTCCATCTTTGTACTCCTAGAAAATCCCTCTCTCCAAATTAGTCCATCTGTAGACACCCATAGATCTTTGTGCCACAAGTTGTGTTAAAAAAGGGCAAAGGATACAGTATTTTATATGTGCAAAATTGCAAGTAAACCCCCTGCAGACTGTTATGGCTTTTGGGCTTTTCTGTCTTAAAAGTGCTCTTTTGTGCTGAATGATTCAGCAAACATCGGTTTATGGAGGTCACCTTTGTGTCTCAGTAGCCTGTGGATTAAATGGCCTTCACTTTGGGGCCAGCTGACTTGCAGGTGGGTATCCCTGCATTGACTGGGCTCCCCGAAATCTCCATACTGCACCCCAGAGCTGTTGTGACATTGTGCAAGGCAGAGCTTTGAGAAAGAGAAAGGTAAAACAACAAGTCTCAAGGTAGTATGGCCATAAGTAAAATGTCAGCACAGAGGTGAGGTGTGAAGTATTGCAAAAATAAGAGTCTCCTTGGAACTATGAAGAAGTAAATGAGTGAGATGGCCAGGGACTGACAGAGGAAAGATCAGGTTCAAGAAGCAAAAGTATTCCTGAGAAGCCAGAGAGGAAGAGTAGAAATTGGTCTTCACACCAGGATCATTGTGAGACTGTGAGGTAATAAGTAAATAAAGGCCAAAGCAGCTTACTCGTAAAGCAAAAGAAATCATGAGCAATACTTTCCGTTTGCCTTACTCATAAAGCCTTATATCATCCTAAAACGTGCTACAAATGACCTTGTTCGGATTACAAATGAATTCTATATTTCCTCACTACTGACCCTGTGATTTCATCCTCCTTTTTGAGATGTTTCACTTTCCTTTCACTGACATGTACTCGGTGGTTACTCTGTACCCTCAGAAGGCTCCCTACCTTTAGTAGCATGCAGTGCCCTGTGACAAAGCTGCACTTTCTGGGCTCTGTTCTTTCTTGGCGCAGAGTCCACTGTCTGTGTGCCTTGGGACTGTGCTAAAGGAGCCCACTAGAGACGCAGCCTCCTGAGCAGAATGCTGCTCTTTTATAGTCTCTTCTCCAGTGTTCATCTTTAAATGTCAACAAAGACCCAGGTCTTGGTTTCTCTTGTTCTCTTCTTGCCTTCTGTTTCATTTGTTATGGACCACTTACGTGCTGGTAATTGCAGAATTCTGAATAGAAATCCAGATCTTTGTTTTAACTTGCTGGGATTAAGGACAGGGAAGATCTCCCTGGGGAGGCCTCAGTGGAGTTCGTCACTGTCCTTTCTTTGATTGGAAACCTTCCCACGATCTGGGTACAGATTGAGTGTCATTGCTGAGATCCAGTTGGCCCTCAGATAACCTACTGTGCCTATCAGTGTAATCAGGACCAAGTCATTGTGTAAAGTAAATCATAAACAGATGGACAGCCGTGCCATGCTGCTCTACAAAGGGCAGAGAAAAGCAAAGACACAAACTGACGCCAGAACATGACACCATGATGGCTTCACTAAATCTAAGCATGAGCAGGCTTAGGGAAATCTCTGTGTTCCCAGATGGAGAAGACAGAGAGAAAAGGGAGAAGGAAGAGAAATCCTTGACTAGGCATCTGTCAGGATTCACTGCAGACAGCTTTATCTGAATATCTAGAGGGGCTTATCATGGGATAGTGCATTGGAAGCTGTGTGCCCGTGCTTGCAGCCAGCTCCCTACTGGGTTTGGGGTCATGAGTTTTGGACTGGCATCTAGTTTGTGGGTTTTGTTATTTTTTACAGATCTTCTTCATACTTTGGGGAGAAAAGTCACAAAAGCTGTTTTAAGTGCTATCCATTTTTTTTCCCATACTGGTTGTAAATTGCTTTGTTATACCCATGGCGGTCAGCACTTTCCAGAAAGAGCAGAAAAGGAAAATACATCAAATAGCTTTGGTCAGAAAATAAGTTTTACCCTTTTTCTCTCAATTCTTTTCACCTAAAATGTGAGGGTTTTCAACAGGTGCAGGCTTTACCCTCATGTTCTGTAGGGAGGATGTCCTCTAAAATTTGATGTTAGGGCTGGGTATGACAGAAGTCACACTGTCAGTCAAGAAATGAGGCAGCAGGATGGGGTAACAGGACACAGGTCCTCCTTAGGGTCATTCTGTGCTAGCGCTGTCTAGACAGGGAGAAAAGGGAACTGGAAGCAAAGCATTGCCTTGTGAACTGGGTGTAACTGCTCTCCTTGGCTCAAAGGCTCCATGTGGCTCATCAGCTTTAAGCCACATGTTAGAGAATAATTTCTCCCTTTGGCTCTGATACTTCACTGTGCAGAGAGTAAGGCAAGAAGGGTTAAGCTGTTACCTGAATTAAGTAAGGAGGTGCAGGAGTCTGTGGTAAGGAATTGTAACTTTGACACCGGAAAAGCTTCTTTGCTTTCTGCACTTTTAGTACCACCAGTTTCTCAAGGACAAGCTGAGCCCTGAATTACAGTCTGGGCAGCTAAAAACAAACAGAGCTCCTTTTTGTTGAAGATGTATTTAAATGCTATGCAACGGATTTTTTTCTTCTTTGTTCATTTTAAGTCTAGGCATTCAGAGCAGCATTTACCTTCTTATTCACAGGAGTCACGTTGAGGGTGGAAAAAAAAAAAGCAGGCTACTTATGCTGGCTGGCTCTGGTGGGCACTCGATTCTGATGGGAATTGTTGGCTTCAGTCTTCAGCACTTCTGCTGGCCCCTTGCGTGCATGAAGGGAATATTTACCAGGAGCACCTCACACATGCATTTGGAAGATGACCAACTAATTAATGCTTGCTAAATGCTTCGCAAGCCTCGAGGGAGAAGCAACTATGGAAAGGCAAAGTTGTATTATTGTTGTGCTGCACTTAATGTACGTAAACTGTTTTCAAGGCATCAGGCAGTACATAAATGTTGCATGGTATTAAAACTGACCTGCCCTTGTCAGAGCAAATCATAATTATGCTGAGTGATGGGAGAATCTTGAAGTTTCTTTGTGAATGTTTGCCTGTTTACTAATTCAGAAAAGGTCTCAATCCAGCAGCCACTAAAGCCAATGACTCAAGCAGCCACTGGCTCAGGCTCATATTTAAGTATCTGCAGAAGGGTGAATTACTGGAGTCATTCATTTTGTGTAAGGCTTTGCTCTCCTTGTAGGTCAAGCTATGTTCTCTAGGGCATCTTTCCCAAAACTACATACTCAGGCCTGAGTCATCTCTCAGTCCATAAGGCTGCCAAGCATACTAAGCTGTAGAGATGAATGACCAGTGAGGACCTCACTACTTAGCCCATGTGGTAGCGTCTCTTTGCAGCATGAAAAAAACATGGTGATGTCTTTTAATATACATATAACATGAGGAAATGAACATTTGATTAAACTAAACATACGAGCCTTTTATATGCGTGTCTCTAATTTAAAGCACTGTCACCTCCATATAGAAAATACCAGTTGGAGCAGGAATGATTAAATTAAATCATCTGGCTCTTATGTGATACCATTAATGTCTGCTGAGAGGGAAGAAATTCCCTCCTCTTTATTCCTGTAGATCTGCAGCAACCACCAAGGGACACTTCTATAGCAGGCAGGATTAAGTCTTGCACGAACTTCAGTGCTTAATGTGCTTTGGACTGGTGACATGCCCTTCGGACAGACCTACCCCAGTTTTACAATTCTCTTTCTCAGCCTGTTGGGCCTCTGGCAGTCCTTTCTCCTGCTTAATTTCCTCCTCGCCTGCCTCCCACTGGGATACTTCACCATTCAGAATTTCTGCCACCCAAGTAGAAATTTTGATTGTGTCAAACAAGTGTTGAAAGAGTCTTTGGAGTCTCAGTGGGCTGAGGTGAGCTGAGAGAGAGAGAACCAGGGGGGCTTCCGGGGGCTAGGAGCTCTTTAAGGAGAAGGAGGTGAGAAATGGGCAATCCCTGTGTCTCTGATGAGTTTAGCCCTCTACAGTGAGCAGCCACAGATGTATCACAGCCACATATAGCTGGAGTTGGGCACTGGTTGCATGCAAGTAGGGGAGTACTTCTGGAGAGGAGCTGCTCTTCTCCACCAAACTAAACTAAACTAAAATAGAAATAGAAATAGGTCTAGCAAGGGTATTTGCATATTAAACATGTCCTGACTGGGCACTGTCAGCGCACAGGGTCCTGCCCATTCCTTTGCGGTACTGCAGAGCCCCAGCTCTTTATGTAAAGGACACCCACTTCTCTTGGCACTGGAGTCTGGGACCAGGTGGGGCTGACAAATTCACAAAACCAGCATTGATGTACATTTGTTTTCTCCTCTCTTTTATTTTGTAGCTTGACTCACAAATGATTTTTCTAGCAGTTTTCTTCTTTTGTTGCTTATGTGTCAGATCCTCTACCTGATGGCACTCATTCTGTTCTTGCTGATCACCATGTGTCAGTGGTAATGTAGGTGGCAGGGAATTTCTGACTGTTTTGGTTACAGACTTGTGTTTATCTGTTTGGTTTTAGGGCACTGTTCAGTTTCAGGAAATATTTTTATCTCACTGAAGTTTTGTTGCAAACAGTGATGCTATAAAGGCCTTATTTTGGCACCAAAATAGCTAGTGGAGGTAGTGCAGCTCTGCCTTCTGTCAAGAGCTCAAGCCTTTGATTTGAAAAGCAAAGTAGCATTAAAGGCAGTTGACATTGGTGTAACCTTATACTTTCTGGCTCTTTCCCCAGCACTATTGGGTGCATACTTAGAACCACATTTTCCTTTCCTTTACAGTGATACAACCCCAGGGAGATGTGTGGATTTGCACTAAAGTAATGGAGGGAATTTGGCTGCAAGGCCTGCGTATAATGTGGTTACTGGTGTATAAGAGGCGTGCCAACCTTTCCCATCACCTCTGAACTTGGCCTGTGAATCAGCACCTGCCTTTCCCTGTGCTCCTGTGATCTGTATGGAGATGGAATGGGCAAGAGGTAGCAGTGGAAGCTTGAACAGGGAAATGTGAGGGGTAGATAAAATGGAAGCCTGAGGCAGGTTCTTTGAACAAAATGCTGTAATGCTGTATTCATTTGGCAGGCATGGTCTTTAGGAGGAGCTGGGAGACACTGAAATATTTGATGCACCCAGTACTGAAGTTTGAGTGCTGGTGCAGCTTGGGAAGTGACTTGATGAGCCAAGTAATGCTCCAGCCCCAGTAAGCAGTCAGAGCACCACGTTCACCAAAGGTGGGGATGAGATCATGCTGCATTTCTATTGAATGATCAGCTGAGCAAATGAGAGGTGGTGGCAAACCCACATAGGACAAAGAAGTACAGGGAAATCTTGAGAGTAGATGATTTTGATGGCTTTTACTCATTTCATAGAGTGGCTTAGGATGGAAGAGACCTCAAAGATCATCTATTTCCAAACCTTTTGCCACAGGAAGGGTTGCCGACAGCAAGATCAAGCAGTAGATCATGTCACTCAGGGCCTCATCCGGCTTTGAACACCTTCAGGGCTTCTGGAAATGCAGGTATGAAGGGCTGGAATTGAGGACTTTAATGTTCATTTCAGAGAGAATGATGAGAAGGCATAATGCTGCTGGTGAGACTTTAGTGCTACAAAGATGTGCTGTAAAAATTGAGAGGAGAGGTGCTAGGCAGCTTAGGAAGCCTCTTGATACATCTTAATCTGGAAATGAGACTTGTCCTATTTTTTCTTCCTGCACCTTGTTCTCAGTCTGTGATGAAGAACTGAATCTTTTGCCAGGAAAAAAAAAAAAAAAAAAAAAAAAAAAAAAAAAAGCACCTTAATCTATAGATCTATAGGCCCCTGGCATTGGCCAGTGGACACTAATTTTAGGTACGCTATTCTGTATCTTAAAGCAGTGCATCTTCAAGGAACAGATGCACTGCCTCTGTCCTGCCTGCCTTCTGGGGCAGGGGGCTGCAGGTCCCTTGTTCTGAGCAGCAAGGGCTGGCTCTGCTTGGTGCCGTGCTTCAGGATGACATCTTGTTCAGCAGATAGCAGAGATTTTGCAATAGGTATCTTATGATGACTGCCTTAAGTGGTTGGGTTTTTTGGTGTGTTTTTTTTCCCAGTGTTTGATCCAAGTTCTGAGGCTGAAGCCAAGAAATCTTGGGCAAATTTGTCGCTATTTCACTGCCTTCATAGGGAGGTTATTGTGAAAGCAATACAACTTAGGCAAGTTTTCTTTAAGCAAGTTGCAGATAGGCATTTGTTGAACCATCCCAACCCTTTTTCCATTGATCTGTAGCTTGGGTGCTGCCCTGTCTCTAACCTTTCCTGTCTTGATGCGGTTGCTAGAAAGGCTGTCACAGAGCAACTCTATCTTGACACAGCATTCTTGTGTTTCTCCCCCTCTCCCAGGATAAGCAAGGCAAACAGGCTGTCACTCTCTTGGTGAATTAGCAGCTCCTTGCAGTGACCAAAGAAAGGTCAAAACCCCATACAAATTCTTTGATCTATCAGCAGCTTTTATCCATTTGATCAAGAAACATTGTTGACCTGTTTGTAAATACTGACTGGCTATGAGCTCAACAGCTCTTTTGGAATTTGGGCAGGAGGATGAGTGAGATTATGCTGGTTTGTTGTCAACTCACCTTCTCCTATCCTGTTGCTTTCTTAGGTCTACATTTGTGGGAGGGCTGACGTGGGCTGTGCAGCTCTATGTGCACAGATAGATAACTCATGGATCTGCATCTGCACTTAAGCAGATGTACGCATCATCCCTCTGACATGGATGCTGTCACAGTCACACCTGCCTATGAGATGTTTGATTTGGATTGTAACTTCTCCAAAACCACAGCTGGTCCAGCCCCAGCTCATGACTCAGCAGCATCAGTTGTGAGCAATGTGGTCTCCACAGCCTTCGCTGCTTCCAAATCAATTTCAAGTGCATGTCACACTCTGTCAGCTACATACAGTTTTCTCTGAATTTTTTTTTCATTTCTGGCTGCTGAGTGCCAC
This sequence comes from Excalfactoria chinensis, assembly GCF_039878825.1. NCBI lineage: Eukaryota > Metazoa > Chordata > Aves > Galliformes > Phasianidae > Excalfactoria > Excalfactoria chinensis. Next base: position 52,879,467 of record NC_092825.1, on the reverse strand, counting down.
CAGACCATGACCAATAGGGTAAGTGGAAATCTTGTATTCACTGATGAATGCTTGGATTACCATTCCCAAAACAGAGGTGATGGCGAGGATCTGTGCCTTTCTTGACAACTACACTGGGGAAAATTTGGTATCTTGTCTTAAAATGTTGCTTAAGATAGGTTTGTGCTGGACGTTGTGTGGAAGCAGCCAAGGTGCAGGCATATGTTCCCTTCTGCTGACTTGGCTGTGGTGTCTGTAGCCACAGCCAGCAAAGAGGAGCGAGCTACTGGGAACAGTAACATCTCAAACGGCAGCAGAAAGATTGGCCAGACCTCTCATGTCAGCACTTTGATTCCCTTGGTGCGCGTTGAAGAACTAAAAATTAACTGAGGGTGGTGGCAGAAAATAGGTTTGCCTGCCTTGAAAACGCTAAAGCCAAAACTGAAAAGCAGAGGTGGATCTGAAGGCAGTTATCTCTCTTGGAACTTCTACGGGGATTAAAACATGCATCATCCTTGTAGCACGTAGGGAATTTTATAATCACAGCTGGTATTTTGCTGCAGGGTCCTCTGTGGGGCTAAGAATTAATTTCCCACCTTTTTCTAGGGATTTGAGGCCTGAGTTATGCTGCTGCCAGCCATAAAAGAGAATTTGTAACCAAAACAGGTATTTGCTGGACCTCGGAAGCTAGTCAGTTGCCTGGGATGGGTGAAAGTGTACCACCACCACTGTGGAAGTCAAAAAGGGGGAACAGGCACAAAGAGAAATGCCACAAGATTTACGTGGCTGTTCCACTTCAGAGTCAGCAGGGAGAGATACTACAGGGCTTTGCAAAGCGTAAGACAAACTGCTGTGCAAAGCAGTGGCTGCAAAATTAAAATACACAATATTTCATTACCTGCAGTGCGGTGCCTCCTTTCTCCCCCCACATCTCTACTTGTTACAGAATGAAATCTCTTTGTTAATGAAAATATACCCCATTCTGAGTAAAAGCCAACATCGTTGAAATATTTTTGGAAGGGGTTAAAGTGGGAACTTTGCACAGCGGCCCAGTTCTCCCCAGCAAATCTGCCAGCATTTAAAAGATATAAGCAGGGACATTTGAGGAGAAAAGCAAATTGAAGTTCCTTTGAAATGTGCTTGGCTAAAGGAATCATTTGAAGAGAGGGAGTGGAAAAACAAATGGAAAATATTTTCTTTGACAGGAAGAAAAAAAGAAGTGGCAAAATGTCCTTCCCAAATAGGGATACTTGGCTGGTGTGTACTTTACGCAGCCCTGGGTCAGACCTTACAAACAACGACTAAATTAGGTTCAGTTACTTTGATGTTAAAAGCATGGAAGTGCCAATAATTAAGCTGCATCAGATGTAGGAAATGACTGATGTGTCTGCCATGCTCGTGATAGCTGAGTTCACTGCGCTGCCATTCGACTGACCCCCTGTTTTTTTCTGTATGTAAGCAAAGGGAATTTTCTTCCAACAAAAACCAGTTGGTTTTGCACCTTTGTTTTGTTCTCTAAACTGTTAATCCCCCGAAGGTATAGAACGTATTTGAAAGAGCAAATCAAAGCTCACGTAATTTAGTGTTATATTATTTGTTGATGTATGGTTTGATTTAGTGGCTACTTATTATATCAGGTTACCATATAATTATCTTAATTATTGACTCCAGAAGTAAGTAGAGGGATTATGAGAGAGGCAAGAAGGCCCAGTGGATAGTGAATGGCTCAGGGAATCAAACACATCGTGGTGTGGTCTTGGATTCACCGCTTACTCTCTCAACCTGGACTCATTTCTCAGCCATGAGAGGCAGAGAGAGCAGGGATGGGGCTGAAGAGGGGATTCAGGATTTGTGGAGGTGCAGGAGAGCAGAAGAAAAAGCAGAGGGGAAAAAGGAATGAATACACACCACAGTATACATTTGCATTAAAGCCCGTGGTGCCTGTGCTGCCATGGAGAACAGCATGGCCATGAAGACCTGAACATTGAATCTGATCGTGCTTCATCTCGAGCCTCTGCTACCTATCTCCTATGTGAGCGTGGGCATGGCAGGCAGCCCCTGAACTTCATGTCCCCTTCTGCAAAGCACGAATGATAAAATCACCCTCCTGACTTTGCTCTTATATAAATTACTGGAGTGCAGCTCCTAGCCCAGGCTGTAGCCGTGGATCTCTTGACATTGCTGCTATTTGTGTGTTTGAGTCTCTTTGTCTGATAACCATTGACTTAAGTCGAAGGTTTGAGTTAATAGGCACTGCCGCAACATGAAAAACAGCATTGAAAAGCTGTCAGGGCAGTCTGTACTTCCTGTATTGATAATATTTGGCATATACTGACAAAATACTTCATATATTGACAAGACGAGTGGCATCTGTGAGAAGAGCAGACACTGGTTCTGCTCAGCATGTGCAAATTATTTTTTTCTCTGTTTTTGCTTTTGCTCTCCTGAGCTGAAGAAAAAAAAACAACAAAAAAACACGAGGATAATAGAATGTATCTATTTCCTTCCTAGAAAAGATCAGTTAATGTGAAATGGTGCATGGTGGCTTAGTTCTGAATAAGTGGGATACCCTAATCCAGCAAGGTATCCTCGCTCTATTGTACGCCTTTTCTGCGTACCATCTGGAGTTGCTCTCTGCTTAGTATTTGCAGTATGTACCATATGTTTTTGCATGAAAATTCAATAAAAAATGCATTATACATGAAAAGTGCTGTAGTAAATAAAGGAAGGATGGAATCCAGTCCCCTTTGTGAACGGCAGGGGCCCCAAATCTTCATAAAAGGTTTAGTCTAGTCTGACGTCTGTGCTTTTCTCCAATTTACTCCGTGTCAGTCTTGAGGAGATGCTCTAATTTAAAACAAAACTCTGCTCTCCTGACGAGGTTGTTAGATGTGCCGTGGCTGCCCTCTGCTGAGAACACTGAGTAATGACAGGGAAAACATTTATTTTTTCTGGGGAAGGTAGCAGGGAGAAATTATCTAATCTACTTGTCAGTGTGCTGAGTTGTGTCTCTGCAGTTGGTCATCATCCTCGATTTGCTGTCTCTTGCTGCCTGTCAAAGGGCAAAGCCTTCAGAGCTATACTGTAATGTGGGTTGCAGTGCTGGCTACGTGTTTTCATGGGTTGGGAAGTTCTGTTGGCTTACGAGAATGTGGGATCTGGCATTTCCCACCACGTAAAATTAAGGCATGGACATGCAAAAGAACGGATTTCACACCTGCTCAGTGTCCCAGTGCCATCTCCCACCCTCCACAGACCTTTCAGGGCTCTGGCACTTTGGGAAAGGGCAAAGTGCTGGCTCCAGTATCAACAAGAAATAACTGATGTGTTGTTCCTTAGGAAGAAAGTGTTTTGCCACACTCCTGGTCATGGAAGGGAATCTAGTGTGGATCTCAGTGCATGAATAAAACAATACGACTGCTGGAGCTATTATTGCTTTCCACAATGTCCTATTTTAAATCTTGCTAGCAAGTTGATTTATTATTATATCTTCAGCTGAGCTGCACACCAAAGTGTTTTGATGATGAAAGAAATGTTATACACACATTTAATTACTGCCCACATTTTTGTATAATTTTATCATTTACTCTTTTAGATGAGACTTCGAGTTCTTCTACAGGAAAAATGCCCAATGAAAAATAGATGATTTAAAAGCTAATCTGGGATGAGTTTGTCATGCCAGTGTGAGAAAATGCAATTTGTTCCTTTCTTCCTGCTTTTCCAGATGGTCACCGACTATCAAAATGTACAGGAGCTCCCTTACCTGGACATGGTGATTGCAGAGACATTGCGCATGTTTCCACCTGCATTCAGGTACTTTTTTTTCCCCCTACTTCTGATTCTGCACAGTGATTCCAAGCTATATAAAATGGAAATCTACTCTTAGAAGATCGATGTGCTCTTGGTCTCTGTGCCAACACCAATACTGCTTGTGCATTTGGAAGATAAAATGTGGCCTATTGAAGGAAAACTGGCTCAGCCTCATATTTCTAAAGCAGCTTTTTTGCAACAAATTGGCCAAGGTTGCTTTCTTGCCATTCTTCATATCCCATAAGATTAGAGGATGGAGCCATTCTGCAGCAGAACTGGCCTGAGAAAGCCAGATGGTGCTGCTTCAGTACGTTTCATGGGCAGGGAGCAAAGAATGACCCTGGATGAGTGACCTTCTAGTCACTAAGTCTTTGGAAGGTTTGAACCTCCAGAAGACTGGACTCTATTTGACATGTGTTTAGCTTGCACCCTTCCCTGTTTTGCACTAGCACTGTGCTATAATAATATCACTAAGCAAATGGCTACATCCATTACATTTGTGTCGTTTCTTCCCAATCCGCCCACAAATAATTTTACTCAGTGAACTGAAAACGAAAGGGAGAAATAAATCACAAAATAAATCACAAAACTGTTTGATTGCTGAATTTCCAAGTTATCGCAGGCGTGAATGTTAAGAGCAGAACATTTCATATCAGCCAGCCTGTTGTGCTGCTTATTGTTAAGCTGGGAGGAAATTTCAGCTGACTGGAAAAGAGCCAAAGCTGAGCTTACTATGACAGCCTTTGGAAAACTTGCCCCACGGTTGCAGCCACCTTAAAATTAAATAAGCTTAAAATCACATTCCTTTTATACATTCCCAAAGATTACAGTGTGAGGTTTTTCCATGAGCATCTGTGGGATTGCTCGGAGAGTAAATGTCAAAGATACTTGCTCATGGATGAGATAACTGAGCTTTACTGTGTTTTACATGGTATACAAGTGGAAATTGTTTCAACAGTTAAAAGCATCAGGGATCCTTGGGTTTCAGCTGAACCACAGGGAAACAATCAACGTTTGTCCAATAGGAAACGAAATGAGAATGGAGCAGAGTTGTTCTGAAGTTTCCACTGGTGTTATCAGTTGTGTTTATTGATCTGGCTTTTACTCTGATGGATGAGCAGTGGATAGGACAGCCCTGTGCCTTGGAAAGATGTTAATTGCCTATGACAAGGATAATACAGCATTCAGGAGAATATCCAATAGCAGCCGAGCATTCTATAAAATGTGGTCCTTTTAAAAACAATAATTTACCAGCTGGAGAACTTTCTTCCACAAAACTCACATTTCCATTGTCAACAAATCATTGTGAGGATGAGAGTTATGGCTTGTCAATGTGTTTCTTAACGTGCCAGTGTTTTGTTCCAGGTTTGGAATCTCTGCTATTTATTTGTCTGTGAGGAGGAGAGAAACTGAGTGACAGTGAGGAAAGAATGTATCTCTGTAATAGCACTTGACTGACAGCTCCGAAACTGAAATCTTCATTCAACTGCTTTGGCTCAGTGCGGGGAGCAGAAGTAGGAGCCCCAGTGCTCCCAGCTGTTGCTGGGTTGGAATCTGCAGCAACTCTCCAAGCTCCAAAAGATCCAGATTGGGATCTGCCCCTGCACATGTGCACACTCACCCAGCATTCCTGCAGGGCCACTTGTCTCAGCCACGTTGTCACAGTGAGGTTCCCGAGGACAGTCCCACTCCTTGCAGTCCACAGCAGTTTGAGAGCAAGCTGGAGAGCTGTGCTGCTGACTTCCTCCCTGTCCTCGATGAGTGCCTATGAACTGCAGCTTCTCAAAGGCTTGTGAATTGATTGCATTTCTGTAACAGCAGCAGAGCACTTAGCTCTACCATTAAAACCAACCCTTGCTAGGAGTCAGGTATTGCCCCAAAGTGGGGGCTGCTGAATAAACTAAAAGAAAACCCCTTCAGTTGATACAACTTTTCCTGAAGGCAGAACAGTATACTCTTTCTACCTGTTATTAGGGAAGACTAAGACATTTCATCTGCAGCTTTCATAAAAGAATGAGTCTGAAGCTGACTTTAGCAACACCTTTGCAATTCAACAGCTTAGCACTTCTGCAGATCATAAGCAACAGGAACTGTGAGAAGGGCAAAGGTTAGCCAGCTGGTCTGGGGCTGTGTGCTTCTAGGTAGGTGGAGACGATTGTAACATGAGAAGACAACAGCATCAGCAAAGATTGCTTTATTTATATACTGGGAAAGGGTTGCCTACTAAATTGTGGGATCAATACATGACTTTTATGGTTCCCTCCTGCTGCGTTTTTACCTGTATTAATCATCTGGGAAACATGACACTTGCTGTTGCAGGTTCACTCGGGAAGCAGCTAAGGACTGTGTGGTGCTGGGACAGCGTATTCCTGCAGGGGCTGTCATTGAAACTGCAGTTGGACATCTTCACCACAACCCAGAGTTCTGGCCAGAGCCAGAGAAATTCATTCCTGAAAGGTATGTTGTGTTTGCTTTCCATTCTTAGGCTGGAGTCCTTACTAGGACAAGCTTAGACCAAAGACCTGCTTTTAATGATGTTGGAATGCATTTGGGGTGGGGTGAGCACAGGGCTTCAGCCTGTCCAGCAGGGACATCGGGTGCTGCTGCTTCTTCTTCACAGCTGCAGCTTCCAGTAATTCAACTGGAACAGTGTTTTGTTAAGCATATTACAGTTTAATTTAGATCCTAAAACATATTATTTCTACCAAATTAAACAACTGGTGATAGCAGTGCTTCCTGGAGATGATGCAAAGTCTGGTCAACAGCTGAAACAGGCTTCAGGTTTTCAGATGTTTCCAAATCAGTTGCTTCAAATACTGTCACTTCTGGGCATGGAAATTCTGCAGCAAGGCAGTATGTTCACTGGCACGGAGCTGCACAGGAGTTTCATCCAGCTCATGGCTAATTTGGAGCAGTCTTTCCACTGGAGATCTTGTAATAGTTTGGGAATGCTGTGAGTGGGGAACCTATCCCATCTCCTACTGGGAATATTCTCTGTGTCCATAAGCTGGCTTCTCAACTCTGCTTACATGGAACATTTATTATGTTCAGCTACAAGGACTGCTGACAAGTTGTCTTCTTGTACCCTGCAGCTGCTGCACTGAGCTTACAGGGAGGGCCCACAGAGCTTTAGCTTCGTGGTGCTGTGTGGAAGCACAGTTTTGTTTTGTGCACAGCTTTATTTTAAGCTGTTTTGTGGGCAGCTATATTTTAAGCTACTGCCGTGTTGAAAAGTCTACTAAGAAAGAAAGTGTATGCTGTGCAAATAATGGTGTGATGCAGGCAGCCTTTGCTGGTCGGTCAACACGTGTTGTAGGTGGGTTTGCCCAATGGATTTCTTCTGGAGTAAATCTTGACATACACTGTACCAAGCACCTGAGGTTATGAAGAAGAGCAATGCAAGAATAAGAGAAGCCCAGAGCTCTTGTTAGGCAGGAATCTTAGCAATAACTGGAAGTCTGGAGTGGGTTTTTTGTTGGTTTATTTTTTTAACGTTTATCTAGAAATGTCATCACTGTTCACCACCTTAATGGTGATATGAAAGTGCATAATGGGGTAATATGGATAACAAGGACTGAAGACCCCTTGACTCAGTATGCAACAGTCAGCAGTGATTAGGACATGAGGTATGGTCCTCTCTTATCAAATTTGGAGATCTATGTACTTTCTACGGTAGTATCTCAATCTTATTTAGAGCATCTAAGCATGGGGATGGAGCTAATAGAAATGTGCAGTATGATTTTGTTTTTCAAACCTCCAAATAGTACGTATTACTTTTCATCTCCAAATCCTGCAAGAGTTTGTTGGACCTTAGACTGAAGTTCTTGCAAACCATATGTAAGTGAGCAAGAGATTTTCAAGGAATCCCCCGTAGATGAAAACCAGAACTTTTATTGGCAAGCTGTAGTGGAAATGCTAAGTCAGGGCTTGAAGCAGTGATTGAGAACCTGGTGGAAAGGCAGGGCCAATCCAGGGGAGTTCAGGCACATGCAATGTACCTGAGCAACCAAAAGGGGTAGAGCCTGGATCCATCCCTTCCCAGAACTCATTTAAGGATTGGCAGTGGAGGTGAGTGTATCTTGCTGGAGATCCCCTCTTATCTGCAGCCTTCAAAAAGTAAGCAGATTCTTTCCTTTGTTTCTGTGCCCACAGCTGTTGCATTTGAGCAAATCCTCACTTGCTGCAGCCTGGGACCTTGCTGCTCTGCTGTTATTGCTGTGCTTTCTATTGTGTTACAGCATGCAGAACTAGTAAAGTAGTTCTCTATGACCAGCACGGCTCTGAATGCTCTATGACCTGAGGGGATTATGTAGATTGATGGGATAGTTCCACCTCTGTGTCTAAGATACAGCCAACTTTGTAGACAATGACAGAGTGTAGCTATTTGGTTTGGACCACTGACCGCATAGGTGTCTTGTTTCCTTCCTTGTGAGGAAAAAAGAAAGAAAACCCTTGTTTCTAATGAGTCGGTCAAGTATTTTTGAGTTAGGTAGTTGACGCAAACCTGTGTATAGACTGCCACATTAACATTTGCTCTGATAAATAAATGGGGACATTTCCACTGTGAAAACAGAAGGATCTGCAATGTCATTGTTTTCTAGTTGGGAACATAGTCTCTTCGGGCTAAGAGTGGAAGGAAGGGCTGCACTGAATTATAGCAACCGTCTTCCGTTGCCTGCCCGATCCCATAAGATGATTTCATCACACCTTACAAGAGAAATTAGGAAGGCTAAAAGCAGTTCTTGTTGATTTGTTCCTGCAGTGCACAGCAATGAAGCACTGTTGCTAGTTCTAGTTAGTTTATATTCCAGTCTGTTTCCTCTAAGCTATAATCTCTCCCTCATACATGCACAGGTCTATACATGTAGCATGTCATTCCTCTGAACGTGGTCATCAAATAAAGCAATTAATTAAAAACAGGTTGCTAGTTGTACATTTGTCTGTCTGCTTCTGTCACCAGCTGGCAAAAGCTGATGTCTGCAACTCAACTAACAGTTGACTTAGGGGCATAATCTGACAATAGTGCCTTTCCACTGTCCAGTGAAATAGAAATAACTTTTGAAATGTGAATAAAATAATATGGGATGAGGAACAAAAAGAATTTATTGAACTGGTTGCCATCTCTTCTCCTTCTAGGTTTACAGAGGAGGCCAAGAAGGAGCGACATCCCTTTGCATATCTGCCCTTTGGAGCAGGTCCCCGTGGCTGTATTGGTAGGAAGATGGGTTTGCTGGAGACCAAGATGACTCTTTTGAGGATTTTGCAGATGTTTCGATTTAAGATTTGTCCAGAAACGGAGGTTTGTACATGCAGAAGCTTAAAGGCCTCACATATCAACCTCAGTGGGTTGACAGTTTATCCTAGACAGGATGACTTACTTGCCTTTGTGAATTTCTTTTTATACAGAAAACTGACAGAACCACTTCCATATTAAGTAGGAAGAGACCCTGACTGCACGTTTTAGTCAAAATATGATTTAACCCTTACAGTTTTTATAATAAAACAATCACACACCTTTGCCTTGATGGAGAGCAGTGTATCAACACTGCAGTCAAAAAACATTGTTTTATACAGAGAGAATAGGTGTATCTCTTTCCTCTTAGGATCTCAGTGCTTTAGTATATGCCTGTTCCTGTGCATATTGCACCTGTCACTTACTCAGCAGATCTACAGTATACCTGGGCAACGACTGCCTCAGCCTCTGGCTATAAATTCTATTTAATATACTACCACAGCTGACTGTAAAACAAGCACTTTACTGCTTCCACAGTAATCCTGGTATGAATTGGTCCCTGAGCAAAAACGTGTGTCAGAATGTGGGATGGTGACGTATACATAAACGAGTACATACAATCATACTTAAGTTGTTCTTTTGTCTTTCAGATTCCTTTGCAGCTGAAATCGAAAGCCACACTTGGACCAAAAAATGGAGTCTACATTATCCTAGAGTCTCGCTAAAAGAGAACGTACATTCTGTAACCTCCTGGAGTGGGACCTCGTGTTTTAATGACTTACTGAATATTAGTATTTTTCAAATACCCCAAGACAAGTAGGAACCTGACTCCCACTGAAGGTCAACAGATGCTGCCTAATTGCCACCTGGTGGGAGAGTTTCAAGCCACATTTTAAAATGAGATGTGGGCTTCACAGTCACTTGGTGGTTTTCAAATTGCTGTGAATAATATCTGTAAAGAAGCACGTGACTTTTGCCGGCTTTTCTAATTACACTTCCTTTTACTCATCTATAAGCCACACTCTAGTTCAATGGATGGAGCAGGTGTTAAGTGTACACTAGATTTACGATAGGTTTTAATTACCATTCATTAGCTAACACATTCTGCCGATGCATTTATAAAACCCTGCTTTAGAAAAAGCCCAAGAGACACCACAGTTATAGCAGAAGAGTTGGAATCCAGTGCATTGGATTTTATCCTGAACTCTGCTTAAAATCAAAGCTAAGTCTCCTGTACAATATTTAACCTCCTTGTCCCTGCAAAGTAGAAAAGGCAGCATCTTCTTCATGCTTTTGATTTTGAAATACACTTAGATTAACAACTTGCACTTGGCTCATTGCATCAGTGTGCCTGAAGAGGAATGAAGAGTTCCCCAATTTGTCTGTTAGATTCCAGTAACTAAGACCAAAGAAGTGAGGTGACAACTAATTTGTTAGTTAAGAACCGCTGTTGGAAAGGTTGACAAAAATAAGACATGATTTTAAAAGAAGTGAGAGGATTGGAGAAGCTTTAAGGATAATCAGATGTTGGTATAATATCTGCTTCACTGCTCTGAGGCCTATACTTTCCAGTTATTGCAGTTGACATGTTTATCTCATTGACTTGATGGTTCTGCATGCACTAAAGCCAATGGCCAGGGCGTGGGATCCAAGATCATCCGTCCCAGCAGTTCTCTTGGCTCTGCAGCAGATCATGTCCCAAGTGCCTGGTGATGTTCTGTGCTAAGTACAGCATTTCTCTTGGTTGGGTTGCACAGAGAAGCATCGTGGCAGCAGTGGGAAGAGACTGACTGCTCAGCTTCCCTGCAGGGATTGCTGGAAGGAGCCATCTGTTTGCTGATCCCTAGCTGAAGTTTCTCTCCAGCAAGCACCTTTTGCTGCCTTCTTCCCACATGCTGCCTTCACACTGATCAAATTTCTGCCGTTTCTCGTTCCTGGAAGATTTTGTCTTTTTTCGTTTATGAGCTTTCTTTTTTTAATCAGATCTGTACAGGGAACAGTGAAGTACTGTCCTGGCAATCACGGGATTGTTCCTATTTATGTGGAATATCTCTGGTAGGCTAACCAGAAGCGTCCTATTACAGACTATGGATTACCAATGGAGTATCTGTTATTTGAAAAGCAGCAGAGTGTATATGTCTTAATTTTCACAAGTTATCCATCACCTTTTCCTCTTGAAAGCAGCGTACTGACAGCTGATTTACTGTGCAGCTTATAGGTACAAGTGGCAGAAGGTTGGACGGTCCTTGCCTAAAAACTTCCCAGCTACCTAAATGAGCAGAAGGCTCATTTCACAATCGGAACAAGTCAGCCATTTTGGACTTGTTCGGCTCTTCAGTGTTTTGTATTTTTCATTGTTTCTTCCTTATGTAAATTAGCAGGTCTTTGTGTACTTTGTTTTTGAATACTTACTCCCATGTAAATGAAGGTTGTGTCTCGCTTTTGTACGGTCTGTTGTTTTCTGAACACTGCTCATCTATCCTGCTTATCAGAATCCTGTTTGTTTCCTTGGTATTTATCATCTGAGAGCTCCACTCATGTGTAGGGCAGCTAAACAGCTCACATTGCTGTGGCTAAACAGAGCACTGTCATCGTGAATGTCATGTTAACTCTGCTGGGAGAAAGACAGTACTGCAGTAGCTGCAATTGTGCATCACATTTTACAGGCTCGGAAATTGCACTGAGAGTCTTTCCCTGTTGCTTCTAAATTGAACAGACAGTACACAAGCAACTAAGCTGAGCTGCTACAGCCACCAGACACTGCACAGCCTTCCATTGTACCAGGATGTTTAATGATGCTGGCCCTGTCCCGGGCTCAGCAACCTGCTGCTGGAGGAGCGGTGCTGCTCTGGTCCTTGGGAGCACCCACTCAGTGCTGGCAAAAAGTGAGACATGAGACTGCCAGCAGCTCTTCGAAAGAGAAACAGGTAACAGCACAGTAACCATAGGAATAAGGAAGATGATGCAAAATAATTTCCTCTCCTCGGTACCTGTAAGTGTGTTGTCTTGCATTGCTGAGCTGTGGGTACGTTTAAAACTGGGCATGTCTACTTGCTGAGAAGCTAGCCGTCATTCTCTGAGAGGTCATAGGAAGGAAAGGCTGCTTGGTAAAGGAAAGCATCTATTAAAACCATCTTCTAGGACTCTGCAACGATTACTGAAATTAGTCAGTATAAAATAGTATTTATAATGACTGTCTGGGCTCCAGACCTCTGGCCTGCCTGGGGTAGGGGAACAGCCCAAACCGCTGTGCTCCATGCAATGCTGCTGCCAAAGGAAAGCTGTTTGCCTTCTGCTGGCTTGCCATCTGTCTCGATGGAATGGATGTGCTACCAGGATACGGAAACAACCTTTGCAACTTATCCTTCTCCTCACGTGGTATGGGAGTGAGTGAGAGGTGGAGAAAGTGAAAGATGATGGCACGTTTCACGTTCAGTTTCTTTTGTCTTAAGTAGTAAAGAGAGATCCGTATCATTCAGAAAAGAGGCTCAATCCCAATTTTTGTATAAAGTTTGGGTGTAGGGCAAATGACTCCTTAATGCGTTCATTTCTAAATTCAATCCTAAAAGCTGTAGGGGATTCCACTATTTAGCAACAGCATCTTTATGGAAGTTCCCAAGAAATCAGAAAGGTCACCCAATGTGGTGCGCTCAGAGAGTGGGGAAAAAGGAAAAAACACATAAGAAATTCAGCAGTCAAGTACCTTTTAATTTATGATACATGAGAAACTTCCCACTGAATTTTGAAGAGTGAAAAACATGGTAATTTTTCTCTCCTGGATGTTACTGGAGAAATAAGAAATAGAAAAGTAACAAACCCAGCCCCTCATACTCATGAATAAAAGTCCTAAAAATATCGTTTGTATCTGAATTAACCATCAAAATTGTTATTAAAAATAGCTCAACTTTTTGCATGTTTCCTGACCAAAGGGTAACACAGTTTTTCAGTCGGATCAAGCATGGAACAATGGCATTGGCTACGTCACTTCATAGCTGGTTAAGTTCAGAGCAAGGAAGGCAAGCCATCGGCCTTCTTACCTGCCATGAACATATAGGTAACGCGTTTTGGCACAAAGTCTCACTTTGCACAAGTAGTTCAAGCTTTCATAGCTCACACTGCCCTTAATGAATGCATTACTTGCTGAGATGAGATTAATCATATATGTTTTACTACAAATCTTTCAAGAGGAAGAATACAGCCAGTGTACTTTTCACAGAATCACAGAATTGTAGGGGTTGGAAGGGACCTCTAGAGATCATCGAGTCCAACCCCCCTGCCAAAGCAGGCTCCCTACAACACGTCACACAGGTAGGTGTCCAGGCGGGTCTTGAATATCTCCAGAGAAGGAGACTCCACCACCTTCCTGGGCAGCCTGTTCCAGTGCTCCGTCACCCTCACCGTAAAGAAGTTCTTGCGCACATTCGTGCGGAACTTCCTATGTTGAAGTTTCAGCCCATTTCCCCTAGTCCTGTCCCCACGCACTACTGAAAAGAGACCAGCTTCGCCACTATGGCTCCCACACTTCAGGTATTTATAAACCTGGATCAATTCCCTCTCAGCCTTCTTTTCTCAAGGCTAAACAGACCCAGTTCCCTAAGTCTCTCCTCATAGGGGAGATGCTCCAGGCCCTTCACCATCTTTGTGGCCCTCTGCTGGACTCTTTCCAAGAGATCCCTGTTTTTTTTGTACTGGGGAGCCCAGAACTGGACACAGTATTCCAGATGAGGCCTCACCAGGGCAGAGTAGAGGGGGAGGATCACCTCCCTCGACCTGCTGGCCACGCTCTTTTTAATGCACCCCAGTATGCCATTGGCCTTTTTGGCTACAAGGGCACACTGCTGGCTCATGGCCAACCTGTCGTCCACCAAGACGCCAAGGTCCCTCTCAGCAGAGCTCCTCTCCAGCAGGTCATCCCCCAGCCTGTACTGGTGTATGCAATTATTTCTACCTAGGTGCAAGACTCTACACTTGCTTTTGTTAAACCTCATCCGGTTTCTTACTGCCCAGCTCTCCAGCCTGTCCAGGTCTCTCTGAATGGCCGCACAGCCTTCAGGCGTGTCAGCCAGTTCTCCCAGCTTTGTGTCATCAGCAAACTTGCTGAGGGTGGTCACTATCCCCTCATCAAGGTTGTTGATGAAGATGTTGAACAAGACTGGACTTACTTCCTGGATTTAAACGTATGACTAGGGGTGTTTTCATTTAGGTATTGTGCTGCTTGCTTTACAGTTCATACAAAAAGAGCTTCTGCATAGCCTTGTTTTGGCTAACCATGCCTCAGCTCCTAGCTCACAGTGCAGATAGTACAAAGCAGCCCAACATCCACCTGTCAATCAGGATTCAGGTGAACTGGAAGGGAATGCTTCTAGAGCAGAGGTAGAGAGAAGGGTTTTTGGTTTTTTTGGTCATTAACAAACATGTCTCAAAGTTTTTATAATCCATAGTTAGCATGTACTCTTTTAGAAGCATTAACATAGCGGTAAGTGCAGGATGCCAAGTAATCTGTGCATCAGCAGCTTTCATCCTAAGAAATGCCCAGTAGTTCAAGATTCTTGTTTATCTGCATGCACTGACTGCTCAGCGCTAATAACGCATAACATCTGCTGCTGAGAGCAGTTAGAAACTCAACTCAGTCTTGAGATTTCTAACATTTTCAGTTCTGCACCTGAAGACTACTCACAGTTAAATGCTCTTCTTCAGCAAGAAAGTCCAGACACCTTGGTTATATGGTAACTAGTACGTCCCCTGCAACTAAATACATCTAATACAAGCAAGAGATACTCATTCTTTCACAGCAGTTACAACAGAATCACATAAATACTTCAGAGAAAGAGCATACTGTTCAGTAAGCAGTGCAAGCATTGCATTTCATGCCCAAGCATAATATTCTAGAATGAGGTGAGTCACTTTCTCATCTCCTCACTCTGTGTACGCCAGCACTCGCTCATTTGTAGGCACAGCAAATGTCATTAAAAATGTGTGCAGCCTCATTTGCAAACACTTTAATGTCTCCTGTTGTAGGCGACTATTAAAGAAGCAGGTTTTATCAAATTCTGAGTCAAAAGATAAAAAGGTAGAATTGGGCAGCCGCTGAACAGACAACACTGGTAAGGATCTATCCTGAAGCAACTGTGATTGAGTATTTTTTAAACTTGACAGCTACAGACAATTTTCATGTTACAACCATTAGTGAATCCATCTAGTAAACACACAGAAGCTTCAGAACACTGTAGGACCAGAAAAGCTGACACCTGGTACTACAACAGGAGACAGACAGAGGATTTTAATTCTAAAATATCCTTTGTGTCTTTTTACTTCTTGACTTCCATAGTACAGAAGGGATAGGATAAATGTCTGAATGCTCATCTACCCAACTATATGACTTCTAGAAATCACTTTCCCCAGTTACATCAAGACAAATATAATGTTTATTTGAGCTATGTGTAATGATGACCTGTTTTGCTGCTATGGCATTCCTGCACATGCCTGGTCCGAGTATTCTATGATATACTCTGGATAAACCTGCTGCTTCTCGAAGATGACAAAGATGGAAGGGTTTGAAGAGCAGTTCACACAGCTGTCGTAGAAGTTCTGGTTGTCCTTCAGGGGAGGGCGAACATAACTCGACCTACCAACAGTGAACTCTCCCACCAACACTCGTGCCAGAAACATGGTCTTGGTGCTTGAACCTTCCCTGCAGTAGGCATCAGAATACGATGCATCCCTTGCAAAATAGCTTCCTGCAGAAAAGACATCAAGACTGAATTGATAAGACACCAAAGTTACAAAGATGGAAAGAATACAGCGTAAAAGCAAATGCACAACAAAAAGCCATGAAGCAGTTTATGACCTTTCATTACCAATCATTCTTAGTGAAAATGACCATCGTGTATTACCTACCCTTTCATTTCTGATCATATATGTGTTAAAAAGCCAAACAAGTGATGTTCTAAGTATTATTGCTTTTGTCAAAGGCTTCCCTTCTGACTCCAGTCTTCCAGCCCCCTTCCTCTCACACAGGTTCTTCTCTTGACACAGGCTACTAATACTCATTGAAACAGCTTTTTGAGTATTTTGAGAGTACTTTGAGTATTAAGCTGGGTGAGCAGTCAGCCAGCCTATCTCTTGACTTGTTCTCTTGATTTGTTGACTCTTTCATGTACACAGAATGGTGGGTATAATTTCCTACTATGTCAATAAGCCTGTAACTAGGATGGTATCTATGTGCCTGGCAAAAAACCCACCCAACCGTGTAATTCCATGTTGCATACTATAGGAGCTGGAAGAGATTGGAACAGTGTGGACCATAACAGAATGGAGCACAGAGGCCAAGGCCTTCCATTATGCCTTAGCTCCAAATGGTCATTGTGAAAGTCAGCAGTATTGTCCACAACCAGCCCCACATTGGCCAAGCGTCTCCTTTCTAGTTTTACACATCTGCAGTGATGACTGTATATATTTTAGCGAGCCTAAAGATAACAAAAGAGCTGAAAAACAACCTTTGCCATACACAGTCCCATTAAGGCCACAGATCCTCCAATCAAAGTTTTGATGACAGATGGCATCAATGTGTTTTTTACTGGTTCCATGAAATAAGAAACGTTCATCTGTCTTTCCACCATTGCTCTTTTGCATTTGTTCCTTCTGCCTGTAATGAAAAGCAGCATCATTGTAGCTCCACAGTGGCTAGACAGGTTCCAGCTCTACTAGCACTTAGAGACTAACTGTGAAGATCTTTACATTAAGACCTAAGCTTTGAGCAAACGAGATATTGTTTTCTAGCTGGATACAAACATGCTTTCAATGTACACAAATGCCTCCAGATATTTAATAACTGAAACTGTTTTGTTCCATTCACTGTTTGTTGAGTGTGTGGAGAAACTTCCATTAATTTTTTGCTAAACACAAGAATTCATGGTAAGACTTTCCCTCATTGAGTCTTGCTTCGAATTTGGAAAGCTGTTTCAGTTTAGACCAGTTACAAATCAGTGTTTCTGGTAGATGGGGCTGACATCCAGCTTCAAGGCTTCAGTGGAAAGCAGCTGCCCTTTACTCAAGCCTGGCAGACATCAGAACCATTCACACCCACAGAGCTCATGTGAATATTCTGAGCTCTAATTCTTGACTGAGTTCTGGTTTTGCTGGTACCTTTTTATTGTCATTGTTGATTCTGAACAGCTATTTCCATGGGGAAGTGGAAACAGATTCTGAAATGCTGCTGCAATTTAGGAATGCGTAGCTACCTGTAGCATACAACTAACTGCAGAGACAACAAACTTCATGCATGCACACCAGAGCAGTGTTTCATACATACCATTGATACAGTTCCCAGAGAGACGGGTTCTGAATTCTACAAATCCTTTTAATGTGTGTTTTTGGCATTGTGCGTTGAAAGCCCCCCTTGACTTTGTTGTATTCTTCAGAAGAACTGTCGAGATCAATCAGCTGTATGGGAAGAGATTGAAACACTGCTCTCATCTTTTACTAAATCATAACAAAGCCACTCTAGCTTGAGGTAAACCACTCAAACCTTTGAAGTCTTTTCTGTGCTTGGGAAAAAAGGCAGATTAGAGATCCCTACTGTATAAAAGTGAACTCAGCTAGGGAACTAGCTAACTCCTGGGGGTTAAAATACCCAGCTTGCTTGCCCAAAGGATGCTGATGGAACAGCATGTGTTTTGCAAACAACCCCTTTTACTATCTAGGCTGAGATACACATATCTGCTGAACAGTACCTAAATACTCAGAACTAATCAGTACCTAGAATCATGGAATCATTGATGTTGGAAAAGACCTCTAAGATCATCTAGTCCACCCATCCTCCTGCCACCAGTATTGTCCCTTAAACCAAGACCATGAAAAATAAACAAAACCAGAAAATTTATGTAGCAGCAAATCAACAGCCACACACTTTTAAGTCGTTTTTGTTTGTCCTTTTCTACAGCCAGTGAACACAAACTACACTGCCTGTTTTACATTTTACAGATTAACCATTTTCAAGCTTCTTGTCGGGTTTCTTCTATAGGTATAATTACTGTATTTGACTGAGATGGTGGTGGAGGAAGGCAGGAAGTCAGTGAAGGTAAACCATGCAGTTATTAGCTGGGCGTGTTACAGAGGTACAAAAGTTCACTTCACTGGAACTCTGCTGATTTCAGCGGTGCTCCACAGATGTACAACTGTCTACTTACATAAACCTCAGGGCCTGGCTACCCCAAAGTTTAGAGGCATGATTTATCTCTTATGCCTCAGGACATGTTGGACTTCTTTAAAACTAAGTACCTTAGGCATCAGTTACAGTCTAGCTAATACTGTAATTTGCCTCCAGGCAAATTTGCCAAGGACTGGGATGGATATGTGGCTGTGAAAGTCAATGCTACCATGGTTATATTATCGCTATTTGTTAGTTTAGACCTGGTTCCAGTTTCACCTCTTGGCCTGCCCAGTGTGACATCAAGCTCAAACTGAGAAATCCCTCTGCATTACATCACTCTCAATTACTCATCTACAAAAGACATCAAATTTAACAAGCCCACACTTCAAGAACACTGATGGAAGAATGAAACAAAAAGCTCCAAACCTTGAATCCCAGCTCAGGCAGAGCAGATTTGTCCCAGTGAGATGGAATCCTCTTAAATTCTTCTGTATTCTTAAAGCCCCTGTATAGTACAAGACAGTAAGGAAAGGCAATTAAAACAAAGCAAATCCTTACCTTTTATGAACATATCAGTCATGGTTTGGCCTAATATCTGGGATTAGAGGGCAAAGGTACCAACAGAGCCATGCCCTGGGAAAGGTGGGGGGGAAATGGAAAAGGTAGGGAGATGGGCCTGGATGAGGAAGAACAGTGGCAGCAAGCTAAAGGAAAAAAAACCCAACAACTTAGTTTCCTAAATAAAGCAGCAGAATGTGAGATAATACAATATGATTGAAACTGAACCAATACATCAAATAAAATGCAAATGAGAGAGAGTTTCCAAAACCAAAGTCCTTACTCGAATGCTGTAGCTGAACCAGCCCAGGAGCAAAGAGGGGGAAGTCTTGTGACTCCCAGCCCGTTTTTAGCTTTCCCTCCAAACAGAAAGGGAAAAATGAAATGTTCTGGGAGTTGTAGTTCTTTTTTCTCTTCGGAAACTAAGGGACCAGAAATATCAGCAATGCACAGAACTGCAGCATTAACTCTTTAACTCTCAATGCACTGCATTATGTTATGATGTGCAATACCAATGAAAAACCATCAAACCATAACAATACGATACTAAGCATTTTTGCCATGATAAGGGAGAAAAAAGACAACTTAACATACTCAAAAACATTCCAGAATTGGCTTTTAAGTTCAGTAGATGAGAATATTTTCCCACATTGTTACGTCAAGACTTATGGCAGAGGGCAAGATGCCAAATGAGCAAAGAATTTTGACGTACACTGAACTAAACATGAAATTAGTTTTCTTAGTTGTAAAGAGTAGCGGTAGCAATGGTAATGGGAGGACGACTGGACTAGATGATCTTGTAGGTCCTTTCCAACGTTGTGATTCTATGATCCTACGAGTTGAATGTGCACAAAAAAGCCTCGCTATATATGAATGTATACATAGCTTTGCAATATAAAAATGCACCCACTACATCAGAAACAGAACAGATACAGCCCCCTCTTTCTTCCACCACCAATTCAGTTAATTAAAGTCTTTAGCTGCTGCTCCTTCTTGTGTTCAAATCAGTGTGCTGCAAGGGAATGCATTAAAAAAAACATGCAATTATATAAAACTTTTCCCTTTTCAGACTTCCACCTTTTGATCCACTTGTGCCAACTACTGCTTACCTCTCGGATCCTCTAGCTGTTCTCACAATAACTGTTTCTGAACTCATACTGAGCTTTGAAAATGCATCTCAGATGTCAGAAAAGGCTAGTGCACATACACTTTATTGCTTCTATCTGTACCAGTTGCTCTAAGAAATAAAATAGCTCCCTGCTATAAGCAGCTCAATACAACACTGCAATATGTTGAATTATCTTCTACACTTGCATAGTTTTTGTGGGGAAGTCCAAAATTCCTTCACCCTTAAGACTCCCATGTTGCCTGGCCTCAGTTCAGGGCTGGAATACTGCCTTGGTTATGTGTTGCAACAAAGGTATGTCTCTTCTCTCCATTTCTTTAAAACTGTTTTAACAGATCTCTTTCACCTTATTAATACTCTTCCTTGAGCACTGAACACTATTCCCAATCCACTACACCCATCACCTCACAACAGGCAGTTGCAGTTTACCTTTTTCTTAACTTTTCGACTTCCGACTGAGACACAAATTTAGGTCTTCTGCAAACCTTTCTCTCTGTTCTATAGCGAAGATTTTTCTGAGTCATGGCTGGGGAAGAAAAAGAAAACAAACAGAATGTGGTGTTTTAACCTGGCAGCTAAGTACCACGCAGCCATTCATGTGCTCCTGATTGGGATGGGGGAGGGAATAAAAAAAAACCCAAAAGCCCAAGATCTCGTGGGTTGAGATAAAGACAGCTTAATAAGAAAGGGAAGAAAACAAGAATAAAAGCAAGTGATGCACAACACCAGTGCTCACCACTCACCCACCCATTCTAAGTAAATCCCCAAGCAACAGTAGCCCTTCCTGGCCAACTCCCCCGGGTGTATTGTTCCATATGACACACTATGGTATGGGGTTATCTCTTTGGCCAGTTTGGGTCAGCTGTTCTGGCTGTGTCCCCTTTCACATTCCTTGTGCACTCCCAGCTCCTTGCTGGCAGGTCAGCACAAGACTCAGTTTAAGCACTGCTCTGCAACACGAAGAAGAATTCCAGTTTCAGTTTTGCTCTTAGCTTTTTAAGGAACTGACAGCTATGGAAATTTTGCTTTCATTGTTCTATAAACTAATCATAAACAAAAAGGCCCTCTGTTACAAAAAATAATCTACTGTTGATCCATGGATTGTATCGACTCCTCAATTTGCAATCAAGATACTGTTATCCTTCATGTATTTGTAGATTTCAGACTCTATAACTGACAGGTGTGACAGGCCACTCATTTTTGCTGACCACCACCAGAGACAAATCACAGCAAAGTGAACCTGGGAGTTATCCTGGGTCTGGGACCTCACATAGCTGCTATCACATCATCCTTGCAACTAAAAGGCAGTAGCAGCCAACAAAATTGAGGCCTCATCTTCAGAGACAGAGTGAGTGAGAGCATGCCACTTCTTCCAGAAGCTTCCTAGGGTTAGTGCTGGTACTACTATCAAAGGAAACGTTAGTATTTCACTTGCTGGCACACATTTTTAAACCTAGCACAAGAAACCCTTAAAAATGAAAGGATTGGTGGAATAAGAAAGCCACTCTGATGTATTAGCAGCTCTTATAAAAGCTATGAGAACTCTGACAGGAGCTCTCTCTCTGTGTACAAATGAAGGTCAAAGTTATGAAAGGCAAACTTGATCTCTTGTATTAATGTAGTTTAAGACTATAGATGACCTGGAAGAGAGGGAAAGAGAGAGAAGTAAACAAAATGAAAACAGAACATACTTCCAAAATCCAGTTCATATTCATGCACTCCTGCCTTGAAGTTCAGCTTTGGAGAACTTCCCGCAGTGTAAGCTTTCTCCAGGTCATCACTGCTTACAGTGGCAGCTGCTTGCTCACTATCCTGTCAGGCCAAAACCAGAAGAAAACAAAATATTCATCTGGTCTGTTACATACTAGCAAGTTCAAAAAACAACAAGTATTAGAAGGTGGCTGCAGGCCGTACCACACTTTATGAATAGAATCATAGAAGCCCTAGAACTGGACGGGATGCTTAAAGATCATCTTGTTTAACTCGCTTGTAATGAGCAGATGCATTCACAGCTAGATGAGGTTGTCCAGGGGATGATTCAGACTCACTTTGAAAGTCTCCAGGGATGGGGCATCCACCGCCTCTCTGAGCAACTTAGTGCAGTGCCTCAACACACTTGCTGTAAAAGACTTTTTTCTCATATCCGATCTAAATCTACCCTCCTTGAGCTTAAAGCCGTTTCCCCTTGTTCTGTCACCACAGACCCTGCTGAAGAGTCTGTCCCCTTCTTTCCTGTAGCTGAAAAGCCACTATCAGGTCACCTCGCAGCCTTCTCCAGGATGAAAAGCATCAGTTCTCTCAGCCTGCTCTTGGAGGAGAGGTACTCCATCCCTGAGACCATTTGTGGCCCCCCTCTGGATGCACTCCAACAGGTCCATGTCTCTCCTGTACTGAGGACTCCACATCTAGGTGCAGCACTCCAGGTGAGGTCTCACCAGTGCAGAGTAGAGGGGCAGGCTCACCTCCCTCACCCTGCTGGCCACGCTGCTTTTGATGCAGCCCAGGAAACCGCTGGTTTTCTGGGCTGTGAGGGCAAATTGCTAGCTTATGGCTAGTGTCCCGTCCATCAGTATTACCAGGTCTTTTTCAGAAAGTCTACTCTCAACCCTTTCATCCCCCAGCTTGTACTGGTAGTGAGGGTTGCCTTGGCCCAGGTGCCAAACCTTGCATTTGGATTTGTTGAACTTCATGAGGTTCACCCGAGCTCACTTTTCAAGCCTGCCTAGGTCCCTCTGGATGGCATCTCAACCTTCAGGTGTGTTGACTGCACCCCACAGCTTGGTGTCATCAGCAGTGCACTCAACCCCACTGTCGATGACAGTGATGAAGATATTAAAGAGTATCAATCCCAGCACTGACCCCTGGGGGACACCACTTGTCACTGATCCCCATCCAGATGCTGAGCCATTGATCACCTCTCTGGGCTTAATCCTACAGCCAGTTCTTTGTCTATCAAACAGCCCACCCATCAAATCCATCTCTCTCCAGTTTGGAGAGAAGGATGTTATGGGGCACTGTGTCAAAGGCCTTACTGATGTCCAGATAGATGACATCAGTGGCTCATCCTTTGTCCACTGATGCAGTGACACAATCATAGAAGGCCACTAGGTTGGTCAAGCAGGATTTGCACTTGGTGAAGCCATGCTTATTCTCCCAAATCACCTCCCTGCCTTCCATGTGCCTTAGCATAGCTTCCAGGAGGATCTCCTCCATGATCTTCCCTGGCACAGAGATGAGACTGACAGGCTGGTGGTTCCCAGGGTCATCTTTTTTACCCTTTTTAAAAAAATGAGTGCAATGTTGCCTTTATTCCAGTCACCAGAGTGATACAAAGTCACCTGATCGCCACGATTTTTCAAATAGCATAGAGAGTGGCTTGGCAAATACATCAGCCAATTCCCTCAGGACTCTGCGATGCATCTCTTCGTGACCCATAGACTTGTGGATGTTCAGATTCCTCAGGCAGTCACAAACCCAACCTTTGCTTACAGTGGGAGGGACGTTGCTTCTCCAGTTGCCTCCTACCAAACCAACATTTGAGGGCTGTGTGATGAGCAGTTATCAGAGAAGACCAAGGCAAACAAGTTAAGTAACTTAGCCTTCTCCTTGTCTATTATTACCAGCCTGCCTGTGTCACTTCCTCAGGGGGATGCATGATAGTAGTTCAGACAAAAACAAGGTATTAATCAGCTGAAAAGCAGAGAAATTGCCACAAAGTAAAAGCAAGGAGTGTTACAAAGATTGAAGTTACATAGTGCAGAGTTTGCAGGGAACACTATTACTGAGACTTCACATTCACCAGTCAAACCTCAACAAAGACACACAGAGTGCTGCTACTGGAGTCTCAGAAAAGGAAGTTTTAGTTAGGAGCAATGACAAGAATGTATGTAACGTGACCCTATCTGGTATGACTCACTGAAGAACTATCTGTCAATAGCGACTGTGACTCAACAGTGACTCATCCCATCTAAGCTAGTCATATTTGCAGGAAAAACATCTCATTATACCTTTAAAGTCCATCTGTGAAGTGTATGGAGGAAGAGAGGGAGTGACAAAAGATAGGATACAAAAGAGAGGATATCAACACTTCCCAGTAATTCTGCACTCTTAGAACAAAGCTGACATTTCTCCACACTTACTTTTTTTCCATACTCCCGCCACATGCCATATTCATCTTTCCAGTACCAGATCCATTCTGTTGTAAGAATGAAGTGGGGTGGTTTGGTCACGGATGAGGCTGTGGAAAGGCGTCTAACCTTTCTTAACCCAGACTGCATATCCACAAAAGAGATGTGTGAGAAGATAAAGCTACGTTTAGAAGTAGGTCTAGCAGATCTATTAAAAAAGAAGAGAACAACTTTGTGAACTTTTACATAAAGATTCTGAAGCTCACCACAAATCCACAAATTAATTAAGCATCACTCAAGACCAGAATACAAGTCCACAGTAATTTCAGTTCTGTCTTGTTTTTGTACACATTTTATATCTTCATGTACCCAGGGTATTCTGGTGCTTCCACAACATGGGACGGGGCAGAAGGGGAGGATGGAAAATCCCGTGCTATCTCCACATCCTCCTCACAAAAGAGCGAAAGAGAAGATTACTTCTAACTATGGGATCAAACTCTGTATTGACAAACTCTAACCAAGGACGGCTTCTCAAAAGTACATGTGATACAATCATAGATCTGCAGTTTTCCACCCAGGATTATGACTTCCTATGGTAGCAGCAGTAGGAGCTAGTTATACAGTCAGCGTGAGAAATACTACAGTCTATCAATCAGACCCATCAAACTATTACCCCTGGCCAGCAGACAAGTATCTGCAGAGTTGCTCACTCACTCCCCCTCCCTGCCCCTGCAGGGCAGAAGGGAGAAAATAGGAAGAGCAAAAGCAAGCAAACTGAGTGGTCAAGGTAAAGGCAACTTATAAAGTGAAGGAAAAAGGGAGAGCAAATAAATAAAAAACAATCTAAAAAACAAATCAAGACAAAATGCTCAGCACCTCCCATGGGCAGACCATGCTCAGAGAGTTTCTGAACAGCAGCCACCTTAGAAGCCAAAAAGTCCAACTCTCCTCACCTAGCTGAGGTTTTTATGCTGAGCATGACATTATATGGCATGGAATATCCCTTCAGCCAGTTCAGGCCAGAACTCCCAGCTTCCTGCCCACCCCCAGCTACCAATCTGTGGGGGGGAATGGGACCAAGTGGGGAAACAAAGAGAAAACCTTGACTCTTTGCAATCATGGTTCAGCAACAGCTACAGTACTGGCCTGTTATCAACAGTGTTTTAGTTACAAAGCCAAAACACAGCCCTGTATGAGTTGCTAAAAAGGAATTTTTAACTCCATCCCAGCCAGATCAAGTGTGGTAAACCAATGGTCCTACACAGACCAAGGCATGCATAAATCACAATGGGTCAGATCTCAAGCAACAGCATATGAACAAAGCGAGGTCAGCAGAAGACCAAATGCAATAGAATTGCAGCAATTTATAGCCACTGAGGGCCTGGTCCATTATTGCACGTCCAGAGGGCAAACTCCAAACATTATTAAATCTTATAAGCATTCATACCTGATGTTACTGGGGTCACAATATTCTTTTTCTATTTCTTCCATATCCTCCAAGTCTTTCCAGGTATCACCATCAGAGATCTGCCATCTATACGGCAAGTGAAAATGAGTTCTGATACACTTGTCTATAAAAGTAAGGAAAAAAAAAAGAGATGCACTGTTTTTACAGTCCATGAAGATGACTTCAACATGTCAGCCACATGCACCTAGCTGGTGAAAGTATCAAACACATAGCTATGGAAAGGGTTCAGCTATGGAATCACTGCAAGCAGCAGTACTGAATTTTTCAGCATGGTCAAGCAACATTTAATTTCTGAGCTCAGGCAAAAGCTCAGTTTCTGCATGCAGTACATTTTCTTTGTCCATTGAAATTGTTAATAAGTTTGGTTGTAAAGGACTGAGCTGTGCCCTTAATTTCAAAGACAAAAATTTACAGTAAACTGAGACCACAAGCTCAGACAAGTCTATTATTTCAAATACAGCTTAACAGCATAGACCCAAACGTGTGAGATTAACCACTTAGTCCTGTGGTGGCACTGATGAAAAATAAAGCCCAGCTTTAGGATAGGAGATGGCTCAATAAGTCAACAGCCATAAAGGGTCCAGTTTGTAGTCCACTAGTGAATAGAACAGTGGTTGCAGCATCCCAGGTAACACTGGTGTCACTCAGAAATCATTCCAAGAGTTAGAATGCAGCCATTCCTCAATAGCAATGAGGAACTAATCACCAGTACACGTATGCACAAATTCCAGACTAGCTTTCACTGTAGAACAGCTGGCAACATAACAACACAAACTCAAGAAGATACTTCATGAGAAGATGCGCAATACCTCACAGAGGTACCACAGGTCAGAAACACCAAGAAGGAAAAAGATGACAAAAGGACATCCCAACAAAAGTGGCATTCTTCCTGGACAAGTCAGAATGTTTTCAAAGGGATACAGAGCTCAGACAGATGGAACAGAAGAATAATAGAAGAAACAAGGGAGAAAATGGATTTCATAATAACTTCTGCAGTTATTTGCAATCAGGAAGGACCCCCATCATTCAGTAGTCCCTTAGGTGAACCCAGCTGAAGCAGTCAATCTCAAACATAGACTAACACTAGACATTTCTAAGCACGATTAAAGCACTCCTTTGCATGTTAAACTTTCATACCAGCATTCAATATCACAGTGCAACTTAACTACAGGTAAGCATAAGCTTCCCTTTCCTCTGAAGAATTTCTATCACTTTCTCAAAAGATAAAAATAGATTGAACTTGCTATAGTCACAGCCTACCTTCAAAGATACAACTTGTGTACAGATTATACAAACAGATCTGTTCCACTTCGTTACTGGTGGATGTAGACTCCTGGCTAGAGCTGTGTTTTCTCTCTAAAGGGGAAAATTATAAATGTTATTAGTACTCTGGTTTCAGCAAGTACTCTTAGAAGAGTAGCTATGAGAAAATGCCCAAAAACAGAGGGCTTAGAGCTGCTCTGAAAGTAACGCCTCCTATTTTAGGATGTGACCCGTGACATCCGAGGCAGATGTTGGTGACGTGACAACAGAGGTTGAACCTTCCCACCAATATCCCATTATATTTTGTTGCCATGCAACAGATGGCAGCAGAAAGGCACTTTGTCACAATGGGGTCTGATATGGAAGTGCGTATGAAACAAAGATGTGTCACTGAATTTCTCCATGCCAAAACAATGGCACACATCTACATTCACCAATGCATGCTGAACATTTCTGGAGACCAAAAAGTGGACATGAGCACAGTGAGGTGGTGGGCTGTGCACTTCAGCAGTGGCAACAGAGATATGAAAAACAAGCCACATTCTGGAAGGTCATGCAGAGTTTTATGAGCGTGACATGCAGGCTCTTGTTCATTGCTGGTGAAAGTACACAGCTATTGGCGGTGACTGTGCTGAAAGATTGAGTTCTGTAGCTGAGAGTTTGCTCTATCAAACAGCATTATTGTGCTCTTTGTTGGAGTTTCCATGGAAATAAATAGGAGGCATTACTTTCAGAGCAATATATGTGTATTTGTGTTCACCTTTGGAAAGACACTGAAGTCTCTGTTAGTTTTGTATGCACTAAAGTCCTATTCCATTATCCTATCGTTGCTAAATATAACTCAGAAGCAGTTTCAAGCTGTCACCACAAAATAAGAACAGGATCCAAAGCCTCTCCATTTCTAGATGGATCTGAGTTATCTGTGCATACTACACAGTTGTTCAACACAGGCAGCTATAAATGTCAAGTCTCACAACGTGATACTTCTGTAAATCAAAACAATTAAACTGCAGTGAGAATAGCAAAGATGAGCATACGCACACTTGCAGTTTCCATTCTGCTATCCTTGAGCTTTCTTGCTAAATTATACTGACAATTCTAAGTAACTTCAAAATAAAACAAAAAACTCTGTCTCTGAGAAGCATCGAAGATACAGCTGTCAGTGAATTCTTGTGCCACATGACGGTGGCTACTTGAAAGAAAAAAAAAAAGGAGAAAATAAAAGTATTTTCATCAAATTTTTATCAATTTTCTCCTTTTTCAGCAGCATCTGCGTGACTGTAGTGACTACAGCAACCTTCTGATGTTCTCAAAAGACATTACGATCTATTTACCTTTGCACGGTGAAGACTTGTTATCCTCTGTGTCATTCTTGCTGCCCTTGCTATTTTGTATGGCATACATATTTCTGTAAATGGATGGCAGTTTCCGAATAACATCCGAGCTCATTCCCTGTCTCTCCAGTTTCTCAGAGCATTCAGATTTTGAGAAGTCATGGGATCGCTTGCAGCTGCTGCCAAATCGGCACTGTCCCCGCAAGAAGTACTGGCAAACATGCAGTTTGGTGCAAGCCTTTTTAAAGGTACAAGACCCATAAGGTCCATCACCTTTGTTGTAATGCAGGCAGACCTTGGGTAGGGGAAAAAAGTAAAAATAAAGATTCAAGTAGAATGTGCTCACATAGACTGTTTGAATTCAAGCTTCATTTTTAAACTTGCATTTAGAAGACGTACAGGTATTTTTCTTGTTTTTCCTGTTATTGTCTAGAAAGATCTTGCATCTTATTGTGCTGCTACCATAACTCTTTGGTTATCTAGTTTCGGAACAGCAGATTTCCTCAATGTGAATTTGATGGTAAGAAGAACTAGGTCTGGCTGGCAGGGAGTTAATTTTCTTCACAGCAGCCCACACACTGCTATGTTTTGGATGTCAAGCCAAAATGCTGATAACATACCATGGCCAAAGCTTTATCTTCTCTCCACAGATTGGAGCAGGAGAGACTGCAGACAGGACAAAACTGAGCTAAGCTGGCCAAAGGGACAGTCCATACCACATTAACATAATGCTCAGCAATAAGATCTGAGGGGCTGAGGGATGCCCTCTTCCAAGTTAGACACTGCTTAGAGACCAGCACGGCATCGATCTCCCAGTGGTGGTGAATTTACAACACTTCATTTCTTCCCCTACCACTTATTTAACTTTTTTATCTTATTTCCTCCCTTTTTTTCTTCCTGTTTTCTCCCAGCCATTCTGCTGGAGCATGGGAGTGAGCAAGCAGCTGTGTGTGTGCTGCCAGCCGGGGTCAACCTACCCAAGCAGGAGATCAAAGGTTGCAGATTTCATGCATTAGATTTGGATTATTGAAACCAAATTGACACCCAACACCTCCAGCCAACGCCACTCCTCTTTCACTTGGTGATGGTCACTCAGAAAGGCACAAAGAACATTTACACAGTGCTCACCTCTGGTAGGAGGGTAGGGTCATTCTGGAGCAGAAGCTGGCGAAGTTCATCACTGCTAAAAGTGTTGTCGAGTCCATGCTGTCTGAGAACAGAGAGGTTGTAGGGAGTGTAGAAGTCGTGAACAAACTTGCATTCCTTCCTACAAAGCAAAATGAAGATAACACATTAGCACAATTTGGTACCCAGTCTATATTACGTGAAATAATTTTAACAGCCCGCCAAGTTAGCTAGTTTCAGAAAAATCCGTGGCACTACTTTGTAGTGTAATCACATGATTACACAACTGCTCTGAGGATAACTGCCTTGCTACTTCTGATTTACCGCCCTCAAAGCATCACTGCAGCCCAACAGCACTGGTGTATCTGACCTGTGGTTAACACCTGTGCACGGGACAACAGCAAAGAGGCAGAAAATGCCCTCAGCCACCCGAACCAACACAGACTGGCTTGTAGTGGGGAAAGCGAGGGATCTGTGAAGAAACGACAGTGAGGCAGAAAGGAAGTGGTGGAACCAGAAAAGGTCTCTCACAACCTCTGCTGCTCTCCGCCTGGAGGAGAAAAAAAGAACCGAGTCCTGAAAGTACCTTCGACACACAGAAACAGGAAGGAACGCAGGAGGAGGGCAGAGACGGCGCAAGGCCAAGGCCCGAGGAAGGGCTCCCCTCACCCCATCTGTTCCAGGCCCGAACGCCCCCTCTCTCCCCACAGGTCCCCCGTCCTCACCTGGCCTGCTGGTTGCGGCAGACGCCCTTCAGGTGGTACTTGCAGAGGTGCAGCCGCCCGCAGCCACCCCGGCAGCCCACGCCGTGCTCCAGGCACAACCGCAGCGAGCTGGTGGCCACCACTAGCACCGTCGTCGCCGCCGCCGCCGCCGCCGCCGCCGCCCCCGCCTCGTCGGGCGTCCGAACCAGCGTGAAGCGCTGCGGGTCCTGCAACACCGCCGCCAGCTGCTCCGCCGTGGGCCGGCCCGGCAGCCGCCGCAGCAACTCCTCCAGCTCCAGGCTGCCGCCGTTGGCGCACAGCACCCGCAGCACCTGGGTGGGCAGCACCATGGCCGGCCTCGACTGCTTTCTCCCAGCAAAGCCGCTCCCAGCGGGCCGGGCCCTGAAGCGGCTCCGCCTCCGTCTCTTCCTCGCCTCCCGGGCGAGGAAACGAAAGCGAAACTGCCGACTGGAGAGCCGAGCCAGCGGCAAGGGCTGGGCTGCGGAGCGGCTGCGGCCCTGCCGGCCCGACGAGGAGCAGAGAGCTCCTGGCTCCGCCGGGACTGCCGTCATGCCCCGATGCCGCCCTAGGGGGCACTGAGCCCGCTGAGCAGCCCTCACTGCCCTCATGGCTCCGGCGGCATCACCTCTGGGCTTTGGTGATGTCATAGGACCATAGAACATCTTCAGCTGGAAGCATAAAGATCGTGGAATCTAACTCCTGGCTCCACACAGGACCACACAAAAATCAGACTGTTTGTCTGTGTTATCCAGGTGCTTCCTGAACCCCAGCAAGCTCAGTGCCAGGACCACTGCCCTTGGGAGCCTGTTCAGTGCTCACCACCCTCTGGTGAAGAACCTCTCCTTAATACCCAGCCTGACCCTCCCCTGACACAGCTCCATGGCATTCCCTCAGCTACTGTAGCTGTCAATAGAAAGGAGATATCTATAATGAAAAACTGTGACATTAGAAAGTAAATTACTTCTAACCACACCAAACACGAGGTCTGATCAGTTATCAGGCATACAATTACACTTCCCCAGTGAGATCAGGAAGGGAGTGACAAGATGAGCAGCTGGACAAGTACACTGAGCAGAAGAAAAGCTATACTAGGTCAGTCAGAGGTCCACTCCAATCTGCAGCCTGCCTCCAACAAAGGATGTCACCACATGCCCTGGGGACAATGTGAGAGGCTATAGAATAATTGAATTATTGTCCTTCACTCCTTCTTTCCAGCTTCTGCCAATTACATATCTCGAACCACAAAACATATGTTACCTTCGTGACTGATTTTATTTCATTCTGATTTTATAGCCACTCATATCCTCCTTTGTTGTCTCTGAGGCACTGGCACAGCTGCCCAGAGAAGCTGTGGGTGCTTCTGGGTTCATTCCCTGGATCTGCTCAAGGCCTGGTTGGATGGGGCCCTGGGCAACCTGAGCAGCTGGGTGGCAGCCCTGCCCATGGCAGGGGGTTGGAGCTGGATGGGCTTTAAGGTCACTTACAACCCAAGTCATTCTGTGATTCTCTGATTCTATGCCATCATCCTGTAGTTTGGGCTGTCCTCCGTTCTCTAGCTGTCTTGCCTCAAGGGACAGGCCTGCAGATGGTGTTTTTTTTCCTCTGTCTTCTGTTGCTTTTCTAATAATTCCTGCTGTTCGATTTTGTTGGTTGCTTTTGAGGATGGAGTGTCACAGCTCATTTGGATCTCCTAAATTCACAGGACCTCTGTGCCCTGTAAATTAATTTTTATTTGATGAGTTCATTAGTAGAGAAGACAAACAAGCACATCAAACAAGGACTCAATCCCCTTCTGTCTAAAAAGGGAATGTAAAAGTCTAATCTAAGGTGTGAATTTGCTAAGTCATCACTTCATTAACTCATAACTCTTGTACCCATGAGCAAAATTGTAACATAGCTGACAGTGAGAGAATCCATGCCTTCTCTGTCACTGGGAGGCACGAAAGCCTTGGAATCCCAGCTGCTGTTGGATCAACCTTAAAAGCCTTTTTGATGTACCTTTCAGCTTGGGAATAGCATGGAACAGAACAGAACAGAACAGAATACAATAGCTCCAATTGGAAGTGACATACAAAGACCACTGAGTCCAACTGTTTGGTCTATACCATTTCTTTAAGTTAGTGGATACTAAAGAAACTTCCAACTGTTTAATATGCAAGACAGCAAGCTGAAAGTGATGGTGGCTGCTTAATGACCTTTAGCCCTGTGTGTTGCTCTCACTTTGACCTAATGGTTCCTAGAGTGCATCAAACCTGAGAAGGTGTCAGTTGAACACCCATGTTGGAGCTGGTGTCTTCACAGAATTAACCTTTTATCCTTAGATCTCAATACTGACGAGTAATAGCTCAGAAGCCATTCAGTCACTGAATAGCCAGAACGATCATTGTCATTTTTTTTTCCACAGGATTAGAAAGCTGAACTAGAAAAACAGCCAAAGGCTGATGCAAGGGGAAGATGTGCAGAGTTTCTTTTGAGTACCTTCCCAAAGCAAATCATGGTTTATTCCTTCTCACACAAGTTTCTTGTAGTTTGTTCTGTGGCATGTTCCTCAGGAAGAAAAAAAGTACCTCTTTGATTTGATACAACTTCCCCACCTACGAATAATATATAAGCAAAATTGGATTTGCTCCTTTAGAAGAATCTCCTGCTAATGAAAAAGCCAGTTTTCATCTGTAAAATTAAATACTTCCAATATAAGAATGGATTACATGAGAACTAAGGGAGCACATAAGGCATGTTTCTTCTCTTCATCTCCCAAAAATGCTAATTAAAGGTAAGGCTGGCACTGTTTTGTTAAATTGTCATCGTTATGTAATTGCTTATGGGCTGTTATACCTACAGTTTATGACTGCTTTGTGCATTGGCCTTGTAATAAGCTCCTTTTAAGCATTCCCTATGGCTTCAGAACAGCTGCTGGACTTGCAAAGGGATTTTTAGTAGTTGTTGGACTTCATATGTAACAGTTTCAGTGCGCCATCTCTGATAATACGTGATGTACTGTGCTATGAAAACTTTACAGTAGAAATATTTGAGGTCCAATCATTCAATAAACATCTTTATTTTTCGTAAGAGTTAACAGACAATTGTATTGTTTTGAATTGTCACCTCATGTATTTGTCTTCAAAATATAGTAATTCCGTGATTTTTCACTGAATTTGAGCACACACCTTTAAAAGATCCCTAGTTGCAATAGTACGGGGTGCAACTCATTTCCCACCCCATCCGATTTAGCTGTTCCCCTAGCTAGCATGGCGAAGCTCCTTGCTTTGTTGTCCGAAGTACTGCGCCTTAACTGCATTTCTGTGGAATTTGTGCATGCACAGGTAAGGAAAATGAACAGAATAACATAGATTTTGAACTTAGTTGTGAGCTAGGATGTACTTTGACAAAATGTTGCCTTCTGATCAGTACCTTTGTACTGCTGACCATCAGGGGCTTAGCAGCTTGAAGTGCAGGATGTTAGCTTGACAGTGTTTTTGATCACTTCTCAACCTACATTCAAGCACATATTTGGAGGGCTAATCCTTTTTCCAGTGATGGTCTGGCAGCATGGTTACTTTAACACTTGGTTAAACCTTCAATAATGTTGAGTGCAACTGGTTGCTTTACATTGGCTTTTATTTGTTCTACATTATTTCTGTGTACTACACTAATATCTTCGCTTATGACTTGTATTTCTGAACTACGGATTAATTGAAAACATCTCTGTAGAACAAGCTTGCATTTACAATCCCAGGGATTTCCCAGTGGCACACTGAACTGCAAATCACCCAACCAACAGATGACACGTACCCACAGCTCCAAAGCATGAGCAGCTCAGTTCTGCTGCAGTACATCGTTAACACCAGGCTGTGGGGCTGTTGACTGTCCCAGAAATCGTACATCCTTTGCATGCAGAAGGCCGGGTGAATCCACGTTTTCTACAGCTTCCTCAGGACTGAGCTTATTTTTATCAAGAAACTGTATAGACTGGACAAGATATAAGACACGTGTTTTTGTTTGTTTGTTTTTAACATAATTGCCTATTTTAAAAGAATTGGTTAGCCTATTTTTTTATATTATTGTTATTGTTGTTATTATTTTTATATAGTTTACACTGTTGCCTAAGTACTTCACCACGTGGCTTTGCTTCTGAAATGAAAAGAAGTTCTGGGCTGCGAATTCACAGTGTAGTTAGTGATACCATTGCACGTCACTGGCACAGCTCTTGTTTTATTCCACTGAAGCTTTAGTTACTTGGTGCAGCTGTAAATGTTTATTGTTCTAACCAGAGCTTCAAAAACACATTGCTTTCACACAGACCCATTACCTTCTTCACTGGTTTCCTCCACCATACAGAAACCACTTCAAAAGCCCTCTTCTAGACTCTTCCTTCCTCAGCAGATCATGCGTTTCCTCTACATTTTCTTCTTAAGACTGGCATGCACTATTCTCTAGATCTGATCTCAAACTCCCTAGAGTTCAAAGAATCATAGAATCATATACTAACCTGAGTCGGAAGGGAGTCACCAGGACCATTGAGTCCAACTCCTGGTTCCACACGGGACCACTCAAAAATCAGACCATATGTCTGAGATCACTGTCCAAATGCTCCTTGAACTCCAGCACTCAAGACTGTGCCCACAGCCCTGTGCAACCCATTCCGTGCCCACCACTCTTTGGTACAGACCCTGTCCCTGACCCCCAGCCGCCCCCTCCCCTGGCACAGCTCCATGCTTTTCCCTCGGGCCCTGTCGCTGTCACACAGTGCAGAGCTCAGCGCTGCCCCTCCGCTCCCTGTGAGGAGCTACAGCCACCATCAGGTCTCCCCTCAGCTCCTCTTCTCTGCACTGAGCAAAACCAGGGCCCTCACCCACTCTTCACATGCCTTCTCTCCTTCTCCATCTTTGAGCTGATATGTGCAAGAGCCTCCCCATTACTTTGGAGGTCTCTGGTGCCTGTTTCACTAATCCACTCTTCCAAAGAGGCTTATCTAGTGGGAGGTGTCCCTGCTTACAGTGGGAGGGTTGGAACTGGATGATCTTAAAGGTCTCTTCCAACACAAACCATTCTGTGATTCTATGATCTCTTGCTGGAAGAGACATGGAGAGCCCTGTCAGCTCATACATGGCTGCTGTGTTTGCTTGAACTAAGTCTTTGAAGCACATCTCTCTCCAAAGACTTCTTAACAAGATCAGTAACTCCTTTAATGCTATAGGGATCCTCAAATGAGCAGTTATTGTGCAACATCCTGAGCAGTACAGGCTGTACAGCAGCCTGTGTGAGTGGTAGTATAAATAGAGCTATACAGGACATCCTGTGCAAGTGGCTCTGCATGGTTTTGTCCAAACTACTTTTTACATTTGTGAAAACACCTCAGCTCACAAAGGCTCTCCTTTGAAAGTCATGATCATGGAGGAAGGGAACACAAATACACTGATTGCAGCTGGGTTTTTGTGCTCATGTTTCCCTTTACTTAGAATGAAAGTTTGAGGTGAATCATGTGAAAGGTAATCATGGGAACCAACCAAACCTAAAAGTTTATTGAAAAAAATGCAAAGAAAGATAACCAAATGATAGAAGTGCCTTCTTGTCTCAGAACAGCTTTGGCTTCATTTCTTACTACATTAGAATCATAAAGGTTGGAAAAGACCTTTAAGATCATCTATGTTCACATACCACCAATACTGTGCACTAAACCCTGTTTGTAAGTACTATATCTGCCCTTTCCTTAAACAGCTTGAGGGTTGATGGCTCCACCACCTCTCTGAGCAGCCTGTTCCAATGCATCACCATTCTTTCTGAGAAGAAATATTTCCTAATACACAACCTGAATCTCCCCTGGCACAACTTAACATTCCCTCTTGCCATATCACAGTCAGCTGGGAGAAGAGGCTGACCCTTCTTCTCCACAGGCTCCTTTCAGGTCATTATAGAGAGCAACAAGGTCTCCTCTGAGCCTACTCTTCTCCAGACTGAACAATCCTAGCAATATCCTAATTTGTCTACATAACCATTAATTCCTGTTCTGCTTTCTCATTAGAGTGGCCTCCCTGCTGACAGCTTGTGAATACCAATTCTGTTTTCTTTAACATATGCATTGCCACCAAACCACTTACTTCTGTATCACAAAAATTTACTTAAAATGAATGCATTCAAATTAGCAGCTCCAGCAGTTCAAACTGTTCTTTTAAAAGTTGAGTGACTTTTCAGTTTCTTGTGATAAAAAATAAATGAATTCATCATGAACCAGAACGGTTACTGAACTGATTTTCATTTTGCACTACAGCCAAAAGCAATGCAGAAGTTGGACTGGTTGTATGGTATTTCAACACGTGTTAGACAACATATGAAATTCCATTGATAAGGACTTATGAAGAGATATGCATATGGCAACATACGGTACTTCAAAATGAAAAGTGTGAACATACTGGCTCAAAAAACAAAACAAAACAAAACAAAACCAACTAAAGAAATGCCAAAAAACAAGCAAAAGACCGCAAGAGTTTTGTTATTTTTGGTTTAGATTATTGGTATTTATATGATAATAAATATGCTACATGTTGATCAGCCTGGTTTGGAAGACAGAGCAGAAGAGATCACTTAGACTAGCAAGTCTATTTCCTCACAATCACCTGCAACTCATTTTTTATATATTCAGTTCAGACAAGTGCACAGTATAATCACCAGGTTTCATGAGCCTCTGAAAGCTTTCCAACAACTGTAAGATCTGCAGCCAGGAAAAAGCAGGATCATTGTAACTGTAGGAGAGGCTAATGGATTCTGGATTCTGCCCAAAAGCTTTTGAAGTCAACATCCAGGTACAAATGTGAAATATCACAAGCAAATCTAAAAAGAGAAAAAGAAAACAACAACAGCAACAAATAAATAAATAAATAAATAAACCCAATAAGCTAAAATGCAAGAAATGAGAAATATGTGGCTTTATTTTCCAGTTACTAAGCCCTACTTTCAACTGAGGCCTTCTTGCTTCAATCAGTAGTTTTCTGGTGTTTTCTTGTGTCCTTTTCCTCTGTGAGTTCACTTACTCACATGAGCGCCTGTGTGCTCATCAGCTATATTCACAGTTCCTCGAGTGGTATGCCATACATCACCTGGAATGCCACAGGGAAATCATTCAGAGATCAGAAGCAACTCCTCACCGTGACAGAAGGTGAACATAAGGGGCAGAGGATCTCATAAAGCAAAAAATGTTCTTTGCTTTCCAAAACTTCTTGCAATAATATACTAAAGTATGGAACTAGTATATTCATGTTGTCTTAAGCAGCTACCTAGAATCCCAACAGAAAATTTGCCTGGTAAAGGGAGACTTAAATTACACAGAATACTTAAGTGTGTATAGTTTAACTAGGACGGCAGCTCCAAAGTGAGAACATATTCATAGCTATTAATCAGAAACAAGACATAATGCAGAAAAGTACATCTGTCAGGACCAAAGGCAATATTCTCTATAGCATGGCTTATTACTGGTGTAAATAGAAGCATGATTTCAGATAAAATTTCTACATTGACAAAGAACAAAGCATGTTTCTCTGCTGAATTGCTATTGGCCTTGTTCTCCTTCCTGCCACACAGCTCTATATGTATCAAAGTATTTATCAACCTATCTACCTACGTAATGCCTTTTAATTCCTGTGTGAGAATACATTCCATGTGCTTTTTTGTGTTCTCATTGCTTTTACTTCTTCAAACTGGTTTTAAAATAAAGCCAGTATGTCTGCTGGAACGTAGGATGTGGAATTACTGCTTTTGTTCTGTAAGGATGGTGCTACTATGTTAGCAAGTTTCAGGTTCTATTAAAAAAGAGGAACGTATTTATAATAAACCTTATGCTGAGTCATGTTTGTCTCCTAAAAGTAGATTTATATGTTTTGTAGCATTCTCATAGAGATTTCATACTTAAAGCGGAGATTAATTCAGTTAAAGCTGGGGACGTATTCAGCTTATTTTCCTTAATTTTGCATCATTTCACTTCCAAATATATTGCCAGTCAATGTGATTTTCATGAACAAAAGAATTTTCATCACCTTTGTACCCTGAAATAGCAAAGGAAGACCTCTTTAAAAGCCAGTTTGTGCTATTTATTACCACAGCCACTTAATACCTAGCTATATGCAAATGGGAGTCAAAAAGAGAGTGTAATTCCTTTGAAATGGTATGCACAGGAAAAGAGTGCTATGTTTATTTTCTCTTTTCTTTACTTTTAAAAAAGACCTGATGTTTCTCTTCCTTCATCAGAATGTAGGTGCATTGTTGTTGCACATGTAGCGCAAAGATAATATCAATATCTTCATGCCATGTTTGTGTGAGAAGACCATGGACAGCAAGAAAATGAACAAAGAGAGCAGACATGTCAAAGCTGTGACTTCTCTGCTACAGACAAATCTCAAGCTCTAACCATATCTCATATAACAAGCTGAAGTTTGTATAAAGGCAGAAGCCACTTAGTAACTCTAATTTCTTGTGTGATGCTGCTGAGGATGATATTGTTTGGAAATTCATTTATGTGCTCAGAGTGGTTACTTTCCCAAACAAAGAACTGGGAAGATATCACTGCCATCTTCAACCTCGAAACACTGCCGGAGATTCTCGTTCTCACAACATTCTGAACTATGTTGTATGTGCTCTGTGCCCATAATCCATCTGAGGTGTATTAGTTTGGTCCTTTTTAAGATAGAGATGCGCAGGAGGATCTAGGAATTGGGAAAGAATATCTGACAGGTTACATCTTTGTTATCATTGCTTTATGTGAATATCTCTGAGTCAAAAGCCTTGAAAAACATTCTTGGGAAAAAAAGAGTTGTTATTGCTGTTAAAATTTATATACTTGTTAACAAAAGCACAACTTCTTTGAAATTACTTTGAAAGGATACTAAGATTAAAAATCAAATATTCAAAAGTTAGTGACATTATGGCAAAATCAACTTGACTGGTTCAGCTTGAATTTTCCTTCTCTCTATATATGTGTTACAGAGTCATAGTACCATAAAATCATTGCAGTTGGATCTAGTCCAACACCAGCCCATCCCTACCATGCTCACTAGCTGTGTTCCTCAGTGCCACATCCACATGGTTCTTCAACACCTCCGGGGATGGTGACTCCACCACCTCCCTGGGCAGCCTGTGCAGTGCATCACCAGCTGTTCCCGCTACACAATCTTTGCTGCACAAGTCTCGTTGCAACATAAATATACCGTAAAAGCAATAGGACGTTTATATTCAAAAGAGCTTCAAAATGTGAAGATTATTTTATTGTCCTTTCTTCTTATTTGTGAGATAAAGTCACAAAGAGATTAATTTAGAGAACACCTACTCCTGTTGTGTATTTGATAAAAGATACCCAAGAACTCATGTTCTAGAGAGTTCAGCATTTGTGGGCAGCTGTGGGCTCAGCATGTTCTCCATGACCACAGCTGCAGCTGATGCCACTCAACATTTCTGCAAATCTGTACTGGGGTCTCATGTCAGACATCTAGAAAATGAGGAACACACAGTAAGTGACCACCTGTGAAAGTTTGTTCAAAGGGACTTGCCTAGCATCATTTGGGAACTCTGTGGTAAAGACAGGGTCAGAACCCACTTCTCCAGAGTAGCCTTCAGCTGCTTTAACTCTGAGAGCATCCTCTCTTCCTTATTCACTAGATTAGTTTATAACTTCTGCAGCAGATGCAGCAGGGTTTCTGCACATGACAGTCTCATTTACCAAACAGTCAGCATTAGAACAAAATTTATTCCATACACAGAGTCGTTCAAAGGGAAATGTTCACACAATCAGGGAGGAGGGCAGGAAGGTTATGTTTTTGATTTTAGCATTTTCTATCCCTGGAATGCTTCTGCTGAGTCCTGCTTAGATCTTAAGAGTCTGGAAATTGGAAGAGGGCACTGATACTTCCCCTCTATTCCTTAACCTTGTTCCCCGTTCCCTTGTCTTTTACAGACCAGTCTTCCATTCCCCCCGTCTTTGCCTTATGGTCTTCTTGTCCTGCTCAAACGAAGACTTCTTATCCACAGTTGTACTCTCTTTATGTAGACCCAAAAAAATAAGTCCGAATTCTCCTTAAGTCTTCCTTATGTGTATACAATCCACTGCGTAGGAAGAAGCTGGGAAGGAGCAAATTGCATCTTCTCTGGCTTCACATGCTGGAGTGTTGAGTATGACTGAAAGGAAGAGTTACAGGGGCTTGCAGCTTTATCTAAATTCAGACAAGTTTTTGTGGAACAGAAGACAGACATGTCCTCACCATAAAACACTCTTGTGAGATTTTCTGTATCTATAAGTGAACAGTCCGCAAGAGGATGTCATCAAGGACAAAGCAGTTCTGCTTGCCTTGGATTTTAGCTGAAGGTATTCAACATGAGGCACACAATAGCATGCAAAAATAACATTTAGCTAATTATTTCTGTTGTGCTTTCCACTTTTTTTTTAATTTTTATTTTATTTTATTTTATTTTTTTTTTAGTCTTTTTCAACAGTTATTCGAAATCAGATTGAAAACAGGCAAGAATTAGAGGTCATTACCTACGTTGTCATAGCTCCCTGTCATGGGATGGAGTAAAACGTGGTCTCTCAGGCAGTGCATATGAAATACATAATATTTCTGGTGTGCTTAATTTAACTGAGTAGGCTCCACATTCCTTGAATCTAAAAGTTTTTCAAGACTCCAGCATATATTTTTGTACAGGTAATATTAAGAGCTTGACTTGAAATGATAAAGTAAGGCAGACACAGGTAAAAAGTACTAATTGATTTGAAGAGTGACGTGGAACTCAACAGTCTTCATTTCCCCTTGCTGTATCATGTTAGAAATACACTTTGTAAGCTTCTTCCTCTGGAATCTCATTTACATTTATTTCTGCAAGGTGTGTGCATCTTTTGGGGGAACTAATAAAATACAAGGCACTGTATTACTATGCAGTGGTATCTCTCACTGTCCAGTAATCAGGGTCTCAGCTTGTTAAGTACGTGCTTAGTATTAAGATAAAATGTGCTTCCGATTAGGCATGAATTTAAGGCTACATCTCAGTATTTTCTAGAACTGTATCTCTAGCTCTGTACATCTATGAAATCACCTTAAAGGAAGGCACTTTAAATCAAGCCTACTTTTATTTTAGGTTCTTGTACACAAGTGAATTATGTAGCTAGGCTGCCAGCAGCTTAAAAGCAATTTCATGGAAAGAAACCAGAAGCCCTGTTCATAAAGCCATGGTTCCATTTCTCAATCTGCTTCATGCTTTTTGATGTTTCTTTTGTACTTTTATCAAATGCATCCTCACTCCTGAGAGAACTGGGCTGGCTGAGATCACGTTGTAGGTGTGAACTGGAGGAATTGCATAGAAGACATTTACATGAGGCTGAGATGTGGTATGCCTGCCAAGACTCTTGATTCTTCCTTGAATTCAGTGATAATTCAACATTTATTCAGCCTTTTACTGTAGGTCTTTTCTAATGAAATCGGATCTTAAAATGTCTGTTTGATTCTGTGGTCTTCTACAGCTGTTGAGAGAAGAGAGAATGGCG
Source organism: Excalfactoria chinensis (assembly GCF_039878825.1). Lineage (NCBI taxonomy): Eukaryota > Metazoa > Chordata > Aves > Galliformes > Phasianidae > Excalfactoria > Excalfactoria chinensis. The sequence continues at coordinate 52,838,050 of NC_092825.1, read as the reverse complement.
ATGTGGACAACAAGCTGTTCCTAAATTTTATTTTAGCTGATCTCTTCTCCTTATATTTCACTTTTCTAACTGTTTTCATAATAGAATGTAGGGAAAAAAACACAACAAACAACAAATCCTAACTAACTTACAAATAAACCAGCTCTTCTTAGACAAGTTTTTCGTCAGATTTTACCATTTCTTTCACCCCAAAGAAACTGAAAAGAATGTGGCCAAGAAGAAACCATTGTAAAAATACAGTTTAATTTGAGATTTAAAACCATAAATTGCTGTTTCATAAAATTCCAATCCAGAGAAAGATTCCAGGGTGAGAAACAATGTTACCAGCATGCTTCCTACCCTACCACCAAGGCACAGGATTTCTGTAATACTAGAATCTAAAAATCCCCAAAGCCTAAGTGCTTCTTCAACATTTCCTTGGTAATATAGGAAGCACTTGTTTGCTAGTGATAGCACTTTATGCCCACGTAAGTGTTTGTATCATCAGAGCTTAAAACCCCATTTGGAGTGACTTTTATTTAAGTCATCTTCAGAGCATGGCAGCAAGAGGAATTCTATTTTTAAAGAATTTCCTTTACCACTCTGCAGTTCCTTAAAATGTATTTCTCTTATCTAGAACTAAGGCTGAAATCTGACCTCGTTCTACTCCTTCAGTAAAGAATGAGTGTGCTGGCCTTTTCTCAGTATTACAATTATAATGCTGATAGTGGCTTTAAATAGTTCTTGGATTTTAACTACTTTGATTCAGAGATTCTGACATATTTTCATGTCTGCAGCCAAGCTCTATCAATAGGTTACCTCTCATAACTATTGGTTTCTATCTTCCTCTCAACCATACAGCTTCCTATTAGTGATGAGAGGGAATGGACTCAAGTTGTACCAGGGGAGGTTCAGACTGTATATTAGAAACAACTTCTCCAAAGGAGTGGTCAGGCACTGGAATGGACTGCCCAGGGAGATGGTTAAGTTGCTGTCCTGGGAGGTGTTCAAGAAATGTTTGGATGTGATGCTAAGGGTCATAGTTTAATGGGGAAATATTAGTGGTGGGTGGACAGTTGGACTGGATGATCTTGGAGGCCTTTGGTGGTTATACACTTGCACAGATTCAAAACCTTGTGGCAGCTGTCATAGAGCATGGTACTAATACATATGAGAAAGATATCAAAATGTGACTCCATATTGTGAATGCCTTAATATTAAAGGTAAAGGCATATTCAGTTCTTTAGCACATAGGCCTACGAGGGGCTGTTGGCCTTCCTGCTGCATATTGCAAGATCTGGGCTAGCTATTAGTGCACCTTATTTTCAATTACCTAAGACAAAAGTACCTGCAGGAGAAATATTTGGAGGAAAATTCCTGTGAAACATTTCATCCCTTGGTTGAAAGCCCAAACCAATTTCTCTTTTAAGTTTTCAGGAGGCGATGCCAACTTGCAGTTTACATTTCTGGTTCTTAGACTTCAGGTGGATCTTCTGCAAAAGACTGAGTAATGCAGAAAACTCAGATTTGTGCTTAAAAAGATTTTCTTCCATTTTCAGTGAATTTTATTCCTTTTTATAATATCTCCATATTATTTTATCCTATTTTGAAATTATAAAGGAAATATATGCACTCCATAGGCTTTATGCCAGCGGACTGATATCCATTTAAGAAAGAGATGAGCTGGCACTCTTCTAGTTAATAAAAAAAAATATATTTTCATCATGAATAAAATTGGTGTTTTCATTTATATGGCACTCTTTATTTCTATTCTCTTGGGAAACCTAAGCTGGTCCCATGATTTACTTCTACTGCTTTCTGTTGTAAGCACATTTTTTTCAATACTAGTAATTTACCAGAGGATTTAAAGATAATTTAGAGCTTACTTAGTAAGATATGTTGATTTTTTTCCTTGTTAAGTAACTACAGATGGGGCTTTTCAAGGGATGTTTAAGTGGCCTATATGCTCAAACCTGGTATGTGTCTTGTCCACTTAGATTGTTAAGATTACATTACATTTATATTTTTTTGTGTCTATATAGGTCTGCTACAGGTCTTTTAATTTTATTTCTTTTTATTATTCTGCTATGGGCTTTCTAAGATCTTATTCTCCTTACAGGCTCATTTTTTCTTTAAGTCTCTGTCCTTTGGTTTTAAATACTCTGTTTTGAGGTAACTATCATTCTTGTATCCGAAAATTTGATGCTGCTCCTTCAATATCAGCATGCTCTGAGGCATGCATAACAGCTATCAGTGATTATCCTGGCATTTACATATGTATTGTAGAATAAGAACTTCATGGAACAAAATACATCAGCCACAAGGAGGACTGTGTGCAGCTGTTTGCCAGAAAGTAGGTCCCCTTGGTTTTCCCCTCATGGGAATCTGTAGGCATCCAGTAAGAGCAACAGTCAGAAACAGAACACTAGTTACATGGACTTTTGGTCTGACCCAGGGCAGCTTTTTCTCTCTTTTTAAGCCTTACTCATAGGAGCTGCCTCCTCTCTCCTCCTCCATTCCGTATTTAATAGCCTTTAGTAGATTTTGCTCCAACTATAGAAGTTAGAGTTTTGGAAACAGTCCTTTTGGACAAAGACTCAAATTTAGCTGTCCCAGCTTGAAGGTGAAGAAGTGCTGTAGCCTAGATTTATCATGTAGGTCTACTACTTAGAGCATTCTCCTCAAATGTGGAAAATGTGAGTTTGGACTCCTGAGGCTGAGGAGGGGAACTAAACTCACAACACCACTGCCCGTGGCATCCCCTCAATCATTTAGGATACCACTGCTGTATCCCCCAGAAAGGTTTTAGAAGGAAGGAAGGGGCTGGGATTTCAGACATGTTTTCTCTAATGTCTCTTACTAGATAGATAAAGTACTTTTATGTCCTGTGTGATGCTGTGCCTGTTGATTCTGGTTGGAGGTGCAAAACTGTTTCCAAAAGCTTCAGAAAGAGCCTAGGGAGAGTAATGTTTGTTCTGCATTCTGGAGAGAAGGCACCTAAAACAATGTATTTTGGTACCTAACTTGTAACAGCTGATCTTTCCATAGCTTCAAGATCAAGTTTTTAAGTTGCAATGTGGATGATGCTACAGCAGTTATCACACTCATATTTTTTCAGGTTTTTGAAAAGAGACACAATTACGTTGTTCCATTCTCTGGAGTACAATTTTCTGTTGCCTAGAAAATCTCAGCTTAATGATTTAGGGAGAATGGAGTTAAAAGAGGGCATCAAATTAATCACCCCTTGAATCTGGAGGCAGGTTTCTTTGACAAATAGATATAAAATGTTGTTTTTGTTTGGTTTCCTCAGCTTCACCATGAAGAATTATTAAAGTTAAGGTTATTAAAAGACTATGTTATTCTTTCTGTATGCTTTTCCATTTTTCCCCTTTATCGAGTTCACCCCTTGATGACAGTCTTTCTATTATCTGTAGCTATTTTGAAATATTCTCTGATATTTTTAATCTTGCCTTTCTCTGATGGTTTTCCCCTGAAGGGTTACTGGCTTGTAGGTGTTCTATCTATTCCAACAATACTCATAACTGTAGATTAATCAAAGTAATTGCTCCATATATCACTTCAAAATCTTCTTTTACTATTTTTTTTTTTTCAATGCATTTGTTATTAGTTCCTTGTGCTTCTGTTGTGGTTTTTGGTCTTCTGTCTTCACGGGACTTCCCAGCAGAAACTCACTTCCTTAGGTTATGTGGTGCCAAAGAAGAAACTTCCTGAGAAGGCCTGCTGACACGGACAACTGGACCAATATCTTTGGTCAAGTTGTAAAGTGGAGGGTTTAGACGTGGGTTTTCCACAGAAGAGCTGATCTGTCCACTCTTGCAGCCTCTATAATAAACTTCTCTTTTTAGGCCCTAAAAGAGGTAATTAAATTTTCAGACCTAACCTCTGCAGTGATTTATCCAAATGCCTGTTGTTTGGGTTTTTTTTTACTGTAATTATTCAGTCTAAACCAAATATGTAACACATGTGAAATTTACCAAGTAAAAAACATCTTTTAAGACTGAATGATGAGTTCTCAATTCAGAATTCAGATTTAAACACATCAGTGCTCAGTTTCTATCATTTACATAATTCTATCAATAAGTAATTCTGAGGTAGTCTAAAAGTAGAAGGTATATTTGTAAGAAATAGAAATATTTTTTTTTCTTTAGCCCTGTAAAGTCCAGAGAAGTTTTTAACTCTGAGAGGATTAAAGCAGTATTTCACACAAAAAATAATTAAAGCAAATTGCTGTAAATCAATATTAAAAACATGATTCTGAATCTCAGTGTAATAGGCAAAGGTTTCATAGTCAAAGGTAGGGAAATGAGTCTGATTGAGATAATCTATCATTTCAGGTTTAAAATTCTATTTTTACAATGTTCTCTGTATCTTCTTTCTTAAGAAGAGGAAATACTGCATACATAAGTCATAATTGGAGAGAATGATTGGGCAAAGGTTTGTGTTTTGGTTTTTGTTTTTAAAGAGGATTGAAATACAAAAATGCCACTATGTCAGTCTATCCAACTCTAATGTTTTGTAAGGTAGCTGAAGAAACAGTTCAAATCAGGAAGTCAGGGAAGAATGTGGAGCATCAGTTGCTGGCACAGCAAGTTCCACCTTACTGAACTGAAAATTAGATCAGTGTTAGCTACAAGCCAGAATCTGTTAATACAAATCATCAGTGATACTTTGGTAACTCTGTACTAATTTCCCCTAGCTAAAGAACTCATACTATAATGCCGCCAATAGCAATGAAGCAGTTTGGTTTTCTTTTTGCATTGCATAGATTTTCATTGCCATTTGTAGCATTATTTGTGAAACAAGTATATTCCTATCATCTGGTATTTGAATAGATCATTATTTATTTATTTATTTATTTTTGTCAAAATGCATAGATCAGAACCCCCCAGCACAAATGTAGCCTTCAGATATAGTTTCATTGTCTCATTGGCTTGAGTGACATAATGCCATAATTGTTTTCTATTTTAATCACAGTAAGCAGTGTTACTTAGGCCCGTAGGCCCGTACTTAAAATGCTTAGTTTCATATTTTTAATAGCTTGGTATCCAGTGTTGTTGAATTTTGTTTGTTCTGTTGTGTTTTTAACGAGAAGCTTCATTGTATTTTGGGGCTGGGAATTTCAATCACTTTCTGAGGCCACTAATTTGAAGTTATATTCCAGATCAATTCACCGTGTAATACTCGTGCCTGGATTGTCACTGCAAAAGAAGAGATGTCTCTGTTGATTCCTGTTTCTGCTTTGTATAGAAAAAGGCTGTATCCTTGCTAAAAGAAACTTCCCAGCTTCTTTCAGACCTTGGATGGAGCAGACCAGAACAAGCATGGATTTGAAAATTTGCTGGTTAACATGGCTAGATTAAGGATGAGAGAACAGGCATGTTCTCTCTAACAGGGGGACAGCATCTGTGGTTTTTTAATACTGTGGACCTACAGCCATGGGAATTCATGACAATAATCATTGCTCATTCAAAGAGCTGCATGGCCAGAAGAGGATTCGCAAAGATATCTGCCAAAGGCCTGAACAAGTATGCAAGGATAGAAGCTATCTGTGGCTGCCACATTTAATAGCTAACTTCTGAAGACTGCTGAATTGGCCTATTACATAGGGAGCAGGTGACCATTATAGCATCATTTCTAAAAATAGAGGGTCTTCTATTGCAAGTGGTCTGTCTGTGTTACCTGGGCATTTACAAACTGTATGACATTCAAAAAAAATCTGAGAGAGTTGTAAATGCCTAGTAAGACAGCTTACAATTTCAAGGTTTTCTTTATTATGAGGGTTTTGGACTGTTATTCTACGTTTAAAAAGGCCTCATGCAAGAGTCTTCATGCTTTCTATGGCCCACCAACAAGTGCTGTAATGCATTATTGAGTTCTTTTTATTCAGAAAGGTGAAAATGCTTCTCCAAGCAAGTGCCAAGCAAGAATGACAGAATGTTCTGAAACTTAAACAATCACTCTGTCATTGGAAGTTTATTTTTGAAACATGGATGAAGGAGAAAACCTTGATGCTGTGGTTTCTAACTGATTTTCAGATTTTGCTGTCGATTGTATGAGACAACGTTTCTATAGTAAGATCTCTTTTTTAGGCTTTTATCTGGAATCTTTCTTCCCATTCAGCGCAAAAATCAAAATGGGCTTTCTTCTTTGATAGCGTTTCTTGTTAGAGGCCAACACGTTGCCTATCCTGACTATACAGAAGGGGTTTGATTTACCCTATGAGGCAATGATTGCTCATGTTTACATGTGATATGCTTGCTCTATGAATGACGCTTTCCCATTTCTTCTGAAAGGAAACCCTTTTATGACCTTCCTTACACTGTAGCCTCTTACTTAAATGAAACATCGTGATTGAGCAATATAATGGATTTAATTTCTCAACTTTGATCACAGTTACTTTGGCCCCAGCCAGTAACTGGGTAGCCAGAATGGGCATGAATTTCCCAGCTTCAGATAGAGATGTAGGGGTAGGTAGGTCAGATTGCCTATTAATACCTTAATTATCAGGATGATACCCACAAGAGATCTTGAAGGTCATTCATAATCTTAAATCTGACACACAGTTACACTGCAGAAAAGAGCCAAACCAAGACACTGATGTTTCTCCACATAACAGAATAAACTTAACAGATTATGGAGAAGAAATTATTTGTGTAATTGAATTGTGCACTGAAATCCAGTGCTGAGTCACTGGATTGACAGTGCTGTTGATGGTTCATTTTTCTTTATAAGCCTGTGTCATAGCAGAAAAGTGCTATGAATTGGAACTTGTATTTCAAAAAAACACATACATGTGTCAATATACTCCATTAAAAATACATTTTGAAAGTTTGTGGTGTAAATTTTGAAAAGGCAGCTTGCATCTGAAACAAGCACGTGATGGTTGATACTAACATTGGCTTCAAATTACTTCCACTCAGCATTCATAGACAAGTATAGGCTATGACTGTCAAGACAGTTCTTGAGTGAGGCAATATAAATATTGTAAGAGGTAATTACTATTTTGTAGAAATGTCATGGTATATGTTAACAAAGTTTTGTGAAATATGCCTCTGAAAGACTTGGTTACACAGAGCTGTGGCACAGGATTACGTCAGTGGTAAGAAATTTTGTACTGAAAAACAATGAGAGTCCTCATCCCAGAGGACACGGTATCGTGAGTTGAGCTGCTCAGGAAGGGTGCATTAAATCAGCAACTTCAGCTTGATGAGATCTTTACTAAATGCCTTAGAGCTGGGTCTGGACAATAAACCTGAGCTGTGAGGCAGACTTCTTATATTTCCCAAAACTTGTATTTTGGGGTCTGGTTTCATCTTCTTACACCGAAGTAAACAGGAGGTTCATCTAAAGCCAGAAGATCCACATCAGTCTGTTTGGGATAGGTTAGGGATTTAGGATTTTGCCCTAGATGTAACATACCAATAGCAGACCTGTTAGGATGTCTCACAGCCAAAAGGAAGCTCTTCCACTGCCTAGAATCTTCCTGTGTTTGTTAAGTAGTTATAATGTTTAGTTTTATTTTGTTTGCTTTAATCACCCTTCTTTTCTGCTTAATGAAGGACATACTAGTACTGTACTACACCTTTACTCTTAGAAAAATTCCCTTCCCAAAACACTTCCCCAAAAACAGCTATTTAATGCAGCCCTTTTGCCAGCCCATTGCTATGGGAACTCAGTCTTTCATTTATGTATGAAAACAGAGATTCCTGTGTTGTGTGTGGAGCTGAAATTCTAGGTAAGTGTTCAGATTTATTTGTTTTATAAAATTTATCTTTGGTGTAACTTTTCTTTTCATAAGTGAATTCAGTTTTGTAATTGGTATGACCATTCACCAGTATGTTGCTGATAGTGATACTTTTCAGTACCCTTTCAGGCTTTGTACAGCATCAATGGGAGATGTTCAAGGTTACCACTTGCCACTCTGAAGTTGGAGTTAGACAAATGCATTTTGAAGATAGTGAAATAATTAGAATTATGGTAACTAGGATCTTTACCCATGAGATTCACGTTTTTAATTTCTACAGCTTTATATTCCAAGAATCTGGCAACCATTGCAAGTAAAGAATTAATTTGGTCTGTTCTGGCTTTATAGTGAAATTAGTTTGTTGAAATAATTGCTGTTCTGAAATTAAAGAGAGAAATCCCATTTGCTCTGGCAAGGTCAATTGACTGAATCACCAGGACTTCATTCCACATGCTGAGATCTTTCTGATACACAGAGTCATCAAGATCGTAAAAAGCTTTTTATGAATGTTGACAATATTTTATGGTGTACTTTAAGATATATATATATTCTGACTGAAGCATAATTATCAGGTTAGAACACCTGCTGTGAGTCTTGTCTGAAGATACTTCTCTCTTACATCTAAGCATCTTTCCTATCCTTTGCGTTTTCATGAGTAAAATAAATAAAAGTATTTTTTATTGTTAATTTTTACCATTTTAAAATATAAATGTAAATGAGAAAAAGAAAAAAGCTGTAAGTTATAAAAACTTCAGTTATTATAATCTGTAACATAGACCATGTCAAGAAGAGGTAATAAGGAATAGTTTCTGAGTAATGTTGTACGTAAAAGAACACTCTATGTTAAGGTACCAGAAAAAATGTCTATTTTCACTGTTAATTAAACAATGACATTTGTTTCTGGAACTCAAACTTACACTGGGAGCTTTTGTATATTCATATACAGCCAGGTAGTGATTTACATAATAGAATAAAACAAGCTTGTTTCTACTATGTCTGAAGAACAAAAGGACTTAAATCTTCTCACTTAATTCTATTTAGTATTTTCATTGAGAAAGTTGTATTTGAGCTAAGACTGAATGTCAGCAGTGACTCCTTTTCAGGTCATGTAGTCTTTAAAAATATGTTTATGACAATATAGATGGAAATCTAAATGCTACAGTATTAATGGAATTGGAAACACCAGTAATGAAAGATAATACAAATTGTAAAACAAAAATATTACACGTATTTAATTGCATTAAAGCAAATTACCACTTTCTAATCCTAGATTTCTTTTATCAGTAGTATTATCTTTTATTTCATCACTAGAAATAATAAGTATTTCATTTAATTTCCTTTAAGCTGAGATATTGCTTATTTTGAAATATACAACTTCACTGTTGTTTTGTTTTTTTTTAAACAGGATTCGAGCTTTGATATCTAAATAATGGTAAGTGTACAATGCAACATTCTCTTTGCATAAGCAATTCCAGACTTGCAAGTAATATTTTTTGTCATGTTGTTGATATTGAATGATAATATTGGCTTCATAAATCATGGTAAACAAGTGATATATACCTCTGCACTAAATGCTGTAAAGCACTGCAATAACGGTAACACCCCTTTAAGTAAACTTCTGTTGCAGATGAAGGAAATGAACCTTGAAACATTTGCCCATGTGAGTAATGTTACCCGTGAGAGTTTTCCCACTGACCTCAAAGAGACTTCTCATGGGAGTGAGAACTTTCTCATAATAGTAGAGATTCTGGTAATGCCTAATTTTCTGCCAAATACATTTTCCAGCAGGATGGTACGATACCCGCATATTCTATTTAATTGCTGTATTTATCTGGGATCTTCCTACTGATGATATTGAAGAACACCTGGTCTTTTCTGACTTTTGACAGAAATATGTTCTTGCAGAATTTTCCTGATCAAGACATACTGGGTCAGGCTTTTGAAGATGCACTAGAAGTACTGCAGCAGCACTCCGACAGAGAAATGCAGTACTCACAAGGTAAAGGGGGGACATTGCTTTGTTTTACTTACAGCTTTACATTTTTACAGAAAAGCATATCTTAAAATATATCCCTAGAGGTGGATTAATGGACAGCTGAGGAATACAACTCCTGTCTCAGAAAGCTTGGAACTAGATGTTTGTTGAGATCCCTTCCAACCCAAGCTGTTCTATAATGAAAATGGGGAAGAAGGGTTGGAGGGTTCTTGTGCCTAACATTGCCCAGGGTGGTTTGCATCTTCCAAACCACATCACAGGGAAGTTACTGGACAGCCCCTCTTCCCCTTCCATCCAGTACTAGTTGAGGTGTACTGAGCTCAAAACAAAGCATGTAAGATTGAAGTGCAACAGGCATATTCCATTTTTAATGTTTCAATTGAAAAATGCCCTTATGCTGTAAATAAACTCATATAGAAATGAATTCCAGTGCAAAGACCAAAAGAAGAGAAAGAATTCAACATGCGAATTTAGTTTCCATAATTGCTTTTTTTACATTCAGGTACAAATTTTAATTATCAATAGGCAGAGTGTAATTTATTATCAGAAAAGCTATTTTCCTGGCATCTAGATTAAGATTTAAGCACTACAAAACTTAAAATACAGGTAAGCTGTAGATTCCTCCAGTTCAGGGAAGATATTTGCAATTAAAATGCTATAAAATATAAAATATATCTGTGTATGGTGTTTTTATATCATGAATAGTAATGGAAGGAAAGGAAAGTAAGAAGCTACACTGTGAATCCTCTACATCCAGAAGAACATATTTACTGTATTCTGTGAGGACTGTATTTCATGCAAGAAAGTTTATTTGCGCATTTATCTGTGATACATTGAAATGTAAATAAGACCAATTGGCTCATATCTTCAGCTGTTGTTAATAAGTTTTTGCTTCCACTTGAGTGGTAATTTGCACACTGAATTATCCACTGTATATAAATGCTCCCAGTGTTCTAGCCTGTACCCGTTGTCAGGGCCAACAGAGAGACGTTAAAACACTTGCAACTCAGCATGCATTTACATTCTGTTGCTCACACACATTGCTCCACTTGCAACAGTTGTACTCTCCAAATGTTCTGACCACCCACGGCACATAAATCCTTCCAGTGCATTAGTCCAGCATTGTCTTCTGCTTCTTTTAAACATCCTGAAGACCTGGGGCCCTTCTGAGTTTTCTTCCAGGCACTGCAGATGCTCTAGGAAATTCCTTATTCCTGTAGCTGATTTGAAATAGTAATGCTTTTAGATAACTGAAACAGTATTTCCCAGAATTATATTTAGCAGTTTCTGTCCTTCAATTTATTCATGTTTCTGTACTCCCATTTGTGTTGTACTAATGACTTGCTGAAGAATCATGAGGCATTCCCTTTCCTTTTCAAAATATGTAAAATAATCTTCTGTAATTATCCCATTCCCTAATCTTGATGATCCTCCCTTTTTCTATTAAGCAAACTACCTGACAATACTATAACATAACTAACATTTTATCTTAAAGAACACTGCTTTAAATCATGAAGGTAAGCAAAACCAGCCGAGAGGCATGGTTGGCAGTACCATTATAGGTACCTGTATGCAGGTTATGTTGGATAACCCACTGGTATGAAACATCCTGGCTACAGGGAGTTTATTATCTAGATGGCAACAATAGAATAACTGCATTTTGACAGGCCTGGTAGTGTGTTAGGTTGTTTGCTGCAGTCGTTTTTTGTGTTTTGTTTTGCTTTGTTTTTTTGTTTTTCCCTCCTTCTCTCTTTTTTTTTACTCAGTTTTTGGTCCAAATTCTCAGGTTATAAAAATTGCCTGACTGTGATCAACCATCATCCCCACCTTCGAGCAAGTCCCAGCTACTCCACAGTACCCTCTACAGAGGAACCAGGATACAGCTGGAGAACTGTGATAGTAAGTAAGCTAATTACTATGGACATAAACTGAAAATTGGCTGACTGTTTGTGATTTGTAATAGAAATAATTATGCTGCCTCTATTGTAAATTCGGTCTGGCCAGCTGTAATTCAGGTGAAACCACACTGGGGTATATCTGCAAAACATATTTAATAGTCTTTCTTCAGGAATCAGTTCAGCTGCTTGGTGCTATTTTGTGGTTTATTATGTAAAACAATGAATAAACAAACTTTAGCCTGCAGAGTCCACCTTCTTTCTGGAAATGGGGCCTGCAGGAGTGGTGGGAGATGGGCGGTGCAGAGGAGATAATTTCAGGTGAATGAATTTCACAAAAGCCCATTTTCAACCAGCAGATCAGTGAGAATCTAATATAGGAATGACAAAGTCTCTCCTGAGACACAGTCCAGGTGGCCTTCATCTTTTATTGACAGCAAAAAAAATGTCCACAATTCCTCTTCTGCTTCCAGTGGAATGGTTGAAGAGTGCAGAGTGAGGCAATTACTCTGATTTCCCTTTGAACTTCTCCTCTGGTGGGCTGTCATTCCCATTCAACATGCTGGTGTAGCTTTTTACTGATAGAGCACACTGCATGCCTTTGAGCTGTGAAAAATCTTTTGTGGGTCAGGGGATGAAAAGTTGCATTTTTAAGGCTTCGGGTAATTAATCCCAAAGTTGCTAACTCTTCACTGTCTTAATTCTTGAAGAACAGTGCAGCAGATTTTTACGCAGATGATTCTGTCTACCATACACTGCAGAATACTCCAGAAAGCCAAGTGATGCATGCTGCTGCTGTCCAGCCAAAAGCAGGGAAAGGTATGTAGAAAGAATAGCCCTTGATAAGTGCACTGTGTTAGCTTAAAATTCCCTTGATAAATCATGCTTTCTATGCTTTCCATGTTCTAGGGTTTTTTGTTTGTTTTTATTGTTTTTTACTTTTGATAGGAAAAGTACATTAGTATTTAACAACAACTAGAGTACAACCACAAATGTTCAGTTCCTGTCTGTTAAACTTTATACTTTAAGAAAAATCTCCTCTCTTCTCATTCTCTCCTCTTGTATATTACATGGATAAATGAACAAGGGATACATATTCACTTCAAAACATTTCAGTTCAAGTCTCATAAAAGAAGTACACTAATATTTTCAATCACTTTAATAACTTGTTTTATTTTATGTGGTCCAGCAAGTAATGGCTTTCTTAATGGTTTTCCACAGATGTTAATGGATTTGAATTGGATCTTATACCTTTCTCTGTTTAACATTCAAATTACTTCATAGCTTTTGTCACAAAAAAGGGAGCACACTTTGATAGGTGTTTTTGGGCTCCTTTCCACTGACCCCTACTTGAATGGACATCTTATCTGTAGAGAACAGGTCAGGTGCCCAAAGTCATCGTTGTACTTCGGTTCTTGCATTCATTCTCTGTTTTTCATCCCATGGGATTCAGCATCCTTTCTATGACTCTACTGGATGAGATTTCCACTCTGAGCTATCGTACCTACTTTTGACTGTGGGGTCCTTTTGAGCAGCTTCCTAATTTTCTTCCTTTTTGAAATCCCCTTCTCTTAACTTTAACCACATGCTGTCAGTTTTTGGTATCATCCCTTCCCACTGATGGTGAGTACTATGAGTACTATGGTTTCTCTTGCTTAGTCGCTCAGCTACTACAAGTTCCTCAGGACAATGAGAAGAATAATCTTTTAAGTTCAGGACTCCTAACTTTTGACATTCACTGCCACAATCACAAACATGCCAATCCAGAAATGATACTAAAATGAAATAATTCAGATGCTCTGGAGATCTTCTGGAGGAGCTCCTTCTCTCCAGTGACCACACAAGAACCTACATAAACTAGCCTGTTGGCTTGGACTTATGCTGTGCAACAGTTTGAGGACAGGTAGTGAACACTGCTGACTTATGCAATGTGAGGGTCCATGCATTAATTCCAGCTCAAATTGGTGTGTTAACATGGTGTAGGGCTTCAGGGATAATAGCTGGGGCATAGAAACACATTTTCAGTAGCACATCTGAACCCTTATGCACTCTCAAACCAAGACATCAGCTGGAGAAAGAAGTGTGTATGTTTGTGTGTGTGTGTGTGTGTGTAATGTGTGTGTGTATGTGTCTAGAAATAAAAGCTTGGACAGATGTGACAGCTGAATGAAGAGGACAGACAGCATGAAGTCTGAGATGCTGGTACATACAGGGTCACACAGTTGTTTTCCTGAGGACTCAGTCTACAGCAGCTAGAGGCTCTGATGAACAGAAAAAAGTATCCAGATGTCCCCCTTATTTTATTCATTCTATCGTAGGTTCATAGGATTATAGGATAACTCAGGTTGGAGGCAATCTAAGGATGTCACCCACTATGATTCAGGCCTGCTGTGTCCAGGCAGTCTTCTGTTTTCTTTTAAGCTACTCACTTTGGTAATATTATATGCATGTATAGTAAAAAAAAAGAAAAAGTACTTCCAGCTACAGGCCAATTTTTATTTAGATCCTGAAAATTTATAGTTTATTTGGAAAGTACCTCTGATTTCAGGATCTTCTTCTTCCTAGTCTGGCCACTTCTCTCCTATTTCCTTATCACCAGAAGCAGAGTTACTGTCATCCCTAACAGATGTCTTGGCTCGACCTCACTGTTCCTTAGCAACTGTCACTTTTCCCCAGCCTTTAGTTTAAAATAGCCATGCAAGACAAGACTATGAAATTGAGGTGCAGCTGCTTGTTTCCACTTTTGTTGAAGTGGAAGCCGTTCTTCTGCATATACTCTCCTTTCTGCAAAATGTTCCTCTTTGTCTCATAATCTTCAATTCTTCCTCCTTATGGTAGCTTCTTGGTCACCCTTGGCTCAGTGAAAGGAACTAGGAGTGCTTCAAAGAGAGGGACCTACAAGACCAAAGTGAAACTAATTAAGCCTTACTATAAACTTAAGTTTGAGAGCTGAACCTGAGGGAAGAAGAATTCAATTAAATGGCAAATATTTCTTCCTTTATTCTGCATTGGAAGGCAAGTTGAAACTTCTGCATGCTTTTAGAAATATGCAGTGTGCAAGAAGGTATAGCCCTTTATTGACTAGGTAAGACTTACGATGCAAAACTAGCTTGCTTTTCCTTCTTGCTCACTCCTTCTTCTATCAGAGACTATCTTGCTTCCTCAAAACAGTCCTGAAAAACCCATCAAAATGGGTTCATCTCAAAATCTTTGAGTTCTGATTAAGGAAAGTGTTTATTAAAAAGCATTCAGATTGGACCTTCAGAACCTCTTGCCAGCACTGCCTGAGGACATGATTTCCTGCAAAGTGTTTGTCTTTTTGACTTTTTGACAGGTTACTAGGTTTATCTATGCTTTTTCCTTTAAGATCTTTTTCAAGAATAAGATAACTGCTTACTTTTCAAAACAAGCATGAGTTCTATTCTGACCTTTCTTACTTTATTTCTTAACAGGTAGAAAAAAGCTTCGTCTGTTTGAGTACCTCCATGAGTCTCTGTATGATCCAGCCATGGCAAACTGCATCCAGTGGGTGGATAAGCCCAATGGTGTCTTCCAGTTTGTCTCCAAAAACAAGGAGAAACTTGCAGAGCTGTGGGGAGAAAGAAAGGGAAACCGCAAGATCATGACGTATCAGAAAATGGCCAGAGCACTGAGGAATTATGGAAGAACAGGTGAAATTATTAAAATTCGAAGGAAGCTGACATACCAGTTCAGCGCTGTTGTTTTACAAAGACTTGCTCCATCCTACTTCTTGGGAAAAGAAACTGTTTATCATCCATACATTCAGCCTAATCAAGAATATCAATGTGCAGATGACTGGACCAGCTACAACAGTTACATGTTTAACAATGGTTATGCATTACAGCATGCTAACAGCTAGACATCACATGAACAGCCTGTAATACTTTCCAGCACAAGAATTCTCTATACATAGCTTTTCCTATATCATATCATGCAAACACATGAAGAGGGCTTAAAAAATGATCTTAACCTACTTTGTTCCTTCTGAAGCTATCAATAAATAGTCATTGAATACTGAAGAAAAACAGCAGCTGTAGGGCAGGTTCTGTTCTCTGTGGCATTAATCAAAGGAAGTACAACAAATTCAAGCTAGTATATCCAAGGTGGGGATCAAGACTTTTGTCTGCAGTCTGGATCAAAGATCCCATCCTGATAATGCTCATTCACTTCATCAGAAGTTCTGTGCGCATCCCCAACTTTCCAATCAGAATGCAGATACTGTTGTACCATAGCTCACAATTGGATGCATGTGAATTAGAAAGGGAAGAGATTTGCCATCTGTGCTAAGCTACTGTCTGCTTTTTCATCAACACTCTTTATTAAGAGATGATTTCTGAGTGAATCCCTGGCTGAACTATAGAGTCCACATGAAGGTGCACCTGTTGGCCAAGTTGTTAATCCTTAATCACTTATATTAACATATTTTAGAACAGATCCTGACACATGGCATTAGGATCACCAGGTGTGCATTTCACTGTTGGCAGGGGATTCTTTGAGAAAGAGACCATACCATGACAGAGTTAGCAAAGGATTATGCTTTTTATGAAGCTATTTACAGTTCTCCACCACTAATATGAGACATCACACTTTTATCCATCAGTTCTATACTCAGCTGATGAACCCAGCTTTGTTATTTACAACCACCTTTGGAGTTATAGCTTTATATATAGAAATATGGTATTGCTTCTCCAGCTTTTGTTTTGTTTTGTTTTGTTTTGTTTTTCTGCATGGTGCTCTTGCTAAGAGACTCAGTAATTTTGTCTTCTCTTCATGGAGGAGAAGAGTAAATTCAGATATAAAAAGAGAGTACTATCCCTTTATGCAAGGATGATACCAATAAGTACACTCTTTCTGATACATCTGTTCCATTGTGAGCTTGTATCATTACACATTTTGGTTGTTGTGCTAAAATACTTCCATTTGACTGCATTCAACTTTGTATTCTGCATTTTGCATCAAGTGACTGCAAGTTCAGGTAGAAATAAAAAGAAAATTGATATCTGTGAAGAGGTATACACAGTGGCTTGATATGTTTCATGAAACTCACTGACATTAATAGTTAACCACTTGCTCTAAATCCTGCCTACATCTTCTGGGAAATCATTTTATGTAATAGACATAATGCAACATACTCCACTCTGGCAAAATACAAGCTTAATTAATACTTTGGTTAAGATGAAAGCTGTGTACCCTTAGAAATATGAGGTATATTAAACAACACTGTGACTCGGGTTTTTTGTCATCAAACATCTCGCAAGATAAGCAGGTCATAACTGCGTTGTTCATATTTTGGGTATAGTCTTCTATATGTTAACTTTTCTACAAAATAGACACAAGTTGCCTCTAGTTACACGTCACTGAGTCTGGATTCTGCTGTAGCACTGAATGTGGTGGGACTTTTACGAAGGACTGAGATCTTTAAGTCAGGATGCTCTCATTGTGTGAGCACTTACCTAAATACAACATTTTGAATATCATAATGTACATAAATTTGATGAGAAACTGCATGTTAACTTACTGTAACATCTGTCACCAACTGCACTCTGACTTTGTGTTATTTACCAGGCTGGTAACATACGCTGCAATAAGAATCTGCCTTGTTGAAAATGCTTACTTTGTCAGTGTGTTTAGGTTCACTTTTCTCAGCCTCATCTGCTTGTTAAGTAGATAAATAGAAAAGTAGAGTAAAATACTTTTTATTTATTTATTTAAGTTCCATTATCTTTTAATTCAAAATTAGCATATAACCATTAACATTCGCTTCGCACACGACTTGTAACCACATAAGAAGTTATAGCTACAGTTGGGAGAACAGTACAAAACTGGGGAAAAAAAGCACAGGGTGAAGAACCTGGGGGAAGCTCAGGTAACTTATTTCAACTTGTGTTTGTAGGGGACAGATAGAAACTAAACAGCTTGTGGTTACTATAGGAAGGGAAGCTAAATGATTGTGTGCATGTAACTGAGGGTACAAATACAACACACCAATAGATGTGATGGATCCTTTTTTTATTGAAAACTTTAAACCATGGCTATATCCATTTCTGAGATATGCGGTAATGGCATTGTCCAGGAGTTAGAGCTTGTTCCATAGATCTTGGTGCTTGAATCTTCCAGGGGATGATGCAACATCCATTAAAATTAAAGGCTGAAATGACCAGCTGATAATGTCACAGTCATGTCGCTAGATGTAACATTGAATGTTGGGAGAGGCTCAGGGGAGACCTTATTGCTCTCTACAACAGCCTGAAAGGAGATTGTAGCATCATGGAGATAGGCCTCTTCTCCCAGGTAACAGTGATAGGATAAGAGGTAATGGCCTTAAGTTGTGTGAGGGGAGGTTCAGGTTGGATATTAGGAAAAAATTATTCCCAGAAAGAGTGGTGCTGCAGTGGCACAGGCTGCCCAGGGAGGTGGTAGAGCAACCATCCCTGGAGGTGTTTCATAGCCGTGTGGATGTGGCACTGAGGGACGTGGTCAGCGGGCATGGTGGGGATGGGCTGGCAGTTGGACTAGATCTTAGAGGTCTTTTCCAACCTTTATGATTCTATGATTCAAGGAAATGGGATTGCTGGTACTAGTCTGTCATGTAACTCCATAGAAGGAAGCCAAGGTTACATGCAGAGACATAAGCAGAACTGGCTTGTAGCCAGGTGAAGCGCACCGATGGCAGGAAAGGCAGCTCCTTGTGCGTCCCTCACCCTTCATCACTATCCTCCAGTCCTCAGCCTCTGCGTTGCATCCCCTCTCTTCCTGACTAAGCAGGTTCGAACACCCGATGTGACATCAGGAGTCTGACACCCTGCCTGGAAGTGCTGCGCTTCTCCTGCGCGGGGCGGCTCTGGGCCCAGCAGGTGGCACCAACACGCAGCTTTTCATACACCATTCGCCGTGCGGGCAGTCCTCGGCCTACTCCCCTCGTCCTTAGTTTGTCTTTCGTTTTCTCCGAATGCAGTTTCCAGGCCAGTTCCAGAAAGTGCCGTGACCAAATTAGAGGAGCTACATTCTGTTAGCAGATCCACAGCTTTGCTCTCACGGCTCTGGACAGCAGACAGTTTTACGGCTGCGGTTCCAAGCCTACTCCAGAATAAGTCTGGATGTGGAATCATAGAACCGTTTCAGTTGCAAGAGACAACTGGTTCAACTCCCCTGCAATAAGCGAGGATACTCACAGCTAGATGAGGTGCTCAGAACCCCCTCCAGCCTGACCTTGGGTGTCTCCAGGTATAGGGCATCCACTGCATCTCTGGGCGATCTGTGTCAGTACCTCACCACACTTACTGTAAAAAGCTTTTTCCTTATACCTGATCTAAATCTTCTCTCTTTTAGTTTGAAACAATTTCCCCTTGCCCTGTTGCAACAGACCCTGACAAAGAGTCTTTCTTACAGTTCCCTTAGATACTGAAAGGCCATTCTCAGATCTTCTCACAGCCTTCTATTCCCCAGGCTGAATACCCAGTTCTCTCAACCTGTCTTCATAGTGGAGGTGTTCCATCCCTTGGATCACTTTTGTGATCCTTCTCTGGGCACACTCCAGTGGGTCCATGTCTCTTCAGTTGCTTTTTAGTCTGCTTGAGGGTGCTACATGAGGAGAAAGCAAAGCTAAGTCTTCTAGATTTTGACTTTTTGATTCCTGCAAGCAAGAATTATGCTGATAGCCTTGCAGATTTGGTGAAAGATACAGAACCAGAGTATCTTTGTAAGATATTGTATTATGCCAATCTTGCCATTTATGTGCCACACATATGTATGTATCTCCTTTTCAGCAGAACAACAGCAGGAGGAATTCCTAGCTTCCAGCTGAGAAATCATAGAAACACGGAACAGTTTGGGTTGGAAGTGACCTTAAAGTCCATCAATTTCCAACCCCCTGCTGTAAAGAGCTGCCTGGGGTCCAATTGATTTGATTTGAGTTTGAGTGCAGTGAGATGTTTCCATTTGGTAGCACACACCAAGCGTGTTTCCACCCTTTCATACACTACCATTCTGATGGCAAATGGATCACACTTTCCTACTGCTCCAAGCACAGAGGAATGCTGCCACTAAGACAGCAGTGTGAATTTCTATTTTTTAAAGGCTGAGGTCTTCTGTCTCATCACAGAGCTGTATTTTTTTGTTGCTGTTAATGCATTGCCTAGTGGGTATAAACAGGATGGAAAATACAGCAGATTGTGATGGCACTTTTTACAAGAAACAGCCCCATGGATTGCTTCTAAAAAAAGTGTCTCAAGTACCAGACATAAAACTATTTAATCTTCTTGTATCAGTTATTGAGAGCTGCCCCTGCATTCTGCGTTTAAGCAACCATAGGTAACTGCCAAATAGATAAACAACTCCAAGCATACTGGTATATCAGAATAACACTGGAGCCCAAGCTGGATGATCAGGCAAAGAGCTAGTTAGGTTTCAGTGATGCTGGCAGTTCTTCTAGTTCCCTAGTTTTCAAGATTTCTTTAACAACCAAAGGCAAAGCAAACTCAAAGTCTCTCTCTAAAATTCAGGAGCAGATTCCCACATCGATGCACACACTGAGGGGAATGGCCTCGCATCTGCCTGCTGCTGTCCGTGTGAATAGAGTCACAGAATATTAGAATCGCAAGGGTTGGAAGGGACCTCAAGAGATCATCGAGTCCAAGCCCCTGCTAAAGCAGGTAGCCTATAATAGGTCACACAGATAGGCATCCAGAAAAGATCTTTGGGCATTGTGTAGGACAAAGTCACTGGATAGAGACAGCAGGGGGCGCAGACTTGGCTGGATTTTTAAGCCCAGCAGAGCTGACAGCAAATGACCAGCTAACCTCCTGCAAGTGGCACTTTGCAAGCAGTCACTGTCTGCCCAAGTAAGGACTTCTGCTGAAATCTGCCGCTGCTTTAGAGCCTTTTCATCGAACTTCTGCATGTCTTACATGCTGACATTCTCTGAATTTCATGTTTTGGATCAAAACTTGTCAGCAGCGCTTATGAAGTCTCCACTGGTTTATTCCAAAGAGGCCTCAGTTTTCAATACCTGTATAAAGTGCATTGCTAAGAGCACAGCAACTAACATACATATCTTAGCATGACTCTTATTATATCACTTTCAACTGGAGATTACACAGTGCTCTGTTAAAAATACCATTATCTCCATTGTATCTGCAGGGACAGAAGAGCACGCATGGTGTGAGACCATCTGTGGGCTCATGACAACTGTATGACTGGACAGAAAGGAGAATGCCAGCAGCCTTGAGCCCATCTTGCAGTCATCTGCCACCAGCCAGACCCAATTTGTTCTGGTCCAGCTTCCTGGTGTTTCTGAGGCAGGAGAAGAAATAGGTACAAAAAATAGCAGAGTCCATCATATTTGTTAAAAGTACTCCAAAAAGACACTAGGCAGTCCTCCTCTGGCACAGAACTGCATATATCACACTTGGAGTATGATATATTACCAATACACCCCAGAATCCCCCCTGTGGCGCAGGGGTAGAAGTGCCGCTTCGCTACACGTGGGGGGAGGCTCGAAACCCGGGAGTTGGACTCGATGATCTCTAAGGTCCCTTCCAACTCGCACGATACTATGATATTATGATGATGATGATGATTTGGGATGCTAGATGAGCTAGAGAAGAAGGGCAGTTCTGGATCAGATGAGCAGCTTTTGCCTGAACAGTATTTGTTTTGCTTTTTCTCATAGAGGAAGATATTTTCACGTATCCATTTGCAACAGCAGTAAGCTTCAAGCCAGACAGCCTGGGTGCAGGGACAACATCTTAAAATACCACTCTCCAGTGGTGATAAAGCACATAAGAGGCACCAGCCACCTTGTTAGGAAGTTGCACAATGAAAAGTCAGTGTTGATACAATGGATTATAAGGTGAATTACAGTGTAACCAGGCTGTATTAGCAAGATGCCATCAAACTGCACACAGAGTGTAAACTGATGGATGGAAAAGTGAATTCCTAATATGACATTCCAGAAACACATAACCTGAGCCAAGGGTTCAAGAACCACAATGGAGTAAAAGAAAGACAGGTGGTTGTCATTATATCTCTGTGTAGACTTAAAGGTATTACTTATGTATGAGGAATATTAATGACAATTTAAAATGGAATGAAGCTGATCACTATGATTCTATCTCTGGGCAGAATGCTGGTGAATCCGTGTAATGTATTTCTTTCAGATGAAGTGAAAATTCAGGAGATCTGTTTGGAGTACTATTGGTGTATAGTAGCCTAAGAGACTAGGTTGAGTTTTTTGCCACATTAAGCAGAATTCATTCACAATTAGAAGGTAGAGTTCTTTGCAGATTTGTCTAGATTTGTTGGTCTAGACGAGACCCAAAAAGCTTGAGATGGCTTAAAAAATCCCGAGACTAGCTTAAATATAATAATATGTGAATGATTCATTTTGTTGTTCAGCTTTAAATTCCTTGATTTCCACACTGAACACAACAATGTTGAAGCTAAACTCTTTTCAAAACAAGAATTCTGAGTCTGGAAGAGTTGAGGTGGTTGGAAAAGTAGCACATTTGAAGAGATGAAGAATACCAAGGGAAACTCCATACAAATAGCAATATGCTTCACGGTGGAAACAAACCCACTTATCACAATGGCTTGGCTGCTTGCAACCAGAGGCAGAGGCAAAACAATGCAGCCTTGATATGGTCAATGGCCAGTGGATATCCTTGCAATCTCATTTTGAGGAAATAAAGGATCGTATTTGGGTGGCTACAATTTCACCCCGCTTTTCTTGCCCTAATTTTCCTTTTGGCTCATTTTAGGCACCTGGATTACTTCGGACCCCTGAGGTCTGAAGAGCTTTTCAGTCTTCATGGTCTAAGGAAAAGAATTTCAGTGGCATTTTGGGACAGGATCCAAAAAGCCTAGTTGCCCATTCCACTTGCTCAACAGTTGACAGTATTTAAACCAGATGGGAATCAAGCTTACACATCTCAAAGGGCCTTGGAAAATCTGAGCATATCCCTAAAAAAACACCCTGCAGTTTTCCCTTGATGTCACTATAAGGTTATACCACATGCCCTGAAAAGCCCACTAGAAGCAGAAAGAACTGGGTTGCTTATGAAGCATCAGGACCCAGAATCAATGCCCACCTCTCCCATGTGTTTGGCTGCCTGGACTCATTGTGAGCTTTGATAAACAGCTGACTGACCTTCAGAAAGCTGTGAAAAAAATATCTGCTTGAGAAGAAGCTGAAGGAATCCTCAGCAGAGTCTCCCCTCTTTGCTTGGGATCCACATTTAAGACTAGGATCACACTCTTGGGCTCTGCCTTGACTGTGCTGCAGACATGCCATGCATGGTCACCCTGACTCATAGGCTGATTTCTCAAACTAACTTCAGGCTTTCCTTATCTCTATAGACTTGCCTGGCCAGAAAGTGACAGTGTCCCATCTGACCTGCTTACTGCTGCCAGCCCTGATCTACTCACCTCAATTGGGTTCTGTGGGGTTGTGTCTTTGTGAGGTATCTGCATGATGTACCTTGTTACACTCAGCATCCCACTCTTCTTCCCTTGCAGAGTACTGTTATATCAGTATTATTCTCTCCACTTGTGAAATTAATTCCTCTCAAGTATCTGACAAATCCTCATTTCTTCTAGAATAAGTGTTACACAAGTATACTTGTGAATGGTGGAAGCAGAAATTCTATCAGTAGATTCTAAAGAAACAAATCTACAGGATTTGGACCACTGCAGACTGAGAGTAACAGGAAACACAAGCCTTCCTGTTTTGTGGAGCAATTTTATTCAGATGTAAGATGATTTATCTTCCAGTATGCGTCTGTTAGTTTGATTTCCTGTCACGTTTTAGAGCTCTCGGGTAGCTGTAATTCACCCTTTGGCTTGCCCTCTGACATGGTGAGGACAGCAGTATATAATCAATGGCAGGCTCGCTCCTATTAATCTTCAGTAATGGCCTGATCCCCTTTCTGTGAAAGGCAAGAGGACAGTTCACACTGACTTCAGAGTAGGAAGGATGATGCCCCAAACATTAATGACTTCAACAGCAGGTGTTCCAGGAAACCCACATCAGCTTTCCCTTTTGTTGAGACTGAGACTTTTGCTTCCTTGTGCTGGACTGAAAATCAAATGTCCATGCAACCTGACTCTCCAGCATTAGGTGTGAAAGGTGTTGCCGTGCAAAGCTCTCCATTCATTATAATTGAAAGAAAAATGAATAACTGGCCTATTCAAAAAAGCATTTTCAAAATGATCAAAAGTTACCATAAGCTCTTATATTTAATCATCTTCCAAACATGGAAATAATAAGCACCACGAGTAAGCCAATTTTCTTATTTTCTAATGGTAAAAATGTCCCTTTCTTATACTTCTTAAGTGTGAAATCAGGTACAAGTATCGTTTTCAGGACAGAGAAATGTCTTGATTTCCTCAGCCTGAGTGTTGGATTTGGAAGCTCATTAGTCTTCATTTTAGATTTTCAATCCACCAGCTCTTTGGACTACCTGCAGTGAGTTTGAACATGGGCAGAAGTCTATGTGCTATCATGTCATAGTTATTTTTTCACATCAACTATTCAAAGCTATTCAGAGTGTTGGAATGCTGCAATACTTCCTGAGAAGTCACACAGGGATATTAGTGTGCAAGTTTTAATTTTAAAATGCGTGTTATGTGAATCCTCCTTTGTAGAGAAGCACCCATGAAATGGGTTAAATGTAGACTGGATTGCTAGGAGCTCTAGCAACATGGAAGTTACATGATTACACAACCATCTGTCACATGTCTGTGGGTTTCCAAACATTTAGGGGTATACATATGCAGAACTAAGTTGTTCACTGACTTAGATTTCAAGTTTTTGTATACTTGTAGCATTTATATAACAATGTATAATGCAGAAAATTTATATGCACATAGAAGTTTATGTGCACAAACAAGAACCTGTGACGGAAAGAAAGAGATACAGGCTCTTCGAACCACTTTATATCCCTTAATATATATTTGTTGGGGTGTGACTACTTATAAGGAGTGCAACAGACAGGTGAACTCTACTTCATGAAAATATTTCTCATATCATGTTGCCTTTTGAAAACAAATCTATTTAAGTTTTGGCATCTTTTATGCCTGGTAGAGAGGATCAATGTTTAATTTCAAGGTAGTGAGAGACGCAAGTGGCTGCAGAGATGTAGTAATTTGCTTACAGTTGGGGTAATTCCCACATGAATATTTAAGTAATGGTCACTTTATTGCTCTGTCCCCAAATCCTGCTTTACTCCAGAGAGATTCTGGTCATCCACCTCCACAGAAGGAAGTCTCAGCAGTTTGAAGGTAGAAAGGTGGCTGAGAGGAGAAAGGGTCTGTGCTTCACTGAGATGACCTGCATCAAGGATGAAATGAGTTGAACCCCAAAATGCCTTCTGACAACTTTTGTTCAGATATTAGAATAGGAGTTGTTCCAGTTAATTATTGAACATCAAAAATGTTACTCATTATCACATGCTGGGAAATAGCCAGGGTGACAAGGATCTGTTTGTGATTCACGCGTCCCCAGTTGCTCTCAGGGTAGCTGGTCACCCTGCAGTTTGGGGGTGTGCAAGCACAAGAATTATTCTTCCTTTTTTTTTCTTTTGTCATAAGCTGTGTCTTCTTTATGTTGCAACTAATTCTCATGATAAGTGTCACCCAGACTGCTAAGCTGAGCTGCTTGGGCTGCTTCAGGTTCTTGTTTCCAGCAGTGGCCCATGCCAACTTGGTGTTGGTGGTGAGAGCAGCCTCTTCATCAGCGCTGTTTGGTAGCAGCTGCACTGAGGGAGGGTTGGAGCTCCTTCTCAGTTCTGGAGTTTTGAATATTCTACCAGATTATTTCATAAAGGGACACGAAAAGGCTTCACACAGTGCTTTGATCATTATCCGAATACTCCCAGTTAATTAACTGGGACTCCCCCTAGGAGCCACAAAACGAGCATTTCAAATTCCAGAAGTCAATGTTATTCAGTCTATCCTGTTTAGAGACGATCACACTCCAAAGTCTGTCTTTGGATCCACAGCCCTCAAACTTCATGAGATACTGAGGAGTATTAAAAATTGGTGTTTGCATTTGAGTGAGTCTTCTGCTTAACATTGCTGTGAAGCACTCTTTTGGATGAGGGTATTTGATGCTATTTGTTTTTCAACCTTTTTCTCTCTTGCCCTGTAGTGACACATGTCATGCTCTTAATACCTCACAAATATACTCACTAGGTAACAGAGAAACAATGCAGGCTCCTGCCAGTTGCCAATCATATGATCAAAGAGCACAGCACTGTATGTCCCAGGTCAGTGATGAATTTACATCCAGTCTTGTCTGGTACTTTCCTTGGTGTAGAAAACTGAACCAGAGAGTCTTTGGCACAGACTTATGAGCTGAAGTTTTTCACAGATTGCTGCAAAGTTCATTATATTTCTTATGTCCTGAGCCAGGTAGGAGAAGCAATGTCACCTTCACCACTTCATCCTGCATGTGACTGCAGTTGATCTTGACGCACAGCCAAGATGCTGAGTGCTAGCTTTATGATTCAAGCTACGGCATGCTGAAGATGGGAACAAAAATGTAAGACTTCAGATTACACTTCAGTAACGTCTATGAAGTTCTACACTAAACCCCTTTAAATCCTTTTTGTTAAAGCTTCATGTTTTTTTTTTTTTTTTTTTTTTTAAGGTTATCAATCATTTGATCATCAGAATTGAGTTGCTTTTGTAACTGAGGAGCATAAATCAGGTCATGGCATAGTTAATGTCTTTTATTTTATGTTCTATGTATGCAATTTAGTCTTTAGCTTTAAATAAATAAATAAATAAAAAATGTTTATTCGGCTGGACAGAAGACTTTCTCTGCTTTTATCTTTAGGAAAAGAGCTGAGATGCTGGCTACCTGACAACTCCAGCTTGCTGTGAGAGCTGAGAGCTCTTTTTATTAAGCTATTGCTTGGTTGCCTCGGCTTTAATATTCTAGTATGTAGGATGGACAGGATGTGAGCAGTACTCCCTTGTTTTGCTAAAACTTTAGTTCAGAGGTTTATGAGCAGAAATACCTCTAGCAAAAAAGATTCCCCTTTTGGTTTGAAGTAGTTGTTACAGTGTTATATCTGTAACTGTGAGCTCATGTCTATGGCACTTCAAGGAGGAAGCCCAGGCTAACATGTGCTCGGCTCACTGTACTGTTCGAGTTGTTTCAGTAGCTTTCCCTCCACCCATTTCCCTCCAGCCACTTCCCTTCATTCTGGTCCTCTCCATCCTTTGACCTTCTCCAGTCCCATATCCATTTCACCAAATGCTTGCTCAGGGTTACTCTCTGCAGCATTTCCCAAACATCCCAGTTGTGCTGTCTACCATCCTTCAGTGCTTCAATGTTTGACATTGGATGAACCTAGACGAAGTTTTAATGTGGCTTTTATCCAGGATAAATAAGTGTTCAGTGTGCTAGCAATGCATACATATGTGCTTTTTACTTTTCCAATAACTGCATCACATATCTATGTGTAAGGTACACCTCATCTGTATCCTCTTGCTAGACATGAATGTTTTATAGCTTTGTGCAGAAATTTTTTGGTAATAAAAATAGATACATTGATGTCACTTCTTGATATGTAACACATATCAAATCACATCCCGCTGGTAATCTGGCATAGCTCTTTCTTACAAAAGTATTATATGAATGAATACCCAAAATAACATTTGGTGTACCAAGGTCTCATCTGTAATAACAATAACTGCTGTAAATCCTGCAAGAATAAAGCAGATGATAGTACCTACATAAGAAAACCGGTGAGGGTTTCTCAGCTCATTGTGTGGTGTGACTTCTTGAAGTTATTCCAGCCTCATCATTAAATCATTAAAAAAATAATTATTTATGAAGGTTTTCAAGCCTGTTCTCCAGAGCACGGAGCATGACTTTTCCTTCATGTATCATTACATCTGATACAGCTGTGACAGCCACTCACACTGTAGTTCTGTGCTAAATACTAAGCAGAGGGCACCATCCTGCAGAAAGGCACTCTTGTCAGTACACTTGTTCATGTGGAGAGGCATGAAGGCTGATCATGTGTAGGACTGTCCACAAAGAAGTGAAACTGCTGCAGGAGGCAGTCAGGTGGAAGAAGACCCATCCTACGGGTTTTCTGCATCTCTGTACAGTGCTCACAGGATAAGCTGTGATAAGTTCCTGCATACATTTTGCTGTGCTACAGGAGATTCAGTTCTCTGTGCCAGACACAGCCATTTTTAGAAGCTTTTCCCATGGCCCTTTTTTTTTTTTTTTTTTTTTTTTTTTTTTTTTTTTTTTTAATCCTAAAGGGCAAAGAAATTGATAGGCATAGGTTAGGCACAGAGCTATACTCGATCAGACAGTCTCTATGTATTGGATTTCTGTATACAAATTCATGAGCAATGATGAAAGTTCAAGGGGTTTCCTAGAATTTCAGTAACCTTTCTGCTTGGATCTGCAGTTTGTTCTTGGAGATGTGAGTACGTGCACTGTAACACCAGCAGGGCTGCTCTCTAGTAATGCAGTCTCTGGCCTCAACCATCTAGCCTTTAGAGGTATCTAGACATTTTAGAGAAATATCTCGAGCTCTCAGAGTATATCTGGGCAAAAACATAAGAGCAGAAAGTTCGAGTCTGAGAAGTCACGCATATATCAGAAGATCAATTGTCCCAGAAATCTTACTGAAATAGATGGCATCTTGATAGTGTGATTGCAATTACCTTCCAAAGAGAAAGCAAAGCAGAGCACCACGGAGAGAGGGGAACCTCCTGGTGGCCTACTTTCCTCCTGGCCCTATGCAAGGCACCACACAAAGAAACAGGGCTTTGCTGGAGAGCAGACAGTGGAAATGAGCAGGCCCATGGTTAAGTTGTGGTGGCAGCTGTGGCCAGAGCATTCCTTTTCAATAGAATTTTCCTGGCATGCAGCTTCTAATGCATTCTCCTGTAGAACCGCAAGAAAAGAAATCAAAGTAGTTTCAATATCTGCCAACATGAAAAAAAAAAAAAAAAGAGGAGGCATTACCATGCCATTGCATTGCTTTATTGGCGTATGAAAAGAAAAAAGAAAAAAAAAAAAAAAAAAAAAAAAAGAATTTATTTTGATCCCACACAAGAAGAATCATGTCTGTTTCTGATTTTGAATTCAAAACCATTGTACGAGGAAAAGGAAGGCTAACTCGCCTTAGCTCTGTCCAGGCACACACACTTGAGGCATACAAATAGTGCCTGGTTTTACCAGGAAACACTTCCCTCTGATCCTATCCCATATGGAATAGAGCAGAAGCTGTCTTGACTTAAGGACACTCCAGGAATGCCAGGGGTTTGTCTTAAAAAGCTTGATGCGAACGTTGTGCTTTGTGGGTGTTATTCCGTAGTGAATTACACAGTCATTTCATCTCTTGACACTATAAACACTGAGTTTCTCTTTATCCCAAGTTCTTCTAAGTGTGATTCTTTACCATAGCTGGACTGAACAGCCTGAAGCATCTCAAAAAATTACTCTTGTCTTGGTGGAATGAGCATTAAGGTGTATACTTATATGCAGAAGCACATGTGAGAGATGGAAAGTATGAGCAGCCTCTCCTTTGTGTCTATTTGTTGAGTTAGTTTGAGTAAAGGCCATTTTGTACTATTGCAAAGAAGGCACTGAAGTGAGACTATTTAAGGAAGTACAAGGGCTTTCTGTGAGGACACAGTATGTATGTGAAGTGCTTGGGACTTGGTACTCACTTTATTGAATTCTTGTCCAGGCATTATTTAACAGTTTCCAAATAGCACAGATCTTTAAAAACAAAACAAACCAAAACAAAGAACACCTACTCAGATACCGTATTAAAAAAGCCGATCAGTTTCTTTGGCATTGTCTGATTCACAAATCCCTTTTGGGTTGAAGCCAGTAGGTTTGTCTGCCCTATCCATCTGAAAACAGCTGCTCCTCGCAGGCTTTGCTAATATTTTACCTGGAACTGAAGTCAGGGTGCCAGAGCTAGAGTTACCCTATGCTCTCTCTGGTCTTTTTAAGAAGTGAAACATTTCTGTTCTTTCACTTCATCTTTTCCAAGTTTTGAAATTTACAGAAATTAAGCATTCTTTTGGGTGTGTTTAGAGGTGTCAGGGTTCCTAGAATAATTGTTTGCTACCACCTCTTTAATAAGAGCTTTGTCTCCCTTTCTTCGTTGTTGTACTTTTGCAAGAATTAGAGTTGGAGTGTTTGAAGTCTGTTTGTGTCACCTTTTTGCAACAGTGCTGTGCAAGTGTTTGTGTCTAGCCCTCTCCAAGGGCTGCCCAGGCAGCGATTGCCTCCTGTCTTGCCATTCCAGGAAAGACTTTCAACATGCCATCATCACCTTGACATCATCAGAAAAAGCAACTGCCCAATTTCCTTATGATATATTACTCTGAAACAACATAAATGTCAACTGGCTGGCAGCACATTTTACCCTGAGAGAAAACAGTGTTGCTCTGAAACTCTAGCTTGGTTTGTGGACAAATTGAAATGCCTGTATCTTAAAAAGTACACAGAAGAAGAATATTGCAACTCAGAGAAGAGTTAATATTAAATTTGCTTCTAATTTCTTTTGCCACTTGCCTTTTTACACTGCTAGGATGACTGAAACTTTCCATACAATTTCCATCCTTTCCTCTTGCTTCCAGCCAGTTTCATCTTGCTTGCGCTAGTGCTGACCATCAGCAGAAGACCATACTCACTAGTTTCTAAGGAGTATACACTTTGGAAAATTACAGCCAAAACAGTGTCCAGGCCTGGGGCCTCCAATACAAGGAGAGTGTGGATCTTCGGGTTTGGGTATAGTGGAGGTCAACAAAGATGATCAGGGGGCTGTAGCATCTCTCCTATGATGAAAGGCTGACAGATTTGGTCTTCCTTAGCTTTGAGAAGGCTCCAGACTTCATTGCGGCCTTCTAGTACTTGAGTGGAGGGAGGTGACTTTTTACTCAGTCTGACAGTGATAGAACAAGGAGGAAAGACTTCTTTAAACAAAAAAAAAGGAAGAATTTAGGTTACGTGTTAAGAAAATATTCTATATCCAGAGATTTGAATATCAAAACTTTATTCAGTTTTGACAAACTGGCACAGGCAGCCCAGAGAAGATGTGGATGCCCCATCCCTGGAGGTGCTCAAAGCCTGGACAGCCTGAGCTGGTAGGTGGCAACTCTGCCCCCAGCAGAGGTTGGGGCTGGATACTTTTTAAGGTCTTTTCCAACCCAAGCCACTCTATGATTCTATGAAAACTGTTATAAAAATCTCTGTTACTGCTCCCACTGCAGTGGGTATCTTGACAGTCCATTTGGTTTTAAGTAATAAGGCTGAAGAAAAATGTGAGAGCCAATTTCCATATTATTAAACTTCAGAAAGAAAATCAGCCTAGGACTTGGCTTAAATGATGGGATTCTCCTTGGCGGGAAAATGTACTGAATCACTGAAATTAAATAGGAAACTTTGAGTGATTCAGCAAAGACTTGTTATATTTCTCTAAAGCCTTTAACAATTTTGTAAAGGATCTGTTCTATTTTTCAGAAAGGTCCAGCATCATTACATTTGTTTGAAATTGTATAAATACTTGTATATTATAGATGCAGTTAATTTTAAAGAGTGCACCTCAGTTTGAAAGTACAGCTTTAAAAAATTAGTTCTTGATGGACATGAATTCTCTCCTAGCTTTGACAATATACCAATTCACTTTTTAAAAGAACTGTCTGGTACTATAGAAATAGATTTGAGATTATTGCCAGGAGAACAGAGAAACAGTAGAGTAGAGCTGAAACACCATATATGTGTACATACTCTGTGATGGCCGCAGTCTTCAGAAAACTGATTCAAGGCTGACTGTGGTAGTCACAGTATTGTAGAGCTCTGTGCAGCCTGCAAAGCTCATCCAAATATCTATTCGATCTCTTGCGTGGGTTTTGCAGCTTGTGTTATGTTCCTGACTATCATAGCTAAATCTGCTTATGCTGTCCATTTTAAATACTGGATGGGTATCCTGTAAATGGGTAGGCTTACATGGTGGGACCTACACTGCAGTCATCACCATAGTGCAAATTCTTGGATTTCAGTTAGTGGGCCTATTCTTGCAAGCCAAGCTCATATACTTATATGGTTGTTAGGTGGTGATATTATGTATGTGTCTCTTCATAAATGAACTTTTTCAGCACTTCTTGGAGTACAACGAGTTCATGTACATATCTGTAGCATATATATATGAAAACTTCTAGTCACCTTGCATGAAAACAAGTTATTAAGTCTTTCAGGAAATCATGCAGAAGACAGGAAGGATTGATTATTATTGTTCCCTTAGAAAGCAATTATGAATTAAAAGGGGAAAAAAATACTACACTCCTGAAACACTCTTACTGCAATATTAAAGCAAATGCAAGTAATTGCTAAATATTGTTACAGATGATTATATTATGCTATACACAGTACTGTGCTATATTATATTTTGCAGGTCTAAGTTGTATTTTGGCTGAGTTTTTCTCTTCACCCTGCAACTGGATGTCAGCTTTTTACTTGCAGTTACTGATTACTGAGCAACTGCTTGAAGTCTAGCAAGTCTGGAGAATTCTGACCTTAATGCATTGCAAAGAACTTCATTTCTTTGCACTTTTCTTCTTCTCTTCAACATTGAGGCTGTATTTATCAGTATATTTTAGTAAGCATAGTTTTATCATAATGCCTCAAAGTAACTGCAAACCTCTGACAGCTGCAGCTGTTTTCAGACCCTGCAGTGAAATGGAAGATGAGTCAGACTGACTCCGTGCCAAGGGATACTGCCAGTGCAACACAACCTCCATGATACCTCCAGTGAGGAAAGCAATGTCAGTGAAGAGGAGGTGTCTGTAAAGTTGGAGCCAAAATATGCCTTGGTGACAGATCTCAAGAAAGGAGCTGCATCCCTTAGAAGGAAAGTTAGTACCTCTTAATCTGGGTTTGACGCTGTCAGCCTCGTCAGTCAAGTGGCTTCTGCTAACAGGAAGGCTGTTTTTGTAGTGCTCACTGAGAAATGTACTTCAAGACATGCACCTCTGCTGGTTTCAGGAACAGAGGGTGAAGGACCCCCTCATGTAGAGATGTGTCCTCCTGTGCCGTCTTCCAGAAACTTCACTGGGTATAGCAGGGTGAAAGAGAAATGTGAGTGGGCTGGGAAAGTAAGACAAGTGGTAGACTGGACACAGAGGATAGCAGATTCCAAGATGGAGCTTTTTCACTAAGGGAATGCGCTGGAAGGAAAGAGCAAAAAAGCAACCATGATAAGATTTGATCAATAACAGAACAGCAGATGTCACAATAAACCCAGGAAAATGTAAAGCTACAGCTCTGTAGTCTTTGCTAAGTAGAAAATATAAGAAAACTGTAAGTTGTTTAAAAAATTAATCCTCAGCATTATAAGCTTTTATCGAATGGGATGTGTCACTCGTTGAGCAACTCAGTAAGTGTAATCAGATAAATATATTCTATTGTCTAGAGGGCATCCTGGATGGGAATTCCTGTAAATTTAGGCATTACGTTCATATTAATGGGGGGAGAATGCACATTTTGTTCCCTAGGCACCTCCACCAAGCACACTTTGCTCTTTGATGCACTCTTACTTGATGAGTAAGAATAACAGTAACTTGGTGTGAGCTCACTCGCTGTTGGTAACACCATTTACTGAGTAGCAACAAAACAAAGGGCTGGTATTATTTGCAGTGGACCTTTCATCAGTAAGTTGGTCAGCTTTTCCATGCAGAAAGCCACAGGGAGAAAGGTTATTATAGTGTCTAGCATGGGACTAGAAATTCCATTCAAAAGAACACAGAACTCTTTGCATCACATCACAATCTGCAGTGTTTGCTAGCATAGATACTACAGAGAAAGGGTTAAAATCATATCTATGTCTGTCTAAACATGAACAGCTGGATGCTTTTTAACATCTTGAAACCTGATGGCAGTTGTGCCCTTGATTTTTTAGCTGGTGGAAGAGACTATTTAGTCTTCTGGAGAACTGGCATCCTCAGGGACAGATTTAGTTATTATAAAAACTTCTCTTGTGCAAGAATTAGGACTGGCTACTCCCACCCTTCTTTCTGTGTGTGCTAGGGTGTGACAACCTTGCCTGGATGGTGAAAGAGTTTCTTCAGAGAATGAAAGATTTTTATATGTTCCCAGAGGTTTCTGCATTCCCATCAGCGACTGTGTCAAGGAACACTGCTGGGTTCTGTGGGACAATTACTTGGGGAGCTCTGTGCAGGTACATCAAAGCTGTAAGAAAGAGTGTATCTTTTGACCTCATTGTGACTTCTATAAGTACTATTTCAGTTATTCAGCTGTTCATATTGTCTTCAGACCAGCTTTCCCTTTGTGCTTTGACCTCACTCAATAACCCAAGAGAGGCTGAAACACATCACTTGGCATGTCTTCAATGTCTTCTCCTAGACCAAGGCAAACTGCATTTCATGTTTTTGTTCTCCATGTTGTGAAGATGTCATAATCCAGTGTTAATTTTTTTGCCTGTATTTCTTTCATGCTACCTAACAAAACAAGCAAACCTTTTCTTTCACAACTTATTCTTTTTCTAAGGCTTCTTGGACAAATAGATTTACCTTTAATTCCAGGTTACAGTACTTTCATCTTGTTGCTTAAATTCTTCTCTAAGTTCTTATTGTTCTGATGTCACTAATACCCTCTATGTTTGTGACACAAGCCTGGTTACAGATTATCTTATCAAATTACCTTATCCTGAGATGTAGATAACTCCAGAAGCTCAGACATGTAGGGGAATATTCTTAATATTTGGTCCATCATGTTCACTTTCTGTCTTGACATTTGTGTTGGAACAATAGACGCAGCCCAACAGAACTTCAGCAAAACTACTTTAGTAAATGCAGGATAAACATTGATCTACATGATGTGCCACAGACTTGCATGAAATCAGGGAGAAGAATTTCAAGTTTCTAATCCATTGTGCAATTGGCTCAGTTCCTGTGGATGCCATCTCCACTCTACTTAATGGGGTAAACAGCTTTAAGTGAAAAAAAAAAAAAAGAGATGGACTTCTCCCATTTAAATGGTTTTCACTGTCACTTGCAAAGGGAGTAAATATCTTAATTCATCTTAATGAGTGAACTCTAAACTTGAATATGAGAGCTAAAACTGAAACTGGCTTGTTCAAGCTGATACTGATTAGAGGCTGGGATTAGAAATTCTTGTCTGTGTATTCATTACTAAGCATTATGACCTCAATTTACGTAGCTGTCCATTTTTAGTTAAATAAGACCAGGATGTTAGAAAGTAGGAGACTGAATTCATGGCCGTAACTATTCACATTACTGTGACATACTTTGACAGCACTGCATAGACAGCAGCTCCCTTCAGTAACGTTCGTTTTCTGAGAACTGGACTCAAGTTTAAAAACTGTATTTGGCAGCCATCTCTAAATTCTCTCTTTTTTATTTTTTTAAGCCCGGCAAACGCATATTCAGGAAATTATTTGACATTTACTAATGTGACATTTATCTCTATTCATATGCCGTAATGCCAAGGAAAAATGATAGTGCTACACACAACCTACTGACTGATCCTTTTGACATTGCAGAAATCTGATAGTTTGTTTTTTTTTCTCTCTATTTTTATAGTTCTCTGCAGCTTGACCCTTGGTGAAAGCACATGACAGACAATAATTGCAGAACACCAACAAAAGAAACAAGAGAGTGAGAGAGATTAGGGACAGGAGATAGAAGTGAGCATGAATATGAAGGAGAGACTTAATAGTTTGTCCTGGAATACACTGGAAGAACCTGGACATGTAGGCTAGATGAAAGTTGGTGAAACTGGTAGATGTGTTTAAGGAGTGACCATTTTCAGATACTCCTAAGTACAGGAGAGTCAGAGGCTGTCATTGCAAAGATGAGAATATACAACACGAGAATGTGGTAGAGCTCCTGTTCCATTTCAGTGCCTGGTTAGTGATGTTACCTGAAAGCACTGCTGAAGTTATCCACAACTGCCAAAGAAGAGTGAGAAGAAACCTGCAGAAGTAGTAACTGCTTAAACTGCTATCCATTCCTGCAAGAAGGCAGAAGTAGAGGGGGTGTTGAGTGTCATCCAGCTGACTTGGCCAAAATGCCTGCAGGAAAGACAAGGAAGAAGCATTGTAACTGACAGTCTGGGACTGAAGCTGGTCCCTTCTGGGGAGGGCAAGGATGGACGGTCACTGCCTTCTTGCAAATTTGATACAGAAGAGCACTTACAATCATATAAATGAACACATCATTTCACATATACTCATTGAAAGTCAAATAACTTCTAAAAACTTTCCACTTGAAATGATAGACTTGCTTGAATTGGAAGGAAACTTAAAGCCCACCCATTTCCAACCCTCTGACATGAGCAGGGCTGCCATCCAATAGATCAGGTTGCCAAGGGGCCCATCCAATCTGAAGACTGAACACCTCCAGTGATGGGGCATCCACAGCTTTTCTCAGCAGCCTGTGCCAGTGCTTCACCACCCTCTGAGTAAGGAATTTCTTCCTAATGTCTTATCTAAATCTACTTTCTTTTAGTTTAAGCCAATCCCCCTTGTCCTATTGTTATCCTGTCTGATAAAGAGTCATTCCTCAGCTTTCCTTTAGGCATCTTTTAAGTACTGGAAGGCCAAATGACGTATAACTGAAGCCTTATCTTCTCCAGACTCTATAACAGCAACTCTCAGTCTGTTCACAGGAGAGACGCTCCAGCCCTGAGATCTTCATGAACTCTAACAGATCTATGTCTTTCTTCTGCTTAGGCCACAAAAAAAAAGTTTGCCATCCTTGTTTAGGTGCCAGTAGATGGCACACGGTCTTCCAGCTTATGTAGTTAATATGCAGGAAAAAAGTCCTGTGTAAGCAATTCCAAGAGGGTTATTGAACCGGTAATAACCAAGCAGTGATAGCATGGTGCACAAATGCTGTTCAGCCCCATTTGGGCTTCTCATATGTTTGTATTGTTACAGTTCCAGACCGCTAATGCCTTAAGCCTAAGGCTCTAACTTGAGCAGGACTGATCTATTTTTGGATGAAGAATTTTTCCCATAGATGAGTGCTTGCAATACCAACATTTTTTTTAATTTTTTTTTTTTTTTTTAATAATAAACCATATAGTAAATCTTAAGCTAAACAGAAAAAAAATAAAAATAAAAAAGGGGCCTAAACACCATTTTACTACCTAGAAGTGACTAGTCAAAATCCAGACTGCAAAAACCTTTTTCACTGAGATGCACTGAGCTGCCAACCAACAAGAGGTGCTGGGAGAAAAGACAGATCCAAGTGGCTTATCACTGCACAAATGAAAGACCTTAGACAACATGTAGTTCAGTGGATGTAGAGCCACCATGATGGTGAAAGGCAAAAGTGACCTTCTGTGGTCACCCAGTGAGAAGCTGCACAAACACAGGGGTTTGGTGCACATGAGGCAGCAGCTGCAAGGAGCCTATTGTAGAACGGAGGAACACAAGAGTGGCCTCACTTATGGGCATTCAATGTATTATTATAGTTATGAGCCTACTAATTTTTAATAAGCATTAATT
The DNA here is from genome assembly GCF_039878825.1 of Excalfactoria chinensis. NCBI lineage: Eukaryota > Metazoa > Chordata > Aves > Galliformes > Phasianidae > Excalfactoria > Excalfactoria chinensis. The sequence continues at coordinate 52,800,856 of NC_092825.1, read as the reverse complement.
TATCTGAAAGATGCACCCAACATGGCTCTCTGGATATCTACACTGCGAGACTAACATGTAGGCTGGTCACTGTAATGAGTATGACCAGTGAAATATAAGATGTGAGACATCTTACCCTAAACTGACTTTGGTGTTGACCTCCAAAACCCATCTGCTGTGGACTTACTTCAGCTCCCTAAACATGTGTACCCAGTGCTGTCAGAGATGCCTGAAGTTACTGAGACAGTCGTATAGAGTAGATGGATTTGAGACCAGAACTACTGGTGGCCCAGGCACTATAGGGACAACAGGATGTGAGGGGTACCAGTGGGCACTCTTAGATGACTGTGTGTGATTATGTTTATGTAACTGAACTGAGATCAACGGCTAGACCTGAAGTGAAAGCATGGCTGAGAATGATGAGTTTAGGTACAGAAGATGGTACTCTACTCACGAAAAGAACTTTGTAAGTGCAGTCCATGACAAAGTGAAATATATCCACAATGGAATTCTTTTTTATAGCTGAAGACAAGGACTGAGAGCTGTAACTCCAGGATCTGTTTCTTTAACCCGGTAGCTCTCATGGAGCTGCAGATCCTTTGTCTCTGTTAACTCTCTTACATATAGCATATTCTTACTATTCTATGTTCTCCAGAATGTTCATGAAGCTTAATTAATACTGTAAGTCTGTGTTAACTGAATCTAATAGTCATATTAAATGTTTAATCTTACCTTTTTCATGTAACTTTCTGAGGTAAAACAAAGAAAAAAAAAAATGTTTTCCAGAAAATTCAATCCAGAATCCTAGACATGCAGAGTTTTTCCCAAGAAAATCTCCCAAACACTCATTTAAAAGACATCATTAATTTCCTGCCCTGTCCTGATCTTAAGTGAATGGAAGTTAAAATGACTTTGGAAATAACAGGAACCTGCACTGTATTCCTGTTACAGCCAATGCCTGTTCTGAAATGAGGACAGGGTGATGCCATAGCTGCAATTCAGCCATGTTGAGTACTTTATGTAAAAGACTGTATTTGTTAGCTGAGAGAAGAAATATGCAATTCCTGCCATTAAGTACTGTACAGAGGAAGAAAGTACTTCAGCATTTGGCAAGTTCAAGGGTAACCAGAAAGTTATGAGGCCTGAGTAGACTCACAGAGTAAATGACAAAAAAATTTATAACTCTTGTTTCTTATTGAGAAGCAGAAGGCCTCCACCAAAGGAGAGATTAAAGGCTGATTATTGCAGGTTTGCTCTCTTTGTTTCCAGTGGACGGTGCTACCCTTGCAGTTGCATTTCCTGCAGTCCATGACCACTCTTCTCTGTGTATCAATGGGACCCTTGTGGTTCATAGAAGGCTGAAAGGATTTCAATTTTTTCATCCAAAAAAAAAAAAAAATAAAATAAAATAAAATAAAATAAAATAGGATAAACTAAAGAAAAATCTGTCTCCAAACGACAGGCATTATAGGAAGTAAGAAATCAATATGCGGTACTTCACATGCATCTCAATTATCTTCCAGAAGAGGAAGTGGATGTTTATAAACTGTGGATCTCTGACACAACGAGGGTATAATTTCCTGTTAAACCTAGCACTATGTGTGTGTAGGTTGTAGCTAAGAGGGACAGTCCCACTCCCCTGCCGGCAGCTGTGTGCTTCTGTTGCCTCATTTCCCCATTGCCTCATCTCCAATGATCATGGGGCTGCTGGAGTGTATTATTTCAACTGGCTATATCAGCAGAAATAAAGGACTCCCTGCTCCAAGATGAGTAGGATTCTCTGTTTAGGAAGCTTAACTCTCCTATCCTACATAGTTACAGGTTTGCTGTGAGAAGGGGAACAAAATCTTCTGGTGAAAGGAGGAGAAAGAGAGAAAGGGCCCATCCTACTAGCAGCGGTCAGCAGCTACACCAGATTACACATAACAGGAAACTATACCATTAGTATGTCAAAGAAATTAGTCCAGTGAATTATATGATCATAATTACACTGCAGTTACACTACGAACAAGGGATTTAACAGTTAAGAGGAAATACCAGCCTGAGAACTTGATACCTTTTATTCCATCTATTTCTATGAGGCAGAAACATTTTAGTCAAGGTAAACAGTAACGATATATCATAGTATCAACCAAGATTAGAGTGCCACTGTGCAAGCAGGCAGTAATGCACACTCCAAAGGGTCTCTAAGGAAACAAAGCATCAAGAAAAAAAATGAACTCTCCAAGACACTGATTATGAACTCTGCCCTTGCCACTGCAATAACTTCAACATTGTCTCAGAAACATTACTCAAAGCTTTTTATTCCCTTATGCTATTATTTCTCATAATATAGAATGTGCATCTTTGAGTACAGGAAGTGCCTGGAGGGTTTTGACACTGGAACAAGCAAATTGTAATCAGGGTGAAAGCTAAGCTAGAAAAAATAACTTGAAAAAAATCCCAGCTGCTGGTACTGAGATATCCAGTTATGGTTTTCAAGGATCTCTGGGACTAGACATCTATAGACATGTTTTGGAAATTCTGCAGAGTTCTAATGAGATAGACCAAATACATTAAAATTAATCTCCCATGTTTAACAGGAAAATAATATATTTGTATTAGGAAACACACCAGAAATGTAATTCTGAGGAGATCCAAGTAATAGTTTATAATGATTATCTCATTGGCCAACACTGAAAACACTACACCAGGTTGATACATTATAATTTGCTGTGGCGAATCACATGTTTCTTATAAACTGCATCAGGCAGCCACAACCAGACAGTGTGCTGTATAATTGAGCATGGGTAAACCCAGTGTGAGTCTTGCTTACCTAGGCATAGCTCAGGTGAGCAGCTGTTCCCAATTTCACCTGTGGAAGTAAGAACAAAAATCTGGGCTACTATGTCACTCTCCTGGCTGCAGATTCCCCTTTCAACATTCCTCTTAAAAACAGAATGAAATGAGCTTTGGCTCTCTTGAAGTCAGTGGCAAAATTCCCATCACTTTTCCCTTCTTAGCAATCTGCATCTTAATATATATATATATTTTTTATGATTGATTCAGCAAAGCAGTGGGAAGAAAGAAGCTGATCTTCCTCTTCCTGTCGTTTTGCCTGCTGCCCTGACCTAGGGATTCACTCTTGACTTTGGTGCTGAGTGCCTCAGTGCTCTGGAATTTAGTGTCAGAAAGGAAACACTGTGATTGCTATAGGACACCATGGGGCATGTGTTGCTTACACAGTAATGTCGCTCTTTGGGTCATTGTGAGGCAGAAGGTAAAGGTGACAAGTGGTGTTTATCTGTCAATGATATCTTGTACATGCCTTGAAGTGTCTCCAAGCTGACCGCCATGGGAAAAAGAAATGCACTCTATGCTTTAATCTTCCCTTGTCTTGCTACGTAGTGTAAGATTCCATTTGTGGATGCTACGTCTATACAACAAATATTTCTCATCACTTCTCAACTAAGGTCATGTCTTATTTACATAGCAGAAAAGAACAGAGTAGGAAAATCTGTTTCCTAGCAGCCTGCAGTGTAAGGCTGCAATTAAACTGAGCTGGTCAGGTGAGTATCTTATGTATATACCGAACTGGAAAGTTTGGTATATACTTAAGATAAAAAGCACAGCCTTCACAAATCAGCTGGGGACTTAAACCCAACAGATATCCTGAGATGCAGCGTTCTTCTATGCTGAGGTTTCTTCTTCCTCACTTGCAAAAGTAGAATTTGTGCATTTTTCTGTTGAATGTTTTTAGGCTTCCATTTGTTATTATGATTGGAATAATTTTTTTTGTTATTTTTGTTGGTAGAAAAGTCACTTTTCAGATTATCAGTGATATCAAAAGAAACAAAAATTTCAAGATCTAGAATGACCTATGTTAAATAGAGTATGTGGCAAATGCAGAAGCTATGATATAATGAAGAGCTATGATATAATTCTGCTGCAGACACAGAGAGCATGATTTTCAAGATTTCTGCTGGTGGGAGGGGAGGCAGGATTTGAATGGAGTTTGTGCACTGTCAAGCCTTATTCCAACATCCCCGTTGGGAAAGATCATTTATTGGTTCTTCCTGACGAGAAGTAAGGCTCCATCTACTGCTGCATCATGATTGTCCTAAGACTCAATTAAGTAGCTGTTTCCAGGTGCTACAAAACTCCATATGCTGCAAGTGGTTTTTTCTTATGTAAGTTTTCAAAACTTTGATTTTTTTTATCAATACAAAATAAGATATTATTCATTCTTTAGTGAAAATGCACAGATACACCAACACACCAAGCAGTCCAGCCACCCAACTACATGGGATAGGAAAAATCATACTTTGCAATCCAACTGTAATTCATTTTTAATTATTTTGTTGAATTAAAGCTGTTCCAAACACAAGACTAAAAAGAAGTAATCCTAGCAGTTTGGTAATGAGAACATTCCCATACAAGATGACAGGTATATTCAAGACTGACTTGAATCTAACAAAGTGGAGAGATCTAAGTGTATGCCATATTCTAGTTGAATGTTCTGGCTACAAGCTGCATGCTATTTTGAGCTCTGTATCAGCATTTTGGAGGTTATTTCTATATTTTGTTCTGTGTGGACTTGGAATCCTTCCCCATTATCCTCTAAATTGATCATTCCCACCCAGCATCCTTGCTCTGATGGATCTGCTTTTCTCAGAATCTATAAGATATTTCATTGGAATGTTCTGAAATGGTTCAGTTAAAGATGTATCTCTGAGTTCTCATAGGAATCTGTCCAGATCCTGTGGATGGTGAAAAGCTGAAGATATTTATCTGGTAACGAACAGACAGCGACTTACTACAGTAGAGACTGAAGTCAGTGAGAGAGTTCAGTTCTAGGAATAGCAGCAACTATGAGGTTATGGGTGCAGATCTACTAACTGCAACAGCAAATAAGGGCTTTGGATATATACAAGCAAGGGAGTTTATTAGAAAGAGATGAGAGAATGATTTAACTATCTGATGCCTTGGTTAGTTGCTGATTGGAAACTGCAGAAGGAGTTGGACAGAGTTAAAATATGACATATTTTGGAGAGAGACAACAAGATTAATTGGGACAGTAATGGAGGTAAAGGACTCAAAGAACTTATTTTTGGACCCTGAAGTGGCTGAGACAAGGATTTGTGATGGCACACAAAAGCTAAAGTGTGGTGGGTATAAACTGGTCAGAAGGCATTCACTTTACAGAAGATCAAAATACATGGTCACAAGCCAAGTTAAGGAGGGAGAATATCAAGTTATGAGAAAGGACATTTTTACTCAGAGACATGAGCTAGCTTGTGAAAATGTGAAGGGTGCTTTTAGCAGTAGGGTAAATTAATAAAAGAAGGGATGAGGAATACAGAACTTCTAGTTCTATCTACTGAGGTAGAGTAGATGGACTAGAAAGAAAATGGAGCTCAGTTTTTTTCACCTCATCTCATCTATCAAGCAGGCTGTCAGCTGAGTCAGACGGAGGTCCAGGCCCTTTCATTTGCTCAGGAGTTTTGTCTCCAGCACCTAAGAGCAAAGTACTTACTCGTCTGGTTCAACAGCTTCACAAGATGAGCTGTAGTCAAACTAGCTGAGTGATTGTCATATACACTGTATCTCACATGTACTTCCAAGGAAAAAAAAAAAAAAAAAAATTGTTAAAAATCCAAGACTCATAGAATGAATCAAAAGGTGCATTTACCAACAGAACGTATAAAGGTTAGGTGATCAGATAATTACAAGAATGCTTAGACATCTCTGTGATCCAGAAAGCCAAAGAGCAGAGATGACTAAAATGGATCAGAAAAGAAAAGGTGAAGAAGGTCAGTCTCTTACTTCTTTTCATTTTTTTCCCTTCTTTTTTAACCAGTCATCAGGCAATTTGAGCAGTTATGGATTAAAATCAACTGGATCTGATGGTTAAAAAAAAAAAAAAAAAAAAAAAAGAATTTAGAATTCTTAGTGCTGTGCCTGTCCAAAGAGACTTCAAAAAGTAAATCCAAAGTATCTGAGAACCATATCCACCACTGATTGACAATGATCCAGAAAGTCTTGATATTATTTTCTTCTGGCATTAGAGGAAAACACACGTGAGCTTTGTTTTCTCCTTCTTATGAAGCACAGCAGGTGCTTCAGGCATGTTTTCAGCGGAGAGTTAGACTGAAACAAAATATGGATTACTTTCTTATGAAATTAATTGTTTTCCCTGTCATTGCTATTGCTAAGGTTCATTGAGACACCACAGCCCAAATGTAGTCCAGTGGATTTTTAAAATTGGATTCCAGTTAGATTACAGAGAAGTTGTGTCACTGGGATTATTGATCAAAGTAGAAGAGAATGTAACACAGAATCAACCAGTTTCAACTCCGCTTACCAAGGGCAGGGAAAATGATGTTTCTGCCCGGGATTGAACCGGGGATCTTTCGCGTGTGAGGCGAACGTGATAACCGCTACACTACAGAAACCTGGCTGGCACTATAATAAAGCAAGTTATACAGTTATAAAGTAAGGATAGAAAAGAGTGAAATAAGGATAGAAAAGAGTGAAATGGTGAACAAATTTTCAGGTGGTTGCTGCTCCACTGTTTCAGTTTATTAAAAGTTGAAAGGCTTTTTGCTTGCACTCTTGAACCAAAGAAGCACATGTCCTACAAAGGCAACTAAAATAATGTCATATTTTTCTTAAACATAACCCATCTATTTCCTCTGCTGCCTAATGGATCTCACAGAGCCATTTCAATTTTCCCAGCCCTCATTACACTCAGGCTAGAATATATACCAGGGCATGGGCTGAGACGTTGCCTTGTGGGAACTGTTAGCATGCTTCCTGCTGGTTTATGCCAACTAGTACTCTTCCATCTCTGCCTAAGAATAGCTCAGGAACATGGCAGCAACCATTCCCTGTAAAAATTTTAGTTTCACTCTGCTTTTTCTAAGGGTAGAGAGGAAGTTTTTGCTTTATAGATGAGAACTATGCTCTTTCACTTGGCCTCAGAGCCAGTGAGTAGTCTGAGCGCTGATGTGTTCAATGGTATAAAGGTCATATCTGAACTGAACATCACCTTCTGGAACACTTTTCTTCCTATTCCTCCAGGGATCAAAGAGTATGCATAGATCTTTGATCCTTTCTCACTGAGAGACTGGGATGTCCTCTCTGTAACTCATCTCATGCTACTTTGTAACTGTATTTATTGTTTATATTAACGGGAGTTGCCAAAAACATACTTCACAGGACTCTGTGGCATATGGTGGGTGAAATGCAAAGAAAAGTGTCCTTATGTCTTACAGAGTTGCTCAATAAATAGCATGGTAGAGAGAATCAGCAGTTGCACTTCATCCCCCTCTGTTTCCAGCCATTGCAGAGTTTAGTGCCAGGGTAGGGTCAGAACAAAAGGGGAACAGGAGAAGTCATAGAATCATAGAATTGCCTGGGTTGAAAAGGATCTTAAAGATCACCTAGTTTCAACCCCCCTGGGGCTGCCAAGCACTAGACCAGGCTGCGAGTTGAAACTCATTAGGTTTACATGGACCCACTTCTTCAGCCTATCTAGGTCCCTCTGGATTGTTTCTTTCCCTGGTGAAAAATGGTATCTGCAGTGTTATTAGGTCTGTGCATGCACTGATTTCCTGGTGCCACAACAATCCTACACTGACATACAAAGTCCCATGTTAACTATTTAAGGCAGCATCCTGTTTGCTTTCCAAGGACAGGGATTATTTCAGTGATACAAGGAGGCTTACCTAAACAGTAATATGAAACCGTGGGGAAAAAAACTTTCATATTGCTTGAGCTGAATTCTGTAGGCATCAATTTTGCATTTCTCTCTATTTTAGAGGTATATTAATTAGTCAAATAATAAAACACCACCGTGAATATGCAGGAAAACAACAACAACAACAACAACAAAAACCCACTGATATGGAGAAGAAATATGACATGATAATACGGTCTTTTAAAGAAAGAAATGAAATGATTACTCCTTGTAAGATACATGTGAAATGGCTAAATATCTGAAAGCATGGTAAAGGAAGCAATCATGCACTGGATAGACAATAAAAAGGCAAATAACTACTCTTTCATCTTGAATTCCTATGCAAAGATGCAAAACATGGTTTATACACTTTAGTGTATTTAGACAGTGTCTAATAGCCTGGTTCTTACTAACACACAGTCATGATATGAACACATCCCTGTGTATTAAAAGCATGAAACCCTTCAGGATCCCTTTATCTGTTGAACTACCATTTTGTCTTTAAAGTCTGAAAGTGTGTAAAAAAATAAATCCTGGTACCCTCTGATGAACTTGACCTGTATTTCTATTGTCTACAAATTCACAGTTTAAGTAGGAGCTTAAGAGGAGTGCAGCTCAGTGGCTTACTTTAGTGACTCAGTACATACACTGAGGTTGGATTTCCATTCCTTCTGTCATGTTTCCTGGTTTGGTAAAAGCAAAGCGTATTTCATCTCCTGGATGGATGGAAAGGAGATTTTATCTCCCAGCAGTAACAACTCCAGTTAGTGAGGTAATAGTGCTGAAAGGAGTTCAATGGGGTCTAGCTAAGCCATAATGAGAATGTCTCTTCCTCAGCAACAATTAAACAAGGAAAGGATCCCAGAAAGTGCAGAAATATAAGCAGAATGGAGGCATGGAGGGTCTTCACTGCTCCAAACAGGAGCACGATAATCATTTTTACTTCCGTAATACCACAAGTTTCTCTCCTATTCACTCCTTTATTTCTGCATCCCACTTTCTCTCCAAAGAAGGATGTGAAGTTTAACTGAAAGCATTCTGCTCATACTTATTTGTCTCTCTTCCATTGTGAAAAAGGGAGTTAAAGTATTCAAGAAGTCCCTATTAGTTCTGAAGGCAGAATGGGCTCTTAATAGCTCGGCAGTCGCTTTTCAACCTCTATCTGCGTGTGTATGCATGTCTGCATGCTACAAAGAGAGACACAGAGTGAGTGCTGCAGCTGAATTTAGAAAGTTATAGATGTTCTCATCAGCCCCATGCAATGCAGCAGAGATTCCTTCCAAAAGCCAAGGGAGCAGAGGCTGCAGACAACAGATGTGAGAGGGGTTCCCATAACTGTCAATTTTCAAAGTGTTTGCATTGAAAAGAGAGGAGGTGCTATTTTGATTGATATTTCAGATGCAGTATAAAAAGCAGAGGAATTCTTCTCACCCTCTGCTTGTCATACTGATCTGCATACTCTCTCAGCTGGACTTGGGGCTACTACTTACTGCATCTGAAAGGCTGAAACTCCCTAGGAATAAAGAAACCTTATAACAATGCCGGAACCCACCAAGAAAGATGGTAAGCATAACAAATATTACCGGAACATTTCTTAATTATAGGAATTCTGAGTATGCACACAAGAGCAACATGCTTTTTAGATCATCTTGAACATTTCAGCAACAAAAGACATCTAACAGTGATAACTATATAACCTCATTGCATCATGGCATATCATTGATATCTTTTAAACTGAGAATACTTCCAGATATAAGACAAAACTGCTTTGACCTCCCACTTCTTTAGACATTAAATAATGATTTTGCAGAGATACCAAGAAATTCCTTGGTTGAGCGCATACTGTAGAATTTTTGAAATGCAGTTACTGGTATCTGGACTCTAGAAAGCAGGTACATGCATTCAATGTATTTTGAAAATGCAGCATATTGGTATGTTTTTCACTACCCTTGGAAATTAAGCTGCATAAGGTATTCAAAAGAGAATAAATGTTTATGAAAATTTTAAGTTTCTAATGAAAATACATTGAATGTATGAGTGGAGAATGTAGTAAGATTTTCTATGCAGATCAAACTAGAATGATGCACTTTACCACACTACAGAGATTATTATTTTATGTTTCAGAAAGACAGACAAAAACAGTAATACTGGTCCCTTTTTTAGTACTATTTTGTTGACAACAAAAAAACTAATTACATAGCCTGCTAGCAAGATGCAACATCGTGTACACTGGAGGCTGTACAAACAGGGGAAAGATCTTTAGAGACTATTAGTTCACAACTTTCTAAGAACTATTTTTTATTACTATTTTGGACATTTAAGTTAAATGAGACTTATACTTGCATTATTTCCATAGCCCTTCAGTAAGTTTTCATTCAAGCTTAGTTGTGTTGGTAAGAAATTTTGATTACTGTTTAGCATCATTTATATCCACAGCTTCTACAAAGTCATAAATGTGCTATCTGTACATGTGTTAAAGTACTGGCAAAGAAAGTATACAGACAGATTTCCTAATGAATTTCCAAATGCAAAACTGAATTTAGTATTAAAGATGATATTGTGGAAAGAAGTCATTTAAGAACATTTGTTTCCCACCACTTTTGAAAGATACAATAGGGCTGTGTATGTAGTTTGAATGAGTACTTTTGATTTAAACTGACCTATTGATAGAATTTGCTTTATTTGAAAAGCATTTGAAATATTTTCTATTTTCTAGCTTCCACATAGCTAAAAGCAGAGCAACCATCAAGAGCATTAGATAGTTGAAGCACCCCATAGGGGCTGGGACATGTGAAAACTAAACTTTTTGCACAACTGAATCTTCAGCAAGTAGTGTTGACAGACTAAAGCGATCATTTTACTTACTGGTCCTCCTTAGTGCTCGAGGACAATGATGGATGAAGTATCCCTCTGAAAATAGCTACACCAAGTGCACGTATTAATACTAAAGCCTAATCCTCTGTATCAAACCTAGAGCCAAACCCCTTCTAGAGTGTCTTATTTGTAATTCAAATGATTTACACGTGTATTAAGTGTCCCTTTTATTTGATCTGTTATTTGACTGGATGTTACACAGTGTAATCAAAAGGCATTCTGTGTCTGCCAACTAGAAAAAAAAAAAAAAAAAAAAAAAAAAAAACTTAAAAAAAAAAAGAAACAAAAAAAACCCCCTAAAATATTTCTGAACCTGCAAAAGATACGTGCTTTGGAGAAAAAAGTTTCATAGGCTTATCTTTAAAAGACTGTTATTCTGTTTCAGACTAGATTGTTTTAAGTATGTCCTTACAATACAGTTAATATAAAAGCAGTTCTGGTGTTGTGTTACAAAATGGGTTTGTGACTCTAAACAAAAATACGCTGATACTGGAACAAGTATTGAAGCTTTTTACATTAACCGAGTTTGAGTTTGTAGTAGGAATGAGCTCTGGAGAACTGATACATACAGGCTATACAATGGTTCTTCTCCATCATACCTAGACTCTTTGCAGCCAGTAGATCAGGGTGATATATATGCTACTATACTTAAGAGATTAGCTGCTTCCAAAAGATTTTTTGTAGATCCAGAGCTCACCTGAGCCAGTGGCAGTGCACATAGTATTTACATTACCAGTGGCAAGAATATCTGTAGTGGTTCTGGTGCTATTAATAGTACAGTACCAGGGCAACTACTGGTAGTAGTTCTACAGTAACATGTCTACTCCCAAGGTAACTTCCAATGTGTGAAGCATTGAAGGCAATTAAGTAATGAAGATGAACTGTGGACTACATTCTGGCAGGGACTGTTGGATGCATTCCCTGAGAAACCTCTGTGAGCTGACTGCAATGCAAAATGTTTCTGCACTACAGAAGTACCTAAGCAGGTGCTTTCCAAAAAGAAGCAACTTACACACATTGGAACTTTCAGTTATATAAAGCATACACAGGACAAGTAGCTGTGTGATCAGAAACTGGATAACACTTCCACCTTAAGAAAATCTCGGCTTTGCAATTTTTGTCACTGTAGTCTCTGAAGTAAATAGATATTTCAAAGGCAGTGCAGCAGCAAGATCTTAGGCTGATTTGTATCAGGTCAAATGCTCTGAGATATTTTAAGATTATTAGATTACCAAAGTGAGAGATTTCCTGACTTGGTGAGAGCGGAGCCTCACAACAGGCTCTTAACAAATAGGATCACCAAATTAAACTCACTGCTCAGCTTAGAGAAGCTTGTTGGAGCACTTCAGCCTAATGGAATTTGTCACAGTAGAAATAGACTTCCATAACTAATCATTTAAGGCCTCTACTGTACTCCTAAAGAGTCAAAGTCTTATATAGCCACATCAGCTGTAGCTTTCTTGAGGTACATGGTCATGCTGTTGTGAGATAGCTTTGTCTTGGTCTGTTTAAAATTTCACAAGGTGAAGACTAGATCATGGGCACCCTGTTAGCTGATCCCAGTGGATGACTGGAATAAGACTGTGATGCCAAAGACCTTTATCAATGCATTTAACTTTAATGGCCTTTCATTCTTCTGGTGACTAATAAGTAACCCTCACCTAATTACTTCCTGTAATTTATTATAATCAGTCAGATGATCTTTCCTCTCTCTCCCTTTCCTTTTACCAATATTCATCATAAGAGCTGCCCATTAATTAGGTGTCCTCTTAAACTGTGACAGGCCATGGCATTTGGATATGCTTTTGTAGGCGTGCCAAGTCTCTCAAGAGCAATGGTTTCTGACTATTTGTGGGCATCATCCCACAGGGACAGGTGCAAGTCAGTCCCCAGTAGGCAGCTCTTTAAGTTTGCCTTATTTATTCTCTCCAATCTAGGAAATAAGTCGTGGCCATGAGTTAAGAGATCATTCCAAATTTTAAGCCAAAGCATTTATCAACTGTCTGCCAAATTCATTTTCTAAGGGTATGCAAGCTCTGCCTGGAGCAGTCACATACTGACAAGGAATCAAAATAAAAAATTAGCATGTTTACAGTATCCAGTGCTTTAGTAAAATTCTTTTAGATCTATAAACAGCATAGATTTTAAAATTCTGAAGATAAACTTGTGCTAATATTGTCTGTTTGAAGGACAGTCCCTGAGACATAAAGCTATTTGTGAAAGGAGGTAAACAGGCTTATCAGTAGAGACTGTTTTGAAGACATGACAACACTATTCTCTCTGAAGAAACTCAACTGAAACAGCTGTTACATTGAAATATGACCAGTTTTGTTTCATTACATGTCTTTTATATAGTTATACTTGCATTATATTTATAATATTTAAGCTGTTTAAAAACACCATCAGATGCATCAAGGTAACAGACCCTATAAGTTTTACCTAAGCTTGTCACATAAATCATGCAAGTATTCATGTAAAGCAACATTCCAGCAGGAAATTAATCTCAGTATTAAGGATAGAGAAAAAATAATTAAAGTGAGATTTATTTTAATATATTTTCAAGCCTAGACACATTTTTGGAGGTGGACAAGAAATGGAAATTCAGCCTAAGTATAGAAATTTGGCTTCTGTCAAAATTAACACTGCTGATGAAAAGTTTTCCTGAAAATTCAGAAACCCTTCATGTCAGTATTATATAACACTGCTTAGTGCATTTCATGGAGGAGGCTGAACCTGTGTAATCATTTTATTATGGCACCGGACTGGGTAATGCAGCTGCTGCTGTCTTTGCTGTATAGATATGTGCTTCAGTAAGGCACAAGGAAAGCATACAGAGGTTTATCTTCTGCCATTATCACTGCCTCTCTGCAGGGCTGTCTGTAAAATACATTCCTATTATTTGTATCTACCTTCAGCCACAGAGCCCAGTCACACAAAGCCAGGCCCATATGAATCATTTACAAGCACTGTATTGAAGTCATAGGTGAATCAGTTTTGACAGACAAGGGAGGGTGGAAACCCTAACCCCTTATCTTTTTTTCCCTAACAGTTCTTCAGAAAATTATCAACTCTTGCTGATAAATTTAAACACATTACAAATGGAAAGCAAAGATATGCTTTATTGTTATAATTATCTTCATTGGGGTGGGCACTGCTCCCATCTTGAAGACTGTGGAGCTGTGTCCTCTTGCATAGATCTTGTTGTATGTCGGGATCTGAGTATTTCTTAGACTGCCCTTTGCCTCCCAGAGCTCACTTCCAAGTGTTGCTCCCACAACTCTTTCAGAGATACTAGACCGCCTCAGATTCTCTCTCTGACATTCCACCTCCACCAGGCTGAAGTTTAAGACTGCTCTACCGAAAATCTCAAAACTTGATTTGTTTCAGTTTAGTGTTTTTATTTTGTGGTTGGGTTCCCCCCCACCCCCCCCTCCACCCCGCTTTATTTTTATGGTGTAAATTGCAGGAAGATGTTTTATACTTTGCTCTGATTTTATTTTAATATTAGTGTAGGCAGATTGATCTCATTCACCCTTTGAAAAAAAAAAAACAACAAAACAACAGAGCATCTGTGCATGGGAAATATACTTAACACAAACTTTAAAATCAAAAGTCCATAGAGTTTAGGAGGAAAGAAGGGAACTGTCTTTTCAGCAGAACAGAGGGTGCTTGTGCTTGGTAGAACTGAAATTAGCAAACACTGCCTTTGTGCCTCCCTATGCTGCACCTGTTGGGAAGATAAATAAAGGACTGCCCAGTTCTTTCCCCTCATACCTCCTAAATATATCGCTTTAAGAGAGCTTTAAAAAAAATTACAGTGTGACATCCAGGGGGTTCCTTAAACTGAACGTACAAAACATGTTAAAAAAAAGAAAATACCTAGGGAAATTTTTCTAAGGATAAGGCAAAGTACTAGAAGCCCCACTCAGGAAAATGCAGAGACCCCACTGAACTGGAGATACTAATGTAATAATCGCTTTAGAATGAGGGCAGAAAGTTTGTTCTCATTAAGACACCAATATGTGGCTTTGCATTGAACGTAAACACCCGTAAAAGAAAGAAGGCAAAAGAATAGAAACATCGTTAACTTCAGCTCTAAATAGTGTTTTCTCAGTCTCACTACGAATTGCCTTTTCTCCTCAGCCTGCAGAGTAGTGTAGCTGTTGCAGCTGTGTAGCTGTAGTCATCTGTTTCTCATTGCATCCATCCCTTCCACCCCACTCTCGGTCACTACAGATGTGCCATTCCTGAAGACTCCAAAAAAAAAAAAAAGGCATGAGAATATTTGCAGCCATTTTTCTGCCATTCACCGGGGGCTTTTGATGTTCTTTTACGTATACTGGAGGATTTTCTTAGTTTGCTTTGGATAGTTGGTGGTATTTTAGGAGGTAGGAAGAAAAAACTGACTTGACATGATTGTTCAAGATGGTCCATTGAAAATTTTATATGCTTGCAGTCACACAAAGGTCCTGATGATCTTTACACTGCAATGGCTGAAGTCCAAGTTAGGAAACAGATACACAAATGGAAGCAATTGAGCTTGGTGTCCCCTCTCTCACCAAAGTGAGTGGAACCCAAAATAGTGTTCAGCTAACCAGCCAGCAGTTGCCTAAACATAGATGCCTACTGCCATATGAAATAACCAGTTGGGGCTGGTAGGTAAGAGTCGGGACCTGAGATGGCAGATGTGCAACATTCTGGAGTTGCAGCTAGGAACTAAAAGGATGTGCTACAGAATCTGAATATCAAAGAACAATAAAGCTGAAGAGTTATTCTCCATAATTTTCCCAGTTAACGTTTACAAAGTTTCAGTAATGGAAAGAAGAGAAGAGAATGAGAGTATTCAACTCCAGCATTATTATTTGCGTGTGTGACTTAGTTGTATTGCCTCAGTGTACAAATATTTGGGATCAAATTCCTTGGGGGCAGAGGAGGGTGCACACTTCTGACACTTGCTGGGTGCACTGATCAACAGGGTAGTTGGTAAAAAAAAAAAAAATAAGGTGCTACTAATGCCATTTTGTGACTTGGGAGATATAGTTGCTTTTAGTTGTTCTGATTCTGATATGAAAGAGTGAATACATTTTGGTTCATGGCTAAGATGAATGCTTAAATCAGTTCAAAGTTACTCATTCATTTTTACATCAGCGAGAAAAAAAATATCATAAATTGCATTATTTTTCAAATCAATATAAATTGATTTAACTCCCCTAACTTTTAGCTCAGATTCTGAAAGAGCTTTAAATGATTGAGTGGTTACATCATGGATGTTTCAAGCCATGAGGTACAAGCTCTTTTTATGTTAAATAATAAAGCACTTACGAAAATTCAACAAAACGCCTGTGCAGTAGGGAATCTTCGTTAAATCATATTTCTAGAAGTTCTACCCCCTAATTTATCAGGCATGATTTTTGGTTTTGAAACTCACTGAACTAGAAGGTGCATCAGCGAAGATGAGGGCTCTTACAGAAGAGTAGGTATTAAAGCCAGCATTTGATTCTGTGCATGACAAATATATACAACTTTGGAAGATATTAGAAACAAAGTTCTGATGACAGTTCCAGTCAATCTTCACTGCTTTCTGAGAAGCTGTAGGATCAGAAAGAAAGAAAATGTGGATTCAGGAAGTATGAATATAGACAGATTTCTGTTCAGTGAACTGAAAGAGGACAGGACTCACAAAATGGTTTCTCTCTGGCTGCTCTCCCCCATTATCTATATCTGCTTTGCTAATGTCATCTCCACAGAGCGGTCAGTGGGACTCAGGATAAGCGGTGCAGATGTCTTGCATCCACACTGCTTAGAACTGCCTTCTGAAGAACCGCAGTCACACACACAATCCTGCACTTGGTCAAGTGTCCTTATGTGTATTTTCAGTTAGAAGTGTCCAAACACCCTGTGACCTCTGCTGCAGTTAGCCATGTTAAATGTCACAGCAGTGAGACAGAGTGGTCATGCTGGATGCTGGACTCTCCCAGAGGAGAGTCAATGGCATTGACTCATCACATTCACACTAGTGAATGTGACTGTCACGCACTGCAGAAAGTGACAGTACCAGGTTTTGGGAGCAGAGCCGTATGGCTCATTTCAGTCTGAGGGGTTCCATACATCCCACCTTTATACTCCCCAGAGTATCCAGATTCCACAGCATGAAGAGAATCCTCCAGTGCAGCAGTGGGACATGTGCAGGAGAGTCAATGGTCTCCTTTCATTGGAGATTGTGAAATATTTCTTACATAATTTGCTATCCCCTGGCCCTAGTTCTAATTGAAAGAGGAATGGGATCTACTTCTTAGGGCAATTGCCCTTGCATGTGGTGGCTACAGCAAGTTATTTTGATCGGGTAATTATTACAAAAAGCTCCATTCTAATTTAATTCTCCATAAGATCAAATGGTGGTTTTAGTGAGTGTCTGAAAGTGTTCAGTCACACCATGATGCTCCCTGTGAGGCATCTGTATTAAAATACACACTCATGTCTTACAGGCTCAGAATACCTTCCTAATTTTGGTCATAAATGCTAGTAGGTTGTGGTAACATGCAGACATTGATGAAGAAATGTTCCCTTTTCATACAGATTTTTAACTCTTAGGTCTGTGTGCATTGTCATAAATTGCAGAGGCAATTACAGAAACAACTAGGACGCAACATTTTTGAGGCTGAGAAAAAGTAAAATACAAAGTAGATCAAATTGTTGTGTTTTTTTTTTTTTTTCTTTGGAAGGAGCCGTGCTTTGCTCAGCCATAATGCGAACCACATCTGAAAGCCTGTTCCAAACTTTGTCTCCTATCAAAACCCTGATGAAGCAATGAAACTAAACTAAACACAATTGCAGATAAACATGAAGAAAACCCAAGATGAAAAACTTACTGGTTCAGATAGCAGGATAGATTTTATTTCTTATTTCTCATCTACTCCAGTGTGGCACTGGACTAGAAAGACCAATAAGACACAGTTGCTGAATAGCTGTCATCTATGGTGATGTGGAGAATGTCTTTAGCTAGAGATATCTAGGAACAGTCACACAAGAAATGCCATGCAGATGGAGTAATTCACTGACTAATAGCCTCTGGATCTCATGCTGCGATATTCACATAGATGCAGATATTCATGCACACAACGTAGCACACTCGGCATCATCTGTTTTTATAAGAGCATAGTATCTAGGCCAAAAACCTTATTTTAGACCCAAAGAGGAGCCGTAATACCAATGGAGGCTGTGACTGCCACTCCTCCACAGATGCAGACTTTGGTGAAGGCACAGAGGGTCAGATGCCTGATGACATTTTTTCCACGGCATTCCCTCCAGCCTTACTAATCTTTCATCTAAGCTTTCCTTAGCCCTATTTTTAAAGGGGAAATCTGACCTCTGTCCTCTGCCCCTTTTTCTTTGCCCTTGTTTTTTGTTTCCATGTTTTGCAATGAAGGTTTTTCTCTTACCCAGAAGATTTTTTCATCTGGAGTGAAAGTATATTCAGTGAGCTGTATCTGTTATTTACAACAGCGTCTCAAAGGCATTCTGCTATGATGCACTGTTATGAGCTTTTTCTTATACATACCACTTACCTGATTTAGTGATGCAGTCCTTCACAGCTGGTCTGCAAACATCATGCTGTGTTGCTTTCCCTAAAGATGAAGTTAAGTGATTTTTTAAAGTGTAGGCTTATAATTCTCTCAGTTAGCAGATGTTCTACTTCCAGTATTTTAGAATGAGATTAAGAGGTAAAAAATGTAATTGTAGTAAAATAGAGGGACATACGTAATTTACTGAGCCTAACAACCACACAGAGGCATAAGTGACTGTTATGTACACAGTGATTGGTTTGTGATCCACCAAATCAGAGCGCTTGTGCCATATGTCTCTGATAACTTAGATCTCCGAGATGTTTATGTGCAGAAAATGTCCTTTTTTCTACACACGTGTAAAATGCTCCCTAATGTTTTTCAGTAACATGCATAATTCCAAAGATCTGAGATGTAATAAATATTCATAATCAAACATGCTTACAAAAAAAGAAAAAAAAGGAAAAAAATAGAAAAAAAAAAAGAGAAAAAGAAAAAAAAAAAAAAAAAAAAAAAAAAGAGAGAAAAAGAAAGAACTCATAAGGCCAGTACCTGTAAATCCCACTAAGTAATTATATTTCTGAATTTTAGGGTAACATTCCATTCTTTCAGTGCCTGGGATCTTTCCTAACCTACCAGTTAAGCTTTTTGAAAAGTTATTCTCCAGACTTAATTACAAATTATCCTTGGGTGGCAACTGTCCCTAAATTTCTCTTCAGCAAATAAGGAATTGGTTGGATAATCACAGCCAGAAGATAGTGACCAATGGCCCTATGTCCAGGTGGAGCTTGGTGATAAGTGTGGTTCCTCATGGGTCCATTTTGTATCTGGAGATCTTTAAAATCTTTATCAATGTCATAGACAGTGGGACCAAGTGCACCACCAGCATGCTGACAGATGACACTAAATAGAGTGGTGCAGTTGATATGACAAAAAGAAAGGATGACATCCAAAGAAACCTGGCAGAGCCATATAGATCTCATGAGGGCCACAAGGCCAAGTGCAACATATTGCAGTTGATCAGGGCAATCCCAGATATGTGCACAGACTAGGAGAACAACTCACTGAAAGTAGCTCTATGGAGAAGAACCTGAGAGTCCTGATGGATGAAATGCTGGACATGAGCCAGCACCGTGCTCCTCCAGTCAAAAGGTTAATTGCATTCTGGGCTGCATGAAAAGAGGTATAGCAGCAGGGTGAGGGACGGGATTGTCCCCCTCTGCTCTGCCTTTGTGAAGTCCCATAGAATCACAGAGTCACCAAGGTTGGAATAGACCTCTGAGATTACCCAGTCCAACCATCCACCTATCAGCAATATTTCCCAATCCGGTAAATACTGTAAAAAAGTATTGTGTCCAGGCCTAGGACCCCCAGCACAAGAAGGTTGTGGGGCTGTTAGTGTAGGTCCATGTAGGTCATTTAGGCCATGAGGATGTTCAGAGTTGGAGAACCTTTCCTATGAAGACAGGCTGTGGGAGCTGGGCTTGTTCAGCTTGGAGAAAATAAGGCTCCAGGTAGACCTCACTGTGGCCTTTCCAGTACTTAAAGACAGCTTATAAACAGGAGAGCGATGAACTTTTTACATGGTCTGATAATAACAGTACCAGCAGGAACAGTTTTAAACTAAAAGAGGGAAGATGTAGGTTGGATGTTAGGAGGATATTTTTCTCTCAAGAAGTAGTGAAGCACTGGCACAGACTGCCCAGAAAAGCTGTTTATGCCCCATCCTAGAGGCCAGGATCGATAGGGTTCTGGGTGGCCTGAGCTGCTGGGTGGCTTTAAGGTCCCTTCCGACCTAAGCCATTCTGTGATTCTACATTTCATAGCCTGTAAGTTTTCTGTAGCAAACACAGAAAGTAGATGCCATTACCCTGTTTCTCAAGTGAAGAAAAACGAACAAATTCAACTGAAATGCTGCAAGTGTTAGTCATAATTTTTTTCCCACAAGCCTGATGACTGAAAATTAGCACTGTTGGAATCAAGTAGACATATGGATTGTTAATGATGCTGTTTGAAATGATCTCTAGTCACGTACATTCCTGACAGCCCTGGGTCATGGTTTCTTGTTACAAGACTTGGTCTCTGAAGAGGAGGCTCAATACTGAAGTGCAGATTTGAGGGGACTGCTCTTCTGTGCAGCAAGTCTTGAAATCTTCTCTTTCTTGAAAAAAAAAAAAATTACAGAGTATCAGATCTTCTGCCACCCACTGTCTGATAATCTTGAAGCAAACTCGTACATTTGATAGTTGGACACACTTGTGACAGTGCTTAGACACATTTACAATACTTATTACTTTGACAAAGAACAGATAACAAGCTGAGAAGTTGACCTCTGGGAAAATCCCAATATTTACATGTTTGTTTCTGTAGTGAACTTCAATGAAAAGTTGATATTTCAGAACCTATGAAATGGGAATACCTACAGATTTTCATTTTAAATTGCTGAAATGTTTTATTCAGAAAGTCAGAAAGGTGATTAAAATGAAACGCATCAACACATCTCAGAAGTTTCACTGTATGAAATATGTCACATGAATTCATATTATCACAGACTTATGCTGATGCTCTGGTTTCCCCTAAGAGTCAAGAGAAATGGTTTCCCACCAATGGGTACATACTTGCATGGCTCTCAGGACCAACCTAAAACAAGTGTCCTGGACATATGCTCCTTTGTGGAGCTCACTCCAGTTATGCAGAACATTGGATTTATGACACAACTCCCATAAAAATATAGTGTGGTTTAATTCCTTGATTTTTAGTGAAATATTTCATGATGGCTCAGCAAAACAAGGTATTGTGGTTTGGGTCAAGGAAGAGTGATTTTTCTAAGCAAAATGGATCCTGACCTGGTTGGGAAATTATCTGAATCATCTGTAAGAAAGTTCTCATGGTTATGTACTCAGCATGACCGCCCTTTCAATTTTATTGCTGACTTTTATCCTATAGACGTACAGCTGTCACCGAAAATATATTGTTAAATGTGAGTAATAAATTAGTGCAGTTCCCAAGCAGCAGATCTTTGTTTTCTGAAGCTTATAATCCAATAACCTTTAGTCCCCTTTATCATGTTTTGCAGCTTTCAAAAAGGAATTCAGCTCTCCTCTATGCACTGCTATCTCTGGTATCACATTGTGGTGCCATTTTTTCCCCAGGGAATCTTGTGAACTAAATGAAAGTATTTGCTTTCACAGAAAAATTATTAACAAACTCTTGCAAGGAAAGAAACAAAACTGAGGAAAAAACACACTTGTTGCCATACATTTTCACAAATGGACATATTTTTCTGATGAGTGACTTAATGTCTTTCAGTAAATACAAAACAAAGATCAATTAAATTTGGAGTGTTTAAAGCAGAATTTCACTTGGCTGTGCTTGGTTTCTTATTAGTATCTGCAGCCGGAGACAAATTATTCTATGGGCAACCTGGTACATAAAACTATCATTGCAATATTGAAGGGGCCAACGCATTTGTGTCTTTTACCATTGCAAATGCTGAAACATGGATCACTGAATTTTTATCCCTGATCTAGATTCCTAATTTTTAACCTTAAGGCAGAAATCGTACCTGCTCTGCCTCTTTTCTGCTCCCTGGAAAACAGCCACCTGTGGGATGGGATTCAGAACAGCAATGCTGCTGGCCAGCAGCGCCACTTACGGGTCACTAGCAAATACAATAGAAACCATCAGGTTTAGGAGCATACATGATTAGCTTACAGACCTTAATAAGAGCTTTTAAACATGCATTATAGAAAAGTCATTGTGCATACTCATAGCTGGACTATAGTATATTGGAAGTGATAGCAAAAATTTCAGTTTTAGAAGTTAAAATCGGGCCTTTCTTTAATGATAGAATAAATTAGAAAGTAAAAAGATCAGCTAAGTGTGGCCCTCAAACTGTAGGCAGTCTGTGATCTGTGAGACCAAAGCATAAATACTGTTTTTCCTCTAAGATGTGCAAGTGCTCAGCAGAGCACTTTGTGGTGTCATTTTTGGAATAAAGAGTAAGAGAAGAAAGATACAATGGAAAGAGTAAGGGAACACAAATAAAATTTATTTTCTGCATGTTGGTGCCTTGTGGATTAGGTAGGATAAAAATGAACTTGGGACAGCATGATAACTTGATAACTAAATTACAGCACCTATTTTAACTTTATTTTTTCTATTTTAAATGCTGTCAACTCTTGGCAGCCTTCTAGTTCCCCACTACAGTGTGTACACAACGTCAAGCTTGCCAAGGAGGTCTTGCTCCGTCTGATGAGGGTGATAACTGCTGATAGCTTCCTCCTTCTTACCAGACATGATATATGTTTAGGGTTGGTTATTTTTTATGTATGAGTGATGTAGCCTTTTAACAGACAGTGTACTTGCACAAATTTAGGAGAATACAGTTATGTAAACAGAGAGCTCATTAAGGAAAAGATATTTGTTAAAGATCATGGTTACAGTGCTCTTTAGTGATTAATGAGGGTAAAGTTTTATATGTAAGCAAAGTTCTCATAAGAAATGAGAAAGTTATGGATGCTCATACATTTGACTTGACTTAATGACATCATCATAGGAGAACGGGACCTGCAAGGAACACAAACATTAACCAAATGATGGCTGTTTCTTTGCACCACCATACTTACAGATGGCAAGGAAGACAGAATCTCTTGCTTTGGTTTCTACTCCACAGAATTTGCTGTTCTTGGGCTTTTCCAACTGTTTACAGAATTTTTTAATAAGGGATTTTTCTGCTTTCATCATATGATGGTTTGATCTGATTCTGTGGCCCCTGAAATCCTATATAATTGAAAACATACAGTCAAATTCCGAATCAGTATCATATATGAGACTGTATGAGGAGACTAATTATTATTCTTGTGGGGTTTTTGTTGTTGTTCTGTGTTTCTCATTAGGAGTAGTTTTAAATTTAATCATATATAAAACTAAACCTTGAATCAAATTCTTTACTAATTTCATTTCTCCTCTGTTCTCCACATGCATGTGCATCACTGCATCATGAAGCTTTTAATTGCTGAAAAATATAAATAATTGAGGACAGAATTTAATCTGAGGTCATCACTTTCGTGTCTAATCAGAAACAGTAAAGGAGAGCCAAATCAGACACTGTCATCTGTCTTTATCATCATTACAAACAGAAGCAGAAAATAGAAATAATATTAATAATTTTATCAGTCTGATCCCATCACATTGTTGACCACAATAATGGTAAAGTAGGCAAGGTGTGAGAACACTACTGCTTTTTCAATTCAGCCCTTCAATCTAAAGTCTAGAGTCTGAACAACCTCAGGACTTGGAATTAAAATGTGCTTGAAATGTCTTCTGTAGTTTTATTTTAAAGGCAACATAGACATATCCATGTCTATGGATATCCTAAAAAATAAGTATTGCTGTTCATCAGTGGAAAGCTCAGACTTGTGAGGCAGGCAGAAAACTTTGTATGATTGTGCTTATATTTTGCAGACCTCTGAGTGTTCTGCTCTTAACTGGAAAGAAACATGTAGTAATTTCAAGTTTAGTCCAGCTGAATGCAAGAGAAACATTTCCATTGTTTACAAATGGTTTTGGTTCAAGTTCTCTGTCTCCCAGATCATTTAAACTGAGTTCAGCTAACACTACTGTTTAACAACAAAATGCTCATCAGGCTCCATTAATATCTTTTGTTTTATTGAGCGAGTTCCTCTCTTCTGAAAGATGAGACTGCCGCTTTTAATCATGTCACCAATGACCCTTTGACTCTGTACAGACCAGGATGAAGTGACCTATAGAAAATGGTGAAATCATTTGTGGCCGCACTCAGAGGAAGACTCCTTTCATATAACTGCACAAGGGTTGGGGTGAGCCATGCTCTCTCCTCAAATGAGCATTTTGTCTATTTTTGTTTGACAAGCAGACTCAGCACTTTGGGAATGTCTACGTAATAGTTATATTTGTCTGATCCCTTGAAGCTGTATCCGCGAACTTAATCCACCTACTTAAATGTGACACAAGTTGACGGTCTTTTGTGACAAAAAGCATTAGGTGATCATCCTTGTGCTCTTTGACATATGAAAGTCACTTTAACATGCTGCTGTTGCACAAACCGATATCATACCTGTATCCGTGATGATGCAGTTACAGTCCTGGTTTCATTTTCAGGTAAATGAGAGTAAGTCTTCTGGTCAGACTGGGTAAGATCCTGAATCCTTTAGTTGTGCAGATCAGGGTCTTTGCTGGGTTGTGACCATTCTACATTTGACTGCAGGAAGAAATAAATGCAGGAGACTTTCCTCCTCCCTCCTGTAAATTTCCAACCCAAGGTTTGTGAAATGCTATATTTACAATTTGTGCAAGCCCTGATTTAGTACTCAAGGTCATTTTCTTTTCATAAGGAGGGAAAAAATCAACATTACTCATTTTCCAGTATCACTGAGCATTCTTCATAAGCCTGCCCAAAACAAATCTGCTCATGATTCCTGAGTCACAAGATTAGAAGGGTCATACAACTAGACCTCTTTCTCAGTATGCTGGAGGTTACTTGCAGCTCTCCAGCACAGTAGTAAAATAGGACCTGGGGACTCTTTTAGAGCTGTCAGCATGTCCCATTATATTTACACTTCAACATGAAAAGTAATAGATATGATGCCAAGGAGTTTCTATGTTTGTTGCTGTCATATAAGATGGTGGAAGAGGGAATTTAGAGCCTCTGAAAACTGTCCATTACATGTAAGTATCCTGTCAGTTTCCTGCCAGAGCATCTTGTGGTTATTACAGGTTGGATGTCAGTGCAGCCAGGCCTAAAATGGACTTGAAGTTTTAAATAACGATAGCCCCAATTGAACAAGGTTCTTAAGCACTTTTATAACTTTAGCTCATAGATACGCTGTAGAACCTTTTAAAGCTTATTTATCTATATCCATAGCAAAAGACTTCAAGTCTTATTTTACATGAAAACTTGAACATTGTAGATGTGGAACAGTAATGGAAAATAGTTGGTAATGTGTCAAGTTGCATCTCCTGCTGATTTTCAATGGTGTATGTGTGCATGTATAATTATAAATCACTGTCTTGGCTCTAAGTGCCCATATCCTATATCAAACTGGATCCTGAATGCATCTCATGACATGGCTGAGACATGAAAGCATTTCTGGAGATGTTATACCAAGTGACACTTGTGCTTTCACTTTATTTGCTAAACACACTTCTTAATATGTTATCCTTTCTTAGTAGCCATGTAGAAAACACTAAGTTAATTCATTTTCATTTTGTGAACATACACAGTCAACTGCTATAGAAGCTCCAAATCCAAAGAATAAACCAAGGTTTGCTTTTAGAATGACACAATCTGCTGAAATGCGACAGTCTTGACTTCTTCAATTAAGAACTGCATAGAGGAGACAATTGCTTTTTGTCTTAGAAACCGGGAGACAGAAATCAGATCTAGTTTCTTAGAAGAAAACAAAACTTGCAGTATACTGATCCAGTTGTTTATTGAATTCAATGAACCTTCAATGGCCAGCAGCTCAAGAGGCTCGTCCCAATCCACTGAAGAATCTTCTTCTCTCAAGGGTTTGAAGAGTTCCTGCTGGAAACATGTTCTCCACCATCAGCCCCCTGACAATGCCTTGACAGAGCACCATATTAGGAAATGGGATTGTTGAGAATGGCATTTGGGAACTCCAGTGAGCATGTCTCCTAGGGAAAGACCACAACAGTAAGCTGCTTATTGAGTGCACAGAGCCCTTTCCTGGCTGCCGAGTCTGTTTCAGAGGTCATCCAGAGAGGGCTATCATTCTTTAGGGAGGTGGAAACTACTCAGTGCTATTAATGGTTTTTTCCTGGCTGTCCTCAGGAATAGAACTGTAAGCTCAGCATGACCATGAAAGGGATTGCACATGACCAAAAGATTATGATGAAGTATCTCCCATGTCTTTACCACCTCCAATGCCTGGAATTCTTCCTTTTTTTGCCTCCCACTCTATACTTCAGTTCTCTCTTCTCAGCTCATTTTTTTTTTCCTGTTTTCCTAGTAATATCCTTAATAGCCTTGAACCGTGATTCAGGAAAGAAACCATTGACTTCTAGATCTGCCTTCAGCCATCTTCCTGTCTGTCTTAGTTTCAGCTAGGACTGAACTGTTTTCTTCAGAGTGTCTAGTACGATGCTATGTTTTGAATCTAGGAGAAAAATCATGTTGATAACACACTGGTGTTTACCGTACAGATTCAAGACCATTCCAGTTTCTCAGCAAAGGGCTGGAGGTGTGGAGGGCAAGAAGCCGGGAGGGAACAGAATCAGTACAGCTGATTTAAACTGGCTAAAGGCATATTCCATATCATATGACAGGATGCAAAAGGGGAGTTTTGAAGGGTGTGGAAGTTCATCTCTTTCTCTTCTGCTCACTAGATGGCTATCTGGGCATTGCTCGGAGGGGTGGTGAGCAATTGCTTGTGTATCACTTGTTACATATACATTTGTATATGTATATAAATTGCTATAACTTATATTCTTTCCATTACCACTGATTAAATAGTTTTATCTCAGCCCATGAGTTCTACTTTGTATTTTTGTTGTTATTCTCTTCCCCATTGCACTGGGAAGGAGGGGAATTGAACAAATGACTGCGTGTTGCTTAGCCAACTGCAAGGTTAAACCACAGCATCACCAGAATTGTAGAACAGTTGAGCTTGGAAGGAATCCCTGGAGAATGTCTAGTCTACCTTCTCTGCTTAGAACAGAGTCATTAGAGCATGCTGGCCATGATGTTTTGAGTTTTGAGTACCTCCTTATTTATCTGAACATGTGGAATTATCTTCAGGCTGTAATAATAGTGTATAGGTCTGGTCTGCACTGTAGATTTTGGAGAACACTTGTGCCTACTGATAGTTAAATCAGGACTGCAAAGGTGTGTAATTTCTGACCAAAAGTGTGTGATAGAAAACCTAGAATATTAGTAAAAATGCACAGGATATTGAGTTTTGGACATGATGGGTGAGCATATTCCAACACTGCAAAGTACAGATTTCAGGAACAGTTGTATTTAGACCTCGAGTGTATAGCACACTGACACTTTTAGGCTGGTGAAATAGAGCTGTTATCTTATTCTCTGTGTGAGATTGCGAAGTAGTGAATGAGTGATGTTCCAAGGCTTACTTTTCCTTTTCGTATTTCCCAAGGCCATAGAGCAAAGTTTACTATATTAATTGGTGGAGCAGAAAAACTAATCGCTATAAATCTAAGTAAAGATATTATGTTCTAATGAGATTCTGTGTCTATTGTCCTTTACTATACATTTTCCTTTTTATTCTATGATAGGTGCTGTGATCAGGCTTACAGCACTGTACCTCTTCCCCCTAATGAGGGCTCTATTTGGACTCTCTACAATGATTTGTTCTAGTGTTTGTGAATGTGACTGGAAGTTCCTAAACCATATCATATTCACACACTCAACCTAAAGTTATCTTTGCACTAAAAACATTCTCCCTTTTAAACACTGCATGAACTTGCTAAGAATGAAAATTATGCTTTATTTATATGTAGACCTGTGTACAAAGGAATAGACTTAGCAGAATTTTTGAATGGTAGAAATTAAAGATTTATTTCCTGAATATTGCCTAAGATAGGGTCCCAAAGGTTAATAACCATGACATGACAGAGGTTAGTATCAGCCATCTACTGTTACTGTTAAGGATTTCAACCTTTTAAATCACTGCTTGTTGCAAGTAGTTGGACTAGTATAACTATAAGTCAAAACACTATCTCCTATAAATATTCTTATTTTTAACCAGTCTAGAATCCTAACTCTTTCATACACTGGCAATAAATTTTCTTAATTCCTTTGGTTATTTTAAAAATAAGCTTTATCTAGTTAATTTACACTTGTATTTACGTATCTGAGCACATGACTCCACTAAGGATAACATTCAAATAGGATTGAAATCCAGTTTCTCTGTCACACAGTTGTAAATGGTAGTGATTTGAATTAAAAAATATGAGGGAGAAAGGGAAGAAAGAAGGAAAGGAGAGGAGGGAGGGAGGGAGGGAGGGAGGGAAGGAGGGAGGGAGGGAGGGAGGGAGGGAGGGAGGGAGGGAGGGAGGGAGGGAGGGAGGAAGGAAGGAAGGAAGGAAGGAAGGAAGGAAGGAAGGAAGGAAGGAAGGAAGGAAGGAAGGAAGGAAGGAAGGAAGGAAGGAAGGAAGGAAGGAAGGAAGGAAGGAAGGAAGGAAGGAAGGAAGGAAGGAAGGAAGGAAGGAAGGAAGGAAGGAAGGAAGGAAGGAAGGAAGGAAGGAAGGAAGGAAGGAAGGAAGGAAGGAAGGAAGGAAGGAAGGAAGGAAGGAAGGAAGGAAGGAAGGAAGGAAGGAAGGAAGGAAGGAAGGAAGGAAGGAAGGAAGGTTAAGAAAGACTCAGTCTTCAGAACTAAGGTGCTATCAGGTATTATTCTATTGATCGAAAATTTGCTCAAACATAAGCTAGCTTCTGATGTAAGAGTATCAGTTATGATGTTGGTTTAGTAAGTTAAACGTTGTAAGTACCAATTGACAAATCCAACACAAACTTGAAATTCAGTTTATATTCCTTAGCACTCCAGAACTGGATTTATAAACTGGATTTGACAAGATTTCCAGAAAAATTCTAGGGTCCTCCTATATAAAATAAATGAAATATGCAGGTAGACAATCTCCAGATTGAATAAGATCAGTTCCTTCTCTTCAAAGAGCATAAACTTTAGACTTCTGGCTGCATCACTCTAAAGATGCTAAGTACTGCCTGTGTGAAAGCCAACAAAATCTGAGAACTGCTTTGAAACATTAAATTAACCCAGACTATGTCCAACTTCAGCAACTATATACCACAAGCATGAAAACTATATGTCTTTGATTTTGAAGCTCAATAGATGTCTTCTTTCCTCTTTTTACAGAGACTGAAACTGAAAATGCTCTACCACCTCCAGGTCAGTATGAACAAAAAAAAAAACAACCTTAGTAGTGTTCTAATACTAACAAGAGAATTGCATGGGACTAGAAACTACATAGCCATAATAAATTTTATGTTCATTGTCTTTCTGAAAGTAAGGAGACAATAAGAACGGTAAGAAAGCCTGCCCAAGTGAGATATTCTCACTTCATTTTTCTTCCATGTCCTTTTGTTGTTGCATTGTTTTGTTTTGTTTTGCTTTGTTTTGTTTTGTTTTCCACAGATTCAGTTTTTTGTTTAAGATACTTGATATTTGCATAAGGATGAAAATGTACATTTTTGTATAAATTTCCCATCAGGGTACTAGAAAATGATGACTGTTTGAATTCTGTGGTTAAATTATTTTGTCTTCTTTGATGGTGAACAAGATTTAACCACCAAAATAATCCCTTTCATTTCTCATTGAAGGAAGGTGGACTTTGAATAAAGATGATAGAATCAAGCATGAGCTTCATCTTACTTAATTCTAGCCATCTGAAGATCTGGTGATTTGTCTAAGCTGGTCAACAGTGCTCTGTCTATAACCTGTAGAGAAGATCCAAGGTCATGTCTGCTCATCTAATGGGTATTTCCTGGGAAATGAAACTAAAATGTCACTGTCTGTCTATGTTTACATAATTGCCTCAACGATTATAGATGCCTTGGAGGGTGAATACTTTCAAGGAAGTCAAAGTTGTGTGAGATGAAACTCATGCAAAAGGACTGGAGTTTCATATATAGCTGAAGCTCTGTGCAAAGTATTTCTTCTGTGGGAGATGGAAAGGTAGGAAAACCTAGTGGATCTGAAGTACACTGAGAAACATATTCTCATATGCTGTTAATACATATATCTGATATACTTGTCTAATTTAATCATTTGGTGAGCTTATTCTCTCTGCAGCTACCTGATCAGTGGTACAAAATAGGTACTTCCCAGTTCACGTGTTAAACCTGCATTTACTAACTGTCTTGCAAATTGTCATTGTACACAGCTAATTCAAGATATTTTTGTTTAAATTATATACCTTTTCATTTTTAAAAATGACAAAGTATGAAGACAGTAGGATAATTTGCCACAAAGAGTTTCATGTTTAAATAACCCAGAAGAACTTTTCATGTAAATAATTTATTCGACATATTCAGCATTTTGAACTATACCAGGAAATTTCTAAGAAGTCATTATAACAGTTTCATCTGGATTCCATTGTCAGGTAGTCAGGCTGGTATACTTGGTCCTGAATGAGGCTTTCAAATGGTATTTAAACCTGCTACCACCTTCCAAGAATAGCGAATTCTCCCAATCCTAGTTACTAATTGGAAGATAATGTGTTAGTATAGCAGAATCACAATTAAAAAGGAATGTTTGACAGACAGCAATTTTCCTGACAGTTGAACCTTGGAAACTTCTGGCAGTCAGAAGCAGCTAAGGATCTATCACGCTTACAGAGTATGGGCTTGTCTTCTTCACTTCAAGTTTTATTTTCATAGTTACTGTAACTACGTACAAATGAGCAAGAAAATGGCAATCAAATCCCCTGGCTCTTGCAATTGTTCCCTACAGGACAAAATTTATCTACCTTAGCTACACCTTAATGTTGTTAGACCATTGGCCTTCATTCAAACCCAAGATATAATAGGACTTTAGCAGGTAAATTCACTAGAGAAAGTTATTTTTTCACTGTAACTAGACTATTGAGTGTATATACTTTGAAGGCAGTACAACTCAAGTGATTTGACAAGCCTCTGAATTTGCTTTGTATGCAAACTGTATGAGGAAGTAAACCAAAGGGGACAGGAATATCAACAAAAAATCCAATGATTAATTTGATGTTATTAAATCTGCAGTCCAAGTTGTCTCACTCACAGTATGTTAGAGATATTTCATATACATCTCTTTGGAGTACGTGGTGAGATATCAACACTTCCAGTAAAAAAAATGCAAATCAAATAGCCTAGAAAAATGGTGGTGAAGAAGATAATGAGAAATAATCAAGGACACTCTGAACTGTCTCTCTGTGCTGTTTTAAGGATAAACCAGTTAGGCAATGGAGTTCTGGTTAGTATTAGTAGCTGGTAGTAACTCATGTCTGATCCGAGTCTGTTCATATTAACAGAGTTATTTAATTATTTTCAAAGGCTTTAATATATAACACCAAGAGCAGATGACTAACAGTTGCTGCTTTCAAAACAAAACAAAACAAAACAAAAGCAAACAAAAAACTAAACCAGTATTGTGCTTGCACTGAGTACGGGAACATCAATTTTTTGTGACTCATTCAAAATGTAGAAAATTTACTGGTATGCATGCGATGGTAAAAAAAAAAAACCACAAATAAAATGTTTTAAAGGATTACAGATCGAATATTGATATAATTTTTAATTCTGTGTAAGTTTTTCTTTTTTACTTTAAGATCCTCTCAAAAATATACTTGTACTTCCTACACAGAACAAAAAGTACAACAGGATGGTGGAACTGAAAAGGGTAAAGGTGAGTCTGAAATCATATTTAAAAAATGGACACCAAAGAGAACATTCTGAAATGCTGTTCTGGTGTTTGTTATATTGCTTGGGTTATAACTCAGGAATTTGGTGCCAAATTTTAAGTGTGATGTGAAGCTTCCTAGATCCTCATTCTGCATGACTTTTCTAGCACAAGGAAACTAGGATGCTTATGAGTATCTTCAGAAAGTCTGTGAACAAGACTGACATTGTTTAGTACCAGTATTTATAAAGAATGCTTTCTTAATAGATCAAATTTCAAGTGCATTGCATGAGCAGAAGGACATCTTTCTACTAAAGTGAATGTTGGCTCTGACCAACCTTGCTTAAACTCAGCTACTGTGCACACTAATTGCTTTTAATTAGTGGGAGAAAACTCCTATCACTCTAAGCTGTTTCTATTCTACCAGATACTTGATATTGCAAGTTCCATCTTTCAGGAAAGTACAGTAGAGTTCACACATTCATTATAAATAAATAAATAAGTAAATCTATATTGCTTTTCCATCTAAGAAAAAGAAATTCCTGCCTCCCTCTTCATAGTTGGAAATCCAGTGACTGAGGTCATTACAAGTTCTGAAAAATGTCTCTGAGGGCAGTTTCCTGTTAACAAACCCCAAACTGTTCCAGTACCAATGCATGTGAAAATGTGCTCCGTTTGCAGTACAAATTTTACATTGCTGCTATTAGACTCAAGCTCTGTTTGCATCTCTTCTAGTTAAGAAGATACATTTTGAGGGAACTGGGTCAAATTCCACTTCTTTGTACTCCCTGCTAAAGTAGAATTCAAACAGCTCAGCAGCTTATTCTGAAATGGATAATCTTTTTGTTTTTCATTCTCAGAGAAGGTTAAACCAGAGCAAAATATATTTACAACAGATGTAATGCTTGCTTTTTTTTTTTTTTTATTTGGCATGGCTATGCCTTCCATGGCAAATCAAGAAATGGCTTGCTTGAAAATACATTCTGCCTTTTGATCTCTTAGACAAAATCTTGCCTTTTAGAGATACTGGATTCACACTTGAGACTTGGAAATTTATTAGGCGAAGTCATGCATGGCCGTTTTTCTCAGCAAAATAAAAATGCACTGAAAGTAATGATTCAAGGATTCCTTAGAATATAACAATGATGAACCAAGCTTCAGTGCATGTTATTTTGCTAGCTATTTTGGAGTTGAGCAATTATTTTGACAAACAACATTTTGTGTGAGTAATCAAATCTGTCATCTTGGTAATGCAAACATAATTCAGGAATAATTTGCATGCCTAATGATAAGAAAAAGATGAAGGTCTTGCCTCAGGCTATTCTAGCAGTTAGTTCTGCTTGGTTTAATTTTGTTGTGAGAAACGGTTGTTCCTGAACTGAACTGAACATGCACAGTGCTCTCTCCACTTCTTACAAGTCTACATTTCATTGAACTAGAAAGAAAACATGGTAGGTATCACATGAAATACTTCAGTTGTCTTTTTATACATTATTATATAATTTCTGTTTTGAATTTTGTGAAGAATGTGGGAATTTCCTAATAAATAAATAAATAAATAAATAAATAATGCTTTATTGATGCTCAGCATATTTAGGAGGATTATGCTGCCCCAGTTTTTTTTGAGATTCTTCTATGGGAAGTGTTTCCAGTTTCAATTCACAGTGGCTGTAGCCACCTCAATAGGAATTCCGGTGAAAATCTGAATACCAGTATGTAGAAAAGGTGACTTTCTGTTGAACTGTCAACTTTGCAAATTAATGTTGATGTCAGTTCCAGACACCCAGCATTCTCAGCAGGAGTATTTGCCTTTTTTCTTTTTTAATGACAGAAATATATATATTTGTTGCATGGCGTTACTCAGCTTCTCCTATCAGCTCCTGCTTTGTTGCAGGGTATCACCAAACAGGACAGTACATTTTCTGAGAGTTGTTTCTTCATGTTCGTTTGACAGAAGAAAATCTTTCTAATTGTTACCATAACACATAGAAAGGAAAAATCTTGTTTCTCCCATTTGTCCAAAATCAATATGAATTGAAGACAGAAAAACCTGGAGGTTAGTTTTTGTGTAAGTTGTTTTTAAAGTTGTTTCTCTAGTTCCATAAGTAACAAATTTGGGTATTTCCCTGAGTGGGTTTAATATAGGAAACATTTCATATCTGAATTCCACAGTGATTTTCTGACACTGTACGTTAGAAGTTGTGACTCATTTGTTAGTAAGTTATAAGAAACAGCACATTGGAATCTGGGGCAGTCCTCTGCAGTACAGTCAGATAATGTCTAAATGTATTATCTAGGTAAGAAAGGTTGGTACATAATTATGGGGTCTATATTTTTCCCCTAATTTCTCAGACAAAGTTAGTTGCAGAAGTTAGGAAATAAAGTATATTATCCCGTGTGTCTGTCTTGCTGTTCTATTTCTTTGTAGTACTGTCTATGTGAAATAAAATATTTATGTCCCTTTATGTTCACTGTAAAGATAAAAAAATGGAGGATGAGTCATAAAGTCTTTATCTTGTCATTACTTTGCAGAAAATCAGAAGCTTACAGCAGTGGTTGTGTGCATACATAATTTTTTATAGTATCCCTAGTTTGAAAAATATCTGCATTTAGTAAAAAATTCAGGATACTTAAGAGCATACATTTTATCTTCAGATCAAAATGTCATTCACCAAATTGACCACGTTATCCTATTCTCATTCATTTTACATTTGCTTTTGGTTTTAATTTTAGCATTATCTTAAACATTGATTACTGTTATAATTGTGTGTCCAGTTGCTGAAGTAAATGAATTTTAATATCAATTTGCTCATTCCTTTTTAGGTCCAATCCAGCTATTCAGAGAGCTACTTAGATTTCTGCATGATTTACAGATATCTTTTCTCTAGGTTCCATCCAATCATCTACTAAAACATTTGCATGTTTCATTCTTGTTATTTCTCCAGGTTTCACTTATCCATTCATCTCTCTACTAAAACTTCCATTGCTGATATATGTACTTCAGTTACAGGGCCAAGTACCCCTTGATAGGAGCGCTGAGCATTCTTTGCATATCAGGTGGATATCTGAAGGCAGCTAAATTTCAAAGCTCTTAGAAGAGTCAAAGTGTGCTCAATAATTTCTGCAAAAACTAAAAGGATTGAATCATTTGGTTGAGTTATTGTGCATTTATTTATGTAGAATGAAAACAGTGGTTCACTCTTTGTGATATTCATCTATCTCCTGCCTTAGTCCCGAATACTCACTCAAATGTGCAGTATTAAATCAAATGCAGGAGCATTCATTTAGTTGCTAGAATAATATGTTCAGAAAACTGACATGATTTATTATTACTGTGCTTTCATTGAAAATCAACATATTCGATATCAACTTAGTCCAATGGAAGGTGCAGGTGCAGGTGGTGAGAATGTGTCCACGTAAGCCATGCGTTTTGTTTTTTTTTAAGAATAAAAAATCATGCTTGTAAGATAATATATTAATCCTTCATCTGTAGGCCTACAATTAAAACTTATATCCTCTTACCAAGGGATTTCTTTTTAAAAGAAATTTGGTGAATCATTAAAAAGGAATGAGTAAAATGTCACAGCTAAGTAGTTAAATTCCATCAGACCTTCAATGAGCTTTCAGTGATTAATCAAGCATAAAATTTAATAAAGCCAGATTTTTTTTAAATATAAATAAATTTTATGTGTTTTTTTGCCATCGATACTGCATTTATCCTTGAAAAAATAAAGACAAATTAGAACTTTAAGTAAAAATCAAAGGATAATTTAAAGCAAATCACTGATTCTTGATACCTAAATCTGAAAAAAATTATTCTATTTCAGATAACTTTTCTTCCACTTTGAAATGTTCTTTAGATTATTTTCCATTACATTATAAAATACTTGTAATTATCTTTAAGTACATATTAAATCTTAAATATGTATGTAGTTTATTCTAGCTTTTCAACTGTTTCATAGGTAATTTTTTTATTTTATTAGATTTTATTCTATTTTAACGCACTAAAATCTTCTGTACTTTTTATCAGACATTCCTATCTTTGATATTTACAGTAAACATCTAAAATCCAAAGACATTTAGTAGATTATTGTAAAAATAATCTTCACCTTATTCTGGATTACTGATAAGCATGATTACAGTATTTCTGTTTTAATGTCAGTTTCATGATTTTCA
Organism: Excalfactoria chinensis; assembly: GCF_039878825.1. Lineage (NCBI taxonomy): Eukaryota > Metazoa > Chordata > Aves > Galliformes > Phasianidae > Excalfactoria > Excalfactoria chinensis. The sequence goes on along the minus strand of NC_092825.1, from coordinate 52,765,130 downwards.
GATTCTTGGCTCCTACAAATAGGTATATGTAACTGTACTTTTATTAGATTAAGCAGATTAAGCATTTTAAAACACCTAAATAGCAATTGTTTCTAGTGATTTGATACCTGATGATTGCAGCATTTAGTGTGATTAGAAGGAAAATCCTGTGGGGTGATACTAATTCAATCTGTATTTTAAGGCATTATCCTATGATATATGAAAAAAATAATAATAATAAAGTTATTTATTTGTTTCATTTTAGAGTAATATTCTATTTAGTAAATAATAAAGTATAAATACAGAAGACTGTTTTTTATTGTTGCATACTTTGATCTAATTATGTTGAATGCATATATGGTACACATTTTAATTGCAGACATGGACATCAGAGAAATGGGATCATCCTCAGGTCAGATATGTGATTGACCTTGATTTCATTGTGGCTTTTTTTGTATTTACTGTGGATTACATCTCTAACAAACAGAACCACTCAGCAGCTTCCATATAAACTCATGATTTAATAATAGATCACAGTTCACATCTCATTTTTCTTCTACTTGCTTGAAGCATTAAGGTTTACCATTTCAGCTACTGAATTATGCAAAGCTTTCTTCATCAGTTTGAAGCTTCCATTGTGAATGCTCCCGACCATTATGACTTTTTCCCCTTCTTTTGCAGGTTTTACATTTTCACATATTTGCTTTAAAGCAGATGATCGACTGTGCTTTGAGTTTCTTTATGTATTTTTTTATTCGTATTTCTTTTCACAGATGAAGATGACACTTCAGTTAGCACACCACCAGCAGGTTAGGACCATGATAGTTTTTTTTATGTGTATGTATGTATGGATTTTTCTCTTGACTATTAATGATCAGAGTCCAACCATTTGGACTGGATTCATAACATACTCATTAGAGAATAAGATTTCTGAGGTGTCCTAAATTAATTTAATCCATGTTCAGAAGTACGAGACCTTCGTACCAGACAAGTTTCTTTCTGAACCTGTCTTGAATTTTAGTTAGAAATTCTGTCACTGGAAGGGAAAATATTAGTTAGCAGCTCTGAAGGCATCCATCTTATCTGTTACTGTTGAAACAATAAGGAAAGCATTCTTAAGGTTTGTCCTGAGAGCAAATTCCAGAATTACAAATAAAATAGATGCCTTATGATTTCAAAGTACATTTAGTCATAGAATTGTCTATCACCTCTCTTTAGGCCATAAGCCTTACAAGTTGCTTGCAAGACAGGTAGTTTTAATATACCACTTCAAGATGGCAGATTAAGTATATTTAGTTGTTGATCATTCATGGTTGTAGTGACATTGGCAAGACTTCAACATGCTTAATATGTCTTTTAAAGAAATTAAACTTGAATAAAACAAAGATAATGAACATTAATGTGTATTGTAGTGTGTTAAATAAAAAGCTTTTATTTTTGCTTTAAAAAATAATTAAAACTTTTTTAAAAAACATGGTTTTAGTCATTTTCAGTGTGTTAAATTTTCCTGATTCATTTTAAAAAGGGCGTTGCTAACCATGGGCTGCATGCTATCTGAAAAATCAGTGGCAGTGCATTGATCAACAGTGGTAGAGATTCTCACTGATAATAGCTGAAAATATAAATAGATTCTCACTGATAATAGCTGAAAATATAAATAAGTTTTTAAATTACGAAACTCTATCTTTTAATTTCAACTATTAATAATAAAAATGTTCAGCTTAAGTAATTAGACAAATTCAACAGTTCAAAATACTATCCCCTCAGATAAATCTTGAATAACGTGAAGATATCTGTCATTTAGAACCACCCCAACAGATGAGTAACATACCAGCTTCAAAAAGCCCTTCTAAATATAAACTACTACATAGAAAATCTTGAGAGGAAATTGAACTAAATTTCAGCTATCCAGAGAAATGGGGGAAAAAATTCTGACTCAGGTGTTTACTTCCTTTCTATGGTATTGAAATAGTTTCTCAGGGGTATAGTTCTAGGTATTTATTCTGATCTTCTTGCATGAAGAATCATTGTTCATAAAATTCTCATGACCTGAGGTCAGTTTAATTGTGATCTCTGAGCTGGTGTCATCTAAATTGCTCTTCCCTTTCAGATGGGATGTCTAAGCCAGCGGAAAGAAAAGATTCAGGTGAGACCTCCTGAACACCACATTGAAACAGTCCAAATTTTATACGATACAATGATTATTAATGAGTTATTTCTTAGACTGTAGGGTTTTTGTTTGTTTGTTTGTTTGTTTGTTTTGTTTGTTTTTTTGTTTGTTTGTTTGTTTTAATTATTATTTTTTTTAATTCCACTTTTACACAGTGACATTAATTAGAAACTTAAGTAGTTTTCTAGTAGCTAAACTGAGAGAGAGAGAAGACTCTGAGGTACCAGACAGGACACATACCAGACACATACATACATACCTATCTATCTGCATGTATTTCCATACGGATAGATATGCAACTATTCCCTTCCTCCTCAGCCTACAGGTTGACAGTGGCTTACCTGAATCTCATATACAGGCCCCAGGAAACTGTAGGAGAGTGGTTTCTTCTCACAGCACAAAGGATGGTGGGGAGAACTTAGCAAAGACATAACCTCTTTCTTCCTACTCTGCCAGGTAACGCATACTGTGCCCAATTTTGTGGTTTCAGGATTTGCAAGCACTGGAACAAAATGAGCAGCAAGTACTTCAACCATAGTTACTGAACTGGTGTAACAGCCTATGCCAGACCTGCAAGCTAATGTCAAACCTACTTTCTGTTCTCACTGTTGAATTGACAGGAAAAAGCTAATATCCAGAGATGATGATAATATTTCTGCGTTACGTGTTACCATATTAACGAGTCTATGTATACCTCTTTCATTTATTAATATCCATTTTCCATTTCACGCCGTGGTGTCTCAGGTTCATTACTGCACCTGACCAGTTCCTATTTCAAGCATTGTCAGATCCTTCTGTTCATACCTGTAACTCTCACTTATTCTTGTGTTACATCTTTCCAAATACTAGTATACCATTCCATCATAATTTAAATAGTTTGTACAGAGAGCTATATATATAGATTATGTATCTATATATTTCTCTGTGGGTGTGTGTCTGTGTTTGTTTCCATATATGTGTATATACATGTGTGTATATACATGTATGTTTTATACAAGCAGAAATATACAGAACTGTTAGGCATTCCAGACATAATTCATTGAAAGAGCTAGAGACAAAGATTTATAGATGAGCTATCCAGCATTTCTATGTCCCTCTGAAATTTCTTACAGGCTTAAGGACAATAAAAACAGTTGAGTTGTGTTTTCCTACTGTTGTTGTGAGTTGTGTTTCATTTGTCGCCAGTGGCAATTTTCATGAGTTGAAAAGGATCCTGTAGCAGTTACCTCTTTGTGACAGGCAATTTTATCTTCAGGAAAATGAGGTCCTATGAAAAATACTGAAGAGGGAAAACAACTTTAAATTTCAAGAACAGAAATGAATATCTGGAAAATGCTACTTAATTAGTTTATCATTTTTACTAGTATTCAAACAAAACCCAAAAGAGTATTGGATAAGTAACAAAAATCTACCTCTGATTCAGAAACAACTAGAAGTCCAATGGGAACACAGCTCTGGTTTGAAAGTTATAGCCTCCTTTGTTTGATATAGTCGTATGTATACACATTTGCTCTGCTATTCCATGCTAGCACTGGCTTTACTCAGTCTATCCTATTCACTAACTAGAACTCCTCAAATAAGAAAAGAAATGTGACATTTGGACTCTACAAATTCTTTCTCAGAACATGAGACTTTGGCTTTTGAAATGAAGGGATTCTCCTTTGGAATGGACAGACCGTCACTCTCATGCTTTCCCTGTCTTTTCTGTTAGGAATTAGCTCTGAGCAGTTTTGCATGTATTTACCAAAGATATAACTGCACAGCACAAAGCCCTGGGTGGTCAGATATCAGAAACATCAGAAACACACAGCTGTGCTAACGTGGTTTTCTGACTTGGAAAAACTGCTCACCTGCCTATTGTCTCACAGTAACTGCTCTTTGTTCTCTTTCATTTCCAAAATCTGTTTCCAGAAGAGAATATGCTCTGCCTGAATGTGTGTCAGAATCATTTCCATCTGACAAACTATTTACCTCTAATGATTTATTCCCAAACTCTCTGTTTCTATCATAGAGAACAAAGCTGAGAAGTAAGCTTCATCACTGGTATATTTCGTGAGCAAAAAGGAAAAACTACCTTGTACAGTCAGCTGAGTTTGAGATTTGCAGAGACCCACAGGAACTATCATCATCTGTGTGTGCGTGTGCTTACAGCTGTTTGTGTTTTCAGAACTTCCACCTCCATTTTCCATTCTGAAAAACAAAGAGCTGACCTTTGTCTATTACCCCTATAAAACACTCATGGTTGAATGCTGGTGCCATTTGATTTTCTCATTACCTGCCTTGGCTGATCAGGTTGCCCTGTCTTCCTCTCTGAGAGTTTCATTTTCTATTGCTACAGAGGTAGCATTCTTTCAGGAACTGTACACAATGTGACAGCCAAGCAGTGGATGTCAGTGTGAACAAACACATATCTTTCAGGACATCTGAAGAGAGAGGTAATAGGGTTAGAGAGTTTAGTGCGCTCAGGTAAGTGCATTCTGGAGGGAGTCAAACATTGGCAGATAATTGATCTTTTCCTCTTTCTCTGTATCTCAGTATGGTCTATTGGAGAAGGTGCTCCAGAAGAGACGGAAAAACGTGATGACTCCCAAAGATCCACTTTATTCGTTGAAAAACCTCAGAGTGGTACAGTGAGTGTTGGTAAGTGCTTCGAAACAAAATCAAAAGCCATTTCTGGAGAGAGAAACACAGGGACTGGAAAGATGTACGGGTGGTTCAGGTAGCACTCAGCTTCTGCCCTCAGCTACAAATACTCCCACTGATTTTAGTTAGATGTGAACTCCTCTTTGAAGGCAAAACAGAATGTACAAAAAGAAGCAAAAAAAAAGAAGTGTGTACAAACGTGACAAAGCAGCCACAAGTTCCTCAATAACTGTGTTGTTTTTTCTCTTTTTTCAAGGTGGGAATATTACATTTATAGCCAAAGTAGAAGCCAAAGATCTTCTCCGAAAGCCAAATGTTAAGTGGTTTAAAGGAAAATGGATGGACCTGGCCAGCAAAGCAGGGAAGCACCTGCAGCTAAAGGAGTCATTTGAGCGACACACAAAGGTTTGTCTTTGGTTTTCCTTCATACAGGAGCAAAGCTTCTAAGCGAACTTAAAGATCAGTTTTGGACAATAGGCAGAATTTTAAGTGAAGCAGATTCTAAACCTGGCTTCACCGTAGTTTTCTGTCATGATCTCCAGTTCCAAGCAGAAAATGACTTTTCTGCTCTCCCAGAACAGGACATGTGGTGGTGTGAAAATTCATGTTTTCAGTTGTTTTTTTGAGTTTCTTTGCATGACCCTTTATTCAAGTTATACCTTACTCTTTTAGGTCTGGTCTGGAAGACAAAACTTTCTATTTGTTTCATGCAAATGTATTACATTTGATTTTTAGATTCACACATTTGAGATGCACATCATTCAAGCTAAGGAGAATTATGCAGGGAACTATCGCTGTGAGGTTTCTTATAAGGACAAGTTTGACAGTTGCTCTTTTGACCTTGAAGTCACTGGTAAGATTCCAATTGTATTTGTAAAGCTTTATAAATATGTAGTTTTTTTCTTTCTTTCTTTTATTATTTTTTTTTTTTTACTTGAAATTCAACATAATTTTGTTTAGAATCTTTAAATGAAGCAATGTTTAATCATAGCAAGGAAGAAATCTTTAACATAGACTGCAGAGAACTAAGCATCTCTATCTTCTTGTTTAAATAGACACTGGGATAGCAAGTATGTGAAACATTTAGGTTAGATCCAAGCTGGCAGATAAGTCTACTGAATTCAAATCAGGCTCTGGCACACAAGAGGGAGGAGCAGGCCTTGGGCAATTCAGAGAGGGAGAATTCATCTGGCAGGATCTGAAGGGAGAGTGAGTTGGTTCAGGCATGGATCTCCAGGATTTGTACCCTGCTCATGCATGGTGCAGTAATACTTTAGAAAGTCACAGTTCTTCCACAATGCTCCAAAATAAAGAATAGTCTAATATGAAGCGTGCTGCACTGTAATAGGTCTGACTCTGGCAAATATTAACCTGCAGTCTTACCTTTTTCCTCAAGAGCACAAGAGAGCACACATACCTACATGACCAGCCCAAGAAAGACGAATGTCTTCCAAAATTCCATGGCCATCACCTAATGGACAAGATAGTTGTGCACTTGAGTACAACACACCTAGCATATAGCCCAGGTCAGGTTGGAAGCAGGTCTACATTAGGGGACACAGTAGGCATGCATGCTCAGAGACCTGCTAGGCCAGCGTGACTCTGTCCATGCACTCCCTGTGAATCAGAACCTCTTAATCTGATTAAGATTGGCACAAATGAATAATTTACACAAAGTGGATTCATCCTTAAATGAAGAGTCAGTGCCTTTTTCCTCTGATGCTCTGCACATAGAGAAAGTGAGATGCAAGTGAAGGAGAAAGCATCGGCAATAAGAAAAATCCAGAGCAGTGTACAGGCAGGAGAGGGGTTGTGAGAAAAACACTGTTAGGACAGATATCCTATGCAGAACTGCAGGATCTAGGCTAGAGAAATGCACTGAGTAAACCTGGCTTAGTGTCAAGCAGCTTTGCATTTACCAGAACATAATGCCTAAGGAACACTCTGTGATCACTTAGCAAGTTTCTTGAACAAATTTCTCATGCCAAATTACATTACTTATGTCAACTGCATCAATTTCAAATTATGTCAGGTTATGTTTTTAAACTCTGTCCTACTGCTGCTTCACAGAATCCTCTCAAGCTGCTCCATCCATTGACATCAGATCTGCTTTCAAAAGAAGGTAACTTCAAACAGTGATCCTGCGAAACCCCTCAGTAATGGATGTGGTAGCGTATGAAACTCCTCTCTATTCTGGCAGGCAATTGTATCGGGTACCTTCAGATTGGTTTTTAAAATAAAGATTAAAGAACTGGGGCTTAAGGTAGTGGGTAGAATTAAATAGTTACAATTCACTGATAGAATCCCCTGAAACTATGGTGTCACTGCTTTAAGTGAAGGTTCAATATTCAAAGTTATTAACTATCTGTTGCTTTGGAGGTTTAAAAAATTATGTTTTCATTCTCTATGATATTCTACCATGTTTCCTGAAAATTGTGAGCTATGATATGAATGATTCTGATCCAAGTCCCGCACTGATAAAAAGCAGAGACAAAATTCACACTGATTTCAGCAAGACAGGAGCTGGACTTGTTTTACTCTACAGTAAAGAAGCATCATATGGCCATCTCTGTAGAAAAACTTCAAAATGATATACAAAATGATATGTAAAAATATAAAATATACATTAATATATATGAAATATACATAAAATATACTGAAATATTGCGAGGGCAGTAATGTAAAGTATTGTGTCTGAAGTCTGTCATAGTTATTTACCTTTGTTATAAAACAGTAATTAATACCAGTATAAAGATGTCACCTTTACATTTTGTAGAAAAAAACTGTCCTACAAGGGTAGAAGTATTCAGACCGAAAATGTTTTATAAACATAAAATGAATGCAGCTGATTAATTCACACATAGAGGCAAAGTTGTGACTCAAAATTGACTACTTTTGTTCAGAAATATTTGATTTAAAGAGTAAAGAGAAAAAAATATTATATTAAAGGTGCACACTTTTTACTTCTGTACATCTTTTAAAAAATGCAATAATAGGGGCAATTCTGCCCCATAGGATATCTCAGAATATTCTCTGTTTTTGTAAGGGATACTTTGTATACAAAATACAGGATAACCTGGATACTGATACCATCTGATTTAACATTTGCGGGATTTTGACCATAGTGTTTACAAACATTAAGGGAATTATCTTGTTTACATGCATTTTAATGATACAATTTTACTGCTTAAAGTCACATCATAGAAATATATGCACCTTCATAACCCAATGATTTCATCTGTAAAAAATGTAAAATGTGCTGTTTTTAACTGATTTTTCCCTTCATTTAGAGAGAAACATTAAGTCTTAATTATATGCTTCACAGTCTGGTGTTTGACATACGCTGTTAACAGCACCAAACAGCAACGCAAATCTTTGTTTTACATTCACAGCATAAGATCAGCACAAGCCCTTTGTTTTTATACGCATATGATATGGAAATGAAAAACAAAGCTCATTGTGTTGACTAGCTCACATTTATTTGTGTTACTGAAATCTAACACAAATCCTGGCAAATTTATGTATGCAGTTACAAAAATTTGCCATCAAAGTATAATGCAATACAAGCAATGCAAACCTTTGTGTTACTTTTCACAAGTGCCTAAGGTAAGATAACTTGTGTGAAAAAGAATACAAGTTTGTGTTGATTTTACACCATTAGTTGTGTGTCTGGACAGTGTTGAGTATGAGAGACATGAAGAGAGTTTGCAATGTGTGTCATTTATGTCTTTCTGTATTAAACAAAGATTTGATCTTTTTCTATTAATAACAGCGGTGATGGACAAGACGATGCAGGAGAACTTGACTTTAGTGGTCTCCTGAAACGTAGGTGAGAACCAAGTGATGCAGTGAGCAGGTGTGGATTGCAAACCATTAGGTTCGCACACAGAAAGAGTCAGGTGTAGCATTAATAACTTCTTAAGACTTTTCTGATGTTTCTTTTTTTTTTATGTTTCTTTTTTTTATGTTTCTAACTGTCATTCTCATGCTATAATATGCAAATGTTTACTTAATTCTACCTTTAAGTGTGTTGAAAAGAAAATTCAGACTTGAGTCTACCAGGTGAAAAGTGAGCCACAACATAAAGAGACCGATAACATTTAATCTACTTGCTATTTCTTTTGTGTTTGCATGGAGTCTCAAGGGGGAGAATTTCCTACACAGGGATGAGCAGTTCAGAAAATTGGTTTGGGTGCAAGAGCGAATAGGTGCAATGGTTAGATTAACCTATTTGCATACATCTTAATTCAGTGCTAGCACTTTGGTATGAAAATACATATATAGTTTTCAAACAGTAGAGTCCTCTATTAATTCATTTTTACCTACTATTTCAATATATGCACACAAATATTCAGTGATGGTTCATTCAGCTACTAATTTTTAAATGGGAAAACATGGACGTGTGTTTCTCTTATTCACCTTGAGAATCTGATGGTACAATAGCTATGCTGTTAGCTATTTCAAACTGTAAACCCGGTTTAGTTTCTTATTAGATTAAGACAATTCCTGGAAATGAAGATATGGCATTACACAACCTTCATCTACATTAATTAATTAAATTCTTGTATATATATATATATATGTATGTATATATATATCATTAAAAATATCTGCCATAAAAACCAATGACTCTGAAAGAGAAAGCCCAAGTATACAACAGCAGTTACATTTTAAAATTCATAGCAGGCTTGAGGGCTATAATGGGAAGAAGAGTACTTAGTCAACTGAAGGAAGAGTGAAGTGAAAGCAGGGAGGTTGAAGGAAAAGACAACATTACCTGAACCAATTCAAAACCACCAGACCTTTGTTTTCTAAACCTTTTCATCCCTAACTAGGATCTTCAGATTGATTTTTTATCCTGCTAATACAACTTACCATAACAGACCTCACAACTGCCTGTGGTGTGTTTTATTAGCAACATGAGTTGCATGTGAGAGGTCTTGGGGTTTTTGTGGAAAGAGAAGTGTGAAAAAGAATCACTATAACTTCATTAACAACTAACATATTTTATAAGATAAATACTATATAGCCATACAAGCGTGGCATAAGAATTTTGTGGTTAATGGGCAAAGCAAGCTTCAAATTCATAAACATCACTGCTTAATAGTGATGAAAGTGGTACATCTCCTTCTTGCTCCAAGCACTCAAAAGCAGCCTCTTAGTTACGAGCTCAATTAAACGGTAAGACTGCTACTTAGATCTTAGTGTGGACATTAGTATCCATTTCAATTGTAAAAATATTTGTCTGCATTTCAGTTTTCAAAAAGGAATTGTTGCAGGTGCACTTCCTCTCTTTTGTGTGGTCATGCTACCAGGAAGAGATCTAATTTTTCACTCGTGGTGCATAAAACTTAAAAAATGCCTGTTTTTATTAAACACACACACACACACACACACAAAGACTAACTGCACAGAATCTACACAGTACCATTGTGCTTGTCTTGAAGAAAGACAAATCCATTTTCATACCAGTAAGCTACTCTGCAACGGGTTGTGCTTCAATTCAGTAAGAGCCTGGAATTTCACAAGGCACAAGATCTCAAGAAGCACACATTTAGGTATTATTTTTTAAAAGTACATCTTTCTGAAACATGCATATTTTCATGGGTAAGGTCTGCAAGCACTTTTGCGGAGAGATCAATACACTGAGAAAATGTGCAGCACAGTTTGCCTGCTACCCACAGCAGAAACTATCTTGATCTCAGAACAAGGTTGGTTTGCCTTGTTTCAAAATCTGTTCTCCAGTTATGCAAGAGGGAAAAAAAAAAAAAGAAAAGAAAAAAGAAAAAAAAATTGGAATAAATTATTTCAAACTGCTTGAAAATCAAGATGCTCTCATGGATCCTCATTCTCAACTACTGCTTGATTTAAAGGGGCTCATTATCTGAAACCCCATGGAACTCAGCTCCGCTTAGAACAGACAGGAGTTGCATGGCAACTGGCCAGTCCCTGGAGAGGAGAATGACACTCCAGCAGGTGTGTCAACTTTCACATAGGTTTGAAAGCTGATCTCATCTTACTGTCATGCAGAACGAATCTCACCAAAGCTCCGGCACTCATGGTACATAGTCAGACTCCAGTAATTGTGAGCACAGAAAAACAAACAAATAAAAAAAATAAAAAAATAAAAAACATGAAATTACATATCATAGATATTTTAAGAATTATTCAGAGCTATTGACGTCAGTATTTCAAACATGATCCAAACAGATTTTTTTTGCCTTTAGAAAATATATTTGGCTTATTAGGAAAATTAGTAAGTCTCACATATTAAACAGCAAAGTGTTTTTCCATAATTACCCATAGAACCTCACAGGGATCCCCAGTGTTGTTTCTGTATTACTGTTAAACAAAATTCTGTGACTTGTTAGTACTCAGCTCTAACAGAGTACCATGGCAAATCTCAGTCTCTTTTTCGTTTGTTTGTTTCTTAACTCTTTATTTTCATATTCTATTATGAAAACAATCAAAAAAATGATTTCACTAGACTGATACAATCAAGTCAGGCTTGTCCTGGCCTGAGCTTAATGATCCTGCAGAAAAAAAAAAAAGTCTATATTTCAGCTCAATTTCCTAGATTGTTTCAGCAGTTCAATTTGAGCTAAGCTGTCATTCTCAAAAACTGCCATTTTGTTTAGGGCACTTTCATTTTTTCCCTCATCTAATGGTTGGCTGTCTTAGCCTAGAGCTGGAGATATTAATAGGATATCATAAGATAACTGTGATGATATTCACACAGGCCTCTAAAACATTTCCCATTCTTAAGACAGAGATAAACATGGAAGCCATCAGACCCATCTTGCAAGCCCAAGCTGGTTGAGAATCTCCAGTTCCTATCCATAATCCAGATTTAAGGGACTCTTAGAAGAGCTGGTGACATAGATCCCCTTGGATTACATTATGTCCTCTCACTGGTCACCACTTGCAACAGTTACAGGGTCTCCAAGTTGAAAACCATTTTTGCATAACTGAAATGTATGGATTAGACTCATATCTTAGTAGTACTGTCCTAAATCTTCCATGATTCTAGTGTAGTTACAACAAGCAAAACCAAGTTAAGCAGGTATGCAACTGTAGTACTACATTTTCAAGCCAGTTCTATACTATGATGAAGAAACACAACATTTCTCATTGCTGATTACATCAGAAAATGCCGAACAAAAACTTATATCTAAACTCTGCCCTGGAGCAGTGTAAAGTAAGGCGTGAATGTCATTCTCAGCTATACCACTTGTACTGAGTGGAACTGGGGCTTGAATTCACTTATTTACAGATGTTTGGAAAGCTTGATGTCAAAATGAAATAAAAAATATGGTGGTAGCCTTCAAATTTTGAGCAAAACATTTCTAATATCACCATGGATTCAATTCCACCCTTTTTTCTGGTATGAAAAGGCCTCACTAACTCTTCTCCCACAATTTTATTTTGCCACTGTTAGGGAGGTTAAACAGCAAGAAGAAGAACCTGAGGTAGATGTGTGGGAGCTCTTGAAGAACGCCAACCCCAGTGAATATGAGAAGATTGCTTTTCAGTATGGTATCACTGACCTGAGAGGCATGTTGAAGCGTCTGAAGCGCATGCGCAGGGAGGTGAAGAAGAGTGCAGGTATGGATAAGGCAAAGTATTATTACGTTCAGTAGCCAAACATAACTATGCATCTGATAAACCCAAACTTACTGTATTACCCTTACCCCTACCTCTACCCCTACATGTCCGGTGTGAGAAAAGGGCTGGAAGCTGATGTACAAATTGTTCAGCTTGAAGAAAGAGCTGTTTTCTACCCAAGTTCATCACAGGGAGGTGCTGGAAAGTTGTAATGGAAAAAGAGCACCCATCAGCACCTGGGACCAGTTTTTCTGGTCCCTCTCAGACGTTCCAAGATGATTAGAATGTGGATACCAGTCATATCAGGATTTTTCAGTAGACATGGTTTTACCTACAAAAAGGTCCTCACATGGTGTGGAAACTGTCTCTATAATGACATGCTGACAATAGGATGTTATTCACCCCATGCCACCTTTACTATGAATCGAAATTTCTTAACCTGTGAGAAGTTACATTAAATAAAATATCCTGTTTAAGTTTTGTAGTTCTACTACTGCTGTGTCAACACATTCAGTCTTCTGCAATTAGACATACGCATGATATAAACTTTACCAGAAGCTAATTTAGCTATTGGCAGTATTTTTGAGGCACCATTTATTTTTGAGCCACAGATTATCTGCTCCCCTGGGTTTAACATTTGTAGCTGTCAGTAGCTAAATGTTGATGCTAAAGTGTTTTGAAATGTTTGAGTTCTGACCTTACCTTTCCCAGAACAACTTGGTCTATATTTGCCCATCTAAGATAATCATTTTGAAAAGCTCCACTAGGATTCACAGAGTGACATTTTTTGTCTGGTTTCATGTATTTTCACAAACGTTTTGCAGCCAGAATATCTGTCACAGTTGGAGCTGCAATCTACGCTTTGCAGACTACAGAAAACAAGTTTGGCTTGTAGACAAACCATTCATTTTTATTCTGGACAAAATTTTTAGATTGAAATTCCTTTGTAACTCCAGTGGCATGGCTCGTAAAGAGGTTCTTTCTATTAGATTCATTCTAGATACTTGCACTGCACTGGTTGTATACAATTATACTCTGAACTAAAGATTCTCAGCAAGCTGTCAAAGTTACATCTATCCAGTCCTAATCAGTACCATATCATACTGCATAGTCATGAGGAGATATTAACTAGATCAGGATAAACTTAACTGCATTACTCTGCTGTTTTACTGGCACTATTTCTAGGCAAAAACAAAAAACAAAAAACACCTGACTTGTCTGAACCAGCCCAAAAATGTAGAGTGATGCATAACATGGAGTGTATATATTCTGATAACTTTCATGAGATATATGTAATGTCATTTCAGCATTCTTATCATTTATTTTCTAATCTTCATGTACAGTAACATCTCTCTTCCACAACAGCATTTGCCAAAGGACTTGACCCTGCATATCAGGTGGATAAAGGAGGCAAAGTTAGATTCATGGTGGAACTAGCAGATCCAACAGTGGAACTCAAATGGTATAAAAATGGCCAAGAAATACGACCAAGTGCAAAGTAAGTGATTTTATTGTATGTAGGCAATGAAACATGTACATATTTATTTCCTTGACAAGTGTCTCACATAGATCTATACCTTTGATCAGGCTTGCACTGATTTTATTTCTGGCATTCCATTACAGTGAAAAAGCAGGCAAAATATGCTATATTGCTCATGACACAAAAATGTTCTTAACATAGATTGTGTGTTTTATCTCGAGAGAAGAGAGTTAAAGATCCTTAACAGAACATACAGACATTTCCTCCTTGGTAGTTTGAAACAAAAACAAAACCAGGAAGCTTTTTGAAAAAATAAGTCTCTTGTTCTCAGTTCTATGTTAGAATAAAGTCAAAATCTTTCTGTAGTAATTGGTTACTAAAAGGAGAGACCTTTAACATAATGCCTACCTGGATCATAAGCTACCTATAAAATTGTCTCTAATCAACACTGTTAATTAGGTAATCAACTGCAGCAGGGAGTGAGCTTTTTTTTCTCTCTCCACTATCTGGTTAACACAATGAAGCCAGTAACCTGAGTTAGTTCCTAGCAATTTTAGTCACTATCTACTGTGCCCAAGCTTCTCCATTATCTATGTCACTTATGTATTGGTTTACACTGTGGATTTACCTATAATAAGCAAGAGGCTTCTTGGATGCAAGTAGAGCAATGGCTGGAACTTGAGCCCAATCCCTAATGTTCTCATATCTTTCAAAACCCAGAGTACAAAATCCCATTCCACAATCAAACAGCTAAGAATGGTAATGCATAAAAATGTAATGTTCCTCAAATATTGTTTGAAAGCACAAGAACCTTTCAATTTTCTCTTTCTGGCCTAGTGAAAAACTGCAATTAGCAAAAATCCTATTACAAGGAATGACAGATCTCTTTTTATTCTATCACTGCTTCAGTCAATGAAGAATTTTGATTGATATATGTTACTAATAAAAAAAAGGGGGAAAAATAGAAAAAAAAAACAAACAAAAAAACAAAAAACAAGGTAATAAAAGTGGTATATTTTCTTTAACTTCCATGAGAAGTTCAGAACTGCCTTGCAGACGTGCATTCTTCTGCAGTAGAAGGACCTGGACTGAATGCTCCAGTGCATTTCTTCCAGACTGCTGAAGCAGCTGTCAGATGCTAATGAGCTTTGGTCACTGCAGACCTGGAGTAGAACTAAACTGGTGACATAAAGGTGAAAGGCTGCATATCCCATTACCAAAACCCCATATCCCATTACTGATCTCTTGTGCCATCTGGCCTACCAATAATATTAACTTCTTAACCTTGGCTATTATTATACTTCACAAAAATGTTAAGAGTGTTGGAGTGAAGATGGTCTCCTGTTACTGGTTATTTTCATCTTTACTCATCTAGAGTTTCAGTCTCCATTTTATTCTGCCTGTTTTTTTTATTATAATATTTTTGTATCATGTAAGCCTGGAATGTTGGAACAAGCCAGAAACTGTTCATTATCACTCTAACCACAGCTCTTTTTGCAACAAATTCTATGATTGTTCTTACATTTTCTATTGAAACATGGAAATTGCATACTGGGACTTCTTTCCCAGGTCTGTGTAAAAAACAGGGTTTTCCCTCTAATGATCTCTAAAAGATTTTCTATATATATACCAAAAAAGGAGAGCTCCAGCAGTTTTGCTAAGGCATCTTTTCTGTATTCTATTCAAACAGATACATTTTTGAGCACAAAGGTAACCAGCGAATTTTATTCATCAATAACTGTACAATGACAGATGATGCTCGCTATTATGTGACAGCTGGTGATGAGAAATGCTCCACAGAACTGTTTGTGAGAGGTAACTACACCAGTCTGTTCCCATTTCAACTGTTGTAAATGGATGTGGTTTATTCAACTGCAGAAAAAATTAACAGGAAGGATATGGGTCAGTGTATGTTTGTATTTGCATTAGCAGGGTTACTCTGTATTTTTATTATTCCTGATCATTTTTCTTCATCCTGTACTTAGTAATTTAGTGAAAACTCAGAAACGGAGATACTGTTGATTTCATGTTTCTTACTGTCCACTGGGATCTAGCGGGACTGTGGTCCTCCTTAGCTTCAAAGACATTTTGGAGACACATTTGTCTCTGTATTGGCTTTTCCTTACACACTTAGGTACCTGGCAACCCTAATAATGGTCCAACTGACCTGTTCCAGATAACTATCAAGTCAGGCATTTGAAGTACTGATTTTAGTTTCATCTGCCAACACTTAAAGGAAGACTGTACCAAAACCTACAAATGAGTGGCCATTCCCTTAACATTTTTGATGCCATAGTGTTGATAGCCTTATCTCCTATAGCATGATTTTTAAAACCTCCTTCACCTCTCTCTCAGATTGTAAATCTCTAATTTTATCTTGTCAAAGATCCTCCAATTTTGGTGACCAAAGGCCTGGAGGATACCAGTACCTATGTTGGTGAACGTGTAGAACTGAGCTGTGAAGTGTCTGAGGATGATGCAAATGTTAAATGGTAAATCATTCTTTCAATAGACTTTGTTTACCTTGAGACAGAGATGGGGCTGGGGAGGGGGGAACAGAGCAAAGAAAGATGATTTTATTTGTAGGCATAAATGAAGAGAGCATTTTCAGTGCCAGTTAAAAAATCCTCAGGTGAACATTATTCAGTGAAGTAGTAACGGCAAAAACAGTCTTACACATTCATGGGCAAGTTTGTTTAACACTTTTTTGTGTCTTAAGTCTTGCAAAGTCTTCTCCAGAAGTTTTCGTTTATGAAAGTCTTATTCACACTGGACTTCTATTGGGAAAATAATCACTCTTTCTTTTCTGTTAGGTTTAAGAATGGTGTAGAGCTTACCAATGACCCTAAATCTCGATATCGAATCAAAGTTGAGGGAAAAAAACACACTTTGATTATAGAGGAGGCTGCAAAAAATGACAACGCAACTTACTCCGTAATGACAACAGGGGGCCAGTCAGAAGCCAAGCTTTCTGTTGATTGTAAGTATAATATATCTTGCTCTTGATATTGATGGTCATAGTTTGCTAAATAACAGAAATAATTTGCTTGCCTTTTTTCTGAGGGTTTAAAGATAGCTTTACCTTCCATGGCAATGCCTTAGCTGCAGATCTCCAGTTTGCAGTGACAGACAATGAACAAACTGAAATATGCAGGGGAAGTACTTACTTTTCTTGAATCCTTTCAGGCTTTCACAGAAAAAGCAAAACCAAGACTTTTTAGATAAAAAGGGGGGGGAAAATTGTTGGAAAAAAAATAAAATAAAATAAAATCTACTGCTAGGTGTACTTTTAACTGGCATCAGGAGCATTTGAACTAAACTAAAGGCACTAAAATGAGGCTATGTATCTCAGTATCAAACAGTATCAGTAGTGCTTGAAATGTCTTTAAAATATGTCTTTAAAACACTTGTGGTTTCCAGCAAAATCTATGCATCTTTATAATCTGCCACTTTGGTTTTAGGCAAATGGCCATTTTGCAAGTAGGTGTAGATTTGGTCTTACTGGCATAGCTGAGCAAGATAGATTCTGAGTACCTGTTTGTGGTAAATTTGTTACACTCTGTGAACTTACATATATCATATATACATGCATTCTGCTTTCAACTATTTTATACAAAATGACATCCTAAGCACAAACAATTCACAGTTCTCTTACCAAGCTGAAAATGATACACTGTAGCCATTGGACTCCATTATCTTACCTGCCACACTGATAACGTCATGCTTCTTCTGTTGAGAATGTTCCAGCTATCTTTCTGTAAAATGCAGGTTTTTTCCATCTTTCCATGTCATATTATAGGCAGGCATATTTAGTGCACATTCACAGAGCTGTGTGTTCAGCCTAGACTCTGGTCTCCAGCATCTGATCTTCCAGAAAGTGCAAGTTCTCAGGCTCAAGTTTCACAAAAGCTAGTAATATCCTTGTGTTTTCACAGGGGCAGTTAAGGCAACTTAGTAAACAAGGAGAAGTCATGTATGAAATAACTGTACACCATCCTCCATGTCCTTTGATAAAAGCCTGACACAAGAGGCTCATAACTACAGTTAAAAGTTGTAATTAACTACTTTGTTAAGTCTCCAAATTATCTTGTTTCATGTGGGAGACCTCTGTAAGTGGTTAGATTGCAGAAAAGGGTAGGTAGACCTGTGCACTCTAAGAGTAGACCTAGGGACACAAGTCTTCCACATTTTGGAAGTTTCTTACTGGATTCTAGGGGATATAAGAAGCCTCATCTTGCACTGGAACACCAGTGACACCAAGACAGAGTTCAAATACACTCAAAGTGAATACAGATCAGGTTTTCCTGCTCAGGGCATGGATATTTTGGATCAATTTGGATTTTTCTTATAAGCTGTTACTTGATATTAACATTAATATATCTACTTCTCTTTTCCCAAGTGAGACCATTGAAGATATCACTTGCACTAGAAGACCAGACAGTGAGGCTTGGACAGGAAATCCACCTGAAATGTGAGATATCTGAGAATGTGGAAGGGAAATGGTACAAAAACGGACAATTGATTGAAGCTAGTGACCGTGTAAAGCTTTATCACAAAGGAAGGTAAGCATGTCAAGTACTGATTTGATTTTTGATGAAGTGACATTGTAAAGATGTACCAATACGAGGGTTATTTCTCTGGAAACTATGTATTAAACAATGTGTTAATCCTAAACTTTGTCCTTTAAACACAGTTAGTTTTAAGACAATAAAACCTTTGTCTCCTTTTCCTTTTTTATACGGTGTCTTCTGGCTGCGAAAGGCAATAATACTAAAATCCTTGAAACATCTAATTTTAAGAGATTCTTTTTTCTGGACATTGATGTTGCTGTTAGTATGGGATATTAGGTAGTAAGGTCAAAACAATTTGGGGGCATTATTAAGAATATTTAGATTTAAAAACGATACTATTTCCTGATAGTTTTTGTTGTCGTTGTTTTTGCACATTTTACACACTTGCACAGATCTCCTAAACTTTTTTCTTCAGTTTTTTCCTCATAGCCTCAACTAGTCTTCAAAAATAATTTACATGGCTTTCTTTTTCATTTTTTTTACAGAATCCATAGATTTATCATAGCAAGTGCTGCTGTTGATGATGAGGCTGAATACATGTTTGTACCAGATGCTTATAATATTAATATTCCATGCAAAGTACATGTTGTGGGTAAGTACTTGGCACAACAAGTTACAAATTGCATTTCCTTCTCTTTTACCCTTGGAAAGTGAAAACTGTGTGATATATCCTTGAATACAATCAGTTTGTTTCTTCTTAGCAGGTGCTTACTTCAAAACACAGAGCTGCTACTTTGGCAAAGTGACACTGAGCTAGCATGAGAGTACTTTGCCTCAGGACCTGGTCATAGTTTGCAAGTTTGGGGTGGCTGAATTCCTAAACAAACTACTGTTAATAGTTCATGTAAAGTAGTTCTTGGTATAATTTTTCAGACCTGCAGGATTGTATTCTTTGAAGAATGGAATTTTTTTATATTTCAAGAGATCTTTTAGCTTAGTAAAATAGTACAGTAGGTAAATATTGGCCTATGTGATACCTACGTTTAATGATACCCAGAGAGTTAAATTTTTCTGGCCAGCATTTATTCAGTAATCTCATTAGAAGGTTTGTTAATGAGTCCAGTCTTTCAAAAAAAAATAAAAATAAAAATTAGAAAAAGAAATACAATAAGTGTTCCACAATAGTATCCCACTGACTTTTAACTTCAGGCACTGAATGTGAAGTCTAAATGACAACAATATCAATGATCAAAGTTTTAGAAAATATGGCTTGTAAATGATATGTGGGATACTTATGATAGAAATGAGATTGTCAAGAATTAGGGAGAATGACAAGAGGGTGGGTACTTTCACAGATAAAATATGTTAAAGTAAGAGCGCGTTCATCAGTTCTCAATATCCATGGATTACAGCGGAAGTAACTATTCCATTTTCAGAAAAGTATTTAGATTAAGAAAAAGTTTAAAATATCAGAGCAATGATAGAATAATGATGCCTGGAGTATGACAGTTCCAAATGTAGAATGTCTACAATTGAAAGTTTCAGGAGCCACTTAGAGGAAGTCTCTCTCGTTATCTAAATTTAAACAATACTGCCTCAGGAAGATGGATTGTTTTTCTTTTATGGACCTACTATTCCCAAATCTCTATGATTCTATGACTCATTCTTCATTGATTATTTTCTTCCTTTTTTTTTTTTTTTTCTCTGTATTTCTTCCAAACAGATATTAATTGAGTAAAAATACCAGGAAAATACGATCAGCAGAGCGTGTTTCTCTGTATCTCACACTTGTTCCCAGGTTCCTCAATTTTCAAAGTGGAAGACCTATGAAAATTTGGGCAATTTTTCTTTTTCAGATCCTCCTAAACTTCACCTTGATGGTCTTGGGGAAAATAACACAGTGACAGTAGTGGCAGGAACTAAATTACGCCTTGAGATCCCGATCACTGGCGAGCCAACACCAAAAGTCATGTGGAGTAAAGGGGATAAGGTACAGTAACATCATATGTGTTTTTAAAGATCAACAAGGAGATTTTTTTCCCTTGAAAAACAATCTTTAGTCTGGTGAAGATATGGAAGGAAATTAAAATGGGATACATTATCCTGTTGCACTTAAAAACTCTTCTCCCTCAAGTGTGAAGGGTAAAATTGATAAATAGTGTTTACTATCTTAAGGATCTTTTTGAGGAAACACTTGACACTGTTAAGACAAAAAAATATGCTTTTTCTACAAATAAATTTTAAAGTAGGTAGATATATATTTGATGCAGAAGAAATCTAATGAAAATCTACCAAGCAGATAATTATTGTGTTTGTAATATCCAGAATAGCAGTTTTGACAGGGAGCCATAGTAAGGTCTGGTTATAAGATACATAAATTATGATGAAGATTCAGGAGTAGAATGAAATATTAGCCTGGGCAGTTGCTGTTTTGCATATGGTGTTTTCTGTGCTAAACTTTGCACTCCTGAGTATATTATACCAAAAAGCCAGACTTTCCACATTTAAATTTTCATTCTGGTATGTGCAACATGTTATTTCTGCTGGGTTTGTCAGGCCTATCTCATCAAGTCTTACTAGTGTTTTCCAAATATTAGTGGTATTATTAACACCACAGACTCGTTCAAACGAGAAGTTCCTCTAGGAGATCTTATTGAAAAATGTGTAAGCACATGTACTGACCCTTATTATCCATCTCATCATTCAACTCAATTAATTATATTACAGTGTTTTTTTTAAAGATTCTTTCTTTAAGAATCTTTTAAAAATCTTTTACATTTAACCTTTTTTAAGATTCCACTACTCTCTTTCCATCAAGTAGCACTGATTAAAGCATGTTCTTGCTCATGGGGTAATTGAGCCTACTGAACCCTCCTTTGAGATGTATTGGCTGACCTGAGTACTAAAGTTACAGTATTTTAAAGCCATTTATTTATTTATCACTTGCTTAGTTTGTCTTTTTATTTATTTATTTATTTTTAATGACAATCAGATGACTGAAATACTGAGCTTTAATGTGAATTTCTCTTCAGAAAATTTTTGTTGACGTGTTCTGTAGTGCACCTGAATTTGGATTTTTGAACATTTTGATTCTTAAAGCAGAAAACCTGACTTTTCCCTCTGCTTACTTTGTCTTGCTTTTGTCGTACTTTGATTCCTAGTGGATCACAGACAGTGGAAGAATACGCGCAGAAACATACTCAGACAGCAGCTGCCTGGTCATTGACACAGCTGAGAGAGAAGATTCAGGTCCTTTCAGAATAGCATTAAAGAATGAAGCTGGGGAGGACTCAGCCCTTATCAACATTAAAGTGGTCGGTAAGTCATGTGGAAAAATGCACATGAGCGATACCATTTACCATGTATTTTTTCAATAAATGATCCCTGAGAACACTGCTTTCCTGCATTCTGACAACAGCTGAATTCTTCTTCTGTATCTCTCCTCTAAATGCTGCTATCCCTGTTTTTCCTCATTTCCAGGTGTGAAATTGACATGCAAGGATACTGAGGCACAAAGTTAATGAAGGTTATGGTAACTTAGTATGGGATTTAAGTAGGAGTTAATTATCACCCCTGCTGCTGCCTCACCTTGCTGCACCTAAGCTTCTGAAGTTGCCTCTGGTTGCTTCAAGCATTCTATATTTTTCTGGTGGTTGTGGCCCTTTCTTGGCACATTCCCTCAAGTGCCCCTCAAGCAATTTGACAGTGTTGAAGAACTTGGCATTTCTGATCCCACCTGTCAGGATGCACAAAAACATCCTTTCTCTCTGCAAAGAAGAGCTTGAGATGCTCTGATCTAAATGTGCAAGGCCATGGAAGCATCTATGGTCAAAGTTCTCTCCCCAAAGAGAGTTAGGTACAAATGAGGGCTGCAAATATATTTTAGGTACATGGAGGACTTCCCTGCATTATTACAGTATTTATTCCAGAAAACAATGGTTTGGAACTTTAAAGGTGAGTTTATGACTTCTTCCCATGTCATTTTTTTACTGGCAACCTCATGTAGCTCCCTTTTCAGCCTTTCTGTAGCCCTCTGTAACAATTGTAATTTCCCTCACGCGTTACCCCCAACTACCTCAAAGTCATAGATTTAATCAAGTATTTCACTAACAGGTTGTAACATCAATATGTGTTCTCCCTACTTATGCAAGCTACCAACTTTCAGTGTTCTCTCAGTTGAAATGAAGCAGCTTGTGCTATCTGAAATAAATAATTCTGAGTATATCAGAGGGACAAAAAGTATATTTGTAAAGGACAGGTTTTTAACATTCCTTGTAAACATATTTGAAAAATGACAGAGAAATAGTCATTTTTGTGGCTGACTCTACATTTTCTATTCTAAGTTACCCATTGGACTTCATATTTATTTCTTGTTTATTTTATTATAGACTAGGCATAAAGAGGAAAGATTTTTTTTTTCTTTTTATTATATTCACTTTTGTTTGTTTGTTTGTTTTACAACAGATGTTCCTGATCCTCCTCAGGCACCAAACGTGACTGAGGTGGGTGAAGATTGGTGTGTTATGACATGGGAACCTCCAGCAAATGATGGTGGATCACCCATCTTAGGTAAATAATTTTCCTTTCATTTGGTGATGATCTAATATAGGCAAAAGAAACTCCCTCTAAGTGACGGGCATCACAGTATCAGAGTTCAGCTCTGGCACTGGTGAATGGCACTTTGAGAAGACTATTGAAAGAATATTGCTTCCATTCTTGGATGTTATCAAGAATTTTATCTGTTATCATTCTCCCTACTTAAAAACAACTTTTTATAAAGGCAAAACTTGAAAAGTTTGAATGTTAGCAGCAATTTCAGAAGCAAATATAATATAGAAGAAGGTCATAGGTGAAACAGTAACTCCCAAAGAACTCTGAAGCTAGAAAGGGATATTGAGCCATATTGAAAACTATTGGTCAGTCAAAGCATGGACACCTCATTATTGAACATTATGCTATTACTATAATACCATCTTGTTTGGTCTATAGGATACTTCATTGAAAGGAAAAAGAAACAAAGCTCACGGTGGATGAGACTGAATTTTGAACTGTGTAAAGAAACAACCTTTGAGCCAAAGAAGATGATTGAAGGTGTTGCTTATGAGGTCCGTGTATTTGCTGTTAATGCAATAGGCACTTCCAAACCAAGCATGCCTTCAAAGTCTTTTGTTCCTTTAGGTAAGTTTTGTTCCTTCAGGTAAGACATTAGACAATTATTCTTGATAGGTTATTGCAGTCATTTAATTATATATATATAGTTCTTTCCACATTTCTGTTGCTAACAATCTGTCTATACTAGGTGCTGTGTAAATTATATATCCATGCATCTAAATCTATATCTTTCATAAACAAGAAACAAAATAGGTATAGACAGAAAAATGTTGCACTGCAATAAAATAGTAACGTACTAGAGGTGAGCCCAATATATTACGGTCAATACATTTCAAGGACCATAATTAACAGTTTAGTTTCTCTGTGTACTGAGTCAATCATATCAAACTACTGGCAATGCAGATGATTGATAATGATGAAATATTGTCTTGACTGTTCTGTTGTTCAGTCAGACGAGGACCTTTGGTCAAAAGTAGCCAGAAAAAGGTATGGTGGTGGGTGTTTTGTTTTTTGATTTGGGGAATATTTTTTTTTCAGAACAATTATGTATTATCGATGCCTTTTTCCAACTACAAACCAAATTAGGCTAGATCATTTTTCACATCATTTTTTATTTTCTCTTATTATTTATACTTTATATTAATGTAACAGCTAAAGAGCTTTGTCAGCCACCTTACAACTAATTTGGTAGCCTTTAAATGTAAAGAAAGATTTTTTCAAACTATAGGTATAGACAGAAATCCTTGTAAAATAAATGTCATGTTCTGCAAATTAGCAAAGGTTTCCACCGTCCTCGGCAGAGGAGGAAGGAGGTGGCAGCTGTTATTGCTGCTGCATGTTCCCTTCTTTTGTGAAAACACACACTGCCATGGAACACGCTACCCACAACTTCTCTACCACACCCCTCACCTCCCTTCATCCTTCTCATTCCTCAGAGGGAGGAATCTGGCTCTTTGGATCAGGCTGTGAGCAGGTAGAGGATGAGGTATCTGTTCCGGTTTGCTCCTAAATGGGAAAGAAGTTCCAGGATGACTGGAAATGCCTGGATTTAGCCTTTTGCCTGAGAGCTTGCTTGTGCTAGATTAGAGGAAAACACCAAAAATGTAAACTTTTATGATGACAGAGTTTCAGCCTTCTCCCTGCTGCCTTCTTGTTTCAGCTGTTACCAGTCCACCAACCCTCCTGGCAGTGGATTCAGTAACTGATACCTCAGTTACAATGAAATGGAGGCCACCAGACCACATCGGAGCAGCAGGTTTAGATGGCTATGTTGTAGAGTACTGCTTTGAAGGAAGTAAGTGACAACGGCTGTGGTATGTTACTCAAAGTGAAAATACGTGAGACCTCCATTTTTTCTCTGGGGTGTCAGCCGCGCTCACTTTATGGTGATTAATCAGTTAGAAACACCCCACAGCAGGATTGCGTTCAATCTCCTATTTAGTTTGT
This sequence comes from Excalfactoria chinensis, assembly GCF_039878825.1. Taxonomy (NCBI): domain Eukaryota; kingdom Metazoa; phylum Chordata; class Aves; order Galliformes; family Phasianidae; genus Excalfactoria; species Excalfactoria chinensis. The sequence continues at coordinate 52,740,184 of NC_092825.1, read as the reverse complement.
ATTTCAGATCCCACTCATTTTTGTAGTTTAACCTACCTTACTTGTGATGTGAATACCAAATCAAAAACTATATAATCTGTTGCAGTTCAGGAAAAGACATATTAATGCCTTTCCTCTTCTTTGCGCTATATGAAAAGTGGAAGCAACAAAGAGAGTGTGAATGGATTGATGGACGGATGGATGGATGGATGGATGGATGGATGGATGGATGGATAGATGGATGGATGAATAAGAAATAATATATTGATAAGTGTGATCCAGATTGTATGTAGGTTGGCTGGGTTTTAGGGACAAGAGGTCCTCAAAGTAATCTCTATCTTGACATACTACTAATTGGCTACTTCAAGTACCAGTTCCCAATACATGTGGACAGCCTTCCCAGCAACCTGCTACAGAAATTATCTAGGCATATAAACTTCATGTCTAAATATTGAATTTCCCCAACCTTTCAAGCTAGTTAGATAAAGGATCTTTAACTATGCCTATGTGTCATAAAACTATACGGAACTGAAGGAGAATAATGAAGTTGTAAGAGACAGAATAAAGTCATGAAAGTAAAATAGAATGGGGAAACAACCTATATTTTACAACCAAGGGCTTTGGCAATTAGGCAGAGTCATTTAGTATTTTTCAACAGATTTTATTCTGAGCTGACATCAAATTAAATCTGTTTTCAAAAGTAACACTGAACTGCAAAAAAGTGACCAAAAAGTGTAAAAAAAAAAGTGACTGCTAACTCCTGGGTGAGCACCAAAGGATCAAGACTGGTGTGTGCAATATCCAGCCTCTGTGGGCAAACATCAAACAGTGGACCTCCAGCAATGTTGAGTGTTTGGATGAATGAGACTTTTTAATGTTAATTTCTGTTAGTTGCTGCTCTTTGCTGTGTTGTAAAACAGGTGATGAGTTCAAGGCTTTATTATTTTTTTTTCATAAATGCATCTATTTCAATAGAAGAGTTTCATGAGTACAATCCACAGCCTGGATACAAGAGGTAGAGGAGAGAACTTGTCATTCACAATGTCACATATTTCAGATTCAGTAAATCCAGGAAAACAGTAGTTCACAAGATTGGTCAGCTACCACAGGAACAGAGTATCCTCAGCTCCCATTTGAGTGAGAGAGAAAAGGAATGAAGAACACTGGCTTTTCTCAGGAGTATTCCACATGTGAGAGTATTGAGAAGAATATCTGTAAGGAACAGGAAAAGCTTCTGGCAAGAAGCTCAGAGATCTGGAGATTACCTTAAAGCAGACACAGCAGAAATGACAGGAAGGGTCTTCCCTGTATACTGTGAGGGAGCTGTGGAAACAGCTCAGGAAGAGTAAGCATACAGTGTCAGATCAAGGTGCAGCATTACTATAATCATAGAATCACAGAATTACCAATGCTAAAAAAGACCTCCAAGATCATTTAGTCTGACCACCCACCAACAACTGTATGTTTCATTTGCACAGTCAAGAGATAAAAAGGGAACTGAAAATGTGTATGTTGTATAACATGCTCTGTTTAGCATTTGTAGGATGATGGGGAAAAATTAAAAGTGTTTGTAATGTGTCACAGTCATAAGATCCCTGACATTACGGTATGTGATTGATAGGTTAAGCAAAATGAGAGGGTGAGAAATGTATATATACAATAATCCAAACTAAAGTGTTTAAAGGAATCTTCAAAATTTGCCTTTCAAGGGCTGTTAGACAGAAGATCACCGTATACTTGTTCAATGGAACAATTTTTTTCCCAGATGTGTTTACAGCATTAAACATATGTTTGTCATATGTTTAAAGTGTCAGCAAGAGTCATTTTAATGTTCTTTAACTAAGTTAAAATACAGTGGGTACCACATATTTTGTATAAGTTTCTGAGTGTTGAAGTAAATCTATACATGCCTTCTGTATATGTATATACATCTCTACATGCGAAATTGACATTATTTGTGTTTACATGTTATGAAAATGGCTAGGAAGAAGCAAGCTTAGTAGAAAATGGTAAGAACAGTTGTGTTACTGAAATATACATTATTTTCTCTACATGTAAACCTTCTTTTCTTTCTTGAAATATCTCAGTGCCTCCCTTTCTCAGTCCTTTCAGTGCCTTTTCTGTCTTGGACTAATTTATTCTATACTGTTTCTTACCTCTTTAACTTCAAAATACTTCTTATGACTGTCTATATTCTTTCTGCTGTACCTATCTTTTAGTTCCTTGTAAACTCATCTGTCTTCATTCCTTCACTGTCATCACTGACATAGCTTTAAAGAGGGTTTTTTGGAACTTCCTTATCTCAGCATTCATTAGGAGAAATAGCAAGCTGAAAATAGGAAGTCAGAATATATGTGTGTCATCTATATGTGCAATTATAATTCAGAAGAATCATGTACGATGGACATCAGTTTGTCTTTGTGAAAAATGGTATTTCTCTATAGCCTGATTCTCAGAAGCTGATCAACATGGTGGACTTTTGGACTTCATTAACTATGACAGCATATTTGACAGATCTGTATATAACTGGAGTTTCATCATACATATATCATGCATTGCACAGGAATGAATAACACATTATGTGTGGATAAAAACTCCCTTCCCCAGGGCTAGCTTACAGCATTCAACTTGAACCTCTTTTTCTGGTGTGATAGAATAGACCAAGTATTGTTGACACTGGATAAACCAGTTCTTAGCAATGTACTCTGCTGGCTGGTTCTTCTGTGGTATTTCAAGACTATCTTAATATTCCCTTGGAGGTTATGTTTATTTGCCTTTAAAGGGCCATTGTACCTGCAAATAATCTATTTTCTTAGCTAGTGAATAGGCATTTCAGAGAGTCTCTTTTGGCTGAGATCCTTGTGAGTGTTCCTATCCAGGAACACAGAGATAGTAAAGTAGTATTTTTTTTATCCTGAAAATAGCCAGTTCAGGCTTCCAGGAAATCCAGAGCAGTGATAGCTTTGATCAGGGAATAAAGCCTTAGTGATTATATTATATCTGTCATCATCTGTGATTTTCTTTCTGTGTTGCCTTTGGTTAAATGTGTTCTTCTCTGTCTCCCTAAGTTTACTTTTCAAGACTTCTTTTTTTCTGTCTCTCTTGCTCAAAATTCTTCCCCAAGTTCCTTTTATCTTCTATGATGTTATTGTTTTTTTCTCCCATCATCATTTTGATTCATTTCTCTCATTTCCAAGTATTCTTTCACCTCTTTCTTTTCATCTTTCCAGGGCTGTGAACAGCCCAAAGAAAGAACAACCAACTTCATCTCCTCCTCTTTCATTACCCTTTATCTTTCCTGTGAGAATAACTGTTCTTGACCTAGATGCCTCCTTCCCACCTCTTTCCACCTCTTTTCTACCTGCAGACTCCCTAAGTATAGGCCTTCTAATTCTTTAAAGTCTAGCATCTATCTTTGCATACTTACTAACAGGAATTTGTAACCACTGACAAAATGCTCCATCTGTGTGAAAGTGAGTGTCTCTGATTAATTTTAAAGCTGGATTCTCACAAGGTATGTCGACAGATCAGTCTGAGGAATTGATGGAGCCACCTTTCAACCTGGAAGGTATAGTATACAACAAAGGATTTAAAGCTTCTTTAGTGAAAGAAAACTCTCTTTATAAAAGTAAAGAGATTTCTGAGGGGACGTGCACTCTCAGAATTTGCAGCAGTGCATTTGTAAGGGAGGGGGAGGTGTTCAGGAAACACTCACTGATTACGATCCTCTTCTACTAGAACCTGAAGGAAGCAGCTTGAAGGAGAACTTAATTCCTAAAAGTAAGACACACACTTATGCAAATGTATTGCAGTGTTGTGGCTAAGTCTGCAGGGCACTTGGACTTATAGTAGTTCTCTTGTCTTTTATGCCAGCACTATAATGCTATCCTTACATGATGTGGAAAGTATTGGCAATGGCTTGCTACTGCAAAAATCTGACTCAAAAGGTCAAGGCGCCAGCAGCGTTAAAGTGATCTGTTTTCAGGATAGGGTGAAAAGAAAGTACTGTTTGTGTCAAAACTTATCTGAAAGATCGTACTGTTATGACCACTCCATGGATTACATGCGACCACTTAGGAGGAGGATACAAATCTAAGAATGCCATCATTAAGTGAAAGACTTGGATACAGACTTCATTTCCTAAAGGCACCAGCAGAGATGGCATTTCATTGCAATGTGTAAATAGTCGGTACTTTTCTCATCCCCACACTCTCAGTGGTATTATCTAGGATAATAAGTACTTGTTTTAAACATGAAATGATTTCAATAAATTCTCAAGCTCTTTTCTCTCCAAAAAAGTTGTTATAGCACTGACGAGTGTTTCTGGAGATATACTCTACGCCCATCTTGTTTTCTATAAGCTGAATTAAAATGCTGATCTCTCTGGTACAATTAAATGATAGACAAATTATTAAAACATTTACTTATATGTATATATATAATTGACAGAAATCCATTAAGAGTTGAAGCTTTTTTATCTGTTATAATTAAAGTAAATCCATATCACAGTATTGAAGAAGATGGATAAAAAACAAGATGGATGCATCAGTATATAATGAATAAGTTGCCATTATGTAATTTTCCTCTTTTGTGTAGTGGACGTATTCATAATTCTCTGTTCTTTTGATTCGTCCTCCTCTTTCCCTAAACCAGCTGATGAGTGGATCGTCGCTAACCCAGAACTGACAGACAAAACAAAGTTTACAATCAATGGTCTGCCGACTGGTTCAAAAATCCTTGTGAGAGTAAAAGCGGTGAATGCTGCAGGTGAAAGTGAACCTAGGTATCACCCACAACCTATCTTAGTCAAGGAAGTGATAGGTAAGATCCTCCTGCTTATGTTCTCCCAGAAAAGCACTCTGCTTCCATATTAAGTTCTGTGGGTTTTTTGTTTATATTAATGGCTAATACTTTTATTTAGAAGCTGATGATATGGCCTTACAAAGCCATTTTGTAGTAACTACAAGTCACGTAGACATCTTTGAAAAAAATCTGTAATTTTTAGAATTTCATTTCTGAGCCTTTATTGTACAGGCTTTCAAGTCTTTTCCTACAGATCTTGGTGTTCTTTTTTTAAATAGCATTATGTACCCACCTATTCTTACCACCACAGAATGTGGTGTTACAGACCCCAAAGGTGAACTGAGTATGGGACCAAGAAATTTAAGATAGCACTCACTGTCCACTTCTGGGAATTGCAGACCATACAGACTCATATTCAAATTGATGCCCACTAGAACTGCCTCAGTTAGAAAAGAAGATACATTTCAAACACAAGCTTTTGGCTTTTTTCAGAACCTCCAAAGATTCGCCTACCAAGACACTTAAAACAAACCTATACTAGAAGAGTCGGAGAAACCGTAAATCTTGTTATTCCTTTCCAGGTAAGAACAAAAAACACTGGCAAGAAAATATTCAATACTCATTTTTCTTTCATTACTTCTTCTTATCTTCTTTCTTTTCTATGTAAGTTTGGGAGTCAAGTGAGTTCATTCGAATATAAGCGAGAGCAGACAGAAGTACACAGGTGCTTGAGAGCTTTTGTCTTGATGTTTCAAAGAAATGACAAGCCAAATACTGAACTGCATAACTAGCTTAGACAGACTGATTAGTCATCTGTCATCCACAGAACACTTATGAAGTCTACTACAGGACATTATGGGTATACCAGCATAATGCAAAACAATTACACTGGCAGTAGTTAGATATGGTAATATTTGATCATTGTGTTGTCTTGAGAGGGAGGTGAAGAGGGAACAGAATTTCATTATCTATCTCCTATAGGAAATGCAACTTCAAAATCCTTGAGATCACAGCTACAGTACCAAAGTTATAGCACCCCTCACAATAATCACTGCCTCTCTGCCTATAGGGCCCTTATTCTTCTGAATTGAAGAACTGTAACTCTTCACACATAAAGATGCTTGCTTCTACAAGGCTACTAGGCTTTTAATAAAGTTTGATCACCATTACACTACAAGACACATTGTTTCAGAGAAACTAAAGAAATGTTCTCTAAAATAAGACACTGCAAAAGAGGTGAGAGTATTGTAAATGTTTTGCCTCCAGAAGGCAAATCTCATAGTAAAGCACATGGAATTCACTCCAATTTAGGTACCAAATCTGGGCACTACCATGCCACAATTGTATGCACTTCTTCTCAAATGTTGTCAAGCCAGTCTAACAACTGTTCCAACTGCTTTTGCAATGAAAGAAGAGAATTCAGAATCCCTGGAGCTTTAATCCTCTACTTAGCTGCCCAGTAGTGTAGGAAATGCAGGCAATTCCAGAAAGTGAATAAATTTGTCTCCATTTCCTTTCTTTTATTAACTTTCTTCCAAAAAGAAAAAATAAAATAAAAATAAAGAAAAAAAAAAGAAAAATAGTTGTCTAGTTTATACAGAAAATAGAGAAAATACAAATTAAAAAATTAATTAATTTTAATTAATTAATTAATGGGACTGCATCTGAAATTCTGTATGATTTAAAAATGAATTCCCACTGCTCCTTTCAGGACAAGTTCCCCTTTGAAACTAACACCCTTTTCTCTCTGAAAAGCATATATAGACCATTTCCTGGCTTTTTACAGGGAAGACCAAGGGCAAAAGTATCATGGCAGAAAAATGGTTCTCCAATAGACAAGAACCAAATCAACATCCGCAACACTGAGAACGACACCATCATTTTTATCCGGAAGGCAGAAAGGAGCCACTCTGGAGAGTACGACATGAAAGTGGAAGTAGAGAATTTGGTGGATAAAGCTACGATAGATATTCAGATTGTTGGTATGTTTTGCAAAACAGAAGCACACACATGCCAGTGAAGCAGACTTTGGCCATTCCAAACTTATAGCTGTGAAAGCAGAGTAACCACTAGAGAACATCTTTTCTCTGCATTCAATTACTTGGCTATAGATTTGTAGTCTCTAAGTAAACCTTCCTACACAATGGCATGTGCTTGTTTGAACATGCCACACTTTTTTTTTTTCAGTTTTATTTTTCACTTTCTTTTTTATTTAGGATGGAAGCCTTTTCCTTTTGACTGGTATCCATAAACAGAAATGGTTTCATAGTAAGTTTGTCATAAGCGCAACACAGAAGAAATGCTAAATGTTGGAAGTACACGAAAACAGGAAAGAAAGATGAAAAAAATATTTACTTACAATTTTTACCACAGATTTATGTACATAATAGGCATAATAATATTTGACACTTCCTGTTTTAAGAACACACCTTCAACTACTTACCAGGTTTTCAAAATGTCATGCCTATCTACAATTATACCTTATAAACTATGTGTACCTTATAAACTATATTCACAAAGTGGCCCAGTCAGGTTTTTCATGATTCTGGCATTTTAACTTTGCAGCCTCAGCACACTTTGGCATATGCCTGTATAAGCAAGAGACGAAGTAAATGGAGAGCATATGTAGAAAAGAGACAAAAGAGACAAGGTGGAAGATGTGTGTAGGAAAGAGAGAGAAATATTATGAAAAATGACGACTGCCATATTTTCATTACAGATCGCCCGGGCCCACCAGAGGTTGTAACTATTGAGGATGTCTGGGGAGAGAATGTAAATTTATCATGGAAGCCACCAAAAGATGATGGCAATGCTGCCATTACTGGGTACACCATTCAAAAAGCAGACAAGAAGAGTATGGTAAGTAATAAGATGTTTAAAAGGCTGATGTACTCACAAAGCTCTTCTTCTTAAAAATGAAATTCTTAAATGAAAATCTGCAAGGTGTTACTAAAAATTCTAAGGATTTTCTGGCTCCAAAAGCCTTCGACATGAAAAGGCAATAATAAGCAAGATATTTTTATTATTTTCATTAAACTAACAAGAAATGTAAATTCCTTAAAAGAAAGACAGCAGTTGATTTCTTACGTTTAATGCTTATTACAAATTAAAACGCTGGAAGGCTGGGACAATATTTTGGGAGTCACATTATCTAAAGGAATCCTTTTGCCCACTCCCCAGAAAACTCAGCACGTTGACCTGCTTCATGTTCTGATCACTTCATTCCTCCTGTGGATCTGTTTCCCTTCCCATTCTTCAGTTTTAATCTGCTTTCAAATTGTAAGAGGAGATCTTCTTCCAGAAGAATAAATGTTCCCTGTCTTTGAGCTACTGTCAGAGAAAGCAGCAACAGCAGTGTCTAGGATCCAGAGTGTCATGGGTCATTCAGATCATGGTTCCTTCATATTCTCTGTGGTGATGAATTCTGCAATTCTGGCACAGCTGGCATTCCACAGCAAACAATTTTGCCAAAAGAAAGCTCCTTAGCAATAGGTCCTCAGAGGAGTACAGAAAACTCCACAGGTTACACGGGATGGCAGTCCATCGGTTTCTGAGAAATCTAAAATAAACTGACTCTTAAAGACAATCAACCATCAATCAAATCAAATTCCATTGCAAACTGTGGCACAGGAAAGTCAGCAAGAGTGTGTTAGAAAAAAAAGAAAAAACTCTGCCAAACAGAGTCAGGAAAAGCAAAAACATTGTTGTCATACTTTATTCAATGTTAACTTTATTTTACCATAAACCCTTTTTTTTAAATCTCAGTTTGCTAGTTAGTTGTTATGTGCTAGGATATAATTTGCATGTCCTATTATGGCTACAAGATCAAAGTGCTAAAATGCTCCTCCACACCTGAGTCTTTAAATATTTCTTTCGCCCCAGAGGAATCACCTGGTTGAAAGTATGCTCTTCACAAACATTCAACCTGTGGATGAGGGGGTGCATTATTGCATTGGCCCCTCGTGAGTATGTGTCACAGCTGAGGACTTTGATTTTCTCCCCAGACTGCAGTTTTCTTATCTGCAGCAGTACTAGTTCAGTCAGCAGTATAGAAGTGAAATGAAGGAGCTTGCCTCACCTCACACAGGATAACCTTTGTAATGTTGGGTTTCCCAAACAGAAACCTTTGGGCTAACAGAATGTAAGCATTCAATAGGATTCACTTTCCATTCAGCCTTTAATTCTCAGTAGTGAGCTCTGTGTATGCTCATTATCGCTCACATCAGATGGAATAATTAATTACTGTTTACTTCAGCACATTGCTCATCATTAACATTCCTTTAAAAGAAAATTGTACTACCCTAAGGTCGATGATCCTTCCAAGCAGCAGATGTGTGACAGGTGCAGTGCACAGCAGGGAAGCTTAGCCTCTGTGTTTGTATGTTTCAGGAATGGTTCACGGTAATCGAGCACTACCACCGCACCAGTGCCACCATTAATGAGCTCGTCATAGGAAACGAGTACTACTTCCGAGTCTTCGCTGAAAACATGTGTGGCCTCAGCGAGGATGCAACAATGACCAAAGAGAGTGCTTTGATTGCAAAAGATGGTTAGCTAATTAGCCTTTTCCTTATCAAAAGGGATGGGGTGCGTGCGGAGTCTGGAAGGCTATTAGATTTAAAAGCCATAGATGAGACACAGTGGATTGCTAGGACATTTCACATTAGGACTTTGTTGTTTGTCCACATAGCTTATAAGCCTTTTTTGTGGAGTGGGACATTTTTTCCATGTTCTGTCACTTACTGTGGTCAAACTGGATGTCAAACTCATATGACACCACTGGCATATCTAAGTCAACAGAAGTTGGAAGAGGAGCAAAGCAGTTGCTGTTAAGAGCTGTGAGTCATGGACTCTCTATGGAGACTCAGCTCCAGCTATGTGAGTGCTGTAGTACATTTCAGGGCTGATCCAACAAGTAAGCTTAGCCTCTTGCTTTACCTCTCTCGCAAATGAAGCTGGACAAACTGAATCTCTGTTATCAAAAGTCCTGATATTTCAGAAATTGACAGCTTGGAAGAGCAATGCAAACCTGAAAAATAATCAAGTGTCTCTTTATGGAAGGAAAATTCCACAGATTGATAGTTTAGCTGAAGAAAATAGAAGTTGGCTGGTTGTGTTTTTCTGAAGGGAGGGAATACATGACTGACATGATAAAGAGCACAGGCAATCTGTACAACCCACATGGACAGGCTGAAAGACTGGAAGTTGGGGGTAAATGGAATACACTCCACTAATAAAAAGAAAAGTGCATTTCTATTAGAAATGGGATCACAAATGATAACAGAGCTATAGGAACTGCTTTTCATTGCTACTTACTCAACTCTGTAATGAAAGTAAATGTCAGGCCTAAGCTGCACTGTAGCTAGTAAGGGAGCTTGGAGAAGGTCTCAGTGACACAAAGGTGTCTGTTTGAAGCCTGTGCAAAAGATGTCAGTCTGTCCAGCTGTCTTTATTTAATATACCATCTACTCGTGAAACAAAGAGAAGCTCTCAGTCCTCTATATCAAAAGGGCAATTGTCAATTCCCAAGTCCCCTTCCAGCCTCCCTGACTATTGAAATTACTTCACCAGACTGATTCTTAAACCAGCGCAGATCAGAAAAGATGCAGATTCTTTGTAACTTTTTAAGATGTTTGGGTATTTAGTTATACTACAACACTAGTCTTCCTTAATGCCTTGTTTTCTTTTTATAGGCAAAGTCTACAAATGCCCAATTTACGATGACTTCGACTTCACAGAAAGACCACTGTTTACTCAGCCTCTAGTTAACACGTTTGCTGTAGCTGGTTACAATGCTACTTTGAACTGCAGCGTTCGGGGCAACCCCAAGGTACAGCACAGCAGAGTCAGTTAACACATGAGAAAGTTTAACCCAACAACAAAAACTGTAATACAATTGTTACTATACAAAGCCGGCTGAAGAGAAAAGAGGGGTGTGGGCTTTAAAGCACACAAAAAGGACCTATGCCTACTTACTGACAATCCCCAGATGAAACAGGGAAAGGGCAAAACCTCAGGGAAAGGTGGGGTTATGCAGAGACCTGCACTGACAGTAAAGGTTGTTATTAAAGTGAAGCCATAAGTGTTCTACAGAAAGGTCATAATGATTTTAGTAAGTGCAATGTGGGAATGCTCTGGGAATGCATAAATTCTCAGTTCCACTGCATCTTCCAATTTGAGTTACGTATTAATGAGATTTATTTTCTGCCATGAAAATTGAATCTATTAAAATGGGAACTCTGGGGAGTTTAAGAACATGTTCACTTTCCAGCAGCTTGTGGCTGTTCTTTCTGAAAATTGCTGTTAAAACATGCTTTCCATTCTGATTCAGAGAAACTGGATATCAAAAGATAAGGCTGAGGTGTCTGCTGTTATACAAAACAGCATCTTATATCGATAACAAGTTTATATTTATGACTTTAATTACATGATAGGAACTGCATTGAACAACTCAGAAACAGGGGCATGATGTAGCCCGTGTTAATGTTTAGGTTAATGGTTAGCTTCGATCTCTTTTTTATCTACTTTGTACCATTTCTGAATTACTCAGCATTAACAGAACATCACAAGCAGTGGTAAAACATTTCCATTTGTAGGTCTGTGCATATGGGTCTTCTTTTGTTTCTACCACAGCCCAAAATAACCTGGCTGAAAAACAAGGTTGCTATAATGAATGACCCAAGGTACCGAATGTTCGGCAACCAAGGTGTCTGTACCTTGGAGATCCGCAAACCCAGTCCATATGATGGAGGCACTTACACTTGCAGAGCAGTCAATGAACTTGGAGAGGCAGAAGTTGATTGCAAACTGGAAGTAAAAGGTAAGTGCTTTAATTCATTGCAAATGCACTGTTTGAACACCGTTTACACAGGAGACAAAAGTATGCAAGGCAAAAGCAAAAGGGAGATTAAACAGGTTTTTAGTTTTCCCAGATGAAAGTAACTTGGTGTTAGTACAAAATAAACTATGTTGGCAGCATCGTTTCTCTTTGAGGGCTGTGTCTTTTTCTTCTCCTTAGCCCCACTTCACACATTCAGTATCTGCAAGGACTCTTTCACAGTAGTAGAACATAAGTCTCAAAGCTCTGCGGCTTACCTGGTAAACTCTAATAAGATTCAGCCATGGAACTTGTTGAGAAAATGTTTAAAAAATCATCCTGAATAGGATACAGGTCTCTGAACAAAGTGGAAAGGAGAGAAGAAGAGAAGGGAGAAACATTAATTCACGGCTGATATTGGCTGCTTTAGAATGGCATATTAAACAAAACATTTCCAAGGAAAGCTTGTTAATGTAGTTTGTTAGCAAAATCACATAGCAACACAGGTACCATTGACAAGAACACAAGCTAGCTGATACAATTGATGAATATTCTTTAGGAGAAAGGTATTTAGATGTTACTTTGCAAATACAGGGAAAGGGGAAAAGCATTTTAGCATTGACTGGGACACCCGGAATGACAAAAGGATTTGGATTGGATTACCTACTAGTTAATTTTTCTGAAAATTGTACTTTCTGAACATTACTCCCTGGCAACAGATGTGGTCATATTTAACTGCATTAACTTTCACAAAAACTTTTGCTTTAACCATGAAATAAGCATTTCTGAAGAAATAAATGTGAAGCTGTAAGTAAGGAAAGCTGCCTAAACAGAGCCAATAGGAAGTGTTTAAGTCAGAAGTCTAGAGGAAATGTAGGCTAAGTATGGTCTAATTTTATTACTGCTATCATGCTTGTCTAGAAAGAAAACTATACTACTTAATATCCTCAAGCTTTGTATTGTGTTGTTTTTAGATTTCACTTTCCCCTTTCTGTTTTCTGATGCATCTTGTCCCACAGCTCAAATCTGCTAGCAAGAAGCCACTGCAATAGTTAGCCTATGAAGCTGAATATTGAACTAGTATAATGAAAGTATGCATAATATCATGTTTCTTAACTGTCATGATTAATTTTTATGTTGTTGTTTAAAAGGTAATGTCCTTGAACTGGATATATGAATCATTTCCATAAATTTCTATTTCATAGTACAGGAGAAGACCTCATCACCTGGGAAGGTTGCTTCATCTATTTTTTATACTCACATATATTCATCTGTTTTTTTTTATACAGCAGGCAAAGGCCAGGTTAATCTGTTATTCCATCAAACTTTCTAAGTCCCCAGGCCTTCACATCCTTAAAAGAGATAAAAACTGCCTTTGATCAGTACTGACAGAAATTTGTTTGCTATTGCACATTTATGTATTGATACTTGAAATAGGTTGGAAATGGTTTGATACTTTTCTAGTTGAAGAAAAGCAATTTATCTAGGGAGGAAAAAAGTTATAGTTCTGTTCACTAAGTTAGGTTAGTAGATACATTATGTCCCTGAGGATCTTTGCTGAGGAATATCTATCTAATGTTCCAATGTCCAGTTTTCTGAGTAGCATCCTGAAATAGAGCACAAAGTCCATTATGTCTGAATGCTTCCAGGTCTTTTCCAGCTGCAGCTGATTCTTTCCACAATGGTTGAATTAAAAATGATATAAAAATCCACATATTTATGCACATGGCATCTTACACTTAGGGAAGATAACACTGAGAATAGTGAAGAACTAGAACAGCAGAGGTTGTAGAACCTTTGGTACCATTAGACAGAGGAATGACAGCAGTAAAATCTAATGTTGGGCTATGGTATGCACTAAATGATATCTCAAGATTGCTTCTAGTTCTGGGATTTTAAGTTACTTCTTAACATTGCCAACAAACCCTAGCACCTCAGTCAAATTCAAGCATCCCTCTGATCATCCATCTCAAAGGAAATCTTGGATAGATGCTTGGGTTTGGGACATCATGTCCTGAGGGCTGTAGTAATCATCCTGCCAGCTGGTTGCAGCGCATCCTGCTGCCTCACTTGCTCTGATGCCCTATCTTGGGATTGTCATTCAGTCCATCTACATTAGGTCCAACAGTTGCTAAGCAAGAATGAGAATGTAAGAATACTCTCTTTAGTCAAGATTCAGTCTATCCTTCTCACTTTTTTTTAATAAACTCTCCCACACTCACTGACTGCAGTGTCAGTAGCACAGACACTTCTAGAATCATAAATACCTTTTTTTTTTTTTCCTCAAATAATTAATATTTCTCTTTAAAAGATTAGCTGAAAAAGTAGAATACTACTCCACAGACATCTTACTCAGAGCATCTGATTTTACAGTGTTTTGGGTTTGCATCAAACCTGAAAGAAATCCTGAAAAATGCAGTCCATTAAGCATCCCATCTGGCCCGCATGCTGTTTCTTTCCCCTTAGCTACATGACAGATTCCTTCATTAACACAAAGCTCCTAGTTAATGGGGTGCTTCAGAGCCCAACCTCATACCATCACCTGGTGCAGCCCCACTCCTTCCTACCATGCCTGCGTGGCCAGTGTTTCCTTCCCAGCACTGTGGGAAGGGCTGTGAGTCCTTGCCCTCACTGAGATCCCTCTATGCATGCTGGCAGGTCTATTGGCCACTGTTTTAAGCCTCTTGACTTCAGTCTGTAGGGTTTAGACTCCGAACATCTGTTGCAAGGTTTCAGTGCTGATGCTCTTAGCATGACTGGCAGTTTGACTGACGAATTCAAAGGGAATAGGATTAAGCAAAGACAGCAGCTGTAGCTTGACAAACCAGCACAGGCCTGGGGTTTGCTATATGACACAGACAAATTCAACAAGTATTAAATGACTAGAACATAAAAACATAATTGAACCTTATTTCAGCCTTCTATTGACTTATGTGTTGAACTCACATTCTCTTAAGTTTCCCAGCTTGTCTGTTCATTTAGAAGGGTTCTTCGGATGACTGCACTTCAAAATGACGCACAGAACTATGGATTCTGGATTGCTAGAAATGCATTGCAGTGTGTTGGGATATGTGTGTGTGCATGTGTACGTTTCTATGTCTTTAAACTGGTGTGACTTTAGTCAAGAAAGTAATGATTGGGGTATGAATCTGTAATGTCGAGATGCAGTTGAATATTGCCTGACCAAGATCACAGGATCAAGGCTATGCTACGTATCTGGTGAATGTATGAGCTACAGTGGTATTATTGGAGACATTAGCATAGTAAGGCATGCTAAAGAGCGCTGTGCCATGCAAGAGTATGTATTACAGTAATTGCATTTTCTTCATAATGGAGAGAAGAATCTCTAGCCAACTATTCTGACAAGCTGGAAATCTGAAGATCATCATGCGTGTATATATGCTCAATTTGAGGAATGCCATGGAAGAATTACAGACAGAACAGTCTAGGATTCAGTTTTGCATAGTGTTTGAACAACAGAGCAGCCATGAGTGGTATGGTTGGACCAGATGGTCTTAGAGGTCTTTTCCAACCTTAATGATTCCATGAACCCATGAGTGTATGAATACTCTGATTGTGAATGTTATCAATATGATACAATTTTCTACTTCTCAAGCCATTTACAGTATTTGAGGTGACAAATCTAAATTTCTACTTGCTACTAAATTTATTGCCCATTTTCTGAAAAAGGAATGGTGGTAATTATGATAATTATGATCACCGATAATAATAATAAATAAAAATAATAAATCCATATTTATCTTCAAAAGAAGATCCCAAGCTTACTGAGATCATTTCAGAGAGGCACTGCTTCACTCTTTTCAGTTTTGCTGAGTGAACTTAAAGAAGGATGCTCAGAGAGCTGCTCTGTAGGACTGCATATCCAATCTTTTTTATGAATATAACTGTGCTGAAAAAGATCACGTAGTACAGCTTAGGAACAAGAATACCTCTATTTTCAGAGATGACGCAGGCACAGAATATCTTGATTTATTTTTCATACCCGTTTTCCTAAGCAAAATTTAAAAAAATAAAATAAAATAAAGTCAATAAATTTGTATTCTAAATATGTTGATGTAGATCCTTAAATATGGCTTTATATCTCTATTTATGTAAGGAAATGATTTTGCATCAGCTTCAGTGAGGTCAAGGAAAAAAATCAGATAGAGCACTGTGCTTCTTTTCATCATGAAACGTGTTTTTAGCCTACGTCTGTCTTAAGGGTGAAATGAAGATCATTGTTCATTCTGATCAGTTGATGGTAACAAAGACGCTGTGTGAAAAAATATAATAAAAATATGAAAATGTGGTGTTAAAATCGACTTGGAAGAATTTCAAATGCGAATAAATACCACTATAAATATTCTAATTCTGCAGTGATATATCAAGGAGTAATTAATCCAGGAGAACCAATCATCATGGCGGGGAATAAGCAGGTTTCTAATGAGTATAATCCTCTGGCCATTCCATTTCATTCCCTTCCTCTCTTTTCACACTGAAACGTATTTTCTGCATGCAAAGTGTGTATTTATTTGCTTTTTTAGATTAAACTAGCTGGTGTCTCATGGCATACTAAGTCTATGCCCCATGAGCAAAGAAGGCCAAATTAATCAAGAATGTAGGAAATTAACAGCACAGATACAAAAGTTTTATCCATGCTTCCACTGTGTCACCAAGAATAAAGTTCCTCATATAAGAAGAATTAATTTAGTAACTGTGCCTACCATTGACCCGAACACTTAGACCTTTCCAGGGGACAGAATTTTGTATCTCAGCAACTAGATGAGTTCAGTTTGTAGAACTACTGAAATAACAGAAGCATCATGGAGCCATTTGCTGCGCTTGAAATGCATTCTTTATTACAGATTAGCTTTTGATTAGCGCTCTGAATGATAATCCGTGCCTGAATTTGCGCAACAGGATCCAGGGATAAAATCCTGATCCAGTTGAAATCAGCTGAAATTTTATACTTTCAATAATGTGAAATTTAATTCTATTGACAGCTTCCTTTAAACGTGGATTGATTGGAATTACAATGGTGGAGAATGCAGCCCTTTCCATAGAAACGTGTTTCCTTGCAAACTTGCCCAAATCCAGAATATCGGCAGAGCAGTTTTAAGATGCCCATAAAGCACTTTCCAGTATTTCATACATCTGAATGCATAATTTCAAAACTAAAACAAGTTAAGAACTCAAGCTATACAATATTCCTGTAGCATTTGAAATATTAAGGTATTTTTTTTAAATGACTGCAAAAGGTACGAATTTGAGTGTTTTTATAGGGACATAAATATGGACATTTTATATAGTCAAACTGTTTCATTAAAGGTAAGGGCTCCAATGGAGCCAATTGCATGCTGTAATTAATGTAAATGCAGGTATGTGACAAAGTACATATTTTAGTTCACAGGTACGTAATTAGTCTGTACTTGATTATTTTGCCTTACAGAGTTTCAACATATATATATATGTTTCAGTGTTACGTGTGTGCTTTTTTTCCCTGGTGGAAAATACAATATATATATATGTGTTAGCTTCTTTGAAGCTACGTTTGGAAACTTTTACAATAAATATCAGTCGCGTAATTTGGTTCCAATCTATACTGTAGACTAATGACAGAATTTATAGTTAATTGTAGGTATTAATATAGCTTTTACACATTACTGATAATTTTGAAGTGAAACTGGATCCCCACCTTTTACTCTCCATGTGTTTCTATTCCCATATGTTTTACAAGACTAAGGATTAAAACATCATCTTGAAATAATTGTAAGCATAATTTCACTCAACGTTTTCTCTCTACTTTTGTGTTTGCATTAAATTGTTACTTCTCTTTCTCTCTCTCCCTTAGTTACAGAATAAGGATTTTTGAATGTATATTGTCATCTAAGGTAAGCTTTCATATGGTACTTGCATATGAAGCTTATGTCTGTTTACACGTCATACAACGTCTGCCTAGTATGGCATGATTTTCATTATGTTTTTTAATGAAAATGGTTTTTGAAATGAGTAGCATGATGGTCTCAGTGCCTATAAAGCTCCATTTTTAAAATAACTGCTTGCTACAGTGATCCCTGTTAGTGCCTCCTCCCACTGTTTTCTAATAGTGCATGTTCCAGTGGAATTTACCACAAGCACGACGTAGCAGAAACAACAAGCATGAATAAAACACATTTTGCATTTATAGTCAGTTATTTTCACGTAGGAATATGGCTCTACATAAATGAAATATTTATTCGGCACTTGATTTAATTTACAAATGAATGATTCTTATCAAAATTTGCACTACATGAGTTGAAAAGAATGCTAAAAAGCATGCATCTTTTTGTCTGCATTGTGCATCCACCTAAGGTCGGGAACAAAGAGTTCTGCAGCAATGCAAGTGTTAAACAAGACAGTTCAGTCTATAATCACTAGAAACTAATAGCACCTTAACTGGATAATCCTTGTGTCGATAAAGGATATCAGTTCTTAAACTGTGCGCTCGGGATAAACGTTGTATGTAAGTATCGTCTCGGTTGCACTTAGCTGAAGCATTCGGAGACAGTGATCTCTTCATCCTGACAATGTACTTTTGCTTTAAAACCTTTGGTGCGTTCCAGAAAAAGCTGGGAAGGTAAGTGCTGTTATCAGCGGGTGATTTGGCAGCTCACAGAGCAGGGCATCTGTGCAGAACAACACGAGGAAGATCGGTGTTATGTAGCACTTTACCACAAATGCCACCCTTCCCCTTGTGTAAGGACAGCCTCCCGTGTTCTAGCAAAATACTTATCTTCTTTCCATTACTCATTCCAATTGAAATTAACAGAAGTACCCACGGATTTTGTTTCTTCTATAGATTTCCATGGCTTTTCTTTTTTTTTTTTTTTTTTTTCTCCAACAGAATGAGATTTCAGTTCTAACTAGGGCAGCTTGCATTCAATCACTGATACTTCAGTGCGATCTGGGATGCCCAAGCTGGTGCGTTAAACACTTCACACAACTTTTTTGGGGCACCGAAAGGAATATTTTGTCTTGGATTCCTAAATTATTCGACCTACTCCAAGAACTTTTTGCCCATGCCCTTTAGTGCAACTTATGAAGAGCGGAGCAGCCCCAGCTGTAAGCAGAGCTTTCATGGAGCGGGCAGCTGAAGGCGCGGTGATTTCATGTTCTTCACTCAGAACTGAATCCAAAATAATTCTTCATACATCCCCAGGAGATAAACGCTTTGACTGCATTCAGATACCTCTGGAGTCTGTATTTCAGTCAGCCCCTCTATCTAAAATCTTGTTTTTTTCTGTACACACACACACACACACACACACATACATATATATTATACATGCCACACCAGGTGTTACTTTCAAGCAGTGAGGTGAATATTTTGCTAAATACATACAGACCAACACAAGACCCAATTCCGGAATAATACAGACGTCTCTGCATGTTTTCCACAACTCTTTGGCGCCGGGTGTTTTCTCTGTTCTGCACTGACTTCCATCTCCAAGTGCTTTGCACCCAGCCTGATGGAAATCCAGGAGGGTTACTTGCTAATCATACAACACTGCATGGGGTGAGATAAATGACCGTATATATGACTTAGCAGCAAACAGAAATGCAATTCATCCTGAGCAAGGGAACGGGAAGTTTCTATGCAGTACAGAGATTAAATAATGGTTAATTCTTGTGCTGAACTTTTGAACGGGGATGAATTTTATCCTACCTTGAAATCAAATACTTGGTAGGGACTGACTAAATCTTTGCCTCTTATAAGGCAGTAACTAACGGCACAAACATATTCATCGCTCCAGGGTTTTGGAACCTGAAAATTGTCTTGTCCCTTGCTTGTAGGTGGGCTTTCGTTCTTCAAACTGTTAATGGATGGAGTGCCTCCGCATATCATTGATTCATATATGCGCGAAGTACAGGCAGACAAAACTGAGGGGAAGTGAGAGTCCGACCACAGTGCTTCCTGCCACCGCGCTGGGAATGGGCAGCCAGAGTTACAGCATTTTTGTCCTTGCAACAACAGAACAAACGTGTGGCTGGAGATTGTCTTTTTTTCCTTTCTTCTTCTTTGTTTTTTTTTTCCTTCTCTTTCTCATTTGTCGCTCTGTTTTCCCTGCCTGCTCTTACTGAAAAGAAAGAATACGCATGGATTGCTTTGGGATTGAAATGAAATGAACTGAAAACAACACACTCTTTGTAACATTCAGCTTTATTTTCTGTTTGATATTGTGCTTTGATTTTTTTTTAATGAGGAAAGAGGAGAAGCTGTGTACGAGGGGGCAGTCGGTTTGTACTCAGTGGTACAACACAAACCTTTCGCAGACAGAAGGTACAAAGATTTGTCAGTAGATGTGCAATAAGACCTTTGGAATACATACCTCTTTGATAATGTATCTTATCCACCTGAGAATTGCTTATCAGAATATGGTTTTACTATAACGCAATTAATTCATAAGTACTTAATGATTACTTAATCTGAACATATCTTCCTTTAGAAGTTTTGATTTCTTAAATCCAACTCACCGGTCTCTCAACTGACCCAAAATTGTTTTATTTAATGTACAATAAATACGAAGTGTTTATGATCTAACAAGTTGTTGCTTACTATCTTTTTCTCATCTCACCATATTTCTTATTTAACTGATGCATACCGCAGAGCAGGAACTTGAGCGCACAGCACCAAGGGGATCGGTCTTGAGCTCACCCTTGAACCCTGAGTGCGAATGAGAGAGATGCTAGCAGATACGTGCATTTTAATATCTATCTGTGTGTTTCCAATATTTAAAATATTATAAGTTCCATCAGTGACAGCTTTGATCAATTTGGGCCAGACACTTTTCTGAGCAAGTCACGCAGCTTTTATAGGTATCGGAGGAATAGAGTGACTCACACCACATCATCTGTGAGATTGAGGTGCAAGGCGAAAACACCATAAGCTAAAATTGCTACATTAATTCTCCAGCAATACTGTCATTACTCTCCAAGAGCACTGGGTACCAGCAGTATTTCAGAAGTAGGTCTGATTGTCTGTAAGGCTCTGGCAAACTCTGACGCATGTGAGACAGAAGGTCACGTGCAATTTGACCAGCTTGCCAATTCCCTATCACCCTCTCATTTATTTACCTGCCTGTTCTCACTCCAGCTGTGGAGATAAGATAGGTTGTGTGCTTACTCACTACTGATCGATCCTCAGTTATGGTTTGTGAAGAATCCACTAAATCCAGTAGTACCATTGTATACACTGATGTCAGCACATTTCCAAACAGCTAGCAATTAGTAATTACGCGTGAATAAATGAATTTGTTACCACTGCTGAACTGGTGGTTCTGTGTTTGAATTACCACTTCTTTCATTTGGGGATCTGAATGTCTTTTCTCTCCTTTTTTTTTTTTTTTTTTTTTTTTTTTTTTTTTTTTTTTTTTTCCTTCTTTCCTTATACATTTTATTCACTCTGAGGTCCCTTTTCTTCCTTTTATCCTTCCTATCACTTTCCTCTGTCCTCCCTCTGTGCAGGAAAGTTCTCCATTCCCAGTGATTTTGGACACCACCCATCCTGCATTTCAACCTGCTCCTCTCAAAACCATATCCCTCTTTTCTATTCACACCTATATACGAAGGACAGCAACATCCCTTCTTTGGGTAAGGAACTGGTGAGAGGGTTGCACCCAACGGGTAGTGGTTAATGGAGTTAAGTCCAGCTTGCAACCTATTACAAGTGGTATCCCCCAGGGGTCAGTCCTGGGGCCCATCTTGTTTAATATCTTCATTGATGACCTGGATGAGGGGATTGAGTGCACCCTCAGTAAGTTTGCAGATGACATATATTATGGTCAGCACCAAAGCTATAGTTACAGTGAGGTTGTGCTTTTCACCAAACAAAGGAATACATGCATAGCCAGTTTCAAGTTCATTTATCTGCCTCCTCTGCCTTAACATACCACATACAATCACCTGGAGGCCAGGTTATCTGCCATTTTGGGGTCAGGGGGCCCATGGGCCTACTGCCCCCATGTCACAGATATAGATAACTCCATGACAGAGTGAGATGTGCCATGCCAGTAAGAAATAATGGATATTATTATTTAGATGATATTAGTGTGCTATAAGTTCATACTTTCATTAGAGAAGCTGACAAGTCAAGCCTCTGGATTAAAGATTACTTGAATATGACTTTAAGAGGAATTACAGTATTGAATGGGATACAAAAGGAAATTCTAGTAAACAGAAAACAGGTTGAAGAACCTTCAATAAAGAATAAACTTTAGATTTATGATGTGTCACCTGATGTTTAGATTTATGATGTGTCACCTGATGGAATTCTACAAGGATGGTGTTCAACAGACAAAGCAATAAAAAAGATTAATTCTGAAATCTGCAGTTAATACCAGCTCAGGAGAAGGGAATATAGCAAAAGCTACAGGCAAAATGACCAAGAGAGAATGGAAGCACCAGAACATCATGCTGCAGAAGACATCACCCTGTGATCCCAAGAGGAAATTTCTCCCAGGTAGACTCACATGGGATTCATGGGAAATCAGCGACCATGAAAGAGACTTAGGAGTAAAGGGCAGCAAATAAAACCTGGTCATGTGATATAGAGTAACAGCAAAATACAGGAGCTCCAGGAGAAGTGAAACTGGCAGTGATTTTATAGCTTATGGCTGTGTTCCCTGAAGTTTAATTATATATGAAACTAGTTTAGTCTTCAGCTGTTCACCTGTTTGCTATGTGCACTCACCATCAACTACTTGGTGTTGAGGTTACAGTCCAGATCTCCTTCAATGATAGCACAATTCATAAGGATTATCTTTTTCACTCACTTTCACAAACTTGATATATTATTCCTACTTTTGAAAACTCCCCCTTTGTGTTCAGCTTGACTGAAATAGGACAAGGAAAGTTACCACTTGGAATAAGGCTGACCCATATGTGTACATACACACATGCACACACAAAGGAAGACGAATCAAAGTTGATAAAAAGCACATTCCCTAGACTAGGATCCATAGGAAAGCATTCAGGTGGATTTTGAATATCTCCAGACAAGGAGACTACACAACCTCTCTGGGCAGCCTGTTTCAGTGCTCTGCAACCTTCACGGGAAAAGAAGTTCTTACTGGTGTTTGCACGGAACATCCTGTGCTCCAGTTTGTACCCGCTGCCTCTTGTACTATTGCTGTATGTCACCAAAAAGAGACTAGCCTCATTGACTTGGCTTTGACACTGTAAATATTCATAAACACTGATAAGACCCCTCTCAGCCTTCTCTTCCCCAGGCTGAACAGTCCCAGGGCTCTCAGCCTGAGCTTGTAAGGGAGATGTTCCAGGCCCCTCATCATCTCTGGCCCTCCGCTGGGCTCTCTCTAGAAGTTCCCTGTCTTTCTTGAACTGAGGAACCCAGTATTTCAGATGTGACCTCAGCAGGGCAGAGTTCATTCAGAAGTCCAGACTGAGAGTCAGATTTTCTTTTTAAATATCCCTTTAAAAAAGAAAAAAAGAAAAAAAAAATGGAAAAAAAGAAAGGAAAAAAAAAAAACAAAACACCTCTATATGTTTCCTGTACTTTGTTCACAGGGAAAAATGTAGTATAGCTAACCTCAACAGAGCATTGAAAATGACACTTATTTGAATGCCTTTTGTTGTATTTTGAGATTCTGGAGCAAAAGGCATTCTATTTTGAGCACAGAATACTTATGGTCACTGGGTTCACAGCTTGCTTTCCTGACTGACAAGTAAAGCTGCTGCTTTGCTGAAGGAGACAGCAGAAAGTAAAAGCATACCCTGAATACCGAGGAAGTTCTGAAAACCTGAACACACCCAACTTTGATTTCTACCTTCTCTTCTTCTATGTTTTGTTGTTGAACACTTTTCAAAGCATATTGAAACAAACAAGGAAACCAAAAATAAATAAACATACGAAGTCCCTTTTCAGGTTCAATAATAAATTTGTCTACTCAGCCCCTATCTTTTTTTGTGATACATAAATAATAAGAATTGAAAACCAAAACCAAACAAATGCACGCAGTGGTGGTTCGCTTACAACTATTACAAAAACTCTTTTTCTCTTTTTCCTCTTGGCACTGAAAAGAGCTTGAGTGATCACTCTAAATACCAACACCCTTATGCTCCTTGACAACAGTAATGCCCAGAGAATTCAAAGCAGCAGTTTCACCTTTTTTTTTTCAAGCCCAGTGATTCCAATGTCCTGGGGATCTGGCTTGCATTGAATATAAGTGTTGTGTGTGCTTTTGCCTTTCTCTGCTTGGCTGCCATTGAATCTTTACTTTGTTATGCATTACCCTTCCATTTGCTTGTGGTTCCTTTCTTTTCTGTTCCAGCCTTAATCCCCAGTCACTGTCTCCTGTCTCTCACTGTATTTACTGGACATAGGATACACTCATCTGTTTCCTTCAATGCAGGGCAGCTAAGGTAGGTAACCTTTAAATGTCCTTTCCAACTCAAATGCTTCTAATGCTCTTTTGTGTATGTCAAGTACTCCTGACACTTGCCATAGAAAAACATGTTCAAAAACTTACCGGCTTCATCAAAGAAAGGGAATTGGCTTGCACTGAATAACATGAAACTGCTCTGTCCCAGAAGACTGTTGTTACTGGCCAAAAGGCTACAGTCTCTGGCCCTCAGTGGATTAATTTGCACTTGGATCAGGGCAGTCCCAAATACGTCTATGGAGTGGGAGACACCCCTGAGAGCAGCCCTGTGGAGAAGGACTTAGGGGTCTTGGTGGATGGGAAGCTGGACATGAGCCCGCAGTGCACACTTGCAGCTTGTATGGCCAACTGTGTTCTGGGCTGAATCAGCAGAGGGTGGCAGCAGGGAGGAGGTGATTGTCCCCCTCTGCTCCGCTCTTATGAGGCCTCATATGGAGTACTGTGCCCAGGCCTGGAGCTCCCAGCATAAGGCATTTGAGCCGGTCCAGAGGAGGGCCATGAGGATACTCATAGGGCTGGAGCAGCTCTTCTATGAAGACAGGCTGAGGGAGTTGGGCTTGTTCAGCCTGGTGAAGGCCACAGAGAGACCTTATTGTGGCCTTTTCAGCACTTAGAGAGCTTATAAATAAGAGGGAGACCAGCTTTTAATATGGTCTGATAGTGACAGTGCCAGCAGAACAGCAGAACTGAAATAGGGGACATTTGGGTTAGATGTTAGGGGGGAAATTTTTGAGTCAAGGGGCAGTGAGGCACTGGCACAGCTGCCCAGAGAAGCTGTGAGTTGTCAATCCCCATAGGGACTCAAGGTCAGGTTGGATGTGGAGCCTGACCTAGGCCAAAGAGGCCGAAGATGTGGGCAAGCAGTGTTTGCATACCCCACGGCCACGGGGCCCACCACTCTGCAGGCCGGTGAGACCGCTCGGCCCACGGCGCCGTGCCCGAGGGCTCGAGAAATGGCGCCGGCCGGCCGCGCCCCGAGGCGAGGGAAAGAACCCAGCAGAGAATGAACTCAGACTAAGCGAGGAGGCGCCGCGGGGGCGGTGGTTTCCCCGAGGAGGGGTGGCCGCGGGGCGTCGGCCTCTTCCGCCGCTGCTTCAGCCCCGCCCCGAGCGGCGGTGGCGGCCGCTTGAGTCCGGTGCCTCGCGGCCCGTCCGGAATGGCCGCCCCGTGGGTTCTGCCCGCTCCCCTCAGCCCGGCGCAGCTGAAGCGCCTGGAGCAGCACCGCTACAGCGCGGCCGGGCGCTCGCTGCTGGAGCCCTGGCTGCAGCCCTATTGGGGCTGGCTGGTGGAGCGGCTCCCGCTGTGGTTGGCCCCCAACGCCATCACCCTCGGCGGCCTCCTGCTGAACTGCTTCACGGCGCTGCCGCTCATCGCCTCCTGCCCCACCGCCGCCGAGCAGGTACCGCCCTGCGGGACTCGGCCTCCCCCGGTCCCCGCCGGCACGGAATGCCCGGAGGGCCGGGTCTGTGTCCGCGGAGGGCACGGTGGGTTTGCCCTGAAACAGGGGCGGTGTGCGGGTTGCACAGACAAGTTTGCCAGCATGGAATTTTCGTGGTAGTTGTAGCGGGTAATATCAGGGGAAAGTCTCTGTTTGGGGGGCTTTGTGGCCTTGAAGGGTGGCTGTTCTGTTCCGATGGGTTTAAATCTTAATGGCAGAGATGGGGGTTGGCAGTCGGGTTGTTTTTTTTTTTAATGTATATAACCTGGACATACTTCCATGAGCATTCTTGTTGACAGAAGCATCCTTACTTGTCCCTGATTGCTTTGCCTTTCATGCCAACAGTGGTGCTTGCAGTAGTCAGATGAAGAAACTGATCCAGGTCCAAACTAACACATTTTGGGCCGACCCGTTTGGCTTCCTTGGGGTGCAGCTGCAGGCGGTAAGGAGAAAGATGAGAGAGGAGAGTAAATGGCTGGAAACTGCAGGTTGTCATCTTCTAGGCCTGGGCACCCCAACAGAAGGAGGATATGGAGCTGCTGGAGTGAGTCCATGAGAGAGCCATGAGGATGATCAGAAGGCTGGAGCACCTCTCCTATGAAGACAGGCTGAGGGTGTTGGGCTTGTTCAGCGTGGAGAAGAGACATCTGCAGGGAGACCTCACAGTGGCCTTCCACTACTTGAAGGGAGCTTATCACCAGGAAGGGAACCAACTTTTTACGTGGTCTAATAGGCGTAGGACAAGGGGGAATGGCTTTAAACTAAAAGAAGGGAAATTTACTCAGAGTATGGTGAGGTGCTGGCACAGCTGCCCAGAAAAGCTGTGGTGCCCCATCCCTGGAGGCACTCAAGGCCAGGTTGAATGGGGCCCTGAGCAGCCTGAGCTGCTGGGAGGCAGCCCTGCCCATAGCAGGAGTTTGGTATTGGTGAGCTTTAAGCTCATTTCCAACCCAAGCCAGTGATTCTAATGGCTGTAGAGCTGCTACCTTCAGCTTTCTGTTGTGTATCAGTCCTGTGCCAGCTGCGTGTCATGGTGTTCATTCTAGCTTTTCTTTCTTTGCCATAAGCATAATGATAAAGCAAGTACATTTTAAGTTTTTTTTTTTTTTTTTACTTTGAGGACTCATACAAGAAGGTTATGTTGCAGACATCCAGGGAGTTACTTCTTCCGGGAAATACATCAGGTTGAGTTTTAGGGACATTTACGATCGTCACAGAGGTGGAATTCTATAAGAACATTCAGTCTGGACCAAACTTTCCCATTTAGACATCAGTATATCAATTATAAGCGTGTAGCTTAAAAGCATGCTCCTTTTCCTGTTGCACTGTTCTTTGAGCAAAGACAAAACTTCTATTGCCTCTGCTTTGCAAGTATGCCCTGGCTTCTGCTGCTTCCCTCACCATCATTCCCTTTCTTATGCTCTTCTTCAGCCTTTCTTCAATGAAGATGGTGTCTGGGTGGCTTTCTGAAAAAAAGCTAAACCTGTTGTAACACTACCAAGTGTTGTATGCACTACTGTAACATCTGCTTTGTGCTTTTAACCTGAATGTGTAGGCTGGAAGGGCTGGGGGAAGGTGGAACTGAAAGTTGTGTTGAAGATGGGCATAGCATGAGCAGAACTGATAGCATGGTGCATGTCAGCATTGCCTTGCTGTGCTAGTGAGCCTCTTCCTCCATCTATGAAGAAATCATTCTTACTAGTCCTGTTTTGAGAGCACAGAAACCATCCACAGCACATAAGTAGGTGTCAAGTGGCAAAAGCAAGCCCGTGGATGGCAGCTCCCTGGTGCCTGGTCAAACCCAAGTCTGCCTGGCTCAGAGCTCCCCGAGAGCCCCTGGTAGCAGATGCTGAAAGCAAAGCACTGCCCTGGTGTGTGCATCCCAGAGACTGGAGCAGGGAGTTCTCAGTAGGGATTCCACTGAGACACCTGTTAGAACAACGGGTGGATCAACTTCCCCTCAATTTTTGTCTTTAAATTCTTTGTTTTGAATGCTCTCAGCTTCTGTTATGTCCTATTGCAGCAAATTCCACAATTTAATAATGCTTTCCCTGCCCCACACAATGCATTTGATGTCTGAAACCATACAGCACTCCCTTGTCCTCTTACTGTGTAGCAGGTATTTCCTTATACGCTTTACTTGCCATCATCATGACCACCAATAGCTACTAAATGCCAATTTGCTGCTGACCAGCACAGCATGTTTTGGCTTTATAAATGCTGCCTGCTTGAGCAATGCCTTCCTGTGTAGAAGGAACATGGCTTGTATTGCTGTCTTCTATAAATGTACCCTTCAGCATAAGCCTCTTTATCTCCATCTGAGTCATTGCAGACCACACCCCACAAGCACTGCAGTAGCTAAAATCCACGTGTGTGGATTTTCAGTGTCTGTCCCATTTCCTTCTCTGGCTGAGGACAGGACAGCCATCTACAGAATTAAAACATGCTACACCAGCTGGGGCGTGGGGATGCTGCCTGCACATTTCGTGCCCTATACAGAGTTCATGTATCTTCTTTGCTGTGATTGAAGACTCTGTCTTTTCTTTCTTCCTTTCTCTTAGAATCATAGAATTGTTTGTGTTGGAAGGGGCCTTTAAAGGCCATGTAGTCCAACACCCCTGCAATGAACAGGGACACTCACAACTAGATTGGATGCTCAGAGCCCCTCCAGCCTGGCCTTGAGTGTCTCCAGGATGGGGCATCTGCCACCTTTCTTTTTCCTTATGTCCAGTCTAAATCTCCCCTCTTTTAGTTAGAAATAATTTCCCCTAGTCCTATCACAGCAGACCCTGTTAATGAGTCTGTCCCCTTCTTTCTTACAGCTTCCCTTTAGATACTGAAAGGCTGCTCACGAATCACCGTGGAGCCTTCTCCAGGCTGAACAGCCCCAGCTCTCTCAGCCTGTCCTCTCAGGGAGGTGTTCCATCCCTTGGGTAATTTTTGTGGCCCTCCTCTGGATGTGCTCCAGTGGGTCTGTGTCTCCCCTGTACGGAGGGCTCCACACCTGGATGCAGCACTCCAGGTGAGGTCTCACCAGTGCAGAGGGGCAGGATCACCTCTCTCACCCTTCTGGCCATGCTTCTTTTAATGCAGCCCAGGATAATAGTTGGCTTTCTAGGCTGCAAGGACACATTGCTGGCTTGCCCAGCTTGCCATCCACCAGTACTTCCAAGTCCTTTTCGGCAGAGCCGTGCTCCATCCTTACATCTCCCTATTTGTACTGATGATAAGTGTTGCCACAACCTTGCAGTTGGATTTGTTGAACCTCATGAGTTTCTCTGGGGCCCACTGCTTGAGCCTGTCTAGGTCTCTCTGGATGGCATCTTGTCCCTTGGGAGTGTTGGGCAATCATAGCTTCTGTGCTGTAATTCTGGAGGTAATGCTTTCTGGTGGAAGCAAGATCATGCTTTAACCCACTCTTTGTCTCCGTAGCAGATTTATTTTCCTACATTCTCCTGCTGAAAGGAAGGACTAAGGTTGATGATCATTGCTGACCGTGTCCTGGGTTTCAGCGTATCATAACACAGCTGGGTTTCTTAGATACGACAAAAAGTGGCGGTGCTATTGAAGTGGGAGATCAATGAGGTGGCAGATCTGACAATAATCATAGCATATTTATTATTTGAAAGTTCTGCTGATCTGCAGTATGAACACTGTGCTTGTCCTGCTTTAGAGTGTAGAAGGAGCACACTTTAGGTGAGAACTGCCTTTTATCCCCACCGTGTGTCACTGAACAGCTTTTACTGCACACCATGCAAGCTGACTTCACTGAAGCAACTGCAGTTACTCCATTAGCACAGGGTTTTCATACTAACAGCGGCTCTTACTTTGTTTCAAACCTAGATCTACTAAAAAATCCTGTAGTAGCTATAGCAGGATCTAAGCAAAGAATGGCCAAAACTGATCAGGGTGGGTTTCATCCAGTGGTAAAGATTTGTTCTGCATGCTCTTGGCTTCTTCTGTTCCATCATTTCTCATTTGTTTGTGTTCTTTCAAGGCATTTCTTCCCATTGTCTGTAGTTTCCCAGAGGATACTGGAAACAGAGAAGGGCAGCTGTGCAAACTCATCTAGGGAGCCTGCTTTGGACAGGGGGTTGGACTAGATGATCTCTAGAGGTCCCTTCCAGCCCCTACAGTTCTGTGAAGCACCCATGAGGTGAGGAATAGAGCACTCCACTGAACAGCAAAAATTGCTGTTGGATGCAAAAGGAGATGGTGAAAGGTTTGGGAAACCCTCACAGAGAGGGACAATGGCTCTTTCAAATAATCATAGAATCATTAAGGCTTGGAAAGACCTTGAAGATCAGCCAGTCCAACCATCAGCCCATCCCCACCATGCCCACTGATCACATCCCTCAGTGCCACATCCACATGGCTCTGGAACACCTCCAGGGACGGTGACTGCACCACCTCCCTGTGCAGCCTGTGCCACTGCAGCACCGCTCTTTGTAAGAAGAAACGTTTCCTAATATCCAACCTGAGGGAGCTCATTGGGGAGAGGAGGAAAGGAATGCAAGGAGTCCCTGCAGTGCGGAAAGTGCACCAAGGATGTGCTATGGTTATTTTTTCTTCTACCCTATTGTAATGCAGATTTAAACAGCCCCCTTCCTTCTGCTGCTGTTAGTACAACTGTACTGAGGGCTTTGTGCTGAGCACAAGGGAAGTTGTCCAGTTCTGGGGGAAAAGGAAGTCCAGTGAAAATGGCTCCTTTTGTGCGTCTCTGCCAGAAAGGGGAACTACAGGCTAGTGCAGAACTAGTGCTGTGGGAATTGAGGGAGTTATATTATGAATAAAAGTGGTGAGTAATGAGGAGGTGTGGGTGAATATTTAAATGTCGCAGCCCTTGGGCTGTTGACTGAACTCTGTGGGTTTGAACTTTGCTTGAAATAAGTGGCAAGGGATCTTCTCAGCATATCCACTCTGCTGCAGCTGTCCATGCTCTTCCCCATGTGCCATCACAGGGACACAAAACAAGGGCTGCTGTTGGACCTGTGCTGCTTCCTGAAGGTGGGCTGTGCCATGCAGTCCTGCCCAATGCTATGTCTGCATTCTCTTGGCATCTTCAAGCCCTGGGTTCAGCAGGTGATCTGACCTTTACAAGATCTGCAGTTGAAAAGACCCTGTATAATCTTTCAGGCTTCTTTTTAATTCAAGCAGAGAAGCCTTTTTTTGTTTGTTTGTTTTTTCTTCTCTGGGGTTTGTGTTGTATTCTAGCTTCATTAGAATCGCATGTGTCTCTGGCCAAATAATGCATTTGCTTGGACAGGATATAACTTCGGGCTGAGATAATAAACACCTCATCAGTGAAAAGCTGATGATTACTGGGAGCCTCCTGACCTTTCAGCTGAGTCCCTCAGCCATGTCAGCATTCTCAAATGCTCCCACTTCTCTAATTTGCAGACTGCTTGGGTGCAGTGTGGGAAGTGGCTGGGGACATCCCTGGACAAAGAGCCAGGCGTGTGAGAAGATGGCAGCTATAGCTATAAGGGACACATCCCTTACAGGTGTTAATGGACACAAGTGATCCTCACTACCTGGAGAACAAAAACTCTTCTCCCCTCTTTGCAGATGGGTGAGGAGGATGGTTCTAGTTTGTGAGCCTGGGGGGTTTGTTGCTGTGATTTGTGTCAGCTGGAGCTCTAAGGCAAGCAGACACGTATCAGCACTCTTGATGCTATGCTTATATATGATGCTATGCTCTGTCTTGGAAATAGACAAAAGCCACTCGAGTGCCAAAACCCCAAATAGAATGGTCTGACTTGCTTTGCCTCTTTGAGGTAATGTAGGCAGAGATGATGTTACTGTGAACAGCAGTTTTTGTATCATATATTGTGGAGTTGTAGGGCAGGAGGGAGGAATGTGGCTAGTGTATTGAGCACCGGGTACAATCTGCTTTTGTCCGTGATACAAAGAACCCCGTGACTTCAAGTTATCAGTCTGTTTCAGTTATAGGTAGAATACTGCAAAAGGAGAGGAGCCTACTAACGCAGCCAATCAGTGTCCTGGGCAGCACTGCCAGGTGTGACCTGGTTACTTGCCTCAATCCTGGGATTACAGTCATCAGTAGATCTAATGCTGTCTTCACGTGACTTGTAAAAGTGCAGGGAGGCACATCGTAAAACCCTGCGAACTACCTTAGTGGCATTTCGAAGTAATGTTGGTGATAAAATTGGGAACGTCTTCAAAATTATTACAGGATAGGGATGAAACTTTCAGTTTCTCTTAGCTTTGTGTTCATAATGCTTCCTTTTATAAATGTCTGGAGCTGGCTTGTTCGAGACTATCTCATGTTCCCCATGTAGCAAAGTGATGCTGAAAAAGCCCTTGCAGCCACTGCGGTAGCTTTCATCTGTGGATTATATCACAAGTAAAATGATCTTGGCTTCACTGGGATCCTCTCTGTGCTCTTACCCCCTGAAATGGCTAACCTGTGGCAGAGAGCACTCTGAGAGGGGTGAGGGCAGGAGTGTGGCTGCCTGGCAGCTGCTGCTGCCCAGTGGAGAGCAGCACTGGGTGAGCTTGCACCAGTGAAAGCCTCCAGCTTTTTTCCCTTTCCCCACAGCTCTTTCAGACCCAGCCACTGCAGCAATAGGCTCCTTTGTTGCCTAAATCTCTGCCTTTCTCCTTCATTACAAGAGCAAAAGTTTTTCTAAGGGCACTTAAGAATTCAGACTCATTAAACCCTCTTCCCCAAAACAAAATAGCTTCTAGTTGAGCTGTGCTGACAAGGGAGAAGAAATCTATGCAACTCAACTAATTCCACTGGTAACATGTCAAATATGTATATATACAGCACTTAGGAAAACCACTGGATTTTGTTGAAGCAGAATGTAACCTGTACCTCATTCAAGAAGTGTCAGAACTAACTTCTAATAGGAAGGAAAGCCTTTAGGAGGACATACTGACTTTATGTATGAAAACGGTGCTTCTGAAAGGTAGAGACTTGAAATCTCTAATTAGTGATGTGTTTTAGTACCTGTATGTTGTAAATCTGAGCAGGTGATCTCAGTGTCTGACATTTAAGCTGCTAAGGATGCTCCTGAGTGCCTTCATGCTACTTTTTTGTTTTAAGATTAATTTCTTTCAACCATTTTTTTTCCAGCACAAATAATACAGTGTATTGTGTATAGAATGTAGAATAGCTTTGTGCTGCACAGTATTTTACCTTTAATTGAATAGATTATTGGCTGAGAAACTGGAATCCACCTAGTGACCTTTTATGTGAATCTCTTTCAGGCACCTTTTTGGGCATACATCCTGGGTGCGTTAGGACTTTTTATCTACCAATCTCTGGATGCCATTGATGGGAAGCAAGCCAGAAGAACAAACAGTAGCTCTCCTCTAGGAGAGCTCTTTGATCATGGTTGCGACTCAATTTCTACAGGTAGCCTTAACCTACTGTTCCGCATCCCAGTTGTAAAAATAAGTTAGCTGTATTCAAGAGGAGCTGATTAATACATTTGTTGAAACTGAAAGGAACCTCTGGAGATTGGTTCAGGCCCGTGGTCAGGGCAGGATCAGTTTGTTCCCTTCTCCACCATTGCCCGATCACTGCAGCCAGGGCTGCCCTCAATACTTGCATCCCTGATGAGGAAGGGTATTTCAAAAGCACTTTTAGCAGGTGTTTTGTAATACACAGTCTGTGCTTACTTGTAAATCTTCATGCACTTGGTGCTCGATTAATGAACAACATTCAGTAAGAGCATTGCTACAGATTATATTATGCGTAGCTCATGTTTTCCAGTAAGGTACAATTGATTAAACAGGATTTACGTGCCAATAAGGCTGATGCTGGAACATGAAGCTAAGGGTTCTGCTTTATGTAAGATGTGCCAGAAAACCCTTTATGGGCATCCAGCCTGGCAGTTAGGAGGAGGGTGCTTTATAAATGTTTCTTTAAAGAATGAGCTTAAAAAAAGTTGTTTGTGAGTTTCTAAAAAGAAAGCCTTGCTTAGTTTCACTTTCTGTAACCTAGCTGCTGTTGGTGGCAATACCTGCATTTCCATGTCAGTTTAAATGGCCAAAACATTTGCCTTGAGGAGAGTTGGGATGTTCTTTATGCCTCAGTTCCCAGCAAAGCACTATCAGTCTTTGAGTAACAGCTCTTCTGTTGGAGCAGATGTTTGTGCCATAGAGGAAATTATAAAACCCAAAGGCAGAATGACCACAGTAGGCTAAGGAGCGTGGCCTTCCTTTGGAAGGAAAGGAATCTTGTGTTTTGGTCTCTCCCACCAGTACTGTCCCTGATGTTAGCTACTTAAATATCAGTCATATTCTTACCTTGTTATATTGACCTGAAATGCCTTGTGATTTTCTCTTAACTGCAAGCATAGAGGGTATGTGACTAACATGTTCGTTTCTGCTTTTCAGTTTTTGTTGTCCTTGGATCCTGCATAGCAATCCGACTAGGAACAAACCCTGACTGGTTGTTTTTCTGTTGTTTTGTGGGACTGTTCATGTTCTATTCTGCTCACTGGCAGACATATGTATCAGGCATATTAAGGTTTGGAAAGTAAGTAGGTATCTTTTAGAACTGCATATGACAATATATGAGGCTGCTAGCTACTTGATTTCCATTTCTTCTTCTTTCTTCCCCACGCTCTCTGTTCCTGTCACCCTCTTCCTAGTCTCCCTTCTGCCCTAGCAGACTTCTGTTTTACTTTAAGATCTGTGTTATACTGAGTATAAGACTTGTTCTTTTAGAAGTTGATTGTAGTAGCTATCTGTGCTTTATTTGCATGCATTTAGTACTTATTTGTAGATTTATCCACACAGAGTTGTCTTGCCTGCAGTGTAACCAAGCACCCTATATATAGGGGTAGGAACAGAGCAAGCATCTCTGATACTTCCCATTATAATCAGCCTGCCATGGAGCAGATCCAGCACAGGGGATGCTGAATCAATGCATCTGTAGCAAAATTCCCTAGTAACAGATTTCTCTTCTGTGAACATGTTCAGTCTTCCTTTAAACGAACGTTATGCATCCAGCACATCCGTAGTTTCACAGAACTATGCCAGTGCTTGGAGAAACACACCAGGTTTATTTGGGGTTTTTGCTTTTCATCTGGTTCATATTGACTTGGATGTCCTTGAGGTTTTCTGTTAGATCGCAGTTCTACTTGATTTCTGTCATGTTGCTCATGACTTTGTAGAAGTTGAGTCTGTTCTCACTGAACTGTGGGAGGAGGGGTCACTGACAATCACATAGAAGATAACAATTTTGCTTTAACTCCCAATACTGTGGAGTTAAATAATGCTCCACATACCCTCCTGTAGCTGTGGCGGTGCCTAGCATGGTCTTGTACTGTCTTCAAGCACTTTGGTAGTGATTTCTGAGGAAAGGAGAAGTGACCTCCTCAGCAGCTGTAACTGAAATATGTTGAGAGGTGAAGGCTGTCCTTCTGACAATCCCTGCCACACATTAAGCTGCCTACGTAAGAGTACTAGTGAGCTCTGTCCTGCAAGAAGCACCTCCGCAAATCAGAGTACCACTGCGGGCTAATGATCAGCTGCCCGCATGCTGATTGGTATCTATCTGAAAGGCAGGCTGTCTCTGCAGTAATGCTAAGAGCTCTTTTTATTTGCTGGCCACACAAATTGTAACTCTTGTACCTGCGTACCCGTCCTGCTTTTCTCCAAAGGGCGTTCTGTCCTGTAGACAGAAAGGGATGCTTTAGAATGATGAGTGAAAGGATAATTCTTGTAAGTGACAGTGGACAGCAATGAAAATGAACTATGCCATAAGCTCAGGGCATTTGTACCAAGCACTGTTTTTCCGTGCCTTCTGTTGCATAAAATGTGAGAATGATTTCCCCGTATCAAGAAGGCACTGAAGCTCTCATACCACATAGATCTTCTTCACTAATAATGTGGTGGCTTCTGCATAAAAACGGTGATAATGCATAGTACAAGCAGTTTGGGATACCCCGGTGTTCCATGCTTTTTGCTTGAAGCCAAGCAGACGCAATGTCTCTCCAAGATAACTCATTTCTGAGTACTGAAAGCAAACCAGGATTTTTCCAAGGCTTGCAATTTTGTCTCTTAAGAATAGTTGTTGTAGTAGTTCACTCTATGATAAAGCATAATATGCATGGAAGCTTTCACTGATGCTGTTCCTGAATTAATGGCATTTGATTTTGGAAGTGAAATTACTGATGAGTCTCAGCACTGATGGCCAGGAAGAAGAATCAGCACAGCTGGGTACGATACCACTGCCAGGCTGTACAGATAGAATGCTTCAGGGCTCAATAGAATCCTTGGCTTTCAATTTGAGCTGCATTGCAGCCAACTGAGCCTCTGTAAAATTAAGTACAAAACTTAAGCATGTATAATGACTCAGCTTGGAGTCCTGTCACTTCACTAAACAGACAGAGAATACAAACTCACACAAGATTAGAAAGCTGAATTTGTTCATCTTAGAGCCTGAACAGTGCCCACGTCTAGGAGGAGTGAGGGAGCACGACGGCACAGGAGGGAGGGAAGAGCTGCCTCTTCTTACTTAAAGCTTTCGGCAATGACAAGCACCTCAGCGTGTCATCTAATTGTATATAAAACATCGACTCTTCTAAGAGTCTGAACATTGCAATGAAACCTGGCATATTTTGTCGCTATTTTACATTAAAAAGTTTGATGTTATTTTGAGTATCAAGATCAGATAAGTGTTGTCCATTAGCCAAGAGCTGGTTCCCATCCCCTTTTGAAAACACACCACTTCCTGTGCAAACAATCTGTGTGCTAAGCAGGGAATGATGCATCTTCATTTTGGTCAGTACTTTAAAATAGCACATCTGTTCTAACTACTTAAGGAAATGTATTTTAAACATTCATTGTTACTGCTTGCTAGTTACTTTAGTACTCTGGGCCTTTTTTTAATACATACATATATATACACACATACATATTGAGCTCTTCTCAAAGTATTTCAGAAATCAGAGACAGTAAGACAGGTTGGCTCTGTCCCATTCTGCTCTTCATAGTTCCTACTTCTGTATGATACTTTCAGTGTGTTTAATATGAACTTAATATTTAACATTGTTACTTGCATAAGAAGTCTGTAATTTATTCGGAATTCTAAAATAGTTAATAGTGTATTCATTAAACACTTTTTCCCTATGATAACTGCATTCAGCTTGCATTGATTAAGCATATAGGTTCAATATTAAATGTTAACTAGAGATGTGTGCCTCCAAACAGAGTATCTTCCTTAGATAAGGGAAATGATATTCTGTATGTCTTGAGGGGTAATCTGAAATAACTCAGTTTTACTGTTCTCCCTGCCCCCCACCTCCCTGCACTTAAGGCAAACAGAACCTTTAACTGAATCACTGATATCATTTTTTTTCCCCCTAGAGTTGATGTAACTGAAGTTCAAATAGCCATAACGCTGTTGCTGTTGGTATCTGCATTTTGTGGAACAGCAGTATGGGACTACAAGGTAAGTACATGAACTATTCAGTGTTTCTGTTAAGTCAGTGTTACTATTTCCTATGGTATTTGAAGCTATGCTGTGCAACTAGGATCAATCCCTGCCAGTTGTCTGATGTTCTGTCTGGGCTTCCTGTACAACTATGGGTTATATTTATGTTGTAGTTAAACTTAGATATAATGGTGTGATTCGCTGTGCACAAATTTAAAGCTACGTAGAGGAAAATAGACTCCATCTGCCATGTATGCAAACTAATGATCTGTCACTGATACTCTGCTCATAGTGAAGCTTTAACACACTTTTTGTTACTTTGGTGTACTTTACTGCAAGATTTTCTGGCATTTCTGTTCAATTAAATGATTTATAGGATGCTTTATTTTAAAATGGAGAGGTTAACTACTTTAACAGATCTATGTTATTGCAGAAAAGCCAGATTGATGTGTCAGTGGAGATATGCTGATTTTTAATGGTTATGTCAGAGCTGGCTTTAAACATCAATCACTGTATTTATAGAATTCTTTTCTGTCCAAAAGTGTTTGTTTGCCTATCTCTGGCTTTCGGTCCATCTTTCACTATTCACTTCAGCGTGCAACAAAAGTACATCAGAACAAGCTCTTCATCCTTTCTGTTATCTTAGAAATGTAGTTCTGTTGGTCGTAGGACGTGGAAGGCCTGAGACTATTCCACAGTATTGATAACCTATGCAAATCAATCTAAAGATAAAGCACCAAGCAATTCCAATTGGTCTACCAATTTACTCAACAGTTAGGAAATGTTTAGCTGAGCTTTGTTTTCTGCAAGGTGCTTTTGCTCTATTTTCACACAGAGTTACTGGGAAGCAACTTTATATACTAATGAATTACGATTGCTTTTTCTTCAACATTAAAATCTGTGACAGTTATGCTGTATCTATCTCGAAACAATCTATATTAAAAAAATACAGTCAATGGTTTCAATTTATTGCTGCTTCTTCTTTTTTTTTTTTAAATCCTCTGCTGCCTTTGGAAGTTTCCTTGAAACTGCAATTGATTCTGAAAGGTAACTGTTTAACACCAGTTTTCA
This sequence comes from Excalfactoria chinensis, assembly GCF_039878825.1. Taxonomy (NCBI): domain Eukaryota; kingdom Metazoa; phylum Chordata; class Aves; order Galliformes; family Phasianidae; genus Excalfactoria; species Excalfactoria chinensis. Next base: position 52,702,220 of record NC_092825.1, on the reverse strand, counting down.
TCCAGAGACGATTCTAAGTGCAAAGATACAGCATACAAAGAACGTGTATTAAAACACAAAGCAGGCAGATGGCGTTTGTGTTTCCTGTGGTTCAGAATTGTGGTACCCACTGAGAGGGAAGGAACTGTCCTTCCTGCCCTTCCCATGTCTTAGTGGAGCAAGTCTGTGGCAAGCTTTGGCTTATGGCATTAAAAAAACCACCTGAAGAACATTATAAGCACACGCAATAAAATCTAGCTCAACGTCAAGGCCAGAATTTGTTTGAATTTGACTTTTGAGTAATTATGCCTAAAAGAAATGTGATGCCTTCATAATAAGGAAATAAAGTCCAAGCATACTGTCCTCCTGAGCTTATTCTCAGCAAGACAGTAATGCAGGTAAAACAGTTCCTTAGTAAGGGGTCAGAAGTGTTGTTGTTTTTAATCAGTCACCTCTTGGGGGGGCAAAAATAAAGCTGATATCTATCTGTGACCTTTAATATCTTTCCCTTGGTTTTTCCACTAAGGTGCATTTGATAGGCCTAGAACTGAAGTTCTTTGCAGTTGTTGGCATACTGTGTGGAACAGCAGTTTCATGTTTCAATTACTTCCGCGTCATCTTTGGTGGAGGGGTTGGAAAAAATGGATCTACAATAGCAGTAAGTTGCTTTAACATTCTGAATAGGGCTTGAATAGTTTCCATTTGTAATTTATTAGTCTTCAGGTAATCAAGAGTTTTGTCTCTTTAAGCGTTTAAGCAGACAAGCATATGGATTTCACACTTCAAATATATCTGTTAGTCTGAGAGTGTTGGGTGGTCACAGCAAAGACTTATTTACCCGTCTTCTCCATAGCTGTCACTGGATTCCTAATGTCACAGGAACCAGCTGTGATTTTTCTTTCAAAGTTCATTAAAGGCTATAATAAAGGATACTAGTAGCGTTAGCATAACGTGAATGGACTTTCCCTGAGATTTAGACAGCTCTAATTGCTTTCATTCAGTGGGTGTTGTGTTGTAATACATATATAAAATATTGATCTTGCCGTGTGATTGAAGCCAAAGAAGAGTTTTCTCTCCCTCTGTATTTCAGGGAACAAGTGTTCTTTCACCAGGTGTCCACATTGGGCTACTTGTCACACTGGCCACTGTGATCTACAAAAAATCTACAATTCAGCTGTTTGAAAAACACCCGTGCCTGTATGTCTTGACATTTGGATTCGTGAATGCTAAAATCTCACAGAAGTTAGTGGTAAGGAATCTTCTTTTCAGCCCTAAACACAAACCAGTTGTTGGCTTAACAGATGCATTCTGGAGCAGTAAGCACAGCGCAAGTTTTCCAGTTTTGCTTTGCTACCACATTATATTATGACCAACACACTGACACAGGTTCGGTCTCCTACAGAAATTAAGTATGACACTGATGCAGGGAAAAGAAAAAAAACAATACAAAATAAACCTGTTCAATTTATTGGTTAGAACTTTCTGTTTTGCTGAGCTTACTCCTAGAACTAAGCCTTAATTTACGCGCTGACTTGAACATTGGAAATGCAGTCCCTTGAGCCTTGCTAATTGCTGAAGTACACTGGGATAGATGGATGTAACTAAAAAGGGCACAGAAGGTCATGTGTTATATTTCCTATATAACAGTCAAAAAAGCAGGACTTGATGATTCAAATAGCTGATATCACTGATTCAAGTGCTGTATATTGATTGAGCAACCTGCAGAGAGGTTACTTAGCCCATGAGAGAGAAACTGTGAGAGATCAGCAGGCTTTTGACCTGCCAGCTGATTGCTTTCCATAGGGCCCTTCAAAGACGCTGGTGAAGGGTAAAGACACTGTTCTTTCTCCTAAAGGTGGAGGCTTCGTGGTAGTTACAGTGATCTCACAGTAGTGCCTTCTGTGCTTTTGTGCTTTTGTTTTTTACACAGGTGGCTCACATGACAAAAAGTGAAATCAGTCTTCAAGACACTGCATTTATTGGACCGGGACTTCTCTTTTTGGACCAGTACTTCAATAGTTTCATTGATGAATACATTGTTCTGTGGATAGCATTGGTAAGCATTCTGCTTTATACTTTTGATGCGGTACATATAAAGGAATGGATTGAGAACTGCCTCTGTCATTCCACTCTGCCATTTGAGATTTGCTCAGTTTCACCTGTCATTGTGAAAGGAGTGCCAGGATACTGCATGAACATGTTTTGGGAGCTAACTGGCTTTCTTTCATTAGAACAGAGATCTGAAAGTGAAATTATGGATCTCTTTTTCTAATTCTGCTTTAACTCAGGTGGTTTGTTTAAAGTTACTCTAACTACAAACTACGCAACATATATCAAACTTGATAAAATTTGATATATTTTGATTAAAGCTGAATTTATAGCAGGGACGATTTTGTGAAATATGTTTTTAACCTGTTCTGTTTTGTTCTTTTTAAGTTCATATCCTTGTTTGATATGCTGAGATATGCCACTGGTGTATGCCTACAGATTGCTGCTCATCTTCATATACATGTCTTCCGAATTTCATCTCATCAAGCTCCTGAACAGGTTCAGAACCATAATGACTGATTAAATAGGTCAAGGAGGAAATAAACAGTTAGCAGAATGCTGAATGAAGCAGCCACTCTGGGAAAACAGATTAAACTTTTCAGTAGTTTCATGAGAAAACAGCTCATGCTATCCCAGAAATTACCAGATGCTAGAGTTACTGAATACAAAGTCACGCAGATTCTATTGTGATTAATGGTTTTGAAACAGGGTCTATCTCTGTGTTCTAGACACTATAGCTGTTACTTCATAACCTAACTTGCATTTGAAACTTTTTGTTATCTCTTGTTAAGTACCCTTAATTTTGTATTTTTGGTCTCAGACTGTAAACTGCAAACCAAGGTGCTACAAATCAGAGTTTAAGAGAGGCTTTATTTTTTCCTAAAGGAAGCGACTGATTTTCTAACATTAGTTTCTGAAGTATTCTGCTGTGAAGCGATAGTCAGAGGTCACAATGGATACAGTACAGCACTATCGAGACTGGTAAAAATGAGGGATTGGTGAGGTCAAACTACTAATCTGCTTTGATGCTTTTAAAGAACAGGATACTGCACCAGTAAGGTGAAGGAAACAGAGGAAAATTTTCTTGTTCTCTATTTCAAAATACTGTTGTCAGTGCCTTTAGGATTCCTGCATTCTCTAGTATCTAACTTACTGTTACTAAGCACAGTTGTAGCTCAGAGGTTGGTTTTTTTTAAGGGCAGTTTCTGGTTTCTTATTATAATAAGGTTTGCCTCCTTGTACCCATTATCTAGGCTGTAGGCAGCTTGGTACTGGAGGACTGTAGCTTCACCTACCTAATTTTTTTCTGTGAAACTGTTTAAGTTGAATGACCAAGTTCCTTGAACTTCAGTGTCTGTTAGACTGTGACAATGCAACACACCCAAATATGACAGTGCAACCTACCTGTGTGTAACTAATCCCCTCTGAAGTATGCTTACAATTGCTGTATTTATTTCCATTGTAATCTAATTTATCTTGCTGTACTTTATCCAGACAAAACTGTAAGGAACTAGAACCTAGTGTTTAGTAAAACTCTACAAAATAGAGAAGGTCAGTCCTAATATCAGCCTTTTTTCTTTTCATTAGTGAAAAGGTGAATTCAAGTAGCTTATTGTCTGTATAGCAAATCACAACTTGCATACACAAAACCAAAATAAGCTCAAGCTCCTTTAAAGAGGTAATGCATTAATATTGTTTTTGTGAGAAGCTGCTGAATGTACATGTTGTCACTTTTACTTGCTGCCATGTAGCTGAGCTTTAAGTTCATAACGATGTTACTGAATTGTACAATAAAGAATGCTATTATTTGTTTCAAAAACAGTGCACTGCAGCTTCTTAGCTGCTGAATTCAGAAAGCCTACCTGAGATATTCAAGGACCTTAAAAAGCGGGGGACAGAAAATACTGTGCATCATGTTCCCCTGAGACCTCAAAAAGTAGTATAGTACTAGGTATACATAAAGCTATGCTACAGGTAAGGAAATGGTAGGAAACGAGTGCAGAAGTCAGTTGGAAAGCCAGAAACAAGAGTTGATGGCAACAAATAACCCAGTACAGAACAGTGGAAGCAAAAACTGTTAACTGTACTGCACAGCATCATCTTCTTATCCTTAAAGGGCAGGACTGAACACCACAGTTAAAGTTAGCATTGCTAGTTATCTGATACTCGCCACGGACCCATACTACCTCATGCATCATTCTAGCAATGTAATTTCTGTGTTTGCTCTGTTCCCGAGTGCCATCTGACACAAAACAAGACATCTCCATAGAGGCTACTTGCTCAGTTTCAGTTGCAACCTACAAACTGAATTTTCTGTAAATTAGCTATCGTTAATCTGGCTTCTGGCACTGATGAGCAGTCATCAGATGTCTTGGCTCTGAACTAAAAATCTTAGTAAACTGCAGATAAGAAGTTGTACGGTCTGGTTTTGAAATACATTGTTTTAAAGTAATCAGATCCGCTTGTGTGGGTGGTTTTTGTGTTATCTACTAGTATATGAAACCTAACGTGTATTTTAGAAACTACCTAATTCGTAAAAGTGGTTGTTCAAGGATAATGGCTTTCTGTAAAAACAAACTACGTACAAGCTAGGCTGGGTTTTAATTCATATTCATTGGCTGTAATGAGGTGTGTAAATGAAAAATGCTTTATTCTTCAAACAGACCTCCCTGAACTGCTAGTCATTTGAAACTGCACAAATATTCCGTTTCAAGTAAGTGAGCTAGGTTACCACAGAAGAGGTGTACAAAAATGTATAAACCCAAAATGTGTGCAGTAATATTCAGTTATGCTTACTTGAGCAGATGTGCTGTAAAGCTGTGGTACTAAGCTCATTGGTCAATTAAAGAAACCTGCTTTTTGGACAAGTTACAGCAGTTGACACATCTCTTATTGGTAAAAAGAAATCACGATGACTAGCCTGACAGAAGGCCTCATGTTTCATTTACCATAATATACATCATTAAACCACTTTTCATAATCTATACGTTGAAACTACAGAAGTCTTGAAGCTGTGGCTTTTGTAAAAGGCTTCTATTTGCAGTGTACCCAGATTTGTTAAGTTACTATGCAAAACCTCAGTGTTTTTTGTTTTTTTTTTTCATTAATTCTATTGTTTCAATTGAGCATTATAAAAAGTGAAACAATCAAACAGTCCACTGCTAATTGAAGTGAATATTATTTGGACAGACCACAATTGGTTTGGGGTTTGTTCCCCTTAGTAACAAATTTACTAATATACCTTTTTACAACATTATCAGACACAAGATTAGAACATTAGAACAATGCATTGAAGTATTTATTAGGAACTTTAAAACACTTAAATCGTAAGATAACTTCTTTATGGCTAACGCCTATACTTGTATCGTGTTACTTAGGTACAAGTTGTTTCTCCATTGAGCCATCAGAATAACATGGACTGAAGAGACTTGCGAACAGTTGCCATCTCCTGCTGTTGCTGTTACGAGAAAAGGAGATAATTCTGAACAGATGCCAAACCAATATGATTCCTTAATCTAATTAAATGAATGTCTAATGACTTCCTTATGGAATGTTCTATTTTTGTATTCAACAAAGATCTTTCTAACGACTGATACTTACAGTGTCCATCATAATCTTCTTCTGTAGCATAGCCATTTCCTTGCGAAGTTCATTTTGTGCGCCAGCTAGAAGACTTTCATTGTTTTTCTCTAGCTCTTCCATGCTCTGGAGTTAAGGATAACCTTAATTCAGAACTGCTCAATATCAAAAGTTTTAATTTAAAAACAGACAATTCATATTACAGTTTGATTTTTATAGCAGTAGCGCTCACTGATAATTACAGATGAATTCTGTCATCAACTTGAAAAAGAAACTGTATAGGACTCCAATCTACACTGCTGTTTAAACAACAATACAAACCCTGTGATGAAAATAGTCCTTTCCACTCAGTATCTGCCAGGTGTAAGCTACTATCCCGCATTTCAATACAGATAAGAATTCTACAGGTCTAGACATATCTGTCACGTAATATAGGGGTGGTACAGTTTAATATCATGACAACCTTGGAGACCTGAAGCAGCAAGTACAGAAAGTGTTAACATCTTCTCCTCTTTGCTTACTTCACTCTGAATAAAAACTAAGGTAAGGTTCACTGGTTATCCCCTTTTGCTCAGATAGTTTGCATAACTGCATGTGCATAGCTGCATTTTCCTTGACCTGTACTTTAAAGTTAAGCTTATTTCAGGTGTGACTTTTACCTTTTGATCTTCTCTGGGGGAAAAAAATACACCTTTTTTTTTTTTTTAAAAAAAATCTTTGACGAAGATGTATTGACCTTTTAAAAAGGTTATTGTTTATTAAGATTTCTGTAGTTGAAGTTTACATTACAGGACACTATCTGGAAGGATAGTGAAGATAGAGTCAGGCTTTTTTCAGTGGCATCCAGAGACAGGACGAGAGGCCATAGGCTGGCACTCTTCCCTCTCAACATCAGGAGAGGCCTCTTCACTGACTGGGTGACTGAGCAATGGAACAGGTTGTCTAGAGGATCTCTGGAGTCACCATCCTTGGAGATAATCAAAAGACTCTTTAAGTAGTCTTGTTAGATTAGCTACTGGTTAGACCAGGTGACTTCCAGCAACTGTCTTTTTCATTACAAACCAAACTTAGAGTAATATTTATTTGCTCTCTTGCATGTCAGCCACTTTTTAAAAACAGGTTGATCTTTACTTCTTGTGTTTAAAATACAGTGCGCTATGTAAGCAGTGTCCAAAAATTGTACTTATAGGGACTGCTAGCAAATACAAAAGCTATTCATAAATCAACAGGAAAGTTAAACAGGACTGAGCAGAAACAATCCTGCAGGACCTGTTTTAACCATAAGCTGTTATCTGTCAGATTCTTCAAGTTAGCTTCTAAATATTTACCTTTCTAAATATTTACCCTTTCAAATCAGCGTTGGTTAGGAAGCAAAGAGGAAAAAAAGAGCAAAGCAATAATTACATAATTTTAAAAGAATGATAACTCGTTTTGGGGCATTTTCCTGGCAATAAGCAGCAGAACCTAGAGAGGTTCGTGATAAAAAAAAAAACAAACTGACATCGAATTCTCACAGGGATGCATTGAATGCATGTGCCGACAGTAATAGTAGTAGTAAATTACAGCATAAAATGTTATCAGATGGCTGATTTTCACTTTTTCTTAACACACACAAAAAACCTGAGGGACAGCTGAGGCAAAGTCCTGTTGATGTGACTAATCTATATAAAGTTTAAACTGGTAGAAAACTTGAGTTTGGTTTAGAAAGCATGCTCTGAGGGTTACAGTTAAATATTTGAAACAGGAAAGCCAATCAGACCCCTGCAAGAACACATTTAATTAAAGCATTTGTATACAGGCACAGTGTGTATGTGTATTTAGAAAGAACAACTCATTTTTAAACAAATTAGGAAACGCTACTAGTTAGCATGAATATTCATGCCAAGCTGCTGTCCTCCTTAAGCAAACCTTAAATTTCTGTATAACACAAAGGCTGGATTACTACAGTTTTCCTAAGTGATGTGATACAGATCAGCTGCTTTCTAAAATGAAAATGTACTGTACCTTTAAGAATTGCTCATATAGTTGCTTAATAGTTTTCAGTCTCTGACTTTGAACTATTCTTGCCTGTTGAAAAACTTTTTGTTGCTGACGGAACATGTTCTGAAGCAGAAGCAAAAAGAAAAATAATAATGCTATTAGTTGACCAAAAGTACTTAAGACAGCAACACTGGTTATCATTTTATCAGAATGAAGAGGTTCTACCTTCACTGACAGCCTGGGTCATAGAACTGAGATCCTTGCCTGGAGAGTTACCCTTGTTTTTATTAATAAAAGGACTAAAGATTGGATTAAGCCCTGACTCGTGACCTGCAGACCTTTCCAAACTGAAATCTGTGGCATCCTATGAGAATAGCTGGCCAGAGCAGTATTTGAGTGTTCCAGGGAGATGTGCTGAACTTGCAAACATAGCAGGAGTACAGATTCACCAATAGCATGCGATTACATTCCACTGTCTCCTTTAATCATGGAATTCTCAGATTTATTGCATGGAGCCATATTTTTAAGCAATGCATGCTTAGATACACTTTCCTGTACTCCTTTGTTCTTCCCATGCAACATCTCTGCATGCTCAGAATCAGCACATCAGTTTCTTCTCTGAAATCACCTCAGCTCTTCTCAAGCCATGCGTTGGCCTAGGGCTTCATTTATTCCCATTCATAAACTTGCAATAAAGTACTGCGCTTTTCTTCTTTTGGAAATATATCCTCAAATTTGAACATTCATTGAGGTCCACCAAAGCTGAATGAAATTCTGAAGTTATGTGTTTGTCTGAACTATGTTAAGTATTTTTGCATTTCTACATGTTTGGGTGTCCCGGTTATATCAGTATTCCATATCATGGCATCATGTGCCAGGCTGTTGGGTATAGAGGCACGTTTCCTAGTCTCATAATCTCTGTCAGTCTCACGTGAGTTCTGATTCTCTGAGAGGAATGTGTACTGCACTTCCCAAGGGCCTCTACATGACCTACAATTCTGGCTGATGGGGGTGACACAGCTTCCTAGTTCCAGTGCAGTGAGCAGCAGCACAGTCATAGCCTTCCTTTCTCTCCCATTTGAGACATTAATTATAACTCTCCTTCTTATCATCATCTTACATTCTTTTACCATTGGTAGTAAATTTGTTATCTCTCCTTATCTCAACTGGGTCATTTTTTTTTCCTTCTCCATGAAAGGGGAGGAAGGGGAGTCCCTGTCTTGTTGTGCTTGAAACTGTGGCATTGGGAGTCTCCCTGTGAATAATACGCTATGAAACACATCCCATGCTGGAAACGCACCGCTAGTTTTTCTTCTTGCTCCTCTGCTTTCTGCACATCTGCATCCCACTGCTGAAATACAGTCAGGAACTGCTGGGAGAACTCATGATTGAGCTTCTGCCTATAAACAGACATTGGCTGTAAGTATTACAAATGCTCTGTAGAATGACAAGGAAAGGTAAGGTTCTACATGCATGGAATAGGAGCTAGCATGAACTAAAAAAAAAAAACAAACCAACAAAAGGAAGCTATTTTGAATCAGTTCCTAACTGAACATCGTGCTTTAGAAAAAATAAATAAGGAACACAAACATATAAGTACTTATATAGTGAGACAGCACTGATAGATGAAACGCAGATTAAAACAAACCAACCAAAACAAACCAACAACTTTTTCTTAGCAGAACTGTCAGCATTGTACAGATTTACTGTTTTAAGCAAATTACAGATCTTGGCATTAATAAGCTTATAATGAAAAACTCATCAGCTCTTTCTTTAGTTCGTTATACTGTAGTCTCTCTATGTAAACAACGTACAGCTAACACAGATTTCAAATAGATAAAACCAAAAAGATTGCTGCAAGTCTTGGCAGTTTTTGCATCTCATTTTTCCAATTTGCTCTGCTTATAGCATCAAGACATCCCAGGTCTCAAAACCAAGGGTAAATGTTACCTCTGCTCCTGCTGTGTCTTCCAAACATGTTCAATCTTCTGGTTACTGGTTTTGAGTGAGGCTTTTGTATACATTTCTAACCTTTTCCTCTTGGCTAAGAGAGCTTTGTTAATGTCAGCTAGAATCAAAGAATAGTTAGAAGTTAAGCACACCTGGACACACAGCACATTTTATTAAAGATGCTGCTGATGGATGACCGTATGCTTTGGAAAAGCAACAAGGTGTGTTCGAACAGAAAGAAGCTCACGCGTCTGCTGCATTAGGAATCTTCTCCACCTACGACTGGCACTGGTATGAGAGCTGCCTCCCTATTCCCCCCCCCGATAGTCCCTACCTTATGCCTCTGAAGCAGCAACTGGACATTGCCCCTCTTCCTCATTTATTTCACTACACAATTAGCTTAGCAGTTCCAGGCCTTCCACTAATTTAGCTAGGCCAATGCTTTTTAGATTTGTTTTTCCTCGAGAAAGAACACTGGCTCAAATATTCTAAGAGTAATATCCAAGCAAACTGCCTAGTTTTCAGAAATACATCAACACGCTGAATGAACAACAAACTACTACTTATACATCAGACAGACTCACGTTAAGTATTTTTTAATAAGTATTCAGGTTAATGTAAGTTAATATGTTCATTTCATTTTAATTTACGTTTGAAGATCTAAGGAACACATCACAGATAGCTTAAGGTTAATATTTAAAGCAATTACTTTTCCTTCCTACAGTAGCCTTCAAAAAACATTCTCTAATTTGCTGAGGCATCTGCCCCTGCTACAAGTAAAGCCATACAGGATTTCTTTTTATTATGACTTAATTATATCCACAATAGGCAACACAAACAAATCCCTCCTCACTATGTGACCAGTATTACTTACCCTCATTCTTTGACTGTGCTAGAAACTTCTTACTCTCCTCCCTGACTGCTGAAATTCTCATTTCTACAGATTCCCAGGTCTCTAGATTTCTGCAGCTGCAGAGTACAGACTGCTACCTCTCCAGCACCGTTTTATCACAGCTACAATCTACAGTTGTTCCTTATCTTGAATCTGAATTACTTTTTCTATTCAGGTGCTTCATGCTTAGATTCCCTTAATTTCCTCACTCCAGTTCTGCAATCACTGCTTTCTTACAACAAAAAATGGAATAAGGGCAATGGATTTTTAATTCACATTGTACATTCTCTCTGTGATATAATTGCTGCCTCTCAACCACTCCTTGAAGTGGGAACTGATCATGAAAAGTTCTCATGCATCTTTGCCTTTTTCCTTTATAATGGAGTCTAGACCTATACTTTTTTTATCTGCAGTTGTGCCCTTCTATCCATCTGCTCTACATACATCACATGTTAGTTCTCACCTGCAAACTGGTGCAGCCAATGCTACGAACACCATCCATTTTATTCACATCTCAAAAAGCTATTTTACAGTAATGAATTATTGCCAATTCTGCAACTTTAGCATGAATTACCTTTCAATTTGTCAGAACGTGAGTGTACTTACCTCCAAATCTTTCCAGCATATTCTGTACTTCACCCCTACAAAACAGTTTATGATTTTTGAGTATTTTCTGACTTTTGATTAATGCCTGAAACTAATTTTATTGCATGCCTGTTACTTGTAAGCAGTGATAGAGTTGCTACTGGTGCACAAGCTAAGACTTATTTCTCCTTCCCCTCCTGCATAAGATCTTTTTAAACTAGTTTCTTGGTGAGAAAGTTAGTACAATCTATCAGCAGTGGCATTAGGCATTTAAAGGGTCCCGAGTGTGAGAGGGTGGCAAATAACATTAATCACCCCCCCCTCATACCCACAGAAAAAGGTATGCAGAGCATCAAACAACAATTTCTTTAAAGTTAACATAACTGAAATTAAAAAGAAAACAATGCCACATAAACCATCCAAGATAAATGATTTCCAGATTGTTTTTATAGCACTTAAGATGCTGTCACTGGTGCATAACGCAGTGATATGACAACTGACAGAAAATATTTACTGTGTTCTGATAGTTTTCTTTTTTTTTCCATCTCAATTTTTCCAAAGGATACCGCACTTTTCCGGGGAGGAGAAAGCAAAAATTTCAATTCAACAGCCTTCATCTCAAGAAAAACTTTTGCAACACATTACTTTGCATTATAGTTATTTGGCCAATACATTCTGAATTTCATTTCTCAGATCACTTTCAATATTTTCAATACCGTTAAAATCTCCAAGCAACTAAGATCAGAGGGCAAAAATATGATAAAGAATTAAAAGAAAAAAAAATCACCGTTATAAAAATATATTCTAAACCTTACCCCACATCATCTGGAACCACATGAGTAGTCACCATAGGTCTTTTCTTGCCATGCTTGTCCATTACTGGTGTTTCGCCTTAATGTAAATTCCAAAAAAGATTGACAAAAATACTGCATATTTTGTGGGGCCATTTGAATTCCTGGAAGTTTAATTACTTTTCCATAAGGTCACTTCTTTGAACATCCATCCCATCTATAACACATGTAGCTCCTAAAATCTGACTGTAAAGAACTGACAGATGGACCCCACATGGCTGGATTTGAGCTGGCTCTGCCCTGAGTTCCTCAGTGCTGGTCTCTAATTAGAGTTCCTCCATCCACTGCTACACAACTACTTTCAGCTTCACAATGTAACAATTATCAGAAAGCTACTCTTAAAAAACAAGGGGAAAAACAACAAAACAAAAAAACCACATAAGAATCTCACTTAACCCTAAGTACTGAAATTGCGTACTCTTGACTTTTAAGGAAGCAAAACCACAGAGATCTCTTTGTTCTCTCAATATAATAACGAATCCATGGCTGTCAGATTTCTGTTACCAAAGGCAGGGGAAAAGATCTAGGAAGATTATACCTAATTCAGGACAAAAAAACACGGGGTACCCAGAATTATTAAAGAATACCTAGAAATGTGGATTGTTTTGAAACAGTGAGTATGAGTACACAGAGCCATACAAGCTATCTTGAAAACAAGACATCTATGTATGTTGTAAAGCTGCTCAGCTCTTCTCAGAGAAATCAGTCTGGCAGACTAAACAAACAAAGACCAAAAAAGATTCTTCCCAATTCCAAGTTTTGCAAACCCGCTCATTGAAGAGGTTGTAGAAATGTACACTGACCCACACACTAGCTAATACAAACCGGATGGCCGCTGCTATTTGAAGCTTAAGACACACTGACCAGACTTGTCAGGTATTTCACAGAAAGCAGCACAGCAAACCTCACAGGGAATACGCTCAAGACGGAACTTTCATTATTCGCACATACATCTCACTATCTTACAGGAATGAAGAAATGGATTTTGTTTAGACAGATAGGATGAGGGGGAAAAGGGGTGGGAGGGGAAGATAAACAAAACCCAGCGACGGCTGCTCAAAGACAGAATACAGAAGTTAAATCAAACTTTGACCAAAAAATATCATTTGAAAAATGAGATTTTAAATCCACTCTTTGCTACAATCCGTCAAAACTTGAATGAGAATCCCTTGGCTGACTTTTACTCATTTTTCTCAGCTGTCTGTACCTCTTTTCTTACCACATTTCTTCTGTTGAGATTCTTATCCTTGCCAATGTGAGACCCCAGCTCTACCCAGCTCTGCTCTCTGTACTAGCAAGCAGAGCTTTTCTGTTCTGGCCTGACCCTTCAGCCTAGCAATAGCATCCAGCTTTATTAAGGACATTACCAACAAGTTTAAAACACAGCAGCTCAGTTCAGTTGTTCTATTGTGTACTCTTACTAATCCAAACCACACACCAGGAAGCTCTCACAAGCATTAGGAATCATGCTTGTTCAACCATTCACTGACCCATAATATTCTCCTATCTGTTCAGGCTCGTCAACATTATAAACCTTGTTTAAGAAAAAAAAATAAAAAACACAATAATCAGCAGATAAGCACCTTCTCTAATATCTTCCTCTGATCCACTCAGGTCTTTTCTTTCCTCCTGAAAGTCATAGGCAGATCTGGCTTGCTCTTCCTGTGCTGCTTTACCAGCTTTTCCTGAATGCTTCCTTCCTGACGGTGCCATAACGAAATTTTCTTCCTATTGAGGCACAGTATCAAAACATAACCTTTCCCACAGTATTTGGAAGGCAAATTTGTTTTTGTGTTTACCTTGACCTGTTACGTACTCCCCCTTGATCATCTCCACCTGTATGGATATCCAAGTAGTCACACTTTTAAAGTAATCCACAGGATTAACCTTGACAAAGTTTTTTAAGGGTAGGGTAAAACAATAAATAAATAAATAGCAGGGATAGTGGGATCACACTTCTTAGGCTGAAAAGCAAGGAATTATGCTCTGAACAGAGTGCTCGTAAGTTCCCTGCCTGTTAAGATTCCATAATCTTTTCAGATTTGATACCACCTTCCCAAAGAGCTGCGCTGATATTCTATCCTACAAAACAGAGATTACAAACGTTCAAAAACAATGTGTGGCTCTACAGCCCATTCCTTACGGGGCAGATAAATAAACATGCACAATTCTTAACAACCTTAGTCAACATTCACTGCCTGATTATTTGTTTTCAGCCATTATGTCTCTTTATGTGTTTCTGATGCAGCTTCCATATGTGGGCTTTACACATACACTTTCTCTAGTAACTCTCATTTTTATATATTCTATGTATTATTTCTGAAAGATTTAGGGAGTAGAATGCCAACTTAGAAAGAAAAGTGTATCTGTTGTCATTAAATGCAAGAAGGACAAAATAAGATGTTTTCCTTAGGACTTCAATAACTGAAATCATATACAAATGCAGCAGAAAATAGCAGGATACAATGACCTCACTGAACTATTTCTTCTTTTTGCTTCATCTCATAGCAAGAGGCACGAAGCATTTCAAATTCAATGTTATGGGATGTATAATTTTAAATATCCTACCGAGCACAGTTTGCATAGAAGATGGGAAGAATAAAGAAAACAAACAAAAAACCAAACAGAAAACTACCCTGTCTTCCAAGCTTTCGCAATGGAGAAACTTCTCATTCTCAGTGCAGCTCAACACAGCCAGATGTAACAACAGGTTTCTCAAAGGCCACTGAAATATAGTTCTGAACATTAATTGTATACAAAACTGAGAACTCCAGTAAAGATCTTTGGAATGTCCAGGGCAGGGAGCTCCTCTAACAGTAACACCTGTAGCACACACCTCAATTCCAGATTTATTTACTGAATTAGCTGCCCACAGCTATGAAAACTTCACTTCCTTTTTAAGCCACACATCCCATGGACGTAGAAAACAATCACATTAAGCTGTTAAGTAAAAAACACTTTTGGATGTCACAGCTTCTTCGGTGGTTGATGAACCCCAGATGTTCTGAACTTAAAATTTTCTTGAAATAAACATTTCTCCTTTTGTTGCTAATTGGAAGATCACAATTTCTCCCATTTGAGGATAATTATGATACAAGAAGAATCAGGGGCACTGCACAACTCCCAAGCCTCGACGACTTCAGCACCTGCTGAAAACACGATGTAAGCAGGGCAGCAGCTCACACACATTTCACCCAGCAGACAGGCATCTTCCTTTGTACTGAAAAACCAGCCTACAGAGCACTACAAGCAATAAAACAACGTTGCAGTCCCATATAACCATGATAAAGCTCCTTGCTTTGGCAGATTCCAACGTTTCCAAGCCACAGACGAGTATTTAACAACGATTTTTCAAGAGGCACTCACCTCCTTATTCCTCCCTGCCTGCAAAGATCTGAAATAAAGCAGTATGTGTGAGTCCCACTCGTGTGAGGCCGCTTCCCACTCAAAGCCCCAGGGCTCAGGGGGTGCCCAGCCCCAACCCACCACCCTTCAGCCCGCTGACGGCTCCCTCCCCGCTCTCAGCGCCCACCACAGCCTCACACCCTCCAACAGGCCGAAATGAAGGGACCCGAACCGAACCGGCCCGGCCCCACAGCCCTCCTTCGCCCTGCTCGCTCCTAAGCACGGCCCAGCCCCTACCCCGATCGCCAGAGAAAGGCGGGAAAAACGGCAGGCGGCAGGAGGGCGCATGCGCATGTCTGTGCAGCGAGCGGCGGTGCACTCGTGTTTGTACCTCAGCCGCCATTGCCCGCTGTTGGTTGTTAGCTGTGGCTTCCGGCTGCCTCAACATATTTTCAGCGTAGTACGTGCTGGTAGCACAGAATATAACCCTAAATTTAGTACGTGCTGGTAGCACAGAATATAACCCTAAATTTAGTACGTGCTGGTAGCACAGAATATAACCCTAAATTAAAAGCGCAGTTTGCAGTGCCGGGACGTTTGATTGCACTTTGAGTACCCATTCACGTATCGAATTAATATTAAAACTATTACTGTTGGAAAGTTTAAGGAAGTATTTTACCACGAGGATTTTATAAGCACCAATGGCTGTTTTTTATCAAAATGAGCAAGTTTTGTTGTACTTGAAAAACAGAAACAGACAAGCCTTACGTCACGTTTTAGTTGATTTCAAAGCAAACCAAGTATTTTACAATATATACGCACATACATTTTGTACACCCAATTACAAAATAATAATAATGCATTCTTTGAATACTGCTAGTACAATGAAGATACGCCACCAGAAGGTTCTGCCTGAAAACATACAGCATCTTCTTTCACCCCACATGAAATCACACCCGTCTGATGTCTCAGACAAACACAGGGCCGAGTCCTGTGAAATTTAGAAAAGAAAACCCCACAGAGCTTCATTTGTCAGTATAAATATTGTTTTATGAAGTGAAACATTGCTCCCCCACGTTGCTACATTAAAGCAGTTCGTTACCCATTCAGATAGAGAGGCACTTTTGTTGTTGTATTTACAGCGCTTTGAAAACAATATAACTTAATCACTTCCACTTGATTACAACCCTCTCTTTGTAATCAAGACCTCACGGCCACTGTATTCTTTGGAATATAGTACACCAGATAAAATGTAAAGTAACTCTAAAATAACCATTACCTGTTCTGCCACTGTGTATTCTTACTAGCATGCATTTCTTCCAAATTCCAATGTAATACTACAAACTGGGGGGAGTGAATTGTCTCTGTGCTTGAAGGAATGACAACGTCATTACATGTAGACTAAGGGTAAATGAAAAATTACATCATTCCCATAGGGCTGGAGAAAAGGGAAAAAGAAAAAGAAAACAGCAGTGACAGAAGTCTGCAGAAATCTTTCGGAATGCAAGATCAAGGGATCTGTTAAGCTCATCCCAAACAACTCCGCCTTCCAACATTATATGTAGTTGGCAATATCCACTGCAATAAATGCAGCTACATTTCTTTATGTAACCCTTTTTATAAAAAAGGACAGCATGGCCATGAACCAACATTTGTAAAGTAAGATCAGTTGAAATGTGCCTATATACAGGCTCCTGCCATTTTTGTTTAGCTTTCTGTCACAGTTCCAGCAGCTTGTATATCGTAGAGTACTGCAGAGATTATAAATGTAGATGCATGATTTTTTTTTTCTTCATATCAGTTAAATATCAAACAATAAAAGACACTTATGAGAAAGAGATTTAAAATGCTTATCACATCTTGAGGTAGTCTGATCTCCAAAATAAAGCTCTTCTACACTTTGATTCGTTCATGACCATCTTCCTTTTGGATCCTTCTTCTTGGAAAAATCTTTCGTTTAAGTGCGATTAGCTGAGAAGAAGAAAAGAAAATACAGTATTTAGTTCCCTCCTAGGACAGAGGTACACAGCTGGTTAGTCTTTCATCCTAGAAGCCACAGAATCTTTTGTCATCCATGGTAATTCAGTCAACACTGTCTTTCTTTTTTTTCCCCACTGCACAGGAAGAAAGAGTTATTTACTCAAATGCATCTATTACACCTACGTATATCTCAATAATCAGAATACAAGCGGAAAGTTAAAAACACCTATACTCTGATTATTTGAAGTTAATTTACATAATTAAATATAAACAGGCTACATTTCTAGAAGATAAACACAAAGCTGGCAGCATTTACATACCTAGCTGTCCTACTGAGTTGAACTCTCCCTTCTAAAATAAAGTTACTAGTGCAGGGTGAGTTTTCAGCGTATACAGAAGGCTGAAAATTAAGGGAAAGATTCATGCAAAAGTTACAAGTGGAGGGAAAAAAAAATTCAAAAGCCAACCTTTCAAGAATTACACCCTCTTCATCAGACCACGGAAAGGGTTACTTAAGGCCCCAACCTGCAAAGAATTACCCATATGATTTGTTCCATTGTCTCCCTCTTTGTATAGCAGGGTTAATATGTCCAAGAAAACCATTTTGTGCTTGCAGAATGGGAGGGTTTTTGTTTGTTTTTTTTTTCCTTTGTGTCTGATTTGAAAGATGAGATTGGATTAGTATCCTAAAATGCCTTAAGATCTTCCCAGGAATAAAGTATTTCTATTACTCAAGTTTTCTTCTTAGTAACTTTGCGCTTTAAACAACATGTTTTAATAGACCAAGACTTTCAGAAACAATTCCTGATTTTGAATTTCCAAATTTAGCACATTCTGATGTATCTGACCATCACGACACACTTGAAAAGAGAACACAATTCTCCTACTCCCAAACGTCATCGTACTTACTCTAAGAATCTCAGTATGTCAGCTTAAAGTTGAAGCAACCTGATCACTATTCACATATCATTCTACTAATAAAAATCCTAGCTATTCTATTAAAAAAAGCACAACCAACAACCATCTTACAGTACCCTGAAGGTACAGAAATGTATTAAACATTATAGTTTTGATAAGATATATTTTTTACCTGTTCGGCAAAAAATGAGATGACTGTAAATACAATAAGTGTTACTAGAACACAGTGGGTCCAGAACTTCAGCTTGTCTCTATACGCTCTCCTGCAGAAAGATGGAAACAGAGTTTCATGTACTATAAGTCAGATATAAACTTTAAAGGGTTTCCTTTAGGCAAAGAAAATAAAATGTTTTTGTATTTTACCATTTACAAAAAGCAAAATGCTTATTTACCGCATATAGCTCAAGTTCTGCATATTTCTTTACTTACTTTGCTTTCAACTTAATATTGAAAGTACTGTTAGCCTTCTTTAGTTACATGGGTTCCTAAACCAAAAATGATTGCCGTACAAGATAAAGGTAGAAAACTCATCGAAAGCTGACGATTCCTACCAGCACTTCAGCTTGCATTACACCATCCCAGTAGAAATCTGTTTTAACCACAAAAAAGTAAAAAGCCCTTTTCTGAAGTTAACAGTCCTGGTGGTGGTCTTCAAAAACAGAGCCAAGAATATTTCTAACGCTCCAGGCCAAGTTTGTACAGCTAACTGCTGAATTCCATTTGCCCTCCACTCCCTCTACTACAATAGGGCTTATAGCACTACAGTCCACATGCAATTCTCGTCACCTACAGTACTTCTCATTCTTTAATATTCCCTCCTTCCTCACAAGGAGATACCTCTCATTACTTGTTGATCAGCAACAGAATTATTTTTCTACTCTTCTTGTTTCATTTTTAATCACTCTGCCTGCCCACCTTTTGTTTATATTCCCAGATCAACCTTCTGATGACGACAATAATTAACCGTCTCTAAATTATTTCTAACTACTTTAAAAAGTCACTTAGTGAGAAACGATGGAATTTATATTACCTTTGCGCAATGTTTAGTTTTCTTTTAACATTTAAAAAATTCACAATTGTTGTTTTTTGTGTTAATTTCTTTTTTTAATTAAAACTTTTTGTTTGAAAGGACTTCTGGACAATTAGCGAAACATTAACAACTCAGAACATCCAAATCCTGCAAACTCAAGATTTAATCCATTTAAATATTTTCATGTCGTCTTCACTGTTAACTCCTTCTCAACAGCTCTGGGAAAAAAAAAATAATGGGCTTGTACAACAATGGGCTATGTTCAATAATCATATGGTAGTACACTGCAATAACCTGAAGAGAGTCTATGGAACGTACCATTCCTGGAGTTCATGCATATGAAGGAAACGATTCCGATATTCTCTTGGCAGTTCAAATTGGGAAGGAATTGGAAACATTGATTCATAAAAATCTCTAAGCACCGCTTTCACTGTCTGAGCATCCTTATGATTGTGATCAATATTGTCATTTAAGCAAACAAATTTTCTAGAAAAGAAAAGAGCTTTGTTAGACTATTTCCTTTGATAATATGGCAAAGGTATTGGCAAGCCAAGAACATGGGCCTTTTAAACCAAATCGATACAGTATCCTTTTAAAACCAAACTGATATATTTTGATACCGATAACAACCTTCTTCAATGCTGCATTATCTTAAATTAACTTGATTGCAATTCAGAGTGCGTGGAGGCTGACAGTGAGTCAGAAACTCTGAGGAATCCATTAATGAGCTCATGCTCTCCCTCTGTTTATATTAATGTTGCCATCTAACGGGCACTAGAGTGCATTGGTTCAAAGCCTAAAACTAGATGTAGACAGCAGATTAAAATAATTATCAAGATCATGATCCTTCTGTAGTTGTTACATATATAGAGTTACCATGAGTTAGTTACCTTAAATAATAGATTTTACATCCGTCATAGGATGTAAATATACTAAGGTATTAATATTTTACTATATATGCTGCATTCTTCAGAGAAGCTCAACAAAAAAGAAGACTCTACAGGAAAAGCCAAAGGCTTTCAGTTATTGGGAAAACCATTAAAGTGACTGTAACATGACCTGAATCACAGAACCCAAACTTAACTCACATACTCAACCGAAATACAAACAAATAGGAATAGTATTCACATGGAAATCACTGTGACCAAATAAAAGCGCCACCAATAATGTGTCTTGCAGAGAGTTACTTCTCATAGAAGAAACACCCAACCATCTATTTTACTGAAAATTACCGAAGCTAAAGCAGCAGCTAGTTTGCTATTCTGTTATGTACCCTTGGCTATCCTGACCTGGTGCTTGATGACAAAAATTCCCCTCCCCCCATTATGGGCAAGGTTATGTGCTTTATTTATATTGTGAGATACAAGACCTTATAATTTTACCCTCTGGGGAAAATATATCTGATGACTTTGCCATTGCTAATCTTTGTGAAGAAGTGGTTCTGGTCAGCTGCATTCATGATAGCACAGTGTGCCCTTTCAAAGAGCAGAGCAAAGTTCAGGCTTGCTATGTGAGGCTGAATGTAAGCAGAACTCTAGAGCACATGAATTTGCCTACAGAGGTCATTACTGCTTTTCCTCAAACTGTAATGAATACAGAATAATTGGTAACCCTGCTCTAGATAATTTCATGCAAGGAACTGCCACATCTGAGAAAAGCAAAATATGCCTGCCTCCCCCTTCAAATCATAGTTGGCTATAGTGATCCTATGCAAAGTATCTGGTAATGGCAATCAGATGTCTATGCTGTATCTGAGAGTTCACCCCAGACTATCCCAGGCAGGCTCCCTCAGACTGGCAGCTCCTTTAGCCCCAGGAATGCAGAAGCTGCACTGTGAAACCGGCTCTCCAATTTGGCCATCTAAATGCTTTATCACTACAGTGACAAAAGCTTCAGGAATAGCTGAAGTATTTCTATATGATTTCAAATGTTTTACATATATAATGACAGAAATTAAATAGATGACCCCTACTGTACAAATTAAGAAACAAGATACCTGGGATTTTTTCGTATGTCATCCAGCTGACCAACTACATGAGACACATTTGTGCGAATCATTTTGAAGGCAATTTCTTCTTCTCCCATGATTTCAAACCTTATTGTTAAAATATTTATGCATTATTTCAAACAGCTTAAAGTCAGGTTCAATAAATATTAATAGTTTTACAACTTATTTCTAATCAAACTTTCTAGTCTTCATTAGAATGTGACATTTGATTTCTGTTCATTTACGGCACATAACACAACCTGAGGTGCTATAGATGAGCATATAACAATGCCCAAACACTGCCCTAAGCAGCACCTGTAACCTTCATAATTCTAGAGATTTACCTGACATTGTCACCAGCCCTGAAGCAAATGCATGCTTCAGAAGAGCTCCAGCACTCTTCCCATCCAACACTGCTGGTACAGCAATGGACAGGAGAGGTTTATGAGCTCCATGCTGGCAAACTGTTCCATTATCATATCACTGGTTTTCAGGTTTCAAAGAGCAAAGATCATACAGAACCTAAATTTTAGGCAGGCCTGCTCACGTCCAATTATTCAAACAAACCTAAGTCACGATTTGGTCAACCTATTCCAAATGGGGATGGAAATTAGGGTTTTCTGTTCTGTTTTTCTTTCCTTACTTGTCACTCCTCCTTCTTGCAGGAAAAGCACAAGGCAGTTAGAGATATTTCTGTATTTTTAAAGCTTTAGTAGAAAATAAAGCAGATTTACAACATAGAATTTCAAAGCACAGGAAAGACTTTCTGCCTTTCTCTGCTGCTCTAATTGCCCTCACTGATTGTATATTGTCAGTGTAGCTGTCTATACATGCTTGCTTCTTATTAGAGTACAGCAAGCTGGATCTGGGTCATCACATATAATGAAAATATTTAGTCTACTAAATAAACTAGGTAAAAACAAAAACATCATTCAGCAAGATAAATAACTATAAGCAGTTATCACTATTTTTCTTCAGTTCCACTTAAGCGTTAGCTCACTTTATTTAATACACAATGTTTGGACTTTATGTATTTATACCTCTTCTTATTACTCTGCAAAAGCTAGCACTGATTTTTACAGAGCCACAACATACCTATATTTGTTTTTGTCCTTGTATGCCTTACGAATTCTGTCAGTCACAGGTTTGCAATTAGTCACTAGGTTTTTAGTCACCGGAGGCTGGAAGAAAATATGGATTGGTTTAAAGGTTACTGAGGTATTTATAAAGTCTGTTATAAGGGAACACATTCTAGAAAGTTATATTATTGCCACGGAGAACTATTTACTCTTTATTCTACTGGAAGAAAAAAAATCAATACTGTTTCTTGATCACCTGTTGAGAAAAATCACACTGGTACACTTTCTAGATTTCATCCTCAGTACAACATTCAGAAATAGTAGCTCATTTCACAGCTGCTTCTAACGTTCCTCTACTGGAAACCACAGTAGTGGACAGACACCCTCTGCAGAGCAGATGATACACACTAACCACCTTATTTCCATCATGACTACATTCTGTCTACCTTTATCATCAAAAAACTCAGGGAAATAATAATTCCTGTTCTCAAAGGACATTTATGTGGCAACGAAACACTCCTAGACAGACAACAGAAGCAAAAAAAAATAATAACATAGACTTCTGTGCTAAACACAAACACATTGTTGTGACTACTTCAACATTTAAAATTTGCTTAAATTTGTAATATTTTACTCTCCAAGACTTTAATAATTTCTCATTTTCAGAGACTTATTTTTAATCCTGTCTGAAAACAAACTCACAGCAACACCTTTAAAGGTTTCGCTTCACAGAATTTTGCAAACTGAATTAGTAGTCAAAGAGTCAATTAAAGAGGCAAAACAAAGAAAGGGAATGTCCTCATACTATGCAGAATTTTCAGATCCACACTTTAATGTCATCAAACCAAGCTGGCACAATGATCTTGTACAGTTTAGCTGGATTTTATACTTAGAGAAAAAGTATTTTTAATACCTTGTAACCTAATCTGATCAAGAAACAAAGACAGGATAGGTGTTCAATGTAAGAAAAAACAAGGCCAATCAATACTCAGTGCTCCATATACATTTATCAACACAAATACTTCAGAACTCTTTGCTACTGTTTTGCACGTGTTGGGGGATGTACGATGGTTGTTTATTCCCAACAACTCTTGACCTGTAGTCAAAATTCTTTTAGCTTTGATACAATATTGGTTTCAATGCATAAAATACCAGGTCATGAATTTAGCCAAGTTCATGCACACATGCTTTTGAATTAAATTATCACTGCAAAAGATATAAATGTCAGATCTAAATACTCTAGATTCCTAAATTCCCATAAATTTCAATAAGAATTTAACAACTAAAACAGAAATTAAGGACATAAATACTTGATGAATTTCTTGTCTGAAAGCCTTCAATCTAGGAAGGTTAAAAGGTGTTACTTATAAGCCTTTGAATTAGGAAGGATGGCTCTGAAGATATTCAGCTGATTTTTAAGTTGCTTTGAATGATGCCCTATGTATTTATCGGAAAGTTCTAGTCAGGAAAGTACAACACACACTGTCTTCTTTTTGGTTCACAACACTGAATTTTCTTAACAAGGATGACTTTTTGAAGCACGTATCATAAAATTCTAAAGCTCAGCTTTTCTGTTTTTGAAGGAAATTTTAATAGATTTCAAAGGTAAGAAGTAGCTGGTAGAATTTTCACATTTAGATATTTAATATACACACGGTTAGAAATTTTTGTGAATAATTTCCTTCTAGAAATCAGATCAACATTTCAAGCACTTTAACTAAATGCTCAGGAAAGAAACCAACCCCACCTTTTAGGACCAATATTCCTTACCAGATTGGGATCATAATATGCTTCCTGAGTTGGTGGAATGACGTGGATCTGAGTGATGTTGGCAGGAAGAGATTTGGAGCAATTTATTAGCATTTGTTCTAGACCTGTCAAGTCCTGTCAGAAATGGACAAGAGAAAAAAAAGAATATTGCTTTTTCATTGTGATAGTCCTAAAATCTCGGATGAACATACTTAATGCTGTATACATACAATGTTTTCTTACTACTGTGGAGAATAAAAAACAAAACATTATCAATCCTCATTTGTTAACTGCTAAAGTCAGATGTTACCTAGGTTAAAGAAAGGACAAGCAAAGATTTTATTCATTTTAATGTAACAGATTTGGACTTCAGAAATTAAGTTACTCTAGAAATTATTACTGAGGAAAGTACCTGCAAACTTAATGGTAGTTCATGGATTCTTGTGGCCAATGTGCGAATCTCTCGGTCAGACAAAATCCCTGACTGGTCCGTATCAACCTCATCGAAGATCTGAGAAACATTCAGGGGCTGAACTGCACTCATAAGATAGTAGAAGTATGAAAAAGCAAACTGCATATCTTCTGAGTGCCGCACTTTGTGAAATGACGTCTTGTCAAACTCCTCAGGAAACCTACATAAAAGTATAAGTTAAAATACTGGTTTCTGGTAAAACATTGCTTATCTGAAAGCAAATTCTCATCTAAATTTTTAAAAGGTCCTTGACAGCCTCCTTATCTTACAACAGCCAGCATGTTTTAAGAAGTTCCCTTTTTCCCTATAGCTATCGACACATCAGGAATAGTTATAACAAAGCATTAACAGAAATATAGGATTATCTAGTTACGTATAACTCCAGAGAAAGACATACTCACAAGTCCTGCAGCTCTTGCATAACAGTGCGGTCAATCATGTGAGGCATATGAGCAGGGACTTTGCGAGATGTAAATCCAAATTTACTGTTTAAAAGCTTATTTACATATCGAAGGGAATCAGCAAATGTATCTTTCAGCTGCCTTCCAAGATATCTACCATCAGTAAAGTAGGACATTTCTTTGAGTAACGACTCTTCCTCCTAAACAGCAAGATAAGCATACATTAAAGTTCTATTATCAATAAAAATCAAAAGTATAAAACACATAGGAAAACTGACATTGCAGGCAGGTGCTGGTTCTTTTTTAAGAGGTGTAAATGGAAAGAGAAGCTTTGAGAACATGTTTCTTCATGTTCTTCTGATGTCTCTTTAAAAATAAAAGAAATAGAGGATAACTTCTTATTTAAAGTTGCTGCGGTCTGAGGAAAAGTGGTTAACAGTGGTTAATATTCATTATTTGTCTTCTGACACCTCTTCTGACATACACACTTGAGTCATTTTTTGCCATATTTGTAGTATTGCCCTTTTATTTATTTTTTTCTACATTTGGTAGTTGAGATCTCACAAATATAGAGATTTCTCATGCAAAATCCAATCCTCGCTGACCATAAAGAGGTAGGCTTTTAGAAACAAACCTTTGCTGTCTGGAGTAGTGCAAAGCAGTTGCTGCAAAGCACAACCTCTATCTTCTCTTCTAGAGGGTTTCAAAACTGCCAAAATGCTTTGGCTGGAAGTTTCCAACATATGTTCTGGGCATGGCATAGATATTCATTGTTGGTGGTAGACTTTCAATTTAACTTTTAGAATGTACATTCTTACTGTTATATATTTGAATACTTTCATGGACTTGATCCACATTTGTATAAGCTTTCAAAAAAATCTTGATACACGCATCAAAAGCAAGTCACATGCTAAATTTATAAATCACATTAGCAGTATGCAGAAAGATGCAGCTATTCCAACAAGCAGTTGTTGTGGTTTAACCCACTGTCATAACTAAGACAGCAGCGTTGTTAAGATACTCACATCAAGTAGGTCCTGGAAGTACTTCTTTTTCTCCCATGGTAAAAAGCCTTGGTAACTTCCTGTGTAAGACTGCAATTTTCTTCCCACCAACTCCTCTCTTCCATTTGTATCCAACTGTACATGCCCTTTCCTTCCTTCCATCCCCTCTGTATCTTCTCCAGCTTCTACATTTGCAGTATTTTTTGATTTCTGGGTTCCCCTTATTATAAGTGCAGTCAATACTTTAGGTTCTTTTTCATCTCCTATGCTCTGGGCTGGATGTGTGGATTTAGGCTTTATTCTAGAAATTGGTTTATTTGTGTTCACTGTCACATCAGTCTCCTTCGTTCCTCTAAGCCTTGGTAGGAATTCATTAGCTTTTGTTTTTTCAATTTTGCCATTGTTTACATCTTCATAAGGCTTCTGCCAGCTGGTTACATTCTTCTGATCTTGTAAACCATAATGCCCTCCGTTCTTTTCCAGGCCTGCAATCTTCTTTACTGTAGTTAAGAACTGAAAAGGTCTCAGGAGTGCAGCCTTGGATAGGTTAAATCCCTTCTGAGTGATATCACCATTCGCTAGCTTTAAGTCTAGGTTCTGCAGTGCTAGTTGAACATTTTCAGGAAGGAGAGATGGATTTACTGAAGGTATTATCACCTGTTCGTGGAGACTCTTTCCTGTGCCATTTTGACGTCTCTTGACCCTGGGAAAGCGTTTTTCTTCAGGAATATCTTCAAATATCATCTCAGCTTCTGGTATAATTGTTGTTTTAAAATCAGAGTCGGATTTTTGCACTGAAGTTGTGTTCAGTTTCGGTTCCTCTCTAGTATCAACTTCAACAGCTACCTGCATTTTAAACTCTTCATCATTTTTATTTAGAAACGTAAGATTAAAATAGATCACGGTTGTATTCATGCCACTGTGCATTATGAGGTGGATAGTCTTCCATTTGTTAGCAACTGAAGCATGCCGGATAATTGGATTATCGCTATATGAACCCTCAATTCCTTTCTTAGCTATTTCACTGAAGCTGAAGTAGGGCAGACATTCGCCTTTTGGAACAACGTAGTAGGTCTGATTTAGCTGAAGTGTCACCTTGTACATTTCTTCAAAGTGATCTGGGAAAAGAAATAAATTCTGTCAGTTTGTAGTGGGACGTTTCTTCCACCAATCTTTTTTAGGTGTAATATACCCAGCACCGAGACTGCATCGTGAAGGAACACTTACTGCAGCTTTCTTCCTAATCTTTAATAACGGTTTACTAGCGTAGAATTACAAGCCTGACATTCATTCCACTGGCAGTTACAAAAATACCTGTAATTCTTCAAAACACTCCTTCTATAAATAAGTAGCTGAGTTAGCTCATTACCTCAACTCACTAAAAATTAAGTATCAGTTGTAAGTAACATGCTCATATCACATTCTTGTCACATTTTAGTAGACTCGCATTACAGAAGTTACTTTTCACTACTACACGGCATCTTGATTTGGAACTTCCAAAATCAGATAGGTTGATAGGAAATTTTCCCTCCCACAGAGAAGACATAGCAATCTCATGCATCCATTACTGATGCTCTCGACTCCATGGCATGGCTCGTGGCTTAAATACAACAAGATTCAGCAGTCCACCCTGAATCCAGTTGCTAACTCCATTTGAACACCACAATTAAAAGATGAAAGCCTCTGTAGCCAGAAGCACACAAGGAAAAGACACACCCAGGAATCTCACTCCACAGCAGAACCCACAGGTGACTTAAAGTCGCTTCCGGCAAGAGTGCAGAGTCAGATTTAACTCTCACCTTCAGCATTACAGAGATCCTTTAATTTCCTTTTTTAACCATTATGAGATCATCAAACCAGCAGTTCTCATTTGGGTAAAGACAGTTTGCATAGCTGAAATTATTTCTACACTTAGAGACTTCTTGGGTAGTGACTGATGCTCGCTGTTCCATAACATATCAAGCACCTTACCTTATCAACACTTGGTAAATACTTATTAATGAAAATAGCATACAAAAATTGATTCAAGTATAGATTAGTGAATACAGAAAGTGCCTGATCATTTCTTTCAGCTGCCAGCAGCTCTTTTCCATGACACCGCTGAGCTCTTAAGAGAGCTATTGGAGAATAAGGAACCAAAAAAGCTAATGCAATCCAAAAGAAATTCAAGAGAAAAGTTATCAGCTATGTATTTTGCATACCTTGTCCACAGTCACCAGCATCAAATCCGCAGGACAGGACATTGCAGGCCTGATCACAGAATTTATCTGCTAGCCAGGAATTAGCACAACCTTGGTTACAGTATGAAACACCACTTATTCCTGCACCGAATTGCCACGGTGGTCCGTTCCCTATACCTCCTACTGCAGCACCACCAGCAACATAGCGACTACCCCCACTGTTACCTAAAGAGAAAAAGGAAAAATTACAAAGATCAGTCATTTGAAATTCTTATTGCTGAGGAACGGACATTTTAACATATAGTGTTAAGGCAGGATTGAAAAAGTCAGCAGAATCTTATTTATCAACAGAAAAATTGAAACGCGATTAACTAGCTCTCTGTAAAGTCTGTAAAAACACACTGTAGAGTTTTGCAAACCAACTTAAGCCTGCAACAAAACCAGCAACGCATTTTATATTAACTTCAAAAACATAGGCAGAAAACTGATTTACTTCTGCTTGCGTTCTTGACTTTGCAGTTCCCCACAGTACTGTGCCACTTCCTCAACTCAGAAGCCTCACTTCATTTTCATAATCTGAAGTCTCAAAAACAGAATTTAGGTTCAGCTTCAAAATTGAGACTGCTCTGACTGCTTTCATGTCAAACGATTCACTTTTCCTGTATGTCAACAATCACTGTGGCTTTTTAGGGGAGGAAAATGAGAGGAGATCATCCTCTGGCTTCATAAAGGATGAAAATAAATCTTAAGTGTTCAATATGAAAAAAGGTAGAAAGAAACCTTGTAATCAAAGTTATCACAGTGCGTTCACTTCCAGATAGCGTTAAGGAGTTTCAAGGCTTGGAAACAGATCCAAAAATGGAAAAGCAGTGGAATACAGATCAGAAAAGTAACAAAATCTACTTAGACTATATTTGATTGTGGCTTTACAAACACAAAGTGAAATCTAGGAGAGAAGCATGTACAGACAGCCTCCTCCATGAAGGGAAAGTGGGTCAGGACTGTGAAAATTAAACTACATCATAAAACTCTGCAAATAAACTTTCCAGCAACTCCTCCGGTCAGGCATTTAAATGCAAATTCAACTTTAAATTTAATTTTAACATGAAGCAACCAATATTGAAAAGAAGTGAAAGGAGACGTATGACCCATACTGTGCAAAACACTGCCATCATATCCACAGGACTTCAATTCATAGTACAGTACTAAATGCCTCAGATACTGATATTCTGTTAATGCTTCTTAGTTATCTGCCAGTCTCTCTTTTCTCACTTGTTTTGTTGTCTGAACAGATAATTTTGTTAAGGAATAAAGCCAGGTCTGAAATTCCCTTGAAAGTACAGTATTATTTGGACTCTTAGGTTCAAAAATTTTTCTGTCATGCAGTCAAATTTGGTAGATAAAGAAAGGATTTCCTTTGCTCTACTGCTGCCATTTCATATACCTTTTAGTATATAGGAATTAATTGATCTACCTTTAACATTTAGGATGACTACCTTTCCCCTGTTATTGAAGGTTAGTTTTGTTTGCTTTTTAAGTTACAGGAGAATCACAAATTACAGAATTGTAACAAAAAATAAAGTCGGTTATTTTTTTTCTAAATTAACCTTGCTGTCTTACCTATGCAGTCACCTCCATCCCAATCACAAGCCGAGTTATTACAGGCTTTATCACAGTAACCATCTTTGATCCATGAACCAGGACATCCTTCGGCACAGTTTGGCACAGGCCAAGTCAAGTAAACCTGGAACAACATTACAGTCTGAGTCAAGGTCTGTCAAATAAAAGTCAGCTGAGATTGTTTCTTGGAATATAGTGACTTAAAATAATTACTCTGTGTATATGTGTCTTCAGTGTCTGCAAAGCTTTACAAACTGCATTTAAACTTCATCAGGTGAAATAGATTTTATCCCTTTCAAACACATGGATATCAAGTCTCATATGTTAAATAAAATCCCTTGGCTATAGAGCAAGGTAGTAACAGCTGAAAATAGGAAGTAGAACGTCCCAGGACATCCCAAATCCACTTTTGCAAAACATATTCAAATGAAAATTAGTATTTGTATTTTTTTTTTAATCTGATAAAGGAGGAAACTTCAATCTAAAATAGCTCTGCAGTTCACTTGTTTCCATGACTAAAGATGTTTCTTTATCACTTACAAGTCATGAGATAAGAAGCACATGCTGAACATCTGATTCTCTTTGATCAAATAATTCTCAGAATTACCAAGATAAAAATAAGGCATGTCAGTATGTGCATTTTCAACGGGGAGGGCATTAAAAACCACATACATTTCCCTTTAGACACTACTGTTTCAAGCTTTTTTCCAGCATATTTGCTACTGAAATACTGATCATGTTATTGCAAATATTTTACCCAAACTTACTTCATTCTTATAACTGAGAGCAATAGCTGAAGAACAGTAGAAATGCCACTAAAATAGGACTTTCCCATTATATGCCTACTTCATCAAAGACTTAACTGGACTTCTAATGTCCTCAAGTACTAGAAATTAGTATTTATACAGTAGTTTATTTTATACAACTCAGTGTTAGATGTGTTTTGAAAGAGCAAACCACTTCATGTTCTCTAAAAACACTATCTTTCAGTAAAGAAATATACATAATTCGACAAAGATTTGGCAAAGGTCTCTAGAATAGGGATTGTTAATGGTAAATTTAAGCATTAGACCAGTCTGAACATCGTCAGATCTCAGCATTTCCTTGGAAGAACCTATTTGGAACAGAACATGTTCCATGAAACAAAAGTCATTCATAGGAGAGGAAAGAGTGGCAGCTTTCAATCACCAAATCAGTCTTCCCAGTGTTCACCTTTCCAAGTTGTGTTTCTTTAGTTTTTGCTATATGAGCACACAGAAGTTTCAAGCTTAAAACATTCTTTCATAGGAGCTTACCTTTTGACCTTTAGAGTGACTGTAAAAATCATCAGGCCAAACATCCTTCCCAAACATAACATCATCATTGAGATAGATAAACTTCTGAGAGAGACCACTGATACGATGAATGTGGCTTTCAATAGCTGGTGAACTGAAGGTTGGCAAGTGACTCACGTTCTGAAATATTTCCTGTGAGAGCAAGAAGAGACACATAAAAGAAAAAAGTGAAAAAATATTACCAAAAAAAACCCCTAAAACTTCACTATTTCCTTTTCCCATGTAAAAACATTTTCAAGTCTGATGTTCAACAAAAAAAACTGCACCTCATTCAACGCAAAGACACAAACTATTTCACTGGCCACTGGATCAGGCCCAGTGTACATATATTTATACTACATTGCACAGTACAGGATGAACAAAATTTCAAGTTGAATCTGTTCCAACACTCAAACAGCATTCTTCCATCTCTTTCAGATAACTTAGCAAGCAGATAGTTAAATTAGTATCACATTACCACTTAAGAGCTCCTATGTCATATCCACAGATCAAACTTATTCTTGACTTTGTATTAAGAAGCTAACAGAATATTTTTGTAGTTTCACTTATCTGGGAAACTTGCAGGATTCCCTTTCTCTTTTAAAGAAGCTTTACAGAATGCATAGCTACTTGAGTTTTGGAGCCATCTTCTTCGTTTTAACAATTGTTGTCCATCGTGTCAGCAAATTTATTAGGTTAGCACTAGTTTTGAGTTCATGGATACAAATTATCTTTTCTTGCCATATGTTTTTTGTTGTTGTGGTTGTTTAATAAATATACTTTTATAAGGAAATTAGCACACATTGGCTGAAGTCTCAGTATTTGGAGAAATGAACTCAGTGAAGGACTGACGTATCTTCAGTTACCTGCTTACCCTGAGACATCTGTATCTGCAGTACAAAAACATATTGGGGTTTAACAAAACAGTGCATGGGAAAGAGAAGAGTTGGTCACTTTGTTCCTAATAAAAGCAGCCTTCAGCTGAAAGGGGATAACTACATTTCCGGACAGAATCTTTATTAATGGTACTTCTGTGCTTTTTTCTTTATTGTTGTTGGATGGGTTTTTTTTTCAGTTGCTCTTATGGCTTTTTTGTTGTTTTGTTTTTAATCCCCCAGGGTTGGAGGGATTTGTTGCTTATTTCTGATGGGTTTATTTTCTGTTTTTACCTGGTGCGTCACTATGGTTATCCGGGGATTATCCAGGTTAAGCCAGGAAGGAATCTGACCATTAGTGACAATGAAAATATGTCGCACCCAAGGAGCGTGTCTCTCTATTGATCGTAAGGAATACCTCAGCTCTTCATTATCTTCAAAACGGCTGGCAGAAATATCTTCATCCTGTTTAGACTACAAAAAAGAAGAATCTTTTTGATTTTAAACAAACCATTTAAGTTCCAATCCAGCCAGATAACAGTAGAATCCTTTACCAGATGGGTCATAAGTAATTGAGACTTAAACATTAAAAACAACAACAACAAATAAATACAATGATTAAGTACTGATATTCCTCTAGAGGATTATACTCTAGTAAATTGTCAAGGTGAACAGTACACCAGTGGCTCACTGCCTGGCATCATTAGGTCATCTGCTGACCACACTGCAAGATGACAGTGCCTCGTGTGATCCAGTTCTTAGAGAAAGAACTTCAGTTAAAAACAAAATAACAAACAAAACCAAACAAAGAAACAACAAAAAAATCCCACCCTCTTGCTCTCGCGAATTATCAGCCTCAATTATTTGCTGATCTTGATCAGAAGCCAAGTTGCATTTCATACCACTAACATCACCTTTCATAACGGCTGTTTTAAGAGACTGGGGCCTTCCAAGTACATCACATCATAAACCATATATAACTGTGTCACCTAATATAGAGATACTGCAAGAGTGATGATGTAGCTGCTCTTCAATCATCTGCTGGTCTTTCATTAAAAAAAAAAAGGCAGGAGGCAGTCAGCTAAAATAATCCTAATATTCACTATCAAATAGCTGAAGTAACGGTTTCCCTAAGATTTTATTAAAATACTCCTTTTAAATTAGAATTTTCTCAAGTGAGTATCAAACTTAGGTTTTGTACCACATTTCTTTTCCATTTATAAGAACTTAATGGCCTCCCCCTAAGCTGAGAACTAAAGTTGCCGTTAAAGAATACTTCTAAAAGAACCATGCCCAATTAGAACAGGACATTTCAGGAAAAAAAAAATGAATGTTTAACAATTAACCTTTTTGACTGCACTGTAAATAAGTCTCCCTTTCCAATATATACAATAACAACGTATGGATTCTCCAAAACATAAAAGAAAACATCTAACAACATTAGCTAAGTGCCCATTTACAAAATGATGAATAATTTAAACATGGCAAAATATATAAAGTTTGAGTTCATGGATTGTACTGATAAGCAAAAGTTCCCCAAATCCATGTTAAATGGCTACAAAAAGAGACTGTAAGCATTATTAGAAAGGGCACTTTAGCCACGCTACTTGACATTATTAGGTGAAAAAAAGAGACTTTAGATCTCATCTTGAAAGTGGTATCCTGGTGATTTTCTTTGTTGTCCTCTTGATAAACTTAACATTCTTGCATTTATTACTTATTCAAATCAAAACTCCTTTTCCTACAGACACCTGTATTTAATTTCTTTTATTTTTATTTTTTTCCAGAAGGGAACTAACCAGCATTTGTTCAGCAAATGTAACACTGCAAAGCAAAATAAGAACCCAAAACTAAGATAAACAACAAAAAAAAAACACCCACCAGAAGTCCCTAAGAAACATCTCAGGAGAAAGGTAATCATATTTGCTAATAAACCCTTGTCTCTCTCCCACACAGGCAATCTGTTTATCTGTCAGTCAGTACCAATTAAGCCTTTTGGGACTTTACTGCCCACAACTTCATCAGAACACACACAGAGGGCAAAATTTTTAATTGAAATTTCCTTCTTCTCTATGAAAAGAAATGCCACTCTTCACAACGCTTCTTCCTTTTTGATTTCAGAATCTGGCAGTGTTCTTATGAAATGTAATTGCAATATAACAATTAACAGATTCTTAACACATCCGTATGTTTTTAATAGAAATCCCACACTCCCTGTCATTAGTTAGTTAACTGTAAGCCTCTGCATGCTGCAACCTTTACGTTCTGTAACAGGGTTTACCTACCTGACTGACGGAGCTTAGGTCCCATAGTAAATAAGCAGGATTAAGCGTTAATTCTTTTCCATCTATAGTCATGTTCTTCTTCGCTTGTTTGCTCAGTTCATGGAAACCCTTGGGGTTATTCAGTTGCAAAAGAGCCACACTGGCTTCTGAATAGAGCTGCAACTACAAGTGGAGAAAATAATTTTTGGCATGTACCCACAGCAGCACTATTCCTTGGCCAACTCAACCTTTCTGTTCTATCTTTCTTGCTGGCTTTACCAATAACAATGACTATTAAATACTGTTTTTAAAGCAGTACAATTTTGTGAGAACACAAAAAGGGGTATAGCAAAATGGGAAATAAAAACCATTTAAAGATACAGAACGCTTCTAGATGCAAAGCCTTCACTTTCCAAAGCAAACATTTCACTTAACACAATAACCCAGCAACAGTAAGCCTGTGTTAGAAACATTTCTAAGTGAGTAAGTCTCCTCCATCACCTCCTACCTCCAACATCAAAATCTGAGTATTACCACAATTCTGTTATAAGGCTGAAAGAATTCATAGGTTGCCCCTTTTAATCAACCGCTACTTTTCTGATGAAAATAAGGCCATCAATTCATCTTTGCTGTCAGAAGCGTGAAATATTCAGAATGGCTTTGAGATCAACATACAGTTCAGAAATCTGAGATACAAAGGGCTCCAGAACTAATCCATACGGGTCTCAGAGTCCTTAATGCTGGTTGCCAATATGCTGTTAAGGTCATTTCTTAGTTGGAGATCGTTTGATCTGTTTGCTGTTTTTATCTCTTGCCACCAGTAAATCTGGATATCAGATTTCATAATGCACAGGATAAGTAGAAGCTTGCAGTAGATGCCCCATCTAATAGCACTATAACTTACAAATTGCAGGGCAGTGAAACATTTCTGTTAAAATATAGCATAGCCCAATAAAACACTGTGTTTACCATACGCAGGAATGTGAGAAGATGCTGTGCATGAAATACAGCTGCACTTTCACGCTCCAAATGCTTGCATTCAACAACACTCAGACTGAGAATAAATGCAGTTAACCATTAACAATACTTATTAGATGCAGGGCTTAATTTTTGTCCTTTCACGAAGCATAAGACTAATAAGCAGGTTTATCAGATTTTTACAGTTGGATGCTATTTGTAAAAGCAACAACATCTTAAACACTGATAGGCCAGAAGACAGCAAAAGAACAAAATATCTTTCTCCCCCATAATTCCCTTAAGGATTTTTTTTTTCCCCTTTATTTAATTCAACTACTTCTGCTCATTTTAAAGTACCACTTGTCCCAGAGTCAGCACCCCCTCCCTTAGCAAGACCAGCTGTCTCACTTGTGACATTTTAAAGCTGTTGATGCTTTGAGTCATATGCTATTTGAGATCTTTCAATCTGACTTATGAAGCCAGCCATTAGAAAAATCTGATAAATCTCAGACCTTCCAAGGAATCATCTGAACCTATGGGTGGAAAAGGTGGCTTCGGTAGTCCAGTGGCTGAGGTATAGTTACAAAATGCAACTAGCAACCCCATAAAATATCTAAACACTACAGATTGCCAAACTACCCTTAGTGGTTATGCGCTTTATTTAGGAATACAACAGTGTCACACAGTCCCTGTCACCTAAAATATACATAAAACAAAACAAAAATATTGCTACTCTAGAAGTACTTAAGTTTAGTTTCTCTTTAACTACAAGATTTATTGCAAAAACTTTCCCTTTGCTCCCAACTAATATAGTATTTAAGCTCAAGCTATTTAAAATTAACAGTCCAAGCACAAACAAGTAGAAGAAAAGCATGCACTACTGATCAGCTTAAGAGCTTGTTTCAGTTTTTATACCAATAGCTTTTCTTTTCAGAAAAAAAATGTATTTTCATAAGCAGCGTTACAAAGAAATTTAGATTCCAATGAGGTCTCCTTATGACATAACTTACCACACCTCTGAAATCCTGCAAGCTTTGATCAGAACTTTCTGTTGCTGCTACATTTAAAATAACATTCTCCCTTGCAGATTTTCTGAAGTCACATACCTACTGCCCTCCTCTCAGTTACCCATTTTCTTGAACAATGATATTCTAGAGACTGCCTTCGTCCTGATCAAACTGGTCAGACAAACCAGTGATGTTGTGAAAGCAGAACGGGAACAAGCAAGCAGGTAGTTGCCAAGAGTCAGAGTGATCCAGCAAGTTTCGGCTTCCAGCAGCAACAGCTGAGAAGACACCCAGCAGGCTGGCACATCAACCACCACCCATGGAAAACAGCGTTTTCCACATCAGGTAACTTCAAATGCAAGTTCTCCTTTGGAGCTGACATCTTTGGCACTGCTAAGTCTAGACTAGCAAGCAAGCTGGATAGGAAGTAAAATGCTCCTTTTTTCCACACTCCCATAGGGATACTAGGAAAGGCCACATGCCCACATAGCAAGGAGATGTGAGGCTGGGGTAGGGAAGACTTGTGAGAAGAAGTAGAAAAGTTCTTGTGAGGATAAAATACTGAGGTCACTATACACTTTTCAAGCTTCCTTTATAAAGTAACACAGTAGGAGAATCTACTCTGGACAGTCAAAACCAACACAATGCCTTAAGGCTCCTCTCTGAGAACACAAAACAACAGCTCCTGATGCCAACTGTCTGCTCCTTCAATAGGAGCATGCAGCAGGAATCCCAGAACTCCATTCTCAGGGCATCCAGAAACATCCAGTTTCACAGTGCCTACTGGTTCCTATGTAGATTTTCTTTCATTGATAAGGGCAGTAAATGATAACTATGCACCTTGGTTTCTAACACAATTTGTCCACATAAGTGTGTGTGTGTGCACTTCAAAGAAGAATCAGAATTTCACAAAGGAAGGAAACCTGCAAGCCTTCAGCTTTATCTGAAGCAATCAGGATACTGAATCTTCAGAGAAAGTCACCTTTGTACAAAAAGAAATACACTATATATCTTAGGGGAAAAAGGCATGATGGCCTCAAAAACAAAACCCTTCAAACCTTCTCCTATCAAACTTCATATCACTACCAGCTCCCTGGTTCTTGGATCACGAGGTTCTATTTTAGGCTGAACAATAACAGTTTTGTTTAGAAATGTAGGTAAGGAGTAAGGAAAGGAAGAGTAAAGAACATTTTTTTTTTCCTCTTCAGCACATTTAAGTTCAATTAACATCCCTCCAGCCTCCAAACAAATACAGCTTAGCAGCAAACACATAATCAGAGTAACATCACCACCTAGTGGTTTACTAATGCACTATTAAGAAAGCACAGGAAATAATAGCCAAACATTCCCAGCCACACTTATTAAAACATAGGCAATACAAAGAAACAAATGCGACCAGCAGATATAATGCTATTTACCACCCAAAAGGAATGAAGTTTCCACATTACTACACTACAACATAGGCCATTAAATATAAAATTTCAGGAGACCATAACACACACAATACACCCTTAAAACCTCCTCTTGATGAGCACAAATGCTTCTCTCAGAGAACCACCGTAGCTTTCTAGAGAAAAAGAAACGTGTGCTCCAGAGGTAAGAGCAATTCTAGAAGGAGAACTGAATCTTAGAACATGAGTCTATAAAAACAAATTATATGTACAAATCATATGCAAAGCTTTAGACCCTCTAAATAGGCACTTTAAGTTTATAATGCACATATTCCATTACAGATTTAACATAAATAAATTGCTGATCAGTCAACTGGTTGGCAAAGAAACTGTTACCTACCTCACTATAACTACACAGGGTACATTAATCTCAAGTTAATTGCTCTAAAGCTTCTACTACCAGGTGGAATACAGACAAATGACACAGTGACAACCAAGCAGAGAATTTGCAGAATGCAATGGATTCCTGAGGGAAAAAAAACAACAGTTTACACAGAGAAGCATCTAACTAAATTGCAGAGGAGAAGCTCTCAGGAACAGATAATGAGCTGGTCACCATGATAACGTTTACAGAAAGGTAAGAGCACATAAAGGAAGACAACTGCCAGCAAATATTGAACAACCAAGACAAGGTAAAGAAATATCATGTAGAAAGATCACATAGAAAGACAGGAGTCATTGAATGTCACCCCCATAAAGAGACAAGAAGGTGGGAAATAGGCTGCATCTCTGGCATCTTAATGTTCTTCTGAAGAGGAATCTAAAACCATAGAGAAACTGTAGCATTCTTCAAATTTGTTAAAGCAGACTAACCAGTTACTTGGACACAAGAAGCTGAACTGAAATGCAGAAATAATCTATCCGTGCTTCTTGCTGGACTAAGAAATACTGCTAGGAGAAACTGCTGGAATGAAGGGGAAAAAAAGATGATTAAATGTAGCTGCAGATGGCAGTAAAAAAAATAAGGATCCAGGCAGAATCATTCCACTCTAACAAATCTTGAAACAAGAGAATAAAGACCAGTAGATCACTCAATGTAATAAGGGTTAATCAAGGTATCTCGCTCTTCTAAGTCATCCACTAAAGAAAGCACCTTTTGATAGAAAATCTTCACTGTAACCCAAGAAACGCATGCTAGTCTGAGAATAAGGCCTGTGCTTTACAGATATGTGGCAGAAAACCTGGAGAAAATTACCAATTTCTTAATCCTGGAAGCAAAATTCCAGACAGAACTATAAAAGAGGAAAGAAAAAGAAGAGCAGCATTTACACCGACTGAATAATAGTTTGAAAATGTGATTAGAGAAATAATCAAAACTAATAGAATTAGAAAGTGTCTTGAGGAGAGAGGGATTAAAAAAAACAAACAAACGGGTATTTAAATATTAAAAAAAAAGCCAACAAAAAAAAAGAACGTTTCAGCAGCAAAAATATTAGCTTGAGCCAGATATTACAGGTAAGATGAGAAGGTGGTAGAATATCAAGGACAGAAGGATACTTAATGGTCTAAGGAAGACACAGAATAGCCACTCTGCCAAAGAAACTCAGAGGGTACTCTATGGATAAAACCAGTCAGAATTATTTTGGAAAGCAGCTTCTACCTAGGGAGGTAGAATGTAATTCCAGATGCTAAGACTGTGCTCCAGTATACTTCCAGATGCGGAAGCAGACATTTAATTTCCACCAAATTATCACTGAACTGAACCAGTACTATTTCAGATACCAATTTGGCAATTAATGAAGATGTTACAGAAGAGCTGCTCCTAGAAAATAACCCTGGGTAAAGAAAACATAAGTTAAGTGCTCTGAAATTAAAATAGAAGGAAAACTAAAGGAGCATCTTGTTACTAAATTTCTTAATTGCTAAGGGGCAAGTTAAACAAATGAAAAGAGCTGGTAATTTATGTCAAATGCATTCTGAACAAGTCAGCTTCATTAAATCAAATGCGTAACAACTATCAGAAACCTCTAACCTATGCTAAAAGGATGAACGTGCACTCAAAGATCTTCAGATACTGTACATAAAAGCAGATTTTCAGTCTTTGATTGCAAGTGTGATGTTCAATGTGTCCGCATGTGTCTGCACGATTTTGGTCTGCAAACTGCTATTATTGATTTATCGTTTCTGTTGTCTACAAACAAGCTGGGACAGAACTCCATAGGAAATGAGAATCTGGTGGCAGCAGTTTTCAAGGAATAACTGTTATATGAGGCAAAAGATGCTTCAACTTGCTTTTAAATGCAGAATAGCACTTTGGCACAGGGATTTCCAGTTACCGTGACTGCTGTCAAAACAAGGTCAGCAGCTAGAAAAAGATATTTTCAAGCAAAATTATACTGTTTTAAAACTTTGAATTCAAATGTGTCCACACACATTTCACTTCCAGGATACTGTTTAAGTATAAAAAATATATGATTTGTTCTCAAAGCAATTTGAGCTGTGAACATTTTTCAGTATAGCTCTATTAGAAGTGAGAATTGAATACCATCCACTCCCTCAATAAACTTAGGTTCAAATTCTTCAGACATCTATAAGTCAGGAAGCATTCAAACAACGTTCCTCATGCAAGCCTGAAATAAAGAATCTAGCATCTCAGATGGCAAAACTGAAGTACCATCATATGTTGGATAACCATCTGATCTCCCTACAGGAAACACCATTAGTTTAAAGTGATTTAAAAATATACATACTGGTAGCATATAAAAAATAAGCATAGATTGGTGGACTGACCTCATGAATACCCACTGTAATCTAACCAATGTAGCTACTAAGAAAGAAGAGGAAGGATGCTGCTGTCACAGCAGAGCACATCGACCATCACTCACCCAAACAGCAAGAAGTCATTTTATGAGTAGCATTAATATAAAGCAGGAGAAGGAGGTAATGGATATCATGTAGAAACACTGGCAAAACTGTTTGCAGTGAGTGTATAACAGCACACAAGTCTGTGGCCTTGTGTTACCTACGTAATTGCCACTGCCTAAAAGTTGTGGTGATGCTTCATTTAAAATGCTGTAATCATGTTGAAGACATGATTAGGGTACTATGGTTAGGTTAGGCTGTGGTTGGTCTTGATGATCTTCAAAGTCTTTTCCAACCTGGGTAATTCTATGATTCTATGAAGACAGACAAATTCACAGTGGAAGCATCACAGAAAAGGGCTGTCAGAAGAATGACAAAAATGGAGAGACAATATTGCGGGAAGAGCAATGCCTAATTAACCCAGTGAAACAAAAAATGCCAGGAGAAAGTCATACCTTAACTCTACAAATTCACAGAAGATGTAAACAAAATCTAAAGAGAAGAGCTATTTAAGCTTTAAAAGTTAATTAAGAGCTATTTATATTAAGCTACTTAAGAGCGATAGGAAGAGAGGTAAAAGTGTTTACTTAGTGTTATTCCTAACCATTGTCAGTAAGATTCTAAACCAATCTGCTAACAGGAGCCAAGCAAGAAATTCAGCCTGCATTCATCTTGAGTATGACCAGCCTATGAAACCCACCACACTTTATTCAGTTGTAGCACAATACACGATTTGATAACCTAACCTGCTAAAGAGATACAAGGAAAGTCATGCCCTTTCAAGCACCAACAAGTCACAAAGTGAATTATCACATCCTGCAGGTAGACATCAGGCAAATGAAGACAGACTTTTTGTACGGACTGACATCCCAATTCTCTATATGCTTCCAATTCCCTTCACATCACCCTCAGCCCCTTTCACACTACCAACATCCCTGAGTTCCCCTTACAGAATACTTGACTTGGTTAACTGATGGCAGACCAGCTATTCTTCACCTTCTTAAGCTCTTACTTCAGAAACAGAGCTCGGTCTCATCTCTGCAGTGCCTAAGTCAATGATTTTCACAGAGTTCTGCAGCTTTTTATCTGTCTGTTAAACCAGGTTGTAACTGCAAAAGGTGTGCAAATGATGGAAGACACAAAATGTTAGTGAGTTGCCATCTTTTGCCGCCGTGCAGATGGGTAAACTGATGTATAACTGGCTTAGGACTGTAAAGAGTATATGGCAAAGATGATGGTTTACATTCAGCTGTGAAAAATGTAATTGCTTTAACTATTTAGATTACTCTTCCAAAAGCAAAGGGGAAAAATAAATAAATAAATAAATAAATAAAAGCTAAGAAACCACACAAAATTCTGCCACATTAAACAATCCTCTGATTCAGTGCACTTCAGCTAGGCAACAGCCTACAGCACATGGCTAAGAGAAACTGACAAAACATAGCATTTTATTTTATTTCTACTTATTGCAGGCTAACAAATCTAATGCCTAATAACTTACAGTCACAGAATGGATAACTGGCATTTTGAAGGCAACTGATTTGCTGCTTACTGCTCTTCACAACTCAAGAAGAGTCTCTCACACACAAAAAAAGATTACTATCAGAGATAGG
The DNA here is from genome assembly GCF_039878825.1 of Excalfactoria chinensis. NCBI lineage: Eukaryota > Metazoa > Chordata > Aves > Galliformes > Phasianidae > Excalfactoria > Excalfactoria chinensis. The sequence goes on along the minus strand of NC_092825.1, from coordinate 52,660,308 downwards.
ACTACATCACCTGCAACAGTACTCTTGCTAGATAGGCAAAATCTGTATATGAAGCACTCAAAATAAACAAGCAAACAAAACCAATACAAATAAGATACTCTTTACTCCAAATCCTTACCAGTTTTACTTTAGAGGCCAGGCTCTCTGGTAGTTTTGTTCGTAGCTGATTTGTTTCTTTGAATGTAGCTGGAAATCCACTAAGGAAGGCTAAGTCGTGCATTAACACCAGACCTGGAACTTCTTTGTCCGTAGTCTAAAAACAAGAATATAGGGTACAATGTCAGTCCTTTTTCTAAACATCTACAGTAATTTACATCATTTGTAAACCCTTCAGCAGCTGACAGATTTAGTAGCATACAGTTTGTCATTTAACTTAAACTGCAAAATTGAAATAGGGGTAATTTTAAAACATCTTTCACTTCTTAATATGTGTGAGTTATGGAGAGATAATAGCACAGAAATGCTTTCTAAAAACATATTAAGTTTAAGATACACAAAAGCAAAAGGAATTAACATCTTTTGAAGGTACATACCAAGTAACCCCTCCATACCATATGCTTGCTGTTGTCTTTCAACATTCCAGAATGGGCAGCTTCAGCTAGAACAAATAAAACGTATTGGCAATCAAAAACTGAAAGTCCCCTTTGTTCTATACTGCAGTAACTAAAATATATTTTTGTAAATTGAAAACTGTTGACTGGTCAAGAAGTAAAGATTTGTCTTTATACCTGGCAAGTAATTCTTAGCGATAAAACAAACTCTACTGAAGTTTGGGTAGTGGGTTGGACACCACATCTTTAAATAAGAAGCCTGTGCCTGTTATATGACCCTACTTACGTGTGTTGAACATACAGATAATTTTAAGGTGTGCAATTGTTTGAGGAAAGGCAGAACTGTTGCACAATATTCAGCCTACATACCACAGCAATTAAAAAAACATTTCAAAATCTAACCCTCAGTCTTGTGAGATTATCAGTGCAACACAGATTTTCAGATATCAGGTTTGTTTTTGCAACAGTACTTTAAAACACGGAACTGTTTAATCTTTCATAATCAATTGTCTGGTAGGCAAGAGGCACTATCTCTGATGTCATCATTTAGAGGAACAGTCTTAGATGGAGAGACTAGATGACTTGCTGAAGACAAAAAGACTATTAGCGGTAGAGTCAGTAGTGGAAGAAAATTGAAGTAAAAATTCTGGAAAACGGTCTGGAATCTGACAAACAGAGTCTTACCATCTTTCGGGTTATCAAAAACAATTACTGTCACATTGGTAGAAGGGTTTTTTGGTTTTGCTACAAAGAACATATTGTTAGCAGCTTGTAAAGTAGGATGAATGGACAGAAGGTCTTTCAGCGTGATGTTGGTCAGCAGTGCAGGATCCAGAACAAGCATTGGCACTTTAACACAGTGTGTCAACAAACACTCCAGTTGCTTCTCACTACAGAAAAATAACAAAGCCATATTTAACACCAATATAAAATTTACTACAGATCAGTAACAGGTGCAACAAAAGGTGGTTTAGTAAAATCTGATCCATTATTTCCTAATGTCTGTTGGGGGAAGGAGAGAACAATTAAAGAGTATGCTTATTTTGCAGAAGACATACATCCTACTATTACAGCTTACTGCATCCCCATAACTCATTCTCCCATCCCTTACTCCCTCCCTCTCTTTCCTCATTCATACTTTTATTTTCCAATTTGTTTTTAATTTATTTATTTATTTTAAGATACTGAAGATTCTTCAGATTTCAAAATTTACTGAGATTTGATGCAGAGAAGACCTAATAAAGATCTCTCAACAGCAAAACAACCAAGCCAAATTGAGAACGAGACAGAGCAGGCCCTGCTGCTTCCTGGCAGCACACAGACTCAAGAGCCTTGGCCCCTAACAAACGATTATTCATAGTGCCATGTACACAAATGGCAGGTGAAGATATGGTTGAAAAAGAATAAAATCTTAATATTATTCAACTGTAAAACTCCAAGTATATATAGATTAAAAAATCCACCCTCAGAATATGAACTATGCCTACACAATGACAAGCATCTTGTTTTTGAACTTCCGCTTGTCCCACTAAGGAGCTCATGTTCGTCACAATCACATTACTATTATTTAGCATACATGTTATTATGCTGTCAACCACACTTGGAAGTGTATAGAAGGACAGCATGCTCTGGCTGCAGAAAAATAAACAGTACCCCCCTGCCAGCATTTTTCTTTCAGATGAAAGTGAGTAGATCACAGTTTATTTCAATTTACACCAATAACCAAAATAAAATAAAAATAAAATAAAAATCTTACCTCTTTTTTGTTGGTTCTGTTGCATTCTTTCCAAGGATTTCCCTATTACGAAATTAAAATAACTCCTTTAAATGACACCAATTTGACCGTAAAGAATTTAATCTAATTTCAGAGCTCTGATTGAGTCAGGGACATGTTGTGAAAGCACAGATATCACAGCCATAAAAGTGCCAAGACTTGGCCTGTGGCCTACTTTAGGAGAGCGCAGGCTGACATGTACTTCCTCACTGCTCACCCATGTTCAGTAGAACTTGTACAAGTTGGGAGCTGCAGCAGACAGACTCTGCCAACAAGATTTTTAGGGATTATTACTAGATTATTTCATTAAACTGCTGTTAAGAAGAACGGCAACAATAATAAACCAGGATGAAGTGAGCAATTTACTAAGTTTAACTCTGCAGTACTAAATATATACTCATTAGCAGAGATTCACAGACTCTCTTCCTTTTTCTTCTACAGTCATCTTGATTTCAAGAAATAACGTTTTCTAACCGTGCTAACCAATTCAGTAATACCCGGGGGGGAGAACCACCAACATTACATAAAAGGGAAACCAGCTGTCCCTTTAGATGCTGAAGCTGACACTGACTTGAACCTTATACTTGAGTTTGATATGAACTTTCCAAATCAGTGTTACGAAGGAACACAATCTGTGTTTTTCTCTTGGTAAAATGAGCAGTACAGCAGCTCTTTGCCCATTAGCCAAAAGGATAAATGTTTGCAACATAAACGCGAAATCTCTTCAGAGCAGAGACTCTGTCTACCTTTAAGATGTTTAAACAACGTCGTTCACAGTGAAAGTAGCAAAACAGAGACCTAGAGCTTCACTTGTGAAAGATATCTAATTGCAAGTCATAACATGACAAAAATCACACTCGTTAATTTCAGATTATTCTGAATTAAAATATTATGTTCAGTGTTTAAAATATGTCCTTGTTCTTTCATTTAATATTTTTTCCTGGCTCAAACAGAACACATTACCACAGAGTTGTCTATAAAGAACTAAACCAACGGTTACAAGGTAATGCAAGATGCCTGTCTTTGTTAAGCACAAAGCCATGTATTGTTTGAAGCTCTTAGATCAGTAGTTTCACAGGCCAGAGTAGCACAATCTCTAACACTCTGAATGCAGCATCACATCTTCTTCCTTATTGACTTAGTTGGAAGGCTGAAAGGTATGTTGCTAATGTGAATGAATGATTTTCCTCAGCTTCTGTATTTGGGAGACCATAAATCAAATTTGAAGGAGCCTTTAGAAAAATATCATAGTATCATAGTATCATAGTATCATAGTATCGTGCGAGTTGGAAGGGACCTTAGAGATCATCGAGTCCAACTCCCGGGTTTCGAGCCCTCTGTGTAGCAAAGTGGCACTTCTACCCCTGCGCCACAGGGGGGATTCGAACCCGGGCCCTCCAGTGCCGCAGGCAGCAGCTTAAACCACTGTGCCACTGGGGGCACACAAATATGCTCAAATATATTTTATTAAGTCCAGTACAAGCAAAAATGTGATGTACAGATTTTATGATTGTTTTATTATTTGCAAGCAGTTACAGGAATCAGTACAAAATGACGTGTACGCAAAGCAGAGTTTTCTGAAGAGCATTTTACAAATTCAAGATAAAATGGCCTTAATTACTTTAAATTATTATGCTCTGTATTTAAAGCAGCTTCCTGATTGGGCACTGCTTTGCAGCTAAATGTAGAACTGAAACAAGGTTTTGAGAATAATCAAAACAAAGAAAAACTTGCTTTGAGCAACATGGGAAAAAAGCAAGAGGGCTACTACATCAGATTGCTGTTTTCAGTAGGAGTGAAAAAAATATGTATGATTATTACCTCATTATTTTCTGTTCTTCCTCCATCTGTTCTCTGACCTGTTGCAGCTCTTTGATCAGTTCAACATCTGTGCCATTCACCCAGGTGTATACCACATCAATTGGCATGGGTAAACAAAGCCTACATAATTCAAATGAAAGCTACATGAGCTGTTTAATATTACATTACAAGCATCTGTGGCATCCTACAATAGCAGTTGCTGTCAAACAACAAAATTACTTGGTGTCTGAGCTGCAAACCAGACAAAGAAAAAAAGCTTTCCTTTAGCTATATATATCATCCCTTAATTATAAACAAGCCTTTGGCAAAACAGCTCAGATAAAACCTAAAAAGGATACAGAGCAGGCATAACAATTCAGTAACTAAAGAAATCTGAAATTTATGCTCCAGATTTCAGTGACACATTAACCTATAACCCAACTCCCGACAGCACATTAAATATTTCTCAAGCCAGTACCAGAGTCATTAAGGCACATCTTTAATACACCAGCTGCTAAAATTAGACAGGACAGCATGAAGTCTTAAATCATTTGTGGTGTCAGGTAATTTCCCAGAGGCAGGACCTCAGAAGGACCAGGTCTCTATCTTAGAATACCCTTTAGATCTCCTCCTTGGGATTTCACAACCTAAGCAGGCTATATAACTTCAGACACCAGAAACAGCAATCAAATCTATGCCTGACACAATTTAATACTGTGGAATTGTAGATGAAGCTAACAGTTGTCCCAGCATACTTAATGCAGATGCAGCGAAGAAAGGTCTGTGAGTACCTTTCTTCTGTTTGTTGATGGTTATCTCCTCCCTGAGGCCCAGACCTTTGTTTTTGCAGGTGCCCCAGGCTGCTGCCAGGCACAAACCCTTCAGTCCCACACAACAGGTGGCAGCCCCAGCTGTAAGTTCAGAAGCTCCAGTGTCAAGCTATTCACTAATATCTTCTAAACTGTAGATGGTCTCTACAGACTTCAGCAAAATGCAGCAATCCAGTCTTGCCAAGCATATTAAGTTGTACTTAATAAGTTTACATCCTCAGAAGTTAATCTCTCTCTGATGTCTTTGTTTCCATGAAATATACAAGGTAAGTGAAAACATAGCTAGGAGAAAAGCAGCAGCATTCAGATAGCAAGCATTAACCAAGCATTCCAATGCTAACATCCACGGGACCAAGCAATGAAGTACCCAAGGAAAGGTGTTCCTTCCCCACTTAACTCGCCCTTCAGACAACATGCAAAGAGAGACACAGTGAACATCTCTTTCATCTGCCCTCTGACTCACGAGCTCAATGACGGAAGCTTTAGGTCAGATAAAAGGAAAAAGTCTTTTACAGTGAGGGTGGTGAGAAACAGGTTGCCCAGAGATGTGGTTAATGCCGTGTACCTGGAGACTTTCAAGGCAAGGCTGGATCGGTCAGCCTGATCTAGCTGGGGTGTCCCTGTTCATTGCAGGGGAGCTGGACTAGTCTTCAGAGGTCCCTTCCAACTCTAAGGCTTCTAAGGTACCTAAAGGATGCTGAAGGGTCATTCTGAAGATAATCTGAATGTCTAGCAAGAGGAGATAGAGCACCCTCTGGTTCATTAACAGGCACAGCTCAGTATGCATTTTGTGACAGAAGCAGAAATTCAATGGCAGGAGCTCCTTCAGCTTTTCTGCGTATGTTGTGATCAATTAAACAATTGGCTTGGCAATGCCTTGACTTCTACAGCTAGGAAGAGCATTTCAGGTGGAAGCACCTGACTGAAGTCAGCTGATTGCAAAAGTGCACAACACTCAGTCTTCTGGGCAAAGTGCAGAGTTTATTTAAGCAGGCTTCACTTAAGAACATAAAACGTGGAAAAGACTGAATTCCAACTTGTTCTACGGTATGAGGCAAATTTAGCACTATTTGCACACCTGTGGAGCCTTTCCCAACTTATCATCTGCTAATAGCACGTTTCTGTACAGTAGCAAATATAACTATGTAATTCTCTACACTCAATTTGTAGCAATGAATAACAGCTCTAAATTAACCCTCGTGTGGCAAGCTCGTTCTTTATTAGCAATGGCTATAGATATAATGAAAAAAAACAGCTACCAAAGCAAGTGATTTGCTTGCAGATCCATTAGCTTATTTGTTTACAATTTATCTGAATGCTCAAAAAAAAATCCTAATGCATTTTAAAATGAAATTAGCATACATTTTGGGGAAAAGTAGTGGCCTTCAAACATAATAAAAAACACACACAATTAATTTATTGCTCCTAATTAACACTGATCCCAGTTAGGATCAGTAACAGTGCAATGAATTCATCTTCTTGGTCTTAGTCAAAGCTCTCTGATTTATTTCAACGCCTATTAAAAAAAAAGCATTGAGACTTTGAGGATTTTTATCTTTTTCAGATACTCCTTTACACTTTTCTTATCCAAAAGAAGTCCCTACTTCTACACACAAATCAAAAGAGCATGACTAGGATCTGAAGATGAAACCAGAGCTGTCATCTCTTGCAGTAGGGACAGGAGACTCACTGTGTGCTGTCTGTAGGTCTGTGCACCTGCCAGGAGGCATTTTCCATCCTGGTGATGTTTGCATATGTAGGAGAGCCATGCTTGCAGCAGAGATTAGAGCCAGAAGACAAAGCCTCATTGTCTCAGCGTCCACAGTTGCTGAAAGAGTACAGCAGCCTCTGGATCTCTCCCAGGCTACCTCAAGCCTTGCTGACTCTCTTTTAAGAACAAGTATAGCCCAACCTCACCCTTAAGCTCTCCGCTATAAGCTTTCACCAGAAGTCAGTGCTAACTAAGGAGTGCTTTACACAATGAAAATGAAATATGACAATACACCCTAGAAACGGAAGTTAACTATTTCTACACCAATCTTATAAAAATATTGTAATTACTTAGCACAAAGGCAGCATTTTAGTACAGACAGGAACAATCACACTTCAACCCTGCAGAAAGATGTATATACAAAGCTAATGATCTGCATGAGCTGTATCACTCTGTCTTCATCTGTCTTTCCTTGGAAGTCAGGGGAGGGAAATCAGATGAGCTTATAGAAGTGAGTAGTATTCACAAATATAATGTAACAATTATCCTGCACCCACCCACCCACGCATGACAAACTCATCCGATCATTTCTGCTGTCCCGTGACTCAACAAAGCTCAGTGCTGATTAAACATCTGCTTTCAGGGCTTTTTCCATCAATGCTTCAAGATTCAGATGACAACTCGTTAGTAGCTTCTTCCACCTACCAATTCACAGTCCACTGACTTCCTGAGCAACAGATCCCATGACTGCTCAGACACAAACTCAGAAACCACAAGAAGCCACATAGCAGTTAGCACAACTGAAGCAAATGACCCATATGACTTGGCTTCCAATTTGCTGTGGGTGACTTCAATGTGTTCAGCTTTAAAATGCTGCTTCTTGTTAGCTTTGTGACTTTTCTACCAAATAATAGCCCTTCTTTGAGATGTCGTGGAAAACACAAGATAAATTCCCATCTTTATATAGAAAATATCTTATATTTCCCCTTCACTGTCAACATTATTGTCATTTTGCTGTCTCCTTGCAGACTGGATAAATTAAATGTATTTAAGATTCCTATATCTAAGATTAGAAATTCCAAATTCCAGATGTCCACGATGGGATATTAAGCACCAACTCACAAACTCGGAACCCCAACGTTAGTAATTCATTACACATTCAATTGCTCGTACAAGAAAGTCATACTCGACAGTTACTTACTTCATCTAGAATATTTGATTTAAATACTTGAGAAATCATTCAACAGTAAAACGTGCAATATTCCAACTGCAAATAAAGCTCACCGATTCTGAAACGACTTGCCCGCAACGTTGTCTCTGTATGAATCAAACATAACATGATACTGATCTCTACTCCACTCCAACACAACCTGCAAAGAAAAAAATAAAAACAAACGTATGTCACCACCTTCTAAACTTAGACTCTTATTTCTGAAGTGCTCAGACATGACCGATTTCATTCAGGCTGATCTCTGCATTAATGCACATGTGACAAGAAATGAATCCAACCTAAGCTATTACTCTCAGGTAGGAATCAGGTGCAGAACTTACAGCACAGTCAATTTAAGCAAGCTTAGTTTTTATTCCTGCAAGTAAGGGCTTCCTGTTACTCAGATGTAGTTTTTAAGTTACTGTTTGTTTTGTCCCCCTTGCCTCTTACCATTTCAAAACACAGCAACTTCTCAAAACTGAGACCTTAAAGCAAACATGATTCAAAGCGAGTGAGAACCACCTCCTCACCTTGCGCAAATCTCATCGTCTTCCATTCTATTCTCATACCTCTGAGATCTGACCTTTGAAAACAAACAGTCAGGCCAGAACATATCAAATTATGCAGATTAACCCAGGCACAAACACAAAGTCAGTCGCTGTTTCCCAATGCAGGCCATGGCTTACACAGCAGCCCAGCTCATGTAGCAGCTTGGTGTTTCTACAAGCTACAAACTTCCGTCCTCCTGTGTTTCTGCCCCATTGAACGTGACACTGGATTTCACCCAGCCCTGCACTGAGCCAAGTCATGGAGATGGACCGCTGCTTTGAGATTTAAAAATAGATAAATTAGAAAGATTTTACTCTGAAACAAACTTACTACGCTATCTTCTGCAGCAGATGATAAACTTTAGAAACTACTGTATCATCTCACAGTGTTTTCAAGAGATAAAAGGGTAGGGGTTTATTTTATCTGTAGATGTACCTACAGATATGCACTGAGGGGTGGGGGTGGGGGGGGAGCACCAGATAATGATAGTATTACCTTTCACTACTTGTCCTAGATTTAAGTGGCACTACTCCTTATTTCTTGTGGCAACACTGAAACCCACCATTTCTCTAAAATAGCACAAAACCCCATAATTTTTGAGGCTGCATCCCTCCATTTTAGAAGACAAGTCGCTATACCCTTATGCCTGCTGAATTAAAGAGTTCTACAGCATACACAGGACAGGGAAGCCTCATCATGTGTCAGTGACAAGCAGAGACAAAATTATTTCCAAAGCTGCACACAGTCTCACTGCAATCACAAACACATCTGTACGAGCTCATTCCTCCTAGACACAAGGACATGTGATTTGCAAGGTGAGCAAAGATATCTACTTCCTTATATACCAAAAACATTGTTACACTTCTTCGTGCTCCAGACATGATGTCCTTTTGCCAAACAAATTAGTTTGAAACCCTACACACTGAAAGCTATCTGCACATAAACATCTGTAATTATGGCTAATTATGAATTGACGCACACTGGCCTGCTCCTAGAAGAAATACAGAAGGATCTGAGCAAAACAATGCTTTGTTGTACAGCTCTCCACTAGAACAACATTATCCATTCCAACACTTATTTTTTCTACTGGTGCAATTATGCTAAGAACCACAGTAGCTCTCTTTAGGCAGATGCCCATTAAGATGGCACCTATTTCCCATCCGATACATTTTCTCTACCGTTTTCTTCGTGCTGTGTTAGCACCTGAAGGCCTCTTTGCTTCAGCTTTACATACAGATATATAAAACCACTGAGGAACAACAACAACAACAACAGAATAAACATGAAGATACCCCAATTAGGAGATACTGTATCAGCTGTGTGATAACAATGGCTCCCTTGTTCCAACTGAAAAACGTTTTACAAGGCTGAGCGATCAATGGAAGGTCAGCTATGAGTTGTCTGTAGGCCAACTGTCATGAAACTCCGAAGTTTAACTTATAACCAGGCTACAGCAGTGGCTGAGGCCTGGCTATCCTGTACTTTGTAGCTCCCAAATCATGCTCGAATGCACTGTTATTTCCCCAGGCTAACCTTTTTCTTGAACTGATGCTCTTTTTCATCTTTAAGGCTGTTAGGGTATTATTCCCAATCTCAATGTTTTTGCTGTCATCATTTATGTCAGCACTGACACAGACATCAGTATGGCTCCAAACAAGCAGATGTAGCTTTGCTCACTGGAACATGAAATCTGATTCTGAGAGTGCAGGGAGGAAAAAAAGGAACTGCATATTCTGGTCAGACGACAGGGACCGAAACACATCACTGCACGCTGCTTGAGAAGGCCCACAGAACGTTAAAAACAGTTCATCTGATAATTACTTGAAAGATGTCTTGGTTTCGTGTGTAAAATTCTTACATACACTCTAGTAGCTACTGCCTAGCAGACCACACTACAGAACAGAAATGCTTTCTACTCTTAGTATGGTTTACCAGAAAAAGTCTAATATAATATAGTGGTTTATTCTCAGAAGCTCAGTCTACCGAATCCTTTGATACCACTGTTTGCCAAAACACCAACATTTTAAAACATAAACAGCAAAATGCATGCAAACATCTCTTACTGACTCCTGTATTAAAAATGACAACCAAAGAGACTGTGGGGTTATTTCTGTATTTATGCTGACATTTGGTTTGGTTTGTTATTTTGGGGGGACAGGAGTAGGAGCGCGGCTGCAGAGTCCCATTGGAACAATGCTGGTCAGCTGGCTTTTTGCTTAACATGCACATATTTGCCAGTTACTTGCCACCTAAATAGTACCTAAGCTTTCTGAATAGTTCTGATAGTAACAGGGCTGGAAGAAGAAAGCTAAGATTCGGTAGGAAAACATCTAATTAGTGGCTTTGGTGCTCAGCAAAATCAGTCGTAACTGGGACAAGGACTAAAGTGGTTCTCAGAAACGCTAGCTTGTTTGAAGTCCCCATTCTAAAGAAAACCAAAGGCTTATTAGAAGTTTAACAGCACCAAGAGATACACCTCAATCAGCTTCCAGACCAATCTGACAATTACAAATAAATGGATGGCCGAAAGCATCACACTATTTATTCAGTCCTGGCTTCTTAGTGTTTCAGGAGTTTCTGAAGGCTGGAAGACAGCAGGCAGGGAGCACAGCCAGACAAATCTGAAAGTTCTGGCTGAAACTGAACTTCTGACTGCGTGCCACTGCAGACTTTCAGATAACCCCATCCGTGGTTCTTCTCTTAAGTGTGAAAGAGTGCATCAAAACGAAACGGGTGATAAAAAGGAGAAACCAGGGAACGCAACAACAAGGAGAGAACAGTGCTTTCTGGAATCTTGGAATCAGGAAATACCAGCCTGCTTGCATGTGACACTGACCAAGAAAGCTGCATCCCATCCCTTACAAAATTGTACTGAATACACAGTATACTGAATACTGAATTGTAACACAGCCCACGGCAGGCTGTATTTAACTCCTTAATCTCTGGAAGGGAGAAAGACCCCGTTGCTCCCGGCTACCGTATCTGTTAAGCACCGGTTCTGGAAGAGTCCCACCAGCCTGTCCAAAACCAGAATAACAGCGCTGACAAACCCCCCGAGGGCAATGCAAATAGCGGCTTAGGTCACAACAGCACACTCCCGGGGCGCACAGCCTTTTCCCAGCTCCTCTTTGCCGGGGCTGTTAGAAACAATCTAACAACGTCGTTCGGGTCATTCAAAACTCGCATCGCAGCTGGAAGCGGCCGGGGAGCGGCACAACTCCGTGAGGGCGGATTTCGCACCCGCACCCAGCAGCGCCAGCAAGTGCGAGCAGCTTCCACCGGGCGGGGGAACATCGCCCAGCAACAGCAGCCGCCTTTCCCTTCCCCTGGAGCCGCTCCGAACCACCCTGGAGCACCGGGACGCAGCAATAACGCCGGCAAACCCCGCGCACGCTCCCGATGGAGCCCCCCGCTCCCCCGGAGGCGGCACCCAGCCCGAAGGAGCCGCAGACGCGCCGGCAGCCCCGCCGCCCGGTGGAAGGGAGCGCGTGAAGGGGCTGCCACGCCGTACTGACCTCCCCGAACTGCAGGGCGGAGACGATCATGAGGACGAGGCCCCCGAGGCAGAGGCAGGGCCCATAGCGGTGAGACAGGCAGGTGTAGGTCTGGCGCTGCAGGAGCTTTAGCAGCATGGCCCGTCGGCCGCCGCCGCAGCCACCCGGCCAGGCGCGGCCCTGCGCGGTGCGGCCCGGCGCGGCCCGCCTCAGCGCGCTGCCATGCGCCGGGCCGGGCGGGCGGGTCCCGCCGCCGCCGCCGCCGGTCCCGTACCGCTTCCGGCAGCGCTACGGCGCCACCTGGCGGCGGGACCGGGCGGGCGGAGCGGGGATCACCGCTGTAATACGTCTCAGCGCTTCTAGGCACCAGAGCCAAGGAAGGAGCAGCCATCGGCACTCACGAGACTCTTGCGCTGCACAGAGTAACAGCGCCTGCCCGTTTCCAGCTTCACAGGTCACAGTGCTGTGTAGCGCATCCTTGCTGCGTGTTATACAGGTTGTTCCATTTATTGTGCCCTCCATGGTTACTCACTCTTTCAGTGTCAGTATGAAGAAGATTCCAGCCAAGATTTCATCCCCTGTTGTGCACTGCCAACATTTTCTCCTCCTAAGTGTGTTCTTCCATCAATGTGCCAAAGTACCGGCCTGGAAGAAAATAATCATTAGTGACTTGCTGGTACTTCCCTCACATCTACCACCTGTTCAAGCACAGAGCTATTACTGCTGGAAGGGAACGCCTCACTCACACTCACTGCTGCATTATGGCAACAGTGGAAGTGATGGTCTGGGTTTCTGGGTGAGAACTGAGATCTTCCTTGAGAATTCAGCTGTGCGTGAAGGTTATGGAATCAAAAACATTCATTCTGGTCAATAATAAGAACATAAATACAGAAATTGACTAAAATGTGCTTAAGGTATCAAGCTGGGAGATAGAACATCAAAGTCAAGTAGAATATAATTCAAGAAAAAACTGGATGACTTCAAGGCCTGAAATAAGAATTAGTACAGAGTGAGAGATGTATCTGCACAGGGTGCTACATGTTTCCATATAACACTGATGTGATAAAACCATTAAGAGCCAAGCAGTCTTCACAGAAGTTTGTGAGGTATCAGCCAAGGTATTCCTGTAGATAAATGGATGTAAACTGTACAGGTCATGTACAAATGATGATGGAATTGTGTCTGTCTTCATAAAATGCTCATGTTCAAGTAATATACATCTAAATTGAAACATATGCACAGAAAGGAACAGTGAGATCCAACCTTCTGATGGACACGAAAAGGGTTCATTGTGTTCACACTATATGAATGATGATCAGGATGTAACCTAAACAGAATTCTGCAGTGTCTCCATATGAAAGAGAAAGAAAAAAAGAATAAAAGAGAAAAATGATTTTTGTAAAAAAGGAAAAGAAAATAGGAAATGTGTCCACAGCCAAAAATCAGACCTCAGGTCAGGGACCTTACAGCTTTTAATCCAGATTTATAAGCATGTCTCTAACAGGGCAGAGCTTGGGACAAATTCTTCTTTCACACTTTATCTAATTTATTGCTTAGACAGTCTATTTTCAGGTAACTATCTTCTTTTTTCTGTCCAAGGATGTGTTACATAACTTTCTTAATTTTCCCCAATTGCTCTACAAGAAGATTAACCTATATATTCTGCTTGGAGCAATAAATTCCACTAGGTGTCAGGGTAACTAAAAATTACAGGCTGCAATTACAATTAAGCATATACTTAAGGGCCTTGCCAAATCACTACCTGTGTAAACCCATGGACTCTTGGAATAATCTAGATAACTGTGCTTGTGTTTGTACTAACTTTATGATGCATGTAGCAATACTTAAAGCAAAGTCACACCTTTCGCTGAATATGAAGTAACCTGACTAAAAGTCAAATACGGCCTGTTCCACAAACATGAATGTATCTTGTAGCAACTTTGTGAAGTACATATCACCAAGCACAAAGGCAGAGATAAAACCCTGCATGCTTCATGCCTTCTACTTTAGGACTAATTTTTCTCAGTCCAAGGCAGGTAAGCAGTAGTACACTGAGTACAAATGCTGTGAAGGCTCAGCATTTAGCTCTTAGACACTTCATTTACATTCATGAACTTCTGAGCACTGTGCTATTTCGGACAACAGAAATGAAGCACAAAATGGTGATGACTTACCCATGGAAAGTTTCTGTGAAGAGATTTGGCCATCATCATGTAAGTTTTGCATGATAGGCTAGTTTATATTCATTTATTGTAATTAAGCATCCATTCCTGGCCAACAGGAGAGGAGAAAAAGTGGCCAGATATTTCACCTTTAACTCTGTTGTAATGCACATGCTCAGGATGCCTTTAACTTCGGAGTTTCTGCATTCCTAACAATGTTTCAATGTACATACTTTGTACAAATATTTCCTACATAAACTACATTGTTAACATACAGAATAGCAGTTGACTACACGAAACACTGAACAGACACAATTCTACCTGCAGCCCTCCCCTATAGCTCCTCACCAAAGCCTATGGAGGTTTTTCTGCTACCACTGCAGGTTCATTTACTATGCTGACATACCTGCTCCTCTAGGAAGTCCTGTATTTTCCTATGCTCCTGGGAACCGACAGAGGATATTTTTAGAGGGGTAGAGCCTTAAGAGCACTCAAATCATACTGGTAAATTTAGCTGTCAGTACTTTGAAGAGCTGCATTACTACTTTCTCTGCGAAGGAGATGAGAGACTATAGTAGGGTGTTCTAGGTCTTCTCTCTGTCCTTCCCCCAAGATATATTTATGTTAATAAACTAATATACTAAATTTAATCATCTATGCTTCTGAAGGCCTCTTTAGGGCAGGAAACTTAGGCATGTTGGGATAAGTAGTTCAGTACAGCACAGTGAATTGTTAGCATTACTATCTATAAATACAGTGATTAAATCAACATCTGTCATTCAGGACATCCTGAATGGACTACCATCTGTTCTCCAGAATTTAGGCTTTTATTAAAGCAAAAATCACCTGTAAAGTTTTTGGATTCATTCACAGTAAAACCCCTCATAGCAACTGAGGACTCGATCATGGAAGAGTGGAGATTCAGATGTATTAGAAAGAAATTCTTTACTGTCATGGTGGTGAGACACTGGAATGGGTTGCCCAGAGAGGTTATGGATGGCCTCTCCCTGAAGGCATTCAAGGCCAGGCTGGATGGGGCTCTGAGCAACCTGGTCTAGAGTGAGGTGTCCCTGCCTACAGCAAGGGGGAGGAACTAAATCATCTTAAAGCTCCCTTCCAACCCAAGCCATTCTATGATTCTATGACAGGGTAAAATAACAGTCATCAGTTTGTATTCACTCATTCAGAAGAATCCCATTATGACTCGCTGTTTACAGTGATCTTTGTCATTGTTAAGACTCTTTCACACAGAGAGCACTCCTAGAATAGAGGTCTGCATCAGTTTCTGAGAGATAATTTTAGACCCCGATGTTGTACCTTGTAGTGGATTATCTCTACATTAGTCTGTAGCTCCATGAGTGTATGCACTCTGATTAACTGCACCTAGTGAGATTTCATACAGAACTGCAAAAGAAATGTTTGAATTTGAAAATCCTGCTGAGGAGAGACTGCATTGCTCTCAACAGCTACCTGAAGGAACACTGCAGTGAGGAGGGTGTTGATCTCCTTTCTCAGCTGACAAGTAACACTGATGCTATTGCACTTTTACTGAACAGGAGTAATCCTCCTACCTTTATTTCATATTCTTTCTAGCCTCATCAGTTCCTATGAAGCACAAATCTTTGTTACTGAAGAGCCATGGAAGACATTGGCAGAGGCCAAATAAGGATGAAGAACATAGTTTGTTACAACTGGAAAATAAAACAACAACAAAAAAACCCCAAACATTCTCAAAAGGGACCAGACAAAATATTTAGGTTTTGTAAAATTACATTTTGTTTGTTAGATTTGTATCGACTCGAAACAAACAGTTCAGTCATAAAGAGGTTTCACAATGTTCCCCGAAACATCTGTAGCTGATCTCTGTGGCTATTTTAGATGGTGGTGTCAACGGACTCAAAAGAAAGAAGTTTATGAAAGAAGCAAACACTAAGGCCAACAATATGCTGAGTAAGCTTGGTATAAACAGGAAGAAATAGTTGAAAATCCCGGATTTAGCAATATGCTGTGATAGGGACAGACCAATCAACAGCCTTGAACACAACAGAGATTTCAGTTCTGGAAAATCTAGTTCAATGTATGATAATAAAAGCTGTTCTTTTTTGAGAATAAAATAAATAAATAAATAAATAATAGCCTTTTCTACAACTGGCCAGTTTAGAATCTGTTTTCCTTCTTCCCTTTGCATCCTAACTGAACTTGAGATGATGAATATCACGACTTCCCTTCCTTTTCAGCAGACAACTGTTCTAAGTCATAGTTACTGTGTTCTACTAAGAAACCTTTAAAGGCACTTCTCTCAGATGGCAAAGCTGTGTAAAAAGCTACCATTTTATTCTGAATGATTGCCTTTCCCCTGAAAACGTTTCCTCCCTCCCCACCCCCTTCCCAAAACTATAGTGTTAAATTAAAATGCTAGCTACAAATTCACACGCTACCTGTTTCAGGATGTTGACTACTTCATTCACAGCACAAAGCCACTGCAGAATGACTCATCTGAAGCTGAATAATGTCTCTCTCTTGCCACTGGTAGCCCACAGCAGTCTTGCAGCTTGTGCTTTCCGGAAGCTAAGATTTACCCCATTAATGCCTTTGTTTCGAAAACCATCACTTTTAAAGCTATATAGCAAAAATAGGGTGTAAATGAATTAAAAACATACCTTTGGAGATCTGATCTTCTCCAAGAATTCTGAACTAAAACTTCCCTGATCTCTGTATTGTTGGGAGATATCAGTCCAGAATCTGACTCCTGTCAGATGGAAAACATACAACTGCAACTCAAGAGATACCTCTCCTGGTTCTTAATAGACTTCACAATAGTTATGATATGTCTGCTCTTTTTTGAGAGTGGAGAAGTCTTTATCAGTTCTGTGGTTAGACATCTGGTTAGATATAGCAGTCTAGCTAACCATATAGGAAACCAAAACAAGCTGAGCAATATAAAGTATATTTTCTCATCTTCAGTAGTACCTGATAACTGTTTTAAAACATACTGCTTGTCTGAAATATTAATGCAATATCATAAATGCCTCACAGCACAACTGATTGCAGATTGCCATTTTTATTGCCATTCCTGAATTTATATCACACGTGAGAATAGCTTATATGTGCTTCTATTACTAAGGAGGTTGCAGAACTTTGGCACGTGACTAAGAATAAAGGGAAGAAGTACCACATGCCTGCCTGAACCCTTCATAAAGCCTTATGCAGAAGGCAGATTGACAGATTCCTCCTGTAAATGTCCAATTCTGGCACAATCTATGTCTGGAAATTTCTTTGTTTTTTCCAGCCATTAACTTGTTTAACATAGTGGTGCCCAGCTGCCACACAACTATTGCATCCTCCTTACCCTATTTAACTATCCATAGCTTTTCTTTAAGCAACAAACCTCCTGTTCTCCCTCTGTTCCCTGGGAAGGTGTAGTTTTGCTTATGAGCAGCCATAAGTCTGTGAATTCCAAAGGATATGTTGTTACAGAGAATCTCTCTAGATATCTGGATTTAGTTTCTTATACATAAGCCCCAGAAATAACCTCTAAGTACAAAAAGCCTTGTTTTTGTATTCTAAATGTTTTCCTCTCACAGATATTTTAGAGCTTTTTGTTTCTCTTTTACACTGGAAACATTCTCAAGCTTAAGGAAAAGGTGAAAGCACAAAGAGCTATAAATATTTTTATATGTGTATATGTACATATATATATAATTGTGTTTCCAATTTTATTTGGGGCTTTTGAATATCTGTGCATTACAACCAGAGGATGCCCAGGGCAAATCTCTTACTCGCATTTGAAAAGTACACATGATGTCAGAGAAAAATCGCTTGGTTTTGCTGTAATGTTTGCTAAAGGATTGGCAGGTGTTGGTAATAATTTTTAAGCATTCAATGATCAAGGCTGCTGAGATGCTAACAGTTTTATCCTTAGAGCTTCTGCATAGCAAAAACCAAGACTTTGAAAATTAACTGAAGTATTTAGCTTCTCCTTTGTTCAAGCTGCAGACTTCCACTGCTGTCATGTTCTCATTTCGCTTGCTCTTCCCTCTTCCAGCAAGTTCTTTACCAAATTGGGGAAGAAGAAGCTATCATAACTATTCTCCACATAATCTGTCTGAAAACTAACCAAAGGTAATGGGGACTCCCTTATCCAGGAAGGGAGTGCCTTCTAAGGTCTTTTATGTTCCACATCACTTTACAACAAGTGATCTTGAAATGAAAAACCACAGACAGCATTTTCTCATTTTTATTTAGATCTTCAGAATGAAGCTATGCTTCTCCCAAACTCTTATTTTTAAATAACTTTCTTGTATATGCAACTTACACAATTTATTTAGGTTACAGTTTATGAGCAATGTAAAAACAGGTGAATGGGACATATTCTGAACTTCTACCTTCCTTCTTTGACTTGTTTAACTACCATAACCTGAATCTTTTGAGCTAGAGATCACTCTGATGTCCACTGCTTGCCCAAACACACTGCTTTCCCAAGAACTGCCCTTAAGAGCGCAGCAGCTGTACATGCAGACTTCTCTGGCAGAAAGGAGTTTCAGATCACAAAGTGGGAGGACTGAAAGAAATCGATGTCAAGGCCATACTGATGAAACAAAGACCACCGCAATGTCTATTTCAGCTCCTCTCAGAGGAAATGAGGACTATTTACAAGCCAGTCCAAATCCCTCCCAGCCCCTTCGTTTAAACACTAGAATGGTTTCACAAGACAAAAAAAAAATGGTCTGCGTTTTACAGACATAGATACCAGAGAAGTGAAGCATGAAAGTATTCAACACTCTTTTGTTTTTTTTTTTTTATCAATAGTATGAGTGAGATGCGTATGTAGCTAGAAAATGTGACTGCCCAGCTGTTGCTTCAGTACCTGGGCCTTCAAACCAGCCCTCCCATCCAAGTTAGTTTTAGCTATGCATGTTTCTGCTACAAAGAGAATGCCTGTCAGTGACAAATAGTTTTCTCATCGACAGTTCAAAAAGGTCCACAGAGTACACAACCACACGGCAGTAGGTGTACATTCAAGTAATAAGCAAATTTTGGGGCATCAAAATACAGTTATGGGCTTTAAGAACGGAAGAAAAATCAATATATAAACAGCCTCAAATTAGAGATGCCAAGGTAAAATTTATTCCAGGACAAAACATTTTTAAAAGCAATGAGTACTCTTTGGGTGATAGAACAAAGCTTCTTACGGGACACTTTGCAATGAATATCCCTTAGGCAACTTAGCTGATAGAAATTACTTAATTTAATTCAGAAGGTAATGTGATAAAGAAAATATTATATATTTTTTTCTTTGTATTCATTACGTATGTAAATATACAGTGAGTGTAAAACCTATGGAAAGAAGACTGCAAATGGAACATAAGTGGGAATACAACTACCACCAGCACAATCGATTTTTGATCTCTTACATGCTTTCAATTCACACACATATGTTATTATTTGCACATCCTGTCTTTGTTTTTCTTATAACTCTAATAAAATATTACTCTGAGAAATGTAAGTTCACACCAATGCTTTAAATATATTTAGGAAGTACTTCACATAATCACAGAATAGTAGGGGTTGGAAAGGACCTTCAGAGTTCATCGAGTCCAACCCCCCTGCCAAAGCAGGCTCCCTACACAAGGTCACATAGCTCAGCATCCAGGCAGGTCTTGAATATCTCCAGAGAAGGAGACTCCACAACCCCCCTGTGCAGCCTGTTCCAGTGCTCCGTCACCCTCACCGTAAAGAAGTTCTTGCGCACATTCATGCAGAACTTCCTGTGCTCCAGTTTCTGGCTGTTTCCCTTTGTCCTGTCTCCACACACTGCTGAAAAGAGCCTGGCCTCGCCACTTTGCCCCCCACACCTCAGATATTTATAGACCTGGATCAGGTCCCCTCTCACTCTTCTTTTCTCAAGGCTAAACAGACCCAGTTCACTGAGCCTTTCTTCATAAGGGAGATGCTCCAGGCCCTTCGCCATCTTTGTGGCTCTCCGCTGGACTCTTATATACATAAGACATTCTCTGAAATACCATACTAATGTTCCCAAACACGGTAAATAAAAGCTCCTCAACTTTGTAAGTAACCTGTTTTTATTACTCCTTGCAACTGCTAATGATCTTGTAAAGAACAATGTAAAAATGCCGCTGACAAAACCAATTCAAAGATCATCACTTACAAATTCTGCGCTCTCACTACTTCCTGCAATACATGTATCACATGAGCAATAATAAATGTTTACATAGCAACAAAGCAAGCTGCCACCTGCCAAATAATGCCCGAGCATTGCAAAAAGTCATGTGAAGAATTTAAGTACTCAGCTCTCACTTGAGAGTGAGTTATTTGCTACTTACAGAAATATGGCCAGTATAGTTTTGCAGAATAGGGGATGAAACCTTTGACATTTTCCCATCAAGGTCCCCTTCAGCACTCACTGACATTCAGGTGATGTTGGATCTATATGGATCTACAAAGAACCAAAATGAAATACAGTTATTGTTAAAAAAAAAAAAAAAAAAAAAGAAAAAAAAAAAAAAAGATTTTTTTCCTCCTTTTTTCTGTAAGTAAAGAAAACCTCAATAGATCTCTGCAGTCTAATACACGGACAATGCATTTCTGTTATTCAACACATTCTCACTGTACCAGAGAGTCTGGGTATAGCGCCTGAATAGTTCCAAGAGACAAAACAAGGTTACCTGTCATAGAGAGTAACACAAAACTTAATTGCAGCGCATGTTAAGGCAGCTCAGATATTAATTTCTACCCATTATTTTTTTGCATTTCTAACTTAAAAGGCAATAAACACATCACAAGAAAGCTTCTGCCACTTCCAATTGCTGAGACAGATGAGCTATGGAAAGATTATGTGATTTTTTTATTATTATTTTTAATAAAGCCCCTGCTTTTCCTACACCTAAAACACCTCTCTTGCAGAGCAGTACGGAACTAGTCACCATGAAAATGAATGGGCTTTCTTTTGTGTGTGTGCGAAGGTGCTCCGGCGTAATTGTGAAGTATAAGCAATATATTAGACTCAAGTTACACATCAAGAATACGAGCAGTGCTCTATTCCAAAAGGCATTTGATACGCCTTCAGCACATCTGCAGTCTTAGCTGTTGAGAAGTTTGTGCCGTTACTTCTCTATACTTACACCCAAGTATGCTGTCTTAAGCGTCTTGGTTTCTTGTGTCTTCAAAGGCCGGGGGAATAGTGAGCTCCTACCTCAGGAGGATGCTTTCAGTATAGGGTATTTCTACTGAAAGTGGAGCTCATGTGAGATTTTCAAGGAGATGGAAGAGATGGGTGATAGAGATATGGAACCACAGAGCACCCTGAGGTGGAAGGGACCCACAGGGACTGCCAAGTCCAGCTGCTGGCTCCACACAACACCACCCACACTCACCTTCGGGAACGGTGACCATGCACATGGGTGTTAGTCCGGAATGCAGACAAACACGTACAGTCAAAGCAAACAGAAATGAACTGGAGTGGTTGTTCACAGCTTCGGCTTCAACCAAAGCAAGAACATGGAACAGTGCGAGCTGGGATTCAACCCCCTCTCAGCGTGTGAAGTGAAACCCCAGACACGTTGCATGAGGTCGCGCCGTGGATCAGAGACGATTTGAACGCGTGTGTGTGGAGGGAGGGGAGCTCCAAAGCCAGCCCGTAAAACCTACGGCCTCCCGCCGTTCCCCCGCTGCCCACCGCCCCGCGCCTCCCGTTGGCCGCTGTCGGCCGTTAGCCGGGCGGGGCGGCACCGTCGGCGTGCGGAGCTGAGGAAAACGAAAGCGATAAGGGCAGGCTGCGAGCGGCGGGGAGGGGATCCCAGAGCGAGCTGGAGGCAGAAAACACGCGTGAGGCGGGAGGGTGGGGTCGGCCCGAGGTGGCCTCGGTGACTCCCCGCCGATGTGGTCGCCGATGCCCGGGGCAGGGCGGCAGCGGGAGATGCTGTGCTTTATGCCCGGGGTGGCTGCCGTGCCCGCGCTGCTTGTCTGTTGGTCCTCGGCCGCCTTCATCATCTCCTATGTGATCGCCGTGCTGGCGGGCCACGTGGAGCCGCTCGTCCCCTACATCAGGTGAGGAAGGTTCGGGGGTGCCGGGGAGCTGGGCTCCGCGGGCAGAACCGTGCTTCACCCGCGCTGCCCCCTCACATCCTGCCCCCTCGGAGCCGCGGGATCTACATGCTGCCACATGTGCAAAATAGGGTCTGGAAGAGGTTTTGGCTGGAGCCGAGGTGTGCTGCTGGCCTGATCCTAGGAAAACTGAAGCTGAATGATCTGTACTAAGTGATGTAAATGCTGGGGGGGGGGGGGGGGGTTGTTTGTTTGCATAACTCCAGAACTGGTCCAAAGTGCAACAGATGGTGATGTGACTTGGAGAGCCACAAGTGGCTTGTTTAGGAAACAACAACAACACAACAACAACAAAAGGCATTTTTAAAATTGCACCATAGGAGCAACGGGTGTAGAAGACTACCCAGGAAATGGGTGGGTGTCCAGAGAACAGCAGTGGAGCTGTGAGGCATCTGGAGCACAAGTCTGATGGGGAGTGCCTGAGGGAACTGGGGTTGTTCTGTCTGGAGAAGAGCAGCTCCAGGAAGACTCTTCTACAATGACCTGAGAAGTTGTGGTGGGCTGGGAGTTGGCCTCTTCTCCCACATAACAGTGATAGGACAGAGGTAATGGTCTTAAGTTGCACAAGAGGAGGTTCAGGTTGGATGTTAGCGAAAAATTTCTTCTTGGAAAGAGTGGTGCTGCAGTGGCACAGGATGTTCAGGGAGGTGATGGAGTCCTTGTCCCTGGAGGTATTCCAGAGCCGTGTGGATGTGGCACTGAGGGATGTGGTCAGTGGGCATGGTGGGGATGGGATGGTGGTTGGACTTGATGATCTTAGTGGTCTTTTCCAGCCTTAGTTATTCTATGATTCTATTCTATGACCGGTATGTTCTTTCTAATATCTAGTCTCCAGAAACATAGTCAGTCTAGATTCTAAAAAAAAAATTCCTTACCATAAGTGGTCAAACACTAAAACAGGTTTTTGCAGCGCTGGGTTGGCTGGGGCCTTTGGAAACCTGATTTAGTGGTTTGCAACATTGTCCATGGAACAGAGTTGGAACTAGATGATCTTTCAGGTCTCTTCCAACTCAAGCCATTCTATGATTTTGATTCATTCAATTCCATTCTATTCAATTCCATTCCATCCCACTGTCTTAGTCATTGAAGCACAGTTTTGTATGAATCATTTCTTATGTACAGTTAATATTTAAATCCAAATAGAGAAATTACTAGCATTTGTCTCTTAACAGATTAAAGGTGAGCCAGAAATCTGAGAGAAGAATCTTTTCTATTACGTTTCAACATAAATCTATGTCAAATTCCTTGACATATGCAATTTTGTAAGACTGCTAACCCGAGTTGTACATACACTTTGCATACACTTAAATTTGCTTGAAAGTTAAGGTCTGTTAACATAAGCAAGTTAGATGGTGCAGTCCACTGCAATATACAAGAAAGCTGAGCTTTAGTCAAACTGAGACAAAGAAAATTGGGCTTCATAATTATGTCATCCTTCTTAGGGATCTTCTACTCAAATACAGCTCTTAGAAAGCCTTGCTCTTGTACATGCAAATATCATCTATCGCCTCAACAATCATACTCAGAGTTCCACTCTCTGATTATATACAGTTTTACTGGCACAAAAATACAATTTATCCAAGAAAAATATACCATTGAGTGTCTACACTCAGTACATGGTTTGTGCTCAGAAAGACTTTGAGGTTTTATATTAAGAAATTTGACAAACTGTTGTTGCAGTATATGCCAAGTCCTTGAGTAAAACATGAGTGAATAGGGCATATTTTATGTACAATTGTATTTACGGTTGAGTTTTTGACAGCAAGGATGTTACTTGTACGATTCTTGAAGCTGCAGATCAAACCAAGAAGTCACAGATGTAAAACTCTGATGAAGGTATCACAACTAACTGCCATAGCTAAATCAGAAAGAAGCTGTGTGCAGGTAATACCTAACTGGAAAAGCTAAACCGAAACAGTACAAAAAAAACACCCTAAAACATTCTCCTCGTTTAGCTAAGGAATAACTATAAATATCCATATACCTTAAAAATAATAATAATTACATAAATAATAATAATAATAATAAAGCAAACAAGAAAGTTAAGGCATTTTCAGTAATAAAACAAACGAACAAACAGATGCAATATTTCAGGCCATTTGCATTATCTAGCAAAACACTTCTATTTTTTTTTTTTCCTCAAGAGATGTTTTGCTTATTTAAATCGCTTTTAATACAACATTTTAGTCAGGTTTTACACTGACTGCTGATGAATTTTAAATAGTTCTATAAATGTATGGTCCAGGTATATGATCTCTGTAGAAGGTGCACTTAGGAATACAGTTCTTCCTCCCAGGCCAATATTCATAGTTCAAATGCTTGTTTTGCACATCACTGCTTTGGGCTGAAAATCTGAATCATGGGATTCAGAATGTGATTTAGTGAAACTTTGTGTGATAAAAAGAAAGAGGAAGAATGTCGCAAGATTTCAGTTGTGCAATGTCTTAAATGAAATTGATTTGCATGGGGAAATTCCTGTTGGACAAAGGAGTCAAGTATTGACAATTTTCAGTTCAACATTTCTCAAATTCTTTAGATTCTTGAGTAACCTATGCATGCCTTCAGGTAACTTGTTCACTGTATTTATTTATCATGTGACAGCTGCCTCAGTGAGAGGAAGACCACATTTACATTTGCCTTTGAAACTGTGCCAATGTCAGAATAGCCTTCCTATCTTGTAATTTAAGTCTTCAGTTTGGAGTGAAATAGCTTAAGATGTCTATACATAAAATATGATGATGAGTCTTTTGGCCCTAAACTATTTCTTCGCCACCTGCTCTACTTTAAGTTTTTAAAAGACCATTGGACTTGAAAGAATTTGGCTACATGAGCTGGTGATTCAAATACTGTCATTCTCATACTACATTTCTTGTCCGTGATGTGCTCACCTGTACACAACTGCAAATAAATGAGCACAAGTTTTTGTTTCTCATGTGCTTTTTTCTTTCTTCCTTTTCTTTAAAAGACAGTTACTATCACTGAATATTTTTACATTTTCTTCCCCCAAAGTGTCAGATCAGAATAAAAGTAAAAATATATCTAATTATTCATTTAGTCTTAGGGATATTTTTAGTTGAAAATAGGGCATTAGAAAGACTGCATACTTTCTAAATATATTGCAGATATGATATAATGTTCTCAGTATGAAGTAACTTGAAAGCATACTTCTAAGATCATTGAGTTTAAAAGTCTACAATAGCAAAATTCATCTCCTATAAGGATTTTACTTAAGAAAAGCTTTAATTGAAAAAATGGCTGGAGATCTGTGCAGTTTCAGCTTATTTGGATTGCTCTTATGGTGAAGTGTTCCAAGAACTCCAAATGGTTGTTTTCTTTACATGTTCCAATTCCATTCTTTTCTCACCTACACCCTTCAAAAGCTTTGAAGTGATCACAATCCCGTACTTAGCATAGAGCAGCCTCTGATTTGCAAAAGTCCTTCAAGGTTGCCACAAGTGGCCCACTGTTTAAATGCAGTCCTCAGCTGTATTTATGAAAACACTCCAGAAAGATGAGGAAAAGATGTGAAGTTCAAGGTTAAAAAACTGGCCAAACAAAGCAAGGATTAAGATGGTTTTCAGAAGTGTCAAACAAAATAATAAGAATCTCCATATTGATCTCATATTGATCTCCAATTCCATATTTAAGAGGAAAAAATTAATACAGGATACAAGCTGCAACAAGTCTTCAGAAGTCATGACGTCAAGAAAATACGTATGAGTAGGATTCTTAATGCTTGAGAAGTTGTAAAAACTTGTCTAAAAACTGGAGTGTCCCAAATCTTTGTTGTCTGAACATTTGGAAGCTGTCAAATGAAATGGAATTAAAAGATTGTTCTGCTTTACATCATCTTGTAATTGAAAAGGGTTCTCCCTGTGTTCCAAGCTTCCTCCCGTTCTTTATAAATCATATTAGCAGCTGATAACTCAAACGGTTCTATAACGTGTAAGGGGATGATTATAATGTAGTTTCATAATGCAAATAAATATTTTGGTATTGCCATAATTTTCTGTCTTGAAGTTAACGAAGTTGCCAACATCTTTATTTAAAAGCATGCAGAGAGAGCTTTCTCTTTTGGCTGCTTGTGATGAGAACCTGCCATTTTGTCTGCATTCAGTGGTAGGTTTTGATATCCAGCATGAAAACTCACTGTTGGAATGAAGAGGATCGAACTTCGTGAAACATTGAAAATCTCTAGCTAGTACCTACTTGCCTCATCATATACCTAAGAGAAAGTTTCATTCTCAGGGTATATGTTCAGTTTCCTCTGAACTTTGGCATTAACTAAAATCCTTCCCTGTGTTTATGAGAGTAGTGTTCCTTGGGTGCCTTTGTTTATAATACACAGCCATGTCAGTACTCATGAGTAGATTATACCACAGCCTCTCAATAGTGGTGAGTGACTGGAAACTCAGTCCACACCCAAATTATGTAAGGGTTTATGAGGTACCTACTTACTGTTGGCGTGACCAATAGAGTCTGACCTAATAGATATTCTCAGCTGGCTGTGTTTTAGACAAGAAAAAATAATACGAACAGGTGATGGCATTGCTGTATTCTTATTTACACAGAGCGCTCTCATAATCTCAAGAATCCTCCTTGAGGGACTTGAACCTGTGTCCTCCCAGGAGTATGCCCATCCTGCCAGGCAAAGGCATTCTCTGGTATGGGTGTTAACTCCTATGTAGGGAAAAAAGGGAAAAGGGTTCTGTGATGAAGGCATTCTATTTTCTAGGCAATATATGTTTTTTAAAGATGACATTTTTCATATGAGTGTATTTGTATATGTACATTCTGTGGATATTCTCACACTCATACTTCATTTCTCTGGCCCAGGGAACTTCTAATTTTCTATTATAAGAGGGATTTGCTTCAGCAAAAGGAACTTGCAACATCTTGGACTGAGAGTACTCTTAAGCTGTATCTACATTACAAAATTAAATACTGCCCAGAAACATTCCCAGGCATTGGAGCACAACCGTTCTTCTGGGGTACAACCCTGTGTAATAAGTTAGGAAATTAAGCTCAATTCTCTAACAATTTAGGATACTGAATGTTACTAGGTAAGGTTATCATAGTGTTAGCTTAGTGGATAAAATATCATTTATATAATAATGTATTTAGTTTATGATCAAAGTATTGCAATCTGACACATCTGTGCATATTGCATACAGAAAAGGAAGGAATACGGTTCAAATATTATGCTCAAAATATGTGATTTCTTTCTGAAAACAAAGGTTCATTACTACAAATAGAGCTTAAGTATGCTGCAAGTGACGTTTAAAAGTGTTAAATGTGTTACATACATAACAGCAGTTCATGCAAGTTACATTCCTCTTGGGGTTTCATTTGTGCATCTCATTTATGTTATAAAGATCTTAATTAACTTTTAATTTCTCTCTTCTTGCTTTAGTGATACTGGAACTAAACCTCCAGAAAGTGGTGTCTTTGGTTTTATGATTAATATTTCAGCACTTTTAGGTATGTATAAGCTATTTGATCTGAACACAGTAAAGAAACGTAAACTTGCAAATGTTCTCTACTTGTATTGGACTACATGCAGTGTTCAGCGTAAAACATACTCTACAATTCAATAACCATTTAATGGTATATCAGTGGTAAGGAATTCTCATACAGAGGGCCAGGTGCTTGCCAGTAGTGTCACTTTAGTGGCCCTTCTGTCTCATAAGAGCATTTCATCCGTGCAAAGTAGTTGGTGTAAGAATGCTGCAGCAAGATAAAATGGTGTTGAGGCAACACTTGGCTTGTGAGAAGATGCCTACTCCTCTACTGTATCTGCTTATCTTGAATGAGAAAGTTTAGCAGTTCCTATTCACTTCTAGGGGATGGAGGGTCAGTAGCTGTGTAACTGTGTGTATGGACTCTGTGATGGCCTCCAATCAGAGTAAAATCCCACATTTTACCTTTTCAAAGAGACTCATTTTGTCACACTGTCTAGTTGAATTTCATTAACATCTTAGTACATGAACAACATACAGTGGTTTATTTTTCTAGCTGTAGATTATTTTGTGTTATCAAACTGGATTACAGCATTGCTTTTTTTTTTTTTTTATGGAATCTGGTCTGCTACTTATGATATACTAATAAACCTTTATCTTCTAATTCAGAAGAGGTTTTTGTTAGGAGTGAACTGCACATAGGGGTCATGTAAGCTGCAATGAAATCTGTGTGTAATGCAGAAAGAGTAGTCAAACTGCCTCAAAATTTTGTATTTTCTGAATACACAGCGAGTTACTATTTCTTTTTTCTCCTGTTTACACACTATGAAAATGTATTAGTTCTTCAGGGTGTCCATTATAAAAAGATGCCATTCTAGTACAAAATTATGTATCAAAGCAGAAGGAATGCTTCCACTTTTATGTTATGTTTCTTCTCCCTGTAACAGCTATTGCAAATGTGGAAAGCCAGTGCCTGGTATTTCATATGGTATTCAAATTCATATTTTTCTTTAACCAATTTGCAGTTCTTTCTAGACAACATTGATATACAATGTTGAGTTTAAGATGTGTAAGAATAGTTGCAAAATTAAAGGCAGTATTATCTATGCCATTATGCTTATAATTTAATTCTGTATGTAAATTTATTATAGGGCGAGATATTGAAATATAAGAGATACATGAACACTGAAAAATGTTTTGTTTTGTTTTGTTTTCCAGGTGCAATTACAATGTATATCAGATATTTAATAATAGAGAAGCAAAATGAATCATTGCGCTTTGTTAGGTCTTCATGCAACATGTTTTCATTGTGTATTGGATTGATGGGTTGTACTGGAATGGGGATAGTTGCAACTTTTCAGGTATGATCACATTTTCATATCGTTACTAAAATTAAAGGGTTTTTTTTAGCAGTTAAAAATGAAATAGATCTGAATGGTTAACATTATCCTAATATGGATATTTGGCAAGTGGAGAAAGTCTTTCTTGTCAGAAACAGCTTTAAAATTATAGATTTGGTTTAACTCTCTGAACTCAATCTTTTTTTCCTGCATAGCTATGTCAGTAAGGGGTTCAATGTGCACTTATCCTGCAATATGCCTGTACTAGAAAACAACTTCATACTACATATACATTCTTCATCTCAGAATCAAATCAAGTTTCATCGACAGGTAGCTTGAGATATTGCCTTTAAATCTTTGGGAAAGGCTAAAATATTTCCTTTATAGGATGGTCTACTTCTAGAAATGTTTTGGTAAAGACCATTATGCTCATGTAATGATGAGAAAAAGTGTAGAGAAATGGAAAATAAAGATTGTGATGGCTTTAGCAGCCAATACAATTTTTGAATGTAATTGACATGCTATTTTCAAACTAAAACTTCTCTGTCTTAGACTGCTATCTTGCTGTTTTTATTCTTACCTCCAAGCAGTGCATGTAGGAAGCAAATGCTACAGACAGTGCATATTATTCTACTTTTAAATATCTATTCTCACATTCATACATGGCATAAAAGAGTCAGATGATGGGTAGTAGTGTTCTGGTCTAAAATATACAACAAACTCAGCTTAAATAAGGAAAAGGTAAATAAGACATGCTAAGTAATTTGGAGAATCAGGGAAGCAGAAATTTTGCTCTTAGTGTTTCAAGAGGGGTCCACTGACAGTAACAACATTAGTTCTTATCTAACCTTTATTGGCTGTCCTTGCCTGTTCATAGATTCCTCCATACTCAAGTATGGTAGTAGAACTGAATGACATTTCTGGGCATCACTTCATTTTCACTCTTCCCTAAGCAAAATACCTGGTTTATTGAAAAGACTTCAGAAATACTGCTGGAAATGTGTAAGATGTACACTTACACAAATCTAATGCTGCTTATGAGGAGTTTTAAGCGGCATAATTACCTGCAAGGAAAAATTTTCATGCTTTTGCTTCAAGGTAAGGCATGCTAGGTAGAATGGGATTTTAACATTACTGTCCTCTGAACACTTAATAAAAGCGAGAATAAGGTGGTAGGAAACCCTAGCAGTGAATTCTCCAAAATCAAAAGGCGTTCTGGGAAAATAAGTAATGGTCATGAATAAGGTGTTTATTCTCTATTTTGAATAATGAAATGCCTGATGTGGAAATGAAAGACAGTGAAAGCATAGCTTTAAGAATATAATTGGATATAGAAGGAAAAGCCTTGTAGCTCTTAATGAATAAGGCAGAGTAGGAAGTCTGATCTCAGTAGGTTTGTCTTTGCCTTTTGGACATTAAACATGATTAAAGAGAGATCTCACTGTCTTGGACTAGAAGACTTAGGAGACTTACTGTACCAGATGTATCAAGATATCCTGCGGTTCCGTAGGATTTATGTGTAATGTGTATCTTAGGGAAGCTGTGCTAGTTTGAAAGGAGCAAGACTGAGAGCTGTACTAGAAAAGCTCTGCATATTGTTTATAAGGCTTAATGTAAAAGCCAGCAGTTATGCTTTATGCTTTTTAATCCAAATACTGGCATTTCTGCATGGAAGGCAAAATCTGGGACAGAGGAGAAGAAAGTCCAGGTATGGATGAGAGACCACTGCAGTGCCTCTGTGAGAAATGTGCTTTAAAATTTGTCAGAACTTAATACATCACAGAGAGATAGAAGGGAGGTGAGTAGAAAAAAGAAGGCATAGAGAAAAAAAAAATCAAGCAGAGCATGTGAACATAATCCCCACTAAAAGAAAACAAAAACAGTGGCCTCCAGACAGAAAAGATATGAAAATACAGATCTTAAGCTAATTTCTCTGTCTGATGCTGGATTCCAGGATAGCATAACTTGGTATTCCTATTGTTTTTATTTTAACATTTAGAATACTGTAATTTCTTTGGAATCTCAGACTGTTTTGATACAGGATTTTTTACCTGTTAGCGTTTTAAATGAGAGAATATCCTATGTTTAGATTTTTACTAAACTCCAGTTTAGTGATATTTTCACCTTTTGTGGAAACTGAATAAAGGTTACTGTTGATATGTTAAAGAGTAAGAGTAAGAGGACTGAATAATTCAAGAGACTGAGAGTGGAAGATCTTTGTCTCAATAACTTACTTTAGGTAACACTTTTTTTTTCTTTTTAATATATAACCAGTTTTCTGCTAATTCATTTTCTGAGATCTTGTGACTGAAGTGTAGTTTAGTGTAGGAGACAAAGCTGTAGCGGTCAGGGTTCAGATCAGCTGCCATGAAACCTCACCATTAGTTAAGAGAATGGCCATACAAATGCAGATTCAACTTTCAACATAAAAGAATGGAAATCTCCAGCAATGTAAAGGGAAAAAGGAGGTATAAGAATCTCTTAAGAAAAACACAAGCCAGTTCCTGCTCATGAAAACAGTAATCATCAACAACCAACTGCTGAATAGCACTAAAAATGACCTGCGCTTTTTCTGTGTTTGACTTTGACCTGTTGGCTTTGGACAAGGTTAGTCTACCTCTCTGAGCTATACTTTCTCCTTTTTTCTTCTCTATGCAGACTACTGGGAGAAGAGACAGTTTCCTGCTGCTTCTACATGCTCAGCATAATATAGCTGTCATCTTCTCGGTGTTCATTGGCTCCTATCATGGCAGAAATAAACAGCTAACCACTGTGTTGATTCTCTTTCCAGGAGTTGTCTGTTCCCAGTGTCCATGACATAGGAGCTCTGGTGGCATTTGGCTGTGGTGTTGTATACATAACGCTTCAATCTATAATCTCTTACAAGTCCTGCCCACAATGGAACACTTATTTTGTGTGTCACATAAGGATGCTCATATCTCTAATATCATGCATTTCTTTCATTCCCAGTATCCTTTATAGTGTATCCCACTGCTTTCCCTTTATGTCTTCATGATCTTTCTTTGAGGTTACGCCATTGCTAATACAGGATTAAAATGAGGCTACAGTCTTTGCTTAGGACTCTCAAATATTTCTTCTATAATCATGCAGATACCCTGTCAAAACACTGTTAATAGCATAAAGATGAGCTTCAGGGTCATTTCAGAAAGATGTATCAATGACCTGGTGCTCTTCATGGAGTTACACATTAATTCAGATAGGAAGGAACATTAGGAAGTCAGCTAGACCAGCTTCCCCATCTCCTTTATTTATAGAGGGTTGCAGAAGACCTGCAAAGATAGGGCACCACTTCTACAGAAAATCTAATTTACAGACATTCTAAACACCGCTGGCATACATAAGATTTCCTTCAAGCTTCAGCAGATGCTTTAGTTCATGTTTGCTGCTATTTGGCTTAACTACATGCCTCCTTAAAGACATACTCAATGCCCTTACTGGATTCTGCCACAGTTCACTGAAATTAGGGTCATCCCATTGATTTTATTAGATTTTAAGTGATCTTCCAGTGTTAAAACTGGTTGCAGCAGATTATCATGTCATCCAGCTGCAGTCTACTATTGTTTTCAGCAGCTGTGAAGTGTTTTTAAAGAGGGAGCCAATCCTGAGAGAAAATTATACAAATGTATCAAGGTCCTTATTGTGGGACCTATAGAAACTGAGCTCATTTCCCTTCCAACATTGCCAGGCTCTGTTGCCATAGCCTTCACTCGTCAATTTGAGCTATGCTTTGGAATGTCTGCCTGTACTCAGTATTTTGGAAGAACTCCACGAGACCTTCATTTGTTTAGAAGTATGTTTTGATTGCTAGTATTAGTTCCCTTTTAAAAATATACTTCATTTACTGTCTTAACATTTTGATGTGATATTCTGGTTGTTCAGGATCTCTGGTGCTAAAGAAGGGGGAAACAGAAGGGGGAAATGGAATCTATTTTTATAAGCAGACATTTTTGCTATCACTCATTAACTTCTATAGTTTCCTTTACGCTGCTTTTTTTCCCAGTGATCGTGTTTGCTTCAAGAATTTCCATGACAAAAATAGATTGGACTCCAAGTGAAAAGGTAAAATTCCATTAGGAAGCCAACTGACTGAGTTTCATACTATTTGCAGAATTCTGTTATATTTGTCTGAAAGTGTAAAGCATTACACACCCCTCAGAGACTTTGAAGAGTACATTCTCACAAACAGAAGGCAACTGTTTTACGGGTTTTGTTAGTTTACTGTTATTTCTTCATTAGCAAATTGCAGCTAGTTAAAATCATGGATGGGTAAAACTGAAGACAGTTAGACTTTCATTTCAACTAGGCACTAGAAATTTACTGGTAGAAAACAGCGTAAAAAACAAATGTTCTGGTAATGACTTGTTCTACTTACTTCTATGGTCACAGTTCTTGAAAATGAATCACACACATGGAACAAAGGTGAACCAATTTGATTCTGACATTCTCAAGTTTTTTTTTGCTTCATTTCTTCTCTCAGTTTTTACTATCGTTCCTTGTTAGTTAATCTTTACTAGCATGGTAAACATTGAGGGGGCTGAGGTAAAACATACTCAGGTAAGTATCAGGTATTTGAATGGCTTTTGGTGTTATCAGAATGATTATTAAGAAGGGCAAGTTTTATTTTTAGACAAACTTTCCCACATGGAGATATTCAAAAAATCAAGTTAAGTAATACAGAGAGTTTATCCAGCCTTAAGTGTTTAATAAAAGCAAATTTGGTAAATGTATTTCAACAGCAAACATTTGGAAAATGTATTTCAAAAGCCAGATAAACTTAGTAATAACTACCTCCTGAGGTTTGTTTTGTTGGTTTTATTTTTTTTTTAATTGAAATGTAAAAATGTTTTTTATTGAAAGATGGAGTATTTGTTGATGGCGCATAAAGAAATACTTCTCATTCTGTTTGTGTCATATTACATAGGTCTTTCCATGATAAGGAGCAGTCATACAATGGCTGCCATCCATTATAAAGCATTGTGAGAATTTCCTGTAAGGGAAAGTACCACTTAACTCAATGACTCTGAGTAAAAGCTTTGAATATGGGCACTTGGATATTCTTTACATATGAACACACATTTTTCAGGTGAAAATTATATGCTCTGATCTTGTGCTAACCATAATTTTCTTATACATTTATACATGATAGATACCTTATACATTTCCATAGTCATGCACAAGACATTTTGCTTAATGGGATGTATACAGTCTTGATAAATATACTTACTATTTGCTACAAATGAAATCTGCATTAACTTTTATACAGTAAGTCATTAGGATGATGAGTCATAAGTTTTAGCATATTTGTGGAATTTTTGAAATGTTACTTATTTAAAAATATCTTTATCTAGACATGATCTAACTACATGTGACTTTACATACGAAATCAGATTGCATTTCCCTTCAAAATAAAGTAGCATAAATTTGGTGACAATGCTAGCTATTCACAAACAAGCACAACGGATTCTTTGATGGAAAAGAAACATACTTGAACTTATTGAGTATAATTTGCTTGTAAGATTGTTAGGCTTGATATTGCTTCTGTTTTTTCCTTTGTGCTACAGCAATACATGCTGTATGTATTTGAATGTATCTTTATGCATTTGAATAGTACTGTTCTGTTTAATTATTGTAAAGTTGGAGCTCCTAAACAAGAGACCAGGATCCCATCATATAAACATGAAACACATCTCTCCAAATGATTTATCAATTGAAGCATATGGATTCCTTTCTCAACTCACACACTGTCTTTTAGGGATTACCTTTTTCAAAGCCTCAGAGCGCTAAGCTTCTGACAGACATGTAAACCCCCAGCACTGTACTTACTACCTGTTGGCAATGTAAGACTATCTCATTTGCGGCCTGGAATAAAACCTTTTCAACATTCATCGTCAGAATTTGCAGATTTAGAAGAAGTCTTATATGCAAATAATAATAATAATAATAATAAACCTGACTTCAAAAAACAGGAATATTTAGGTGTTTGTCACCGATCAAGATTTGTTTACACAATACTTTCTAAAGTTTGATATTACTGTGAATCTTCTTTTCCCATGCAAAATAGTAAGAAAAGTTTAATGGCAAAATGTAAGCAGTCCCTCTTCAAAATATTCTATATTTCTGCCATGTACATCAATGAGGATTTCTATTCTCAATCTTTTTTTAATTTATTTTTTAATAGCATTTGACAGTTACTTTTTTAGCTGTTTTTTTTTTCCTGAAAATTTATTTTGTGCCTCATTCCATCAGGATTATACTTATCATTTCATGAGTGCAATCTGTGAATGGACAGTGGCCTTTGGTTTCGTCTTCTTCTTCTTAACATTCATTAAAGATTTTCAGGTTGGTATCTGAATCTTTTAGCAGTGGCTGAAAACTATGAATTGAGTAACAAATGCAATAGAAAATTGCTACTCTTTTATCTGTACTAGAAATACCAAAGCTATATACAAACAAATTTTCTCAGAGAACTGATTTCTGCCTACCTCATGAATGTATTTCTTCTGTATTTTTAAAACAAGAAATAGTGCTATAAATCAGTTTAATAGGTGTTTGATCTTGAAAATGGCTTCGTAGAAGGAGACCCTTAAAGGAGAATATAACAGCAAAATAAATGCTGCAACTAAAGCTGCATTTCTTTCTACCTGAGGTATTTTATATAATAATGCACTTTATTTCAAATGTAGCTGTTTCATTTCTTTCAGTGAATTACATATTTTGATACATGTTCCCTCATAATGTGAAGAATATCAAGTACGTTTTGATTTGTACTAACATGAAAATGTTTTGGGTAGTTGAAGTGACTTCAGTTTCTGATGATACATCAAACCCGACTTTAAGGAAGAGAAAATCTTAGATGAGTTAAAAAGAAAACACTTTTATTTGACTTGAACTTAGTTTCTTCAGCTTACTCTTCCCATATTTGGTGTTTATCCACCACGTTTTAGCTGCAGTTTCATGGGTTTTTGATTCAGTGCAGGGACATAAAGTGCTATAAATATGAATATTAAAGCTTAAATTCAGCAAATAAACTTGTGAAAAAATGTCATAAAACACTGCTTGAGGTAAATGCCTATTGAAGATGCTACTGTACATCTTAGGAAGTTCATGGTTTCCTTGCCCATCGCAGAGTTCTGGATATTTGACTTCCCCATAACCTAGCTGTCTCATCCCGAGGTAGAAAAGATGGTAATGCTGCTTTACATCATAACTAAGAACTAAATCATTCGTAATCACTCTGGACATTGTGTCACATACGTGGGTCTTTCACAAATAATATTTTCTCACACAGCTCCCAGACAGTTAAAAACCTTAGATCCAGATACTTGCATAACTGTAGAACTACTTAGGATTACATATGTGAGCCAACTGGTGCTGCTATAAATTGCTGGAAAC
Source organism: Excalfactoria chinensis (assembly GCF_039878825.1). Taxonomy (NCBI): domain Eukaryota; kingdom Metazoa; phylum Chordata; class Aves; order Galliformes; family Phasianidae; genus Excalfactoria; species Excalfactoria chinensis. The sequence goes on along the minus strand of NC_092825.1, from coordinate 52,623,891 downwards.
CGTAACTAGAACTTTTGGAGATGGGGCGGTAAGGAAAATAGTGAGAGCCCTCTAAGTCATAAAACTGAAACTTGACACGAGATCACATAAAACTTTGTGATTAGCATAACTTGCTTCTTCACTTACATGCTTGCTAAGTGTGGGAATAGTTCAAACATACATATGTATTTTATCCATATGTAATCCATATATAACTTCCATGAGCATATGCAAAAATGGATTTTCAACTAAGGATAATAGTGGTGAGGTGCTGGCACAGGCTGCCCAGAGAGGCTGTGGATGCCCTTTCCCTGGAGGGGTTCAACACCAGGCTGGATGGGGCCCTGGGCAGCCTGGTCTAGTACTAAATGTGGACGTTGGTGGCCCTGCCTGTGGTGGGGAGGTTGGAGCATCATTATCCACGAGGTCCCTTCCAACCCTGGCCATTCTGTGATTCTGTTATTCTGTGACTAATAATACTGAATAGACTACAGCTGTAGGCTTTTCTCATATTAAAATGAAGGCCAGTTTACGCTGAAATAAATGCACTGAAAAAAAAAAAAAAAAAAAAAAAAAAAAGTAATTGTCCAAAATCGCAGAATGAAATATATTAAAAACCTGTAATTGCCTCCCAAAACTGACAAAAAATATTCAAGTACCATTCAGGAATACATACATCATCAAATGTACCACTTGTCTTCTCTGGTATTTACTGCCAGTCCATCACGATTTGATGATTACATTTCTGACAGCATTGATTTTACTACTGAAGTCACACCTTGGAGATAGATATACATTTATAGTCAGTATGGCAGTGCTGAGAGAATAATTTAATTAGTCAATGGCTCTCTTTCAAATCACAGAACTCAAACACTGAAAGTTTAACTATATACAATCTCACAATCTCAATAAATAAATGAAAGCAATAGAATTAAACTAAATAAAATGTGTGTATTTTAATTTACAGGCTATAAGATAGCATGGCATTCAATGTCAGTGTTTGACTATGACAAAGATTTCTTTTTATTACATCCTCTTTTTTTTTGTCTTAATCAGTGCTCACAGAAAGCCAAACTATTGATCCAGAAAACCAAACATCAGACTATGAGAAAAATAATCCTTTATTTTTAAATGTTCCTCACAATACACGTTACATTGAAATGATTTTGTTGTTGTTATAATTCCTTGTATTCCCTGTAGATCACAGAACTGTAAAAATAATTTCTCTTAAGCTGATCTTCTTCTTTGATTTTTCCTTTAGAGAGTTACTTTAAGGATATCAACAGAAATACACGAAGAATCCTGATAGCAGAGAAAGCTGTATTTTATGTTGATGAATATTCTGTTTCTTTTTACTTATGGAAGACACTGCAGAGGAGCAGGGATTTTAAGTTCTGTGAAGAACACGCACCATTAATTCTGCAACATCTTTAAGGGTGCCCACCAAAACATTTTAAATACTATCAGCAATATTTCTGCTCTCTTTTTGCATTACTTTGTAATTTTTATACTGCCTTTTGTACTCAAAATACTGCAATAGAAGTAACCTATAGAAACATTTCGAAGATGTGGACCTCCTCTGCTCTTCCCTTCTGGGCAGAGCCATAGTTTTTTTGCATTTGTTATAGTCTGATAAGTTGCATTGGTTTTAAACTTGAGAAAATACAACCTGGGAATAGTTTGGAAAGTTTAAGGACAATGAACAACACTAAACCTGAACTCCTACTCTTAAGTTACAAGGACTGTGGAGGCAGACGAAAGCCAGCATCTTTGTTTCGAGATTCGGTATTTGCAGTGAGTTGACTGGGACATTATACTACAACATTCTGATAGTGCACACAAATCCTACAAGTTTAAACTATACTGCTTGAAAAACGTTTTCTAATCATCTCTGCACAATATACACTGTAAAAGTTTGCCCCCTTTTTTCCCTTTTTATGCATTGCTGGCCATAGGAAGCTCAAAATTGAAGTGGAATGGGAAGGAAATTTACATTTATGTATGATGTACTAAAAAGAAATCGTACTGCTGTTTGGTTAATACAGAGCAGAAGTTTGCCAGTCTTTGCTTTAATCTACAATGATGGTCTCCAAAAAGTCACTGAGAATGAATGGAAAACGAAACAACAGTAGTTTTCATGTATTCAGTTCTAAGGGTATGAGTATGATTTATGTAAAGAAATGAAAAAATAATGCTGGAAAGCTTCTGTGGTTAAGATATGTCATATTTACTGCTACTAATGCACTTCTGTAATGGAGTACTTGGAAAGGGCCTAACGGGGAAGTCACACATTACCAGCATCTGAAGGCAAAATGTTCTTTCATGGGCTGATTCACTACCTCCACTTAACACATTAACCACTTGGCTACCAATCAGTATCCCCCCCCCACCCAAGGTAATATTGATGATTTTCAGTTGCTAATTTTCCCTGAGATAAAAAATAGATATGTTTATTTTGGAGACTAATGCCTTCAGATTAGTCTTCTGTTGGTATCTCCTTTAATGGGTATTTTTAACTGTAATAAATTCATCTGTTTCACAACTTAAAAGCCTCCATGTTTTCTTCATAAGTTCTTCCAAATAATTAAAGTAAAAATGCTTTCCGCTGACAGATTTGCCTACAATTTTTGGGTTACCCCGCAGAGGTTTATAGTTACGATCATGCTGACAATAAAACCTAGTGCAGATCAGATGCAAGACTTCTGTATTGCTGGTTAAGTGTTCATATTCCTTGGCCTAAAGCTCATCAGAAACCATGAAATGACATTCTGTTATTCCCAAAGGCCAAGCTAAGACTGAGTTTCATATATCTGTTGAGAACTATTGGTGATAGGTGGATGGTTGGACTGGATGATCTTGTAGGTATTTTCCAACCTTGGTAATTCTATGATTTTATGATACTGTAGTGTGAAATTTCTTTGGCTTTTTATTCCTAGTTCTCTTCAACTAAGGTATAAGAAGCTTGAAAGTATTATTACAAATAAGATGTGATGTAAACTCATCAGTTTACGAAACTCTTTAAGTGGACAAAAGAAATCATGCTAACTTGAAGTTCAGCCTTTAGTAAAGTTTAATGCATTTTTTCCAGTGATTTCACTTATATAAGAAAATAATTCCTTGGACTCTACTGACTCAAGAAATAATCACTACAATGTTATATAAGTTTTAAGGCCCAGAGTGAGCAAACACTGAAGAAAACATTCAGTCACTCCCAATGAGTGATTGAAACTCCTGAAATGAGTTCACACTTATTTAATCTCTTATACCTTGTCCAACAATCTTAACCAATCTGTCAACTTTTACACTGCTTACAGTCTCCTGAGAGGGAAAAAAAGACAACCCCCAAAAAACAAACCCCATTTCAGAGTAAGCAAATGAATACAAATAATCTTTTCTGCTAAAATCAAAATTAATTAAATTAATGCACTAACGTAGTTTAACAAAACTCATCCAGTTTTTCTAAGCTTTATCATGCTACTTTATATGAGTTACAGCCATGCCCAAAAGAATACATCAACATGAATTTGCTCTTCATTTAAGTCATTAGGCCAGAGGTGTCAACATGCAGGTGCAGACGATGGATTTACCTTTTCATCCGTGCAGTGAACAACTACTGAAAATACTTTGGTTATTCTCAGAGTTGTGGCATCTTTTCATCCCAGATCCCAAGTACTTCTTCTAGTTGCAGTTCACCTTTCAAGCAATCCAAAGAATTTTGTTCTACCAAGTTTTATCATGACTCTTGCTGAGTAATGCTGTTTAATTTGTCACAGATAATCCCTAGAGGCTCACACAGATAACGTCACAGCATACTTCCCTTACTTTATTTCTGTTGCCCCTTTTTCTACTGCTTTCACATTTCAGAGCAACAAGAAACAGAGATCTTTTTTTTCCTTAGGAACTATGCTAGGAGTATTTTTCTGATCTACTCCATTTGCATGTTTTCTGTCAGCACATTATGAGTGAATGAGAAACTTTAGTATAAACTATAGTAAATCATATGACAGTTGTTCTTTTCAGTGGTTATGCTAAATCCTGTCTCCGTCTCTTTCAAAAGTGCACAGCCTCATTTTCCTAGCTACCACTAGGAAATGCTACCACTCTTTATCACAGTCAGAAGTCACAAGGAGATGAAACCCAGTCAAACTACTTAAATAATACTTCACCATAGGACACCTTTACTCTCTGCTCGTCTCCCATGTATGCTGAGCCAGAGATCACAGTAAATTGCACTATTCAGAGGAATGCAGGAGCAAAAGGACTATAGAAAAGCAACCTCCAATATGGACTTCAGAGTGAAGTTGAAAACTGTGAGAAATGATTCAGCACCCAAGATCTTAGCAAGGAAGAGCAAAATATTCATTTGGAAGATAGAATCACTGTGCTGGGATCTGGCCAACAGGAATCTGTGAGGCAAACTCAAGAGTCCTGTCACAAGCAAAAAGAGAGATTTTGAATGTGAGAAGGCATATGGAGGTAGAAGAAACAGAATATTCCAAGTTGGAAAGAACCCACACAGATCACTGAGTCCAACTTTCTGCTCCACAGAGGACCACCTAAAGTGTAAGCTGTACGTCTGAGAACATTGCTAAAATACTCCTCGAATTCCAGCAGCTCAGGGCCATGACCACTAACCCAGGGAGCCTGTTTGGTGTCCGTCACCCACTGCTGAAGAATCTCTCCTAACACCTAACCCGAAGCTCACTTGGAAAAAGCATTAATTAACCTGAAAGAGCTGATGAAAAGAACTTAGGCTGGTATGAGAAAGTTCTGTCTGCAGAATGGATTACCTGAGCTCTCCCAGATATCACAGAAAAGCAGAGAGTGAGCAGAGTGACAACCTCATACCCAGAGCTCAGTGAAACTTGAGCCATAGAGGCAGACAGTAAGGTTGGTGGAAGGAACACAGCCTTGTTCTTTGTACAGAACAACCAGAAAGATTAAGTCTTTGATCTCTTGAATGCTCTACGTTATATAGCAGCTGTTTCCTAGGTGCAATAAATCTGTATGAAGGGCAAATACAGAAGGAGGAAGGAGTAGTCAAATTTATGCCCCAACTCGATGATGACCTGAGTGCAATTTAGCTAAGAAGCTTATCCCCACACAATAAAGGTGGAATCCAGATCTGAGCATCATAAAAAGAAAGTAGGGACTTTACCTTTGTAGGGACTTTTCCTTTCTCACCTGGTTTGCAGAAGCAAAATACTGTGCTCACTATCACACACTATGAGCACCTTTACTCACCTCTGCTTTGCAGACACATCATGCTGATAAATAATAGGACATGAGGAAATAGTCTCAAATTGCATCAGAGAAGGACTGAATTGGATATTAGGAAGAATTTCCACATGCAGTGGGTGGTCAAACATTGGCATAGGCTACCCAGGGAAATGGTAGAGTCCCCATCCCTGGAAGTGTCTAAGAGTGGATCTGGTATTAAGGGATATGGTTTAGTGGTAGGACTTGGTAAGTCATATTTATGGTTCGACTTGCTGATTCTAAAGGTCTTTTCGAGCCTAGATGATTCTGTGATTCTACAGTCATGCAGTGAGGGAAAAACACTCAGCAGCTTCTTGGACATAAAGTAAGCCGTCAGCAATGGGTCTCCATTTATAAGATTTCCACAGCTGACTAACAGCTGGGCTTGCCTTTCATTCTGTGTGTGTGTGTGTGTGTGTGTGTGCGTGTATGCGCCCATACAGTACATAAATGTGTACTCAGCAATGGCTTGATGAAGCCTGGCAATCATTAAAGTCCTTTGTATTGCTGCAATATACATAAATGAATGCAATTTCTATATTTTGTAAAAAAAAAAATGAATAAAAATCACTATGTTTTCCAACAAGTACTGTGATGCAGAAAGGGCATGTTGCATTAAAAGGGAAAACAGGCTACTTTCACCATTGATACGTGTATAGTTCCTTGTACACAGTAGATGGCGGTAGGAGACCACACGATTGAAATATATTTCCCACGTTCAGGGAGACGTTATTACCACTGCTAACAAACACAACAGCTTTACAGCTTTACAGGTAGCTCTAGCTGGTTTTAATGGTCAATGGGGAGATGCAACATTTAGTTTCACAGCAACTTTAATAATCAAATTAAAGGAGCCACTTGGTGTAGTTAGCAATGGCATGAGTTGCAATCCAGCTTTAGTTTTTAAGCCGCCTCCCTTGGGAACTTTCTCCTACCTCATTGCATAGCAGGTACATTTTACTCAATAGTTTATCTATCAGATTCCAACAGAGCACTGGAAGATAAGATAGACTTTATATTCATGTGTCAGTAATGTAGAAAAGTCAAGCTTTCAACATTTCAAAGCTACAGTTACCTGTACCTGGAAGCAGTGACATACCGGGTTGGTTGTAAAACAAATGAACAAAAAGATAAAGTAAATTGAAGACAGCTCCTGCATTTACTTAAAATCCACTTTTGTTTATGCATAGTAAGCCTGTTTTCAGTTATTTCACTGCCTGACTAAACAGCTGAATGGCATTTTTTGCATGTTTTCTGTGGGGTGTAGCAGTAATTGGGGCCTCCAAGCATCCATCATTTTACATGGAATTACAGAAGTTCAGCATTCTCAGTCTCAAATACTGAGCACAGATACACTTCTAAAGACAAACAGCGACAGTGCTGCATGCTTCTTCTTGTTTAGTTTTGCTTTTTTAAACAAATATAGAAAATGCTTTTACAGAGTTTGAGTACTTTATTGTTGCTAGACATCTTTAATGCAGTGGGACATTCTTACTTCACAACGTCCTCTCCCAAGATATGCTCATAAAATTCCCTGCTAAGTGGAAGCTATATTTAACAAGGCTTCTCTGATGAATGTCTTGATTTCCATCATGAGTTCTAGTCAGGGGAAAAATATCTCTGTCAGCCTACTTGTAATAGAGATATTAGCAGTTGACAGATCTCCATGTGAAGAGACCTCTTTCCTTGCTCTTATACTACATCAAATAGTTTACACAAATTAGATGATCTTCAAGTTTGTTGTGGCAATGGGAAGGATGAGGGTGGTGGCAGCATGGATTGGTAAAGTGGTCAAGGTGACTCAAATGCATAGTGGGTTGGGTAAGCATGAGAAGAACATCTCTGCAACAAGGGTTTTGCTTTGTGTAGTTTCATTTGGTAAAGGCAGAAACCACATCAATGTCTATAAACAACTTCAAAGGTTCTGTAGAGGGCAAAGGAAATTATAACTAGGAAAAAAGGAAATAATACTGGTAATGAGATATAATGTGCCTTAGCTTTGGTCTTTGCACACAGAAGCTCTTTTAGATATTTGCTCATGTTAGACAGAATCTGGAATCTGGAAGTATTTATTTTTGTCTGTCTATGGGTAACTGTGTAAAGCAATTCTCGAGTCATACAATTCAGAGGTGTCATTTTTGTTCAAACCAAACTGATTTCCCCCTAAACTTCCAAAGTACAGATATTTCAAAAACCTTGTCGGTGCTCCAATCAAATGATCTGAAAGAAGGTTTTACACTGCCAGGATCTGTCATCCCAACATTTCCAGGCTGGTTGTGTTTCTTCTAGTAATCTGTGCTAGGCTTAATTTAAATAGGCTACCTGAGAACGCTTGTTATTGCTTCAAGCATTTGTTGTTCTCTTACCCAGGATAGTTCCTCATAGTATATTTGTAAGTAGAATATTATACAGATCTGGACTTGCATTACACTTACACGTAAAATCTTGTAGACTTCACTGCTTAGAATGGTTTTTTACCATAGCTCTTGATCCTAGGGTGGAAATGTAATGTTCAAATATTCCTTCAGATGGAAGATCATTATTTTCTATAGAGTTAGGCAATCTTTGCAGATCAAAATTCAGTGAGAGAAGAGCCTTCATGTCAAGGAAAAGCAATATTGCTTTAAATCAGCCAAAATCAGAGTTCAAGTGTTTCACTGGCTTTAATGGTTAGTTTATCTACTTCTCTGCAAGTGCAAGTTCATAGGGCCTGGGGATTTTTTTCTGGATAGCTTCTTGAGTCTGTAGAAGAAGCTCTGGAATGGATCTGGAAAATAACTATTTATCTGTGAGGAGTTTGAAGGAGATGTCATGCTCTCAGACTCTGCTTGCTCTGCTCTTGTTCCTTAAGCTCGACTAGTTTTCCTATTGAAAAAATGGAAACAGAGTGTTCAAAGTCAAGTGTTCAAACCTGAGGTATACCAACCCCACAGACTGCAAAAGGATGTTGTTTTGGCTGATCTCTAATAAAATTTAATTCAAGTGCAAAAGCTATTGTGTGTAGAGATGATCACAGTGTGGCAAGATCTGAGAAGTCCCCAAGTAGCTGTAACAGTCTTTGAAGCAACTGAGGAAATGAGAGCCAGGGATCAGAAAGCATTCATTTTCTCAGGAGTGTGGAAGCTTTCCATTGGCACGGGTTCTTGTTGGTTTTGGGGGCACAGAGATGGCGCCATTTCTTATTTCTCCCTTTGTCCTCTGTCATTCTGTGTTACATAATACTCAATTCACACAAATTGTATTGGCAAACAGCTCTCTGAGTATGTTAGTATTAGGATGTGGTTTCTATGATTCTGCTCCAGAACTCATCTTTCTTCATGACAGTCAACAAATTAGCCTTACTTTCCTCCATTTTGTGGCCTCCATGCGACGCCTGGGGAATTTGAACCTATGCAGGTAGTAAGTCATGGATGTTCTCTGACCTGACTCTCTACCAAAATCAACTCCAAACCAAGATATTACCTAGAGCTGGCATAGTTGCTTAGGTTAAAATTGTTTAAACCAAATATTTGGGGCAATTATAGTATTACAGCAGAGTTTAGAGGGTGATTGCCAGTGCTGTCAAAAGGTGAAGCTGACATTTTTTCAGTATCTCTCCTTGCCAAAGAGCTTTAAAATGTGAACGTTATTATTGTATTAGTGTAGCTTTTTATTCTTGAACTGAATTTTAAACATGCTTACCGTTTCGGGTAGGCAATACAAAATCCCCTTTGCTACTTTCCTGGAATTTCAACCAAAAGGAATGGTATAACATTATATAATCAGATTTTTTTTAAAATCAACTTGCAGTTTTACATGGCATCTTGTGTTTGCTCATGGCAGCCAGAACTGAGTGTTGCCATTGAAAACAGAGAGTCATGGCAGTATATGCACTCCAAAAATACCTTCTGGTTGCAAAAATATTTAAGAGTGTTAGGCCAAAAGAGGAGTGAGAGGAAAGGAAACAAAGGCAGGATTGGAAATTGTTCATTGCAGTGTCAGATAAAATTCAACATGGAGAACAATTTGTGGAATAAAAACACAGCCCTGCAGAGCGCTGAGTCCTCCTGAGTATGGGGAGAAGATGAAAAAGGAATGACTCTCAAACCACCCCATTAAACCTGGTGAGCAGAAAGCACTGTGCATCATTCAGCTCAGGACTGGTGGAAGATACGTCTCTCCCTGCTTTCTAGAAAGAATAGACACACTGTCTCTAAGTGTGTCTTTGGGTTCTGAAAGAACGAAAGTCTCAGAAACCAAAATTCTAGCTATTCCATGGTTGGGTTACTGAACTGAAAGTATGCCATAAATCACTATACAGTTAAATGGTCTGGCAAAATGAGAAGCAGTGATCTTTTGATTTGCCTCAAAGGGAGCTGGAGATGGGTCATTATCTCTTATAATAAGTGATGTAACTTTATGACAGAATCAGCAGTTCTCTTGCATCTTTGTCACTTGCTCTTAGAACATGCAGACTCAGAACAGATCTGCTGTCTAGAAGATGAGAGAACAGGTACGATAGAGTCCTCACGTAAGGAAATGGGGGAAGGAAAAGGACTACTAGAGTTTGATTCAGAGCTGTTGGGGAAAAAAAAAAGCACCGCTTGTCCCTGACCTTAATGGAAATAAAGAGAAAAATAGAAAACTCCATATTATCTCATAAAGAATATACAATCAATGGTATGAAATGGCAGCAAATTACACAGAGGAAGCAGGAAGCACTTGTTCTCCAGTTTGCCTAGATCAACAGCTTAGTAGGTTCATAGGAATTAAGTCACCCTATAACTGCAGTCACAGGACCACAAGAAGAGGCATCCACTCACAGTGTGATAGGTCAGAGCCAGGAAGATTTCATCTGCCTGTGGGTTTCAGTAAGGAATTTGGGACAGTGGGAGACTGCTTACTTGTAAAGGTCCCCATGCATCTTCTGATGGGAAGACACCAACTAGTCTGGCAGTTCTGTTGGGAGAACGAAAGATTTCTTTTTTTGGCCAGCAAAATGGCAAAACTAGAAGAGGAGGAGCCTCTGAAATGAAAAACAGAAAAATCAGTTACATAGAGATGTCTGGAATGATCTGTTCCCATCCATCAAGTGTGCTGCCATACTTCATCCAAGCAAACCTACGGAACTCTCATCTGCACAGGAAGGAACTCTGTCAGCCTGTTGCTACTCCACTATTTAACGCAAAACACTGCTAATCTGAGCTCACTCCTTAGTTTGTGTTTGTTGATGTCTCAGTTGTTTACTTTGGGGATACTGTGAATTGTCGGTATTGTTTTCTTTAAGCAAGGGAATACATTATTCAGAAAGCACCAGACAACATCTTCATAATTATCATGAAGTCTCCTATGGAGTTTCCTGTTAACTTTCACAGTGTTTTTGAAGAAAATTCTTTTGAAGGCTTTTGTAGGCTCCTGTCCAACATATCTGTGGAGTCTGTATTTCAGCATTTAGTTTTAGTTTTCTTTAGCTTTTATTTATGGCCACTTGAGTGCCCATAACTTCCTCGTATTTTAACACATTTTTTAACCAGCTTGTCTCAGATTTGCACAGATTTGTGCAGCGTTCAGCTGATTCACTGGTAATTAAAGCATAATCATAGAGGCTGTTCTGAAACCCACTTCATTTGCAGCTTGTGATCTTCCTGCCAGTGCTGTGCATAAACACGCGCACAGAGCTTACTTTGTTCAGTTCCGTACAGCTACACCAGAACTGTGCAGAACGTGGACAGGAAGATATAGAGGCTGAAGTTTAGAGCAGATATTGTAAACAGGACATAAATTCCAGTGAAACTTCCTTTCAGGAAGCCTAGCCATCTTTTTCACTTATTTTCTTCCCAGTATTTTTTCTCTAAACCACCTCATTTTAAAGGATACAAATTAGTTTTATCTTCCTCCAACTGACTTTTCTCCCACTCCTTATCAGAACTGCAATTTTAGAACATACTGAGATGAAATGAACTTACATTATTTCCTGGTGGCTTATGAAGTTCCTAAGAGCTGGCTATTGCATGTACCTACAGTTACGAAGAGGAGAGCACACATTTTTGTAATAAGTCCTCCAATTGAGATAGAGATCCAACCACGTTCTGAAACATCCATTCCCTTGCTATCATTTCATGCTTGCTGCTGCTTTCTATTCTCCATATTGTTTGTAGCAACGCTTCTGCAGATGCAGTGCAAACTGTAGTTTTCCTCTGCCACTCAACCCTGCTCAGCTCCTTCATTACTTCCTAACATCTATTCCTAAACAGGGACAGTGCTGTTTCAAATAGGGCAGAAATGACAAATCCCACCATCCTACTGACCAGGTAGCCTTGAGATAGCTTCTCTCTCTACAGACCGTAGTGCAGCTGACATCTGGCATCCCACACAGATGGACACGCTCCTCTGCCTAATGGCTGAAATGTTCTCAATCAGTAAATACTTCAAAATATCTGGAAACTGGCAGAACACAAGGGGTCTTCTGTTAAGTAAGACATCTGCCTGCACAATAATCTGAAAGAAGGCCCTAGGTATAAAATTTATGGAGTGAGAAATTGTTTGTGTAAAGGCTAAATTGTTCAAAAAACAACTATTGTTATTAGATCTGAATTAGCTCCTCTGATGTTACATCAAACCTTATTAGCCCTCTTTTAGCAAAAAGCTAAAGTTGTTGCTTAACTTGCTGGAACAAGCCATGAATTCCATTGTTTTTCAGAGGCTGTGGTTTGATTCCCAGAACCAAAATGAATCTGATTCTTGAGCTGGCATATACCCTTAAAGCATTCCTAGATCAGGGCTCTGAAAAGGGAGAATTTGGTTTCAAAACCTTATCCACGCTAATGGGTTCCTTATGGGTGATAACGGTGCAATTATGATGGAGAATCAGACTGAGCCCAGTAGCCACCCTGTTGAGATTCATTAAGAGAAGGAGCAGAGAGTGAGGGTGCTTATGTCTGGCACTGTGAGGACAAGGAGAACTCATAACCTCTGACTGGTAACGATGGTGTTAAGAAAGATGTTTACTTGAGGACTTACTAAAAAACACTGCAATCCTGTGGAATCTTTCCACTTCACTCAGATATAAATCACATTCTGTTCCTGTCACGCTTATCTGCTCAATGTTAATTACCTTGAAAAGACCTTTGAGAGCCATTTGTAGAAAAAAACTCTGCTTATTATTTCTGGTTGATAGTTACTTATGAGGCAGGTAAACAACAGTGGTTACAGATGTCCCTTTTCATAGAATCAAAGAACCATAGTATCATTAAGGTTAGAAAAGACCACTAAGGCCATCTAGTCCAACAGTCCACTTACCACCAATACTGCCCAGTGACCATGTTCCTCAGTGCCACATCCACATAGTTCTGGGACACCTCCAGGGATGGTGACTCCACCACCTCCCTGTGCAGTCTGTGCCACTGCAGCACCGCTCTTTCCATGAAGAAATTCTTCCAGATACAAATCCTAAGCCTTCACTGGTACAACCTCAGGCTGTTTCTTCACTAACTATGACTTGTCACCTGAGAAAAGAGACTAATCCCCACCTTGCTGCAGCCCCATTTCAGGTACCTGTAAAGAACAATGAGGTCTCCTCTCAGTCTCCTCTTCTCCAGACTAAGCAGCCCCAGTTCCCTCAGCCACTTCTCATAACTCTTGTCTTATCCCTTCAACATTTCTTTTGTTCTTCTCTGCACGTGTTCAAGCAACTTAATGCCCTTCTTGCAGCAAGGAGCCCCGAACTAAACACATACACAAGGTGATGTCACACCACTGCTGTGTAAAAAGGGGCAATCACTGCATCGGTCCTACTGGCCACACTGTTTCTGATGCAGGCCGTGATACCATTGGCTTTTTTGGCCACCTGGACTCTGCTGGCCCATGTTCTGCTGGCTGCCAGTATATCCAGGTCCTTGTCTGCTGGGCACTTTCCAGGCAGTCTTCTCCAGGCACTGTCATTCAGACAACAGATCTTCCAGTCTCACTAAAGATGCATGGAGGTGGAGAAAGCAGTGAAGAAATCACCTCTGGTTATGTTATCTGTAATCCAATACTGTTAAATACTCAGCTTGTTCTTGCAGTTCACAAAGTAACAAGTGGAGACAGATGAAAAGTTCTCCTCATGCAAATCTATACTCCTGGTCACTAGAATTCATTTAGACTAGATCAGAAAAGTGTTTGTTAGACAAGTTTACAACCATACAATGACAGAATCATTAAGGTTGGAAATGACCTCTAGAATCATCAAGTCTAATCACTGCCACACCCACTACATTTATTCAAGCCAAGAAAAGTCTTCCCTGAGAACAAAGGAATTTGGGGGTGATACCTACTATCCTTAACTGTATGTATGCCAGGTTACACCTCAGCAGATGCAAAAATGCTGGTTCTTCTGGGAACGACTGTTTTATTCAGGAACAAATGGCAACATTATGAGCAGCAAAGCCTGTTCATTCTGAAAGAATACACCTAAAATCACAAACTTCAAAGAAAGTATTTAGTCCTTTTCTGTAGGCAGGCCAAATGAAGAAAATCAAACTGTAAACTCCATGAACTTTGTATGATGCTGAGATTTGTTTGTTTAAAACAAAATGGAGGAAAATAAGAGCATCTATCTTGTAACATGAACTTTAAAGTGTAAAATAAATACATAGCTAAGAAGCAGTCAGGCCCAGGAATCCAAAACAAAGTTTATTCAAAATGTGAGCAGTGGTACAGCTGTCACAATGCTGACTTTGCATTCTTCAGGTTTCAAAGGAAAGTTAAGCCCCATCACTGTTTCCATGTCCATGTAAATCCATCACCAGCTGTACCTGCAGATGCTGCACTCGTTCACAGCTGTTCATCAAGGAAGTCACCAGAATGGCAGTCGTCTTTGAGCAAATAACACATGAATAGCTGCATGGTGGTATTGTAGAATCATAGAATCATTACAGTTGGAAAAGACTGCTGAGATCATCTTGTCCAACTGACAATCCATTCGACAATCTATCACTGACCACGTCCCTCACTGCCACAGCCACACAGTTCTGGAATGCCTCCACAGATGGCGACTCTACCACCTCCCCAGGCAGCCTGTGCCAGCACATTGTCACTCTTCCTGAGGAGAAACTTCTCCTAATATCATACTTCTCCCTTTCAGATGGACACCAATATGGAGTTATAAGTTGTTAAAATTTCAGTTTCAGTTGGGAAAAGAGATTCCCATGCAGAATTTGCAGATCAGTAGCCTTCTGCAACCATCCTCAAAAGGACCGATACTACAAGCTCTCGGCAGGTAAGAACATAATAGGTAACTTGATTGCTCAGTGCTTTAACTTTTTAAATTATTACTGATTTGGGATATTTTTTCTTTCAATTGATTTTGGAGAAGCTAAGTTCATTTTGCAGTGCTTTCAGGATCACACTTGGGTTTGGAGCATGTCGTTCATGAAGCGTATTTTTCTCCCTACTATGTAATCAGCTGCAGGTAATGTGTTCTTCCAGGGCGAAGAACGCATTACCTGGAGAATACAGGCTTTACTTTTCAATATCTGTATAATTTCTTTAAAATAGTAGGTGAAAATTTACATTGTGTATTTCCAAAGTGTCATTATTCTGTAAATAAAACTACAGCAAATCAAGAAAACTGAAATCAAAATACAATTTGAGCAACGGTCTCCATTTTACCAGAGAAAGAATTCACACTGAGTATTCCCTTTCCTAGCTCAGAGGCTGGCAGGGCTGTTTTTCAAATTTGAGCAGGCACATGAACGAGGTGTTCCCACATCTGCCCAGTGTAAGTAGCAGGAAGGATGGAACCACGCTACATTTAGTTCATCTTAATTCTTCCAAACATGGCTTGGGCTGTGGTTCTGAAGAAAGAGCAGAGCTTGGAGCCAGCAGTGTCTGGAGGAGAGGGCAATCCAGTGCAAGGGCTGGAAGCAGCATGTGTCTATCTGCTCTGTGCTCCTGTTTGGTTCCTGCCGGACAGAAGGATCTATGCCATTGGTGAGAGCAGGACAAATTCCAGAGTAGGTGTCATTGTGGTAGACTGTGAAGAAAAGCCAGTCTTTGCCATGTCCTCATCCTAACTTGCACTTTTCAATGCTAAAGATGTGATACTCAAGAGAGTATTTTCTCCTTTTACTTCCATTCTTGTTCCTCCTTGCTTAGGTGTACAACAAAATGTGCCCAGATGCTTTCCTATACACCCTACAATGGGAAATGTGCTTTGGCAGGGGGTTGGCCTACGTCATCTCCTCAGGTCCCTTCCAACACCTACAATTCTGTGATTCTATGACAACATGTGGTGTGTCTGAGTAGCACAACTCCTTGACAAATTGCAGTTGCAGACCTGTGCTTACATACGTGGGGCCAGATGGCAGCCAAAGCTCTGGCAGCCCTGAGGCCTTCACTCCATGAGGACTCCTCCTGACCCTGGTGGACCTACACCAGTGGAAGGCAATCGTTGCTGTTTTTAGCAGAAACCCGAGTGCAAGAACCATAAACTGTCTGGAAAGATCCGAGATGTGGAAAATCAGAAATTCTATAAAAGTTTGGGTTTAGTCCTCATTTATTGTCACAAAACAACAAAAAATGATTCCAATCCCATCAATCCTTTCCCACTGACTGGTCTGCCATACAGCCCGGCACCTTTTACCACAGGAGTCCTTGACACGAGGTCTGTGTCAATAATTCAAACAAAACAAAAATTTTAAATACCGAGCTAGTTTTGTTTGAATGTGACTTGTGAGCACTTTTGGGCTGATTGCCATTAAAAAAGGCAGTAAAGAAGTAAAAAGGAATTTTAGATTTCTGCAGTAAAGGCAGTTAGCTCTCTTCTGTCCCACCCCCAGCCACCCTGTGCTTTTACTCCAGTGTTTGTATTACCATTTTGAGAATAAGTTCCTTATGATTTTGCTTTGTGGAAAACTATGTGCCAACACTTAAGCTTCTACAGTAAGATTTTATTTATGAGTCATTTGTACCAAAACCAGGCACTTTTGGAACCAAATGCCGCCAAGTCAGGACATCTAATAAAAACACAACTGAAAATTTAACATTAAATCTTTTCAAAGCTCCTTACAGAGATCTGACAGCAGAAAAGCTCCCATCCCTCCAGACATTTGGAATTTCACATTTTGACATTTGTTTGTTTGCCTCGCTGTATTGAAGCAGTAGGATGTGTCCGTTTCCATTTAGGTACCATGGTTGTGCTTTTACAATGCTCATTGCTTTAAACCAAGTGATGCCAAGCACGTTTCTGGAGGACTCAACCTCTAGCCACATGTTGATGTGGGACAAAGGTTTTCTCAGTGGGAGCCCCACACTTCCCTGAGAAACACTGATCATGCTGGCCTACGTTGCGCTCTCTCTCTCTGTCTGGCCATGGTGAGTGTATGGGCAAAGCAAGAGATGTCAAAAATCCAAAGGACTCACATTTGCACCACAGTGTTACACAGTCACACTTTTCCCTTGAATCTTTCTCAGAGATATGCAAATCATCCTCTATGAGAAAAGGAATGAATGAGATGAACCTGTACAACTATGTACATCAGAAAAGGTTTTTCTGGTGTAAACCAATCCATCCTTTTGCAAGCAGTAGTTCTTTCACTGCATGGATGCTAGGGAAGTTAATTAGCAGACATTGCAAATGTTGTGTTGATGATAACAAAGACTTACAGCTTTTTGAATAGGCCAAACTACGTAACACAACATTTTCTATTTGCATGTTTTAAATAAAATGCAGATTCTCTTCATCATTCAGTCAGCTTCAGTAATAAACTGCTTCTGGATTAAGCATGAATTCATCTAAAATGTGACATATGTAAAACAAACACAGGTCTCTGGACTCCTATTTTTAATTTAAGACAGGTGGGGTGAAGAAGAAAGCCAAAAGATCTCACAGCGTAAATATAAAAAGAATAAAATAATTGTATCCTCATTAAGACAATCTTTACACAATTCATAATATTCCAAAGGAAATGAGAGAATAATTGCTCTTGCAATGTTTCACACAAATCAATTACACCTCCTCCCAAGTACTTCAAAGCCTTTCAAAACTAGAAAGTTGGTTAAAAAAATTATTATTTCCAGACCTTTCCATTAAATCTTTCAAACATTTACTTTGCCAGATAAACTGAACTTGCTTGATGAAGGCAAAACTTCCACACAAAGGCTAAGAGTTTCACATTATTTGTGGAGCTTAAGCCACTACCTCTATCAAGCTCGAATGAATGACACAGAGTTGTGCTGGCTGCTGTTTTACTAGATTGCTTGTTTGTTTGTTTTTATGCTGTGTTTTTAGGGAAAAACTAACTTTAATATGTCTGTGGTTCCACCTAAGTAATTACAGAAAATGTGCTACTGTATGGGTCGGACGTCACCACTTCTGTCTTCCATTACTTGCTAATATCTTTTTTTCTCATTAGGAATGCAAGTCACTAACTGTGCTAGATGGAAAAATACAAGTTTACTGAAGACTACAACTGAGTTTTGATGATGAGGAAATGCAGCTCTAACTCATTTCCTCAAGTGCCCGCCTATACATTTGGGGATGGCCAAGATACACAATTTATACCGTTCAGGGATCCTGCAGACATGCAAAGTGGGATGCGATATTCCTCAATCCTCAATTTGCCTTTTTTTCCACTTTGTCAGCCAAAACATGTTTAGAGGATGCATTATAGGTGCCTGTGGCAACTAGGTATGTTTATCAGGGCATCTGTTGTTGCACCTTTTCATGGCTCTGTCAGAAAACTATTTCCTTTTATTTCAATTGAAGCTTTCAGTTTTCTTTCAAGAAACCCCTCCAATATTCAGTGCCAAAAAATAAAGCTTTACCAGCCCTCTTCCCAACATCTTAATTTATATGCACCGCTGCCTATTTTTTATTAGGTGCTATTTGGTATCTTTTCCACACTATCCTTCCCCACACAAGAAGAATGAGTCAATCCTTTTCTCTTGGTCTCCGCTGCTTATACGTATTAAAATTTCAAGCCAAAACCGGGCTTTGCAACCATCATGCATTTTTTCCCATAAACGTCAAGTTGCAATTTGCCAGTTTTAAAGCTACCTGTGTGAGAATACAGTCTGAAACTTCTCTGCAAAGACACTGAGATTTGGATCTTAATTTTGTACTTAAACCCTGCATTTCCACTGGGAGCCTACACTCCATAGAAATTCATTCTCCATCCTGGACGATAGCATGGGCAGCCACTGCTTTGTGGCTTTTTATAACCTGGCACATTGATGCTTCTCAGCTGAGGCGAGGTGGTCCTGACCTGCAGATTCAGTTTGGCTTCAGACCTGTCTCATCTCCTTGGACTTACTGGGTGTTTAGAATCTTAGTCAACATCAGTTGATGCTACTGTGTGATCAACTCCATGCTCTGCTCCTGCTTTGCCACCCGCCTCTGCTCCCCCTCATCCTCTCTTGGGAAGGAAACATTCTTCTGCTGCTCCTTGACAGAGGTTTCTTCTCTGACCTAAAAATGAAAACTCAATCTTCTCATAAATACATATTTTTTAAAAATATGGTCTAAACCAACTGACCTTTTCTCCCTAACTTTTCAAAGAATCCATTTTGAATGAAGGTTCTCAGAAAGAAATGATCCCAAGGATATTTCACCCCAGCAGCTGAAATGTGGCAGCTCTACAACTCTGCTTCAATCATAGAATCATAGAACAGTTTGGGTTGGATGGGACCCCAAATATCATCATGTTCCAACCCCTCACATTGGTCAGGGTTGCCTCCCTCTACATCACAGGGTAATTGATGTTGGAAAAGACTAGTCTACATCTTACAGTCCAACCACCAGCCCACCCCCACCATGCCCACTGACCATGCCTCTCAGTGCCACATCCACATGGTTCTCCAGCTCCTCCAGGGACGGTGACTGAACCACCTCCCTGGGCAGCCTGTTCCAATACCTCACCATCAGGCACTAGACTAGGTTGAACGACTCTGAAATTTTTATAAATGCAGGAAATGGAACCATGGAACAAGGAGAAGAACAAAACAGGCTACTGGGAAAGGCAGCGAGGTGTCATGAAGAAACCAGAGGAAGAAAAAGGAATCAGCTGGTCAGGTTTTCATTCCCTGGGAGACCCAACCATTCCAATCAGAGAAACATAAGCTGAGAATTGACTCAAGTTGCTGCAACAAACACAGGTTCACCACCACAGTGTAACAGAAGAGGCAGGAGCTTCAAGTGGCATGTGGTTAATCACAGAGCTGATGTACTTCTGAGAAACAGAGCTGTATGCCTCAGCTGAAAGAGCTGAACATTGTTACTACAATCATCATGGGACTGTTCATGTAAATGAATCACAAACAGAAGAGGCTTAGAAAGAATGAAGACTGTGACAGCCTGTGAATCAAAAACTAAGTAGCTGGAATGAAAAGGACACTCCTATGATGGGCTCCAAAGCTCAGTCCTTATTTAAGCTGAGTTTGAGATATATCAATGGGGAAAAGTCTTTTCTCAGAGATTTCATCCTTTGCCTTTCATTGAAAGCCCCTGCACATGCAACAAAGAAAAATCAGAGTGATTTTATTTCCAGTTCACGTATAAGTATGTCATCCTGGTTAGTAAAGATGGAGCTGACAGGTCTCAAAGCAGCAGTAACTGTCCCCTTCTTATATACCAGAGAACCAAAATCTGGAGCCTTCCTTCCTAAAAAATTAAACACTTTAAAAATACTTATTTTCTGTGCTCTGTCCTGCAGTTATTGGGTTTGTTGTTGGTGGTGATCGTGTGGTTTTTTTGCTTTCTTTTTTCCTTCTTTCAAACACAGCACACATCATTTACAGAAGGAATTACAGGTGGTTTCCTGACTGCCATCATCCAGAAGAGGAAAGAGGCAGAAGCCTCAGGATGCTTTCTATTTACAAATCCCAACCAAGATGTTTCTGTTCTGTCTCGTGCAACTTTATGGAACAGTCTTGAAAACAACCACTGAGCCACAAATCTATTCAGCTACAACTTTTCCAACATGACTACGAAATAATTCAGATATTACATGCTCTACTGTTTTGCTTTGAGATTTATTTTTCTCCGCATTTGTTTTGTTAAGGAAGGATTTTTGCAAGGGTGACCTAATATATTTGTGCATTCCCTCCAGGACCTTTGAATGGAAGTGTGAGGGAAGAGAAAAACTTTTGTGGCTTTTCCCTTCCCTGTTTCTTCATTTCTGATCTACACCCGTCCGATCTTGGCCTGCAGCTGAAGACGGACAGACCATGGTGTAATAACCACGGTGTAATGGTTTCAAAGATTCTGCAGAAGAAGGTTTCATCACAACATTCCCCCTCCTTCCCAAATCTTGAGAAACAAACAAACAAACAAAAAAGAAAGAAAAACCATTTCAGACCAAGGTGAACTGAAGCCAGGAAGTGGTTTGTGATGATGGGAAGTAGGGACACTTACTTGACAATAGGAACGATAATGTGCAACGCTATCAGCTTGTGACTTAACGAACTTCAGCAAGAAGCTTGGTTATTTTTAAAGGCGACTGAGACAGCAGAAAAGAGAATTTATGATCTCTGAAAACACCGAGGAAATCTTTTAAGTTCATTTTTTCACACCAACTTACCAGCTGGCTAAAAACAAGCCCTGCCATAATCTATTTTACTAATTCTTTTGTTTTTCAGAAAAGTGTATAACTTGTAGACCAAAACCTTATGTAGGTCACTAGGGTTGCATAAAATACTGTGTAAATGCTGCCATAAAACCAAACACATCAAACTTATTCTGCCGTAAATAACATGTGGTTACCATTTGTTTACAATTTAGTCCAGCTATCCAAACAAGCTAAACGTTTTGATAAACGTTTCACAGTCATTTTGTACAGAGTGCAGATTAGGGGAAGTATATCCCACATCTGCTCTCTCAGTGTCAGCAGCACTGCTCAGCCCTCTGGGATGAACCCAACTGGGCTGACTGGGTATGCTACTCACTGATGCACCGAGGAGCTGGTTCCACCAAAGCCATCCTTATATTTTAAAAAGAAAGGGAGAAATACAACACATTCTCTCTTCGTTTCATTTAATTCTTTATGAAAGAAGGAATTTATAGAGAGTAATGGGATTTGGGGTTGACAGCACATCATTTTCTCTGTACGCAACTGACTTAAGATCAGCAGTTATAATTTGTCTGGAGGATAAACACGGAAATATGCTGCACTGAAGAGCTGTTGGAAGTGATGTGCAGAGGGGATATGTCGGGCTGCCTGTGGAGGCCGAAGGGAGGACTGCTTCAAAGCCAAGTTTCAAATATCATCTGTTTTCACTATAACACGATGTAACAAAACAAGCCTCAGTAAAATTCTCATTTAAGTGGGAGATAATTTAATTGTTTTGCTTTTTTTTTTTTTTTTTTTTCCTTCACTGTCATCTCCCCACTAATTCAGAAAGATGTCTGGAGGATTTTTGTTTGCTTGGATCTCGGACATAAAAAAAAGAACACACAATGCTCAGGAACAGACAAAGTGTTGCAAATGGGAATGGAATATGTAAACACGTTGGGAAGGCAGAAGTGTGCACGTGAAAAGCATGTACACTGAGATGCATTTTTGTGAAGTGAAAGAATTTATATAATACGAAACTATCGAAACTATTGAAAGGAAAAAGATTCTGTTCATAATCAAATAAATTATCCACAAATGCTCTTTTCTCTCCACTGTGTTTTCATATGTAGGCCAGAGAAAATGAGATTAGGCCAAGCTATTAAATGAAGGTTGGCAACAAAGTGAATCTGCTATGTAGACTTAAAATGAGAAATCCTATCTGTTTCCTAGCTGTAAAAAGCACACGTGTTATCGGGGAAAGGACACAGACTACATGGGGAAACAACTGCTTGCAACCAACAGACGTGGAACCTGACAGGGATGAACAAAGTGACGGCCAATGCTAAATCAATCTATTACAGCAACATGATTAATCCTGGTGGGTAACTCCTCTGTGATAAGGAATCTTACACAATGACAGTGCATATCGAAAAATGGCAACGTGGCATTTAAAACTGTATAGCTGATAGTATGATTTTAACTGATACAGCTTGACTGTGTGCTCAGTATGTGAATACAATGGTAGTTAAGATGCCCAACAGAGACATACTGAAAGATAATAGCCAAGAACGTGTCAGAATGTATTTAAAGAAAGGAAAAGGGAAGTCCTCTGGGGGAAGGTGGGGCTTGAGGATCCTGGAGTTAGGTTATTGGGTCAGCAGAACCCCATTGTATATAATATGGGAAATCCCCCTAGACTGACAGTGCATCCATTACTTATCACACTGCCCTTGTGAAGGCATCTGATGAAAGAATCCAGAGACAAACATTTGGGCAAGATTGAGCAATTCAGTCCCTGGGAGAGGTGAGATTAGAAACACAGTGTGCAGTTGCCAGCTGGGGCCTGACAATGGGTAGCTGTACTTTCTGCTGTTGGTGCTGAGGCTCTTTGTAACGCCTGAAAATCCTGTGGAGGGCAACAGCACGTCATGGAGCAAAGAGACGGATGCCCAGGAGGGCAGGTCCTGGAAAAAACAGCTAGAGCAGTGTGTGCTGGTATGTATGATGATATAGACACAGTATTCAGATGGAAAAAAAACATCCAGAATAGGAGAAAGACAAGTTGTGTTATGCAACCCACTCTGTTTATATGGCAAAGTAAGTTTTTACTCCCACCTGATTTACTGAGGACTGCCTTACACAATACTAGCACACTGTGGTCCGCAGTATAAATGATTCCCAAAGAGAACTGTCCTATTGTTTCTGACCTCTCTGCCAAAGCTTCGGTCTCCACAAAATCATGGCAATACCTCTTCATCCAAACTGGTCACATTTTGAAATGTTTTCTGGTAACTGAACACTAACAGCGAGCATTAAGGGAAATTAACACAGTTTGACTTCCTAGGGAGCTCTAATACATGTCCATCTGGTTTTGATTTCTAAGATGGTAAAGGTATATTTCTTATAGAAGGGTAACAAACCATGACCCTACACCCACGGAAACACAGCTTAGAAAACCTCAGATTCTTGCAGCCAGACAGATTGGCTGCCACTGGTCATAATCTCCCTTGAGATGGTTCATTGCTCTGAGGTTCTGCTAATTGATATAGACAGAATAAAGCAAATTTATGAGGCAATCCTAGAATTGAGTCAGGGCTATACACCCAGAGAGGCCTATAGGTTTCTGGCAGATAAGAGGGTCTGGCCTTAGAGGAAAAGCATACATGGTACTTTATAACACCTCTTTCTGACATTGACTGGCCTTCTAAGATAGAATGAGACCTTCTGTGATAGGGTGACAGCACTGGTGATCAAGAAGGGCAAGTGAAATCATCTACCTTGACTTGTGCAAGGCTTTTGACATTGTCTCACACCACAGCCTTATCTCTAAATTGGAGAGATATGGATTTGAAAGCTGAACTGTTCAGAGGATAAAGAATTGGCCATGGCCAGAGTGAGTCCAGAGGAGGGCCACAGAGATGACCAGAGGGCTGAAGGACCTCTCCTACAAAGACATCCTGAGAGAGTTGGGACTGTTTAGCTTGGGGAAGACTGATGAGAACTCACTGTGATCTTCTAATGCTTGAAAGGAGCTTACAAGCAGGAGGGGGACCAAATTCTTACACACATAGATTGTGATAAGACAAGGGGAAAGGGTTTAAATTGAAAGAAGGGAGGTTTAAGTTAGATATCAGAAAGAAATTCTTCACTCAGAGTGTAGTGAGACACTGGCACAGCTTCCCAGAGAATGGTCCTCCCCTAAAGGCCAGGCTTGATGGGTTCCTGGGCAGCCTGATCTAGTGGTTGGCAACTCCGACCTGCCCATGGCAGGGGGACTGGAACTAGATAATCTTTGAGGTCTCTTCTAACTCAAGCCATTCTATGATTCATTCTATAATTGCGTGGGGTCTAAGAAGACTTGAGTTAGGGATGCAGACTTTCCTCAGCTCAAACGCTTTCTCTCTCTCCTACTCAGTTACTTACTACATCAAGTCCTCAGACTCATCAATTTTGAGAATTCTTACTCTCTCCCTTACCACAACGTCCAACTCAACATTTGAAGAGCAAGGATGGCAGAAGGCTGGAAGGACAATAACAAACCTTAACATTTACAGCAGAGAAAGAAGTCAATGTGAAAGCCAAGTCAGAGGCCAAGAGAAGTCACCATAAGAAAAACATTAATAAGCATCCCCCAACAAAGATATTTTTACTGTATTCAGTTGATATGAACTTGTCTTTGTGACATATCAGATGCTCTTGTGTGGATAGGCAAGATTTTGACATCAGTTCTCTAAAATTCACCAAAGACATCATAAAGCATTAAGAACCATTTTTCAGTTCATCAGTTATTACAAAAACATTGGCTGCCGCCTACTTTGCTTTTTGCATTTGATGATGCCAGGCACCATGCTGGGAAAACGATAAAATGCTGTTCAAGGTTTCTCAGGAAAAAAATCTCCATTGTTACTATTTGGCAGTCACTAATAACACTGTACTGAGGAAACAGAAAACGATAACACTGAGACAAACAAACACTCATTTTCTCTGCCCATCCTCCTTACTACTTCTACTCTAGCCTAAAACTGGTCCAGAAAATCACAGAATCATCTCAGCATGCAAAACTATTCCTTTTCAAAGGGATGTTGGAAATCAATATGGAGAAATCAACACATATTCTCTGTGTCCCTGAAAAATATGATCTAAACTGTGACACAAGAAATCACACACAGATTACGAACTCTGCTGAGAGAGTAAAATCAACTGAATATTACAGATAATTTGAAAGCAAAAATGATAAGCCCAATTGGTAGGAGATGTATCAATTGTAACAGGCCTCTTCTGCTATCCAACTGCTAACAGCAGGGTAATTGAAGTAATTCTCATAACTACAAGTAACATAAAGGATAAGGTTTGTTAAACAGTTGACGGCACATAAAGCACTGTTCACATACATGTAAAAACTTCCCACATCCCCTTCTTCTGATACACCCTTTTCAGCACTCAGATACAAACCCTTTCCAGTAAATTTTGGTCCCAAGCCTAGCATCCACTTTACTGCAGCTTCTGGGACAGAAAATGATAATGAAGTACAGAAGGCGATTTCTAGTTCCCAGGGAACAACACATCTTCAGACAGAGCAGCCAGCATTCATGTACAATCTCATACACTGGATCGATCATATAAGAGCTTGATTAGCAAAACTTCCTGAAAATGGGAAACACATTCTGTCACTCATTTTCAGTACGGCATGGAGTAAACCATTTTAACTTTCTGCTTTGTTTCCTTCGTAACGAACCAATCCTTGGAACTGCCTTAAAACACTAGCAAAGCTAGACAGCCAAACACAAGACAAGAATATCGAGAGCTTCCAGCACTAATGCAAATGTTTTTGGAAGCACTAACAATCTTGTAATCTAGCACTGGGCATCAATCTCTGCTCACAGTTGGTGGCAGACAACGGGACTACAGGAGCGCTGTGGTACATCTCAAATCTTCTGTTAAAGCACTCAGCAGTGACTTTTACAAGAGACAGAACTGCAAGGCAAAGTGAGTCACAGGCCTGAGCTGCGTGGTAGCTCCTATCTCACCTACGAAGTGTCCAAATGGAGACAACATCACATGAAGTATCACGAGGATAAGGTTTTGGGCAGTAGTGCCAGCATTTGATCTGCAGTTATCAGACCAAGAAGTTGCCAAATTTTCTGGGGAGCATAAAAATACATGTCCTGTTTTGCAGGCAAATGTACTGCAACACTGGACTCAATGACCCTTATGAGTCCCTTCCAACATGGGACATTCTATGATTCGACAATCCTTGAATCAGTTATTCAGGAATAAAGCTGTACTTCTTCCAAAATAAAGATAGTGATGAACTTCAGTTTCTTGCTAAATATCATCACTGGAATTCACATGTGATTCAAAGCGATGATCTTGGTGATGTTCTCTTTTTCAAAATACAGCCCATAGCTTCTTATGGTGGTCATTTAAAAAAAGTCAAACTCTGCACTTAATCACTGCTGTAAACAAGATGAACCGGGAAGAAAAACATGCAAGAGGACAAGACACGCTTTCAAAAAAGACAATCGACTTTCTTTTCAAATGCAACAGGACAACTGAGATGAAACAGATCAACAATTAAGGTGCTAAACTGGGACTTCAGGATAAAATTGCCTTTGACATTTGAGGTTTAACCATAACATAAAAAAAAACTATGTATCAAGTCTGAAGCACCTACATGCATTTAAAATGCTTGTCTTTAAAAACTAACCTCTACATATTCTGCATTCCATTACCTGCAAAATGAGAAAGACAGCAACATGAACATTTGTTTAAAAACAAACTTCATAATTTACGAGCAGTACAAGGTTTGTACTAACAGGTGCTTTCAACAGTTATTCCAGAAACAAGCTGAAGCAGTTATCATGCCTGCAAATTGCAGTATTGCCCTTGATGATGATTTTAAATCCACGTAAATTTTGGATACATTAGATGTATATGACTGGCATATTTTGTTGTACACAGTATTTTTAAGAGATAATTGCTGCTGAAAGCTTTCTGAAAATTAAAGTAGCTTGAAAACAGACTTCTTCCCTTGAACAGACTATGTATATCTGATCACCATGCAGCCAAGCTGAAATAGTCCAAAATAGACGGCAAATAATGAGCAAATTGGAATATTCCCTGCTTATAGCATTTAGCCTGTGGTTAAGGATTTTCCAACTTTCTGGGTTAGCACCAGCACACTAGAGAACTGCTATAGATCAAGAGGGACTAGCACAGCTGACATAATACAGTCCCAAACCAACCTTCCCGTACTGAACAGATTCTTGTGTCAGCATGTGTCCTTTGCTGAAACATCTCAAACTGAATTTGGCTACAACCTAAGAGCACTGGGACGAGTTGAGCAGATGAGGCTAATGGAAAGAGAGGAGTTTGATGTATTCAGAAGGTCCAAAGGCAGTGGAAGAAATATGGATGCACCGAAGGTAAAAGAGATGGCTTTATCTTCTCTTCGTTTTCCCAGTTCAATTACTTGGAATTTTACTGTAATGTGCATCATCACTTACACAGCAGAGAAAACAAAGTGGCAAGATTTTTCTTTAGGTTTCCAAAAGCCAAACGTGATCAAACTGCACCAAAGAATATAGCTACCCTGAAAATAATATCTTAAGCAATTAAATTCAGCATGCTTATATGAACAGAATTACCATTTAATGATGAATATATGAATATGTAACAACTGATGAATTCTCTCTCGTATAAAAATGGACAGTAGGTTAGGGGTTTCTTTCACTCCACATAAAAGGTAACAGCAGAGTTGTAAAAGACAACCTATTTTGTTTTCTTCAGTCTGAAATTACTTAACAGAAAAATCTTCTTCAAAATGATAACCAAAATGATAAGTCAGGTTGAGTTTTCCTCTAGTCAGAGTGCTAACATAGCCTAGGTAATACTCCAAACTCCTACTCTCAAAACTCCCTCCTTCAGCTAGAAGATTGTCACAACTTCTTTATAGCTGATCATAAAGAAACATGAATTCAAGAGTCTTCAGAAGAATTTTCCCAATTTTGTTTAAAACACAAAGGAGTAAAATAGCACTGCAACATTGGTTTACAAAACATCGCTTTTATTACACAGATTGCTTAAACGAGGTTTCAAATATAGATTTCAAAAAGTGTTAATATGTTTCTGAAATAACATCATAGCATTTGCTTCTGAAATATTTACTGCTAGTATGTTAATATTTCTCAAGTTTTGCCAAATATTATTGAATATTTTTGTTTGTGTTCAATAACAATTAACTCATCACTGAAATGCCACCTCCAGACATTTTCTAGTGCCTATTATACCTTCCTCCAACGGATTCAGGTTATATTCTGATTTACAGGTTTTGAAGAGCTTGAATACATCTGTTTGACTCAAATGGCAGCTTAAGTTACAGGAAAAAAGAGATCAGCTAGCCTATTGAAGTGACATAAATAACTAAGAGAGGAGATAGTGACTCAGTCATAAAGGCCACCGAATTTACACACTCAGAGATTCAGTTCTAGTATTTTCTTGGTCTTAGGAAGAATATGAAATACCAGAAAGTGACTGACTGCCTGGCCACACTATTCTGGTGTAATCACAATAGTCTGGGGAATTCAGATAGATTTTGAAGAATTTAATGTGGAACAAGTTATATTAAAGAAGATTCTTTAATGAAATGTCATTTTTGACTCATGCAACAGATTAACTACTTTAGAAGGAAGTCTTCAGGGCCAGTCTGGCTCCAAGCTGGTATCTTCATGTTGTTTCCCAATGCATCCTCAAAAGGTAGCAAGGTAGTTTCACCATTATATAAACTGAATTTTGACTACTTCGCTGAAAACATCAGCCAGGGCACCAAAGTGAAGGCGATTTTTTATGCTACGCGAACTGCACAGCAAAAACTCCTTTCCAACAAACCAAAAGCTCTCATTAAATGGTTTTTACTGACCCACATGAGAGTGAATAAGAAGTGAGAATCTGGTATTCTGTTAACTGTGTCCCAGTCATCTGCTTCTCTCAATGTCATTAAGAAAAACACCTTGCAGTATCTGTAGTTTCCTTCATTACTGTAACCTGAATTTGATAAATAATTACACTAAAGAGCAGGAATTTATTTAACAGATTCGTATAACCTCTAGCATGAAATCAAACAGTAGCATATACTTCAAAAATAGGTATCATAAATGTGTAGCCTAGGTTCTTTCAAAACAGAGCATCAGTGATTCGCAAACACTGTAAGATAGGTGGCTTCTGTGTAATTCTTGTCATACCACTTCAAAAATATAGCATATTTGAAGGAAAAAATATAGCAGCTTATAAGTTTACATTTTGATAAGTTACTTCAGCTAAATGCTGTAGGACAGAAGGCAGCTTAGGTTAGAAGTCCTATATAAAAACCCAAGAATGAATAGAATGCAGTCTTACAAACCTGGAGGTTTAAAGGAGCAGAATTTTTGAGGGTTTTTTTAAGGTAACTCCAGAAGAATCAGAAAGAACCTGAAATAACGAAGGATAAATATCACAAGGATATCGCAATCCATTTTCATGATGGAAAGGTTCAGGTCAAACACACTGCCTGCCCAGACTTCTCAGGAGAGAACACAGAAGATCTCAGTGCTAAGAAAAGCTGTCAGATAAATCATGTCACCCATGTGACGCACACAAAATCATTATTTGCAAAAGCTCCAAACACATTAGCACTTAACGGAGGTTTCCAAAGGCTGAAATCAGTCTCTTTAGTCACTAAAGGAAGATGCACTATCAGAATTGTCTTCCGCATTCCCATCATCTCCCCAGGCAGGTACAGGGGCGTCTGGAGTCCTGCAGGCAAGAAGAAGTGTTTATGTTGTAAGTCCTAGAAGGTGGTTGAGTAATTCACTAGGCCATGCCTTCTGCTATATTTACATGCAATTTATATCCACAGCGCTTAACACATTGTTATGCTTTACAAATGCACACCTTGTCAATGTTGCTTCACCTAGAACTGAAGGATAAATACTAGAAACTGCAACTCATTGGACACCAAAATTCTGCAGACATTGGATTGAATGCACACCTTCAAGGTTATTGGAAATTATGATAGATCACTAAGAAGCAGCAAACACTTGAAGAGAGTTGAAAGCAGGCAATACTGATTAATTCATTTTTTTTTTTTTAATCAGAGGTTGTAGGGCTGAAAGGAACATGCTGTACACCATTAAGCAGTGTAAATAGAACATGAAAAAAACAAGACAGGAAATGAACAATATTGTATCCAACTAAAACTGCAGGGATAATTTAGAGAAGCAAAGAAGAATTACTCAGAGTGGAATTTGGCTAGAACACTGGGTTAAATTTGACATGCAAGAGCAGCCATGGGATTTTTATTGACTATAAATGATCAGACTTCTAGTATTTAGTTTTGAGGAGAATACTGAAGACGGACCTCAACAGTGTGTCAAAACATTTACTTAGGGAAATCCACTGGGAATGAAGGACAGAGAAGCAAGTCAGCTACAGAACGACCAGTACTACTGACCACAGATGCTGGTTCTCCCTGGTGACTTCACTTCTATGTAATGAGTTTGACAATACAAGCAAGATTGACCCTGGTAAATTCTGAAACCAGGGTACAAAGTATACATGCATCTGTACCTGGGAAAGGGAAAAGAACCATCTTTACAGAACACAGGTTCTTATAGTTAAATGTTCTTTTTGATAAAACATTTAAAGTAAGGTAATAATTGTACTGTTTTTTCCTGTTGTTATTTATCTTTGGGTTCCCACTCTGTGTCACGCCAGAGAATTTTTTACCCAACTTCAATTGTTTATTATAATGTCTCTGCTGGATTTCCCTAAGGTACATTTAAAGTACTTATAAGCATTCTGGGACAAAAGTAAGAAGTGCATTGAAGAATTGTAAGAGAGCCTTCTCCCACCCCCCTGCACACCTCCAAAATAAATTAAGAAAGGGTTTTCTTTCTCATGCAAATACCACTTCACAATATTATTCCTTGTTGCCACGGTAATGACAAAACAGAAGAGCTGTGCAAAGACATGTGATCTGGAGAGAGCAGTGCAAGAACTCTCCTCTAGTAAGGAGAGGATGATGGCAATGAATCCCTTTACTTCAGGAGAGCAGGACAAAATCTCCTGGAATTGCAGACAGGCAAGAGAAAAAGGATAAGAAACAAAAGTTAAGAATTAGATAGACTAGCTTAATAAAATAGGCAGTTTTCAAAAAAAAAAAGGTTTTAGAAAGCTGAGAAAGGAGTGATAACAGAAGTAGAGGTAAAACAGCCAAAAGAAGAGACCATAAACATTTCATTATTAGAGTCAGCTTCTCTGTGGCCACAGAAAAAACACACAGTCACCAACAGGCAGCTGGGACAGTCTATAGTAAGTGACGCAGCATACAGCAACATGTAAACTTCATCCAGACTTGGCTAATAGGCCTGAGCCCCGTGACGACCCAAGAAATGTAGTGTGAATGGCAAGACATAATAATCAGCTTTCTTTAACAAGTTAGATAGGCATGAAAACGTTCAAATTGGTAACAACTTAAAGACAATCTGCCTGAACTTTAGTGTTTCAAAGAATCCCTTAAGATGGACTGAGACCAAACCCCAATCATATTCTGTGAGCCTCAAGTAACAGTAGTAACATTTCTGTCTTAACTCCATCTAAACCCAAACCTGAAAATCCAAAAACAGATACTTAAAGCTGATTATTTTCCTTCTCTTTTAAATCTACTATTAGAATCAATCCAAATATGAACAACTAGCATTTACATTAAAGTATGTACCAGGAATACAGAGTAAGAAATAGAACAGGTTAAACAAACATGTAGAAAACCCCCATTTGATTATCCTTTCTAAGACCTGCATGAATTCTTACTTGCATTTCTTGTTTGATCAGTAAAAATATCAAATTAGGAATAACTACTTTAGGTTTATTAGACACCAGGAAGCAGATGGGAGATAAAATGACTTAATTATGACAGTAACTCAGTTTCCCAGTATTTTCATTTTACTATACAAACTGTAAAAAGGCTTCACCAAGAAGAAGACTTTATAATACATCAGCAGTTTCTGCAGAGGATGCAAGTATTGCAAATGGTTTGGTGGCTACAGCATAAAAATGAAACTCACTGTTCATTATTTCATCATTCTTGGTTTAACACATTTTATGAAACAGTGCAATAAAACTATAGCACATCTCAAAATGTAAGATTCTAAAATCCGTGCTTTAGATAAATTAGTACTGAAAATGACTGTCTGTTCTTAGTGGTCCTTACATTAGGTTGGCTCAATCCAGTTACAGCGTTGAAATGTTGACTTTAGCTTACTTTATGTTGAGCTTGTACACTGTTTCAGAACACCCTACCGAGAGAATCTGATAATAAGCCTATTACTCCTCAGATATAAAGCAAAATAAAATAGAACTTGTTCTTATTACTCTACAATGACGACGTTTTGGCTACTAAAGTGTTGGAAGAAAACTTCTGGGACATACGTCATATTGAAAACAGTACGGTCAAAATGGCAACTGACATATTATTTGATTCCCTATTGCTAGATGCACATTGACAGATGTTACCTTGTCACTGCTGTATCCTTTTCATTGAAACTGTGCTTGGATTAGAAGAAGTGATTCTTAAGTTTGGTAGGTAATGTTCTGCAGTTTTCTGTTTGGGAGGGTGCAATATATGTTCACCTGCACTCCAAGGTTGGCATTTCTTGGGCCATGCCTCATATTAGACAACACTGAAAAGTTATCTCATACTTGAGATTGCATCCTTCATCCTATGATGCCCTTCTCAGACCACCCATTCAACAAATAGTTGCATCGCAGCCCTACTGAAAGTTACACTTTGGAAAGGAAACATTACTTACTCAAGAAGATCTGGATTTAGCCCCTCAGAAATCATTTTGTTTCGTATGGCCATAACAGGAACACCCTGTGTAGGAGAAGTACAATGTAAAACTATTGGACACAAATTAGTGAACTCCACAGGTTCTTTTGGACTCATTTTCAGAAAAAAATATATGCGTAATCACACAGTGAACAAGAAAATGGATGGATCATCTCAATTGCCATCACTATGAACCTAAAAGCGACTAATGTCTGAGATCAAAGCCCTTTATTAATTCTTCTTATCTTTACTGCAAAATGTCTCAAAAAAGTTGAGGGAGGGGAATCAGCAATGGACAGATTTATCTGTAGCTCATGCAGATAAACCCAGCATGATGAAGTTGTATCTCCGGATCAGAATATGAAGAAAACACAAAGTAGCACAAAGACAGCAGTGAGTAGCTATGCTGGAAAGACAAGAAAACTCAAGCCATTCAAGGGACAGCTTCAGTAGGAAATGCATCTTTCATTGCTCTGCAAAGGTATCTCACAGCACTGCTAAAAACTGGAAAAGTCTTTGTAAAGCATGCAGGAAAAAGGCAAACTGAACTCAAGAACAGAATCACAATTTAAAAGAGAATCCTCTGAATACAAGTACTTGTGAAGTCAGGGTTGAATCTTCTACGAGGTGCAGACAGATTTCAGCCAGCTAAGAAAAATTTCTTTTTTACTCTAAGTCCTTCCACAGCTCTTACACTTTGTTTTATTCAGCCTCTCATCTTAGATCGCACTCTGAAGAACACTTTGAGCCACACAGTCTTACAAGACACATTCCAACAAACTGTTCCTACACTTCCACTACAGTTGCTCAAAGAAAATGTGTTGCTTTGCCATCTCCTCTCACAAAATATCAGAAACACCACCTGAACCACGGCATGCCAATGCAGGGGGGTGGTGGGGAAGAGAACTGAATCTCTGATCCCAAGGGACAAAGATACTAGTGGTCTAGGATAGGCAGGAGAGGCCTAGAAAACTAAAGAATTGTAGTACAGGATTCTTTTGGCATAGGACAAACAACTTTTGTCCAAAGTAAGTAAAATAGTGATGAAGTAATTAGCAGTGATGACGAATGTTCCAGAGAAGCATGCAGTACTAATGACAGTTGCAGTAACTAACCTGGCAAAGTGAGAGTTAAGCAAGTTGCATATAGTTAGCAGTCTACCAGGAGTAGGCAAAATCTGACTCAAACAGTTGTGAGGTATTAGATTATGATACAGAATTTCTCAGTAAATAACATCTCATGCACATCAAAAAGGGGAAAGCAACAGGTGAGTATTTTATGATTGTTTAATGCATTCACTTATTCTTGGACACCAGGGATTTGGACACCACACACAGTACTGTATTAGTAAATGTTTTTTTCCCCCAAGATTGGACACTCATAGAATCCTTTACCTGCACTGAATTGCTTACATATCAGTTCAAGCCAACTGAAAACAAGATACTCTTATTTGCTCTCAATGAAAGGGAGCCTAGAATACAAACTATTAACAGTGGAGACTGCTATGCCATAATGTTCTCACTTGGATAAGTGTTTTATTCCAAAACTGTATGCATCAACATATGCAAGAATCGTTTTAAAACACAGAATCTATTATCTGATAAAGATTTCTCTTTTTAAATCAGTATGTCAACCACTAGATTTATAAACTAACAAGTTTGCTTTGTAGCTAGTGGAAGAAATTTAAGGTCACAGCTGCTGGAGAAGTCTCTTCAATACTTGCAGACTCGTAACTCAGAGGCTTCGTAGAACACATTCTCTTCAACAGTTGTTAACAGAAATAGATTTTGTACTAATCATAAAATAGAGGAATTCATGCAATACTATCTATCTTTCTCACTGCTGTAGCATCAGAAACACTGTGATCATTCATATCCTAGCACAAGCTAACTCATTACTTCTAAGACTGTTCTTGTGAGAAGTCACAGCCATCTTAACTTCTTAAACACCTTTAAAGCATCTGCTTATAAACAGAAACTCCGTATTCCTCAAATAACATTCTTCCCCTATCGGTAATTCTGCCCTATTCAGTTATTTTAATATTTGTAGCCCCAGACCAAGTTAAAATTCAATTGAATCTGAAAGACAATATATCTGAAGACTGGAAAAAAAAGTTCCAGTACCTTAATCAAAATTCCCCTTAATGCTGTACACCTTTTCAATCAAGGGAGAATAAATATGTTTATATCTGTTTATAATTCAATTAGGGTACTACAATTACTTTATCCTTCATATCTTCTTAAGTTTAAACTGGAAAATCAGAATATAATACTGCTGTGAAATAAAACAATTATTTTTAATCTAAATATTAATTATAAACTATAAACACTCCAAGCGTACAGGTCAGCTTAAAAGTCTAGCACGAGCCAACACTGAAGTCCTATCCCAGCCACCGTCCAAGTAAGGTCTGACATAGCCTAAATTCAACGCTCGGTACCCCAGCCTATATCCAGGCTGGTCCTGTGGCTTCAGAAGTGTGCAGATCCTGAAGAACCTATAGTGCAAGTGGCAACTGCACTGTAAAAGAGGTTTTGGTCCTCCTTAGTTCAGAAAGAGGTTAAATATCATTACTGCTGCCAACTACCTAGGATCAGTGTAGCAATCAAATTCTGCTTTTATCTGAGCTCTTTAAAGCAAGAATCAGTCTATGTTAGGCCAGTCAGTATCTTGGCCCCTACGCAGTCATGTCTGGTGTTTAGAATCTAGCAGAAGCACACTTACTTAAAACATACTGTGTATCTGAAGTCCTAGACTGTTCTTCTCACTCTGTCAGGACAAGAATTCTGAACATTTACTGCAGCAAACATGATACTGCTTTTGTAATGTTTACTTGAATACTAGTGCTGTGTATTTAAGAACAAAGAATTTATGCTCAACTGCACTCCATCAAAATGAGTTTGTTACAGTTCCACAGAACAGCTATCCTCAGCATAAAAGAAATACCACTTCCAGCACTAATCCTCCAATACTACAAATACTGTGGGCCATCAATAAGCGATCAGTTCAAATAAATCTTCACCTAGAAACTTAATTTGAGCAAACAAATGACACCAACTGCAATCCTCGACTGGGCGAGAAGACTAGGTTGGCAAACAGAAAAACACACATTAGTATGTAGTATGTTAGCTTGACTTTCCTACCACACTGTTTACAACTGGCAGAAGAGTCACCAGGAACTGCCAGTACAAAGGATAAATGTGGAAAGTGAGATCTTACTCCTCCAGCAGCCACCAAAAAAAAAAAGTCAAAGTAATTAGATCGTCCAACACTTTCACATCCACTTTGAAATCTGGCATCAGATCAATACGCTAACAAAGTAGTCCGCTCTTTGCCACTATCCCATCACTTGGCTTTCCAAATGATTTGTAATAAGCCAATTTGTGATTCAAATGAAAACTAAGCTCTGGAACATCATCCAAAGCACTAAACTCACCAACTGTAATAATTGCTCTGAAGAGGGAACAAAACCGTGCAGTTAGTTTTCACATAAGCAACATTTTACTATATTGTGAGTTAGTAATGTTTTCCAGGATTATCGTATACATTTAAGAGGATATTTTCCAGCAATCATTGGAAATTTAAGACAGACCTTTTTTCTTTGCTTCCAATGCTGTTTTTAGTTTTGTGGATGTAAAAAAAAAAAACGAGCTTAACAAAAAAGTCATGAAGAATCTCCTAACAATCTTTTCACTCCTTCACTTTCATGAATGTAAGTATTGAGATTATACTTATTTTCTATTTATCCATAGAAAAGAATAGGATGGAGAGGGAAACTAAATGTGCATCAGGAATAGCAGGGAACTGAAATGGGAGTAATTAAACAATTTTCTACCTCTATTTTGAGGCCTAGGAGAATAACAAACTCTCCTGCTCTGGAGTATACTGGCAAAGCTTTGTTTTGTACCCTACAGCAAATAAATCTTCAAGCATGTCTGTGTGCAGGGAACGACACCAATTCTGCCTGAGTAACTACACTTCCAGTGGAATCTTCTATAACTCCAACTAATATCACTCTGCTTTCACACATCTTCGCACCCTCAGTTACAACTTCATTAGCAGAAGTAGAAAGAACTTTGCCTGAGGCTGTCAGCAGGAATACATTACATCTTACCATTTCTTCAAAAAGGCATGCTAAAAGCATGCAGTTGGCTCCAAAAGTAACGCCTCCTATTTATTTCCATGGAATTAAGGACACAAAAAAAGGACACAATAACATTGATTTGATTAAGCAAATTCTCAGCTACAAAACACTGTTTTTCAATGTCATTAGCTGTGCCTTTTTTCTTTTCCCTTTAACCAGCAATGAACAAGAGCCTGCATTCCGCACTCTTATGAATCCACAAGGCTGTCCAGAACATGACTTGATGACTTGTGCTTCACAACATTGTTACCACTCAAATGCACCACTCACTGCCTCACTGCGCTCACATCCACTGCTTGGTCTCCATTAACATTCAGTTAGAATTGATAAATGTAAATGGATACCATTTTTCCACACAGAGGAATTCAGTCACACACCTTTGCTTCACACACACTTTTGTATCAGGCACCATTTTGTCAGACTGCCCCTCTGCCACCATCTGTTGCACAGCAACAAAATTTAACAGAATATTGGCGGGAAGGTTCAAACTCTACTACCATATCACCACCATCTCCTTGTGACACTGTGGGACATTATAAAATAGGAGGCATTGCTTTCAGAACAGTCCTTGCATGTTTATGTTACTCTAGCTTAAAGATTACTGATGCAATACATGCCTTCTACATTCACTTACAGTTGTACTTGAAGTTTCACCTAAAAATAACTGACTACCCAAAGAATGATATGACAACTGACTTACCACTTGTACCATTTTGAGATATCTGGCATATCTTGGGTCTTTGGCCACAGTTCTCACATTTTCTGTTACTATCTCTGTTTTCTGTAGTGCTTCTTCATGTTTATTGTTCTGTTGTATACAAAGAAGGTAAGGCTTTAGTGGTTAGGTACACAGACCAGAAGCACTGAGAGACTTCAATCCATTAAGTTTGAAACTGAAGAGTAAAGTATAGCTCTTCTTACATCATGATTACTCTGATCTATACTCACAGAATCATAGAATTGCAGGGTTTGGAAGGGACCTCAAGAGATCACTGAATCCAACCCCCAAATATTTTTAGCAACAATTTATTGTAGAACATGTAGAAAAAAACATTCAAGTCAATACCACAAGACATCCATGTAGCCTAAAACAGCAATCAACTATATTTAATAAATAAAGTGGGACTAATTAACATGTGTTCTTTGTAAGAGAGATTTTGTTAAGATCATATTTATTATATTTCTCTTCCCAATTCATTTTGGCATCACAGTAATAACCTCAATTAAAAAAGTACACTAGAAACTTCAAGTTGACTTAGAATCTCACATTCTAAAACATGAGAAAATAACTGGAATTATGTGACTTGAGCTGCTCCTTTCATTCATGACCTTTCCAATCTCTGATGTAATTCATGTATATATTTTAGTGTGACTGAACGAAGAAGGTGAAATCATTTTCTATTTGATTTGAGTTAGTTCTAGTTATTTAATCCACGTATTTATGAAAGGGTATGGCCTTGTTTTAGAAGTCACTTGTTTAGTTTCATTAATGAAAAATGTAACTTTAGATCTTTACAGCTGGTGTGACTGCCCTCTTTAAGTAAACTTGGTTCTTCCATTTGCTTTAAATGAGATTAGAAATCTGATATGGAGAAGTATATTCCTTCAATACACAACTTATCATCATTACTTACTCCAGATTGAGGTGACACAGCTGCCTGTTGATCCGTAGTGGGTGGTGCCATGGGACTACTTGTAACACTATTGAGATTCGCACTGGACACTTCAAATTTGACATCTTCTAAGCCAGGAATAGAGGATAACTGATTGGACAAAACATGATCAGAATAAGCAATGAGCATATTGTTAAGTCTACACATAGAAGAAAATCTGCAGTATGGCACTTACTACATATTCCAACAGGTGAGTTTCACATTAATGAAACTCTAATATTTTATCACTAGTTCTAGTATTTCAATTGTGTCTCAACACCTGCCGCCCCCCAAAAAAAAGAAAGAAAAAAGGAACTTCCTTGTGCAGGTGGCTTTCATAAGAAAACACCAAAATGCTCAGTTGAAGCCTTTACTGGTTACACGGAGCTGCAGAGCAGGAACGGTTTCAACACCTTCCCAGCATTTTGCTGCTGCCAACAGAAACTGCTTCTGTCACTAACAAAAGAATTGTTTAAAGTTCTGGCTATTTTTTTTCTTGCAGCTAATTAAATGATAATTCATGACTACTGGTAATATCCCTAGGTCATCTCAT
Source organism: Excalfactoria chinensis (assembly GCF_039878825.1). NCBI lineage: Eukaryota > Metazoa > Chordata > Aves > Galliformes > Phasianidae > Excalfactoria > Excalfactoria chinensis. Next base: position 52,584,932 of record NC_092825.1, on the reverse strand, counting down.
CTAAAGAACATACATCAAACATAGCATCTGAACTAGTTTAAAGCTCTCTGAGGCCACAGAAAAAAACAAGCTTAGCAATAAAAATAACACAAGTAACTGCCATGTAGTTCAGTTCCCTTTCCATGATCCAAACGTACTTTTTCAGTTCTGTATCCTAAAGATGGACAAAACCAACATTTCCACAATATGCCATTCTTCTCCTCCATATCTACTATGTGTTCAAATGTTGTAAGTGTAGGGAATGCACAAAGAGAGTTTGCCCTGTAAGTGCTTCGTATTAGCTTCCTCCAATCATTATGAAAACCTATTTGCTCAATTCAGACTATCTTTCTTTTCTTAGCCATGTAATCTCAGAAGCTGTCACTGCTCAAAGTTATAGTCTGGACACATACAAACCTTTGCATCCAGTATATTGAGTGTTGTTTCAATTTGCTGGATACGGAGAGAGAGTGCTGACAATTTCTAGAATAGAAAATAATTAAGATGTGAAAACACTCTCCTGGGCCACTAGTATACATAAAAGCATTCACATGTAGTTAAATAAAATCTCTGTTTCAACCTGCAAAAGACAGTAGAGTATAAATGAGATAATATACATGAAATAAACGAAGCAATGCCATCATCCCTTTTTAGTACAGTAGCTAGAGTGGTTCAAATTGTAACCAATTTCACTACATGCTATTTGACAGACAGAAATGAAGACAAATTATGTATAAATGGCAGCCAAAGTAAATAGGGTATTACTTTGGGCAACCAAATAGCAGACTAATGGCAGACACACTGTACTCTCACAGTTGACCAAAATAAATTTCTTCAAAGCTTTTTCCAAATGTGAAAGAAGATACAATGTGCACATACGTAACCGAGCATGTCACAGAAATGTTTGATAAAGGCTACAGCAGGTGAATGAAAAATCTTTGATAGTCACTACAAACCTGAACTAACCAGAAGGTTTATATTCTCCAAGCGTACGTCAATAAAATTTTGATATATTTTTCTTACAAACAACTTAAGTTTTTCTAAATTACTCTATAAGCACCGTCACTCTGTTAACTAATCATTACCATACTCCACCAGACCTGTCCAAGTGAAGTTGGCTTAGCATGCAGGCTGGCAGATATGTACCACTCTGACAGCTCTCTGGCACGTGGGCAAGATTCTGCCTGGCTCTTAAGCAGAGCTTTAACACCCTAAGGAAATGGCAGTTCTGCCAATGTGCTGGAAAAGTAAGAAGAGAGTGACAAAAGTTAGCCTTTTTGGATAGTACGCTGACTAGGAAATAAGGAAATATATGCTCTGCAAGCAGTGGACAAAAGGGGAGGAAAGATGCTCAAAAGACTCATTCCTAAAACTTGCTATATCAGCTTGACAAGAACTTAGAAGCAGGCCGGTGGCAGCCTTAATTCTGAATTTCCTGACTTCTGCTGATTTACACTGGGACCATTTACACTAAAAACACTTCTGTAGTTCGTAAATGCAAAATCTTTTCAAGCACGTACAGTAACCACTTAGTCTCTTCAGTAAAAACACATTTATGCAAACTAATAACTGTTTTATTAACTAGACTTCACAGCATTGCTCCATGCTTGAGACAGTATTCTGTATATATGCTTCAATCTCTGCAGTGCCTATGTAATAAGTAATATTGAGTTCTCATGAAAATTCAGTTCCGGGCAACTGATAACTTCACCAGGCAGTGAAAGGACCCCATATACCAAATCAGGAAAATCCAAACTTATTTATTTATTTTTATTTAGAAACTCTGTACGTTAATATGGTAGTCAAAACCTACTTGCCAAGAGTCTGGCTCTAACCTTCGCTAAGAAAAGTATTTCTCAGGTTGCATTGCTTACTCTAACTGGATCTGACAATCGCTGTGAGCTAAGGCTGCATAGTGGCTTTTGATGAATAACCTAGTGCACAGCCTCAAAAAAAAACCCCCACTAATGACAGAAAGGTAAAGCTCAGAGCCACATCAGAGAACATCATCTCTACAAGGGAAAAAGCGTTCTTTTCCTGTCCTGTGGAGAATTTTAGCCCTAGTAAACTTCCAATGATGTTAAATTCAAGACAAAAACTTACCACTGATTTTTAAGAACTGTTTCCCCTCCCTCCCCCCCCCACAAAACGTAAATTACTCCATGTTCCAGAGTAATCACTTGCAAAAAACACCCCTTTTTCACATAATAAAGTGTTTGCCTCCAGGGATTTTATATCACCCTTTTAAAGTAAAGGCAGAGAAATCCGAAAGCAAGTTTTCACGCACTGCCCTATGACACAGATGAAGGGGACAGGGACTGTCAGAATGGTTTCAGCACCACAAACACAGAGCAGCCTCTTTCCAAAACAAGACTATATTCACAGTAGGAGGCTGTCAGAAAAAGCTATGCCAAATACAAAAGTTCAACGAAACAAGGTTAAGTGAGGCATAATCAGCACGTGAATTACCCCAGAGAAAAATAAATAAATCTGTCTTAATGCCTTCAAGATGAGCAGAAAGCAGACTGAACTCTAAAGCTACTCATGTGAATGCAGCAAGAAGAGTGAAGTGAATGGTTCTCATTTCTAGGAATCTTTCTCTTCAAATAAAGAGAGGGATGGAAAGCAGCAAACATACCTCTTCACAAACAGTAGAAAAGCGGTTCAGAAACTGCACTGTGTGAACCACAAACTGGTTTAGGAATGCTACAGTTCTTTTCTGCTGGATAGCAGGAACCTGCAATAAACCATACCAGAAAATGAGATAATTTGTAGGTGTTAATCCTCACGTTTGGACTAAAATATGTATTAAAACATGCAAAAATTCAGGAAAAAAAAAATATTTAAAGATCAGCCTTTGGTGTGTTTGCTATGGGTGCATAACAACAAAATCTATGTAACGTATATAAAGATTGCTCCAGAATGCATCCAATGTTATGATGTGGGCCCATGACACCAGATGTTGGTGGTACAGCAGAGGCCAGACCTTCCCACCCATATTCTGTTACATGTTGTGCGATGCTGTTTCCATGAGGGAAAAAAAAAGGCACCTGTTGATATTCACGGAGGCTTGCAGAATGCTTCTGGAGACCAAACAGGGGATGGGAGCACACAAAGAGGCTCTGGTGGTGTGCTTTATCTCAATGAAGGAATGTTATCTTATTTAATTAGTTCTTAGATGGAACAGCAAACTCTCCTTTAAGTTAGAATTAAGAAACAAAACATAAAGAGGGCAAACCAGAGCTGTTCCTTCTGACGATGAAGTAGTAAAGTGCTGCACGTCAGATCTGACCCGCGCACACTTTTCAAACGAAAAAGGCTGAACGAGAGGAAACCTTCACAACCAAACCTTCACAACCAAAAAAGCCGAGGGACGAGGCGCCAGGTGAGGCGAGGCGCAGCCGTACCTTAGTGAGGTCGATGCCGGAGCCCACGATAGGCAGCCCGTCCTCATCCATACCCGCAGGCCGACAGACCGCCCGCACCCCGGAAACCCCCCTGCGTACCACAACGTCCTCGGCCCGGAAGGAAAACCTCCCTCCCCGCCCTCCAAGTCGGAACTGACTGGTCTGCGCATGTGCGCTGCTCGCGCGGTGCAGCATGGGAAATGTAGTTCGGGGAGGGAGCAGGTTGCTCAATGCCCCATCCGGCCTGGCCTTGAATGCCTGCAGGGAAAGGCCATCCTCAACAGCACTGCGCTTCCTGATCCAGCGTCTCACCGCCATCACAGTAAAGAACGTCACATAAACAGCCAAAGCCCTTTTCATGGGATTGCAACTGTAACCATGCATTGAGTTTCTTAATTCGATCAGCCCTTTCCCTCCCCATTCCCGTAACCTGAAGGACTGATGACGCTACCCCACGCTCTCAGCTCTTTGTAGACTGTCCTGATGTTCTTCATGTTGCTAACAGCTGTGTCACCGACGGCCATGTGAAACAGCAGCAGCAGGTAGTGATCTGTAGGACATATGAGGTCTGGCCGCCTCTGTGTCACATACCTGATGCGGGCCCCTGGCAAGCAACAGACCTCCTGAGATAGCGGGTCAGAAATACAAATGGATGCCTCTGTACCCCTCAGAATAGAATCACCCACTACAATCACCTGCCAGTATTTTCTTAGTTGCGTTAGTTTTTATGCAACAGGTCTGGCTGCCTTACTCAGTTCAGACAACTCACCTGTTTCTCCTTTCTTCTCAGTCTGTAGACACTCCAAGCGGAGGCTCTGGGACAGGCTTCTTCTCCTTGTTAGTCCTTCTCATGGCTATTTGCCATTTCTCATCACTGTTGCCTTTCTCTTCAAATGGGTGTGCCAGTGGAGGAGTCTGGGGCTGCCGCTGCCTGGCCTCAGACTGTAGATTCAATACAGGCTGCATGTGAATCTGGCTATTTCTGCCTCCCTGATAGTACACAGCCTTTTGACTGTCTCCTGTAGGTCAGTCAGCTGTCGCAGCTGGCTATTATGGACTGTGAACAAAGACAGAGATTGTTACTTTGCAGCACAGCCATGTTGTGCTCGACTCAAATTGACGGTCCCTGTTAAAGATTCAGAAGGGGACCTGATCTCCTGGCACTGCCGCCCACATCCACTATTCATGCTAATAACATTTTGAATGTGCTACCTACAGTTAGAGAGTTATAAATGAAAGACCTTGAGCTGAACAGAAAGTATATTTGACTCCATGTGGTTCAATAGTAAATAATTAATTTCTGCATCTTAACAGGTCCTTTCTGGTTTAAGCCATCTGTTCTCTGGGATTCATCTGCCAGACAACTGTTTGAGACCAAAGTCGTAAAAGAACAAGTCATGAAACATAAGAACATGTTGTCTCTATTAAAAGTCAGCGACTGCCAGTACATCATGCATCTAATCCCTAGGCTGATGAACTACAAATGACAGATGAGAAATTAGTTGTAAATCCCCAAAGACGTGGCTCCAGACAGAGCATTAGGCACACTCGCATTTGTAAGTAAACCTCAGCTTGAACACTATATGCAAACTGCATCCATTGGCAAAGTCTATGAAAATTCTCGGAGACTCAGAACTTATGATAGCCAGGAAGAATCAGTTTGAAATAGAATCTATCCTTTGGAAAAGGGATGGGAACACTGAATTCCTAGTCTTCATATCAGGGGTCAGTTTTGGAGTATCTAGGCTAAGCAACCAAAGGTCCCAGAATGATGGTATGTGCTACATTGGTAATCTTTCTTCCAATGGAACAAGAAGCAGCCCGACTCGCTAAGTAAAGCTTCATTTCAGTTCTAAGATTGTGTACTACTGGAAGGCAAGAAAAATCAGGGTGATATGGAGCCCTTGTTTACAGCAGTGAATCCAACTAGCATGTAGCAGAGGAAATTCTTGGTGAAAGTTCTTCCTGGCTACATCTGAATACTGCTAAATCTAATAAAAAGCTATCTAAATTTAGTGCAGTTAAGAATGTACCATAGTTGGAAGCTGTCAGTAGGAAGCTTCTCATGTGATGAAGAAAGAAAAAGACACTATTTTTTTTTTTTTAATACTCTGAAGATTATAACCCCAAAACTGCCCTGCTGCTTTTCAAATGTTCAAAAGAAAAATGAGTTTACTTCCAAATGATTTCGCTTTGACAAGCATTTTACAGACCCCACATTCAGGACCTGTGATTGATAGCTAGAAAGCTGCAGATAGAGCACCTAGATCTGCTACTCCAAGCTTATAGAAAACCCAAATTCATCTAGAAAGCAGCTTTTCTTTTATTTCATGCTTACAACTTTCTTTAGCTAATCCGCTGTCAAACCCCTTGTTACTTTTTAGTAAAACATTAAGTAAGTAAATCTGCTCACCTATACTGTTTGAATTGTTTGAATTGTTGAACAAACCGTATTTCCTATTATGTTGTGGGGTAAGGACACGCAGTTGGCAACTTCCTAATCTCTCAAAAGCAGGGCAGGGGCTAGCCTATGAAGTTCAGTAGGTTTAATCTACTTTATAGGAATTTTGTGAATTATTTCTTGGGAAAGGAAATGCTAAACGATCCAAGCGAATGCTTCTACTTTAATTACCTCAAAAAATCCCTTAGTTATATGCAAGAAGCATTAATCTCATTTACCATAAAATGCCTGTAATGTTTTCCAGGCAACGCTAAAGCAATTTAATAACGTAAACGCTTAGTTAAATCTTATCTGAAACTCTTTTGTCTGTAAAGTTGGACAAAAAATATCTCACAAGAATACGATCTTCTGTGAACTTTCTGGTACTTCCTGCTTTTAATTTGGCAATGAAATACTGCATAGAAAGCTGCAATACAGCACTTTTTTTTTTTTTTCCTTTTTCTTTTTTTTCCCAGCTGGAATTAGGAAGCGCAGGGTATGAAAAGTGAAAAACAGAGTAACTATTAATACTTGAACCCTCAGTGGGAGTATTTGTTAAGAAAGTATCATAGAATCCTTAGTGTTGGAAGGGACCTCTGAAGGCCATCTAGTCCAACTCCCCTGCAAAGAATAGGGGCACCACAGCTACATCAGGTTGCCCCGGGCCTGATCCAGCCTCGCCTTGAAAATGTCCAGGAATGGGGCATTCACCACAAATATACAACTGAATGATAATATCCTAATTTATGGATATTACTCAAACGTATTCTGTATCAGTGCCTATACTGGATGATAAATACCACATTAAGGAATAAATACTGCACAGTACTGCTGGCAGTTCATACCCTATTTATGTATGTGTACGTACATACACGTGTTAAAAGGTGGAGTCATGAAGGAAAGATTAAAGACTGATTTACAGCTACTGAAACATATTTCAGTTGAACATTAGCATAATGAAGATGATAAACTTAGAGATGCTGAGGATAACTTGCACTGCAAGCTGGAGTGCAAGTTAGCAGAGGATAACAAAGTTATCCACTGCTAACCTGGGAGTGTAAGAAAAATCTGTGTGTATAGAACATAACTTTGTCATCATTAATGAAGATATTTTGTCATATAATCAGCATGCACTAGAAAGTAAGGAGAACAGCACAAGCTTCAAAGCACTGAAAGTGCTTTGCTACATATATTTTTATATTGCACAAAATCAGAGCCTTTAGTCAACTGCAAAGCAGAACTGCACAGGCTGAAAAAACTGGCAAGTGCTACTGTAACTTACAATGTTCATATTCATTTTATATGCTTATATACTGTTACAAGTCCCAGGACATAAAATTCTCTTAGAATCAGCACTGAACTCTAATAGCTATACAATTGAGAGGTAAGTTAAACAGATACAAAAAGTTGGTCCAAAAACATTTCCAGACACGGTGTTACCTGATCCTCCATAGGGGCAATAGTTGTTTTTTACTAAGGTGGTCCAATGAACAGCAGAAAAGGTCAAAGTGTGGATTAACATTTTTTTTGATTTCCCATGGAGTCTTCTAAATCCGTGCTTACAAATGGAATTCTGGCAAAGCTTTCCATACTAAACTTGTATAGCCTCAGTGATTTTCCCCCGAATGAAGCAATAGAAAAAAAGAATAATCTACCTCAATGGTATGTCAGAATATGCATGCAGCCAGCCAACAGAAGGGTCAGAGAATTACCAGCCCCATGACAGTTAGGCAGACTGAGTAATGCAAATCTCAGGTGTTACATAGTTTCAGTTTTACGAAAAACAAAATGAAAACTAAGCGATAAGTGGGGTTACAGTTGACTGAAAGCGGCTCTTTGATTTTCAGCATTCCTGGTACAATGCTAAGGCAACATCAGAGACTTAACTAACTTATTCATTCTGCAGGGAAGAACTTGGGGAGCATGGTAAAAACATTAACTGCTTGTTTCCTGCTTCTTTTTTTCTTTTAAATGCTCTTCTTATACAGGAAAGAAATGATAAGAAAAGCCCTGAGCTTGGCAACATCATTCCAATTCTTGGTAAATCACAGAATCACAGAATTGTAGGGGTTGGAAGGGACCTCTTGAGATCATCGAGTCCAACCCCCCTGCCAAAGCAGGCTCCCTACAACACGTTGCACAGGTAGGCATCCAGGCGGGTCTTGAATATCTCCAGAGGAGACTCCACCACCTCCCTGGGCAGCCTGTTCCAGTGCTCCGTCACCCTCACTGTAAAGAAGTTCTTGCGCACATTCGTGTGGAACTTCCTATGCTGAAGTTTCAGCCCATTGCCCCTAGTCCTGTCCCCACGCACTACTGAAAACAGACCAGCCTCGCCACTATGGCTCCCACTCTTCAGGTATTTATAGACCTGGATCAAGTCCCCTCTTAGCCTTCTTTTCTCAAGGCTAAACAGACCCAGTTCCCTAAGTCTCTCCTCATAGGGGAGATGCTCCAGGCCCTTCACCATCTTTGTGGCCCTCTGCTGGACTCTTTCCAAGAGATCCTTGTCTTTATAAATAGTTTTAAGTAGTTCTTAAAAAAAACAAGAGTACTGAAAACCAAGGATCTTGGCTTCTTAATTACACAATAAAGGAATTTCTGCCTCTTGCCTCCTTGCAGTTTGAGCAGCTCCAAAAAATGAACAAATGAAACAGCTGACTCAAAGTGTACATGTATATATCTAATGGAAATTTCTTTGTCAGTATGTACTCAGCATACTGTTATTTGGCATACCAAGATGGTACATTAAATTTTGCTCCAAAGGACAAAATAAATAAATAAATAAAAAAGAAGAAAAAATAGGCAGCTTTCACTTTCACTGTAGTAGAGGTATGGCCGAATTCCAAACTTTTCTTTCAGATCCACAAAGATTTTAACTGTCTATGAGCCAATTACATCTCCTGTTTTACTTTACTTTTTACTCTCTAGTCAAAAGCTGGGGCTAAGAGGTGAATTAAGTGTTGTATCTTGAAACATCCTCTGCTTACTTTGCAGATTAAGTAAGCACCAGTCAAGACTGGACAGTCATCCAAAATTAGGCTAATGGTAACAAATTGTGTAAATTCAGCATTTTCTAGTTTCTTGCACATGGAGATTTCCTTTCGGTTACTTTTTCTTTTCTGTTTTTCTTTTTTTTTTTTTTTCAGCCAGTTGCTTTTAATTCTCTACTGTCCAAAATAAAAAAGGGTAAACTTTTTATGGCTGTTAGTCAGCGGAGTCCAAATGGAAAACTGCAAGACTCTGACAAAATGAACACAAAAGAGTTCTATATTCTATGGACTCCAGGGACTCAAGTCTTGTAGTAGCATCAATTACTTGCACTTTCCTAGAAAAGATCATCTGGATGGTGACAAAGGAGGAGATGAATCAGTGTGCTACTCACTGCGGGAAGTATATTAGATGCATTAAGTCTACTTGCTACATTACAAGGGAAAGTGGTAAAGGTCCTTGCATTTCTGAAAATTCCATCTGTATTCTGGTGCATCATTTGTATAGGAAAGAACCCAGATGAACTGCAATGTGATACTTTAGTTTGAAGTAAGAATAACTAGATACAGATAGAAGGAAAAACAGAACATAAGGAGAGGATGTGGAGAAATGCGGTATGCTAGGACATGGTCAATGGTGAATTGAAAAGGTAATATCAGAGGCATGATGATGCTACTCAGGAACATGCAGCTCTTAGGTCATAGAATCATAGAATGGCCTGGGTTGAAAAAGACCACAATGATCATTTAGTTTCAACCCTCCTGCTATGTGCAGGGCCGCCAGCCACTAGACCAGGCTGCCTGGAGCCCCATCCAGCCTGGCCTTGAATGCCTCCATGTATGGGGCACCCATGACCTCCCTGGACAACCTGTTCCAGTGTGCCACCACCCTCTGTGTGAAAATCTTTCTCCTAATCTCTAACCTAAACCTTCCCCGTCTTAGTTTAAAAGTCTAGCTCCATTGCCTGAACTTATCTCTCATGAACTACCAGAATCCAAAGCCAACAGGCTCTGTCTGACTTCAACATTAAGACAAGTGATGAGATGCTCAGTGAAATGGAATAAACAAATGCAAACCATTCAGTCTGATCTTGCATGACCAAAGACAGTCCAAAGAATACAGGTCAAAGTCTTTGAGAACACTGCTTTAAGATTTTCTTGGTTGCATGCTGAATAGCTACATGCTTCTCAGATCCATTTCCACTTTTATCCACTTCTCAATGCTACTTTGCTTTTTCTGAACTATTGGTGCTTTCTTAGAAAGAACTTAGATACCCAAATGGTTTTATAAGGTTATCTGAATACTTATTTTTATTAATGAATCTGGTTTGGTTGTATTGTATGTGGTTGAGTGAATGACTTCGAACATAAGAAAGGGGCGAAAAGGTTGCATGCAGCTGATTCTGACTGGACACCAAAGTAACGCCAAAATGTTTACCCGCATTTAAGTCTGTCAGATACTCTCACACCAATTCTATCAGCCCTTCATCCGTGGCATCCAAATGTTGGATTTTAAAATTTTCTTGCTTTTTAAGGATCATAAATATAGTTTTAATAACCACCTCTTTCACAGGCAGCCTAGAAAAAGTGAGCAGTCTCTCAGATTTCACTATTCTGGACTCCTCTATCCTTCTATTTACAGAAGCTGCTTAAATTTGAGACTTGGAATAAAGTCCACCAAAATCCGCAGAAGTCTGTTAGAATTGCAGGTTTTGTTTTGTTAGTAAGGAGTAAAAAAAATAAAATCAATTAAAAAGAGGTCTTCCAGATCATTTGGAATTGTCTAATTACATAACAGTGTGTAAACAGAGGTATTACCAACTACACAAATGAAGTTCGTGATGTATGCTAATTATTTGGTTTTGCTTGTTTTGGAGCACACAGAAGAAGATGGTGACAACACATCTTCCTTGTTTAGATGATGGCAAACAACCTCAATTTAGCGTACATATGACAACTCTAAAATATTAAAAAGACCTTACAAATTTAACAGTAACAATTTAGTCACTGAACATTCTTTCTAAAAATATTTTACAATGATTAATATAAATCAATAATTTGAGTATCTTGGAATACGTAGTAAATGGCTCTTAGATTGCTGGAAACCCAAATAAATCTACAAAAAAGTACGGTTTTTGTAGAGTTCAATTTGATTTTTTATCTGTAGGTATTACAATCATTGTGATTATACCATCAGGTTCTTCACCATTTGTGGTAACTACTTTAATCAGCAAACACATTGACAGACAATATTTTACGACAGTACATTACTGTCTTTCTTTCTTAAAAGACAGCAATGAATCAGGAAAGTGAAGACAAAGACACGTGTTCATGCTGTAGGCACTCTGAGAATTTCAAAGTATTTGTGCAGGGTTAACTGAGAGACAACCGAGATTGCCAGATACAAAATCTCTTCAAATGAACAAAAAAAAGTTACCATTAAGAAACAAACGCCACACCAAATACCATGTTGAAAAACGTGTATATTTTAAGGGAAGTAACATAGGTTCAGATTTATGGTATCTGATTTCACAATAGTTTTTGCATTTGCAAGCTGAAAATGAAACACAAAAGGTTTCTTATTTTACTTTTTCTTATATCCTGCAAATGAGGAAATACCAATCCAAAGAGTAAATGATTTGCTTTGCTATGAAAAAGATATCATACTCTGAAGTTCAATACTGAAGGCAAATGGCAATTTTTACATTTCTGTTACCCAGAAGAAAATTTTATGGTCACCTCCAACTGCACATAATGGAAGGGTTCTATGCCATGTCAATCCAGATCCTACAGCTGCAGTACCAGTAAGGATGGGCTTAAAGAAAGAATAAAAAATAATAAAAAAAAAAAAAAAAAAAAAAAGAAGAGAAATATCAATAGAGGTTACCATGTACACCACGTGTATCAAGTTGCACAAACAAGCTTTCACATATGTAATATTCCTTAAAAAAAAAAACAACAGTTAAAATACATCAGAAACGAAACTGAAATAACTGATAGTCTCTTCCTGTGTTCCAGTAGCGGCTTACCATAAGTAAGATGTAGCAACATCTTTCATGATAAATTTTGCAGCTACTTTTACTGCTTTTAAGAATACTACTATGATAAAGGTATGCTTTCAAACCTAGAAATCTTTTTAATGAAATAACTTCCTGCTATTTAAGTGTAATCACAGCTAACTAGTATGTTTGGAGATAATATCTTTTACTGTAAGCTCTGTAAATGTATACTAATTTCAGCAAAATCAAAAATACTCGTTGTGCTTGACATGCAGTCTTGATACATTCTTGTTAATAATATACTTAATTCAAAGCTGAGAAATACACAACGATCTGATTTTCGTATCTTTCTAATTAAGAATACTGAAAAATTTATTAAATAACAGGCTAAATGTAGGTTTTTTTCCTCCTTTTTGCATAAATGGGACATAGCAAATGGGTAGATCAATCAGCCTTTTAAATAACAGGTTAAGTATGATGTGCAATATTTCTATAGCATGGATGAAACAATAAATAAAACAAATAGGCCAAGCAGCATTTCTGGATGGCTTTGGCTATTTTTCAGTTGTAGCTTTTAGCTAATTATGAGTTTGATTTGAAAGGAAGAGATGCAATCCCATCCAAAAACCAAATTCAAAAGTTTACCTGGGGATGTCCTAAGTGATGAACAAGCAGTTGAGTAGTTGCCTTTCCTGGATATCCAACAGTTGCAAACAGATTTTCATTCACTCGGGACCACCTATGAATAAAAAGAATGTACCTTTCAAATATCCCTATCAGACTATCAGAAGTGCACACAAAATGAAGATTTCTCACTTGCGATTAATTGTGTGAAGCCATCAGATATTCCACTGACACCAAAGAAATTCAGGGAAATGGCTTGTAAATTATTTACTACCAAAACCTCTGTGTGTATGTTATCATGTAACAGAAAAATCATGGTCAATCACAAATTTCACGAAGCTTATAGACCAGGTCCCCCTAAAAAATGATTTAGGAGACATATGTTCCTTAACTCACAAATACTTGATTACACATAGATTTACATTAGAAAGAAAATCACACAATAAAGACAACGCTTATACCTGAATAATCTGGCTCGATCAACATGGACGGGTCTCTTATCCTGTGGATAACTAAAACAGACATTCCACGTAAAAAACCGTTCCGCAAACAACTGCAGATCATACTGTAAGTATCAAAACAATTATTTTTTAACACCGAAGAGGAAATACGGTCTACTGTTTGTGAAGAAGTTGATGGAAAACTTGAACTTTTCCTCAGCTTACATTTCACTTTGGAGTAGGAAAAAATGAAGTAATTATTGACTTTATTATGTTTCAACAACTAGATATTTATGACTTAGAATGAAATGTTAATAAACAAGCTTCACAAACAGGAGAGATGTTGTCTCAAATGGACAAAAAGAAACATGTTATTTTAACAGATAGAAGTAAGCATGAAAAAGTATGGCAGGAAATAACCTGTACTGATTTTATAATTTTTGATGAATACTTACTATTAACTGAATAGGTGATGCAATACATACTGCAATTAAATGCTATATTAGCAAAGTAGCCACATCTTTTCATGTGCTGCTTAAGGAACAAATACTTTCCTACACGTAAAAAGTACCTGGAATGAGTGATATCCCAGATTAGCCAGTCACTTCCAGCAACTGCTCCAATTCTGAGAGTATTCTTTAAACACCAGTCTGCTGACATCAGCGGTGTTTGTTCACACTCTAGGGAGAGAATGGCCTGGTGTGTAATTAGATCATAGAATCGTATTGTTCCATTTTTCTCTGCTACCATCAGCTGTAAGAGGAAATAATAAAACCTTGTAAACTTAGCACGTAGAGAATCTTTTCAAGCTTTTCTACTCTAAAGCAAACCTAGAGTCCTTTCAAGGACATACTAATATATGGACTTCAGCACTTTTAATTATACTCCTATTACACTGTACACAGTGATTACATGATTTCATCTATATATACATACACATACATATGTATATGTATGTATGCTTTGGTGTTTAGCAGCACAAGTTCTCAACCACGTTGTTCTGAGTACAAGGAACTGACTAAAAGAGATTGTGCTGTACAGGAAACAATGATACCAATCAATGTAACTGTAATATCTGCATTCACACTTACTGATCTGGTATACCTACACTGGCTAGTGGCAAACAACAGCATATATTCAATTTTGATGCCACTTGAATCAATAGTTCTCCTGGTTTTCTTAGTAAGGACCATATATTGGTGGGAAGCAGAAGGAGTCCCCTGCCGCTATTTAACTATTTTTATACCTGATTTGATTGCTTTTTCTTTTTTCTGTTAGAAGCGTGCATTTCTATAATAATCTGAAAAACTATGTGTAGATACTTAAATAATAAAAAAAATAATAATAATTAGAAATAATAAATCCTAAATTGCAAGGATTAGACCATTAATGAAGTTGAATAACTTGCTATATATCAACAGACTAATCCCTTCTGGTACAAAAAACAGATAAGTACAAGATCATAATTTTTTATTTGATTTTTCAGCATGTTTCACGTATTCCAAGCAAGAAAAACAAAACCAAAAATCTCTTGGTAATTTCAAACAGATATTTGGCTTGCCTTACAGGAGTCTGTTGTTGGTGAGTCTTGTTACCATGACCAATATTAACTTTTCTTTGATAACTGTAAGTTAACATGCAATCAGCAGAATAGTAATCAACAATAATTGATGCACGTAATCAAGAAAGAGCACTTCTGATGGGAGGAACAATGGACTCAGAGCAAAAAGAGAAGAATAAGCATGGCAAGCTATTTACAGTGACTTCACATTAGTGGATTCTACCAATACCCAACTATAATGTGCAAAGGCTCCCCAAACTTAAGCCTTAGTATAGCATCAAAATTCATAATTTAGAGAAGTACATCTTCCTGCTATTTTAAAGGTGGCAGTGATGAAGAGCTGCAAAGTACAACCTTAAAAGCCTCTTCAGGATGCCAGCAAACACTCATTCCAGGGGAACGTAAAACAAAACGGGCCTTCTCATTTCCTTCCAAATCCCAGACCCTAAAGAAACAAACAAAAAAAAAGAATTAAACTATGCATTAGTCTGGTAATACACTAAAATTTGTGCCTCAAAACATTCAACAAAGGAAGTGACTAAAAGAAAAAGAGTTTGTGCTTAATCACTTCAAGAAGAAAACAAATGGATAGAAATGTAGAATGAAAGGTGCAGATGCTTAATACTTGTGCATAAGGAACTCATGTGCAAGCTCCGCAGAAAGAAGAAAGTACACGATATGTGAAAAAAGGGTCTGGCCACTTGGGAACAATATAAGAATGTAGTCAGGGACTGCAGAGATGCGACCAGGAAGGCTAAAGCCCACCTGGAGCTGAATCTAGCTAAGGAGATAAAGGATAATAAAAAAGGCTTTTTTAAGTATGTTAACAGCAAAAGGAAGGCTAGGGAGAATGTGGGCCCCATACTAAGTGAGGGGGGTGTTCTGGTAACGGGGGATGCTGAGAAGGCAGAAATACTGAACGCCTTCTTTGCCTCTGTCTTTAGTGAAAGGGCTCTCCCCCAGGAATCCCAGACTCTGGTGGTTGATGAGAGAATCTGGGGAATGGGAGATTTCCCTTTAGTCAGGGAAGAGGTGGTCCGTGAGTGCTTAGGAAACACTAATGTCCATAAATCCATGGGACCTGATGGGGTGCACCCGCGGGTGCTGAGAGAGCTGGCGGAGGTTATTGCTAAGCCGCTCTCTGTAATTTTTCAGAGGTCTTGGAGAACTGGGGAGGTGCCTGAAGACTGGAGGATGGCCAATGTCACCCCGGTCTTCAAAAAGGGCAAGAAGGATGACCCGGGTAATTATAGGCCAGTCAGCCTCACCTCTGTCCCAGGGAAGGTGATGGAACAGCTTGTGCTGGATGCCATCTCCAGGCAACTGGGAGTAAAGGAGGTTATCAGGAGTACTCAGCATGGGTTCACCAAGGGGAGGTCGTGCTCGACCAACCTGGTGGCCTTTTATGAAGATGTCACTGGCTGGGTGGACGGGGGGAGAGCGGTAGACGTAGTCTACCTTGATTTCAGTAAGGCTTTTGATACGGTCCCCCATGACATCCTTATAACAAAGCTGAGGAAGTATGGGATAGATGAGTGGACGGTGAAGTGGATCGAGAATTGGCTGACTGGCAGAGTGCAGAGGGTTGTCGTTGGCGGTGCGGTGTCCGGCTGGAGGCCTGTGACTAGCGGTGTCCCCCAGGGGTCTGTACTGGGTCCAGTCTTGTTCAACATCTTCATCAACGACCTTGATGAGGGGATAGTGACCACCCTCAGCAAGTTTGCTGATGACATGAAGCTGGGAGGATTGGCTGACACACCTGAAGGCTGTGCTGCCATTCAGAGAGACCTGGACAGGCTGGAGAGCTGGGCAGTAAGAAACCGGATGAGGTTAAACAAAAGCAAGTGTAGAGTCTTGCACCTAGGTAGAAATAATTGCATACACCAGTACAGGTTGGGGGAAGACCTGCTGGAGAGGAGCTCTGCTGAGAGGGACCTGGGCGTCCCGGTGGACAACAGGTTGGCCATGAGCCAGCAGTGTGCCCTTGTAGCCAAAAAGGCCAATGGCATACTGGGGTGCATTAAAAAGAGCGTGGCCAGCAGGTCGAGGGAGGTGATCCTCCCCCTCTACTCTGCCCTGGTGAGGCCTCATCTGGAATACTGTGTCCAGTTCTGGGCTCCCCAGTACAAAAAAGACAGGGATTTCTTGGAAAGAGTCCAGCGGAGGGCCACAAAGATGGTGAAGGGCCTGGAGCATCTCCCCTACAAGGAGAGACTTAGGGAACTCGGTCTGTTTAGCCTTGAGAAAAGAAGGCTGAGAGGGGACTTGATCCAGGTTTATAAATACCTGAAGAGTGGGAGCCATAGTGGCGAGGCTGGTCTGTTTTCAGTAGTGTGTGGGGACAGGACTAGGGGAAATGGGCTGAAACTTCAGCATAGGAAGTTCCGCACGAATGTGCGCAAGAACTTCTTTATGGTGAGGGTGATGGAGCACTGGAACAGGCTGCCCAGGGGGGTGGTGGAGTCTCCTTCTCTGGAGATATTCAAGACCCACCTGGACGCCTACCTGTGCGACGTGGTGTAGGGAGCCTGCTTTGGCAGGGGGGTTGGACTCGATGATCTCTAAAGGTCCCTTCCAACCCCTACAATTCTGTGATTCTGTGATTCTGTGCATAAAGTCAGTAAAAGCAGCCAGTGCTAAAGATAATGTATTCTGAAAATGATGAACTGGACGTACACCCTCTATATGAAATGGCAACATTCCAATGATTTGACAAGCTTAGATGTTTAGGCACAAAATCTAGAGGTACTTTCTCTCTTTATTCATAGTTCAATTGACAGACACCACCACAAAGTGGGAAGAGCACTGCTGGTCTAGCTGATACAAGCAATCTAGACTTAAGTACCAAGCAACTTAAATCACCGACATTATCATGAAAAAGATAAGATGATGCACTGAAGTATTTTCCTTATATAATACATGCATTTTCATTTCTTTCCTGATAGGACAAGACTGAATAATCGAAATACAAGAAACTATTTGTGGCAGCGTTGCAGTAGCCAACTGGGAGTTTTGGCAAGCTTTCAACAAATCAATCACACGAGTCAGTTTAGAATTTTCCTTTAGAAGCACCTACAGTATTTATCAGGCAGAAGTATATAATATTAAGAAAAATAAAAACAGACAGCAGTAATATGGATTGACAGGGAACTGTATGTTGAAACATCAAAGATAGGTTAGAGGATGATTGGATTTTTTTGGATACATTCCATATGAGCATCAATGATCCATGAAGCTACTGGGTTTATAAAATGTAGCAAAACCAAAATAGAGACTACTTATCTCACAGCTACTGCTCAACTGCCTCTTTTTCTATAAAAACAGCATACAGTTGTGTATATCGATTTCAAGCAAAGGGCTGTACATCCTTCAAAGCAGTTTTACACGCAAATATATATATCTATCCTTATTAACACAAAAACCCTTAGAAGCCACCAAATTTTTAAGCACAGTGTTCTGCTCAGAGTTAGATGAGTAGCTATGCACTATTATTGTTGATTTTAGAGGATTTTTTGCTGACTTCCTCCAGACTTTTTCAGTTTATATCTCACCAGGGTGCTCAGAGCACTATATTTTAGAGATTACAAAAAAAAAAACAACAAAAAAAAACCCTCTTACATAATACATCATAAGTCTAGACAAAATATATGGGAACAAAGTAAGTATGTTTAATGAACGATGTTATTTTCTTATGCCAAACCACAACAGATCAAATATTTGTTTTCTCTGTAGAAAATACAGTCTCTAATCTTGAAGGATCAGTGTCCTTATTAAAAAAAAAAAAAAAAAAGTCAAAACAAAAACCTGACAACTGTTTAAAAAATGAAATATCTACTTGATTAGGTAATTTAGAAACATACAATACTTTCTTCTATTGCCAGAAATTTTGCCTTGTAGATTTGTCCAAGTCAAATCAACACTTTGTGTGTGTATTTAATGTGCAGGGAGAAAATTATGATATAACAGAAGACGGTGAATCATTTTGGCCAAAGTAGAATGCCATCATGTTTCCTTCCCTGAAGTGATTAAGGTTATTAGGTGCTAAGACAAAAATTTATGCTTTCTACCTCTGTAACTTTGTTATTTATAAAATGCTAAACTAGTATCTCTTTTTGTCAGAATGTTGAGATTGTTAGTACAGAAAGAAAAAAGGATAAACACCTCCTTCTTTATTTACTGATTTAAAACAACAACAACACAGAAACAAAACAAACAAACAAACAAAAAAACCAACAACATGATATCATTTAGGTTTGGAAAGAAACAGACAGTACACATCAAAATGGATCCTTGACTGAATGCATCAAGTCCATGTTGTTACGGAAAATTACAATTACAAATACATTTAATTAACACTTCAAAATATTTCCTAGTGACTAACACAAGTTACAAAAGTGCAAAGACCAAAATGTTAGCCAAACTGAGTTTTTGGTTGCTCAGTAATAACCAAATCAGCTACAGATGCTATAAAAACCCTCAGTTTTTTTCTACATTTCTATCACATAAATCAATCTGTAAAGACTGAACCTCTTGGTTTACATTTAAACCCCATGAAATCTCACTAATATTACCCTATTTTATACTAAACCAAACTACTGTCTACTTTTCCCCAAATATTTTTATGTTTTGTACCTCTGCATTACATCATCCTTGTATTGATCCTACTCCCTCCATTGAGTATTACTGAGCAGATTTTACTAGGTTTGTGTCCAAAATATCTGAAAGAAGAAAAGTCTGAATAACCACAGTTGAAAAAGGCCAAAGCTGGAATAGTGGAAAGCCTCAAAAATTACCTATACATCTGCTCAGTAAATTCATTTATTTTTAAACAACTAAGGACTGAGAAATTATATTCTGCAGTGTACGCAGTTTTAAACTAATACAAAACTAGAGACAGCTACAAATGCCATTCAAGAGAACTCTTGGAATGCTGGCATACATCTCTTATCCCTTACACTGTATGGGTAAACAGATGATAACTGTAGTTATCTCAAAGCATGGAGCTATTCAAACTACTTTGAAACAACACTATTTTATGCAGCGTGAATGAGTATAGATAATGACATGCTGTATATGTGTGGTAATTTCACCACAAAACAGACTTATTTTTATATATTTTTTTTCAAAGTTAGGAAGGTATTCATTAGAGCATCTGAAAACCTGCTTTGTGGCATTGACTATTACCCTTATTCTATATTTTGATTTCCAAATACTGAATAATTCTAACTAGAGAGCAAAACCAAGTTCTAAGTGAATAAAAGGCACCTTGGAATAGCATAAGAGCAGAAACATACCGTAACTTTAAGGCCTTTCTAAAATCCCTAGAAGATGGAAGTTTAAAAAAAATAAAGTAAAAACACCCACCCAATTTCTTTCAACATAAAGTTTCCTACAATCTCAGAGAACAAGGAGGAACCATAGAATATCCAGTGTCATTCAGTGACTCCTTGCCTCAAAGCTGCATTAGCTACCCTTGCACTCAGAGATTACTGCCTGACCTACTCTTAAAAATGATCGACAAGAGATTTTATTATTATTTTTAATAACAGCTAAAAATATCCTTTACTGAAGTCCCCTTTGTATCCCCAGCAGACATATTCCACATGTGAGACAAGTCTTGTCACTACTGAAAAGCCTAGAGAACCAGGAAGAGGGAAGATAAACAGCTAAGTCATTCCCCATTGCGCACAAGGTGGACAAATGGAAGTGCAGAGATTGGCTAACTCTGTAGGGAATACAGCCATCAACTGGGTCTCTTGTCAACTCTCTATGGAGGTGGTTACCAAAGACTGAAAGAAGACTCTGGGTAGGACATGAAAGAAGAATCTTTCAGATTCAAATTCAGCATTACAATCTATGGTTTCTCAAGCTTCTTGCAATATTTACTTGGTTATGCAAGCATTGATCAGTGGGATGGAATCCTGATTATGTCCTGCAGCATTGTGAGAAGTGTGAGAGGTATGAGAGGTATGGGAACTGCACATGCACCATCTCAGCCATCTTAGCCAACTGTTCTTCATGCACGATCAGATTAAGAGAAAGTAATACATGCCAGCATTACTCCTGCAATACCCTTACAGCTACCCAAAGCAAAGGCAGAGACTAAGCATCTTTGCATTAACATTAAGCTGAAGTTACATTTGTTCAACCAAAAAAAATTAGCTGTTCTGAACTACGTGGACTGAGTTGTAAAAGTAGACCACCTAAAACTAAATGCTTCTGAGGGCTGACCATTACTGGAAATTCAATGATAATTCTGCCAGTGAGTTTCTAGAATGTAAGGTAACTGCCAAACAAATCAAATGCAATGATTTATATTTAAAACAATTTATATGCTAGACTACATTCTAGGATAGTGTGACCCTTCACTTAAGTCATAACAAGACACACAGGAAATTGCTACCATGTCATAAAATTTCTATGAATACTTTTAAGACTTTGTAACTAAAGGCTTATTCATCCATACCTAAGATCAGTCTGAAATAACATTCCAAACATTTGATTTGGAAAGTGGCTTCTTTTTCTTTTCTTTCCTTTTTTTATACTGACTGGATACTATAGTAGGAGGCTGGTTAATATTTGCATAGTGATTGGTAAGAACAACCAGAATTGTTGGTTAATAGATGGGCCACAACTTTTAAAGTATAAAAGAAATCATGGAAGACTTCAAATGGGGAACATACAGGGATACATACAAAAAGCACACAAAGCAAAAGACTAAAGTGCTAAAAATATTCCAAGACCTTCATTTATTTTCATCCATTATAATGCATAACTAGTGTGATAAATGTGATCAGCACACCTCAAAAAAGATGAACATTTCGGTACGAGATTTATAATATCACAGAATCACAGAATCACAGAATCACAGAATTATAGGGGTTGGAAGGGACCTCTAGAGATCATCGAGTCCAACCCCCCTGCCAAAGCAGGCTCCCTACAACACGTCGCACAGGTAGGCGTCCAGGCGGGTCTTGAATATCTCCAGAGAAGGAGACTCCACCACCTCCCTGGGCAGCCTGTTCCAGTGCTCCGTCACCCTCACCGTAAAGAAGTTCTTGCGCACATTCGTGCGGAACTTCCTATGCTGGAGTTTCAGCCCATTGCCCCTAGTCCTGTCCCCACGCACTACTGAAAAGAGACCAGCCTCGCCACTATAGCTCCCACACCTCAGGTATTTATAAACCTGGATCAAGTCCCCTCTCAGCCTTCTTTTCTCAAGGCTAAACAGACCGAGTTCCCTAAGTCTCTCCTCGTAGGGGAGATGGTCCAGGCCCTTCACCATCTTTGTGGCCCTCCACTGGACTCTTTCCAAGAAATCCCTGTCTTTTTTGTACTGGGGAGCCCAGAACTGGACACAGTATTCCAGATGAGGCCTCACCAGGGCAGAGTAGAGGGGGAGGATCACCTCCCTTGACCTGCTGGCTACGCTCTTTTTAATGCACCCCAGAATGCCATTGGCCTTTTTGGCTACAAGGGCACACTGCTGGCTCATGGCCAACCTGTCGTCCACCAGGACGCCCAGGTCCCTCTCAGCAGAGCTCCTCTCCAGCAGGTCTTCCCCCAACCTGTACTGGTGTATGCAATTATTTCTACGAAATAATATGAAAGGATACTGGGGAGCTCTGCTATAACAAACACATTAAGATAGTGGCACAGTGGTAAAGGTGTTGCTTGCAACACCGGAGGCCCGGGGTTCAAATCCCCCCTGTGGCGCAAGTGGTACAAGTGCTGCTCTGCTACACAGAAAGGCTCGAATCCTGGGAGTTGGACTCGATGATCTCTAAGGTCCCTTCCAACTCGCACGATACTGTGATACTGTGATACAGAATAACAGAATAAAATACTCCGTTTATTTTTTTGTAACCCATAACTGAGTGCACTAACCATAGGTAGACACATAACAATTTGGTGAAAGAATTAAGTGAGAATGGCGACTGCTTGAAGCAAGGTAAGATAGGTGCAACAAGCACTGACAACATATTAAAAACAAATTAAAATCAAATGACCAAAAACAAAGAGTTATCACTGTTTTTCCTCACTACTGTCCAGTGAATTACGTATGTAGTATAACTAAGATATATGAGTACCATATAAACAAACACACTACAGGTCCAAAGTAAACCACATAAAAAACACCACAATAAGTTTAGTGAATCTATAGTTAATTTAGTTTTCAGTGGTATCAAACCTTCCACCATAAATGTCTATATAGGAACTAAGTCTAACTTTCCAATCACAGAACGTCCTGTTAGAAGGGACCCACACAGATCATCAAGTCCAACTCTAGGCTCCACAAAGGACCACCCAAAATTCAAACCGTATTTCTGAGAGCGCTGTCAAAATGTGTTTTTGAACTTGAGGTGTGGGGTATGACCCTTTCCACAAAAAGCGACCATAAGAAATTGCCATGCTGTCATCAGTAAACTCCTGATACTGACAGTAAATCTTTCCGTTCAGTGAGGAAGGAGTATGAGGTGGTTACCAATCAGATTCAAAATCCACCCCTGCAGTCTGGTCCAGCAGCTTAACATTCATGTTCATTTTTAGGATGCAGATCAGACTAGTGATTTTGAACAGGATGATATTTGACATGAAATAATTCAAAAAATATTAGTGTCAAGAACTACCAACCAAGAGCTAAGTGATGTCAAACTCTTTGTGTTTCCCAAATGTATCCTGTGTACTTTTTTAAAGGAGCTTTATTAAGTACCAGCAAAAAAGAATGATTTGTATGCATGAATCTCTGCAGAACCATAACTGTGAAAATATTCCGAGTTCCTATAGATATATATTTTTTAAATGGTGCACATAGGGTTCTGCTCACCAAGTCCTTACTAGCAGAGAGGGATGCAGGTGCTCCTACACTTTATGCAAATGTTCAGTGTATAGCAGTGTATAATTCTTTCAAATTTTAAGGCACTAAAATCACCCTAATTATTTTTTTTTAATTATTATTTTTTTTTAACCTTGACTTTACAAACTGATCCCTCTTCTTTTGTCTACGAGTGCACTTCTATTCACAACCAGGTAGCATAGATGGCTACTGCAATTATTTGTATGCAACAGTAACTCTTTCATAATCAGTTCTACTTTGTGGCTGGTCTCGTGTTACAAGACCAACAAAATGACACAAAAGAAGCAAGAAGAATCCCTGAACTATGTGATACCAATGTAAAGGTTGGTCATAGTTGCAGTAGCTTGCGGTAAGATGGTTTAATACATGAAAACTCATACCCACCTCAAGTTGCTAAACTTACTGCTGAGTGAAAACTGAGGGAAGATCTAATGAGTCCCTCTACATAATGCCCATACTGAAATGTAGTGTTAATTATTTCAAGACACAAGTCTTATTATTTCAAGTGGAACCCTGACAGAATACTGAAATACTTGAAACTCCATGTTCTTGTGCTAATTGTTCTAGTACTTCATTCCAAAGGTATTAGCAGATGATGTATCCTGAGAAAAATTTCAGGGTAGAAACTAAACACAGACAGAAAAATTATTTGTCTTCTTACATTACTGCTGAAGCAGATTACACAGTAAGTAAGGAATGATTTTGGTAAGTCTGAGGGAATGCATTTTCCATTAGTTTTGAAAGCGTAACCTTTAAATTCAATAAAAAATGTCTTCATGCTCCACATGCATGAATGGAAAAAAATAAGAACACAAGTAGCCAGAAAAAAAACAAAAATCTTACATACTTCCCATGGCTTTTAAACATAGACTTTATGGCTTACTGCATAACCGTCTTTCAAGGTTACCAAGTTCAACTCCTGACAATATACATTAATTAAATCCATCCATTCCCTTTCATATTTAGTATCAATTAGACTATTGGTTATAAAACAGTTCTCTTTCATACCAGGAACGCTGATCATTTTATAACACAAACAAAACATTCCGCATTTTCAAATAGCTCTTTGCTGAATAAACCCAACACTAGATTAGACTCAGTGAAGAAATGAAGAATAGAGAATCAATCAAAACAAGCTAAGATATAAAGTCATACATTTCTACTACTCATTCCTAATCATTTTGTTGGAAATATGGACAGAGCAGCTCTCAAAAATCTGCTCACTGGTCAGAGTACTATTTCTGAATTCCCCAGAGGCATCTAAAACTCACAAGCCTTTTAGATTTTAAATTTGAGAACAGAGTAACTCAGCTAAAGCTAATAGTCTGTGATTTACACCAGCTGATGATTTGCCCTTTACCAAATCTCGTACACAGAATAATCCTAGCAGCTATTCCCTTTTCTCTTAGTAGGTAGCAGATTGCTTCAGACACAAGACCTTTCCTTCTTAATAAGTAGCCCTTTTCCCCCCCCCAAGTCTTAAATGATTATTTCCATAGCAATCAATATGCTGAAAACTTCACATAATCAGAGAAAAACTAAAGGAGTTTCTTAATTGAGACAACTTTTGTATTCTCACAGCTATATCAAGAAAAGACAAAGATGCTTCCACTCTTTCTTCCACTATTGCAATGATTTGTTAAGTCCGCACAGCTGCCAGCCTACTTTCTCAAAATCTAAGCTGCAGTGTGTGGCTGTAGAGTCGCAGCATTATACATCCACAAGCAACACCAGAAATGCGGGATGAGGGATGTTTCAACAAGGAAAAACTTGTACTACAAAACCTTAACCAGTATTTTTCAGAGTATTTAACCACGTTTCCCTTGTCTTTTGTTATTTGCAATTGGAAATTAATGGGTTTGGAATAACTAAAATCACTGTACTATAAGCTGCCTGTATTGCTGTACCAGTAGGACTCTGCTCTTAGGTGACATACTCACAACTCCCAGTAAGGTTAATAGGTTTGTGTATGTGGACAAGTTCACAGGGTTGTACTGGTTTTAAACTTAGCTGATGACAGAATAGATTTCTTCCAATTAGTATTAACTCCTTCCAACTTAGTATTAACTGCAAATATCATGTACACTAAGTCTTGTGTTCAGATCACTTACGTTAACATTAAAGAGAACAGGTTCTAAAGTGGAGCCATGTAAAACCTCTCCAGTAACTGGGCACTTGTTGTAACCCACAAAATGTAACCCCATGTACTATAACCCTTTGAGTTTAATCCTTCAGCCAACTGTTCATTAGCTGCATTACATTTTTGTGTAGCTGCATGCTGGACATTTTGTCCAGAAGGATACTGTGAGAAACAGCTGCCAAAGCTCTGCAGGAATCTAAAATGATTCCGGCAAGGTTCTCCCCCTGGTTAGTTAGGTGGATAACTTTGTCAAGAAATTAAGTGAGTTAAATAGGACTTTACCCCTCATGAACTCACACTGGCTGTGATCAATGACTGTGTTGTCTTTTACATGTTTTTCAATAACCCTCAAAATAATTTTCTCCATAATTCCAAGACAGTTTTCTTCCCATTCATCTATTAAGTTTAAAATACTGCTTTGAAAACAAACAAACAAAAAAGAAATTAAAACACAAAAATCAAACAAAAACCCCCATAATGCAGTTAACGAGACTAATTTTCCCCTTCAAAATGAAGGCTCAATAAAAATGAAATAAGTGAGTGTAAAACACACGTAATAAAAAAAAATTAAGCAAGCATGTAAATACACACATAAAAAGCCAGTGCTACTATTCAATTATGTCTTGAACAAAATACATACCTGCAGGTGTGATCATCACTTACACTTGCAACTTCTTGACCTTCTTTAGGAGCAAACACCAGATCATTAACATAATCTGAGTGGCCATCAAATGTCTGCCAATCCAGAAAAACCATATTGTTACTGTTGAGCTGACTGTTCCATCAACATCTCCATCCAACAACGTGTTAAATAGACACACAGTTCCAACAGGAAAACGCGTGAGTGTAAAACAAAGATATCACTGTACATGGAAGGAAAAAAAGACCTCTACTACTTAATCCTTTAAATTATCACTACACTAGAACAGTTTTATCCTCTTTCAAGCAGTGAATTTTGAAGGCAGAAGATAATCTCAGATAGAAAGAGGAAAATAAGCAAGAAGTAAATGTACGCATGAATGTATGTCTTGAAAAACTCTACTTGTACATAACTCTCTTTTCTTAATAAGAGTTCTTAATACAAAGTCCTGCAAGTAACAAGAGGCTTCTTTTTCCTGAGGGAGCAGTAAGCCAATCATTTACTCAGTATACTCCATTTCCCAAGCAGTTAGCATAAAAATAGCTTAAGAACAGATGCCAGCGAATCAAAAGATGAAAGGTAAAGGAATAAAAACATGAAAAAGTCTCAATAAAAGAACACGTAACAGAGGGTAAGGCATGCTGGAGGTTTTAAGAAAACCGAAAGTGAAGAGCAACACATGAAAAATAAGCAAGACACACAACATTGCAGTAATTAATCACAATTTCTTTTAAACATTTGAGAGGAACAGACATAGTGCCTTGCACTCTTTGCTTTATGTTCTTGTGCTGAAGAATAAGGAAAACTGGGTATAGTGCAGTCTTACTGTAAAACTAATAGGTCATCCATTCTCAGATAATAGAATATGAGCATCCGTGGTGTGAATGTAAACTGTCACTCAAAGCCAAACATTTATAATTGTATCATAAAGGACAAAGCCATTTCAAAGGGAACTATAGCTGTGCAATTGTTCTCAGATGAAATTCTTAATCACAACATATTTATTTCAAAGTACAGAGAACTGTTTAGCTTTAATGAAAACCAACATAGCAATATCACTTCTCTGAATGAAAAGGAGAATGTCAGTAAAAATTGTTTTTGTTTCTTTTTTTAATATACTTTGAAGGGTTTTCAGCTTTCCAGTGTTCTCCCATGATACCAAGAGGCTTTTTCCTTCTCCATTCATTTAATCATTTTGTACTTACCTACAGACATCAGAAATCTTTTAAGCTTTACATTATCTTTAAAACCCACATTAAAGAACAGATATACATACAGCAGTAAGCATGCAAAACTCATCACACCTAGGGATTAGTCAAAATTGGAAGTACTTTCAAATTCATTCACATGGTTGCTCGGTATGAATAATTCATTTCTGGTCTCACTAAAAAAACCTGTAGCTAATAAAGAACAGTTCAGTCAGCCTGAGCAGTTATATGTGCTTTCTCTCTTTATGGCCTCACTTAAATTTCAGGTCAGTCTGTTCCATCCTCTTCACTCCCAATGAGTAAATCACTAGGTACGGCTGCTTTTGTTTTGCCCAGCAAAGTATCATAAAAAAGACAAAAATATCCACTACATAATGGCATAACATGAAGATGTTCCAAAGAAAAACAAGGTCAAATGAAAACAATCATCTCTGCAGTTTTCTAAAAGGAAAAAAAATAGTCTTTTCTATGAGTTTGTCACTCAGAATGAACTACACAACTGATAAATAAAAAAAGAAAAATAAGAAATCTGTAAATGCACAATAACCAAGCTCTCCCTCTAAAAAGTTATGAATGCCTCATCAGTTCAATGCAAAGCCATTTTCAGCAGTCAACTTTTTTTTTCCCCACTAGGCCATAATTTTTATAAAACCTTGTGGATTTTAGAAGAATACATCTTTAGATGATGCTAAACTATTTAGACAGAAATGCAAGTCTTCTAAAAATTTCAGCATTCCAAATTCAAATATCCTACCTCATTTTACATCTACAGCTCTGATGAAATATGCTTTTTATTATACAAAATTTGAAGCAGAAGGAAGCCACAATTCATTTCCAAATGAAAACCTCAGAACAAGAAAAGATTTCACAAAGATCCATCCGTCGTATTTTACCTTTTGTTTGTTGTTCTGGGATTGATCCAACCCATAAATTTTGGATTAGTGGTGTTGACAAAGTAATGGAAAACTCAGTATGCTTGAAGTTCTTTGTTGATAATTACATCAAGACAGTTTTTCCACTGGGCAAAAAAAGTAAGATTACCCTGTCTGTCCCTCCAGAAGCAACACATACTAATTGTTTACCATAGAAGACAAAAGTATCAGAGATTACACTTTGACTGCAATCACATAATTCCTTCAGCTTTCTTGCACATTCTGTACCTGTCTTGAAAATCCCTTGTGTAAAGTGTGCTCTGTACAATGGATCAAAGTCTTGCATGTGCTCATAAAGCACTCAACCTCAGCCTTATGACAAAGCTTTTCTGAGGTTTAAATTGACTAATGCCAAGAAATAATTGTATCAAACTACTTAGAATTAATTCAGCACAGCTAACAGCATATTTGTGAACATCTGAAATTTGAGAATACTGTACAAAGGGATTTAGGGGTAACGTTTTTCTTAATGAGAAGTATACAGTTCAGTGGTCATCCAGTTAAATAAATTAAGATGATTATGCAGAGAAAGCATTTTCTCCACTTTTTAATCAAACAAACAAAACAGAACATGCTCTCATTTTTACCAATATAAACACACTACAATGAATTTTTCTTTTACACTACTGAGATCCTAACTGTTGAGGCAAGGATCCAGACTTGTAGCTGTTTGCTAATTTCTTTAAACATTAAATCAAGCCTGATCCAGTAATAGCAAAGATATTTAGTTCTTCAGCCTTAGACTAAAAGCTTCACTAAGGAAGTACTAAGTTCAAATGATGAAATTGTCATAAACAGAACTAATAGCTTTATTGCTAAATACTAGTCCACAAAATTTATTTGTATTGCATAAGCCCCAAAAGGTCTTAAGTATTATGTTGTGTCAAAGAAATTAAAAATAAAAAAATTTAATATCAAACTTCATGATCCCTCCATCTGCACTGGACACTGGAGTAGCTTATTTATATCAACTGGAGTTCAATTAAATTACTATGACTGTTTTCTTTTGGGTAAAAATAAGCCCCGTAATTCTAGAATTTATAGGTGGGGTCTTTTGGTCTTTATACTGTAGTTTCATATCAACCTCCCATTGTATTAATAAACTCTCTGTGTTCTTGACACTCACTATGCCATAAAAAATGTTCTGATGTGTTAGGCAATGGACATACGTTTGCAGTAGAAGCTTATAACTGCAAGTTGTGCAGTTTGTATTAAAAAGAAGTCCTAAGGATGAGAGATTCTGAAATAGTCTTTTTTGTATAAAAAATATGTCTTGCCTTAATAGACATGTAAGTGTGGCACTTTGATTTATTTGTAGGCACCTAGTCAAAGCTACTGTGTAACAAATTCCCCTAAATCAGAAGAGCGTGTTTTAAAGTTTCATTTGTGTTGGTCAGCCACCAGAAAAAAAGTCTTGTCAAAACTAGGAAAACTGTAACCATCACAGAAATTCTATTCTGAAAGGAAAAAAAAAAAAAAAAAAAAAAGAAAAAACATTCATCAGACTGCGCTACTGAGTTGACTTTTTGCTTCTCTGGTTTTAATATTGATAGTAAGCTAGAAAATAATTGTGTCTAGCATATTCAAAACAATTGTTTTGGAAGTGTGCTGCTTATAATCTCATTCTAATCAGTATTGAATAGTTTAATAGAATTTTGCTTTAGAATAAACTTGCTTATTGGAACTTGTAGTTTGGAAGTTTAATTAATTACCAAAGGTGTGTTTATGTGAAGATATATTATTATTTCTCTAGAAGCAATGTGTTCCTACTCAGCAAAACAACATATCCCGCTGAGAATTCCTAGTGTTGGCCTGGGTTAGGCTGTTGCAGACTGAAAGCTAGTACAGTCATGAAGTCTGGTCTGGAAGGTCCTTTTGCTAAGGAACAGATGATATACAGTGGCTGAACTGAATGATATTCAACATTCAGAGCAGCCCCGCAGAGAAGGACTCAGAGGTTCTGGTGAATGAAAAGCTGGATATGGGCAGTGTGTGCTTGCAGCCTGGAAGGCCAACTGTACACTTGGTTACACCAAAAGAGGGGTGGCCAGCAGGGCGAGTGAATTTGTCTTCCTTTACTCTGTCTTCACGAGACCTCATGTGGTGTCCCCAGCATGCAAAAGACATAGAACTGTTGGAGAGGGTCCAGAGAAGCGCCACAAAGATAAGATGGCTGGAGCACTGCTCCTACCAAGAAAGGCTGCAGGAGCTGGGTTTGTTTAGCGTGAAGAAGTTTAGGTTCCAGGGAGATCTAATTGCAGCATTCCAGTATTAAAAGTGAGTTTATAAACAAGATGCAGAATGACTCTTTACACACTCTGATACTGATAGGACAAGGGACAATGGCTTTAAGCTAAAAGAGGGAAAGTTTAGGGTAGATGTTAAGGTGAAATTCTTTACTCATGTTTCAAATGCAAAATTTTCGAGTAGACATCCAAATGATGTAGGAGTCACTCAGTCATCTATGTCTGTAGGTGCCTTACAGATAAATCTCAGTATCTAGACCTAACACCTCTTATCGAACTAATTTAAGAATGGGAAGTGGAAATGTATCTGAAGTAGACAATTCCTTTATTTTAGTTAAAGCAAATGATGGTCCGAGGACACGTTTTGTGACATGTCTGAAGGTATGTACTTAATTCAGCATTCTTTAGGTTTTCTACTTTATTAAATAGCATCATTACAACTTAGCAGTTCCCAATAAAAGAGAGATTAGAAAAGTCACTTTCCATAATAGAGGAGTTCAATAACCAAAACGATGTAATACTTTAAAGATCTCTATCTAAAGGAACCTTTTCTAAAACAGTACTTGAAATTCACCTGTACAATATTCTCATCACAAGTATATTTTGGACTATGCATAAGGCCTTTAAAGATGATGGATTTGCCACAGTTTAGTGCTCTGCCTCACAAAGGACATTAAACAAAGTGAGGCAGAAGCATAATTAAAGTTTAGACTCCACTAGAGAATAAAGAAATATTTTAAATGAACCGCACTGCCCTTACCTTATATTCATTCTTGTCCTGCAGATCTGAAGTAAACAGTCTTAACTTCCTATCAGAAGCTGCTGTACAAAACCTACACTCAACAGACAAAAAAAAAGCCCGTAAGTCAATCAATACCCCAATAGCTGACTTCAAACAAATGAACATGTCACCCCAGTTTAAACCTGTAAAACAACATGCAAAAGGAAATTCAGACTATGATAAAAACAAAAACATAAATTCTAACTTTTCTGCTGTGGCAACAAGCATTCAGAGATATAACTGGAACTTATCTGTAAAAAAAACGCAGCGTATCAAGTACAAAAAATATTTTTTATTGCAAAGAAATGCAAAATATTTTACAAATCTAAACCTGAATCAACTGTAAATTACCTGAAATCTCTCTCATAATTTCCTCCAAGCTAAGTTTCAACATCAATTAAGGGGCTGAATGTAAAAAAGAAAACTTATTACAAGAATTTTAAATATTTAAGCATTAATTACTAAATAGTTTCCAACCTATTTTAAACAAAATACTCTAAAAACATGCAGCAGCAGACAATCCATAGTTTCAAAGAGACTTACAAGCCACTGAGGACTTGAGTTCTTGTTGAGTGCATATTTAAGACTTTGCTAGCAGTTTCTCTGGAGTTACATTTCACTCATACACTTTTAACTTAGTTCAATATTAAGGATTTAGGGAAAACAGATAAGTGACAAATATTTCTTGTACTCAGTTATTTTACATACCTTATCTGGGGAGGTAAAGCATCAAGTCTAGTTTCTGGGCTCCATGCTATGGCATCAACTCGGATTCCATGATGAAATGTTCTTAGAGTCTTATACTGAATGCCTTCCACTTCTGCATCCTCTTCCTATAGAGATATGACAATTAACTAATTCAGAATAACATCTTTATGACCTCTAACAATTTGGATTGATATGAAACAGAAAGGCTTTCCAAGTTTGATGTACCTACTGCAATAAAGAATTGACTAGAAGTACATGAAAAATCCATGAAATGACTGCAGTCTCAAGTCAGAGTCAAACACTGGGCACAAAAATCAGATATTTGTGCTACAAATATGAAGTTACTATCTCCTTAAGTTCCCAAATAGTACCACTTGCAAATGTTGGCGATTGCTAATATTAGGTTATCCTCCAGAAAAGCAGTGCTGCTTTCATTGCAGCCAACTTGAAGGCATACTTGCAACAGAGTATTTTATTCTAATTTGTATTTCTTAGGAAATATCCCAATTCATTAATATAGTAATTAGTTAATCTAGTAAACAAGTACAGTGCTTCCTGGTAAAAAAAAGAAGACAGGAAAGCAGCTTTAGTCAGCTTTGGGCTTCACCAGCAGAGATGCTGTCTGAGTTCCAAGAAGAAATGAATAAAACCAACAATCTAACACAAACCTACCTGAAATTTGCATGTCCCAACAACCACGTAATTGTTGCCACCATATGCAATGAGGGAGCATGCATCTCCACTATCAAATGGATTGAATGTTATCACATGCACATAATCTTCACAGTCCACAGTGTAAGCAGCATTTCTAAGAGAATCTTGCTTCATTTTCAGGGAACTATATCAAGGTATCACAGAAGTGATGTCTTTCACAGGATGAAGTTCTACATTCCTATACAGAAAGTATTAAAGAAAGAGTATTACACATTCACATAAGAAAAAAGGCATTTGTGGCACAACAAATCGAAATTTCCTATAACACTGCATTAATGGACACAAGGTGAAATTAAGCTCAATATTTATAGATTTAGCACATAATTCCAACTATCAAGGAATTAACAAAACTAATTAACCTAAATAACTAGCATACATTCAAAACCACTTCTAGAGACTCAATCAATAACTACAGATTTTGTGCTACTGCTGGCAACCTAACAACAGGATTAACTACATACACCAGAAAAGTCACATTCAGAATGCTTTAGTTTTCAACCAAATGACAAATAACGATGTATTGTTACCTCCACGTTCTCTACCCTGTTGTATTTGCTTTTAGAGGACATCTATTTATCTAATTAAAAGCACAATTAAGACTGAAAAAACTGCAGATGGGAACACTGTCCTGCAGAATACTTAACTGTGACTTCATGACTGAAGTCAACCCATCTGCACACAGAGCATAGCCCCTATGCCTCTGTATTTCAACAAAAGTAGTTAGCTTTCACCCGGAGCTGAAGTATACCTCAGAATAAGTGCTGTACTGTATTCAAGCACTTTTCAAGACAATCAGGCTCCTGGAAAAATAGCTTTAAATTTCTCAATGTATTTTGCTGTGTTAATGACCTGATGGTCTCAGAATCCAAGTCACAACATTTTGCTTGAGTGCTACCACAGTTTGTTGTGGACATCACAGATACACAAAGAGACTCCTCATATCTGCAATGTTTGTTCATTAATTAGCATGATACACTATCCCACTGACATATATGTTTCAGGCATATAACTTGCAGAGACATGCTCCTAAGGCCAAACACAACTTGTAACCCAATCTGTAACTGTTTTCCTTAAAGCCTTCCCAACAACATAGAATCATAGAATGGTTTGAGTTGGAAGGAACTTCCATCTAGTTGAACTCCCCTGCAATGAACAGGGACATCCACAGCTACATCAGGTGCTCAGAGCCCCTCCAACCTGACACTGAGTGTCTCCAGGGATGGGACATCCACCGCCTTTCTGGGCAACCTGTGCCAGTGCCTCACTGCACTTACTGTAAAAGACTCATTCCCTTACAGCCAACCTAGGTCTCCTCTCCTTTACTCTGAAACCATTTCACCCTGTCCTGTCACAACGGACCCCACTAAAGAGCCTGTCCCCTTTTCCTACAGCCCCCTCCAGATACAAAGAGACTGCTGCCAGGTCTCCCCAGAACCTTGCAGGCTGCACAGCTCCAGCTCCCTCAGCCTGCTAAAACCAACTTTAGTCTAACTTTAACTAAATAAAAACCAACAAAACAACCCTGATATTCATTCTTTACAGAATCACCACATGGACAACTGCGCGGCGCAGGTGCTCGTTAACCACCCCCTCACACACGGACATCTCCCTACTGCTCCATACAGGGCTCAGTACAGCTTACTGAGAACGCATAGCCCCACAGCGCTACAGGGCCTCAGAAGGCGGCCCAACCTCCTGTCCGCGACCCGCTCACCCCCCGGGGCCCGTCCGACCGAAGCATTGCACTCCCTGCCCCCCCCCCCCCCCCCCCGAGCCGCCCCACACACACCTCCACAGCCCCAGCCGGCCATACGCACGCTACTCCCGCCAGCCGGCACCTCCCGCCCGTAGGCCGCCGTGTGCTTCCGGGTCAGGGCTCGAGCTCCTTATTGGGCATCTACCGAAGGTTTAAATGAAAACCGCCGACAGAGGAGAGAGGCTGCTGGGCTTTCCGAGCGGCTGGTGGAGTGCTGGGTTTCGTTCTCCTGGTTGTGCAGGTAGTGCCTATGGGCGAGCGGGAGCGCCTCAGCCGGCTGAGAGGGGCTTGGGTGCAGCGTTAAATGGCTTAACTTTCTTCAAAGGGGAGCGACTCTAGTGAAGCATAGCCATGGAATGATTTTAAATCGAGAGGAAGGGAGGTTTGGATTAGATGTTAGAGGGAAATTTTTCACTCAGAAGATGGTGAGGCACAGAGAAGCTGTGGGGGTGCTTTAGCCCTTGAGGTGCACAAGGCTGGGTTGGATGGGGGCTCTGGGCAGCCTGAACTGGTGGGTGGTAACTGAAGTAGATAACAGAAATTTGCTGCCAAAGGGAATAGTAAATATGGTGACTTAAGGAAAGGAATGCTAAAAAGGCTTTGTATGTAGGTAACAAAAATGTTCAGAGGTGTCTTTGTTAGTAAGTTGTGGAAACAATAGCAGATCGCTTGTTTAGGGAAACTGTTCTAGTAGATGCTGGTCTGAATGTGATATGGTGAATATGAAAGGTGCTCTCTGGTGGCATTAAGGATGTCTCTGTAGAGAGAAAAGACTGTCCTGTCAAATTACTGACATAGGATGTCCTGGGTTGAAAAGGACCACAATGATCACCTAGTTTCAACCCCCCTGCTATGTGCAGGGTTGCCAGCCACCAGACCAGGCTGTCCAGAGCCACATCCAGCGTGACCTTGAATGCATCCAGGGATGGGGCATCCACAGCCTCGTTGGGCAACCTGTTCCAGACCTTCACCAACCTGTGTGGAATAACTTCCTCCTAATATTTAACCTAAACCTCCCTGCCTCAGTTTAAAACCATTCCCCCTTGTCCAATCACTATCAACCCTCTTAAACAGTTTTACCCCTTCCTGTTCATATGCTTCCTTCAGATATTGGAAGGTTTCCCAGGTGTCTTCTCTAAGCTAAACAAGCCCAGTTCCTTCTACCTCTCCTCACATGAGAGGTGCTCCAGCCCTCTGATATTCTTTCGAGTTAGTAAACATGCAAGGAGGACAAGAGGTCTTTATGAATGTGTCATTCATGAGCACTTTTTATCCCTTTTCCTAGTAGTTATTCTATTGTTAGTGAGGTAAGTCTTGCTTGACAATGGGTTTGTGGGATGAGTGCATTTTGTGGACTTGATATGGAAGAAGCAATAGCATACACGCTTAAGGTGAAGACATGCACAGGCCTCTCATGTTTTTGTATTTACAATCATTTCTCTTAATTCTGTGTTCTACTTTAGGCAATGATTTCTTTCCAGCAAAAGATTTTAAACTTAATCAAATATTTCAGAAGACAATGGCCCTTATTTTCAAACTCAGAAAGAACTACTGTGTGTGGAGCAGATTGCATGCTGACAGCATTACAACTGTCCATGGCTGAAGTCAATAAACAGGTTAGCATTCTTTCTATACGTTCTTGGAACTTCGTGTGTTTCAAACTTGGTTTGCTTACTAAACTTTCGATTTATCTATGTAAAACAATTGCTTTGGTCATTTCACTGTTGTTTTTGATCTGAGGGTGAGATGCAGCAAGGTGTTGTAAAATAATGATGAAGCACTTCATCAAACAGAGCTTACAGAAAGAACACCAAGAATAGATGTGTTTTTAAGTTGTTTGTTTGTTTTAGTGTAAATCCACAACTGTAGTAGTAAAATCTGATTGCTTCTGTAGCAGAGTTGGGGATTGAGATGTGTGAGGTGAAGGGTTGTCCTGCACTCAAGGGTCCTCAGGGTGAGAAGAACGCTGCTAGGAGTCCCCAGCCCTTGTGAGCACAACTGAAGAGACATGGGAGAGGCCAGGAGCAGCAGAAGCCACCTATTTATGTCCTCTATTGAATTGCATACTGCAATGACTGGGCTGGGGTTGTAACCTAGGCAAGGTGGCCACAACCTTCATGTGCAGATATATTCATCTAAACAGGCTTCCTGAGGAGTGAAATTGCTGCCGCGTCCTTCTGTTATGGGGATCTCCAGAATCTGCAAGTTTTGATAGGGGCTGAGAGCAGAAGTGGATGTCATAGATACAAGTGTGCCCATCTCAACAAACTTTTCCAACAAATGGCTGGGTTGAAAGAGGAAATTGCCAGGCAGCATTAAATCCTGGGTCTGGAGAGAATTATGTGCAGTATTGTGTGCTGACAGGCTGAAAGACAGTGGTGACTTAAATCCCTGCAAGGGGAGGGAGCTAAGCTAGCTTTTTGGTCTGGAAAAAGGGAGAGTGTGGGTAATGATTCAGACTCAGGAAGGGACAACCCCATAAAGTTGGTCTAACCAACCACCTGCATTAGAACTGGCACAATCAAAACAAGATGATGAATGTTAGTGACTGGGGATTCCTTGATGAGAGGCACTAAATTACCCATTTGCTGTTTGGATAACTTCTCTAGAGAGGTTTGCTGCCTGCCTAGAGGCCTTCATTTGTGATATCAAGAAGAAATTACCATGCATGGTAAAGTTGGAGTGCTACTGTCCTGCTCTTCTGAGACTGGTTTCATGAGGCTGAAGTGTAAGAGGCTTTATCACTCAGAAAGATGTTTCAGGATCTAGGAGTGCAGATAATGTTTTCCTTTAGCTTCTCAGTTGGAGGCTGAGACACAGGAAGAAGGAGGTTGAAGGTATCAGGTGAATCATTGCCTTTGTAGATGGTACCACTTTCAGGGTTTTGTGTTCTGTGCTCTCAGTTGCACCTTAAAGAGAATGAGTATACTGATGCTAAATGGAACACAATCGACCAGGTCGAGCAAGACTGTTTTGTCCTACATGCTGGCTGGACTGATTAACAGAGCTTTAAGCTAGATTTGATGGAGGAAGGGGAGGTACTTTGAATGACAGAGAATCATAGAATCACCAAGGTTAGAAAAGACCTCTAAGATCATCTAGTCCAAACATCCACCTATTACCAATATTTCTCACTAGACTATGTCCCTAAGTACAACATAGCAACATTTCTTGAATGCCTCCAGAGTTGATGACTCCACAATCTCCCTGGGCAGAAAAGCCAGGAGACACTCAGTTTATGAAGCAGCAGAAAACGAACCTCAGATTTGTTCTAAAGGAACTGAGGAAGGCTTTTCAAAAAATGATAACACTGCTGATAGCCCAGCTGAAGTGCCTCTACACCGATGCATGTGACACAGGAATTAAACAAGAGGAAATAGAAATGATGGAGCAATTAAAAAAATATGACTTAATCGCTATCACAGAAACATGGTAGGAAGTATCATGCAACTGGAATACTGTAGTCAGGAAGTTCAACTTTTGTAGAAAAGATAGGCAGGGGAATGAGGGAAATGGGTGTTGCCCTTTGTGTTAAGAAATTGATAGATTGCAAGGAACTGTCCTGAGATTTTTTTTTGTTCCTTCCCAACTACTTGGGTCACCCTACCAGCCTTTTGCTGAGAATGTTTGGCTCTGAACAACACTGCTTAGCAGCAATATTGGTGTGTTATCCACATTGTTTTTTTCATAGAACCAAAACGTAGCCTCATATCAGATGCTCTGAAGAATTAATTATGTCCCAGCTGAAGCAAAGAGACTGTGGAACGTAACGCTGCCATGTCC
The DNA here is from genome assembly GCF_039878825.1 of Excalfactoria chinensis. Classification (NCBI taxonomy): domain Eukaryota; kingdom Metazoa; phylum Chordata; class Aves; order Galliformes; family Phasianidae; genus Excalfactoria; species Excalfactoria chinensis. Next base: position 52,546,727 of record NC_092825.1, on the reverse strand, counting down.
GTCATGGAATGAAAATCCAGAACTTTTTGAACTTCCTTTGGGTATTAGTCTGCTGGCATATGCTTACTGCAAAGCATCATATTCCTATTAACATTCCCTTTAAAACCAGGTACTCTTGACAGTTGACTGTGTAAGGAATAGCAGGCACTGTCACAGTGAGTGTCTGATAGTGGAAGTTAACACCTGGAGTGCAAGTCTTCTTGAATTTCAAATATTCTTGCAGTGCTACTGTAAACTTTGCTGATCTCTGCAGGTCCTTTGTCTTGCAAGAAAAGGTTTTGATTTACTAGGTACCATATTTAAACTGTACTGTAATTTAGCTTGAAAAAATTCTTTCAGAAGTAAGGAAATAGTGAGACAACTCCTTTTCTCCTCCAACATGCTATTGTCTTGATTTTCTTGAAGGTGGTTACAATATGGTTACATATCTAGTTGTTTGAGAAGTTGGAGTGGAAAATGTGTGACCTAATTTTCTTGCAATCTCTTGAATAGCGGGCATTTTCATGGCACTGAATTATGCAAAAAACCACATACAAATTTGAAGATGGATATAGGGCCAATTGTTGAATTGCAGAAGTTAGAATTATGTATTTACCCCTGCATCCCAAGCCTCATCTTTTGTCTCTGTTACCTTAGTTCAGTCTAACTAGTAGCAAATGTCTCTGCTACTGTGTAATTTCACTTACATGCAGTGTCTTAGCACAGTTTTTTTTTGTGTGTATGCAGTTTGGCTTGCATGGATTGAAACAGATTCATTGGCTTTCTCAGTGTTGCAGTCTTTAACCATCGACAATATTCCTCTCCTTCGCTGGTACCTGTGATGGATAAGCACAGTCACTAACATGGGCTGCCACCCACACTGATCTGGAAAGCTTAATTAAAGTGTCTAATTCCCCACTCACAACTGTAAAGCACTTGCTATAGAAAAGGGTACTCCTACTGAAAGTAGAAAAGACAACAGAAATGAAATAAACAGGGTTGGAAGATAAGTGTAAGATTGTTTTATACTATACAGTTAATGTTAATTATGGTACTGGATCACTCCAAACTAGTGCCTTCTATTTATGTCTATGGAAACTATGACAGATAGAAAGATCACAATAATGCTACTTGATAGTGTTTTGTAGCCAAGACTTTATTTTTCAACATAGTCACTGTGCTTTTTCATAAGTGATGAACAGGAGATTGCATGCTGCACTGGTAAAAATCGTCAGAAACGGAGGTGTGACCCACTGTTGCCGTTATTGAAACACATCACCTATTGCCTCACTGTGCTCACATCTGTTGAAAGTCAGAGTGCAATTTTCTCTACATGGAGTAATTCAGTTACACACCTTTTCTTCATCCACACTTCTACGTCAGATGCAAATTTGTCAGTCTGCCCCTCTGCTGCCATGTCACACAGCAACAAAATGTAATGAAATACTGGCAGGAACGTTCAGCCTCTGCTGCCATACTACTGACATATGCCTATGATGTTGTGGGCCAACAAAATAAAATAGGAGGCATTACTTTTGGACCTGCCCATGAGCTTAGGTGTGTCTTGCTTTAATGCATTCATTAGGTCTGTGGCAACACTATCAATATTCTGCAAGAGTAGAAGTGTATTAACATTGGGGGGGGGGGGGGGGGGAAGCTCATTTTTTATATTTGGACATGAGATATGTTTTCTCAGATCACTACTTGAAGGAAGTTAGTAGGGCTCTGTTTACTACTTTTGGAATGCAAACATCTTTCGCTGTGAAATCTCTTTCTGCAAATAATTGATTTTGTGTTAAAGTCCTATGAAAGTCAATGTCCGTTCCTGTCAGCAAGGTTCAAAATGTATGCCTGGTATTTTAAAGATCGAGAACAAGGACTGCAAATTCCAAATAGTCAGCTGTAAGGCAAAAGCACTGAAAGAACTTCAGTTATAAATAACACTTAATTCATTACAAATGCAAATATTTAGATTATAGTAGTTTTTCTTTGAAGATATATGTGCATTTTGTTTTAAAGTAATTTTTAAAACTATTAAGTATAATACTTTTTTTTTTTTTTTTTTTCTATTAGCACCATGGAGATTTCACAGTGTCTCTCAGTGATGTGTTGGAAACTTGGAAATATTTATTACATGACAAACTAGGATTATCGTATGAGAACATGAAAGAACCTGAAAATTATGCTGACTTTAAAAAGGCCTATCATACCTTCTTAGCAAGCAGCAATATGTTAGATATAATAGACATATATCAAAAGTGCCGTGATCTTGCACTTGTGTCTGAAGATGAAAGCATAGCCCCTGTAAGTATTTTGTTCGATTAAGCTCTGATACTATTTTGATGCTTCTGGTAATGATTATGGATTTACAATGCTTCTAAAGTATGCGCGGAAGTCCTGAAGTATCCACAAGTTACTTGCTTTTTCTGTGTGGGGAAACAGGTGTGTTTAAATTATTAAATCTTTTAAAGACTGATAAGACTATTCAAAAATTACTTTTTTCTATCATCCTGCTGCATGTGTCAATCTCTTCTCCTGTAGTTTTTCTGCCAGAAAAAGAAAAGCTGAACTGTAGAGGTTTGATATGACTGGATCAAATCTTAATAATTAATGTGTTATGGAATTTTGGATGTATGTTGCTATGCAGTCCGAATATTTTTTTTGTCCTAGAAATAACACATTTTTAAACACAAAGTCCTACATATTCTTCATGTAACTTCTTTTGATGCTTTTTGAGAAACCAGAAGAGATTCCACTTCAGCTCAAGCGTCTGTTGCAGTTCATTGCTGTTCAGTTATTGTAATTCTGCACATAAGGCCATGCTGTAGGTTAGAGAAGTTACAGTGTGTAGTAGAATCTGACTATTAAAATAGCACAAATTCAAATAATCTTTCAGATCAAAATACATTGAAAAATATTAGCTGTTGGAAGGTACCTACAAAAATTGAGTTCAACTGTTAGATTACTTTGGGACTGATCCAAAGTTAAAACATGTCATTAAGAACATTATCTAAATTCCTCTTAAGCATAGACAGGCACGGAATGTCAGCCACCCCTTTAAGATTCCTGTTCCAATGTCTAACTAATCTCTCTGTTAATTTTTTTATAATGCCTAGTCAGTACCAATCCTGATACAGCTTTGAACTGTTCTCGTGTGTCCTGTCACTGAATACCAGGGAGAAAAGATGAGCAACTCCCTCTTCACTTCCTCTCCTCAGGAAGTTGTACAGAGCAATCAGATCATTCTTCAACCTCCTTTTCACCAAGTTTAACAAACACAGCGTTCACAGTTGTTCCTTCCAGTTGTTGCCTTCCAGTTCTTTTAACTAATTTTGTTGCCCTTCTCTGCACACAGTCAGGTATCTTAATTTCCTTTTTAGAATGTGGAGCCCAGAACAGCATATTTGAGGTGAGACAGCATCAGTGCTCTATGTAGTTGGAGAATGACCTTGCTATGCTGTGTTTAACGTACCCCAAAATGCTACTTTCCCTCTTGACTGCTAGAGTACGTTGCTGACTCATGTTGTGCCAGCTGTCAACCAGAACCCCCAGATCCCTTTCTGCAGGATCCCCCTCCAGTCTCTTGTCTCCCATTCCATATGTATGACTGGCATTACTCAATCCCAAAAGCAGAATCCAAAATTTGTTCTTGCTAAATTTCATGCTATTGTTAATGGCCCAGTGTTCTGATCAATGTAAATCTCTTTTAAAAGGCTCTCGTCTCTTCAGAGTCAACAGCACCTCCCAGTTTAGTATCACCAATAAATTTCAGAAAGATGCATTTAGATCCATATGAATCATTGATGAAAATATTGAATAGAACTGGTGTCAAGATTGAACCTTGGAGAATGTTGCTGGTGACTGGCCACCAAATACATGTACTCCTCTCTTTACTGCAACACTTTGAGCCCTACTGTTCAGCCAGTTGTTCACCCAGTGTACTATGTGCCTGTTTGTTTCAAACCTGGACAATTTATCCATAAAGACTGTGAGAGGGACAGTATCAAAAGCTTTGCTAAAACGCAGAGAAACTACTTATGTTTTTTTCCTTTCTCCCCCAGGGAGATCTTACTGTAGAAGGATATAAAATTAGTGAGATAAGGCTTTCTTATCCTGAACCCATGTTGGCTGGGCTGATGATTGGGTTGTGTTAGTAGCAACTAAAAAACTTTAAAATATAAGTGTACCACATGAGTTTGATTTTTGGGCTTTCTAGAGCATAGAAAATTTCAAGACAGAGGATGGTGATAATGAGAAAAAAAACAACAAAAAACAAAACAACTTTGGATTTAGAGTCAACTATTTCTATCTTGTAAGAAAAATCACAGAGAAGAGCAGTCTGCTCCCAGGAAGGTAAACTGAATTAATAGATTAAAAACTAGAAAATAAAAGATAAAATATTTCTGTAGCTTTGAAGAACTCTTCCTACTGAGTCGGGAATAAAGCTGTGTCCATGAAAAAGTAGTCAAATACTGGAACAGGCTCCTGAGAGAAGATATGGAATCTCATCTTCAGAAATATTGTTATATTTCTATACTTCAATAAGATTCAATGACAGGTATACTTATAACAAGTTTGCCTGCTTCCTTAAACTCAAAGAACCTCCACTCAAGCATTCGGATTACTGGATAAAAAAGAAGTTACAAGGAGGACTGAAGTTCAGGAAGCTCTAATTTCTTTTTTCAGTGTAAAAAACTTGAGGTTAATGGGCTTTTCATATCCATGGTGTAATGTTGTCTTTTTTGTGAAAGATGAACAGCTGCTTTTAGTGCAAGTATCTTACAAATGTGTACAAGATCTATAAGTTAATTTGAATCTTACGCATCATTTCTGTCTAAACATTTCTGATTCTGAAGACTAAAGAAGAAGTAAGCTTTGGGTCTCAGAAGACTAGCAAGCTGTGAGCAATCATGGTTTCATTTGGTTTTAATAGTACTTCTGCTTATTAGTCGCCTTTAAATTGATTTGATTCTTTTTATTGAAGGTTCAACTGCTAGAATTTATTTCTGGTGTAATGAATGTGTCAGAAAGTAATGGCTCTGTTCTTCCTTCTACACCAGTCAACAGACAGGATCAGAGCAGTGTGAAGGTAAAAAATATTTCTATCTTTTTTGTAATGCTGTGTAGATATGGGAAACTTAACACAAGGTGAAATGTAACATTGCTTCCATTTTTCAATTATTGCTGTTAAAATATTCCAAGTTTAAAAGTAATAAACAAGTGTATTCAAATTGTATCACTTCAGTGTGTGTATGGGGCAAGTACACAAACTTATACTCTGTTGGACAGTCCTTTTATGGCAAGCATTTGGTATGTAATCTGCCTTTAAGCACCTTTAAACATTCTGCATGTATACTATCATTCAAAGGCAGTCTTTACTGAGAGTTAAATGATTTGCCTGATGCTGCCAAGTGAAGTGCTAAGTGGTGTAGACTTATTAGGTTTCATCACCTTGTTTTCATTAGCTCATATTTATTTCCTTACAGAAGAAATCTGAATAGCAACTGTAGTGGTAGCTGTAGCAAAGCAAGCAAGTCTTGTTTATTCCAGTAAGTGAGTAGAGACTTTCTGGGAATATGTGATTCAACTTCCCAAACAAGAATCTGAGAATACTGTATTGCAGTGCTTGAAATGCTAGAGCTTTTGCCATTTCCAGGCTTACTTTCCTCACCAGAAGTAGAAATTTCAATACAGTGTATAGGTACAAATCAGAAAATAGTTCTCAATGTGTGAGCAAACATTCTCCTAGCAATATGATATTGGGCTGAAAAAATGCTTCAATGAAATGGAGTTTGGTGCTTTTCTGTTTTTTTTCCACTACAGTTCTTCCCTAGATAGCACTTCTACCACTAAGCTAATGGCTTGCTTGACATCAGCTTGGGTAGTAAAAATATTTCTTGCCCCTTTTTCTTTCTATTGAATCTGTCCTCTTACACTGTTACATATTTTTGAATTCCTATTGAACAAGAAAAAAATCAGTAGAAAATAAAGGCTTTCTCATTAGTTTTCTTTCCATCAGTGGTCTTCTGTTCTTTTTTTGCTTATGATAAAGGTAAATTCTTCAATTCTGGGACTGTTGTTCTTACGGGATCCTGAACAGTGCTGCAGTATAAATAACTACATTGATATAATTAGGCTATGTGTGTGGAGTTAATATAAAATTTTAATTCTTCAGTCAGTGAGACTTCTATGATTGATATCCCTGAGAATCAAGGGGAAAATTAGTGAATCTGAAGTGGAGCTGGTGAGGTGATTAAAATTTTAGCCTACTTGAAATTAATGTAAATTCTTTATGCGGTTTCATGGTATTAGAATTTTACTTTGGGATATAAAAGGAATATCTGTTAGGAGATTTCTAAGCAGAAATAGATACCCAATTTTAATAACTAGATGTCACAGAATCATAGAATGTCTTAACTTGGAAAGAACATTAGAGATCATCTAGTTCCAACCCCTTCTGTGGGTGGGGCTGCAACCCACAAGGTCAGACTGCCCAGGGCCCCATCCAACCTGACCTTAAATGCCTTCAGTGGTGGGGCATCCACAGTGTTTCTGGGCAGCCTGTTTCAATGTGATTATTCAAATATAATACACTTAAATTTAACACATATTAATCATGCTGGCTTTTGTCAGTACTTCCAGAATTCCCATATATGAAGTAATAATTTGAAATTATGAAAAGTGAGACACTTTTATAAAGTCTCATTAGTAGCACAAATGTAAGACCAATTAATGTTGATGCTTTCTTATACAGGTGATGCTCTTTGCCAAGAAGTGTTTTTATTCGTATTTAAGCCTGTTGGTGAATTCTAAGGATGATCTGGCATTGGCTCGTATTCTAAATGTTCCCGATAGAGGACTTGGTAGAGAAGCCTTCACTAAATTAAAGCATGCCTCACAGGAGAGAAAAATGTCAATTTTCCTGGTATGTGAATCCAATAAAACTTACTGTACATCAGAGATAATGAAATAGATTTATAAACATGAAATGTTGCTTTAGTCTCATCTGCAAGACTAACATTTGCAAGCCAAGTCAATCACCATCATAAAGAGAGTTTCAGGGCTTTAAAAAAATAAAATAAAACCAGCACAACAGATTTCATCTGATAAAATTGATGATTGCTTGGTCATGAGATCTAAAAATACACAAAAAATACAAAAAATTCTGCATGTGTTCCTCTAGAGTGCTAAAATATGATCAGGTAAAAATAGGAATCTCTCAGCAAAAAGAATCTAATAATAATATATTTAGAGTGCTGCAAGTACATACTTTGGTCTATGCATTTGTTAATCTGTAACCTAACATTTCTTTGCACAAAATGCCAGCAATCTGAAGAAAAAAAAAATTCCAGTGTTTGATGTGTAGAAAAAAGACCAAAATTTGGAGAAGTATTGCTGTTTTTTTCAGCTCTGACTCAGAATTTTTGGAGTGTAATTCTTGCCATTCATTTACAACTTGATCAGTCTTGAAATGTTCTCCAACGTGTGATTGATATGGGATATTCTTGCTCATGTTATTCTCAAAGGCAAAGAGCTGGAAATTAAAAAGACAAATGATGGTGTTCTCCCTTATACAGGAACAAAAAAAACCTGCAGCATAAATATATAGTACTCAGAGAGGCTTGGACCTAAAGAATAGAATTTTGTATGCAAAGTAAATTTAAATTTATAATTAGAGCAGTTATAGCCGGCACAGAGCCTTCTCAAAAATAGATGAGTAAGATTTCTTTCTCCAGAGAATCACTGTGGTCCCTCATATTCAAATAATCTAATTTTGCATACGCAGTGGGATCTGTGCAGTCAACAGTAGGCCAAGGAAAAATAGTATGGGTATGTAAAAGTCACTTAAGCAGCTGCACTGTTGCTTCAGATTTTACAGTTGAAAAATATGGAAAATTTGTGAAATCTCCATTCCAGGATTAATTATTTGAGCTCCTAACGCTCTGTTAAAATTGTATATGAAAAAAAATGTTGTGTTTGGACTGGATTTATTGCTTCTTACTCTCAGCTGCCAGAGGGGAAACTTCTCTACTGCGTAAAGAAGTTGTCTTTTCTGGCATCTGTGTCTTGTAGAAGTCCTGCAAAGCCAGAATACTTTCCACTGGAAGGCAAGGTCCTATGAACTATACTTTATCCAGAAGAAATCTTCAGTGCAAAAGCAGGAATACTGGCAGGTTTATTCTCTTTGCTAGAGTAATTCCAGTTGTATTCTTTAAAGTCCCAAGAGCTTTATGATTTAACTGTGCGGTCTGAAATTAAATTGTATAAGTAGAATTAATATTACTGTATCTGTTAAGTGTTTTAGGTTGTTATCTTTAACTTTTATGGAGAAATTTTATTTTACCTATTGTCTTAAAATCTGAGGGGTTACACTTTCAAGTGTACTGTGCTGTTGTGGTTTAACCTGGCAGACAGCTCAGCACCACACAGCTGTTTGCATGCTCTCTTTGTCTCTTAGTGGGATGAAGTAGAGAATCAGGGAAAAAAAAAAGTAGGTATCATAGGTTGATATTATAACTATTACTAAGATGGAAAAGGATGAGAGAAATAGTTGTAATGATAAGAACATTGATATATGCAAGTGATTCACAATGTAATTCCTTGCCACCCAATGACTAATTCTCAGCCAGATGCCGAGCAGCAGCAGCTCCCTCACCCCAAATTCCCCCAGTTTTCTATTTGCATGATGTCATATGGTATGGAATATCCCTTTGGCCAGTTTAGGTCAGCTGTTGTGGTTCTGTCCCTTCCCAGCTTCTTGCGCAACCACTGCTCTCTCACTGGCTGAAAGCTGAAACATCCTTGGCACTGTGCAGCACTGCTCAGCAGCAACTTAAACATCAGTGTGTTATCAATGTTGTTTTTCTACTAAAGCTAAAACACGGCATTGTAGCAGACAATATGAAGAAAATTGACTCTTTCCCAGCTGGAACCAGGTCAATATCCTTATTCTGCATTGTTTACGTAATGCTCAAGTCCTACACTTTTCAATACATCCCAATTACCATCACCTTTTCTGCTTTCTGATGTATACACACAAATATCGATGTAGACTTTAGGCCATTTCTCTATATTGTATGTGGAGTTCACTTAATCTGTGACTTTGGGCTCCATCTGTTGTAACAGTCCTTCAGGATAAGTGGGTTGCTGGTTGTTGCATGCATCTACCAGACGCTGTAAGGAAAATCAGATCCATCCCAGCTGAAACCAGGAAAACTGCTGCTGGGACATCTCTTATTTTCAGTGTCTTTATATAAAATATATGGAAACTTTCAGAATGGAGTATCTGTGGTGCTAGAACCTTTAGCTATCATAATTTTGTTTTTAGAAACTTTGAATATTCATAGTATTTATTTTTACTCCTAAAAATAAATATAATTCTCAAGTCAATTTTTATGTGTTTGTGTTAAATGTTCCCAGGCAGTAAACAACCCTCTAAATGTAAGCTTTGTTTTTGTTATGCCAGTATATGCGTTTAAAGAGCAGCAACAGCAACAAAACTATGCAATGTTAATAAAGTGAAAGTTTTTCTTTTTCAATTATCAATTTAAATATCAAATCACTTGGGTCATTTTCATTAAACTTGTAGCATCATAGTATTGGGCTTGCAAATATATATGGAAAAATGTTAACAGCTTGCAATTGAAAGGTATTCTGCTGATTTCAGTTAGTTTTCTACTATTATCCAGCTGTTGTGCAGTTTATGTATCTGTGGGAAGTAACTTCAAAATATGTACATTTTCTAAATATTTCTCCTAATAGATGGCAACATCTTTTATCCGAACAGTAGAACACGGAGGAAAAGGCTTTTTGGCTTCGTTATTTGATCCACTAAGAGCCCATGTAAAGGGGCTTTCTAACTTCATTAATTTTGTTGACAAGCTGGGAGAAATTGTTGGTGAAATCCCAGATCCAAGGTAATAGAATTTCTATTGTACTTCTGTCTCTTTTGAGCAACTTTTTATTTTTTCTTGCTTGTCTGTCTTGAGGAGGAAGTCAACAAAAGAAGATCTAATCACTTATGTAGACATTTTCTTTGAAGTCTTTAATTTTTAGCTAGAAAAATATATAAATATTTGAGAAACTGCTTGGATAAGCTTCTAGGTTTTGAGGCTAATAAATTGTATTAAAGTTTTTCTAGATTGGTGCATGTATGTGTATTTGGTTAGTTCCTTAATTGTAAATGAATTTCCAAAAGGGTTTAAATCATGTTGGTCTGATGAAAACATAATCATCTTTTTCTTCCTTATTTATGACTCCTGTTATGTTATAGCACCATATTTACTTCTCTATAAAAGACTCCATTGTCACTCCCTTGGTATTAAGAGCTGATAAATACTGACAGGTTATTTAGCCTTTTAGTTCTCTTATTTTTAACAACAGAAGCTGGTTGTATTAATTATCTCTTGGGAAGGCTCTTGAAGTTTTTTGGGTTGGGATGTTTCTGAAGACTTGAAGTTAATCTTGTGGGCAGGGTTATAAATGTAAGTTAAGTTACACACAAGCATCGGTATAGAAGTTATTTAAATTAGCAGCTGCTAGCATTAGGACAAGTGTTGGTGTTAGGGTGGAGTAGTTTTTTAAATGATAGAAGTTAGCAACATTTTTCATTTATAGTCAGTAATTTTTTTGTATAGAATTTTAGCCAATTACCTATTATAGTTCCATGCTCAAAAATCTGTTTTAGTTTAAATAGTCTAATTTATGCAGTTCTGAAAACAAAATTTTATAAGGCAACAAGTCTTATTTAAATTACCATTCATATTCCATTGAAGTTGGAAGTATTTCTGAAGTAGTTGTTTTTTTTCCCCTCATACAGTTTTTGTTTTACTTTTCAATGCTGTTTCTTGGTTCTTTCATTTGGACATTCTAGGTACCAGAAACAATCTGCCTGAGTCTGTAATCATGAAGGAAAACTTCTGACTCAACTTCTAACATATGCTTTTTTCCTTATTTAAGTAATGTCTGGCATTATGCATTCATAAAAATGAGGGAAGAAAAAACATTTGTGTACCAGATTATATTTTAGGATGGACAGACTACTTTCTTGTATGTGTGATTCAACAAATTGTAACGTAAAGTGTTACTCGCATTAGTTACCCTTCTGTTAAAAATGTGAGAAAAATCAGTAGTTGCTAGGGAAAATTGGAATTTCTAATTGGGAGAATTATCTTGAGCTTGGGAATTATTTTCAACATTCATCTGTTTATTCTGTTGCTTTCTCTTTTTTTTTTTTTTTTTTTTTTTTTTCCTGTTGCTGTACCTGCTGTCCTTTTCACTACTCTAGTTCCTATTATAATTCTGTATAGATGGTATGAGAATCTATATTATTTTAGGACATAAATCTCATTAACCAGATTCTGGCACAGTCAGTAGATTACATATGTATATGTAGGTGTCATAGTTTGTTTCGCTTGCCAAGAACAAAAGCTAGCTGTGTTGTATTTTTTTGCTGTTATCTTTCTTGCACTCTAAATGGGTTTTATAACTGCGAGATATAAAAAAATGAACAAACAAACCACTGCTATCGTGTGTATATGTTTCTATATCATGTAGCTAAATATTTGCAGGACAACTTATACAATTAGATACCAATTTGTTAACTGTCTTCAAAAGAATATTCTTTAGAATGCTGAAATTCTCAAATTTAAGGATCACAAGGTTTGTTAACAAAAGGAAACTATGCCATTTTCCTTTTGTGAGTACAGACAGAGTCCTGCCTGTAATTTTACATTTACTATGAATTCCAAAAAAAGCAGTTTAACAAAAGAGAATTCTCTCATTCTGTTACTACTGCGGAATGAGGAACAGGAAAAAAAATAAACTAAATGAAAAGCCAAGCAACAGTGCAGCAAGTTTTTAGTTGCTTACTCTTTAGGAGCCTGCTCAAAAATCTGGGAGGAAACTGAGCAATATGTCTGCAGCATTGCTGTTGCTATGCTGTAAAGATCTCAGTATTTTCTATGCTACAAGGCACATAAGATGTTTTTTTCATCAAGTCGTTCCACTAAGAAAGAAACTGAACAGTAGATGAGTAGAACAGTGGACTCTTAATGAAACTGTGATTGTTTGATTCAGGTGAGACACAAAGTTTAAGGAGATCTTATAGCAGGAGATAGTAAAAACAAACAAAAAATGCCACCAAAACAGTATTTTCAAGGAGTATTCACTGAGCGGAATAAACATTCTGACAAATCTCTGAATTTTTCTTCTCATTCTCTAGTCATGTAACATTAGAAGGCATCACTAAACTTTCAACAATCAGTAGTAGCATGAACATTCCTTAAAGTTGGGGGATGCTGTAAAGCTTATAACCCTAAAAATACTTAAGGATTCTCTACATCTTGGACAGTGTTTATGAAGTAAATGGAGAACCTGGATGATCTACTTGTTTCTGTCTCTAGACAAGAAACATAAATGTTGCAATTTCTAGTGAAGTGGATGATTGTTACACACCTACTGAACCGGAGGCTCTTTTATGATGATATAAATTAAAACCTGCATGATTCATCTATTATTTTTGAAATCTTCCTCATTAAGACCAAACGGTAAAATGATTCTTGTATCCAGATAGGACTTCTATTTCTGGTATGACATTTTTCAACTTCATAAAAGCTTTGTATGACTCAAAACTGAGTGATGGAAAAGTATTTGTATTATTGATTGCTGCAATTGTTGCTTCCTATGCATCTTTCTATGGGTGTATAAAGTTTAAGTGTTCCAACTGGTTCGATAGAGTAGCAAAGTTGGTAGATAGCAGATATTTCTTCTTGAATGGGGCCCTCACTTTGTTGTGAGTACTGTCCACTAGGTGACACTATTGCACAGCTCACAGTAGAAGCAGTTCAAACCGAACAGCTGTAGTAAGTGTTCCGTTCATCACCTTTGAGTGACTGTGATGTTTTGGGCTGTATCTTCATATCAAGTCCGTGAGCAGTCTTCTACATTTGATTTACAGTTTGACTTGATCATGCTTTGATCATATTTATTAGTGCACTGAGCTTTCAGATGGTAGGGAAAATACTGTTTCTCGTATTGCTTTTGTAAAACTATGTCTGCATCCTAAAATACAGTAGTATTTTGGAGAGAATGCATATGAAGCTTTATTTGATTTTGTCCTGAATGTTTGGATTAATTGGGTTTGCTTTCATACAGCTCTGGAGTTTTGTGTTCTAAACTTTGGGAAAGTTGTGCAAGCATGTGCAAAGCACTATCTTTGGAACTATAGAATCATTAAGGTTGGGAAAGACCTCTAAGATCATCTAGTCCAATGGTCAATCTGTCTCTGTTAACCATGTCCCTCAGTGCCACATCCACACATTTCTTGAACACCTCTGGGGACTTGAGTACCTTCCTGGGCAGCCTGTGCCAGTGCAGCACTACTCTCTAAAAAGAACTTTTTCCTACCTGAACTTTCTAACCTGAACCTCCTGTGGTGCAGCTTAAGGCCATTACTTCTTGTCCTCCCACTAGTTACCTGGGAGAGTAGGCTGACCCCAACTTTGCTATGATCTCCTTTCAGGTCATTGTAAAGAGTGATAAAGTCTCCTCTGGGCCTCCTCCAGACAATCAGTTTTCTCAGTCATTCCTCATGAGGCTTATTCTCCAGATCCCTTATCAGCTTTGTTGCTCATTTTTGGGCACACTGAATTTAAGATCATGAAATAATTTCTGTGGAAGTAGCTTCAGGAAGCTTTTGATTCAACATCATACTCAAAGCAAGTCAATTATGGGGTTGGACTGGGATAGTTAGGGCTTTAAGCAGTTAAGTTTCAAAAACCTTCAAGGATGGAGACTGCAGCATCTTTCTTGGCAACTTGTTACACTGCTTGAGTGTCCTCATGACTTTTTTCATATATCCATTTAGGACCTCTCTTATTTCAATTTATGCCTGTTGTCTCTCTTCTGTCCACTAACTGCCAACAGCCTGTCTTCATCTTCTTGATCACTTCCTTGTAGGTATCAGAAGGCTGCTAGTGGATCTCCCAGAAGCCTTTTCTTCTCCAGTGTGAACAATCTGTTCTCTTAACTTCTTGGATGATATGTCTCTCTGACCATCTTGGCATTCCTTTACTAAACTTGCTCCAGTTTATCACCAGTTTATCAGTGTCTATCCCAGACTGGGGGCCAAAAACTGGATGCAGCATTCTAACTTCAGTCCAACAAGTGCTGATTAGAGAAGGATAATCACATTCCTTAGACTACTGGCTAGGCTACTGTAGATGCAGCCAAAGATACTGTTGACCTTCTTTGTTGCCAAGACACACTCCTGGCTTGTTTAGCTTGCTGAACATGCACCAAGACTCCCAAGTTTTTTTCTACAGAATTTCTGCCCAGCCAGTAACATTGCAAGGGCATATCTCTTTCCAAGAATTTGCATTTCCTGTTGAATTTTTTTATGGTTCCTGTCTGCCTTTTTCTTCAATCTGTACCTATCGATCGATAGGTACCACTCTGCATGGCAGAACTACCCTACAACATATTGACTGTTCTGCCTGGTTTTGTGTCATCTGCAAATGTGATAAGCATATTTTTTTATCGCTGCCTCTAGTTCACCAACAAAGATATGCATACATACACATGAAATCATAGAATTGCTTGGGTTGGAAGGGACCTCAAGGATCATAGAGTTCCACCTCCACTGCCACATACAGGGCCACCAACCTCCATGATGGATACTAGACCAGGCTTCCCAGGACCTAATCCAACCTGGCCTTGAACATCTGGGGTGGGGCATCCATAACCTCTATGGGCAGCCTGTGCCAGCACTTCATCACTCTCATAGTAAAAAACTTCCCCCTGATATTCAACCTAAATCTTTCCTCTCTCAACTTAAAACCATTTCCTCTTGTCCTGCTGTTATCTACCTTTGTAAAGAGTTGACTCCCCAGCTGTTTGTAGGTTTAGGTCTGGAAAGGCTGCAATGAGGTCACCTCTCAGCCTTCTCTTCTCCAGGCTTCTCTTTGTGGCCCTCCTCTGGACCCACTCCAACAACTCCCTGTCTTTCTTGTATTGGGAGCCCCAGACAGATGCAGTATTCCAAATGGGGCCTTGTGAGGGCAGAGTTGAGAGGGACCATTACCCCCCTGTCCCTGCTGGCCACCCCTCTTCTGATGGCGACTAGGATGCCATTTGCTTTCCAAGCTGCAAGAGCACATTGCTGGCTCACATTGAGTTTTTCATCTACCAGGACCCCAGGTCCTTTTCTGCAGGGCTACTCTCAAGGACTGCTCCTTCCAGTCTGTATATATGCCTGGGATTTCTCCAGCCCAAGTACAAAACTTTGCCCTTTGCTGTTTTGAACCTCATTAGATTCTCCAAGGCCAACCTTTCAAGTCTATTGAGGTCCCTCTGAATGGCATCCCTTCCTTCCACTGTGTTATCCACACCACTCAGCTTGGTGTCATCAGCAGACTTCCTGAGGATGCACTCAATTCTGTCACCAATGCCATTGATAAAGATGTTAAAGAGCACCAGTCCCAAGACAGTCCCCTTGGAGACACCGCTTGTTACCAGCCACCACCTGGACATTGAGCCATTAATCACCACCCTTTGTGGCCTTTCAACCAATTCCTTATCCACTGAGCGGTTCATCCATCAAATCCACATTCCTGCAATTTGGAGATAAGGATGTGGAGTGGTACCATGTCAAAGGCCTTGCACATGTCCAGATCAATAGCATCAGTTGTTTTCCTAGGATCTTGTTCCCAAAAAATATTTAGTCATAGCTTCACCACAGGATTTGGGGAGCATTGTTTGGTATGGAGAATAACACACATTAATCTTGGTTCATGAGCACACTGACAGAACACCAACTATGTTTCTGGCAGTAAATTCTTGAGAAGATTCCAGATCTTTTAGATGGTGGCATATCTCCTGAGGGATGGTTATTTTTAGCTCAGTGGAAGAAAGTAGAGGTAAGCATTTTTGGTAATGCAGCATAAGTGTTGGTAGGAGCATGAAAAAATACCTAACATATGTAGTACTGGGTTTTGATATAGTTAATTCTTTCTTTCACAGATATTTTAAAAATATGGATAAGTCCACTGATAAAATTTTATTTTCAAAATCTTATTGAAGATGAACTGCTACTTTTTCCATTTTTATGCAAATAACTTAGCTACCAAAAGTGGGTTTACTTTAAAGGCACAATTACTACTCTGTTAGGAGCAATAATAGTCCATATTGTTTCTTACTTCTATTTTATCTAGTTTTTCTCCTCTCTTAGGATGAAACTAGTTGAAATTCTGTTTTGGGGTGTTTTTTTGTTTGTTTGTTGTATTTGAGGATAGAACTAAATTGCTACTCTTCGTCTAATTTCAAATTTTTAAAAGTAGATATTTCTTCAGTTCTTAAATTCTGAAATATTTTCCTAAATCTGTAACGAACAAAAAGGCTGTGATTTCTAACCCTTGATGCATGACCACATCTTTGTAACCTATTAAAATATGCTTTGTCTGAGTGCATAAATTACATTTGTCATCTCTTTTTTCCTCAGTCAGACATTCTTATCTCAATTTAGACATCTGTTTTTTCTTTATGGCTACAGGGTAAATGAGAGAAATCCTACATGAACAGTGTACTCTTTTAGTGCTGGTTCATGTTCACAATAGTAAGCTGTTCCTTCTGTCAATTCTTATCAAATCTTAAATGTCATAGGTCTTTTGCGTTAAACTTCACTGAAAAGGAGGATACTGAAAAAAGTTCATGCAGAATCACAGAACTGTAGGGGGTTGAAAGGGACCTCTAGAGATCACAGAGTCCAACCTCCCTGCTAAAGCTGGTTCAGTACAGCATGTTCCACAGGAAAGTGGCCAGGCAGGTCTTAAATATCATGAGAGAAGGAGACTCCACAGCCTCTCTGGGCAGTTTGTTCAAATGCTTCATCACTCTGACAGTGAAGAAGTTATTCCTTGTTTTAGTATGGAACATCTTTGTTCCAGTTTCTGCCTGTTGCCCCTTGTTCTATTGTTGCTCACCACCAAAAACAGTCCACTTCCATCAACATGATTTCTATACTTCAGATGTTTATTAACAGGGATGAGATTCCCTTTCAGCCATTTCCAGAGTCCCTGCCTGAAATCTTCTAGAAGGTAGAATTTAGAAGGTAAGAATGGTCTTATTTCAGAGCTTTGTTCATTTCTTAGGTAGTTTTTCCTAAGCAGACTTACCAAACAGTCATCTTGGCATGACAGAATTGTAATGGGATGGCTGTCTCCTAGACTGAGGGAGCTCAAAGAGAAACACTGTAAGGAGGAAGATGGGGGAAATTTATAAGGGAATAGGGAAACATGCGATGTTTCTGGTGTATGTTTTACTCACTGCTGTCAGAAACTACAGAAGGGATTTAAATTGTTATTTCTGAAATTATGATCTTGAGGTGTTTATGGTAACAAACCAAATTTACTTTTTAGATTGTTTTCATAAGTCTTTCTTGTTAGACATTTGATGATATGGGTAATCAAAGGTAAGAAGTGGCCAATGATCAGTGATCAACTGATCTAAAACATCTGGGGATTTGTTTGCTTAAAAAAAAACCAACAAAAAACTTTAACTAGACATTAATTATAAAACTAAACACAGGTCTTTCCTGTGAAGTCTTAAATTCAATCACCTGAGATGCATATTAATTGCTCTGAAAGTAATGCCTCCTATTTATTTCCACGGACATTACGGCAGACTGAAAGATCACAATAACACTGTTTCATAGAGCCAATTCTCAGTTACAAAACAGTATTTTTCAACATAGTCACCTCCATTAGCTGTGCATTTTTGTCAGTGATGAACAAGAGCCTGCAGGCAATGCTCATGAAAATCTGCACCAGTGAATGTGACCCACTGCTTCACAGCTGTCCATCTTTCAGTGGTGCAAACAGACGGAATTCAAAAGGTGCCAAACCTGGACAATACAGGAGGTGTGGTAGGACAGTCCAGCCAAAATTGGTCTCCATGGTCTTCAAACTGATATGGCATCTGGCATTATTGTGTTGCAAAATAAAGATCTTCTTGGGCCTGACTACAGAAGTTTGAGCTTCCTATTTAGTCAGTGTCTTGAAGAAGCAATCAGAGTTGATGGTTTGTCCATGTTCCAGGAAATCCAGAAGGATCACCCCTTTCCTAACCTAAAAAACAGTGCACTTTAGCTACTGAGGACTGTGTCTTGAACTCTTTCTTCTGCCACTCCATGGACTGCTGTTTTGACTGTCTCCTAGTGGTGACACCGAGTCTTGTCTCCAGCGATGATGCAATCCAGGGAACCATCACCTTCAGCCTTGTATTTGCTCAATGAATACAGCATTCTTTCTGTTCTTATGTGAGCATTTGCTTATCCCACATGGCACACATTTTGCTACAGTCCAGAATTGCCACAACTGTTTCCAATGCACTGAAGCTGATATTCAGCTCTGTACACAGTTCACTGGTCACAATCTGCCAATTCGCACAGATGAGCTGATGGAGATATCCTTCACTTCATGGTGTGACAGCTGTATGTGACCATCTGGAAAGTGGCTTGTCTTTCATGTTGCTGTCACCACTGCTGAAATGCATCACCCAGCACCTCTCTGTGCTCATATCTACTGCTTGGTCTCCATAAATGTTCAGCGAGCATCAAAGTATGTCAGTGGATGCCATTTTTTCCACATGGAGGAATTTAATTTCATGCCTTTTCTTCATATGCAATTCCATATCAGATGCCATTTTATCAGACTGCGCCTCTGCTACCATCTGTCACACAACAGCAAAATGTAATGAAATATTGGTAGGAAGGTTCAGACTCTAATGCAATACCGACACCATCTGCCTCTGATGTCATGAACCAACGTAATAAAATTGAAGGCATTACTTTCAGAGTTCCCTCATATCAACATAGCCCTGAGGTGTCATTGCATGCTTTCCCTCACTCACTTGCCCAGCAGTCTAAACTATTTTGGGCAGGAAATAGAAGAGTTAATTGGGACTGTTTTATGAAAGATGGTGATATTTATGAGAGCCTTACTTCATGTTTCAGCAGCTGGGATGATGCAGCCCAGCAAGGAATCTCCCCGGTGCAATTTGAGGCCATTCCCTCTTGTCCTATTGCGAGCTACATGGGAGAAGAGGCTGATTCCCACCTCACCACTACCTCCCTTCATGTTGTTGTAGAGGGTGATAACGTCCCCCTTCAGCCTCCTCCAGACTAAATAATCCCAGTTCTCTCAGCTGCTCATCTGGAGACTTGTGCTCCAGACCTTTCACAGCTTTGTTGCCCTTCTCTGAACATGATCCAGTGCCTCAATGCCTTTGTTATAGTGAGAGGCCCAAAACTGAACACAGCACTAGAGGTGTAGCCTCACCAGTGCTGAGTACAGAGAGATTATCACTTCCCTGCTCCTGCTGGCAGCACTATTTCTGATACAAGCCGGAGGGCCATTGGCCTTCTTGGCCACCTGGGCATTCTGCTGGCTCATGTTCAGCCAAGCATCAACCGAAACCCCCAGGTCTGTTTCCTCTACATAGAACAAAGAAATCTTGTTGCACGTGACTCTGATGAGAAAATCATATTACTAGAGTACTTAAAAAAATAAAAATAAAAAAAAAAAAATTGCTATCTTACAATATCTATCATAGTGATAACTGAGAGATGTTTGCTCTTAATTGGATTTGAAAGGAATCCTCACACAATATGACTTAAAGGACCAAGGATGTGAGACTTATGCACCTTGTTTTAGAATATTTCATGGCAGCCACCTGAGATCTGAGAATTCTTATCAGGCACCCTGACTGAAAAGGACAAGGTTTCCCAAGTTCAACATTATCTTAGACAAATGGCATTACTTGGTTTAATGTTTATTCTTGGATTCACTTGGGTTTTGCTCTCCTCTTTTTGCATTAAGAAGAATTAAAATTCTTAACATCTGCTGATGTAAGAAATGATTTTAAGACAGATAACTTGGTTGATATAATTTCATATTGAAAACAAACTTTTACTGGCATTCTAGCTGTTAGGAATTGCAAGGTGGGTAGCAGTTTTCTACCCCATTTAATTCATATAAACATTTACTATCTAGTACTATGCCAGATATTTTACACTCCATTTACATTCAAATGGTTTTCTAGGAAATATGAATGAGAGTAATCTGGCATTCAGACTCATTTTTCAATAAACAAAACAAAAACCACCAGCATAACCCCCAAAAGCTGCATTTTTTACAGTGCTTTTCATTTGTTTTCATACTTTGAGGTAAACTTTGCTTGAATGTCAGTAGCAGTAAAATCTTCCTGGCAGATCTAGAAATTCTCAGGTCACTTATTTTATTACTTGAATTAGAAGTATTACATTTTTTATTTAATTTATAAATCCATCTTCAAGATTATTGCTTTTTGAAACATTTGTGATCCAATGAGTTGTCTTTTCTGATGGACAGATGATAATCTATCACAGAATGGACTGCTTAAATTTGAACAGCAGCCTAGCCATCTCAATCTATGCTAGATAACATACATAACTGCCTAAAGAATGCCTTACTTGCTTTTCCACCTCTGACTAGTCTGATCATACATTATGAATCTGTAACACTTAGTTAATTAGGGCTTTTTATAGTAAGTTTGTGAATAGCACCAATGAGAGGTGTATACAGCATTTCATATATTTATTCAATACTTTAATAAAATGAAATTCACAGTATAACTTTATTCAGTATCATTTCCTGTTGTAAAATGCATAAGTTGTGGCACAGTGTTTGAGTAACTGATCCACACACATTAGGTGAATATTTTATACCTTGACTTATTTGTATAAATTCTTGTTGAGGTATGAATAAACTTTTCCTTGCTCCAATTAGTACTGCATATATCAGACTGGGAACTGGAACTCTTTCCTGGAAAAGAATATGGGGGGAAAAGAGATTAAATTAACTTTATTTATAACAGCTAGTATCCTTCATTGGCACTGAGTAATAGAAGCAAAAAAATACCAAACAAATAAGCATAGAAAAATATTTTTATCATATTTTCTTTTTCCTTGGAGACAAACTGCAAGGTAATCAAGAATTACATACTACACATAGCATTTTCATTAAGGACACAATTATCATTTTTTACTTTGTGTCCAGTGTTATGTATAGAATAATCCTTCTTCAGCATATACACACATTACGTATATATATCTGTGTATATGTATATATATGCACACTAATATATGTACATATACATATACACATACATGTAATATATGTGGAAAGTATAATGATATCTATATGCTCAAAACTTCCCTACGCAGAGTGTTCTATGCTTTCAAACACAGCTTCAACTGATCTCTTCGCCTGCAGGTTTGTTCTAGACTTGTAGGTTCCATATGGTATTTATGGAGCAGATACTACTCAGTTAATACAGTGCTTTTCTCATTTGAGGGTATTGTTTTGGAAAACAACACTTTAGTCTTGAGGAAATAAAACAGTCTGGCAAGAAGTATCAGGAGGCTTGGCTAGAGTTCCTGTATGTATCTCTGAGACAGTATTTTCTTCAACAATACTCTGTTACCTCTTGACAACTTGCGTTGAATGATTTTTATTTTTTCTCTCCTTGAACTTTTCATTCTCTTGTGGTTAAACTGAACTGTGTTTTTTGGAGCAGAGGTAGACGAGCATTGTTTTTTTCCTCTCTTTAAGATCTGGTATGGTTCTTGAGCTTTGTGCTAAGGGACTTCACCTGGTGACTTTCCCTTTGGCTGAGTTCATGCGTTGTGCTTAAGCTTCTGGAAAGCTAACGTTTATCTGTTTAAACAAGCCTGCAAATTCTAATGTGAATTGAATAATCTTTAATCTGTAAATTTAAAGCTGAGAACTGCATGGAAATAGTTGTTTCTGACCTGGAAAAAAGCCAAAAATGTTTCACATTAACTTCAGGGCTTCTAAGTTATTTACCAGGATTTTTGTTCGGCCAGAATAATCCAAAACAGCAAGATGCCTGGCCCCATTCCTTCCATGTATTTTAACAGAAAACAATATAAACAATCTTGTTTTCCTCTGGTTCAGTCCTTGTTCTTCATTTGCCCCACACAGTTATTTTGTATTTTGGATTATAAATCTAGACAGGTAGAGTTTCAGTTGCTGGAGGTGTCCATAGGAGGAATTCTACGATTTCTCTTCAGGATTCAATGTGTGCAAAATATGATTGTCCTTGTATTTGCAAGGTATCCTTTTAGGAAAATTAGGCGGGCGCTACTAAGAATGGAGGAAGTTGGAAAGTTGGCCCTGCTCTTGGCTACAGCAAAACAAATATTTTGGCATTCAATTATTTATATTTTGTATATCTAACTTCATGGATGTGTTTGGTCTTAGCATAATTATACTCTGTTTCTTCTCTTGATGACAAAGAAGATTTGTACTGTGTACCTTTACCTACAAAATAGTGTTCATCTAGTCTGATTACTAACTACTTCAACAAAATTGAAAGCAGACTGATATTGTGAAGAACCTTCATGAAGCACATAACACTCAAAATCTGAAATGGATGTTAAATTAGGATCCATGTTCCAGCAAACCATTTTGTTCACTTAACAGCTTATGAGCAAAACAGTAACTATAGGTTTAAAGAAAGTGCTTTTCTTTGAACTTTATGGAAAAGTTAGTTTTGTGTTGCAGGTCAGAATAGTACTAAATGCTGAATTCATTACCTTTTCTTATAATCTCTGTTTTTCTTAAGCAGGCTATTATGTTGGACAATGCTTCCACACTGCTCTTTGATTTGAAAGATCAAAGCTGTTCTCTGAAGAGTTTTGATTAACTGTGAAGACTAGCTATGTTCAACACTAATAGGTATACTAAAGTGCTGCCAAGATTAATGTGGAGATGACCCTCTGCCTATTTTCAGAGTCGCAGGGGGGCAAATTCTGTCAACAGTGAAGACGCATTTGATGAAAGGCCGAAGCAATGGGGATCCTTTCTATCAGGCAGTAGAGGAAGTTGTACAAGATTTGGATTTGAAGATTAAAAATATTATCGATTCACAACATGAAGTCTTGACTGCTAGCACCACTGGAGTCAGTCCAACACGGGTAATGGGCCTTCTTTTGTTCTTTTTACTATTTAGCTTTACAAGAAAGCAAGTGTCCTTCTCCTGGTTTTGTTGTTCTGTGTTTTTGTGTTTTTGGTTTTTTTTAAGACTTTTATACAGAGTATTATCTTTTCCTAATAATAGAGCAGTGTCATTTCCTCTACAGTTAGGTTTTAAACTTGCTGAAAGACGTATACTTTAGGATTACAGCGTGGATTTCAAAAAGCTGATTTATTTAAACTTCTTACATTGAAATAGTAAATTAAATGCTCTTCAAAATTTATTTTGTTCTTGCAGCAGTTCTAAATGTAAATACTTGTAGCTGTTAGATTTGCCAGTAATTTCAAAGCAGTAGACCTATAACATTTCCAAGCAAAAAAAAAAAATAAAAAAAAACAACCCTCTTGAAACTTGAGTTAAGATTTGAGAACATATATCTGCATTTCAATTAAAGAATACAAATTTTAATTATCTCTGAATCAAGTATTAAAGGCAAGAAGCTGAAAATGTGGTTGAATATGAAAGAAATCGAGAACAAGGTGAAACCTTGGCAGGGTTGAGGAATGAAAATCCAAATACTCTGTGTATGTTTTTCTCTTTCAGTGTTTCAAGACACTGACACAGTTACTAATCATTTTGGTTTTTTTTCCTGTTTGTTTGGTTTTTTTTTTTTTTTTGTGTGTGTGTTTTCTTTTCTTGGAGGGAATCAAAACATTTAAAGTTTTAAAAGAGAGGAGAGTACACCCAAATACATGTTTTTATTTGTTATTTCTCTACTTTGAATCTACATGGCTTTATATTATGGTATTTTTCTAATGACTGCATCAACCAGCTTTATTTTGTGTTGTTGATAGATATAAAACAATGTCTTATATCATGTGTTTTTGTCTAGGAAACTGCTGAACACTTTTATGTCTATTTTTAGAGTGCTTGGTATTGCCAAATCACCAGAATTACCCCAGGGTAACAAGATTTCTATCTGATTTTTATAAAACTTCCAATATCCTTTTGCTTTTCAATAAGCAATAAAGGTCTCCAGATCTTAGTGGGCAGTTAAAGTGATTTGAATACATGTTTCCACAGGTTAGCGTCCTCATTTTACTGCATCTCCTGAAACTTCCATTACTTTGTATTTCCATTTCCCTTTATTTTCTTTGTCTTTTTCTTTCTCTGCTCCATCTGAGAAGTTTTCAGCCCTATCATTTCTGTCTTTCTCTTGATCTGGCTAACTGGATTCCTTGTAAAAAAAAAATTACAAAATCTTAGATTTTTTTATCATCTAGGGAAGATTCTTCTGATTTAGCAAGCAATGCTTTTCTTACACAGCTTATGTTTCTTATTGTCTTCTGTAGATTGAGACTGTTGTCTAGTAATCTGTAGAAATGTTTACTAGCATCCTTGTTGAGGCAGAAAATAACAGGATGGTTGTCGAGAAACGTGGAAATATTTAATTCTGTTAAGAACAGTATGAAGTTGTGTTAAAGTGGGCATCTGTGGTCAGCTTATTGACTTAATTACATTACTGTGAGTCAGTGGTACTATGCTGAAATTTTTCCCAATTACGTTTTTGAATTTAATCTCTCTGCTGGAACAACCAATCTGCTTTTGAGTGGGAAGATTCTATTATAGTTCTTCTGTGCAAGAAAACTTGAGTACATATCAGACAATGATGGGCTTTAAGCTAATCCTTTTCACTGTACACACCAAAGTACATTCATACACATAATATGTACGTCCAGATATAGCTAACAGCCTTGAGAGATGACTGTGGTCTGAATGTGGCTGATATGCTGGTTGGCTTGAGAAATCTACTGCTCGCTAAGAAGGCGTAGGCAAATGTTAAGCAGTGATACCAAACTGCAGGCTTTAGTGGAGCTTTCAGTAGAAAAACATTTTACTGAACAGATAAATTATCAGGTTTTGATTGTGGATTTTGAAAATAAAAAAGTTCCATACATTTTCCAAATGAATTTGAACTGTAAAGAAAAATTGGAACATCTATATTGCTCCATTAAGATCTTAGGACAGCAAAGGTTAAAGCTCTGTGCTAAGTTTCATATGTATCTCATATTGTTTTGTTATCTTTAAAGAGAATGCTGTATTTTTTTTTTATATTATTTTTTTTTTAAAATACTGCTGTAATTTTTCGGAAAAAAAGATATCTGTATTCATAGTAAGTTCTGCCTTTGATGGGGTGTTAAGGCTTTTCATATGGAAGTAATTGACTTGTTACTCTGAGTACAAATTGAAAACCTGAACTTAACAGTAGAGCTGAAAAGAATGCCTCCAGCAGCTCTTAGAAAGACTGGCACTACATAAAATATACCTGAAAGGAGTTATTTTGTTGGAAAAATATTTGCTTTTCTCTTATCAGTTTTCTTACGTCATTGCTCAGTTTTCCTGTAAATATCTGTTTTATACAGTCTAAAGCTGTATAAAAAATCAATATTTTATGCAGAAGGAAGCACTACTTTTCACTGAAGACTTCATGAGTGACTAATAGCAAATGTGATTAATTTCCTCCTTAGAAATTTACTGCTGTAAATCGAATCCAGTTGGCATTTCTGGAACTGGCTAGAATAGTCTGGAGTAGGTAATGGTCACTACCCTTGAAAGATTAATAAGTAGTTTACTTGAAAAAATATTTAGAGCCATTATTTTAATAATGAACAAGATTTTTGTGGCAGAGATTTTGTCTTGCCTGAAGTTCCTATTGTTTTTTGGACAATAGTATTTACTCCATGGTTAGTACACCAAGCTACTGTTGTAGTAGTACGTGAGATTTCTGAAGGTCATCTTTTGGCATTTAGGAAGTTATGCTATGTTCTACATGTTATTATTGTTACATTTTCTTTGTATATAATCAGTTGAGCTGTTGTCAAACTCATACTTTTTTCATTAAGATAAATTTACCATGACCCACATGGCGGTTTATAAAAATCCACGATGTGGATGATGTGGTGATGTAATGACTGAAGAGGTTCAGAATAAATTTTGAGGAAATTAAATGTTACTGAAATAGACCAATTTTGTAAAATCAAGTATAACAACCATTTCTGTAATAGCTATTTCTAGCTATTGATTATAACTTATAGTAACTGACTGACGTGTTGCTATGGCTTCTTGAAAGCTACATACACTAATTGATATAATCAAACAGGGAGAGAAATAGAATTTGATCTTTTCAAGGCTGTGTTGAAAACAGTTAACTGATTAGAGAAATGCAGTTTGTTGCTTGTCCAGTTCTAAACAAACTTAGGCTACTGTATGTTTCTTTGTATTGGTAATAAGAAAGACTGCGGTTTTTAAACCGTAATGCTGTGTATTTAGCACTACATTTGTTTAGAAAACCCCTAGAACTTTATGGAGAAATGCTATAAACTTGCAACTCTAGCAATCCTATGAAGTTCTGCATCTGCTGGCTATAGCATTGAACTCTTCCAGATGTGAATTGTTATTTTGTTTAAGTACTTCTTAATTCTTGTGGAAAACTGAGGAATTTATTCTGTTACAAACAAGAGGGGATTGTACCTCTTGTTATATTTTGGTGGAAATCTCTCTTCTAACCAACTGCTTTTGCAGATTCAGTTACAAGATTTGGACTTCACTAGAATGTTTGTGTGGCACTCAAGTTGGTTGTAAGGAAATAATATGTTAGTTTCTGCAGCATGATTTTAACATAGATTTGAATATTTGTGTGACTTGCTTTTCAGTGTATGCCTCTAGCTGGCAATGATCTAAATTCTACTCATTGCTTGGGATGAATAAGAATCTTCCATGTACTCACGTTACCTGATAGATGCTTACTGGGAAAGGGAAGGAGGAGGTTCTTGCATCTCTGCTGTTATTAGTTGCTTTTGGTAGTGAGCTGTTGATTTCACTTTTTGACCTTTCCTTCAGTATGTTCTCTTTAATTTTATTTCCTTTCAGCCAAAATTGCATTCCATAAACCACGGCACTGTATATTGTGGCAGAGATACTATAAAGGTCCTACTAGTTCTTCTGGATAAAGAAGCAGTCAGTGCTCCTACCCAGAACAAAGCGGAATTGTTATATGATGATTTAAACTCAAATATGTTTGGAATCACCCCTTTTTTGACGCTCTTCAGGTGAGTACTAGAAGACATTTTGTTTGTTGTTTTTTTTTTTTAAAGATTTTATACTAACTGATTTAAAGCATTCATATTTCGTACACTGGATCTGCAGCCTCATGGCAGCATAGATGTAAAAGGAAAGTGTCAAGTTCTCAAAAGTATTCTGCCTCCTCATCTTTGCTTACTGTTATTTCAAACATGCTTTTGTAAGACAGACTTTCTGGGCTCATATGTTTCTGGGCTGCACAAGACCCATGAAGGGAGTATCCTTTGCAACTAGTCTTCCAAATACTCATCTATATTCTTAAGTTCATGTAACATGTGTTCAGTAACTGACTGCATTTATATTCAGCTTGAAAATTCCTCCTTCATCTAGCTTTAGTGCAAGATATTTGGGGATGACAATCTGTTTACTTCCTATATAGTAATTATTTTGTAGAGGCTTTTAAAAATGGCTAAATAGATTTTCATATTGTGATACGCCAATCAGTATTATACAAAGGATGTTGAAACAAATTCATGTGCATGAATATTTACTGGTGATGTTTGTAGCTTGTGGCATATACTGACTGTGATGGTGAAATTAAAAGAAGAGTAGAGGAAATAGAAAAATTTCATAGTAATCAGCTGGGAAGTAAAGCAGCCTGGGTTCCCAGACAAGCATCCTCTGCAGTACAGCAGTCTATTATTCCCATGATAACTATGCTGTTTTCATAAGGAGCTGCTAAAACCCACCGTTGATTGTCCCTGGTTTTTGATGTGAGTAGAGGTGATTTGAACATCTGTTCATTAAGGCCAGGGCTGCATGTTTCTTAAGGTTTTTGCCTGCACACTATTGGACTCCCTAATATAGAAGGAGAGCTACAGTGAAAGACTGAAAAGTTGGGAATTAGAGATGCTGGTGGCGGTTACTTTACATGAGAACCCACCATTACAACACAGTCAGAATGTGTTGGTGCAACACACTGAGAATAACAGAATAGGAAAAGAACAAGATAAAGACCTGGGCAAAAGAATGCAGGGCTGTGAGTAGAAAGCAAGCAACACAGTTCCAGATATATGTTCCATAGCAATACATTAGACAAAGGCACCTAAGATACCGTACAGCTGTTTGTTACTGATTTTATTTATTGATTGTTAATGTCCCAGACATTAAAAATGAGTCCTAGACTGGAAGACAGGATCCTAAAATAAGGAGAATTTGGTGGTTCCACCAGATTTGTAGTTCAACCTCTTTTATGATACCAACCAAACTAACACATTCCAATAACGTTCAGAAAAAAATATTTTTCCATTATTTATGATTCAGGAAAATTAATTCATGTTGATACTAAAATTGTTTTGTTAAATTAATAAAACTCAGACAGGTGTGTTTTATCAAAATGAATAGGAGCTTAATTAGATTTAGGTTAGTGTTCATTGTGAGTGTCATCAAAGCTCAACTGAAGTTTTCTGAATTAAGCATTGCTGTTATTCATAGCTAGAAATCTATTATTTGTTTTCTTAAACAGCTCTTCAAAACTGAAAGAAAATTTGATGGACAGTGTTTACAGTCTTTTGGTGGTCCATATAGTTAATAGTAAGTCTGAAATAGATTACAGGATAAACAGCAGTAGGTTTGACAGTAAATTTCGCTGTGGTGAAAATTATTTTTGCTAATCTGATTCTATATATCAGATTGTCACCTCATATGGTAGTTTCATGGTTTTAGATCAAATGGTAGTTTTTATTTTGAGGATTTTCACAATATTCCTTGTTATTTCTAGTGGTTTTACTAATGAAGAATCCCAAAATATGTTTAAAAATCTTGGGTAAAAATGTTGTATAGGATATAGTAATTTGAAAAGAGCACTGTTCTTCTTGGTTGAACGCGGAGGATAAATGAAAGCATTTCCTTTTCATAACTTCGGCATTCCTGGAATTTTACTTTCTTTGATTTACTCATGTTTTAATGAACTTTGAGATTAAATTAATTGGGTAGATTTATCTGTCACCTTTGAAATCCTGTTAGAAAGCTGCTGCTGAAAAGCAGCTATTGTGTGATGTTCAAATTTTTATTACTTTAATTTAAAATTATATTTTTGTAATTTGTAAAATGCATACATATTTTGATATGGAAAATGGAAGCAGTGATGACATAACCTCATTATTTTTGAACAAGCTGAAGTTTTTCTCAGTTAATGGGACCTTCAGTACGCACCTCAAATATTTTCCTTCCACAAGAACCTCATTTTAGTTTTCTTGACAATCATCCTTTTGAATATACATTATAAAAGTTTGAATGAAGGTCCGAGACTTGTTTTTAACTTTCTTCCTTTTTAAATTTTATTTTGAACCTTCATACATCACAAACACGCTGATTTTCCTTCAGTATTACTAAAATTTGTAATTAAACAAATAGGTAGTGATCATATTGAAATCAAAGTAAGGTAATTCTGATGCAATTAATTATATTGCTTACATTTAAAATTTACATAAATATAAATAATATATATATATGATATATGTGTTATGTAAATAAATGCAAATTAAAATTTGCATAAATATGAATGAAGTATTTTCATAATTTCACAATAAAGTTGTTTTATTTATTGATTTCTTGGTTCTGCTGGTTAACCAAGCCTATAGGGCTAAGGGCAATTTTATATTTGCTGTTGTGTTTCATATAATGCCTGTCATCTTATCACGTTACTGCTAAAGCAAGTCTTTCATTAAAGTGTGTGTGACAGAGCACTGGAACAGGTTGTCCAGAGAGGTTTTGGAGTCTCCTTTTACAGAGTTATTCAAGACATGTCGGGATGCCTACCTATGCGTCGTATTGTAGGGTACCTGCTTTAAAAGCAGTGAGTTTGGACTCAGTGATCTCTTGCGGTTTCTTCCAATCATTGCAGTTCTGTGATATACTCCTTGCTAATTTCTTTCTTTTTTTTTCTTTCTTTTTTTTTCTTTTTTTTTTTTTTTTTAATTTAAATGTTAAACATGTATAAAGTATATGCAAGTTGATGTGAGACACAAAGCAACAAATCTCTTTCAAAGCATTTTTTGTTGGAAAAATACACAAATAAATCCATACAGTGGAAAGGCAGTAATGATTTAACTGATTGCTTATCCTGGGGAAGCACCAGGTGTTAGAAAAGTGGTACCCTAAGGATGTTGTCACTATGGGTTACAAGGAGACCGCCTGAGCCATAAAAATGGAGTAGGTGGGAGCATGCAGAAACTACATATTTTGGCATATTTAAATACATTGCAAAGGCAGGCAGATATTTAGTGCTGCGTAAAAATGGAAAGAATGAGCTAAACAAAATAAATGTTATTTATGGAGTAATTAAATAACAGAATGATTGAATAGAATGAGCAAAATAAATGAAATAAAGAATGAGTTCTTTTGGAAATAAACAACTATCTCTACATGAGCAGGCCTACCATGTACATAGGCAGAGAAGTAATTATTAACATGTGAACAAATTAACTGTTATTATTTTCTGATTAAAAGCAAAAATGCCTCTCTTCAATACAGAGAATTTATTTATGTATTTATTTATTTAAGAATTTTAAACATCAAAATTTGTCATTCATTTGTGTAACTATTCACATAGTGGAGGCATTTTGATTGAGTTCTTCTAATGAAAAGTATGTAAGAAGGAGGAAAATGTTTTTGTATGTTAACGACATATTTGAAGAGGTAGAAATAGAGAACTACAATACTCTAAATACACTGCAAAAGGAGAGTGGAAATTGAAACTGTAAGTCTGGTTTCATTATTGTGCCTTCAGTAGTCACAGTATATGTAGATACTTTAGGAAGGAAAAAACAAAGTAAGATTTAGAAGACTGAGAGGGGACCTGATCCATGTCTATAAATATCTGAGGTGTGGGGGGCAAAGTGGTGAGGCCAGACTCTTCTTAGCAGTGTGTGGAGACAGGACAAGGGGAAACAGGAAGAAACTGGAGCATAGGAAGTTCTGCATGAATGTGTGCAAGAATTTCTTTACGCTGAGGCTAACGGAGTACTGGAACAGGCTGCCCTGGGGGGTTGTGGAGTCTCCTCTGAAGATATTCAAGACACGCCTGGATGCCTACCTGTGTGACCTTGTGTAGGGAACCTGCTCTGGCAGGGGGGTTGGACTTGATGATCTCTGGAGGTCCCTTCCAACCCCTACAATTCTGTGATTCTGTAAGTTAGAAAATGTTTGGTTTCCTGTTTCGAGATACAGCATATAATAATTATTTTTCTTAACTGGTTGAATTTATTTGTTATGAATATTTCATATCTCTTTTGAACATAGATCTCCAGAACAGTCTAAAGAATCTTCTCCAAAACCTCTTAGACAGCGTATTCAGAAATCTGTGGATGAAAAAATAATTAAGGTACTGTATGTGAAGCGCTATACACATATGGATGCATTGAAATAGTCATGCTAAAATGAAAATAATAGTTTTAAAATTTTCAAATATTTGTCTGAAGGGTATTCCATAGCTAAATAATTGGTTACCTTGTGTTTAATGGCCTAACTCAAACTGTATTGAATGAGAACGTGCAACATTACAGAAAAGTCTTTAAGCTTACTAAAAATGCTTTGCAGTGAAGATCTCATAATGACAATGTATTGCATAAATCTGTATCTCCTAATTTAGCTATCTGTGCATCTCAGGACTATAGAATTAAATCTATTAATATATAAATAATATATATGAATAGCATAATATATATATATATACATATATAAAAATATAAATAATATATGTGTTAGAATTAAGTTATGTGAAAGCAAAAACAACATTGAAAAGGGACCAGATTTCGATTCTAAAATAATCATAATGATTGCTTGTTTTTTTTTCAGAGTACTTTTTGTTTGAAACATTTCATTGATGTTTCCCTTATTGTATGCACTATTGCGCATACAACGAAGTGTAGTAATGCTTGCTATTTTGTAGAGGAAATCAAACATTACAGTATACTGGTATTGTAAGCAGCTCTATTTAAGAAACAACTTCAGTATTTCTGAAAATTACAGCCTTTCTAAAATTGCATTTTACAGAGTCTATTTTCCTCAAAATTATCAAATTTTAATGTTGGGACTATGGAAAGAGACAGACTATATATCTTCCATGGCATTTCAACTATATGAGAGAACTAAATGCAAGTACTGACTATTTTTTATAAATTTATTTTTGACAACAGATGAAGACATACATAAAATTAGTATGTAAAGAAGGAAACAGAAGTTTTATAGGCCATCAGAATTTTGGAAAAACACAGTGGAAAATACATTTTTGCCAGTGAAGATGAAGGGAATTTTCACATATTACATGTATGAGAAATAAAAAGTCATTGAAAGGATATAGGATGAAAATTACTGTCAGTATTTCCAACAAGTGCTTTAAAAATACTTCAGTTCCACACAGAGTATGCTTTTTAGCAAAGTAGAGGAGTGAGGGGGTTGGTTTTAGAGGCATGCACTAATTAAAGTGAAATCTACCTTGAAACTTATTGGACAACATCTGAAGATTGGAGCTGATAAACGATCTTCATGATAATTTTACTGTAAATAACATATTTAAATTGCAGGTTTATTCATCAAATAGCAAAAATGTAATATACCATTTATATACTACATTGAAATACGGTTGTTGGTTTTTTTTTGTTTGTTTGTTTGTTTGTTTTTGTCTAAACTGAGGTTTTATATTTGGGTTCATGAAGTTATGTTCAGTGTTAAAGTTCTAAAGACATTCTAAAATTGATTGCCTGTCAAATTTGGGCTCTTTACCAGGAACATACAAAGTTTCTCACGTAAACTATCAAAAATATGAAACCTGAGACTGATTCCTGTTATGAAATCATTCTCTCTCTTTTTTTTTTTTTTTTACTAATCAAAACATGAGATTAGCTACTATAGAGTATTTGTATGTAAACTGTATTTCTCATCAAAGGTACCTGATCATGGCAACCACCTGAGTTGATTCTATATTGCCTAAGAATGATATTGTGATTCCTATATCCCCCATTACTGCAGTACAAGGGGTGACTTTTGTCTCAGCCTTGTTTTCACTGTGATTGATGTCACAGAACATGTCTGTAGCAGAATAGAATGAAATATCTATTATTTTTAGCCGGTCTTTGTTGAAGTCTTTCAGTCTACTTCTAAAACTGATATTGACATCTGCCCTTTGTAAATGAGAATGACTATGTTGAAATGTAAATTACCTTTTATCTTAAGTAAATCAAAATACAACGGGAACAAGCAACAGGTATAAAGTCTGTGGTTTATCCTTGGAACAATCACAGAACAATCATAGAATCATCATGGTTTAGAAAAGACTTCTAAGATCATCTAGTCCAGCCATCCATCTACCACCAATACTTACCCACCATGTTCCTTAGTACAACGTCTTCATTTGTAAAGATTGCATATATTGTTTTGTAGATTAAACCTGTAAAATCGAACTCACTTCTAATTCAGCAGAATGGATGCTAAGGTGAATATGACTAATTTTAAACTATAAGGCCAGTTGGAACTACACAGCTCATGTCTTAAAGGAACACTGGAGCTGCTGAACTGTCTCTTGTAATCACATAAGCATTCTTCTTCACAGCTTTATTCCAGTGTATCCTATCATACCAGTGAGAAAAAAAGCACTGCATGGAACTAAGGCCAACTATCTCAAGATGTTTTTCCACATTGAAGAAGCATAAATAAAAAATAGTAGTGTTCAAAATGTAAATGGGCTGCAAATATGTATCGGTACAGAGTCTTCTTATTCAGACTGTTTCACATTCCTGAATGTTTCACTTTGCTTGCAATTCTGTTTTCTGTGTATTAGCCAAACTTTTATCATCCAAACTATACTACATGCTTGTAAAGTCTGAGATTGTTCTTTTGATATTCTTATGCTCACTTTAGTATTGCTATTCCTTTCAGTTAACCAAAATTGCTGCTACCAAAACAGCTAATGACTTTTCCAGATGAAAATCAGAGATAATTCTCCAGCCTTCATCTTTGATCTCCATTCTCTCACAGAAGATCTACATTTTCTTTTTTGTTCCTCTTTTGTCCATTCCTGGTAGCCTGTCTAACCATTTCTACAGGGATTCTTTTGCAAATTTTTTTTATCCCTTTTCTTACTTAGAAGATGTTTGTGATAATGTCTTTCCATCTCTTTCCTTACCTTCTTTGTGAAGGAATACATCTACAAACAAGTTCAGCTATCAGCCATATATGAACAATTCATAAATCTATACGTAACCTAAGAATCTCTTTTGTAACAGCTGACAATATTTGTAACTTCTATAAGAAACTTCTTTCAAGTGTACGTCTGTCTGTCTTAGTATATTTAACTTTGAGGATAGTACCCTATCTGCTACTTTTTTGCATCAAAGCAACTTTATTCTTCTTTATCCATACGTCCACTTAACTGTAAGTTACTGAAGATTAAGCTTGCATTTTGATCACAATGGTGTATTTTTCTTGGACTTGGTGGATGATATATGCAGCTTTAGCCTATCTTCACCGAGACTGACAGCTATTGAACAGCAAAGCATTTAGAAGGTAAATGCCATTCTCATGTTTGTATATCAATCTACTCCTTTAAGTTGTAGTAGATACAAACTACTTGCGTTTACCTATCCTAGCTACATTGATTATTTCTGATATGCTGTTCTGAGATACACGTTCTTACTTATATTCAGACTACAATACCAGTTTTCATTGTTGGTTTGTTCATTTTCAGTCTGGCTCAGTTTTTTTTTGCTTTATACTATTTCTTATAACTGAGGAGATTTCCTATAGGTATCTGCAGAACTCATTATCCTCTTTTAAAAGCTTTTTCAGTACTTTAAATCAACCTCTCCTCAAAATTTAGCAGTTTTATGTATTGAAGGGGATGCCCATTACAATGACTAATTTGGGTTCCTTTCCCTATGAATCCATATATTTCTTGTCTTAGATTTTAATGTCCCTTGATAGAAATATTTTTTGTTCTGTCCTTACTGTGCAGCACATAGTACAATGAATTCCTTGTCCCCGACCATAGATCTCAAGTACTGTGTTAGTATTTATCACCTTCTTATTCTGAATATCAGTTTTCACATTCCAAAATTGCTGTATGAAATAATAATTTACAGGTTGCCTGTAAAATTTGCACTTGTAAATTTTGCTATGCATAATACGCAGATTTCAGAATTGACTCAGAAGAGATAACGTACATGTATTCTGAATTACACAGTAGAAACATGATGCTCCTTTTCAGTGTCTCTGATTCTTCTCAGAAATTTCTTATGTGACGATAACACTAGTTCCATTGTCCTAAGGACTCTTTTCCGCACTACCTCTTTTGAAATGGTTACATCGTTAACCTACAATGCTAACTCACCATCAGCCATTTGGATTTGTAATAATTTGTGATAAAAGTTTTCTTTACTGTGATTTTTGAGAGGGAAAGTGATAATTAGCTAACTTATATGCTGAGCCCCATCATGAATTGTATGTTGAGCAAGGAATTTAGGGAAAATCCAGTAAGTGATGGGAAAAAAGGGAACTTCAATAAAGTAAAAGTTGCAATAATAAAAATAAAAACAATATCCTCTCCTTCCATAACAGGAACTGACTTTTCTCATCTGCAGAATTGCAAAGAACTGCAGATCAATACTTAAACCTGGAGCACAATATGGTGCACATGTGTTTTGTATCTAAGAATATAGAAAGTGGGAAATGTAAGCAGGTAGCTATGAATTGTAACATGCTTAAAAATAAGGTAACTCTATGAGTATTTCTGTTTTTCCAAAACCAGTTCCTGGCAACAGTGAAAAAGAAATATTTCCTCTTGCAGTTCTCGTTAAATTCTAGAATAGATGCAAAAATATTGCCTAACTATAAAAGCATTTGTTAGAAGGCAATGCTAGCGCTCAGCTCATTGAAGAGGAAGAAGTTTGGATAACTAGTATGTGGCAGAAAACAAGGCAGAAACAAGGCAGAATAATAATGAGAAATTTGATTTCATCTTCCAATGAAAGTTGATTAAGAAATGAGCTGTATTTCCAATTTTCTATCCATTTTTAAAGGGAAGTATCTTAATGACAAGTGGTATTTTATGGAAAAAAATCTTTAATTCAGAAAGGTCCACAGAATATCTGTTCACTTATGTCTCTTGCAGACTGTTTTTCTTGCACACAGTTTCTGCTTCATAAAAGAAAATAGACCGTTTAACTGGAGAAGAGAGAGCTACTTTATCTAAAATGAGTTATTCCAACCTTATGTCTGGTAGTTTGAATCATACTTATATTAATTTTAAACCATTTTTTAGAAATTTATTTTGTTGAATACATTTGGGTTATTTAAGTAGTAATTACTTGTGTGTGAGAGGAATGGAATGATTGTAATAATCACCTCCTTTGATTAGGTTAAAGATCAACTTAGGGCAATAAACAGATTGCATAATGAAGATTTAATCTTTCCTCTGCACCTCAGTTTCAGTCTTTGGTGCCTTGTGTTAAAAATCCTGCTACACTGTTAACACATTTACTCCAAGGCAGCTGCGAGAACTTTCAGTAGCTTGGCATGTATTTTTTTTTTCATAATGGAACTGGAGACAACCTTTCCTATCCCAGACACTGTTTTCCTCCAATTGGGAGGATAACTGTAGTTTTAGTTTAAAAACAATCTGTGGCTGAAGAGAACTCGACCAAATGTTGGCATGTTTGATATTCATTGTAATTTTACTGTGTATAGAAATCCTTCCAAAGAAAAAAAAAAACAAAAACTCCACAAAGCAAACAATTCCAGTCTGCCTTTCTCATGTGACTTGTTCATGCCTGTACATGACTTAATATCTAGATTCAAGCACTGATGTTATTTTTCATTGCCCCCATAAATGCTGTTACTTGAGAAATTTATTTTGCCTGTTTGTGATTCCAGTACAAATAAACTGTAACTTGGAGAAGTGTCAACAGGAAGTTATCAAGAGTTTTCTGCATGCCCATTGTAATTGGGTAGAAAAGGCACAGCAGTAGAGAAAACAGTTCACCTCAGGTATTATCTATTGTAAAGTAAAATTTCTGACTGGACTGCAATTTTGGAATGTAAATTGATCATTAGTTTCCATACTTATGAAGTGTGCTAAAAACATGAATACCTGAAGGAGAAAGGGGAAGGGGATATATGGATTATGTTCAATACAAGATCTAAAGACAGGCTATTTTTCTTAATCAGGTACTTGATAAACTATACTTCTGAGTGAAATGCCATTGTTATTACTATGAGACCCTTGAACAACTTTCTAAGGATTCCTAGCTGTGAATTATGAGCACTCTTGAAATAATCTGTGGCTGAATTTTTTCCAAACTGTAGTAAGTTATTTAGGATAGCAAAAGATTGTTACAATGTCATGCTAGAAAAATGGTCAGATTTGGTAAAATAAAAGCTTTCTATTTCTTGTGCTATTAGCCAAGACAGTTTTTTGTGGTTGAATAACATGATGCCTTACTTTGATAGTGACATTTACTGTTTTGTTTTTGATATTTTCTTTCTCTTAGCATTATCCTTCTTTCAACTTACCTTTAGTATAGTTTCTAAAAGAAAACAAGTAAAGATGCAGAGAATACATTTTTCTCTACTTTTTATCTCTCTCTTCGTCTTCCAAATAGTATTCTAATTGTTTGGCTGGAAAATAAAAACATGTGTTTGTTGTTACTGATGTAGGTTTTCAAATTCTATTAAGCTATTCCAGTGTATAAAACCCAAATCTCAACATTCTTACTGACTAACTATTGGCAGTACTGACTGTATGCAGATGGTGGAAGGAGGTCTGGAATAGATTATCAACTAACTTTCAGAAATAAATAGACCACGCACCATTAATTTTTTGTATAACTGTGAATGTTTTATATTGGCATCTCAATGAACTGAAAATCTTGAGGTACAGAAGTTGAGGTGGGAGAATATTCTACATATTCTGTTTGTTAGTACTACTATCTGACCTACATGTGCTAAACATGGGATGTTTTATATTCTGCTGTAGTTTGTTCTGGCTAAACAATAGTAACAGTAAACCCCTATATCTGAAATTCAGCAGAATTTCTTTCTATGTATAGGTATAACAGGAATATCCCTCTTGCTTGTATAGAGGAACAGGGACAGCAAGCCTGAGTCCATTTCACACTACTTATGTGCAGCTACTTGCTGAGGAAGTTGAATTTCCAGCATCTTTTCACTCTTGCAGAGTGGTCGGTTATTGGATTGGTGATGTGGGTTCCCTCAAAGCAGTGGAGTCCGGGGAATTTAATGTACAAAACCTCTCATTTCTAAGACTACTCCAAATTGTTGAAAGCCTTCATTATGTGTACCTCAATCACATTTGAAATTAATATATTTTTTTAAGGAACATTCCAGAAGAGCTTTACTTTTTGATTCAGCTGTAGACTCAACACTGTTTTGTTCTGCCTGTTGTACTAGCAAATTTATACTCCTAGACCAGCTGGAAAGTTTGACTGTCTCGACAAACAAGTCTAGTTTTGCAATCTTGATTCATATATACCTTCTAGCTTCATACTAGGATCAACTGAAACAGTTCTATTTGGTAGAGTTTTGTGTACTGCTTGTAAATGACTAAATAGCATGTGATATGATGCAAAATTATGAGGCATATTTCATGCTTCAGTGCAGTTGAAATACAGACAGATGAGTTTGTGATTTTTTTTTACAGTATTTGGTCCTTTGATTCCACATATTCTAATCCCTGAAAACTAAGCTTGTTAAGTGTCTTGTAGGAGTGGTAAAAAAAACGAAACACTCTGACTTCCCCAGTAATAATTGTTTATAGTATGTTAACTATCAAGCTTTCTTGACTGCTTGATGGGCTTTTTTGGTGCTGTATTTATTATATCTTCATAAGCGCAGCACAAAATGCATCTTATTTGCCTCTTGCAATATGAATGTGATAGTATTTTTTGTGCAGGTTATTGTTGTGTAGTGTGTATTATTTAATAAACAGTTGAGGACTGACTGAATTTTAAGGGATTATGAGGAAGTATTGAAGAAATAGCAAAACCAGGAAACATCATAGTACAGTAATATTAAACTAAAAAAAAAATAAATATTAAGCCATGTGTATTCTGAGCATTATATAAATAGGTAAACAAGATTAGACATGCATTATTTTGCAGTTTCAAATACTTTTTCTGAGTTGTTGGGTATAGTTTCATCCTTCTGGGTTCATATGTGATGGAAGTGGCATAAACTGTGACTGAAATTTGCAGCCTCTGTGAAATGAGGTTTTCTGTTATTCTGTTTGAATTTGAAAGTTTGAATTGGAACAAAATAATCTATAGAAGTGAAACCTTGGAAATAGAGTGTTTAAACATGCTTGTGCATAGAAGGAAAGTATAATGCAAACTTCTAAATCCCGAAGTTGTCTGCAAACATCCTACTCAACAAAACCAACTGGGGAAAAAAAACAAACCCCAAACCTACAGTATTTATTTTTTGACAATGTTTATCATATTTTCTTTTTCCTGATGTTTGCACAGTGTTGCTCATTCAGCTTGTATTTATTAGAATTCACCTGTGACATTTTAACAGATTTATTAGCTAGAAATCCTAATTCCTACTATACCTTTCAATGTATTTTAAAGAATTTAATAGACTTTCATAAGGAAGTGAGGGCACAAATTGTCTTGCAGACTCTATAGAATTTCTGATGAACTGGCCAGCAAATGTGAATTAGAAGTGATAGTCAGAGAAACTGTAGCCTAAGTTTAAACCGAGGAAGCTTGACCTGGAATCACCAATTTCCGTAAATATAATTATATTGACTATTTTAAAATTTTCACATAATTTTTATAGTTGAACTACATATTTTGAGTTGCCTGTGCTATAAAACTAAGATTATCTGTGTCCAAAACTGGGAGAGGGAGATGAACATAGAACCAGATACAGTAGTTTTCTTCACCATTGTAGCTTATTGGCAATGTAGGCTATGCATGTTTTGAGAAATGTGGTGTTTGACATCATCGTTCAGTGTGCCAGTATCTTGAGATTAATTGCAAAATCTGAAGATTAACATAGACAGATTTGAAATAACGTTTTATACAGAAGTTTTAGACAAAAGTGTGTTGAAGCCTAATTTATATTACTTTTTCAGTGTTTCACTATTATTGCTGTAAGTATTCTTGAAAGCTTGTCTATTTTGTAATTAAATACTTCATATAAATATTTTTTATGTGAGTGTTCTCATTTTTTAGTAAAACTTTTGAGACAACAGAATGGAAACAGTATTTTACTAGTCTTGCAGGTGTTGTATTTGACTTCTGTAAATAAAGCTAACACAGCTTATTTTTGGCAGATGAAGCAATCTTCAATCAAATCTCAGTTTGCATGTACATACAAAAATGAGCCGAGTAAAATAAGGGGTCAGCACTCCCTCAGCAGTAGCCGAATGCCAGCCTGCATACGTCCTGCAGCAAAGCAACATTTACAAGGTAAATGTTTCACAGGCAAGCCATAGTAGAACTGAATATGTGAATGTGATATCAAATATTTCAAGTGTTATCAAAGAAAGATTTAGTAAAATTCATGTGTAAATAAGTTTTCAAGAAAGAAATAGATGTCTCATTGCTTTGTATATACTGTGACCAGCTAAATGCCTTTGCATTAAAATTTTAATGCTAATATTTCAAAAATTCAAATTTGGTTGCAACACGTGTATTGATGCTATCTTAAGGTAAAAAAAAATGTGATACTTTTTTCTAATGTTACTTCTTATTTGACGTATCTTT
The DNA here is from genome assembly GCF_039878825.1 of Excalfactoria chinensis. Classification (NCBI taxonomy): domain Eukaryota; kingdom Metazoa; phylum Chordata; class Aves; order Galliformes; family Phasianidae; genus Excalfactoria; species Excalfactoria chinensis. Next base: position 52,505,850 of record NC_092825.1, on the reverse strand, counting down.
ATATTTATATCTTTATCATTAAGCAAATAGTTTATATTTATATCTTTATCATTAAGCAAATAATCGTTTGGTTTATTTCTCCATAAGCCATATCATATATACGTACATATATATATGCACACACACATATAGATTCTATATCCTATATATATATTCTCTCTATATATAGTTTCTATACCTTATATATATATTCTAAATCCTTTTTGCATATTTTCTAATATTTCAAAGATTTAAATTAATTTCCCTAATTTAGTTTCCTTCGCTTATTTTTGAGCAATGCAATTTTAAAATAACAGTTTAGTTAACATGTTGCAAGTGTAAGTATAATTAGTAGAATAGTTTTGTTCTGCTTTATAAAGCAATTGTTTTGATTAAAAATCACATGATAATCCTGATAGAAAACAGATGAATAAACCCAGGTAACTTCTATTTCTTCACATGTGTTTTTGATATTCTCTCATGACAGAAGGTATGAATTCATGTCTTGACATACCAGTGCTTGGAACTATTTCTGAAAATGTTCATCAGAATAGAAATTATAGAGAAATGGGGAAATTGAGTTGTCAGCCAAGAAGCAAGAACTCCAAGAATGAACAGATGGATGTGAATAATGACAATGTTATCTATGATGAGGAAAGTGAAACATCTTTGCCAAAAAATGCTAAGAAACGTAAGACTTCAAACAACCTTCAGAAGGAATTGGACAGCAAAGTTGATGGAAAAAGAAAGAACAACAGAACTGCAAGCAAGAATAAATTGATTGTTGGTCAGGCAAAATTAACTCAGTTTTTTAAACTGTAAGTTTTTATTTTGATCTGCATTGTCTGTTGAGTACTTCAGAAGTTGTATGATTTTGGGAGAAAAAGGTGAAATTCATTATTTGCTTTTCTTCATGCTCAAATCAATGAAAATAGCTTGTGTGTATTATTAGAGAAATACTTACAAGTCTGATTGTGCAGATATATTTTATTTTTGATAGGAATACATCAGTGTTTACAACTATGTTCTGTTTTGGTAATGAATTATGCTTCTCTCAACATTGCAATGTGAAAATAATGTTAGCAATACATATCGCAAAACTAAGACACAATAGCTTCCAATCACATTAAACCCATAATAAAATGCTTAATCTTTTCGAAGAAGGTGCTGTGAGTCAGTAGTTTTCAGACTTGCCAACAGGGTCGATAGACTCTTCCCAGCATACATCTGAGCACTACAGAAATACAAAGTGAAAGTTTAAAATATCAAAGAACTGGAATTCTGTATGGCCTACAAATGCCTACGCCTCGACCCTCCAGGCTATTTACAGTAGAGGTAAGTTGGAATTGCAGGATTTAAATAGTACTAACAAATCCTGGATATTACATGGAGTTTCTAACTGGGCTTTTAACAAATGGTTTCAGAGGCACTGAAGTATACTTACTGTCAAAATCTCTCCTTCGTATGGGGAATTTAGCTGAATTTTCTTCTTCTACTGTCTCTCTTTCCTGTACTGATTCAATCTTCTGAATTTCGGCGTCAGCTGGAAAAGCAATGGCTCCCTTCAGTGCAAGGTAAGGTAATTGCTTTCTGCCTGCACTGATTGGTACACCATGATTTAAGAAGTCATATCTGAAATCGGTGTCCTGTTTTAAGAAAAAAACATGAGTATCAGTTAATCTTAAAAAAAAAAAATAATAATAATAACATGCTGAAACATAGGCATTTTCCCTCAAATTTTTTATTCTATTTAAAATATTTTTTATTTTTTATTTTAAATTTAACTTCCCAGATTAAACATTTAAAATCTGGGAATTAGAAAATTCAAAGAGGAAATTAAAGTAGGAAATCTCATTCAATCCTAAACTGATTTTTTTTTTCCTGTATCCACCAAGTCATTACTTTAAATTACTTGTCCTCTAAAGGGCTATAAAGAGAATTTCAATTTAACACTTAAGTGATAAAAAATGCAAAACTGAAAACTCACAAAAAACTTTGATTTTCTGTCACTGTCTTCATCCGAGAAGCTTTCCTCAATCTTATAGCGTTTCAGTGAAGGCGTTGCTCCTCTCTTTTCAGTTCTATCTCCATTTTGAAGGGCTTTTCCTACACTGAATGCAGTTAGCAACATATCTTCATCTTCTGCTTTTTGCAGAGATTTTGAAACTGAGATTAGAAAACCTTGAGAGAAAAGAGAGAGTATTAACATATATGATGAGATGCACATTCTTAGTTACTTAGTGCTTTCATATAAGGTAAGCAGTTTTCAGGCTCTAAGCTTTTCAGGTGTAAATTAACACGTTCTCCATCTGTGCCCACTTTATATATTTTACAAACTGAATGGAAACTACTTCAGTGAGTGATGAGTTCAGTCTTTTAAATGAGTCACATTAAGGATTAGGCTTTGTATAAACCTTCTAATCCCATCTATTGTTTACAACTACTTAAACATTTCTTTAGCTTGGATAATTTGTTTCTTACAATCTTTTTCGAACAGCAAGATAGTTCCTTTGAAGGACCATCATAGCAAAGCTCAAATAAAACTGTGATGTCCATTTGTGGTGTTTAATAAGCTTCACATTCATTTAAAGCATCTTACGAAAAGGGACTAATTTACATAAGTAAGCAGGACTTTTGTGAAGGTGTGATTTATCACAGTCTTTGAACAAAAGTGATTTACTGAAGAGTTGAAAAACTTGGAATTTAACAATATCTTAGACTGCTACTGTGTTCAAGTTGAAGTTACCAATTTGTCCACTATCTTTATTCAGTTGAGCTCAGGTAAGAAATATTTTTAATACTTAAGTGATTTTCTAAATTTTCTTTTTGGAATTGAACATTTCCCAAACAAATACAAAATAATCAGCTAGACTTGCTAGGAAAGGTAAAATAAACTGGAATTTCATTTTTAAATTAAAAAAATAATAATAAAATTGAGGTCTGTCTACTATTTTGTGGGAAAAAAAGCAGGAATTTAGGTATAATATTTTTTACTTCATCTGGAAAGAAAATGTGGATTTAGGTAATCTCTTAATGTCAGTGATAGAACACATATATTCAGTGACTGTGTGCCATCCCATAAGTTCATGCTTATTTTAACCTTTTTGGATAGGGCATAGAACTGAATATCATCCTAAATGAAGCACACTAATAGAAAGTTAACCAAGAAAATGAAAAGGTTAGGGTTAAGGGTGGTGCAAAGTCTCCCAGTAGGAGTCCAGTGGTGACTGGGGTACCCCAAGGGTCAATAATGGGTGCAGTCCAGTTTAACATCTTCATTAATGATCTGGATGATGGGTAAAGTGCACTCAGTATATTTGCAGCTGGGATAGTGGCTGACTCACCAGAGGGCCATGCTGCTACCCAGAGGGACCTGGGGAGGTGGGCTAAGTTGAGTGTCATGATGGTCAACAAGGTGTAGCATCCTGCGCTTGAGGAAGAGCAACTCTAAATATTCGTACATGCTGGGATGCCACCCAGCTGGAGCTTAGCAGAAAAGGTCTTGGGCATCCTGGTGGACACCTAGTTGAACATTAGCACGTTAGCTGTCAAATGCCTTCTGCTAAGAAGGCTATTGGCTGTATCTGGAGAAGTATTGCCAGTAGGTCAAAAGAGATTATCCTGCTCTGCTCAGCATTGGTAAGGCTGCATCTGGAGTTTTGTGTCCAGTTCTCCCCCTGCTTCCCACAAGTACCTGAAAAACGTAGGCAGACTGGAGAAGGTCCAACAAATGACCACCAACATGAGGTTACTGATGTGCCTCTCCTGGGAAGAGAAGCTGAGAGAGCTGAGAATGTTCAGTCTAGAGAAGTGAAGACTAAGGTGTGTGCGTGAATACCTGAAATGAGAGTACAATAATGACAGAGCCAGGACAAGAGGCAGCAGGCACAAACTGGAACATAGGATGTTCCATCTGAACATTAGGAAGCACTTATTTACTGTCAAAACAGCCTGGACAAGGCCCAAAGTAGCCTGCTTGACCAAGGAGGTTGGATAAGTGATCTGCAGAGGTTCTGACCAACGTTAACCGATTTGTAATTACCTTAAGTAATCATACCTGTTAATGCCTTAAAACCAAAGTCCGCATGAAACTCTTTTTACACTTTTGCAAGTAAAAGAAGTAACAAGGGATTATAGAACAGAAAGAACTATGAGGATAGATTTTAAAAAAAAAAAAAAAAAGAAAGAAAAAAAAAAAAAAGTGAATTAAGCAATATCACCTTTTTAGTACAGAGATAATTACCTGAATATCCAAGGTCTGAAGACTTGATGGCTAGCATCTAACCTGGTACATTTTTGCAAGATCTGTGTATGAAGAGTAATCAGGTCTGAGATTTGTCCCATTCTCATATGTGAATAATTATCATGTGTGAGGTTTTGAGCCTAATACTTAGTGTTAACTAATGAGCAATAAATAAAACAGGTATAAAGCCAGATTTCTGTTCTTAAAATAGTATCAGAACTGAAAAACTTCATAATGCAAGATAGTATTTAAACAACCTTAAAAAATAATTTTACTGAATTTTAGAATAGCACAAAAATACAAGGTCGGTGTTGATTTGCCCAGTAAGATATTAGTTTTGGTTTAAAAGGTGGCTTTCTATTTTAATTTGGACTTTGTAATGTTTATTTTAGACCAAAAGAAAAAGAAAAATTTGTTGTTTTGCATTCATTTTTGAGAGCATTTGGAAGATACCTGTCATCTTAACTGAGAGTTTAAAACCATAAACTCTTAATAATGTACTTGTTCATCTGTGTGATCCTCCAGAAGTGGAGATGGAAAAAAAACAACAAAAAACAAAATGAAGACAAAACATGTATTTCCAATGAAGGCAATTAGAACACTTGGATAGTTTTGAGTAACATTATTATTTTCTCACCATAAGTAACTAAATATTGTAGAATCATATAATCATAGGATGTCCTGAGTTGAAAAGGACCACAATGATCATCCAGTTTAAATCCCCTGCTATGTGCAGGGTCACCAACCACCAGACCAGGTTGCCCAGAGCCACATCCAGCCTGGCCTTGAATGCCTCCAGGGATGGGGCATCTACAGCCTCCTTGGGCAACCTGTTCCAGTGCGTCACCACGCTCTGTGTGAAAAACTTCCTGCTAATATTTAACCTAAATCTCCCATCTTAGTCTAAAACCATTCCTCTCCTATCACTGTCTACTCTTGTAAAAAGCTGTTCCCCCTCCTGTTTGTATGCTTCCTTCAAGTACTGCAGTATGTTAGATTTAAAACCAGACAAGCCCATAAAATAAACCAAACCAAACCAATCCACAATTTAAAAACAAACAAACAAACAAACAAAACAAAAAAAAACACAACTGAAATCTATATATAATTTTTGATTAAAGACCCATTTTGACAGACCCATTTATGCTCGGCTGAACATGAGCCAATAGTGTGCCCAGTTGGCCAATAGGCCCACTGGCCTTCTGGCCAGTATAAGTAATAGTGTAACCAGTAGGAGCAGGGAGGTAATCAACCCCCTTTACTCAGTAATTGTGAGGCCGCATTTCGAGTGTTGTGTTCAGCTACACTATTGGGCCGTGATTCAGTGGCAGAATTATAGATATTGTCTTGTTGATTACAGAAAATTACATATTTTTTTTCCTCCTGCTGTTACCATAATGAAAAGTCTAAGGAAGACCAGAGCCCCTTTTCTTTATGAAGAGGTGAATAGATTTTGGTAAGGGAAAACACAGAAAAAAGTAGAAGATGCAACTGAGATTCTGAACTACCTTTTAATACTTGGTGTCATGGAGATTCCGTGAGGTTGGCAATCCTGTTTAAGTATGCTAGAATTCCTGCAGTTTCTACTCTTCACTATTACCACTGACACAGTATTGACAGAGCTGAGGTGGGTCATTTGTTTTGTATAGCTGTCACTGAGGCAGGAGAATTTCTTTAGAAGATTTTCCTCATGAAAATACTGGTCCATCATTAGTGAATCAAGTCGCATAAAGGGTGGTGAGTACTACTGATACACAGTGATCCTAAGACTGACCATAGCTTGGATTTGAGAGGAGCAGTTGGAAATTGTTCCAACTTTGCATGAAAGCAGTCCAGTTAAGATGAAAGAATTTTATTACCAATATCATCACAGGTCTTTTACTTAGCCATAAATTCTACTGAAGATGTATTTATGTTCCATGCATGTGGGTACAAATGCTTTCAGAGAGCTGAATCCTCTGAGTCTGTTTGCATGTTGAGAGATGACATACTGCTCACATGGGTGCTGTAAGATAAGTGAGCCCAGTTCTGCCACATTCCCTTTTCACAGACCAGGCATGTAGTAAATCAGCACTTTGTTTAAAAAAAAAATAAATAAAACCAAACACTTGGCTGTTTGTTACCTGAAAATTTTATCAATTGTTTTACTTATTGATAATATACATGTATATAAATAAAACATATTTGTAAATTGCTTGATTTTATTCCCCTTTAAAAAAGAATTGCATTTTTGTCTGAATGGTTTTTGGAATAATACTTTTTTTTTTTTTTTTCTTTTTTTCTTTTTTTCTTTTTTCTAGCAGCAGAGGTTTTAAGAAACTTGGTGCTTGTGAAGCAATAACATTACAAGGCCACAAAGTATTTTTACAGCGCTTTGGATGTGAGGCACATTCTTGAGATGTGCTATTTTGTAAGTAATTCCTGACAAAGGTCAGAGGTGTTTACAAGAAGTTGTGATGCCTAAAAAGATCACGGAAATGCTCTCAGCATTTTCATGTGTTAGGCTGAGTCACATACTTAAGGCATGCTTCTGTGAGTCTCCTGATGGGTTCTGATATTAAGAATCAGATATCTTTCCGTGTTGTTATTGTGAAGTGAAATTCAAAACCTACAAAGGTCCCACTTGGTATTCTATCTGCTGTTTTCCATTCCAGTCCTCTATACTAATGATTGAAATGTTTATTCCTTATCCATTCATGTGCTACTAGCTTTATTGCAACCAGAACCTTAAAATACTTGTAATATCCCCATTACTGCAGTAGGTATTATTCCAGTGTTAATGATTACTATCCAACATCTGGGATTCACATTATGATCTAGGAATTACTCCAGACTGAGTCAAATTGTACCAGTTTCTCTTATCTCAATTATAGTCAGGCCCTTTTCATCCCAAATGTGAGCACTGATGGAAGCATGTCTCAGTCTCTCAGTCACATACTTTCTACACCTTACCACCTTTGTCTGCAGATTCAGAGTTGAACCTGCATTGTTTCAGTTTCAAATAATTACTTGCTGATGGTACATATGATTCTATGCAATGTTATCAGTGTGCACCCTACAGCATACTCTATTCTTTCCTCTTTTATTTTTATGCTGGCACTTCCTGGCATGGAAACTGAATTGTAAGTGACACTGAAGGGAGCAAGGGTTCCATGCTCTTTGTGCTACACATGAGGCACAAAGAATAGAACTGATATAGATTACAGCTTCAGCTGGAAGTCTTGGTGCTCTTTTGGCTGTACAGTGATTCTTACTGGATGTATAATGGTTTGCAAATGTTCTTACGTTTGAGATCTGAACTCAGTGATAGGTTGTACTTTACAACTGTTGAGTCATTTGTTTACTGCATTGTGCTTTGAACCAGCTTACCCTTCAAAACAACCTTCCTATTACAAAAAAAAATTAAAATCGTATGCATAAAAAACATACAAAGGCTACTCCGAAAGTAATGCCTCCCATTTTATGATGTTGGCCCGCAACATCAGAGGTAGATGTTGGTGGTATAGCTGACCCTTCTTACAAACCTCTCATTACATTTTGTAGCTATTTGAGAGGTGGCTGCAATAGATCTTTCTGACAAAGTAGCACATGATGTGCAAGCATATATGAAGCAAATTGATCACAGCCCAAACCTCTGATTAACCACCTGTGGCAAGCAATGAGTCAGCTGCAGGAGCACAGGTGAAGGTAATTCAGCTGTGCTACCAGAAGGAGTGGAGCTTGTCTCTAACTCTCCCAGATCTCATTCAAGGGCTGATTGCCACTGAGGAAGGATCTCTTTCTCTGGTGATTGCTCCTTTGTGGAGTTTGCTGTGAGCTTTCAACACTGGTGAGCATTTTCCATTTATCATAGATTATCTTTCTATTGCAATAGGAACACCTGTTTAATCTCCTATCAACTATATAATTGTGTAATTGTACAATTGTGTAACTTCACAGTGGTGCACTATAAAATGTAATTAAACTTAAGATTAAAAAAAAAAAAAAAAAAAAAAGAAAAAAGGTAATGTGAGGGTGGTGACTAAATGTTGGAATAGCTTGACTGAAGAGTGGGTGGAATCTCCAATCTTGGAGGTATTCACATCTGAATGGACAAGACCTTGAGCAATGGGCTGTAGCTGATCCTTCTTTGGTGAGGGCTGTACTAAAAGGCAGCCTGAAGTCTCATCTAACCTCATTGTGATTTATGATTCTGAATTCAATTTCACATTTCAGTGTAATCTGACAGTAACTAAACTTACATTTTCTTAAACATTAATTCACTTTCTGGACTCCAGCAAATGTATAATTAATACGAATTATCTGATTTGCTAGTTCGTCTAACAAAAAATCTGGAATAGTCAATAAAAATGCTTTCTCCAGGAGATAAAAATGAGTAAAAACAAGTTTAATAGTTTGACTTTCATGTAATAGTAGTGTAAGGGAATTGTTATATCACAGCCAGAAATGATGACTGAGCACCTGTTGAGTGGGGAGGGGGAGGGATGTCTGGCTCAGAAAGCACAGGTGCAAGAAATTAACCTGCTTCCCACCTGACTGCAAAGTCTACCCCTCTCTGGGCTTATTTAAGGGCTAGCCTCCAAAGGAAAAATTTCTCCTGGATGGAAGTTGTTTCTGGAGGGAGAGTGTTCTATAGTTAGTGACCTTATCACCACTTGAGTGGGTCAGTTTTTTCCACTCTGTGATTATTGACATTCTGGACAATGCTTTACCTGGTATTACAAAGAACTTATCAGAAGCAATGTCATGACTTCCAAAGGCCAACAGTAGCAGCTGTTTTTGACTTTTTCTTTTTTAGTTAGTTTATTGTCTTGTTCATTTGCTTATTGAATAAATGTCTGAATTTAACACTGTGTAGGTATTTTTAACCTGAAGTGATGAACTTGTTCACTCTCTCTTCCAAGACAAAAATACTTATGCGGTATCGGTGTTTGTTTTTTGTAAGAACAGCTATTAACTTTTCTAAGCATTGCTGTTTGTGTTGCCTACTTCATACTTATTTATTGGGATGCTTAATTTTGTAATGGAACTGCACGGGTGTATTTTATGTTATGTGAGGTTATAGATTGTTCCAGGGAATGTACTACTAGGTGTTTAAACATGGAAATTTACTTTATGCTTATTGGTGGTGTGTAATACATGGGTGATGGAGAGTGGTTTTCTTGTTGTGTTTAATGAATGAGCAACAAGTTCTGTAGAATCACTGAGCTGAGAGAGGAAAAACAGAAGTAAGAGAAAACATAGGGAAGTCAAATCATATGGTACAGTTCCACATCTCTTCTCGGTTTGTTAAGAATATGACTTTTGAATCTGACTGAACTTATGATTGATACATAATATGTAACACTAACTCCAAACTCTGTGCTATAGACAACGTAGTTTAATAAGTGAAGAACTGTCTGGTAAGATACAAAGGTACTTTGGGGTACATTTTTTTTGCCTCCTTATGTATTTTTGTAGTAAGCTAGTGCTTAAAAGCACTGGTAATTTGGCCTCTATTTGACACTCTTCTTGTAGTGTTGTTTCTGGTTATGTAATCTCTTGAGCATTTTTGTAGATGAGGTGATAGATAATCTTCAAATCCATCAGTGTTTTGGTGTTAAGAAAATGTATTGATTGCAATCATCTGGATTTTTTCCTGTTGTTGAGTTTCCTTTTCTTAAATAGTCGAATGCTTCCAGAATGGCAAGGAAATTGTTTACCGTCATTGTACTAAAATGGCTACAGAAGCTCAGCAATTACATATGACATGAATTATATTGAATAAGTCTGCCTCTGCAGTATCAGCCACATGATGATTCTGCGAAATCCTGCTCTGATCATGTACTTAATTGTATTTAAGTATTTTTTTTATTTGGAAAAGGCAGACTGTTCTAGGTACTGTCATTAGCTCAACATATTTCTGTAAAAACTGTAGTGCTTAATGAAAAATTCATTAATTATCAAGAGATCCTTATATAACGCTTCCTTTCACTTTAAACACTGACTCACTACTTCTCAGAAACAAGTTATCATTAGACATTTGATAAACCAAAGTAACCCTTGACAAGTGTAATTGTAATTGGTCTTAGACTCGCACCTATTTTATGAAACAGCAAAATTTGGCCATCAGGTAATGAATTTTAACAGTGAAAATCAAATGGAAAACAGGTTGTTTTTATGTCAAAAGTGCCTTTAAAGTATAGTTTTAAATACAGACCAAATGCTTCATATTGATAATGCATGTTATTATTTTGCAAAGACTTAAATATTGGGTTCAACTTGCAAATAAAAATGATATGTTTGGTTGCCCTTGTGTATGACTAAATATGCAACATACTGCATTTCTGTTGCACACAAATTATGCTTACAAACCAAATAAATGGCATTCTCAAGTGGTGCTGCTGAATATACACTAAAGATACCTACTAAGGTATAATTCTTTTAAGAATTAAAAGAGTTAAGTCTGAATGCAAATGGAAAAAAAAAAAGGCATTGTTTTCTTCTGAAACAATGAATATTTCTAGTTTGGCCAGACAATGAAATACCTGATCTTACATGTTAAGATGTCACAAGTTGGAAAAAAATTAAAGAAAACTTTGGCATTAAACTGAATAAAACTCAGTCTTATGTCTGAGTATTTGGTATTTTGGGGGGCAAAAAAAATTCTCATGGAGAAATGTGAAGGTTTCTCTGTCAAGTTATTTATAATACTAATAAGAATAACAATGAAAGGCAGCTTGTTGAAATCCAGAAATCCTAGGAATGTTAGTCTTGGCAAGAGTGTGACAAAAGGCAGGTAATACAGTCAAAAGTCAGTGATAAATATTGTTGTATGAGATCACTTTTAAGTGTCGGGTGATATTCTGTCTTGGAGACAACCACCTACTTTTATAAAAAATGAAGAGGAGAGCCAGGTATGGATGTAAATATTAATACTAACTGTAAGCACTCTCCTTTGGAAAAGAGGAAATACATACTACACTGTGCAATAGAGCATAGGTCCTTGGAGGCTTTCAATGGAAATGCCTGGAAGATCACACAGCCAGCTGGCAAAGATGGGAAGTGTCAAGTCAAGAGACTGTAAGACTGGCTTGCAATCTAGAGATGTTTGTAGATCTTGCTGATGAGGAAAGATTATGCTAAGGTAAGTGAGCTGAATGTAGTTTTTGCCCTTTTGAGCCTATCATATGACTGCTTATGTTTTGCATATAAAGTGGCGGCTGTGTGACTGTGTGCAATTCCTTTCATAACTACTGAGTTTTTATGCTTATTTGTGGTTGATGATCCTTTCTTGAAGACATGTCTACCTGCTGGAGAAAGGGAATTTCTCTCTCCTTAGGCAGTTAAAAGGTACTTGATATCCTAACACTGTCCTTGTAGTTGAAAAAACCTCTTCACTTTCAGAAAACTTCATTTGTTTTCTTGTAATCTCTACCTATATTTGATTTTTTATTTTTTTTTTTAAATTCTCTTCTTAAGATGTTTGCTCAGCCTGGATATTAAAATCATGCATGTCTGACATGGTTTCCAATTGAACATCCAAAGGAAGCCCATTCTGTAATCTTTTTTTGATTTCAGCAAAGTTTTTGATGCTGTTTCTCACAGTATCCTTACAGACAAAAAGTTGCACAAGCAATTGCTCACCATCCCCCAACTGATGCCTCAGGTAGCCCTGCAAGCTACCTGAGCAAGCAGAGGAATAGCAACAGACAAACTCCCATCTCCTTCAGAACTCCTTTCACTTGATATCATATGGTATGGAATTCTCTTTGACCAGCTAAGTCAGCTGTTCCAATTCTGTTCTGTCCCAGCTTCTTGGGCCCTTTGCTGTATATGGCTTTGGCTCTATAAAACACTGCTTAGCAAGCAACTATAAATGCTGGTGTGTGGTAAAGTTTATTTTTTCTCCTAGAATCAAAACAGGGTCATACCAGGCACTCTGAAGAAAATAATTCTATCCCAGCTGACAGAGATTTAATCGTGTCATGGAAACTGAATTTTACAAATTGAATGTGTTTGTGTCTTTGGTTCACGGCCCAGCCTCAAGGATTTTCCCTCCACTACAGCCTATGTTTTCTTTCCTGTAAACTATCTTGAATGTACCCAGATCCATTAATTTATATTAAGCATTGTTATTAAGCAACTATTTTCAGAGTGTTTTCTGCTTGTCTTATGTTGGGAATCTGTGTTAGGGAGGGAAGCTGAACGAGTGAATTAGAATATTTGTGTGGTAAGCTGCCCATTGTACTGTCCAGGCAGAATATCATAATTTTAATTCATTCAGAATGAAAATATTAGCAGAGCTAAGTAATATATAGTAGGATTCACTCCATATTTCAGTTGCTGTGAGAAGAAAATAAACAAGATATTTTGTTTTAGTTAGTCTTTTTGATGTTTTTTATAAAAAAGTCATTCATACCAAAGTAACTTTGTGTTTTAAGGGAATCTAATCCATATCTTGTCAGCTGGGCACCTGCTCCATTCAGCAGTGGGTCATGTTTTCCCTTGTCTTCTGCAACTTCACTGCTTTTAGAAGCTCTTCCTGTTGTATTTGACACGCCTCACCAAATTCAGTTCCTGCTGGGCTTTGGTTTTTCTAACTGTCTGTGCATGTTTGAACTGTTTCCTTATAGTTCTCTCAGACTATCTGTCCCTGCTTCAACCTTCCATATTATTACCTTGCTGTTGCTCATAGTTAAGTATTATGAAACAATAAAGTCTTGAAAATAATTGAGAATGTACTACAAAAGAAGGGAGAAAGTCTTTACTGGTCTGTTGATACTCATTCAAATGCATTAAAAGTATGTTAACTTTGTGAATTAGTGTACCATATGCAAGAGTGCGACTATTTTCCAACTGTTACATCATATCTATTCAGTATGAGAGTAGCTTTAGGCATGATATAAAACTTTGATTGCCGTTATTTTAAACTTACGTGGAAGAATGTTTATGGTACCCTTGGAAATGTTGCAATGAATTGCACATATCTCCCAGATTTATATTCTAAGAGAAGTCATTAGCAATCTGCATTTTTGAGAGCATTGTTAGTACAACAGGGTGGTGCGACTCACCAAAAGCTTAGTGACATGAATAGTTAGAGCTAGAAGGAAAAAATGTATACCATTTGCTCAGAGTGCTGCATCTGAACTAGTATATTATGATCAGAGACTTAAATTGCCTTTTTATGTTTTGTTTTTCAAAATGTGATTTTAGTAAAAGTACTGACTGAGAAATTTGAAATGATTCCTCTCTGTCCTTGAACAGACTCAGCAGCCTTTCCAAATGTTATGAACAGTCAGTGCTGGGAGGCCTTGTCTACTAAAACTAGCCGTGTAGTATGGATTTTGTAGATATGGTGGTGTTAACATGATTGAGTCTACATATCTGTTGGTGCTGTTTTATTTTATAAACATGTGATACAAGTGTTCTACTTATAATGATGCAACTTAATGTTTTACACTGATAACTGACTAATATATTTTCATAGATAAGCTTTCATAGGCATATTCTGGAGGGAGATCATACATGTAAATAGCTGTTGTTTTTTTTTTTTTTCCCAGAATGTGAACATGGATATAAGACAAATTGTAACATCGAACATGCAGGTTCAGAAATGTCAACTCATAAGGCCAACTGGTTCATATTCCAAAAGGAGATGACAAGATTTCTTGTCTCAACACCTGGAAAAGCTGTACTTAGCATAATCACTTCATTTTCAGTCTTTAAAAGAAACAAAAACAAACAAACAAAAAAAAAGTTTAAATGAAGCCAAATACTACTTTTTAATTGCTTAAAATACCAAAAGCAGGCAAAAGAATGAAGTACACAGAAAATTCAAACCTAATTAAATCAGTGTACATTTGGAAGACTTGAACAAATTTAGATCTAAATTGGGCTCCTAGTCTCTTAAAATAGTGCATAATTTAATGCACAAAACTGTTTTTGATCTTGTTTGTTAAACTCATGGCAACTAGAAGCATAAACTGTGTCTGGTAATTTTATAGTTAGTAGAACAACCTTGTGGTTTTGGAATTTTTTGTTTTATCTCTGTGATACAAAAGCACTGGTGAAGATGAAAAGGGAAGTCTACAGAATGACTGTCACTAGCGATCTCAGGTTGTCATATACATGAATGTATCTTATTTTGTATGATATTGCCTTAAGAAAATAAGGCTCTAATCCCACAGTCTTAAATTGTCTTGAACCAGAGATTTTTCTTTTTTTTTTTTTTTTTTTTTTTTTCCCTGTATGAATGCATGGGTCTGGAAATTCACTAATAACTATGTTGTCATATTTCAAGCTTAAAATGATCAGAATAACAGTTTTTAGAACAATTTACCAACCATTATCCTTGATTTCTTGCATTATTTCATCATTCTGATCCGTTATGTGCTGCTTCATTCAGTTTTGGAGCACATACACTAAAAGTCTATCCTCTTGTCTGTCACATAATAAACTTTACTAAGCACTTTTCTTAATCACTGAAAGCATAATAATCACCTAAGCAATAAACAATTCCTGACACGGTAAGAGTGACTTTTGAATCAACATCTTCTTTCTAAGTTCTAACTCTTATGAAAATGTAACAATAAACATAGGGAAACAGTTCAAAGCATTTTTAAGCAAGGCATCTCGAGGGAAAAGCATCTTTGGCTGATTTTACTTCCAGAGCTGTTGTCTAGAACCCTCAGCATCGTGGCTGAGAATTATCTAGCTACTTCTGCATGACTTAGTTTTGACTGGAGGTGTGTAGACAGCTATGGAGCAAGAGGAAGGCAAATTATTCACTCTTACTACATTTAAGAAAGAATCCTATGGGGAAGCAAGTAGAGAAAAGAAAGCAAGTGAAGTGTTTGAAAATCTGAGTTTAGCTGCTAACCAGTTATTTCACTTTTGGGCTTCAGAGAGTAGACAGCTTCTTGGGTAGTGAAGAAGGGAAGATAGGCAAGAGAGATGTTATGCTTTGAAACTCTTCAGCTTTTGTTATTTCTAAATATCAAGACAAGTAATGTTACCTGCACTCAGGAAAATTCTAAGTTCACTAAAATTTTACTGTGTTTCTTATCATCAAGCAGATGGAAAAAAAGATTGTAAGGGAAACTGGAACTTAAGGTTGAGTGTGCTATCAAATTGATGGCCAAGTACAGTCCTTACAACTAAGAGGTGAAATGAAGTTAAGACCTTAAATCTGCCTCCATCTAGCAGGATTTGTGTGAAGGTTGACTGTGCCTTTGACCTTGGAGATAATGGAAAGATACCTGCAGACCCAGCAAAAATGATCTTATTTGGGGAAACTGTTGTAATATTACCTGTGAGAAACCAGACACGCAGCACAGAGAAGTGGTATTTGGCTCAACTGCACACTACAGTTGTTGCTTCTTGGACTTCAATAAGCTTTAAAGGCTGCCTGTTTTCAGGTTGTCAGTAACTTCAAGCAGCTATTTTTAACAATGCTGGAAAACTCTTGCTTTTCCATTTTTGCCTGCTTGATTCTGCTAAAGAATTTTACACTCAGTGATGATATGGTTTAGTTGTGCTTCTTATCCCATCAGTTCTGAGTAATATTAGCTAAGTTTAATATGTGAAAATGAAAAATTCTATTTTGTTCAGTCTTTGTGAACGCTTCATATTGAGTTTACGAGTTCTAGATTTCTTCAGAGGATTGTCAGAAAGAAAGCAGCATAAATACCTATCTGCATTTTAATCACTGTAGTACAGATGCAAATAATTTTGAGACAATATGACAGTTTAATTCATTAAAACACTTCCTCCACCCAAGACTGTGTTACTATCACTGTCAGGATTTCCATACAGATAAAATTTGACTCTAAAAATCAGTTCCAGAATTACTTATTACTAGGTGGCTCAATATTTTCCATTCCTCCAAGATTAGTGAGAGCTTACATAGTATGACAAATCATGTTTCTAGTGAAGGCCAGGAGGCACTTGTGGAGAGAGTGCTTTCTTTTCTCCAGCAGAAAACAGAGTTCTTGCTGAATTATTGACTGATTATCTGTTTTGATGCTGAAATAGACTATGCTACATGGGATGTCCAGTTTTCAAACTGCTGCCTTGGCAGTAATGCCTCCTATTTTATATGATGTTGTTCCATGATGTCAGAGATGGATGTTGGCGGTATGGCAATAGAGGCTGAACCTTCCTATTGCAACTATAGCAAGTGAGGCAGTCTGATATAATGGCATCTGATATGATATGGAAGTGAATGTGAAACAAGGGTGTGGAATTGAATTTCTCCGTGTGGGAAAAAGAAGGCATCCAGTAACATTCACTGTTGCTTACAGAAAATCTATAGAGACCAAACAATGGATGTGAACAGAGCAAGTCAGTGGGTGGAGCATCTCAGCTGTTTTGACAACAATGTGAAAGACAAACTGTGTTCCAGATAGCCATGCATAGCTGTCATGCTGTGAGGTGAAGAGCATCTTCATCTCATCTGTGCAAATTGGTGTCTTATAACCTAATAGCTGTGCATGTGGCTGAATATTGGCTTCAGTGAATTGGAAATGATGGCTGCAGTGTTTGAATATTGCGTATTTGTAGGGCGAGTAACACAAATGCTCACACAGAATCAGAATGTCATATGCAAGTTCATCAGGACTTACTGAATCAATATGAGGCTGAAGCTGACAATTTCAAGAGTCAGGCCTGGAAAGAAAACAGGCCCCGTTTTGCAGCACAGTAGCACCAGGCATCATACCAACTTGAAAGACTGTGGAGCACATTACCAGTCTTGGCTGGACTGTCCTACCACACCTACTATATAGTTAAGATCTGGCATCTTCTGATTTCCATCTGTTTGAGCTGAGGAAAGATGGGCTGTATGGCCCATCTTTCTAACAACAATACCATAGCATCTGTAAAACAGTGGGTTGCCTCTGCTGGTGTGAATTTTTGAGAACAGCATGCAGGTTCTTCTTTGCGAGTGAAAACATGTAGCTAATGATGGTGACTATGTTGAAAAAAATGCTCAGTAGCTGAGATTTGGTCCTATCAAACAGTGTTATTGTATCCCTTGTATCTATTGTAGTTTCCATTTACTTAAAAGGGAAACATTACTTTTGAAGTCACCTGCACATATTTAAACAAAATTGACAGTCCTGTTAGGACTTAGGAGTTTAGCAATATTTAAAAGTGACATCTGAGCTGTCACTGAAAGTTTGTCTCAGGAAGCAGATATTAAGGAAATAAAGTAAACTGACTCGGTTTAAAGAAATTTGCACTTAGATGTTGTCTCAATGCAATTCCCACTTCCTACTAGTTAACTGAAAGCTTTATGTAATTTCCAATAATGCATGAATCTCAGCTTATATTGTTTGGCCCTTAGATGGATTTCTTCTAATTTCTTTTCATTATCAGGAACCCTGTAGGCATTTTAAGAGATTTGCAATTTGTACTAGTCATATAATACAGAATAAGAGGAAGAGTCTGTGCTTGGTCTTCTGTTGAAGACAGCCTTCCTGTTAAACAGAAGTGCTTCACTGCTATTGCTTTTGAAACATATCATTACAATCAGTATCATTTGTTCTGTGCTTTTTCAGCATCTGTGAAGCAGCAGCTGGTTACTGCTTTCTTCACCATCAAAGTGCTTTCAAGGACATTGGGCTAGAAACTTCTAGGATAATTTTACTCTTTTTGTGATTAAAAATTAATATTTCAGTTTTGTTTTCAAATGTAGGTCAATTAAGATATTAAAAATATTGGAGAAGACTTGCCCACCAAGGGAGTTTGTTGATAAAATATAAAACGTATTTGAAGGAAGGATATCCTTATCACAATTTTGGTGATTCTTCATGATTTTGATAATTTTGATTGTTGTCTTTGCGATTTCCTTTTATTTCTCTATTTTGTCTCTTTAAATCTTTGTCTGACACACTGCACCTGCATTTAATGCACTTATCTCCTGGGTTTTACATATTTAACACACACAAAGTCTTGAAAGAGGGATCTGGGCACATTCTAGCTACTTCTAATCTGTCAGCATCACTAAAAATTGGTAAGTTAGTCTTAACTGATAGACACCAGCCTACATTTTACTTGTGGAACTTGACAACAAAAGCGAAAGTGGATATTTAAGTTTAGAAGTTGTCATGCTGTAGGTGTGTCCTTTATTTTTCTTATGTAATAAAATGAGATTCAGTCTTTACAGTAAATAATCAACATATCATAAAGAGGTAGCTACTCAACTTCTTAGTTATGATTTAATGTAACTTCAGGGAAAGGAAGGTCCAAAATGATTAAATGTGAGAAATGGTGACACAGGCACAATTATATTCAAAGTACTAAGATGATCTTATGTTCTTGTCACATTCTTCATTTAGCTTAGGCCATCCAATTGCAAAAAATACCAATAGTAGTGATAATGTGATAAAATCAAATTTTGTTGTGTTACTTTAGGGTGGCATTTGTTACACATAGAGATGCAACTTCATTCTTCTGTCCTAAGTCTTTTTTTTTCCTGAAGGAGTGGATCAAAGACATTGGCAGGAGATATAGAGGACACTTGCTGTTTAAATTTTTCCAGTTAAAATCATAATGCCAAAATATCTGTATTTTACTCTTGCCAAATGAGGGTCAATTAAATTTAAGGGAGTCCTTTAATTGTCTGCCTGTAATTTTCCCCTGAGAAAATACTTTGTTTTGCTTAATTCTGTTCTTCTGATAGCTATATATACTTTCAAGGATTTGGGCCAGCCAGGCAGAGAGTCTGACTGCAGCCAGAGAATGCACCCTCTGGCCAGCCAGAGTCATTTAAATAACTACTCTTGGACAGTAATATGTGCATTCAAAGACTTAGCTACTACAATTTCTGGCCACTCATCACCATGCCCCTGTCAAAACTAGGTGTGTCACAACCTACTGGAGGGTGATGGAGTTGTTCCTTATGAAGGTACAACCCTCAGCAGATTCAGTACAGCTCTTTTGTCCCAGCAGAATCACAGCATGTCACCGTGATGTCCCTTTGTCATAGAGAAAGACAGCCTACTGGACACAGGCCCTCATGATTGGCCTGCATAAGTACTTAGGCATGTTGCCAGAACTTACTGGTTTGGGCAGCACCTATGTTGCTGTGCCCCATCTGAAGGCATGCAGCACAAGGCACTGTGTATACCCACATGGAATTCCAAATCACTCTGTAACACCTTGTAACAGCTCCTCCATGCAGCTTCAGCCTCGAGGCTGCTGTCTGTGCAAGAGGTGAGGGCAAACAAAAGTGCCTGTGGTAAAGGGACCTGAAGTTCTGCTGAGGTGTTCTCATTGCTTGTGATTCAGTATAAACCCAGCACATAAAAACACTGCTGTATAATGAGTGCATTAAAAATTGTGTTTCAGAAAGAGTAGTGGCATCTGGGAAATTCCAGCATGTAAGCTTGCAGTCATAATTACTCCATCCTGCATTCATTTCAACCCAAAGCCATCCAATTTACGTAGCAGATGCCACAGTCCTGTTAGAAACTGGAAAGTTCAAGAACTGTTTAGGCAGTGCTCCCAGAAATATGATTTGAATTCTGTGTGTTCCTGTATGGAGCCAGAAGTTGGACTCAGTAGTCCTTGCAGGACTCTTCCAACTATCTATGCTTTGTCATTTAATGGTTCTTTAGAACACTGAGGTGGAAGGGACCAACTGCTATAGCACGTGTACTCAGCTACAGCACTTTGCTGAGGATTGCATCTAGTTGGGTTTGGTTATCACAAAGGTGGAGTCTTCACTTCCACCCTGGTCAGCCTGTTCCAGTGTTCTACTTCCCTAACTGTAAGGTGATCTTTTTGTTACCTTGGAGTGGAAATTCCTTTCCCCTCTACCCCCACATTGTACCCCTTGTCTTTTTTCCTTTCACTAGACATCATCAAAGAAAGACTCTGTTGTCTTTACTGCCCACTTTACACCTGGTATTTATACATGTTGATAAAATCTCCCTTGTAGTGATTCAGACTCTGTTCCTAAGTCAGAAAATGGAAATTACCAAACTACGGCCTGTATTTTTCTTCTCTGTGTTTGGTGAGATCAGTTGAACACAGAGAACTAAAGGTGTCCAGTAGATGTCCATAACAAGGGTTTTTTTGGAATGGCCCTGGGGAGCTGGACTCTGGATCCTTATTAAAAGACTGTGAGTGCATCACCTCTAGTTCCTGGCACTTTTAGTTTGTTGCTGGTCCCTGAATAATTTATAAGTCATTGTATTTGGAATGCAAACACGCACCATTTAACTGCTGTTCTCTCTGTACTGTCATTCAACAGGTAAATGTCAGTGAGTGACAAGAAATGAAAAGGACATGGCAAAAAGGACTGTATAGTGTTCCATACAGTAGCAAGTGCTAAATAGTAAGAATTTTAGCCTGTCTTTAATTGGTGTGCATGTTTAGGAGATGTCTTGTTCTGGTCAAGTACCTTAGTATTGTCCTGCAGAATTAAATAGATAGATAGATTAAATAGATAGAAGATTAAACAGATTAAATGGATAGATTAAATCTAGATTTCAATCTATTTCTTGCAAGTTTATACACCCACAAATATATACTTGCATATATGTACACATAATTATTACGAATGGAGCATTTCTTAAAAGAATCATTCTGCTATGCAAATTGCAAGATAAAAAAAAAGTGAATATACGAGTGTAAATTGAGTCAAGGTAACGTGGTTTCCTCAGTACTCTGGAATACAGATGCTGCATTCTCAATTTTTTTCTAGTGGATTTTAAAAGGAAGATATATGTATTCCATCTTTCCATTGTTACATTCCCCTGCATTCGGACAGTAATTGAAATGAGGCCAATTAACAATATCCCTGCCATATACTGTCAGGGGACATGGTAAGAATGGAATAATATTAAAACTTTATTTTCTAATTTTTGATTCAGGGGTAAAATATTTGCCCAGTATCTTAACTTTCATAATATCTCTCCACAGCAGAGATAGAATAGTTTGTCTTTACTATTTTCTTGATTTGTAGTTTTATAAGAATAATTATCAGTTTTGGTTTTGTTTTTTTTTTTTTTTGTTTGTTTGTTTTAATTTTAAGTAATCAAATTTACCTATGGAGGTAGAGGTGTTTTTCAATCTAAATTCTTGTTTTCTGCCATCTGATGTTCTTCTTCATATTAAGTTTGAAATACCAATTTAATTTAACAAATACATTTTTAGCTCTGTTAATGAAGGGAATGTGATAATTATATGAATCATTTTTGTGTGTCTGTGGTTTGTTTTTTTTTTCAGCAAGATAATACCTCAGATCTGTCTTTCTTAACCACACTGACCCAAAATCTGTGATTTCCAATTAGTAAATTTCATGATTATTGGAAATTTTTCTCAATTAAAGACTTGCGGCATTTGGCCCTCAGTTTTGCCCGTAACAAAGAACTTCATAATGTTTTCATAAAGTAAGCATAATATTCCTTTTTATTTTTTTTCTACTTATTCTCCTTTCCATCTTCCTATTTCCTCCAAGACACCTGGCACATAAAATTGGCTGACACGAGTGTTGCCTGGTGCATGAACTTTGGAATGGATCTCTAAAACTCAGTGCCATATCATGAGTGTGTTTTTCATGCCATGAAGGACGGGTTTCCATTTTTCATTTTTATGCACTGACTCAGGAGTACCTTGATCTGTTGTTGCATAAAGAGGATAAACCTCTATCTGAATAACTACACAGAGCAATAACTTGTTTTGAAACTCTTTAATAGAATGAGACACGGGAACTGAAATGTTTAGTTTACACTCAGAACTGAATGATGCGAAAAAAATCAGAATTATTAAAGAGGATTTTTCCCACATTTGTGGTGATACTTCTCTGTTAAGGGGATGATGAACTGCAAAAATACCTGCTTGGTGGAATAGTCGAACTTCCTGTCTTCATAAACTGAACTCCAGTCAACATAATAACATTCTTGACTTTCATTAATGTCAAAAGAGAAGCTGCCATTGATTGTAGTAGATTTTGCATAGCTCTTGTATAGATTTATAATTGTAATATTTTTAGTGTTCTAATAGAAATAAAGTAAGTTTGAAATATTCTGAACTCCTGCAGCTCCCCTCAAAACTCTCAAGATTCTGCATCTGTCATATTAAATAGTCAGGTGAGTGCCAAATTTACTGAAGCTCATAGAGAAGAATATATTGAGGCCCCAGCTGCTGCAACAAGTCAAGAGAGATAAAGCTACAGATTAAGTGGGGAAATGGAGCAAAATTACACTGTAGAGCAGGAAGTGAGCAAGCAAAGTGGGGTTTGTTCTTTTAGGAGAAGAAGCACTTAAGCTTCCTTAGGTGGTCAGCCATCTCCAAAATACACTTTCCCCATGCATTTAGGTGCTTTCTCCCTAGTATTGCCGTTCTTCTTTGTTGATCATAGCAGCTCTGGTTTTTTGTTTTTTTTGGTGGGGGGCACAGATACAACAAACTTTGGGAGATATGGGGTGGTTGCCTATTTCTTCTGATTCAGTATCATTTGGCTACTTATGTGATGTAGGTTCTTGATTTCATTTCACTTAGCTGTTGATTTCTCAAGAGATTATGAAACTGAATTACTGAAACCCTCTACCATCTCATGGTTGCTGAATATCCATTTTCCAGGAGACTAATGAGGCATGTTTTGGCAGAGGAGTAACAAAAGCGAACAGGTTCAGGAATATGTATATAGTTCTGATTGCAGTCAAAAAAGCTGAATGTAAATGTTTATCTGTTTATGAAAACCTGTCTGTTTTTGTTTATAGAATGTTTTGGAAATCTGACAGCTGAAGACTGTGCCATCTGGTGTTTTCAGTATGACTTCTAAGTTAATGTCAGAACAGCAGTTTATTGCAGTCTTGTAGATATTGATGTCTGAGACTTCATGCCTGTATTTTATGATGACGTTTTAAAAGTAACATATTTCCTATATAAATATATGTAGTTTATATATTTATATAAAAATATATTGTGTGTAAATAACATTTCTCAAATGAATGTTATGGCTTAATTTTTCTTTGAAGTTATTCTGAGAAGTCTGGGTTTACTATGTATTTTAGTATGCATGTTAAATTCTTTATTGCCAAAAAATTTTAAACAGTGGCTATGAACTATTAAAAGGCTCATATGCACTTGCAAGTTTAGGTTGGATATTAGGAAGAACTTCTTTACAGAAAGGGTAGTTAGATACTGGAATGGGCTCCCCAGGGAGGTGGTTGAATCGCCATTCCTGGATGTATTTAAGAGCCGTTTGGATGTTGCCCTCAGGGATATGATTTAGTGGAGGGTTTTTAGTGTTAGGGTACTGGTTAGGCTGCGGTTGGACTTGATGATCTTCAAGGTCTTTTCCAACCTGGGTAATTTTATGATTCTATACACACACACACACATACATTTATATATATATATATATATATATATATATATATAAGTTAAACAGGCAGTCAGTCTAAATGTATGAGCTTTCATTGTCTCATAATACAGAAAGATTACAAATCTATTTTTAACTGGAAAGGGATGACATAAACACTGCAAAGGCCTTGACATCAATTCCTATTTATTTCAGTAGTTTTTTCATCAGAGCTATCCTACGTTTGAGATTTCATTTTTAAAGTCTAGAGTAACAGAATGCATGTGGCAAGATACTGTTTTTTAACAGCTGAAATTCTTGAGTGCTACCCTTGTTTCTGTTATGGACTACCTACATATTTTTGAACATGTTAGTTAGTATTTTCTTTGACTTCCCTCTTATGCAAAATGAAGATAATTCTGATTCATTTTCTTTTGAAAAACACTGTGATGTTCTTAAGTAGCAAGAATTATTCATTCATGATCTCATAATGTAATTATTTGTACTAGTTGCTGTCATTTTTTCTATGTTACATTCAAATTCTATGGCATGTCATCTTGTTAATATGTTCAGGCTCCGGTAATTTGAGAAACCACATGACACATATTTAAACTGAGAGTTTTAGAGAGACTTTCATCATAGGGTACTTTGTAAATACTGTTATGTTTCAACTTTCACAGTCTTGAATTTGGTCCCTCAGTTTCCTGAAACTGCTGAAGTTAAAACTTTTCAGATTTATTCTTTTCCCAAGTATACGTAGTTGGATTTATGCTCAAATTGGACGAGTAATTTCCATTTGTGTTAGTGTGTGAGATGGGTAGTTAAGAATCCAATGTATTATTAGAAATTCTTGAATGCCACTTTTAACCAAATATTGAACAGAGTATTTCAGAGTTGGAGAAACATTCCAAGTGGAAGTTTCATTTGATTGTTCTGTTGTTGACTTGGTAGTTTTATGAACCTTTCAAATTTTATCTTGCATGTCACATTTTTACTAGCCTTTTGTGCCTCTGGATGATCCCTCATCTACGTAAAATTGTTCTGCATGCATCCATATCATTCTAATAATCTGATAACTTTTACGGTCTCTTGAATTACTCTCTGGAGTTCAGAATTTATTAATCCATCAGAAAACAGGAGCAAGTTAAAGGGGGTTGTCTTCACGTTATTCTCTTTTAAAATGGAATGAACACGGGGCTATAAATTTTATTCCCATTGCTTTTATTGCCAGGCCGTAGTTCTCTACAGTCATGATCCATGAGGGTTTAAAATGTTTCCTTAATACAGAAATATTAACACTTTCAGTTGTTAGCTAGATATGTTTGAATACAAGAACTTTAGAATCTTGTCTAAAGTAATAGGAAATTTGTGGTGGAAAAAGAGCAGAGCCTTTCATGTCTTCATTAAGTCACCTTATCTAAATCATCTGAAAATCACTAGAATTTTTAAGAAAACCATTCTATATCATAATACATTGTTTGAGGACATATATTCTTGTTTTTGTGACTCATTGTATAGATAACAGGAAAAAATCTTGTAATGAAGGATAGTAGGATGGAACCTGCTAGCTACTTGCACTAAACAGGAAGGGGAGGAGGCTTTAGTATGCATCTGAAAACTCTCTCATTGTCTTTTGCTGTGGAGAAAATATTTTTGAACAAGGCAGGAGTATAACAGGCTACCCTCTTGCTTTGCTAGTATTCTTTTGGCAGTAGTGAAGGTAGAGTTATCCTAAAGTACTGCTAAGCAACACTGATGCTAGGTGTATCCAAATCAAAATTAATTCTCAAGAAACAGAAAGTCAGAGTCAGAAAAAATTCATAAGATGCTGGAGAAAACAGTGGTGGCATGAATTGCCCTTATTTTCTAATAAGGTTACAAGGGACGATCTGACACCAGTAGGCTGTATGATATTGGGGAATTAATTTTGTTCATCAAAAAATACAATGAAAATACTGTCATTCATTTTTCTTGAGGGTGTGAGAGTTATAATGAGCAGGTTTTGGTCATACTATTTGGAAATTTTGAACTTTAAGCAAATTAATTGCTATTTTTGTGATGCTGGGAAGGAGTGGTGGACACTGCAGAGGAGGACAAACATTCTTCCTCATGGCCTGGACTTACTGTCTCACACAGAAACCAGATAGCATGGAAAGTGCTCTCTTGTGGGGTTCCCTGAATGTACAATTGCTAGAGCATGAGGGATAGGGAAAGAATGTTTGGCACTAATATTTTTGTACAAATAAACATGCACGATCATGAATTCTGTTTCAAAAAATTAGCAAATATGTGGGAGTGATGTTTTTTGTACTGGACAAGGGAATAGAAAGGAAAAAGTAGTAAAGTAACAGGGAAAAGTGGGACAACATAAAAATGGTAACTAGTGAAAAAAAAAAAAAAGAATCAAGGAGTTTGAATCCTTGCAAGGCAAATAATTAGAAAATACATGAAATATAGGAATCATTAAGTTCAGTATTTCTTTGAAAGGCATGCAGTAATTTAAAATCATTAGTTACAGTGAAGGTTGAATGTATTATTAAACATTGTTGATAAATTTTATTGAAGGAAGTAAAAAGAATAACTACAGAGAGAAACGAGAATAAAAAACATTGCATAGCTTTCTGTTGAAGTAGCAAAGGGCATATCATAGAATCACAGAATCATAGAATGATTTGGGTTGGAAGGGACCACAGGAATCATGGAATCATACAATTATAGAATGGCCTGGGTTGAAAAGAACCACAATGGTCATTCAGTTTTAATCCCCCTACTATGTGCAGGGCCACCAACCACAAGACTAGGCTGCCCAGAGTCACATCCAGCCTGGCCTTGAATGCCTTCAGGGATGGGGCATCCACAACCTCCTTGGGCAACCTGTTCCAATGTGTCACCACCCTGTGTGGAAAAACTTCCTCCTAATATCTAAACTAAACCTCTCCTGCCTCAGTTTAAAGCCATTCCCCCTTCCTCTATCACTATTCATCCTCATAAACAGCTGTTCCCCCTCCTGTTTACATGCTCTCTTCAAATACTTGAAGGCCTCAATGAGGTCTCTCCAGAGCCTTCTCTTCTCCATGCTAAAAAATCCCAGTTCCCTCAACCTTTCCTCACAGGAGAGGTGCTCCAGCCCTCTGATCATCTTAGTGGCCATCCTCTGGACTCCCTCTAAGGGCTCCATGTAAAGTGGATCATCAAGTTCCAACTCCGCTGCCATAGGCATGGCCACCACCCTGTCAATCTGATACTAGACCAGGTTGCCCAGGGCCCCATCCAACCTCTTCTTGAACACCTCCAGGAACAGAGCATCCACAGCCTCTCTGGGCAGCCTGTGCCACACCTCACCACTCTCTCTCTGAAGAACTTCTCACCCTGACATTCAATCTAAATCTTTCCTCCATGAGCTTAAAACCATTCCCTCTAGTCCTATCACTATCTACCATTTTGTGAAGTTAATTTCCCTCCTTATATTCCCCTTTTAAATACTGGAAGGCTGTAACAAAGTCTCCTTGCAGCCTCTTCTCCAGGCAGAAGAAGCTCAGCTCCTCTTCATAAGAGAGTTGCTCCAGCTTTCTGATCATGATGAGTTGATGAATGAATATATATATTTGTATTACATATATATACATGTAATATATATTAATTGACGTGCAATTCATTACACAGTCAAGTACTAATGGGGGTATACTTATAATAATATAAGTTTTATTTTTAAAATGATTTGAAGGGGACTAGTTTAAACAATGTCTTGACTTACTGGAGTCCTTGGGAATGGCAGTTTTAGTACATCACAATAAATCGTACAGAAGGAAAAAAAAAAAAAGAAAAAAAGGAAGATTGAAAATATTACCTAGTGGATAGTGCAGATGCTGAGAATTGAAGTCCTGCGGGGGTTAGTGTCTGTCCGAACACAGTATGTTTTAATTCAAATGGTTCTTGTATTAAGGGTTTAGAACAAACACTCCCCAAACAAAAAACCACCACCAATAAAAAGAAGCGAAAATGACAACAACAAAAAACCCCACAACCTGGTGGTAAACTGGAAATCCTGCTTTCATCTTAGTTTAATCTCAGTTTGACTAACATATCTCTTCCATTTCTATTGAATTTCTTCTGTACGTTTTGGTTGTCAAAATACAGAAATGAGAAATTACTTCAGAAAGCCAGAAAAAGTCTGTATATTGCTCATATTTAGTGCAGCATGTGTAAGCTGTTATAAACATTAATATCTCTGTCACCTTCTCAGTTGGTAAAACATACTTCTCTGAGCTAACTTGCTTTCACTGAGACAGAGGATTGGCTTAGAATCATTGCTAATCAACTTGATCTAAAAATAATGTAACAGAGATGGAGTAAGTAAAAATATAAATTCTTAAGTCACAGTGAAGGAAATGTGCTAATAAAGATATTTTCAACCAAACAACACTAGTAGGAAAACACTGTAAGAAAATAAAAGAAAAAGCTACATTTCACAGAATAAAGCTTTCTGGGAGGTGGGGACAGGGGGAATTCAGTTTAAATTCACACAAAATATCAGCTTTGCATTTACTCTATAAGAATTGCTTCCATGACATTCTTTAATGGTGCTGTTGATAGTGCTAATTCTTTCCAATTGCAAGAGTCCTTTGGCCACCAAACAGCAATTGATTCATAGACTGATTTTCTCTTTAGCCATGACCCAAAACCAAAATAGGGCAATAAATAAGACAATTTCCCTATAAGCCAAAGGCTTGGTTAATTTGCAATAACTCTTTGATCAGAAGTTCTATGAATTGAACTACCTTTGGAAAAGCACACTTGAAGAGAAGATCTGGCCACTGAGGTTTTAGTATTTGTGAACTATTATTCATCTTTAGACTTTATCCCTGGCAAGGGTTTTTTTTATTTTGATTGTTTTGCTGCATGATTGGAAACTTGCGGTAATGTGTGTGATACATATGATTAATTTTTTATAAAATTGTTGTTAAGTCTACAGGCAAATATATTTTAAAAATGTTTTACAACCATGCTGCCAAACCCACCCACTGTTATTGTCTCTTTTATCTGCATCTTGTCATCAGAAGGTAAAGAATATTTTTCAAACTGTAATCTCTATAAATTTCTTAAGTACTATGATAAGACAACATGAGTTTAAAAATGATTGTCTGTGAATATTTAAATATAAAACAAAGAATTTTGAGTGAATGATAATATTGTAGGGGTTATATACTTAGAGATTGTGCACTTAAATTCAAGAGTGGCTATTATGTCAGCAGAGTTAATATATAAGAGTACGAGAAGTTTGAGTGAAGTTGAGATGGGGAAATGAGTCCAGGAAACTGTTTCTCACTGCAGCCAAAATGAATGTCCAGGGAAAAACACTAGAAGAAGGCAATATGAAGAGAAACTTTCCTACTCTCAATTGATTTATAATTCAGGAACTTTCTGAGTCCAACTCTTTTGTTGTTTCTATTTATGTTCATAGTGGTTAGGCTGTCCGCAAGCATCCCAGAACCATCAGTCTACTGGCAGAATCCATGTATGTAAAGCACTGACCACAATAGAGAAAGACAGAATTACAGAGTATTTATGTCAAGTAGATATATCCAAGTTCTTGTGACCGAATGGGATACGTACAAAGATGCTGCATTTAATTCTCATATAGCAAGAAGCTTTGGGGTGAGAGGTTATACACTGAAATTCAGATACCTGTTTGTTCCTGTTGTTCACTGATTGTTAATTTTATCTATAGATTAAATAATTTTGTCTACTGACCCTTCATTTTTTCAAGACTCTCGAGCAAGTAGTTACCTTTCTATGTCAGTTTTCTCTTTGTAATGAGCCTTACACACGTTGTGTTCTGGTTTCGTTATATTCTGAGAACTGAAATTTGTGTGGTAGGGAAGAGAAAAAGAAGAATGCCAACTACTGCAAAATCATTGTGGATGAGGAATTTTCAACACATTTTTTTATTAACCATAATCCTTTATTAGACCTCACAGAGGTGTAAGCTATACATACAAATACATTAGAAAGATACCCTCTTAACAGTAATGCTTCACATTTTGGACCTGATACCAAGAGGGCTGCGAACATTTCAGTACATTCTACAAACCAAAGGGTGCATTAGCCTTTATGTATACAGAGTGACAAAGCCCTTTACTGAAATCAAAGTAGATAAAAGTGAAAAATCAGTCAACTACCTCTTCCAACCTTTACCTACCATAAAAGCATATAAAAGCCTTTAAAAGCATGAATACACTATTATTTATGGAAGAAAGTTTTGAGTTCTAGACAGCCTGTAGAGACAGGGAAAGAGAATGGTCAAGATGACATTACATGAACTGCAAACTAGCAAAAATTCTTTTTTTTTTTTTTTTTTTTTTTTTTTTTTTTTAAGTTTATGCATATTAGGAGCTCTGTTTTTTGATTTATTGGTCATTACTAGAAAAGCTTTTAAGTGCTAAATGGGGAGAGTAGCGCAACAAAGACATTGTTGAGGTATTTGGGGGATTCTGCAACACAATGATGTTACATACACAGTATGAAATATTATTTGTCATCAAGTAGTGACATTGTATTATGAGTAAGCACAAGAAAATTAAAAAAGGAAGAATAAATCCAGTTAGAACTTTAATAAAGAGTTTAAATTGCTTTTAGTTAATGAACACTTAACAATTGTCACTGTTTCATTTTAATGACTTGAAATGTTAATAGTAGCGTTATTCAGTAGTGAAATCAGAAATTCATGTATCCACATTCATGCCTGCATCATTGAAACCGCAGTATTAGACAGGATACCAATGCAAGTTCAACAGCAAAGGAAGGGAGGATAGTTAATGCTTCTATTTGAAAGGGTGATCTCTGAAAAATAAGTGCCATTGATCTCTTCAGTTAGCACTTTTGGGTGTCTTGTGCAGATAATTTGGTGGGAGAGAAAGCCCATGTGTTGTTTGATGATCAGCACCAGATGGTGCTGCTTCTTCTAGTTTGTTTCCAAAAATTTGGAGGATTGATAAACGTTTATTATTCAACCCATGAACTCCAAGAATTAAGAAACTGCAAAACAGGACTATAGCATTTTTACAGAAGCAACATGAAGTATTTTACTAGAAGTAAAGCTGTTTAGAGCATTATCAGAATCAATATGCTTTCAGTGGAGCACCTTATGACACTAATTTGATGAGACAGTTTAATCAGGCAACTATTATGATTGTACACTTTTAACAACGCTTTATTTTTTCATCTTGTAATGGATTTCTATAGAATTCCCTTGAGCTAGTTCCTTAGAAATGGTTATAAATCAAAAGGTAAGATTTATCTACTGTGTCATGCAGTGTAGCTTGCATGTGCTTTATTATATTCAAACTTGTTTCTAAGTGGAAATAGCGAAGAATATCATATGTAGAATTTATATCAAGTCAATTTTAAATTCTAATCTAAAATTTTATAAAAGAATTATATTTAGGATAGAATATGTGTCTGTGGATGAAAGAAGGCCGTCTTGTCTCTTTCATTGGCAGCACTTTATTATTCTTTTTTGCCTTTAATCACTGCAGAAGTGAATTTTTCATACTGCTGACCAGGTTAATGCCAGTAAACCAGAAATAATGGAATACACATTTGATTTTAAAATTTACAAAGTTAGATATTTCACTATAAAATATAAATTTCACATAATCAGTTGTATTTATAGTTATCAGGTTGAACTTTTTCTTTAACACGAGAGTACATGAAGTGTGATCTTATTCACCGAGATAGAGGACAGTCCTGTTTGTTCTGCATTTATTTTGTTGTTGCTTACCAAGCAATGTGATGGTATTAACACATGTAAAATACAGTAAGGTGGAATGTCTTTGATTTCATTTAAAAATGGTTCATATCTTTACAGTATGAAAAAAAAAATCAACCTTGTTTATGCTGTTTTAAAAACTTCTATCAAGTGTGAATGTAGGTATTGTAAATGGATAATTATAACATTAGTTGGAAAGAGTGTTTAGCAGCAGAAGTATAACATTGATGATTTTATGAGTTTTGTGAGCCAGGGTGGCAAAATACAGACTCATTGAAGAATACAGAGATATCAAAAAAGTTATAAAAACATTTGTATATATGAATTTATAGTAGTAAGTCTTTTCCGTTTCTGAAATCACTAAGGGTAATATAGAGAAACATATATTCTACTTGTAAAGAGCATCTAATTGATGAATAATAAAGGAGATATTAAATGACAGAAATCTTAATTCCTCTCTGTATCACAGGTTATTCTTAATTTGAAGGGATGAACACAGTTTAAAAAGAAATTCTCACCTAACAGAAGTCATCCATTCTTAAGTTCATATTTGAAAATAAGGTACTCAGATTTTGTATTTTACACCCATACTTAAACAGTTAAATAGTTTTGCTTGATGACCGCAGAGAAGTGTCTCATGACATAAAAATCAAGTGATTTCTTGAGGTGTGAAAAACAAATGTTGGATCTAGCTCATGACACCCATATTATACACTGTTATTCTAAAATTAGACTCCAGTTGGGTTACTGAATATAATCCATGCAAAATAGTATGTTAAAAGCAAGAAATTCAAATTGTACTCGAAAGAAATTGAATAAAAACATAATAGACGTGCCCACACACGTACACATACCCACACTCTAACAACTTATATATATACACACATATATAATATATATATGTGTGTACATAAATGCACACACAAGTACACACACCCTTTATGTAACTTAGATAAAATTTCCTAATGTAAGATAAGCATCAGGGAGGTCCTTCTTGTTTTGGTCTCTGATAGACTGGTATCTCTTTACTGTACTATATGTAATCAAGTTTCAGATATTCTTATAACACCCTTCATGTAAAAAATAAAAGAAGATTTATATAGATACAGTGCGTTTGGACAGTTTGAGTCCAGTAGAATATTACGATGCTGTGACAAGCAAAATGTATAGTGTAGGATTAGAATGAATAAAAACTTTGTGTTAATGACTGCTTTACTTAATGTTATTTCCATGCATGAACTGGATAATTAGTAATCTCACCAAGGCAAATTCTTTTTTTTTGTGGATTGTTCTCAAGTGGAAAAATTTCAGTCACTCAAAGGCCTCATCTCCTCCTCCTTTCTCCCGCTCCCCACATAAAATCAAGGTAAAGCAAAGCAAAACAATCCCCCAAAGTAACAGACAAATAATACAAATTCTTTTCCAGTGGTGTTTTAACTAGATTTACTGGGGAAGGAGGAGGGAGGAATGAATGTTTTTTTTGTTTTTTTGTTTTTTTTTTAATGTAAGAACGGCATTTGGAAGACTTGTTTTTACTGAATGGTATCCTTAAACGAGGGACCAGTGTAGATTGAGTCCCCAAATAAATTATTACTATTCCTTTTCAAACTAAAAATAAAACATTTTAAATATATTGATTTTTACCTTCATCAAAAGATCAGTATTCTATCTAGCCTACAGGTTCTAAGAATCTCTACTTGGGCTTAATCTACCATCATTTAAAAAACAAAACAAAACAATGAAATGTGTAATTTTGCACATTAGGATGCTCATAGTGACCACATAAACTTTTTCTTTTTCTTAAAAATCACAGACTGTTAGCCACGTATTTCAACTTTTTTTCACAATTTGAAACTGGTGAGAATTAATAATAGCAACAGTTTCATTTAGAAATATATTGTTTCTTCATTCCTTGATGAAGTTCACTTTTTTTCAAACTGGTTTTAAAAAATAGCTACACCTGTGAGGCATGCCATGAAAAGTAATCAGCTACAAGAGAAAGTAATCAGATAGAAACTTGCGTTTAATAAGAATCTCAAACATGTAATGCCACTGACATTAAGTCAAACTCGGCACTGATTTCAGTCTAGAGTGTGTCTTAAAAATCGTCATCGTAGTACAGAATTTTCAGTAATCTGAACATATTTTCAGTCCTATTCATTGTTCATTGACTTTAAATGCTTTTCTTCATATGTGTTTCAGATTTGAGAAAAGATTCAGAACTGCAAGCCAAGTCTATGAATTCTGACATCATTTTTACTCTACTTTCCTGCTCTATCCCCATTGATTTAGGATTTCTTTGCCCTTTTGGAGTGAAAAAAAGTTGAAGACTTATGGCTAGTTGTATTTCTATTTTAATAACCATACCTATATAAGTGTCATTTTCATACATTAAAAAAATATTTATGCTTTCTTTTATATTTTAGTCAAGTACTTTCTTAAACAAAACAATAGCACCACTTTGGCATTGTTGGCCAAATCAGTAAAAGGTAAAGCAAATATACATGCATTTTCCTGATCTTGTCTTCCCATATACTTGATTATTAAAATGGAGAGCCAGGAGGACACAGAGATTGACTTAAAGTCTTCATCAATCACTGTTTAGCACTGATGCTAACTCAACACCTACTTTCTGGAGGAGGTGGAATTGGCTGCTAGTTATGAATGGAATTGAATTCTTTAAAGAAACCTTTGATTTTCTTGTCTCTCTATGTTAAACAGTTCCAATCAGCCTCATATCAGTATTTCATACAGATGTGTGTATATGTAAGTATATTTAGAGCAGAATATTTATTCATTTTCCATTCAAAATCTTAATGATTATTGTTTTCATGGCTCAAATTTTTCTACCTTGAAAGAGATATATTAACTTCAGAGGGTTTAGAAGTCAAGTCCTTTTAATGAGGCTTAATTCACTTCTAGATCTGCACTTTAGTGACATTCTGTGTAGTAATTGGAGTTTTATGTCAGTTCAAGAATGTAAAAATGTGTGACTTCTGTCATGTGTATTACGTGACACTGAAGGATGGGGAGTGGGATTTTTTTTTATTACTTAAGTGATTTATGAGAATAAACCATATCTAGTAGAAGCACTGTTCCTAAATATCTGGAGTGCTTTTGAAAATCTCTAATTAAGAAATATTTCAAGTCAGAGTACTTAGTACATTTGGGAGGGATATGTTTTGGCTTATACTTCATCTTCTTTAAGCAGCGGATTTATTGAGATTATTAAGATAATGCAGTCCTTTTTCTTTCTCACTGACTGGCATATCATGTGCTGACTGCCTTATGACTGGAGAATTCTTATGCAATTATGCATACCCCATCTATGCATTTCTCACCCCGACAGAGGTAGATCTAGACTCTGTTTTGTGATTCCAATTTTTCTCTAGTAATGCCAAGTGTTACCTTTGAAGTTAGAAACTATTCATTATTAAAGCTATTCTTTCAGGAATTGTGATTTGTTTAGACAGTTGTCAAATTCCAATGTTAGATATCACTGTCTATGAGAAATATTTTAGTTTATAATTTCTCAGCAGGAGAAATATGGTGACATGAATGTGACTGCATGAATCACAAGACGAACACAAAATTTGGAGTAACTTACAGGAATTAAATGACAAAATGCCCTATGTTTTTTTGGTTTTTGTTTTGAGAAACTCAGATCATTAACTCTGAATCAAAACGATATTATTTATAAACAAACTTGCCAACCACAAATTGTTTTTGTGCTCATATCTTTTCACCCTCTTCTCTGAGAACTTCAAAGCAGTGGAGATGGAAGGAATCAAGATATGCCAAATGGATACATGACATATTTATGATTTCAAAATAATGTCTCATTCTTAGAATGCATTTAAGAATTCTTAGCAACCATTTAAATTAAAAACACTTCCCTCCCACCAAAAAAATAAAAACAAACAAACAAAAAATCCTATTAAAACCATGGCTGATAAAAGATTCGCTGCAATTTTGTATGAAGTTGGTGGTAAGTAATGTAGGTTAGCTTCCCCATCTACTTCTACCTGCAATTTTCTACATACCTATCACAGTCAATGACAGCTGTGGCTGCTTATTTTTATTCATGCACTATTCCATTTTTACAGTGTGATGGTAACCTATTGTGCACATAAACATGCTTTTCAGAGAAGGATTTATAGAATTACACAGGAAAATATTGCACTTTTCTTGAAAGAAATATGAAACCCAAATTTCCTAAGGAGAAATAAAGTGGGAACAAGCAAGTAATTTGTCACACTTTTAAGACCTACCTTTCCTGTCTGGTTCACAAGGAACTTTTGATGAACTGTACAATATATAATCTACTGAGATTCTTCTGTGTTTTAATCAGTTCAGTCCACTCCCATGAATGTAGGTGAGACAGGTTTGAGCCTTTAAAGAGAAATATTGCCTTTACACATCTGATCTAACATCTTCCTAATTGCTCCTTTCACAAAGTACTCTTGATGCCCACTTTGGGTCTGACCAAGGGATACCTCTTTCTTGTCTGAGCTTGCTGCATGCAGGTGGAAGAAGTAACATAGAACCACGCTGCAGTTCTGCATTTTCCCCAGCATTCTCTATCCTTCTCTCATGTTGTCTTATTCAGTTGGACTTAATGATCTTCGAGGTCTTTTCCAACCTGTGTAATTCTATGACTTTATGATTCATGTTATCTTATTGTTCACTCTAGGACACTGTTGGCTATCTATCCACCTTCACTACATGGTTAATCTAGCACTGAACTGATTTACAGTTAATTTGGTCACATTATCTTTTGGGAAGAGTTAAAATGTCAGAGGACCTGATTAACCCTCAGTTATATTTGAATATAAATCTGGTATTTCAGAAAGATTTAGGACTCAATGTGCTACCCTTTAAAATTATTTGAGAACTCTTTTATGAATTGTCTTTCCTGAACCTAGTCATCTGTAAATCTGGTGTCAAGTAACTAGGGGAAAACACCATCATTCAAACCATAACCATTTTAGTCATTTAAACCAAATATTCTCAGAATGATTTTATTATTTAAACTTCATATATCCATATTTGCTTTTACCTATTACTGTTTTGGCCAGACCCTTTCATATAACAAACTACAAAATAGCACCGTTGTACTATAAAACAGAGATTTTTACATACTGTTTGATATATGTGTATTATTGATATGCTAAATTTTACATACTGCATTATATGGAGGAAGAAAAGTTACCTATACTGTTGCAAACAATTACCTGGAAGAATCATTAATGGTTTGAGAGCCTATGTATGCTGTAACTGCTTTTAAAAATCTTTTGTCTCGCAAGTTGCAGTAAACTGCATCTTTGCAAGAGAAGGAAAAATGAAGCTGTCTTGAAACAAAAGTATCTGTAACCCATATTCTGTCAAAATGTCACAGATGGAATTAATGGATGTTCAAAACTGAATATGTTACCTTACTGCTGCTGTTACTGGGAATGTCAGACTGTGCAAATACAAAGGGGTAGACAAACAATGTTATCAGACACTGTAGAACAAACAGCCTGTTGCTTGTATAGAAGTGCAAATAAAAAAACACCACTTAGACAAGGCTGATGAATGACTCCAGCAGCCAGTGTTCATAGGTTAATTTAGTGCAATTGGATCCATCAAAGGCCCATAAATTTGTAGGCTTTTGAGGGGCACAGGACTTTAAGAGATTTTGTGCAGGACATCTAAAAGAGGTTAACACACAGTAATATATCAACCACAGAAATTTTTAGCTCTTAGCTGGTTAAAATGTTCTGTTTTCTAAAAGACTTAATATTGGAATGTTTAGTTGCATTGTTCACTGGGAGAATGCCCATTGGTTGAGACTGCATCAAGCTTATTAAACCATAGGTTTTTTTTTTTTTTTAGTCTTCCAATGTTTAACAAATAATTTATTTACAGCAAAGTATCCTGCAGATGGCACATTCATTCTTCATTCTTGTGGATGGCATGATCTTACATTCTGTAGTTTCTGTTTCCTGTGTTCCCTCTACTTGTATTCTTCAAATGCACTTCCTGAAGATATTAAAAAAAAAAAAAAAAAAAAAAAAAAAAAAGTAAAAACGTTATTCCGGATAGATTTTAATGCTCTATATGACCAAACATATTAGTAAGAAAAAAGTTATCCTAAATTCTAGTATTGTTAGAGCACTTCTACCAGATCACTCAGAACTTGACTACCTAAAATTTGTACTGTAGGTTTCCTGTTCTTCTGGGTGTAAACATCTTGATTGCTGTCATTGTTGATCTGAGTAGTTGCAACATAACTACATTTTACATTTTAATGATATTTGGAGAAAGTCAGACAAATGGAAGCTGTTACTTTGGAGCATTTTGGCAGAAGAAACCTGTATATACAGGAACCTGGATGGGCTTAGACCAACAGTTAGGTACCATAAATTTTCTTTCTTTCAGAACAAGGACCCCTGAAAAGCAGGATGCAAAGGGGCCAATGGAACATTAAAGTTGTGTTTGTAGGCTTCATGGAGCCATCTGGGCTTTGGTACCTAGTGAGCAGAGGTTTTCAAAATTACCAGGTGGAATTCTGTTACCTACATGTTGCATGAGCTGCATATTGGATGTGTAGGTAAGGTCTTTTTTGGATAAGACCCTTAGCAGAATTTTAAAATATGTGGGTTCACTACAGGAGCAGCAGCCAAATAATTTGTATTCTCATAATCAGAGCAATGTGACAAGCAAATCAAGTAGCCTTTAAAATGAATAATGCCCTCAGTTCACTGTCTTTCCGTACACAAGCTAATTTCTGGAAGTACTAGAAGTTGCTCTATCCAGTTTTTGGTATGATTTCTTCCCTTACCATGCTGGAAAATATCAGCTGGACTCCAAACTTCTCATTTTCTACTGGACTAGAGGCATAATTGATAAGTGACTACTTTTTGTTTTTATAGTCCACATCAGAAGTGAAATTCTTTGTGAACAGAAATTGTGGCTGCTGTCACAAGAGTACCACAAAATGCAAAATCTCAATGAGTACGTTAAGGCATATGCATGGAGATGTGCCTCTATGCTGTCTTCTATTTTACCCCTAGAAAAGGAAATGTAACCTTCTCTGAAACTTAATAAGTAGTGAAAACGTCTGCTTTCCTGATGGACAAAAGTAGAATACAAGCTAATTTGGTGTATTACAATATATATATTTTTTAACGATTTCCTATATAAAGTACTATTTTATATACAACTTTTTACTTGTGTGCCCCCGGTGGCGCAGTGGTATAAAGTGCTGCTTGCGGCACCGAAGGGCCCGGGTTCGAATCCCCCCTGTGGAGCAGGGCGTAGAAGTGCCGCTTCGCTACACAGGAGGCTCGAAACCTGGGAGTTAGACTCGATGATCTCTAAGGTCCCTTCCAACTCGCACGATACTATGATACTATGATACTATGATGATACTTTGCTAATAGAGTTACAAGATAATTTTCCTAGAATGGATTGAATACAGAAACAAAAATTTCAACTATATTCAGCTTTTCCAAAAATTATTACCATTATACTCTCGCTGATTGGTTGTTTGTTTCTCTCCAGCTTTTCTAAAGCTACCTTTTCTTTCTCTAGTGTTCTCTCATTTGCACTTTAATTTTCACCCTAAAGTACTAATTCTGGATTTTTCACAATTTTCAGTTATACTATCATTGTAGTGCTTCACATGAGTTAAGGATCCTACTTCACGCTACAAGTGTTTTGTGTAATGCTATTATCAGTGATCTGGATCAAGAGATCAGGTGCATCCTCAGTAAGTTTTCAGATGTGACCAAATTGATTGGGAGTGTTGGTCTGCAGAAAGGCAGGAGGCTCTGCAGGGGTACCTGGATGGGCTGCTTGATAGGCTGTGTCCAGATGTGCGACATTCAATGAGCCTGAATGCTGACTGCTGCACTTGGATTGTAATGACCCCATGCAGCAGTGTGGAGCTGGCGTATCTTGAAAATGTGTCCAACAGAAAAGAACCTGGACTGCCAGATAGCAGCCAGACCAGGGGCCAGCTGTAAGTTCAAGTGTCCAAGAAAGCCAGTGGTATCCTGTCATGCACCAGAAATAGTGTGGCAAGTAGAACTAGTGAAGTGATTACCTCTTATTACATGACCACATCTCAAATATTGTGTTCACTTCTGGGCTCCTCACTACAAGAAGGATTTTGAGTTGTTTGAGTGAGCACAAAGAAAAGCAATTAAGCTGGCTAAGGGACTAGAAAACAAGTGTTATGAAGAGTGGCTGAGGGACCTGGAGCTGTTTAGTCTGGAGAAAAGGTGGCTGAAGGGCATTCATAGCTCTCTACAACTACAGTGAGGAGAGTGATGGTCTCTTATTTCAAGTGATAGTGGAAATGGACAGAAGTAGAGACAGGGGAGGTTTAAGTTAGACATCAAGATGAACTACTTCATGGAAAGGTTGATTAGACATTGGAACAGCCTGTCTAGAGAAGTGTTGGAGTCTTTTTCTTAGAGGTATTTGGGGGGTGTGTGGGCATGGCACTGAAAGACATGTTTTGAAGATGGATCCCAGTATTTCAGGTTGATGGCTGTGCCTGATGAACTTTAAGGTCTTTTCCAACCTAGGTTCTGTGATTCTATGAAGTGCTTATATTGTAACGATGCAATAAGAAAATGGGAATTCCTTGACTCATCTGTCTTGTTTTTTCCTCATGGCAACAAAACAAAATAGCCTTGTTACTGTTTGAGGAAAGTTTACCAGTATATAAGAAAAGAATTATACACTGCATTCTGTTTGCCACAAAAGTCATATATTCTTAAAGGCTGCACACTCATCATCTATAAGGAAAGAGCCTTATTATGAAAAACAGCCATTTTCACTTCAGTAATAAATTCTTTCAACTAATGTTGTTGTCTGACTTCAAAACTGCTTAATCACTGAAATAAAGCAAGTACCATGATATAGCAAGCTTTCAGTTACAGCTGTTAATACTTGCATGTATATGGAGAAAGCGATGTCAAAATACACAGTCTAGCTTTGAAACTGAGGAAAGATGGCAGGTAACTTTTAGAACAGTTTCTCTTCTGGAATCAGGATTTTGATCCATAAATAGATTAACGTGCATGCCAGAAAGTACTTTGACACATATAACACATTTTTTTCCAAGTATGCAATGTTGAGACGAATGAAAACAAAATATGAATGTCTGAATCAGGATCTCAGACCTGCCTTTACTCTAGTATACAAAATCTTGCCTTATTTCCTTAGACTTTGAAATTAAGTAACTTAAAATTATTTTTTGTGTGTATGTGATGTTTGTCTGAACTTTTAAGCTGATATTTATATATAGACAAATATAATAAGCATTTTAAGATGTCAGTTGCAAAATGTTAACTTTGCATAAGTCACTTTGTGAACAGAGAAGTTCAGACTTTAAGCCTACCACCTTAAGCATGGATATTTGGAGACTTACGGATAACAACAACCTCAGTGACAGTAAAGGTCATTTAGCTAAGATGAAATGTACTGGGAAGCATGCAACAGCATTCTTATGCTATTAGGATGGACTTCCAAAACTCATATTGGCATTAAAAGATCTCTTGCTTTATTGGTAATAAATGGAAACTCTAATGTTTGTAGTAACACACATGATATCTTAGCTACCGACTCTCTAAGGTCTATTTGAAAGTTTTCTGGTTCTGTGGGCAGTGTAGTTGGTAACAAAATAACAAGACTGGGAAGTAAGCAATGGGAGAAAATTTGCTGAAGTGAAGAGGCCAAGTCCTATCTCGTACACATAAAAGTTCCTGCGCTGGCTCCGATAATGTAATATGGATGTAATACGAATTAGGATTAATGCCATTAAGCATATTTTGGTCTGTACATGTATCTGTGAGTTGATAAAGAGCCAATTACAAAAGATAAAGCCAATCTTAGAAAGATTAATGAGAAATCATGCAATATGCTTTCTGTTTTCTTAGTGAGATTTTCTTAAAGTAAAACCATCATATTTTCACTGTTTCTCAGTCCCATTTAGTATTTGTTTAAGTTCTGAAGATTAGATAAAATCTGAAAGGTTGTTGGCTAGTACTTGATCTTTTGAGAGAACCCACTTCCTTCTACTACTTTGCTGTTAATACATTTGTGTACTTTTCACATATAAATCCTAAAGAATAAGAATAAAAATCTGAGGAAGAGTAAAATCATACCAAGTTGTACATCTCCTTGGTCTTCTTGCTTAGGATGCAAGGGAATGGCACTTAATTACATTTATTTTTTTCCTGTTCTTTGTCTAGTGAATTTTATAATCAGCATTATCAGTGCCAAATTCATGTTAAAATAAATAGAAGACAGGGAAGCCGTCTGTGTAGTATTGGCCTCAGTGTTGCAGAAGGATGTAAAATAATTATGTTTCTCTTACCTAACTGTCCAGAACAGTTGCCCCAAACATCTTTATTATTATTATTATTATTATTATTATTCAGTCTCAACTTTAATATGAAAAGCAAGTTCATTCACCTAGTTTTCCTTAAATAACCTATTGAAGAAAATCAATTGAGTTACTTGCAGTTCTTGCTTATTTCATGATATTTCTGTGTTTCTGGTGAACATCTGCTGTACTGAGGAATCTGAATGGTCATGGAAGTATACTTTAGAGGACATCAATTGAGTAAAGATTATATGGATAGATCCTATTCTATTTCAATTTGTCTTTGAAGGTAAAGTACCTTTGTAGATTGTACTTAGGGGAAGAGAATCAACACATAAAAAGTACACAGCTTACTGAATTTTAGACAGATATTTTGGTCTTGTATAAATTTGTCTGATTGTTACATCTACATATGATGGCTACTGAAAAAACTGTTTTTACATTTTCTCAGTGACCAACCGTTGTCCTGTTATCAAAAATAATAGAAAGTTACTTTCTTTTCTGTCAGCTATTAAGCATTTAAAAACAAAGCTGATGCTTCTCTATGGACTTTCATGTACTCTAGCCTGGATCAATTGTTCAGCACTGGAGAAAATATATTTAATGTCTCAAAATGCCTCTCAAATTACAAACATTTTTTCATTACAGACAGTTGCTGACCCAGATAGGTTTGGTGACCTCTGTAGGCTGCTGCTCAAAGGATATCAAATATTGCAGGGAGTTGGGGTGATACTTCTTTTGAAGTAGGACATATATGCTCTAATGAGAGTTTGGTATCCTTCAGATAGACGTCTGAGAAGGATATTTGATTGCTGGGCACTACAGAAAGGACATGCTTCTATAGTTCACAACTTCATTAAGGTCAATAGTATTGAAATCCATACTCTGAGTTATGCCATCTGGTTCATGAGAGACTTTGGAGTGGTTAGCCTGCAGCTATAGCATTGTGCTTTTTCTTTTCTCTATGCAAGCAAATATGCATGTCTGTTACTTTCACTGGCTGCCACAGTTTAATGTAATTTTTTGGCAGGCTGACTGAAAGATCAATTACAGAGATATTGAAAGCTTGGTATCTAACTTATATGGAGTTAAGGCTGAATATGTGCTCCATTGTATACAGCAGCTATGGCAATAATGAGGCACTTCTAACTGCATTCTTCGTCTTTTTTTTTTTTTTTTTTTTTTTTAAATCCGTAAAGTATTCTGTATGTAAAATATATGTTATAAATTGTTTACTACTTAACTTTCAGAAAACTTTTATATCTGACTATGAATAAATGTCTTAGAATGGAACAAATAACAATCCCAAAGAAAAAAAATCCAGTGGTTTTTTTTTTTGTTTGTTTTTTGTGTGTTTTTTTTGCTACACAAAAACCCCCAGAATACTCTACACATACAGTCTCTGTAATTGGATTAAGACTCGTTCTTGATGCTAGCCTTCTACCAACACAGACATTTTGGGTTTCCCAGGCCACAGAAATCATTCAGTTCCTGCTCCTGTTTATGAGAGAGATTACACAACATGTGCAGGGCAGTCTGGGAATCAGGCCCAGCCAGCATGGGTTCATGAAAGACAAGTTCTGCTTGACCAACCTGATCTCTTTCA
This sequence comes from Excalfactoria chinensis, assembly GCF_039878825.1. NCBI lineage: Eukaryota > Metazoa > Chordata > Aves > Galliformes > Phasianidae > Excalfactoria > Excalfactoria chinensis. The sequence continues at coordinate 52,462,573 of NC_092825.1, read as the reverse complement.
CCTGGTAGATGAGGGAAAGGCTGTTGACATAGTCTACCTAGACTTCAGCAAAGCCTTTGGTGCTATCTCCCACAGTACTTTCATGGGGAAACTGATAGCCTGTGGCTTGCACAGATACACGCTTTGCTGGGTAAAGAGCTGGCTGAAAGACTGGGCCCTACGGGTGGTGGTGAATGGAAATAAATCCAGCTGTTATCAGTCATGATTGGTGTTCCCTAGGCATTCATATTGGCTCCTGACCTGTTTAATATCTTTATTGGTCTGGAAGAGGGGATTGAGTGCACCCTCAGTAAGTTTGCAGATGACACCAAGTTGGGAGGAAGTGTTGATCTACCTGGGGATTGCTGGGCTGAGGCCAATAGGATGAAGTTCAGCCAGACTAACTGCTGGGTCCTGCACTTTGGCCACAACAACTTCTGGCAACCCTACAGTCTCAGGGAGGAGTGGCTGGAAGAGTCACCATCCCTGGAGGTGATGACTAACGATCTGCATCAGTTTAGCCTATAATCAGAACAACCACCTCCAATGTAGTAAGTTTATTGAGATTCTGTTATTCCTGGAAATAAAAACTACACTGGAAGAATGAATAACACAAGAAACTGATTGTGTACAAAATCCAAGAATGAGAACATCTAATATTATAATTAATCGCTCCTTAGATCCTGCATCTAAATAAGCATTTATAGGGATCCCATACATTATCTTATATATTCTTTCTGTATGTTTATGATCTATATCATATACATGGAAAAATAATCAGAGAGAAAAATACTGTAAAGCAGAAAACAATATACTCAACTTGAAGAGAAATATTTTTGTTAAAATCAGTAACATCAACACAGAATTAACTAAATATATTCATCTTGGAAGAACCTATGCAAAGAAAAGATATGAACATTGCATTGTCTCTCTTCAGTGGAGGTATGTACTGTTGCAAAAAGAAAGAGTAAATAACAACATGGAAATATGTACTTGAGTTTTTCAATGTATAAGTTTTTTCTTCTTGCATTCTATTTCTTTTAACTATATGTTCCTCTTATCTAGCATAAATTAGAATTACAGTTTCTCCTACTCCTTCTGTGTATTTGTTTCTTCAAACTAATTTTATCCATTAACAGAGATGAAGAAGAAATTCAGTTTGTTTTTTCCCATAAGATTTCTAATATTTTATTGACAGTTTCCCATCAGGAAACATTTATGGTTTCTTTGCTTCAGATCATCTCTTTCCTCCTTCTCCTGTACATTTTCTTTATTGGTATTCTTTTCTTTAATAGGAATCTTTTCTCTAATTTTATTTTCTTTCCCATTTTCTCAAAACTGTACTTAATCGCTTGTTCATTTCTTCAGTATTTTTCATCTTGTGAAACTATTTTCCCTCTTAAAATAGAATATCCCAGATTGGAAGGGACCAATAAGGATCATTGAGTCCAAACCCTAACTCCACATTGGTCAGCCTAGAAGCAATATCTAAAAGCACTGTCCTAAAAGCTTCTTGAAACCTTAAAGTCTGATATCTCATCTCTTCTCTGAGGAAGGGGATCTGGGCCCTGGCACACAGTATTCATTCTCAAACACCTCCTTCTCATCTAATGTGCAGAGGCGCAAGGCCTTCATTCTGTCTCTTCCAGTTTGTGAGAGTGTCTTCCTGTACATATTCTTAAAGGGAGGACTAAATCTGTTTAAAGAATGACATAATTCCTTGGCCCTCTAAGGAAAGTGGCATGGAGATCTATCAAAGAACTAGCAGGTACCTTGTCTCTTTTTACATGGTTTTACAGAAAATTTTGCCCATTACCCAAGTAATAATTATGGGAAGAAGTGCAGAGACTACAGACCAAGCTTGTTTTCTTCTTTCTCCATAAGCCTTAATTAGTACATAAGACTGGTTTCCTAGTTTCTATGAAATCTTAGGATTTCATACAGTTTAATTCCGTATAGGAAAAAGTTTTCAGAAAACTGTAGGAAAGGGACCAACATATATATGGGAGAGACAAGGTCAACGGCAATAAGATATATCATTGTAGGTTTACAGAAGATGACAGATAACACATGAAACAGATACTCAGAATTCAAACAAGAGAGATAGTTGGAAGGAGCTTAGTGGCAGCCTAGTCAAAGATGTGTTGGCTGAACTATAGGCTCTGTTGAGGACAAAAGAGTCTGAATGCTCTGAATTCCATAATTATAAAAATTATAACAATGAATATTTACAATTATTGAAGAACAAACATGTTAAACATTAAATAGTTAAAATGAACTATGTAATGACTGGAGTTAAATTATCAATTTAATTTACTTCTCGTAAATAAAAAGAAAAAAAAAGAAACCAAAGCAATGATGAAAGAAAAAAATGATTTGTTCATTTACACAGTAAAAAGAATACTAGAAGAGCTCTCAGTCACTCTGCCTCTTCCTTACAAAGAAGGATGAGTGAGTATTTTCTGGATAAATGAGTATTTAAACACTCAGTGTTTGATTTCTCTTTTGAAAGAGGTTTTAGGTGCTATTTATGATCAGATGACGTAAGTACTTCTCAGTTAATACCCAGAAGCAGGATAAAGCCTGCTACAACTACTAGCTTAGCAATTGCAGGTTTTTATTCAGCATTCTAAGAGATGAATCTGCTCCTTATTTTCTACCATGGACACTATTTCCCCCAAACCCGCTAAATCTCAGCGTATCTAGTGGGCAGAACACATCAGTTGTTTGCTAAGTTACGAGCCTTGTCATAAATTTCTTTTCCTAAAATAGAGATTTTTGTCTTTTGGCCTGGCCTACCTTTTGTGCTTTTGGCATATCAGTGTGGCGCTGAGCACGTACAGAGCGTGCAGATTTAGGTGGCTTTATTGGAGCACAGTACATCTCCAACCTCCTCAGGTCACAACTCTGGAAGCAGCATTCATCCACTATCCCCTTGTGGTGTAAGCGTCTACTGCTGGATCCATACCCTGTAGGCTTACCTATACAAAACAAATGGAAAGTTTTCACGTTAGAAAGAAAGTGCAAAGATCTCAGCAGCAATCACATTAAGTTGCATTATTTTTACCTGAATTACCTATGGTAGTGGTATCTATGACTATGTCCTTAGATAACCACTTTCAAAGATACTCCTGGAAATGGCCAGCTTTGACCTCTGTCTATGAGTGGTTGCTGTTTAAGCATTTAAGCAAACATGTATCATCTTATAAAATTATTATAAAAATATTTTCTTGAATTATCTTGGCATTGAAAATGGAGAGGAAGGAAGCCACACCCAGGCATTTGGAGGACTTGCAAAAGAGATGTATCCTTTAGCTTTTATACAGAAGTTGGTCACTGTATTGATAGAGGTAGCTGATGTTTAAAGACAATGCCTGTGCAGTACTTTCAAATATTTTCAAATGAGAAAGACCACATTAAGCCACAGTGTGAAGTTAGAGTATGCTCAAAAGGGAAATGAAAACTGTACACAAGTACATAGGTTATAAGATCTGCAAGTCCAAAAACTTGCAGGAGGCAATAAGCTAACACGGTAACTAATGAAATGCAGCAAGAATAGAATTGTGGCTGATGGAGCAGGTAAAGACAGATAGTTCATACTGTAAAGCACAGAATGGAAAACTGGACTAACATGGTCTTTCCCATGTTTTATGTTTATAATGGGCATATCTAGAAAATATGTTTTACTACATTTTTCACTCATCTCCAGTAAGGAGTTACACTTTGATTCACAGAACTCTCACACTGTCAAGGAATTATGCTTTCTTTACTAACTGGAGTTTTCACTGACATATTATGCAAAGATTACAGACCCGTTATTTCCAGGGCTTCTTTGGATAAAGCCCAGTTGGATGCATAGTTGCCCTTCTATGACTCTAGAAATGAATGAACAGTAAATTCAGTGAAGAAACAGAATGATTGTTGTCTTACTACATCTATTTTTAAATTCCAGTAGATTTTGGTTTCAGACAGTAAAATTCTGAAGAGATTAAATGTTTTGTTTTGACATTTTCAGCATTAAATGTTTCCATGTAGAGACGATCCACATTGGATAAAAACCCAAAATATGGGGGAAAAAAAAAAAAAAAATAGAAAATGAAAAAAAAGGAAAGAAAATCACACAAAGAGCCAAAAAAATGAAGTAACTCAATTCAGTCAGCTCAACATTTTACTTTTTTTAATATATTTTTCCTCTTCAGTTGTATCGCTGAGACCAAAACTCTGTTATTCACTGTCTGGCAGGGAATTCAGCTTTTAGAAATTACTGAAGTTAAGTAAAGGGGAAGGATATATCAACAAAGATGAAAAATCCATTTCTCTCTGAGAAATTCTTATCTCCTATATAGAAATTCCAGGTTAGTATCCATATATCTGGTCTGCAGTTGTCAATTTAAAGACAACACTGCATTTTGCAGTTCCCTGTGATTAAAACACGTGTCTACTGATGAAGAACCCATGAGGCCTCAGTACATCCGTAAATGAAAAGACCTCTAGTGGTAAAGTATGTCTAATATTTTAGCCAGCAGTACAATCAGCTAAGAACTAACTATCCTCATGAGCTTTTTAAACCCAGACAATAGGTTTTTAAATGTCTTTTTTTCCAGGGACTATAAATTAAACAAAAAGAAAAACATGCTTACTTGGTAGATTGCAATTCACTGAGGGCCTCTATACTGTACATTGTCTGCTAAAAATTATTTGTTTCATAAGACTAAACAGAATAGCATGCCAGGAGTATGTTACGGTAATGTTTTGATTTGTGAGTGTGCATTGTTTTCTGTGTATCACTGAAAAGTATTATGAATAGGAAGATAAAGATTTGTTGTTGGATTTTTTTTTTTTTTCCAGACTATTTTCACTCACTGAGTTATGTTACAATTTTTCACTGGATTTTTTTTTTTTTTTTTCCTGGAGCCTATTAATCAGATTCTCTAAGCCTAATACTTTTAAAATTTAGCTGTCATGATAGCATCTGGAGTGTCATTACTGTGTTGGATATCCAGAGCTCTCCCATATTTTGTCTTGCTCCAATTTAGAACATAGAAGGGCAAATTCTGTGATTCTATGAAGTTCTGTTCCTTTTCTTAATAGATCCAATTGAGCTGCAGGTACAAACTGTTGATTAGTTAAACATTCTTTTCTAAGTATATCAGTCTTGTATGCAAGCACACTCAAAAACTTCCTTCAGGATTTTTCCTTTGAGTAGTATTTAATAGGAGCTGACAGGCATGTAGATTGGCTTCTGTACCCTGTAATGCTACTGGTAATAGTAGAAATAAGGAGGAACCATTTATTTGTTGGTTTCAGCTGGCTTATCATGAGCTTTCTATCTACAAAGTAAGTTACATGTTAAAAAAATCTGTCAAGCCAATAGGAGATATTTAGCTATTCTAAGAAGTGTACAGATGTGAGATCCTCTTGACATTCATACTAGTTAGATATCATTATATCTAGGTGACATAATCTAAGGTCAGTAAGATGAAATATTTCTGCCAGGAACTTCCAAAAGTTATGTACAGAAGCTGATACCTGAAATCTTCCTCCTATGAGAAACAAGACCTCCAGTACCTTGAACTTGTAAAGTTGTTTAGCAAAGCAAATGTCTTTTTTCTTTGTTGAAGCCAGTTATTTATTTGGTAGAGCATTTAATAGGGTAGTTTTCCTTAGTGGAAAATTTTGATCAGAATGTTCTTCCAATAATGACTAATGGCTAATAGTGGCATTTTTATGGGTTCCATTTCTACACGAAAATGTTATAAAGGAAATAATCAAGTAAATGTTCTCAGAAATTTGCAAAAACATATTGTTGTTTAACAATGTTAACTTTTAACTTTGTTGTGATAAAACAAGCCAAAGAACTGGTTGATAGAGGTGAATTGCTTTTTAAAGTCCTTTATCCATTTTATCAATCCATAATTCTTTCCAGTTTGTCCAAATTGAGCATAAAACATAGCTTTTGTTTTGAAATTTTAAATTTAGCTCAATTATATAATTCAATAATTATATAATTCAATACATTCTTTCCTCAATTATCTTTTAGCGCAATGGGATATCTAGCAATCTGACAATTTATCAGTATTATTTTGATTGTGAAATGTGTAACTTTGTATGAAATTGAAACTGGTATCACCTTCACTGCTGTTCAGAAGATTAGGCAGCATAATAGATAAGAATAGGAAAAATTGATTATTTTCAACATTATAGTTCTGGGCTCTACTTTTGAGCAATACCTAATGCTTACATTAATTAAAAATTAAGAAATTTGAAATCATTATTGTCCTTTAAGTGCTGCAATACATAATGTTATTATGGATAAGGATGAGATGAAGAATTGCAAGGAGTTGTGATCACTTCTGCAGGTCTTATTAGTATTTGGCCCACATTATATTCAGCAGGACAAGGGAGGTGATTGTCCCCCTGCACTTGGCACTGGTGAAGCTGAATCTCAGGTACTGTGTACAGTTTGGGGGCCTTCACAGCAAGAAAGACACTGAAGTCCTGGAGCATGTTGAGAGAAGGACAATGGAGCTGCTAAGTATCTGGTGCACAAGTCTTAGAGTGTCTGAGGGAACTGGAGTAGGTCAGTGTGGAGAAGAGGCTCAGGGGAGACCTTATAGCTCTGTATAACAACCTGAAATGAGGTTATGGTGAGGTGGGGATTGACATGTTCTCCCAAGTAATAGTGATAGAACAGCAGACAATGGCCTTCTATTGCACGAGGAAAGTTTGGATATCAAGAAAAGTTTCTTCTCCGAAAGTGTGTTGATGCTGTTGTGGATTTACCGTCCCCGGAGGTGCTCAAGAGCCATGTGGATGTTGAACTGTGGGACGTGGTTAGTGGGCATGGTGGGAATGAGTGACTGGATGAACTTAGAGGTCTTTTCCAACCTTTATGATTCTATAACTCTGTGATTCTTCTGAAAGGACAGCAGAATTAGATAATCATTATCAAAAGATGTACTTAGATCTAAGCCAATGTTCAAGCTCCTGCACAGTAAATTGTAGTAAAGCACTTACTCAACACTGAGCACATGCCCAAATGCCCTTCTGCATTATGACTGATTTAATGGAAAACTTAAGCTGTAAACTAAAATCCATATGAATAAATAAATAGTTCGGAGTTCTGTACACTTTATATCAGTATTCTGTTCCTTAATTTTTGATGATATTGTCTTAAAATACTGACTGATCCTGCTGTGTGAGTATACTGGGCACCCATCTCATTTTTTTCTCATATTTCTGACATAATTTCAGTGCTGCCCTCCAGCAAGAAGTTTCTTATATTTAGTCAACCTTCAAAGTAAAGTGCTGCCTGTGGACTTGTAACAATGCTGGGCATTCCTTTTTGCTGATGTACACTGATTTCCTTGGAGGTTTCTTTCCTTTTCTCTCTCTCTCTCTCTTTTTTTTTTTTTTTTTTTTTTTTTTTTTTTTTTTGTCAGTTTTAGGCTCAAAAGAGATTTCATATTGTGTAGGTCAAAGTTTACTTAATAGAATTTTTGGCTTTCATTTAATCTACTGTACCAAATATGTGAATGTTTCTTTCCATGTGCTACAAGCAGAGACAAAGTTTAGTCACACTATTCTGAAGTTCACTGAAAGCAGGCCAAGTTGCAGAATTCCAATAGTTCAACAGCTGGCTTCTGTACTAACAGCACTTCCCTTGAAACAATGCAAAGCCACTGTAGTAATTCAGTAGGTCTTGTTTATGTTTGATTTGTTTGTTTGTTTCCCAAACCCTAAATATTTCATTGATGCTTCTGCTCTACTGACAGTTTCAACATTAGAATCACTGGTGTAGGTGGATTGCAAAAGTTTCAATTGTCAAACTAACTAGACATTCCTTAGAGAATCAAAATCCACTGTTGTAACATTAAGAGGAGGAAATTACATGAGAAACAGCCTATAATAAAAAGAAAAAACAAAACAAAATAGTTTTTAAGGACTTCAGAAAGAACTGGGGTAATGTGTCTTTTAGGTTTTCTATGACTTTTCATTTGAAGTACCTTTCAGTGTCTTTTCAGGCCCAACAGTAGAACTCAGGAGTGGTTTTTAGACTGTCATTCAGAAAAAAACGTAACTCTGAAAAGCACTGAACTATGTTTCTCACTTACTAACAGTCAACTTTCAGCTATAACTGCAGCATTTAAAGTAATGTAAAAAGCTACTGACATATTAGTGGACTGTGATATTGTGTTGTATTTTTGACCTGACAAACTTGAAATGTTTCTGATAAAATACCAGGATAACATGTTTTGTACAATTTTGAAACATCAACAACAGCTTTGGTTTTTGTTGTTGTTGTTTTTAGTTTTTTGCTTTTTTTGAGTGTTTCTTTAAAGTGGTAGGATACAAAATTTTTTTTTCTCATTTATTAGTGTTTATCTGGATGTATGTAAGCATACCATGGAGCAGTAGTTCAGCCACAGAGATCTTTCTGAGCCTGAAAAATAAGGATGAGAGTCTATACTGCTGTACTGTGATGTAGTAACAGAACAAGAATGTCCTTTGCACTAGATCAAGGCTGGGAGCTCATGGTTGAAGCATTCTTGACTTCTGTTTCCTCTCTGCCTCTTTGTGGCACAGCAGATAAATCTCAGATTCATTTTAATTAACTTCTTTATCTGAAAATTAGAGGTCAAGTTTAAGGCAGTCAATATCACTCTTCAGACACACCTTGTCTGAAGAGTGACAGTCTGTTTGGGGCACGTTATTCAAAATGAACTGTTCTCTGAAAGGTGTTCTTTCTTTGACTACAGAAAAAGCTACCTGATCTACTCTTAGGGTATTCATGCAACATCTAGATAACTGAAGTAAAGTAAGATGATTTGCATTGCAAGTGATTTGTCCTAAATCACAAAATATGCATTGCAGGTGGACTACAAAGCCATTCTCATTTATTTCCATTTTAATGATCAAATATGATGACCCATATTTGTTCTAAAAAGCATACCACCCAGTCTACTATTTAATTATGCATCTCCATACCTCTTGGTCAATGTTCTTTTATGTATTAAAAATAAATGCATATGCAAAATGAGAGATTGTTGATATTGCTTTTCATCTGAGAATCTTAGACAAATGGTTCAGTATTATATCAATAATACTTCCTGGGAGCACTGAGGAATTCCTAATCAGAATCTGGAAAATTATAAGTTAGTGTTCAATCAGCAGGAAATGTCTGTATTTTGATACTTCTATGAACTAGTGAAACATATACACAAACTAATACACAAGCAAAAAACAAATGCTGTGACCTTTCCTGAAGTCCCTTAGCAGAAGTACCTTATGATTTAAATTTTGCAAAGTAGGCATTCTGATTTTCATGTAAATATTTTGCATGCATTTTGAAGCTACAGTATTTAATATTTAGCTTCCACTTTCCTTCAATGTTTTGTTAGTGCCAAAAAATAATTATGCTTAGGCTGATTTTTGTTTGTGTTCATCAAAATGAGCATATATTAGCATTTATAAATTTTCAATGAATGGATGATCTAGCTCTGAAGTCTAATTTAATATGCATGAGAATAGAGGATAAGCTTTATCAGTATGCACAAGTGAAACTTTATGAAAGCATGTGCATTTGTTAATATTGAGATACTGCATGAGAGTTACTGCTTTGTAGAATACTGGATTGTATTAATTACTCAGTCTAAGGCAAGATGGTCTTTGCTTTTCAGCAACACTGCCATTTAAAATACTAGTTGGTTAGGACAGCGAAAGCATAGGTGCTAAATTAACACTCTCCTATAAGAGAAATCTACTAGACTTTGACTTCTTGGAGAATTTTCTCTGAGTAATCAACATTTAGAAATTCATGTTAGGGGAAAAAAAAAAACCAAAACAACAACAAAAAGAGAGAACCATTTAACATTTCAAGTGGATAATAAAAGAATTCTTTCACTTCAGTGAAGTTGGTTAGCCAACAAATGTAGATTTATCCAAAAAGTGATCTTAATTTATCTCTCTATGATTATCAGCTAGTCTGCCACACTGTTGAAGAATGTTTTTTTTCCCCTCCTCTGGAAAGATGCTTTCAGGAGCAATTTTGTTCTTCAATATTTTTAAAATTATGTGTATATATATCCATCCCTAAGCTTATTTCCCAAGTACAGCAGTTGTAGCAATCTTCACTCACACATATTAAGCAATTATACTCTGTTCTCTTCATAGAACTGCTGCTTCAGAGACCGTTAAGGGTACAAAGCATGTGATAGAGCCATAGAGTCATTATACTTCACACGGTAGCTGCTAAGCCAGATGCAGTGTGTAAAGAGAAAGACCTACAGTGTTGTGAAAATTGCACTGGAATACAAAGCAGAAATTTTAGAATTTAGAATTCTTTTGAGGGAAAAGAAAAAAAAAAAAAAAGAAAAAAAAAAAAAAAAGGACAGAAAGAGTGGGAAACAGTATAATGTATTATTTTACACCAGTTCAGTGCTCTGGAGGGCGAAATTGTTGCCAACCAAGCACAATTTACAAGCTTACATCAGATTCCAGGGCTGGAAAGTGCAAGATGCTGCCAAATATCTATATACTCTGGCAAGGGAAATGCTTTGCCGGACAGAAATTCACTCTTGCAAGCAGGGGCAGGTTTATCAAGGTTTAGGACAATTAGAAATCAGGAGGTCATTGTTACATTTGGATATTTCCCACTATAATGCAGCCTGGAGAACAATGGTAATACTGTCGTCCATCTGTAATGAGCACACATTCTTTTCTTTTCTTGTATATGCTCTCACAGTAATTAACAACTGCTTACCCTTGAGCCTAGTAGGGGAATGATAAATCATGTTATGAACTCCCTACCCTTGTTACCCCATAGCCAATGTAAAACTCTAATTTATTTTGAATTTCTAAATGAATAAAAATGCAAAAAACAAAACTGGGTGAAATCCTAGCACCACTGATGTCATTAGGAAATCTTTTACCTTCTCCAGGATAATGAATCACGTGCTTGAAGCTACTTATGTAGAACCTAATCCAAAATCCATTAAAATCAATTTTAAAACTTCCATTGCTCTCAGTGGGCTCAGCATCAGGCTGATAATGAATGATCATTTGATTTGCCTTCCAACCTTGCAGTTTAGTGAGTAAATACTATCTTTGTGGCATCTGGAAAGAATTGCAGGTAGTGGATGTAATGTGATTCATTGAAGGAGGTAAGAACAAAAGGATATTGATGTACAATATGGAACAGATTGACTGCTTCTCAGAATTAGTGCCTCTGATTGCACAACAAGAAATGCAATGTCTTGCAGTGTGTAATCAGGATTTTATCAAGGTACTCTTTCTCAGATGTATTCTGCGAATTGAAAGCAAATAACAAATGACAATCAAAGTACTCTTATTTCTGTGTTATCTAGTTAGAGGCACAAGGTTTGAGTGGCTGTTGCATAACAATGAGACTAAACATCTATCTCACGTCTTTCACACTATCCATGTGTGCAACTATTATCATATGCTACCAACTGGCAGCAGTTCTTAAAGAGTGTAAGCAATTAGAAGCAGACCACTGTCATCCAACCTATTATAGAGAAAGATGTCAGCAAGTTTCCTTCCCTTATTAGAAACAAATGTGACAATAGAAAGGAGGAAGAAAGAAGATATCAGAAAGGTCATGACTCACTTCTCAAACTAGGTTTGTATTTGTCTAACACAGTTCACAGTGTGTTACAGAGCTATAGGCTCTGATTAATAAGATGATGCCAAGGGCTTTGTCAGCAAGCATCCAACCTTGTATACTGTTCTATGCAGTAATTGGGAATAAGAAATGAACAAGATTCAGCCTTGCACCTGTGCAATAGTTTTTGTTCATAGTCTCTACTATTTAACATTTCTTTAGAAGTCAGAAACACATTATGTTTAAAAATTAAGCAACAGTAAAATACATTAATGCTTTCAATTGAAGTCCAGTATATATCTTTCTTACAAACAATATTTTAAATGTTAAATATTTTCCAGGAATTTTATTTTTTATTGTCTGTTGCTTCTGAGCTACTGATGTAGTTTTATTTGTTGATATTGATTTGGAAAATTTCTGATGACCTGGACAAATTAACCTCTGCATTCTGAAGGGGAATTTCGACAGAAAAATTTAAAGTCAGATTCTTTCATCTTCGCTGCTGTTAAACAGTACTTAATCCTAAATTAAGCGAGCTCTTTGCAGAGGAAGATGCTGCTTAGTTTCAATAATATTTGTGTGGTCCATCTATCAGTTATTTGCAGAACAGAAGGCTGTGACAATGATAGAAACCGAACTTACATCAGCATAAGCACATTTGGTCAATATCTTAACCATGTACCTGTCTTCCATTAACTTTAAGTCAGTAGGGCATACGAAAATCTAATCTTGAAAGCAAACATTCCTTTGAGGTCATGATGCTCCTGCTAAGTTTGTCTAACAAGATAAAAGAAAAAGTGAAACTTTCCAGCTAATTACATAGCAATTAGGGAGTGAGGATGAAGTCACTGGAGTGAGAAAGGGACAGTAAATTGCATCTGGAAATAAAATCTGGTTAAATCTAGCTAAAATATTATTCTATGCTTGATTCACCTTTAACATGCACTAGTTCTCTCCATTCCTTAGTGATTTAATACTGCAAGAGGAGTGGGAAGATAAGTTCCAGTGACAGGGACAAGAAGCTTGTAGTGAACAATAAGTCACCTTGACCACCCAGCCCACCTTCTTACCACAGACTTACAGACTGTAGGTAATCAAAGTAACACGTACACAATGCAGGAAGAAATACACTAAGACTGTGTTTTCTGCGGGACCATTGAAGATGGCGGTGTTTATAGGCAATAAAGATACATATGAAGCAAATATGTAGTAAACCTACTTATACAAGGTTGACAATGACCTCTCCAGTCACAATTTCTAAAAGAGATTGCAGTTTTCCAAGAAAATGTTTTAAAGTTCTCATTTGCTAAGTTTCTATGGCCATTTCAGGGAAGTTCAAAGTTTTTAAAAGTTCATTTCCATTTAAAGAGGTTTTTTTGTTTGTTTGTTTTGTTTTGTTTTTTTCTTCTTTTTTTCTAAGTACTAAGAATTCTTTTACCATTTCCTTTCCAACTAGTTTAAACTTGATTAATGATTGAAACCTCAGCATCAGGTAAAGATGTTTCTTTGGTGCTTCTCTTATTTGGCTGTCATGTTGTCCTTTTTTTTCCCGCTCCTTGTTCTCAGGGTTAAATTGGAATATTATCAGTATAAAAAGGCTGTGGTAACACTGATGTTTTATTCTGTAAAGACTCAAATTTTGACCCTAATTCCTTCTTGAACTGATCTAGCTTATAAATTCCACACTCTGCTTTTAAAATCTCACTGATTTCTTTTGAGCCACAACTTTGTGCATCCACAAGCATTTAAACAGAGGAATCAATTTCGTAAGAAAACAAGACAGATGAGTACATATGCTTATGATGATGTAGACTTCTTAATTTATCTTTTTGGTAGACTAATGTGTAAACTTAGCAAGCTGTGTCTACAAGATCATTCTTCTCAACATGGCCAGTGGCTTTGTACACCATGAGATCCTCTTCATTAGGCTGAACATATTTCTGCTCAGGAGCTGTACTGTTTATGGAAAAAAAGAAACAAGAAACAAAAAACAAAAACGACATTCTGGAAAAATGAAAAACACCCCACCTACTTGTCTTGAACATACTTGGCCATTGGAAGGCTCATTTGGTAGTCTCGCAGAACAGAACAAAAAACCAAGTAATTCTTTTGAAGTCTATTTCTAAAGAATTCCTCAGTCTCTGTATTGGTCATTATAAATCACAATCATTTCTAAATCTCATGCCTTCAACACCAGCATGTCCTTGAAACAATAATAAATCTCAAAACTGGAAAGATTTTTAAAAAAGTTTTTGATTCTCTGAGGGTGTAGATTCTGAGTTGTGTCTGAAGATATTTCTTGGACATAGACAGAAGTATTCATGTCTTTTCAAATATTATTGTTGTGACCCTTTACCTGTTCTACAGTTGCAAGCTATTAGTTGTATTTGAAATTAATAATCTAGTATTCAAAGTTGACATTAAGAGTCAAGCTGTAGACAGGAAAGTGGTCTTTGGGCATACCCTGTAGGTATCCAGAATTTGTCTTAATAAGATCACTAAATTTTTCATATAACTGCTCTTATGTAGTGCATTGCAGATAATCCTAAAATTAGATCTGTTATTGATATACTTAATCAAATTAAATAGCTAAAAACCAACAGTTTCACACCAAAAAGCTGTACTCCTCGTAATGCATTTTTTTGCTTTTCTTTATAATTTCATACAACTAAAGGAATGGGCTAATGTCCAGGAGATATTAAGTCATTTTCAACTATCACAGTTGAAGAGTTTGAAAGTATTTTTTACAACATATTCAAAGTAACTTAATCCTTGTGCACCCAAATTTCATAATAAAGTGGAATAATCAAATTCAATTTTGTGATTATATATGCAATCTTCTGCACTTTTAGCATTTATATACTCAAGAGTGAGGATGCAGATTCTGACAGCATAGTGTTTCTCTTTCAGTTGTTGTGTATCAAAACTGCTCAGAGTTCCTTCCATTCAGAGTAATTTTTGGATGAAATGTGATCATTGCTCTCACTGAAACTTTGGTCAAAATGTATACCAAATGAAAGTTTTCTGTGGTTTGGGAAAGTTGGATTAATTTTTTCCCCTTGTTTTTCATTTTTCATTCCTCTGAACTCCTTTTTGCTAGCCAAAAAAGGAGGTGCCGAAATAAACCAAGGAGGCTGTGCAGCCTGGTTGGAGAAGTTCAGCAAGTTCAGTGAGAGTGGCTGATTCTGTGAGGTTTCCAGCTGAAGGGCCTTAGCCAGGATGACACTAATTCTGCAGAACTCAATCTCCTCCTTTGTGAAATTCAGAAAAGTTTCAGGTTAGCATCCAGAATAAAGTCATAATAGGAAGTGAAATAAAGTCGGTTTGCCTAAAATGAGTCTGTTTTCTCTTCTAAGTTTCTACATGATTATCTAAATTACATCTCTTGTGATTTTGCTTAATTATTTGCAATCTATCCTCATCTGTCATTTGCATATGCTTCTCCTACAATACTTCTTGTCTTCTTTTTATGTCACTTAATAACTTTTCTAATGAATTTCCTAAATTCATTCCAGCATTCTAGGTATCATTTGTTTATGCCTCTAGCACTTAGACAGCATGTCATTAAGTAAGCTGTTATCAATTTAAACTTTATAATTGTTTTTACTTTCCATCTAGTCAACTGTGATCACTCTAAAGATTAAAAGCAAAGAAATAAACTGTTGTATACAGTTTTCTCTATAGAACTTAAGTGCAATTTATTTATGTATTTATTTATTTATTTATTTGTGGACCAGATACATTTAACATATATCTTGTTTAGAATTAGTGATGATAAAAAACAATCAACATAAACAACATCTTTGCTGTTTTTTCTTAATCTTAGTGATGCAAAGCATAAACCAAAGTTTGATGAGGGAAATAGTTGCATAGTATTGACCTGTATGAGATTATTTGTTTGTCTTTCTTTGTGTATGCGACTAGCAGCTATGCTGGTCCAGTGGCTGGTGACCCTGCACATAGCAGGGGGTTTAAACTAGATGATCATTGTGGTCCTTTTCAATCCAGAACATTCTGTGATTCTATTATTATTTGAAATGCCCTCTTTGGTGACATCTATTGAAATTATTTCTATTAAATAAAGGATAGAGAGCAGGAACTGTTGTAATGAGGAGGTATCATAGAATCACAGAATGCCTTGAGTTGGAAGGGACCTCAAAGCCCACCCATTTCAAGTCTCCTGATGTGGGCAGAGCTGCCACACCCCAGCTCAGGCTGTCCAGGGCCATAACCAACCTGTCCCTGAGCACCTCCAGGAATGGGGCACCCACATCTTCTCTGGGAAGCCTGTGCCAATGCCAATGACACATTTTACCCTGACATCTCATCTAAATCACTCTTTTAGTTTAGAACTTTTCCCCCTGTCCCACCTCTATCTACTTCTGTAAAAAGTTTATATCCTCCCTGCTTATAAGCTCCCTTTAAGAGTCTCTAGCCAATAGTTCTGAGCACTGTAGTGTCCTGAATTTTACTTCTACTACAGAGCAAACTGATAAGACCTCCAGAAGATTTGTGTGACCAACATGTAAGAGCTAAAATTTATCCTAGTACAGAGGGTCTCCAAAAAGGCTTTCTGTCTTTTAAAAGCATTTTAGATATTCTTCTTGATGTGAAGATCTACTGAAAACCTGAAACAATCCCTTTGCTACTTCACTGTTAATAGCCAGGAGCTATCACACCCACTGTGCCTTCCAGCCAGGGCACCTTGTAGGAGTGCTGGTGGCTGGCAGCATCAGGTGCAGCCTTGTGAGTGGGCAGGGCCTGGTGGTGAGCATGGCATCCTTGTTACTCTGGCAAGCTTTGAGCCCTTTGGTGGCCACCAACCACACCTAATCATTGCTTCTGTGTGCCATGACACAGTAGTGGGACCCATATTTTACAGACTGAAGGAAATACTACTCTCCTTGCACACTGCAGTAGGTTTCCTGTCAGTATTTGGATCTTGGACTGCAGTGGCTCAATTAAAAATCAAGAAGTGAAAAGAAAGTTTAGTTGTTATAGGAAGGCACCCCCCTGTGATAATTCCATTTCAGGGTGGAATTTCAGGTCATGACCTGTAAATATAGATTCTACAATTTGAAAATTACTTTCACGGAGAATATGTGCAAATCAGGAAGTAACACTTCTCTAATATCTTTCCTATACTCTGTACTTTGGCCTCCATTCCACATTAGTGATATCTTCTTAATTGTCTGTGCAGAAATTTCTTAGTATTGATCAGGCTAGGTTTTCTTAATTTCTAATTTAAATTAAACATACTAGTAGAGAGTCATGAAATGTCTGTGTACTATGGTTCAGTAACCTTTTTTTGGTTTCTAAAGTAACCAAAACATATTCTGTGCAACTGCTTGTGTGGTAAATAAACACTGTTGTCTATTCAAGTAATGATATAGAAATTGCTCTTGATACACAGAGTTCTGTTGATATTTTAAAATACTGCTACTGATCTGTACAGCTTAAGCAGTTAAGCTCTACCCTGCTCTTTGTTAGCTTCATGCTTTGGAAATGTCACTGGAGTGACAGCTGGTGGAGTGAAGGCAAAGAGCAGAGAGGAAGCACTGAAAAATGCTTGGAACATGTTGTTGTACTGCAGAGAGAAAAGATATCAGAAATACTGAAAACAATACATGGCTCTTAAAAATCTACAGTTTGTTCTGTACGGTGTAAAAGTGAGGACTGGCTGTAAGGAAATATGCAGACAGTGAGCGGGATATTTATCTGAACTCCTTGCCATTCTTCAGTAACGCAGCAACAAGGAAGATTATCCTACTCCCTACTCCAGGATGACGTCATTGTACTGATAAGTAGGACTTAGGAAAGGTTTATGTTCTCAGCACCAGAATTAAAAAATATAATGCTCTCTTTAATATAATTATTTCTAGATCTAATAACTTTCAGTGTTTATCTTGCAAGATCATTAGGAAATTCAGAAATCATTTCACCTTGGTTTGAGAGAACAGGAGAGGGGTGATCTAAGGATAAACACGCTCCCTGTTAATAGTATTAACTCTTCCACTGTACCACATCTGGCAAGTACCTACAGTGTTTCAGACCAGTACTCTGTAAAGAAAGTGAAGTCTTTAAAAAATCATATGTACTGTTAACATTTCAGTGTTGAAACTGGTAGTAATTATTGAGTAATACATTTGTTTCCTAGTAGAACAGATGTTCTTAATTTATTATTTCACATTCTAAATTCTCACATTAGACACCATACTGGCTGAATGAATGAAAAAATGAATGATAAAATATCTCTGATAGAATACTTGCTCTTTCCTTATGTTCCAAAGAATCTAAGCATTGTTGCACCATGTCCCATATCTCACTCAGACACATTTTGATTCACTGCCTCAAAAACATTGCTGAAATATTTCCAGAGTTCTACATGGGCCATTCGTTCATTATTGTCTCAGTACTCTGGTACAATTATGTAAAAATCATACTTAGCTAATGTCGTAGAAGAAAAAATGAGGATTAGCTCTTCTGGATATGGCATCTGGTAAAGCTCAAGCTTGAATCAGTGAGGGGCAGCCCAATCCCTAAAGAACAATTCATACTGCCTTATTGCACAGTGTATGTAAGTGTCTGAAAATTAAATACTTTTACAAAAGCAAACTCAATATCCCACAACACTATAAACAACTGAGCAGCAAAACCAAAAGTCTGTTAATCACACGCATAAATTATGACTGTTTGGCACCATAACATTGACAGTGGCACTAATTGCTGGAGCAGGCAGCAACACCTAAATTTTGGATCACCTGACACTTTCTAATATTAATCTTTGCCTTAAATTTGTTAAAATTTAACCAAACCCAAATGTCTGAGTTCCAGGTGTTTTGCATTGTAGATCTTTGATAGGTTTTTGTTTTTCTTCTTTTAAAGCATGGGAGAAAGAAAACAATTGGATAATTTCTGACAATAACAGTAGAAGAAAGCGCCTGTGAAAAATTAATCCCTTCTTCTCTTAACTGTATGGCTGTCTTATTATTTAGCCCTTTTGTTTCCATGTAGTGAAAAGTTCAGGCTTCCAAGGTTCCGAGCCTTATCAGTAGAGATAGATATAAATAGTTATCAGTCTGGTGTAAGTATCTAACAGTTCAATTTTCCAAAGAGTTAATTTGCCACAATTATTGCTTTTATACCTGCCACGTGACAGAAGTTGTCATCTGGCAACTCTTCTGTTTCTTAGAATGGCTGCTGTCATTTCTTTTTTACTTCGGCTGTAACTGAAGCAGCCTTCCAATACTGGCTTTTCCCCATCTGGTTGTTGAGGGGAAGTTTCTCTTAAACATTCTTTCTTGGTCTTTGCTGAGATGGAAGTTAAGCAAGATGTGGCTACTTCGTGGTTAGGTGGACTGGTGTGAGTACTTCTAAAGAGATCCTTCACAGCCTGCTTCACAGTCTGCACCAACCAGGGCTGCAGTGCTGATTCTTATATAGCTATCCACCCACATGCAATTGCTAACACACGGTGCAATCACTGCCCAACCCTGATCTTGTAAGAAAAACTGGATGCAATTGCAAGTGCTGTGCGTTTGTGAGAGGAGAACTGTCCTTGAAACCTGGTTCAAACATGATTCACCGTCAAAAGAATCAAAGTCCTAGTTCAGGTAAGGTAGCTGCCAAATACAGAGTTTTAATAGCGACTTTTAAAGTCCCCTCTATCTTAATTCGTTTTTTCTTCTGATCCATCATTTTTACCTCTTTTGATATTAAACTTTTTCTGCCTTGCTTTTAATGCTTTTCTGTAGATACTTTTCCTCACCTCCGTTTCTCGTGCATGCAATTCTGATGCATAATGATTTTTTAAAACAAATATACCACAGTAGTGACTCATATATGAAAAATGGAGATTTCAAAACTCAGACTAAAGTATTTTTTTATCCCATCAATCTTGTTTTCACAAATGTTGGAAACTTTTGAACAGTTTCTATTAAATCAAAAAGATTAAAAGATATCTGAAATGATTTTCCCAAATCAAAATTACTTTGCAATTAAAAAACCAACCAACAAACAAAAAACAACAAACCTCCAAAGATAATTAACACAGCGTTGACCTCAAACTAACAGATAGCCTACCTACAGGGAAGTCACTGACTTCAGGGATATTAACCTGTTGGGAATATTGATAAAAACTGGCTAGAAAAAGAACATGCAAGGCAAGTAGGCTCTTCTCTGAGGCAACTTTTGATTTATTGCTTCATCTCTGTGTTAGTGTTGGCAGAATGTTGTGGAGAATGAAAAGAAATTGCTTACTAGGCTCTAGCACTTTACTGAAAGGATGCGAGAAAAGTTGTGTGAAGAGTGGAATGTGTGGGGAATTAGAGTGAGAGCACAGTATTTTGTCACTGGCAGATGTCTGCTGGGCTTTACCATTTTACTGGGGTGGTACAATTCAGTTGTTATGACACATCCAGGAAGAAAAACAGAAAACACAAGCTGAAGGCTTGGAGAAAAATAAACGATGCTGACTCAGAACTTACACCCCAAAGTAAAATGAAGATTTGCACACATGAAGAAATGAGCTCCCAATTATTTGAAGATCTGCACTGATCTTCAGATGAAGAGGGTAATCCTGGAAAGCCAGTGTTCAGGCAAAAGGATGATTATGGACAAATTGCAAACTGATCTTATGTTTTTTACTGCCATTTTCTTCTATATCTGCTTTTGTTCAGAGTGTAGTCAGCCCCACATCTGCTTCTGCTGAAGTCCAAGGAAAAATGTTTCAGTGCCTGGAAGTGTTATGGTTTTACTTGTTTGGCTAGGAAAGTTGGTCTCATGTAACCTCTGAACCCTGTGCCATATACTTGCAGTAGGCTGTGGGGCCTGCTTGGGTGATCTACTTGCTGTTAAGTTTTATATAACTGCTTAAAAAAGGTTTCAGGGATTCTCTGCAGTAATATGACATGTATTAACTTCCAGAAGCAGCCAATTTTTATCCCTATGAAAACAAATGTATTTTTACTGTATTTACTGAACTGTTCTTCTAAGTCTGAGAAACTGTTACTTGCAATTTATTACCTTTATTGCAATTTGTAATTTTGCTTAAAATTTTAACTTCTCCAGAGATTGAGTTTACCTATGGGTGAGCTTCTAAAAAGTAGTGTTTGGGTATATCTGAATGGTGACCTTAATCTGTGGATTTTAAAAACGTTTAAAAGGTGAATAAACATCATTGCCTCATTTTCACACGTGGTGAAAGTAAGACAAATACAGATAAAATGGTTTGGTCAAGGTTATTTAAGTTAGCTAGTGTTAGAGCTAGAAATAGCCTTAGCCCTCCCAGCTGCTTCATTCAGTCTGTCTAAAGGGTGTTTCATTTGTGCTTTGAAATATAAAAGGTGAGAGTTTACACTTACTTCCAGTGTTCAGAATTCCATTCATGGATTACTCGGAAAGAGACTGTGATAACTGCAATTGTATACTACTGGACTCATACATTTCAACATCTTTCTACTTCTTTTTGTGGTTGCAAAACTGATAAATAAATTCATTGTACAAACAAGAAACTGGATAGCAACAAGATCATCTTAGGTAGCTTAGAAAGAAATCAAGTGAATATGGGTTTGATATTGAAAGTAATCTGTGTCCAGTAAGCCCTTTAAATAGTGGTTATTTCTACATGTTGAAAGACCAGAAGTTTTTGTTTGTTTGTTTGTTTTGTTTTTGTTACCACAGATATCCAGTTGCTTTTGTTCATACCAAAGAATCTATAATTCAGTCTGTCCCAGATGATGGCTTTGCAAGGGGCACATTGTTCCTTACCTTGTGAAAGGAGAACCTCACATCACACTGAATAATATACAGCATAAGGGGTGTAGTTAGCCTTTATTTTATATTATATTGTATTCTTATGTATAACAGAGGAATACATTGTTAGTAGTCTCCTCAGTGTATCATCAGAAGCTACATAATAACTTCATAGACGACTGTGATCTCACAGATTCTGTCAGGCCAACACAGTGCCTCTGAAGTGCTATACTGATACTCTAGAAGGTTGGGTAATGGGTAACACCAGATGGTCCCTGCTGTATGTCATTTGAAGCAAACAACGCACTTCACTTCCTTTACAAATACCTGGCAGCACTGAATTCTGTTTATCACCAGCCACTTGGCAATGAAAGCACTGTTCAGTGAGTTGCTGATGCACAGCAGCAGCTCTGGAATTTGTGCAGCTCTCAGGAATGAGGTGATTTTTGCAATGGCAGCAGATGATGCTTTGGAAAGATACTTAGTTTTGAAGAAAAGGAGATGAAGATTGTATTTTGAGCATCTGTTCTCCATTGCTTGTTGTTGTTGGGCCTAACCTTTATGATATTAATTTAGCTGTTTACGCATACCATTTACTCAGCTCTGTAAGATCTTGATGGCATTTGTTACTTTGTGCATTTAGGTGTACTTTGTCCCAGTTGTATTGTAAAAGTTTAAGTTTACTCTTGTCCATCAAAATGATTGGGATTAACTTTCCTTCCAGTTGGTGATTCCTGATTATTGTTTGACTAGGCTTCTAGTGTTAACATTGGCTAAACAACCTTTACTTTTTTTCTCCCTCCTGAAAAATATAAAGTATTCATATTTCAAAATAAACCTCCTGATCTGCCCATTATTTAATATCTGACAGTTGAGATTTTAAGCTGCTGAATGCACACATGAAGCATTTTAAAAAGTGACACTGAGTTATAAGGTTATGAATTACACAAGAACATGATGTCAGCCTTCTGATTGGAGTCACGGTATTTAGCAATGTTGCTTGGGCAGGAAAGTTCACACACAGAAGCCTGTCCAACAGTTCTAAGAATTTTATATCTTTTGAAGTATTTAATGTATTTCTTTATGTGTTAAAGCACTGGACTTCCAAACCCTTGTTTTGGTTTTCCAGTAATCTCAGTGAACTCAGGGTCGTTGAATCACATGCTTTCTCACTGGCTGCACTGAAATCAAGTGGCCAGCAGCTAAATTGCAGTAGTTTAAATGTGTCTAAAATGAAATCAAAGCAGTAGTTTAAAAGAGAATTATGACTGTTTGCAACACAGCATATGTATGTGATGGAAACTGAAGAAGTAGAAGTGGTTCATAGAAAAGGTAGATTTTCTGTACTGACTCAAAATAAGAATAACGGGACTTTCAGATTTTAACTGCCTATTTCATCCAGAATTTTTCTGTGATTATAGTTGTTTCAGTAAGAAAACAATCTGTTGTTGGTACAGAATTACACCAAAGTTTTCCTAGCCATGTATCTGTATTTTGAGACTATGAGAAACCAGCAAAACTGACAATATAGAAATAACACACTCTCGTTTCCTTTGAAAATGCCCAGCCAAAGGCAGTTATGGACTTAAGCAACAAAATCATATGTACCTGTTTAGACTGTTCAGAATGAACAGTTTTCCTAGTGCTGTTTGCAGTACTGGTGATAAAGCATGGGGGAAGCAGGAAGAAAAAACAAATCGTCACATAACATGGATTTTTTAAAATGAGATTACTGTCCCTTGGCAGCACAAGGTGATATGTGAAAAACAGTTTATTCATATATGAGAAATGCAGTGGTGGTCTCTCCTGACATTCACACTGTAAAATTATTTGAATGAATTCCCATCCTGTTGGTAGGATCAGAATACTAGCCATGAATGGATAAGCCTAATTTATGTTGCCGTTACTGGAGACAGGAAGTTACTTATTCCAGCTAAAGGCTTAGCTTGTAACTCTGAGAGGTGTTTCCATAACCACAGCACACTATGAATTTTTGCAAACAACCATAGGGCTTTTCTGTACCAACTTTCTTCAGCTTCTACATGAGCTGCAAATGTTTTATATTCTGTCTTGTTTTAAATGTATTTATATAAAATGACATCTCTGGACCAAGAGATTTCAATCAATTACAATTTTAGATGATTCTGCACAGAATTCTATTTATCACCAGCCACTTGGCAATGAAAACTATTCCTGGTCAGTGCTTTGCTGATGCACAGCAGCTGCTCTGGAATTTGTGCAGCTCTCAGGAATGAGGTAATTTCTGTTGCCGCAGTGGCAACAGAAGAGGGTAATGATGCTTTGGAAAGATGCTTAGTTTTGAAGAAAGGGAGAGGAAGCTTAGGTTGCTTTTGATTCTAAGTTGCTTGTTAAAAGTGTTTTGTTAGTTCAAGTAGAATAGGGCACATTTCCTCTATACAGAGGATCAATGCTGCTTGACTCTATCTCTGGGTTAATATCAATGGTATTTGTATCTTGTTTTGAATATACATAGCATGAACAAAAAATTTAAAATGTCTTTACTGAATCAATCTTTGCCATCTCCCTTTGGAAATACAATTAATAAGTCAAAAAGCCTTATAAATGCTCATAGAAACAAGTAATCTTCTGAGAAGTTGTATGGTGCAATGCATTTGTCTGAGCATAACAAATACTTCTGTGATGAGCACTCTAGAAGAGTTTATGAGAAAAATATTATTTTTGTCTGTAGCATTTGGAACTTGGAAATCAATAGGGCACTAGACCACCCATTAGATAATGAAGGAAAAAGTAAATATTTGACTGGTTTATTCTTTCTCCAAAGAAGCATGCATCCCTGTGTAACTACAAACATAATTTTTATTTAAAAAAGCTGTGACATAATGTAACACTAGTTGACCTGTGACCACTTAAAGTGACAAAATTATGGTTAACATTTCCTGATTTTAAGGAATTTAAAGAACCACAGTTTCAGTCACTGTTTTTTTCATTAAGCTCTTCTGTTTTAGTGACCGTACCTATTTAAAAATGCATTCAATTCATACACTCCTACATGATTTGTGGTTGCACAAACTAATACTTAAAAGAAATCCTGTGAATTACCTTACTCCCTATAATACTGTGCATTTAACATTATGGTGACAAATTTAGTTGCTGTCAGATGCTCTCATTTCATTGGAAAATGACAAGTGCTTGGAATTTCAAAACAAGATCTCATGTGAACATAACTTCTAAAGAATTCTGAGAGATTTTTAATTACAGTTTCCAGTATATAGGATAAGCCAAACAATAAAATATGAATTGTCAAACTTCCTGCAATGATTATTACTTTTCTGATGTTCAGTCTTCATCCTATAATAATGTTTGTGATCCATATTCACACCTCGGCATCTTGCAAATAAGGTTAGTAGAAGGGTAGAATTCATAGTTCTTATTAACCACTGTCTGTTTCAGAACGCCTCTTTTGAATACTTATTCAAATTCAGCCTTCATTATTTTTAGCTCACTTGGGAAATTATTAGCTTTCATCCGATGCCTCACATACTTATGCTAGAAATAAGAAGATTTCATCCTAAGCGTATTAGTATGTTTCACGTCAGAGAGGAAGCTAAGTCATTATGCCAACTCTTATTTTAAAGGGCTTTTGATAGTGGTAGCTTTTTCACCAGCATTTGATAAGTTCCATAGCTGAAGTAAGACAAGTAGTTAAGGAACCTGACTCCTGTTTCCAAAATCATTACAGTGACTAAAACCACAGATATTTGCCTAGAAGGGGACTAAAGAATTGTCTAGGACCATCTATCATTTATTTCAGTGGAAATTTAGATTCATTCTTGCTTCTGAAAATCTCTTGAGTATCTGTCTGCCTCTTCATTGACTACTAAACTTTGTATGTCTGCTGCATATCCCTTTTGGAGTCTTCCAAAGTCTTGCTGAGTGTTCAAGAGACTTATACCCTATTTTGAAAATAGGGTATAAACTATTTATTTTGAAAATAGATCAACAGTTCTAAAAAGTTATGTCTCAAGCTTTTAGATGTGGGCATTTAGATAACACAAAACCTAGAACAGTTAAGGCATTTCAAGAAACACCTGAAACAAATTGGTAATCTTAATAGTTTACGTTCTCTATGAGTGGTAGATGAGTTTTAAATGTACGTTACAAATCTCTCAGGTAGGTTTGTAGTGCAACTGCTTGATGTTATAATGAGTTTCCTGATGTGTAATTTCCTTTTTCTAATCAGGCACAAGAAGTACCTATGGATTGCATAAGATAAATAATATTTACTATATTTATGACAAAGGGGGAAAAACTATCAAAATTTTAGCTGGTAGATCTTCGGAAAAACAGATGATTGGTTACAAACCTATGGGAATCCAGTCAAGGGAAAATATCTGTGGTCCAATGATGCTTATGGCCAAATTCCCAGGAAAATCAACAATCAGTGTTTTCTCAGGTGAATATGATTAACTCCTCAAATTAACTTACACTATCCTCACTGCACTGAGTCAAAGTCAATTGAAGTTAGCAGATAATCTTGACTCCATTGATTCCTAATAGTGGATTGTAAAGTGAAGGAACTCTTGAATAAGGCTTGCCGGGATTATTTAAAGACACATACTAAAACAAAACAAAACAAAATGATAGAAAAAAGTTGTTTGTTTGTCTGTGAAGCTTTTTTTGTTGTTGCTTTTGTTTTGGTTTTTTTGTTGTTGTTGTTTTTTGTTTTTGTTTTTTTTTTTCTATTTTGAGGGTCGACTTCCTCAAACCAACATCCAGATTTGAACAACAGAATTTTAGAAAAAATACATGAATGTTGTTTCACTATTTTTCCCCTCTAGTAACATATTTCTCCCTTCCTTATTATACTATATAACAGCTTTTCTTTCACAACCTTTTTTTTTGTTTGTTTTTTCTGCAATGTGAAACTGCAGATACGTGCTTTTTTGATATTATAACCCTACAAAAATTAAAACCAAGGCCCTCCCACCTGTTTCATAAAGATAAGTTAAGTGGTTATTTGATTCTTGACAGGAGCTTAGTATCTGATTTATTCAATAAATTTCGGTCATTTCACAGATCTGAGATTTACCTGTTTCATAATAGAATATAAATTTATTTTTGAAAAAAGCAGCAGACAATAAGAATATCACCACTTATCATTTCTGCTTATTTTGTAAGTCTTCTTAGTGATAACAGGAAATAGCTTTCAGAAACTAAAATATGATTATGTAGTAAAAAATATACTTGTTCACTTAAAGCCATTAGAGGTGCTGTTATAGAATTTTGTTTCATTGTTTGCAAAACAAAAATATCCTTGTTGTCTTTTGAATGAACACATCAGTTAGACTACTCCAGTTTTTGAAATAGTTCTATCTTTGGATAGCTATATTATCTACTGTATCTAATTCCTTAATAATAGACAGAATTTTATGAGTGCTTGAGTATATTATACAAGATCATGTGAGTATCTTATACAAGATCACCTTGCATGACTTTTAAATGTGGAAGTCAATATATAATTGTGAAGTCAGAGAACACTATAGAAACAAGCATGGCTCCCATTCCTAACCATTTTCCCCAAAGTCTGGGAATGGTATATTGCATAAACTCTGGTTTTTGATTGTTTGTTTTGTTTTTATGTGGTTCTGTGATTGCTTTAAAATATTTCATCTTAACAGTCTGTCAAAATCCAAATGACCTACTAATTCTTACTCTCCTAGCTGTTTTGGAAATTTTATCAGTTTCCAGTGAAGTCATCACTTTAAATGTTATGGAATGCAACTATCTCTGGAGTGGTCCTATAGAGTTTCTGTATCATCTTGAGTGAAGGGAGAAACTCCAGTGAGGATGGTAGAGGGGCATTGCGCTGTTGATTCAACTCAGTGAATGGCTAACTACTTCAGGAAGGGTTCTTACTTATTTCAGTTGTGTATTTGCTTTTAAAGTTGATCTTAAAACATCACGAGTAGTTATAAATTAAACCTTCAGAATGTCTGATTTATCACTGAGTATCTCAAACCTGTACTTGAGCATCATTCTGGAATCATTCTCCATCTTGATACTTCATACATTTCAGTGGAGAAATTGCTTCTTTAATGAGGTATGATTTTTGTGTTTAGATATCACTCTAGGTTGCAAGTATTGTTATTGTCAGGAAACTGCTGGGCCACACACATTCATAGCACTAGGAATGAATCACTGTGAATAGCAATATAAAGAATTGGTTTTTTTTGTTTTTTTTTTTTTTTTTTTGTTACAAGGATAAATGCATTTTGCCTTATTATGCAGGGAATAAAATATGAAGAAGTATTACTTATTTTTCATAGAATAAAATCATAGAATCATTAAGGTTGGAAAGACCTTTAAGATCACCTAGTCTCAAAACACATGCAAAGTGCTTGTCTTTTAGCTAGAGATTTCAAGTTTTACTCAAATCTTACTAGGTTAGCTAAAGTTGTACTTGTTTTCCAGGACATTGCTCACAGTAAGAAAAATCCAATTCCTGCATGAATGATCATTAGCAGTTAAGTTAGCAACAATATTTGATATGGATAAATAACAGAGACATAAGAAGCTATTCTTTTTGAGTTTCAGAGTAAATAATGGATTGAACTAAATACAAATTCATACTTCATTGTTTCTCAGCAGACTATTACACACACAGCTAAGATAAAGGCTACTGAATAAAAGTTAATAGCCAGAGCATAATGGATAAAAGTTTTGGCACTTAACCAATAAAGATGGGAAAATGATTTTTTATTAGACCTTGATAACTGCAGCAATAAAACTATTGCTAATAGATTGCAGATAAAATGCTACTTATAGGGTTTTATTTTTTAATAGGAAATGTATTAATACCATATTTTCATTATCAACACTACTCTTATCTGCCTCTTGTAAGGTACTCAGAGTTCTTCCTAAGGAGAAGCCTAACACCTGTCTGGTGAGGATGTATTAAACATATCTATCATGGGAAACCTTGAGGCAGAAAAAGAACAAGGGGCAGTCCAAGCCTGACACAACATTCCTGTATGATACTTACGAGTACACCTTATAGGATTTAATGGAGAGTCCTTATTCCGCTAACTTAAATAACTTAATGGTGCAGTTGCCATCACTTCCTTACTTAATTTAGAGAAAAAGGAAAGGCCTGTGCTATGGCATATCCATAACTTACAGAGAGCTCTGAAAGCTTCTAACTCCTTTCACCAATTGTAAAATGAGCTTGGTAAGCTCCTCAGAACAATATCTCATTTAAGAGACTGGAAGTAGATGGAGTAAATGTGAAGAAGAATCTCCTTCTGTACTGGATCAAGGTTTTTTAAATCTTGATCCTTCAGAAAGGTTCAGTCTGTATTTGGATAAATGAAAACTATACATTTGTCACAAATTGTCTAGGAAGAACTTAATTTAAAAGAGACTTTAGTCTGAAAAGAGGCATAAACAACAATAGAATCATAAATAAATATATATGAGAACCTTTCTAATACATCTATTCTCCATATGAATCACAGAGGAATAACATCACCAATTCCTCCTATATGTTTATTCTCCCTCAAAAAGAAGAGGAAAAAAATCAGCAAGAAAAAGCTTGTATTTCTGAATTTGAAAATGTAAATAGGGGCATAATGCAAATGATTTTAGTAATATATCTGTTTTCATTCAGTGCCTATTGATTTAGAGTATAATGCCAGAAACAATTAGGAAAAAACATAAGTGTTCTAAAAGCAAAGATGAGTGGTGTTTTTGGGTTTAATATTAGCTATATATTTCAGAAATAAACATGGCTTTTATTCAGGACATTTATTTGCCAATAATACATCTGATTAAACTAGGAAAATTAGACATACTATCAGTAGCTTGCTCCCAAATTACACAAGAAGAAATTAGATACATTTTCAGTAGCTTGCTCTCAAATCTCTTCAGTCTATGAGTCACCACATTCTTCCTGCCAAACTAAATATGTCTGTGAAAGGCTGGAAACTTTAATGGAAAGAAACATAAAACTTGAAATACGTAGGAAAGTTTTTTCATGGAAGACCTGTTGACTAGTAATTCAGGAATCCAGGGGTTGTAGAAACAAATTATTACACCTTACTTGACTACAGCAATTTCAAGGTATGAGTTATATTAATTTTAAATTTGCTGTCTTAACCTAAAATAACTGTCCTTATTAGCTTTCATGTAACCCGAAGTAATCAATAAAGAGTTACCAAAAAAAAAAAAAGCTATTAAAAATTCATTGCAATAGTAGAAGCTTTTATCCAGTCATTTTGATGGGGCTGAGTTAAAAGGAAACTTCAGTATATTTTATGTATGTCTGAAAAGAAATCTCTCTACTGTAATACAGGAGCCTTTTATACAGTACCATAAAGCCATCAGAGCTAATTAGGAATGTTTTCATCTTTTCAGATTACAACTTCTTCTCTGTACCATTTTACTCACAACACTTTCACTTAACCATTTAAGCTTTACCATTTAAAAATATTCTTGAAAATAGCAAGATGTGAAGCAAAGAGTTTGTGTGCGGAATATTTTGTCCATTACCTTAGTAATAAATGGCTGATAATGAACATTCTGTTGAAGTCAAAACAGTTTTCAGTATTACCTACTTTCCTTAGAAGCTGCTGTTTATAGTGGTTGGAGGTATTAGTTTGGAGATGATAGAAAAAGTTATGAAGTATTGTTAGAATATTCATTTTCTGAAAGAAAACCATTTTGTTCACAGAGCTGGACTGAGTCAGAATGGTGTCATGGTCTGAGCCAGACCATTCTTTTTCTGCTTACTCACAGTGTTGTGTAAATTTCTGCTCATCAAGAAACTACGCCAACACTACAAACTAATAATTCTATGTATATATAAAAAAATAAAATTATACACTTGCAGGTTTGGAAGTAGGCCGTAGTTTTCTACAGAAAGTGCTTTAGCAGGATGCTTTCTCTACACCTACACTTACATGGGCATGTAAGAAAGTGAAAGGGTCTTCTTTGGCAGTTGTTCTTATTCTGTAGCACCTACATTTCATAGATGAGAAAATGAGATCACAGCTGAATTTCAAAAAGAGGATGAGAAATAAATTCCCTGTAGAGTCAGAAAAGGGAAAGATGAGCCATTTCAGGTATAACTTGATATTATTTCTTTGACATAGGGTTGTTCTGGTTTTTACTAACAAAGGATTTGATATGAGATAAATAAACATGTTACACTCATTTCTCTTAAGATCACTAAAAGCACATTAGATTTGACTATATTGGATACAGTTAGAAAACACAAGTGTCTAAAACTTATGTCTGCTTCAGATTCAAGCTTACCTAAGGAATTAAAAACAATTTTCTAAAGAATTCCACAATAATTTCCCAGGAATTGGAGGCAATCGGCAAGTTAAACTACAAATTGTTGAGATAATATGGCAAGAAAAGCTCACCTATGTAATGCTTAAAGATTCCGAAAAGAAGACAGTATTTCACATTTCTCATTTTAGTAGAGTAAGAAAATTGATATATCCTATTATTCTAAAAGTTATGGGTCAAACAGTGTCTAATGTACAGTATTTTAGTTGAAATAGGCAACTTTCACTTACAGTGACAGTGTAGGTGTGCTCCTTTTTTTTTTGGTATTTTTTAGAATGAGAAACGAATGAACTGTTGGTACCCTTTTCATTTGTTGTCATCTTTTTGATCAGTTCAACTTGTACTGTAGGCAAATATTGGCATTTGAGGACAATTTTATAAATAATTTCAGAGGCATTCTTTTTCAGAAAAGCTCTGAAATGAAAATAGATTTAGGTCTACTTGATTTTCAGTGAGAGAGTTATGAACAGATGTGGAAGAGCTAAAATGTCAAATAAGCTTTAGAGAAATGGCTGTATGAATTTCTTTCATTGAATGAGTACTTGCTATAGATTACCCTAGATGCTCAAGTAAAGAGGTTTTAATTTAGAGGCTGTAGTTCCAGTAAAGTGAACAATTTGCTTTGTGACAGTTCCTGCTGTTGATCAAATATTGAGAACTCATTATTAATACCAGGACAAATGAAGACATCCACATGAAAAGTTTTGGCATAAAATATATGAACTGAAGTCAGTGAAGGGATTTTTCTTGGTATTTAAGATTCAGTGGAAAAGTAAGAGGGGCAACTATGCCAAGAATAAATGCTGGTCTTGCCAAGTGCTTCTTTGAGTGATTTTATCCAACATGAGACTAAACATTGTATTAAATATACATATAGCTAACTGCAGTTGAAGAATAAAATTTCAAATAACAGCTTTATGTGATTTGAGACCCAATTTGAAACTTTGTCTAGTGCATAGATAAAGGCAAACTTAAAATGCACTAGTATGTCCCATGTCTAACACCTAATAAGAACATATGTAAATTGCACTTCTGGAGAAACTACACTTACTTGGCTTTAGTAACCAGGACTTATTTCAGAGATGTTTCAGCATGAACTTTTGATCAATGGCTTGCTTCCGCTCTACTCAAAATTATAAGTATTGCTGCAGTCCCTCATGGTGAAAAGACTGAAAGGTAATGAAATCCCTGGGGACAGAAGAAGTAGTTGTAAAGGAGACTTGTACATAGAGTCTAAATTTAGTCTGTGTTAAAAACTAAATCCTACTGGACTCGGTCTCTCATCTATGGATAGAGAAAGCTGAATTTCTATTTCTGTTATTAAAGAGGTAGCTTAAGAATATTAACCTCACTAAACTAAGCCTAGCCTTTTTGAGCCCCTTCAAGTCATTCTTAACATGGTAAATAAGAACAAAATTATCTTAAAAACAGGCTTATTTTCAGAGAATTTACTCAATGATTACTACAGTGGGCAACATAGCATACTCAAAACATCAATCAGTTATTTGTCTGTACAGTGTTACCACTTTGGAAGCCCCAGCTGTCTTTTGCTTTACAAATGTGTCAGTAATTGTATCTATAGCTCTAGTTCCCTGAGCACTGATACTCTGGGCTTGGCAGAATTGCACCTTAGCTCCTTTCCAGTCTACAATTTCCATGTAAGATGTAAGGAACCTGAGGATAAAGAGTGAGGAATAGATTAAAATATTCCATGGATGCAGGATGTGGACATGGATGGGGCATGTAGCCAAACCAATTAACTTAAAAACACTCTCAGATCTTGCTGTGTGGACATAGCCAAGATAACTAATTTTCTTTGCACTAGTCTAGGATTGTCACTGACACTGTGAATTCTATGTGTCCACCACAGCTTTTCAGCACTCCATTCCTGTTCTGGTAACATTGCAGTTCCTTTCAATTAGGAGCACACAGAGGAGCTAGTGAT
Organism: Excalfactoria chinensis; assembly: GCF_039878825.1. Lineage (NCBI taxonomy): Eukaryota > Metazoa > Chordata > Aves > Galliformes > Phasianidae > Excalfactoria > Excalfactoria chinensis. The sequence goes on along the minus strand of NC_092825.1, from coordinate 52,429,940 downwards.
TCATTGCTCCTACAGATATGGAGTAGTTAAAGATTCACACTTGTAATATAGAAGCCTGTGCTAGGTTGTTATCCATTCTCTGAAGAAAATGAGACAAACTATGTGCTGTCAGGTTTCTAAATTCAGTTCCTCCTTTTCTGTGCAAATGATGCTTTTGAAGATTCAGGAGACTCATTTTAATTCCTGAAGTTGATTTTCTGCTATAGCTCAAAGTTATTACTGTCATTTAACCTGGGCTTTAGAGGTTGGAATGATCAAAAGTATCCAAAGAAATAAGTGAGCTATTTCTTTATTGGCATTTGCATATACTGTTAGCCAAACTGCTATCCATGTAATGGGAAAGAAAAATGCATATTTTTAAAAGGGAAGAAACTAAATGAAAATATAATATGGTATTTTCTTCTTAGAGCAAAGTGCACTTGCTGTTTTTTGTTTTTTTTTTTTGTTTGTTTGTTTGTTTGCTTTACCTTAGGAAACAACGTGAGCTAGAATGAATGTTTGTCCATCAAATTAAATCAAATTTAACTTACATGGAAAAAAAAAAAAAGTTTTATTTTTTTGACTAGAGTAAGAAGTAAATGCTTGTGATAAGACTAGCCTATTTCAAACAGAATTTTCCCCCCTCCTAGGTTATCTTTTCTGTACATTTCCCCTATTCCACACTTTCAGTTTTTCCAACATATTTAACTTCAGAATTGTTTTGTAATTGCACAGTAGACCTTTCTAGGCGCTAAGGTTCAAATAAAAACAACAGGCATCCCATTTGCTTCATGACTGTTAAACACAAAGTTTTTGAGAACTGAGAAACTGTAACGGAAAGAGTTTTGTCTAAGTTGTATCTAGCCACTTGTTTTCTTTGGGAGGTTCACCTCCAAGGAGAAGCAAGTTGTGGCCAGGCTCCCTATTTGTTGGCTTCTCCTAATATTAACGGGTGCATGGGAAATTCAGTAGCAGAAGTTCAACTAGAGAGAGACATTGCTAGACACAAGATGGCAAGAAGCTTCATTAATGAATCATAGTTGGGAAGAATCTACTCAAGAAACAGTTCTGGTTGGGGTTAAATATGACTGAGGGAAAAAACGGATTGTCCACTTCAGGATTTGTGCAGTGTTCTCCCCAAAATAACTTTAAAAAAAATACTTCTTGCTAATCCACCTCTTGAAGAAAACAAGTGTTAGAAACACCTTTTGATTTCCTCTTGAAGTCAGTACTAGTCTTTGTGTGTGGTAAGCAGCTCGGGCATCTCTTCAGAAGCTGTAATGAATTGCTTTTTATAGGTAGGAAGTTAGTTTTCATGAGCAGAGTATATAAAGAAAAAAAAAAATTATTCCATTCCTAGCAGTAGATGTAGTTATATGGTTGTGGAGTAGTCTTTCAATGTAAGGTATCACAATTAATTCTATCTTCATTTCCACCCACAACTTCCAAGGAATAGTCAGAAACTTTGACCTTGAATCTGAACCAGGAGTTACACCTTGGCTAATAGGTATATTTCAAGGCTCCAGTGAAGAAAACCTTCCCTCAGAGGTATTTTGTGAGCAATTTAAAGACACACATAATCACTGATTATTTGTTGTGTAAAGGAACAAAATGATGAGAATAGAGGGCTTAAAATACAATTTAAATTGATATCCTCTTCACTGTAAAAGAGAAAAGTTCACTGTATTTTTACTGCTGAAAACAATGTAGTCTTCTTAAAAGTACTGTTAGGTTGAGCAACATTTAAACTTTCAGTAATATGTTGCATTCTGTAGTACAGTTGATAAGAGGTTCTGAAGCTGTTTTACCAAAGAACTCTCTATATTTTTTATTATACACTAAGAGGAAGAACACTAAAACAGATTAAATAGATACCTCATGAATCAATAGTAGAGCCAGGCATGGGGCGCACATTACTTGGCACTCAAGGGCCAGATTTTACCTTTATAAATTTCTTGTTGCAGTCTGTGTAAGATTTTATTAAAACACGTTGGTCATTCATTTGTAAAATCTTTCATAGTCTTTCACACAAGAAAAAGTAGAACTTCATGGTGTCAACAGTTATATTAATTTCAAGTAAAAACTTAGAATGTAAGCACACAAGAAAGAAATCTAGAGAGAAAGCCTCTACTGATGCCAGCAAAACTCAAGGCTGCATGGGTTATGAACTCCTTTAAAACTTCAGAAACCCAGCCTGTTCCACACGCAGTTAAGAAAATAAATAAATAAAAACTATGCTGTTCTAACAATAAATTAAATTGTCTCATTGATTTTTGATGTAGAAAAAGATGGGAATAAGAACATCTTCCTTTGAATTCCTTCAAATCATTAAAAGAAAGCATATGTATGCTACTCAAATAGTCCATTAAGGGTAACTTGTCTGCTGGTGATTGCAATAGATTGTGGCGTTTAAGTGAACAAATAAAGAACTGGTAGATAAATGAAAATTTCTTTCTGAGTGCTTTAATGAATTACAGCACGTACATAAAACTAAGGTGTCTGGATTCAAAGGGTAAACTTTAATGAATGTATGAAGAAGAAAATGAAAATATCAGCATTTGTATGTAGAGGTAATCCAGATTTTCTGTAAATTCAAGGTCCAACAGTCTGGATTTCCCCAGCTCTGTTTTTATTCCAAGCAAGGAGATAAATTTTGAAATCAATAAATCCAGGAGTAGAAATGAACAGGAATGATGTAGGGGAAACCTGATTAGAAAGATGAAAGTGAAATCTTGGAAGGCAAGAATTGTTGGGATAAAACAAGGATTGAAAAAGTTTCTAAACAAACCATAGACTTTGCAAGGAATATAAAAATACATAGGAAAATAAAAACAGTGCTCAGTTTGATTCTTGTCTTTAAAGCCTAACCACTGCACATTTCCTTCTCTTAGTAATATTCTTTTTTGGAAAGTGAACTGAGGACCTGAAAGACAGGTAACTTCAGACAAGAATAGACTGGGAAACGATATTTTTAGGAGCAAGCACTAATTTCAGAGGCTCTATGAACACAATTATTTCATGTCTGTTTTGAATATATATATATATATATGTATATATATGTATATATTCATGAATGAGTTCAGAATGAACATACCCCTAGCTAAAAGTTTCCTTAACCATATAGCATTTGAATAGCAAAAGTTGAAAATTGGAAGTAGATTTCTTTTATTTACATCTTGTTTATTCTTGATCTTGATGGTACTTGTGAGGAGGTACTAAGAGCTTTGCACAAACTAAAACACAGCAAAGGAAGGCACTGTGATGTTTATTTTCCAAGCATAGATCTTGCTCCAAAAAGTTATTTGAGTACTAATATATCCACTCTGTTATGCACTTAATTTTATCTATTATCTGTACTGGAATTATTATTTATTATCTCACCATGAAAGCATTTTCCTTCACCTGTACTTAACTGATATAGCATGTGGATACTTGGATACAGTGCCTTTCTGCTTGCTGCTTGCTGCCTTCCAGCTTTTCCATTTTTTTCAAACCAGATGTTGAAGATCTGTGTGTTTTTAATATGATACAACGTGTACTTAAACTGTTTACGAATTGTCTGACATAATAGGTACGTGCAGTTCTTCCCTGTGAATATCTTGGGTCTAGTTTGTCCTTTCTTTCACTTATTTTCAGTGGCAGGTCAGGAGAAGCAATAACATAGCAGGTATGATAGCAGCAGCTGGTAAGTAGTTAAAAACAGTAATATGTGAGAAAAGTAAAATTCATCAAAATTTCAGAGCTGAATATAGGAACATATCAATTCTTAACTGAGATTTAATGGTTGTTGAAGGCATGGGTGCCTCTGAGATGGAGCATACTATTGGTACCTGGCAGCATGATTGAATAATTCATGTGCTTGCTTAAAGCAGTTACAAACTCTAATGGATGACATGGGAAAATTTAGCAGTTGAATGAAAGGGTTGACTTACTGAAGTAGAAGCCTCTGTCTCCACATACGAACTGAAGAGCATCAACCAGCTCAGCACCGCATAGTGTTTCTGGGCCAGCAGCAGCAGAACTGGTTAAGGTAAGCAAACACAGGCCAAGGTAGAAGAAATGAATGTAGGACACAGTGTGCATCTTCACCTGCCAAGGAAGCACAAGTACTCTGTCACTTTCCCAAAGAGATCTTAAAAAAAAAAAAAGAATCCTTCACCTGTATAAACTGATAGCGCATATGTACTGTAATTTGTTCAACACTATGTACAGTATCAGGATAGGCTGCAATCTACATATTCTAGACTTAACATTTGGTAAACTGATGACTTAATCTAGCAAGTATTCTTGGTCCACATTCACATGCAGTTAGAAAACCTTGCAGGAATTATGATTAATAGTTGCTCTTGTTAGAGGAGGATATGGAATAGTACAATAGAATGATGAAGAAACCCAGGAAACCCAGAACAGTTAGTGTAAGAAAGACTTGATAGCCTTATGTTGTTTTGTTTGTGCCCAGATAGGCTAATAGGGAAAATGACAGCTGTCTGTCAATGCACTGGGTCAAGTGGAAAATGTATATAAGAGCTATTAACTAACTTTTAAAAACAACAACAGTGTTATCATAAGAATAAATGGCTGTTAACTAGATGAAAGGAAATTTTGCCCTGGAGGAAAAAAAAAAAATATTAGAACTCTGTGGCTGTCCAGACACTTTACAAATGAAAACACTAAGACAAAATGAAAAGCATTTAAAGATTGAACTTGCTGAAGTTACTGAAGAGTTTGTATGGGAACTTCTATAATACGGGACTACATTCAGTAGCTCTTCCAGTCTTCTATTACAGGCAGGTTAACATTTGGAAACATTCAAGAAACTAAGAGGAGAAATAGTAAAATAATTTTTTGTATCTGATACTAATACAGAAGCACGTATGCTTTCTCTGTCTACTTAGTTCAGGTTTGGCTATGAGGTATAAATACAAGTGGTGAATGTTTCCTCACATTTGGATGCAAAGCATTTTTCCAAGAATTAAGCTTGAAGTAAGGTTGATCCTCAGTGGGTGTAAATTTGCGCAATTGCATTTGTCTACGTCCTTTAGTATCAGTTAATATCAAAGGAAGGTCTTACTCAACATAGCATTTTTTTGAGTCCTGGGAAAATCTATTTCTGTTTAGTATCAGAAAAGTAGAGAATGTGCTTGATGCATTTTCTGACCTGATTTAGATCATTTGAGAAAAATGCTGTCTTCAAAGGATGTAAATCTGCATTTAATTTCATTCTATTGAAAGGTTTATTTTAGTATTGCAGTCAGGTAAGAAGTTATAAATCTTTCTGTTATATACAGTTAACAGTTGGCTTAAAACTTCCTTACATTAGTATCTGAAGTAAAAAAGATTAGTATTTCCTGAAGTTTCTTTTTGGGACTTGTTCCTCTTATTTTTTCATTGGACTTCTGAAAAACTGATGAAACTATCCATTGTCTGGTCATACGAGAGCTGATCCAGTGGGGTATTGAGCCTTCTGTCGTTTAAGTCAATAATTTGTAAGTATGCTTTTCTTCTTGGCAAGAGATCTTAGCATCTTGCTGGATGAGTCCCCTATTTCAGCTTAAGTCAAAGCTGAGTAAGAAAAAAGTCTATAAATAAGTCAGAATGTACCCCTCTGTTTTTCCTGATAATATTTCCACTGCGAAAATAACAAGCAAATCTAAATCCCAGGTTATATCATAAAAAGAAAGAATAATTATTTTCCCATTCACAACAGTCTTTAGCCAGCTTTGCCATGGAAAAACCAACAAGCTTTAATGCATGGACATGACTTCAGTGGCAGATGGAGGAAGGTCACATTATAAATGAATGGTAACATATGGCATTTTTTCCTGTAATTATTCCATATCTTAAAAACATGAACTTCTTTAACTTTTTTTTTTTTTTTTTTTTTTTTTTTTTTTTTTTTCCCTTGCCTTATTTTTAAATTTTAAAGATTAATGTTATGCACCTGTGGTTTAAGATGGTTCCTAGTTCTGAGGAGGTAAAGCAGAGAGCTGTTTAGCACACAGGCTGAAAAGGCTGAAAGATATTATAAATACAAGAACGTTATGTATTTAACAGTTTGTTCTTTTTTAATATTTGGGCCAGAAATAAACATAAATCTCAGACATTTAACAATTTTGTATTTTTCAAGACTTTTCAGCTGGGTTACATTTTAAGATAAATATCAGCACTGGACTACAACAAAACAGATTATCTACTGTTTTTCCTTTACTGGAGGCCAAAAAGGCTGCACAGTATAAACCACAGAGAATTTCTACACTCTATCTCCAAATTTAAAAGCAGTAAAGTACTTGCAAACAACTAAAAACTTTGGAAGAGAGAAAAGATCAACATGTTTCTGGGACTCAATTACTTTTTAAATTAAATGCTGTTGCATAAAAACTAATTCCAAAACATAGTTTAAGACTTTAACTTTGCTTCATCAATTTAATTAAATACATTAGTTGATTCAATATGTCCATAGTTAAATCAAAGTTCCCATTATGTCTGTGGAGAATAGTCTTAAGAAAAGACAAAGTTATAATCCAGTATTGCTTCAGGTCCTTTGCAAACAGACAGAGTCCTTACAATGTCCCCAGTTTCACTAGAAAGTTGAGACTTTAAAAGAAAATGCATTGGCATGTGGGTGGGGTTTATTGAAGCATCTAATTACATTTGGAAATTGAATACAGGTTCAGGATGAGTCTGGTTAAACACTTCTTTTGGTTGCATAGAATGACTGACCATATTTTCACAGCTGGAATTTCCTCTTTTTTTTTTTTTTTTTTTTTTTTTTTTTTTTTTTTTTTTTTTTTTTTTTCTTCAGTAAAATAACCAGCTTTTGCTGCATTCCTCTTTTAACAGTCCAGAAGAGTGACACCAGAGAAGAATGTCACATATGAACAGTCCACATCTCTTTTACATCTAAAATATTCTATATAAATCCACTTCTTCCAATAAGCTATCAATTGGCACAAATTGTGCACAGGAATTCTTCACATGCTTTGTCATTTTAATAACATAATGACATTCATAATAATTATAAATACCTTGATGTGACCAAAATTCTTATGGATAGTATATACTATAGGAAAAAAATAAAAGTTATATTCATTTTGCTACACTGTCTTTGGATCTAATTACCAAGTCATAGTAAAAGTTTAAAATTAGCATTTAATAACAGTATTCCCTAGCATTTGTTATGTATAAAGCATATGTACTTCAGGATGGATCAAGGTTTAAATACTGCTAACTTTGTTTTAAAGAAAATCAGGGCTACATCTTAACCTGAATCAATATGTTCCATTGATTCCAAGGAAGCTTGGCAGGATGCATCAGCTGAAGAACTAGCACATTACTTTTATGTCTCTTAATGCTTTGCTCATCATTAAAAAAAATACAGCTTCACCTTTCAAGTGGACTGGAAAGTATGCCCATTTATACATTAAGAGAATGGTTTCATCCATTGCATTTACAGTCTTGCTCTTTTGAATCACATTAAGGAAGGGAGTAAGTGTCCTTAAGTGTAAGACTCTCTAAAAAAATAATTAGGCCCTAAGCAATTAAAACAAGAGAATTCTGTCAACTGCATAAGTGTGCCTCAAGCCACTAAAGAGAAAAAGTTCTTGAAGGATATAAATTTCTTGATAATGGAAAGTTGAACAAGAGCCAATTGACAGAAACAGAGGTCAATGCATGTACTGAAGCCAAATTTACCTAATGACAGCTTATATTAATGACTAGAAATTCTAGGGTCATAACATGAAACTTCACATGCAAACTTTCATGAATCAGCCCTCCCTACAAGAAAAAACTTGGAGAACAAGTAGGAGAATTTTAATTTTCTTTATATACAGTTGCTTGAGCTATACAAATATGCAAGGTCAGCAAGAGTTGCAGCTGAGTTCTAACGTAGAAAACAAACAGAACTTCACATTTACTTTCAACATATGAAAGCAAAAAAACAAGCAAATGCAACAGTGCTGCCAGAAAATTGCTGCAGTGACAACATCCCTTAAAAGTTTCTGTGTGAAAGCATGAAGATTTTATCTCTAACTGTGTTTAACAAAACTACAGAAACTTAACATGTGTACAATGCCCATTTTCCTGTAAAAATCTGCACCTGCAGAAAACAGCTAAAAGTTCTTGTACAGAAGCATTAATTAGCAATATAGACAATGATGTAGTTGGACTCTTTAATAATGACATAACTGAAATATTGTGAAGTTCTCTGAACAGAAGTGACATTTAAGACATGTATCTGCAATAGTTTACCCTTACACTTATCTATGTAATTGCAACTATTACATACAGCCATTTTCCAGATCACATAAAATTGCATGTTCAGCAATTTAGAAATAATTCTTAATACTAAAATAATGCTATTGAAAAGTGCACAATACTCTTCAAAGCAGAAGCAGACAACACACAGTAAAATAAAACTAAAAAATTATTTGAAATAGTAGTAAAGATTTACCTTCAAGAAATCACAAAAGCAGCACTTAACTAATTGTGTTGAAAGACTGTTGATTTTTTCCATTGCTTCTTAAAAGTGCAAAGTCTGGAAATGAATTTGTTAGCAGTAATGATGAGAAAAAAGAAATCCAGAGAGATGTGAGATGTTGAGAGCAATGTCACATTTCAATATTGAGGACTTTATTCCATTGCGCAGGCTCTATCTGCTCTGATTTTAGCAGTGACAGTGAGATTTAGCAAACAGAAGAGGGATTTAGAGAAAATCCTCACATTTATCTACATTACACAGACACTGTAGACAGGAAACAGCTGGGGGAGCATTTGCCTTCTCTCTCTCTCCCTCTTCTGGCAAAGTTACCGAGTAAGGACTTTTTTGGGCATGGTGACAAATAACATCATACCTTTGCATTTTAAAACTAGAGCACAGAAGCATATTTTTTCCCCTTTAAAAGAATGTGAATTAGTGACTATGGGGTTAGCAGACAAAAAAAAGCTTACGCTGCCACAGAAAATAAGAGAATGTATTCTGGTTAACTTTCGTGTGGCTGTGTGTATTTTTGCATTTCTGTGTGTATGTGTCTGCTTTTCAAATAGACAAAAACTTCCATAGGTAAAGGCATCGTCTGTATACCTTTGTATTCCTGTGTACATCTGTGCACATTTCACACATGCAGAGACACAGGTATTTTATTTATTTCATTTATTTTAACCTAGAGAGAAGACAGGCAGGCAGTTTACTTTGTTTTAAATGCATCTTTATGTTATTAAACTTGGCACGCCTACATGCTGACTAACAATTAAAACCTCTGACTCTCTGTGCTATTAACCCTAAAATAGCAGTTTGTAATATGCTAAAAGTAAAAGAGTTGTTGAGCCCTGCTTGTAAATAGGATAAAACAGCTGTGCGATCCTTTAGCAACCACACAGAAGTCATACAATTTCCTAGAATTTACAGTACTATGAATGTAGTAACTCAAGTAGCCCAGTTTGAAGGGCTTCTCTGACTTTTATTTTAAATGCTCTCTTGTAATTGTTACATGATTTTCTTCTTTTTAGTAGCAATCTTCATAGTTACTTTTAATAATCTAAGTGACACTGGGAAAGAGAGAATTTAACTTTGTTAGTTCTGTAATACCTAACTTTTGCCTTTTTATTTTTCCTCAATTATGAGTATATTATAAATAACACCAGCTGGCCAGCAGCATGCTCTCACGGGTTATGATGTCATTCAAATCCCTCAACTGTGTTAGTGGCTTGCAATGTGCTCCAAGCCAGCTGTTTTTCTATTTATAATGTATGCTTGCATTTCAATACTTAGCTATTGAGAATAAAATTGAGATGCTGTTTTATGGATACAGTTTGTGCTTGTTAGCCTTTGATTTTGGAAGATGGCATTTAAAAGCAGAGGATTAATCAAGACTGCAAACAAATACATGTCACAAACCATTGCAGTTGAGGTACTGGCTGTACTCTATTACTGAAAATAATAATTGAGATCATATTGTTGCAGGTCCTCAGTTTTCAGATCTACTTTGAATCATACTAGTCAGGCAGAAGGGATGTAGTTGGTTATAGTATCCTCTGTAAATGGCTAATAGTCTGCTCCGTGTAATGTTAAGCTGGTTATGGTTACTTAAGCTAACTGCTTGGGAGAGACTTTACTGTTGCATAATGGCAGAATTGTAGGTAAACTTGTTTAGTTGAGGCAATACCATCTACAATTTCAAGTGTACCAATATACATTTATACAGAAAGCACAGTATTTTGTTATCCTGGTATATTTTATTATTTCTGTGATTCAGAGTTCACTGATCAGTGGCATGATTCAAAATATGCCTTGAGAATACCCCAAGGGATACCCCAACTTGCAGCACATATATCACTTATTTCACCATCCTAATAGAAGAATGTGGGAAGAGCAATACTACAGATGGGTGCATGTACTTCTTCCTTTAGCTTCCTAAGTATTAAAAGAAATCAGTATATTTATCACATCCCAACTGGCAAGGTTCAAACACTTATTTTACTCATCATGGTGGCTCTCTTGGCCTCTGTTGATTGTGACAGCAACACACAGGACTAGGTGGAACTTTTGTCTTTCATAGTAGCCAAAGAATTGCAGTGTCTCTTCATAGCACTGATTCTTCTTTCGACTGATCCATTCTGAACTCTGTACCTTCATTCCAGCCATACAATTTGACTTTCTGAATCATTTCAGTTATGTCTATTTGTCACTTTCAAGTGATTTTGTGAAAAGACAAGAAACCAAAGACTGATTTTTAGTAATATTTTTTTAGACTTACTGTTGAACAGAGTGGTACTTTTCTTTCAACGCATTCCATTTTTTTCCCCCTAGGAAATAAAACATTCCTTAGGACATATATGTCTGGGGATCACTACTCTCTTAAAATACAGCTTCTCTTATGATTATCTTATTCTACTCAATATATCAAACTGCTAATTACTAGAGATTTTTCCATTTCTTTCTGTTAAAAAGCTTTTAGTTTATAAACCATTTAGAACAAATTACTGTATTATTGACTTCTTAATGACTCTTTTCAGTAATATATACACCTTTGAATTAAATGCACCTGTAAACTCCATAATGTATGGTAGTCATAAAAATACAACAACAACAACAACAATAATAATAATAATATTTCAAAAAATCAATTGGACTATGCAGAATTACTCTAAAGCAAAAGACACTAGCCTGATTATCTTTGGCTTCTTAACAGTAACCTGGAGCAGTGTAAAATTCCATCCCGTCCCCTTCCCTCTCTTCTCCTTTCCTCCTCTCCTTCTTTTCATCTTTTGAGATGGCAAACATAAAGCTAAGCATTAAAGGCAGTATTTGTTTGCCTAAATCTGGGCATCCAGTGTCATTTTTAGGGCTGAATGATATCCTGCATGTCTTCCAGCTTCCACTTCTGAAGGATATGTAATTCCTCTAGGTCTCTGTGTCAAAGCTGCTGACCCTAGATAGATTTCTCAGATACCTTAGGGCATCTCAAATGGCCTTCAGCAACAGTGTTTAGGTAACTGAACCCCACTGTAAGGCCTTATTTTGGCATGCTGATCTGGGATTCTAGTAAATGCAGCCTTTGACCTGAGTATTACCTCTGGCTTCTTCATAAATATAGATACTATATCTTCTGTCACTTACTATTTCTGTGATCAGTTTCTGAAAAGGTTGTAAAGCAGAGAATCTGTATTTTCATTCTAGCAAGATATGAATGTATATTTTCCTCATTTTTTGATCAGCATCCAGCTCAAGGTCTTTTGGTTGGAGCATTCTCTTTTTATTGACTCCATTAATCATCTTGCTTGCTTTTGGATAAGATAAAATGTTATTTACAATGTAGCATTATTTCCTGAAAGATAGAAATGACTGCTTAGCTCTTACAGTCTCAAGTGAATTATTTACGTGTTTGCTATTGGAGTTAGCTTTCTTTTCTAAGAAACAACTTTGGAGAAATAGGTGAAGGTGAGCATTGTATGAATAAGGAATGTTACATTGAAGTTAGAAGTAAGTCAGGTAGAAAAATTCTTTAGTCAAGTTAAAAGAAATTAGGAAATAAATGATTTTAGTAATTCATTTGAGTTAGCCAACTTTTTTTTTTTTTTTTTTTTTAATGGACTAACTAAAAAATGAACTACCCCACTTTTTCCCATGGTGACCTAAGTAGTATCATCACTGCATGAAAAACAAGGTACAAATTTGATGGGGAGAATAAGGATGTTAAATTTGAGCTGTCATTACGATGGTAGTATTGAAGAAAGACAAAGGAGAAGAGCAGTGCCATGAAAAGCAGTTTCTCTTTAGGGCAAAACAGGGAAAGTGCAAGTTTCCCGATTAAATGAGAATCAAGGAAATTGAAACCTTTTATGTTCACAGATCGAGAAAAACATGTTTCGAGAGGATGAGTGTGCGAGGACCTCAGTTCAGAGTTTCTTTTATGGGTAGAAGTGATAGAAACAACTGGTACTAATAACAGTCAAAATTAACCCACGGGTTCATGAACTGAATGTACTGAGTAATTCTATAAATTTAATTTATCACAGAAATCACAGTGGCTACCATTTTGAATATCCTTATATTATTGTATTATTTTTTTCCCTGAGATTTAGAAAGTTTCCACTAAAAATAGTACAAAGTCAAATATTGATCTTACTTTCCTATCCATATGAAATATACATCATTTTAATACATACACTTTTCACAATTTAAATACAGAAATAGATTTAAAAAACAAAACAAAACAACAAAAACAATCAAACAAAAAAAAAAAACCACACAACAAAACACCACAATAATTTCTATCATGGAAATTATTTACTGATAATTATTGACAACAGATAATGTGTAGTTATTTCTGGCAAAAACAACAATAACAAAACGACAACTATAAAATATGAAAAGTAGTGTAAAATCAAACTAAAATGTCCAAACAAAAATGTGCTTCAACATTTTTTGAAAGCATAGTTTTTAGGGTATTTTTTCAATTTCTGTTTTGTGGGAAATTTTGAAATACTTTATTCTGATTCTGAATAATCAGAATACCAGAATTTTCCATTAAACTGGAAATTCCCGGTTTCAGCCGTCTGTAATCTTGTTCTCCCTTTCCCAATGTTAAGATCATCTGAATAGATCATCTTTGCTCCAAAAAGTTGCTTTTTTTTTTTTTCCCTTTTTTCTAAAAGAAACAAAAAGTCAGAATCAACAGAGAAAGATAATTGAAAAATATGACTACGTCAGCGCAATGCCTGCATACAGAGAAAGAAGGCAAAACAAATGGGAATTGTAATAGCCTGGGGAATATGTATGTTTGACTTTCACTGCCACTTAAATGTCTGTGTCTCCCAGAGGTACATGCATGGTGTTAGATATTTCTCTCATTTCCTAAACTTTTACTTCCACAAGTAGATGAATTGTAAAGGTATTTGTTTTTTCCTGAATAATCTCAAGGATGCATTTGTTGATCGTATGTTTTTGTACAAACTAATCTACCAGCTATATGAAGGCTGTTCCGAAAGTAATGCCTCCTCTTTTGTTGGCTGGATGTTGGCGGTATGGCAATGGAGGATGAACCTTCCTGCCAAAATTACATTTTGTTGCCCTGCGAAAGATGGCTGCAGAGGGGCACCAAACAGTGAATGTGAGCACAGTGAGGCAGAGGGTTGTGAATTTAAACAGTGGTGACAGTAGGACATTTCCGCTGGCGCAAATGTTTATGAGCATGATATGCAAGTTCTTTACCATCTCTGGCAAAAGCGCACAGACAATGGTGGTGTCTAAGTTCAAAAATAGTGTTTTGTAGCTGAGAATTTTCTCTATCAAATTATTGTTCTCTTTGTTGTAGTTTATACAAAAATAAATAGGAGGCATTACTTTCAGAATGATGTACGTAGTCGACAGTGTTTTTCCTTTTTACAAGTTATGCATGGGAATTCTAATGCCCATATATGTGATTTCTGTTTCTTTTTTCTTTTTGTTGTTTTGCTGCCATAAGGACTATAAAATAGAACAAATTGAATGTTGTACATTCTGTCATACACTGGTTGCATATTGCCGTGCAACTCAGACAGCATGAAGACATGGCAAAAATATTTATTTCAGACTGACCTGAAGAACTCTTGCAAGAGTAACAAAAAGGAATGCTCATCCCTACACTATACCTTTCTTGTAAATAAACATCACTTAGAGATGAAATAAGATGGCTTTAAGGAAAAAGAGACAGCCACTTACCCTATTTTTATTTAATTTAATTTACCACTTAGTCTGTTTTCTACGACACTGCTTAGGACTCTTTCTTCTGGGTTCAGTTCTCTTCACTCCCATGATTTACTACACCTAAGTGGCTTATCACATAAAATTTATACATTGTTTCCTGGACTGAAGCCCGTATGTTCTGCATCTTCAAAGACTGAGCCCCCCTTATTGACATTATTCATTAGATTTCTTTCTTCAAAATGAAGATGCTGGTACATCAGTTGCCTCTAATTTGACTTATTAGCTATGATGAGCCTCAGGTGTATTTTTATCAAAACATTAAGAGCTAATGAAAAATTAACAGAAATCTATAAATAACCCCAGCTAACTATGAGATTTTGATCAACTGTGCTTTCTTTAAGAAACTACCAAATCATTTATTTAACTACTGAGCTAGTAAAATTGCCAGAATTCTAATGACTATACAGAAATAATCCACATAATAACAAAATTTACACAAATAAAAGTTATATTGATTCTTATAGATGTGTGCTTCACTGTAATAAAAAGATAACCAATGTCATTTAAGATCCAGCCTCCATCTGGAGCAGGTCCAGAGAAGGGCAACGAGGCTCGTGAAGGGCTTGGAGAATCAGCCCTATGAGGAGAGACTAAGGAAGCTGGGGCTGTTTAGTCTGAGGAAGAGGAGGCTGAGGGGAGACCTTATTGCCGTCTTCCAGTACCTGAAAGGTTCTTACAGTGAGAGTGGGGCAGGTCTCTTCTCACTACTGACTTGTGACAGGACGAGGGGAAATGGCCTCAAGTTGCGCCAGGGCAAGTTTAGGTTGGATATTAGAAAGAACTTCTTTACAGAAAGGGTGGTTAGGTACTGGAATGGGCTCCCCAAGGAGGTGGTTGAATCGCCATCCCTGGATGTGTTTAAGAGCCGTTTGGATGTGGTACTCAGGGAAATGATTTAGCAGAGGTTTGTTGTTGTTTTTTAGAGATAGGCTACTGGTTAGGCTGCGGTTGTACTTGATGATCTTTAAGGTCTTTTCCAACCTGAGTAACTCTATGATTCTCTATGATTCTATGATCTAAATATCCATAGGATATAGCAACTATTTCTGCAACTGTTGTCCTAAGAAGTATTGTCTTGTCAGATGATCAAATTGTCTTTTCTTTTCCTCTTTTCAAATAACTTCTAAAATACGTAGTGCATTGGACTGTTGCAGGATTAGGCTCTGCATTTAGAAGAATAGTAGCTGCAAATCTACCTTAACTCGCCAATGGATTCTATGGTTCTGAACAATAACTGTTTAGTAAGTGTGATCCGTTTTTATACAACTTTGGTTTCAGATTTTGGTGCATCCTGCTTTTGAATGCGCTGAAACAAATGAAAATGTGTCTTTGATTTCTAATAGATCTTAAATATACCTGTGCTGCTCGTATTATCATTTTTTACCCCTGAATTACAGAACTACCTTGAGACACTTGAGCCATTACTGCAATCATTTCCATATTTTCCTATCTGTTAAATAGGAACAAGAGTTCTGAAATATTTTACAATGTACTTTAAGGATTATGGATGGAAAACAGAGCAAGCCACACTATGTGTTTTTTGGAAAACACTATGATGGCCAGAGCAACACCTCTCTATATTTATAGGAAATGACAAGTTACTGTGTAGCCTTGCACATATTATGTCTCTGTCATCTTCCAAAAGTGTTAAGCACAGCTGGAAGAAGCCCCAACAGATGCTTCCTTTTACTCATTTTCTTATTTTTCCCTTCACACTCTCCACAAGGTTTCTTGTCAAGGACCTTATTTGCTTTTTTTTTTTTTTTTTTTTTTAAATTATATTTATTTATTTATTTAATTTTATTTTTTATTTTCTCTCCTTTCCCCCCCTGGAATTTTTTATCTGATAACAATATGATAGAAGCATAAGGTTAGTATGATAAAAGTTGTATTACTTGTAATGTACATGGAGCAGTTAAATTAACAAACCATAGTCCATGTCTGATTTATAAAACAGTATCCTGATTCTAAGGACAGATCCATTGGCTCTAATATTTGTTTTTAGTCCCTAAACCTGCACATGAGTTAAGCCATGATCCTGCACAAGGGAGAAAAAAAAAAGTATGAAGAAGGAAAAGGAATAGCTGGCAGAGAGGCTATTGCTGGGATTGCTTTCTAGTGGGAAAGAGGAAAAGCAGTGTTGGTTGATTTCTTTAGATTCTAATTGGTGGCTACCATTTAAGATTGCTAGGATTTATTTGAACCTAACTTTCCATAACTGTTTACTTTCCTTCAGTGTAACGTAGAATATTTATTAGATCTTTTAAAAAAAATGATAATAAACCCCACAAATCTAAAATGTTTTGTCACATCCAAAACCACACCAAAAAGTAAGAAAGCAGGTTTTATTGTCATGAAAGAGGGGCAGACTCTGTAAGAAGTATCATGGGACAGAAATTTAGATGGTGGAGATAAACAAGACTCACAAGCCAACTGACTTAATTGTTTGGAATTTTAGTATTTTTCCAGAAGACTGAGAGATGGAGTACAAATTCACTTCAAATTTTGCTATCTATTTAAGTGGAGCTTTCATTTTTCTGTATTTTCGTTCTATAGATATCACATCTTCAATTTGCTAAATCATTATTTTTCTTGCATGACTTTTTTATATAGGACATTTTATAGATCAAAGATTATTATTGCTTTTATAGAAAAATGTTGCTGTTTAGAATCTTTCTTTTTATGGGCAATAACATCATCATTATAGGATAGATCTGAATATTGGTGCAGTTTTGAGAGGCTTCAATCAGTGGTTGAAAAAACTTTAGTATTTGGAAATGCAATGATGTGTAGGGCAGACTGTATCAGTGGAATAAAAATCTTTGCTTGCTGTTTGATTTTAAAAGTTTTTGTTTATATATTTCTATCGTGTTTCTTGACAAAATAGGAATTATACGTACAAAAAGCTGTCTACATATACTTTGCAATGTTTGTGATGTTTATTTTGTTTCTCTGTGACGTGGCAAATGACAGATTTTTATCAAGACCAATAAAACAACTTCTGATGCCATAAGTAGGCTTTCTGACAACATCAGTTTCTATCTGCTGGTGATGAGAAACATTGCTGGCAATCTCTCAGTTCTAAATTTATGGATCCTTTAATATTATCTGATCTTCTCTTTACACGTGAAGTGGTTAGGGAATGTTTCTATAATCATTAATACCAAATATATATGCTATTGACTCATACAGAAATGCAAGTCTGAGCCAGATCAGCTCTGAACACAAAATCCTGTTTCTGCTGAACAAGACATAACAGAATTCAGGGCTGATTTGTTTTGTGCTGCATTTAGAAGGAGATATTTTATTCTTTATAACGTTATGGGGATGCCAGCAGTTGTTATGTGAGTTGGCATAAAGACTGCAGGTACATAATCAAAACAAAACCTGTCAAAACATAAGCAAATTTTAACAAGTATTCAAATGAGTTTCATTTGACGCTTTGTGTCATGTAAACTTGGAATATTTTTGTATAGTACTACAGCTCTAAAATTGAATATACTAATCAATAAACCATGGGCCCCACAGCAAGATTGAAACCTACTGTCTTAGAAAGAGTTGGATTTGTGACAATGGGTCACTTCCACTGGTGCAGACTTTTATGAATGTGGCATGTAGGCTTTTGTTCAGTGTTGGTGAAAATGCACAGCTAATGGTAATGACAATATTGAAAAATGGTATTTCGTAGGTGAGAATTTGCTCTATCAAATAGTGTTACCTTGCTTAATGATTCTGTGATTCTTTGTTATAGTTTCCATGGAAATATAGGAAGCATTACTTTTGGAGCAAAATCCATTGTGATTGCTGTATTTGATTCTATTCATATTAGAATGCCAGTAAGACATCCTGTTCAATTCCTACCTCATACATGTGGAACAAGATTTGTTTGCTTCTTTTGCCTCTTCCCTCAAAGTTAGAAAGACTTTGCAGTTGAAATATCAAGCATATCATAAGAGAGAAGAAAAATAAAGAAAGAAAAAAAATGAAAAAGAACTGTAATTGTTGCACCTGAGCCCTTTAATCAGCCCCCATTGGACATTCAATTTCTTCCGTGAATAAGGGAGTACTTAGCTGGGGAAAATTTTATGTGGTCATGTAATTACAGATTAATAAAGTATGGAATCAAGGCTACATGAGTAACTACATGTTTGGCATTGCCCAGACGACTTTCCAGTCTTGTAAGACACCCTTCATCTGAATAGCAAAGTGTCATTTCTTGGGCTTTGAGCATGATGCACTTCTTTTACTCATGCTTCTCTCTCTTTGCTGCAAAATTATTGTTGCTTCTCCATAGCTGCACAGCCTGTGGCCAGTGCCATACTTAACAGTGATACGCCTATAGAGGCTATGCTTATACTTCACAGGGTGAGCAACTTACACACTACCTGCCTTTGGAAATCACAGCAAAGAAGTGTACACATTCAAGTCTTGGCTCAAGGCTCAGGATGTGGACAAGATGCACACCTGAACACGGGAGCTTAGGTCTGCTTCTCAGTTTCACTGCCCAAATGGAGTCAAAGAAACTTCAGTCACTAAACACTGTCTGGAAAACAGCTGTCTGTATTTTCACATGGCTCAGTTTTCTGGAGGGACCAGTTGCACAACCTTGTGTGTAAGAACATCTGAAGTTATCCAGATGCATTGTATACTAACCACTTGTACTTGCCAACTACTACTGGATTTTCATGGCTGTCAGGTGGGTCGAGATGGCTACAACAGCCTTCTCTCCAAATACAGGAAATCCTTTCAGAGTTCAGCAGCCATCTGGCCTTTGGCTATCATATTAGTATATATGATGAACTGATTGAGGTGTGACCATGATTTACTTGGGAAGCGCTGTCAATAATATCTGTCTGCTGAAAGAAATGTTTTTTAGCTGATGCAGTTATTCTCCATAAAGGTGTACAGGGAGGCACTGGTGTCAGAAATGGTGGTCTGTAACAGATGTTAATGATAGTTACTAGGTTCCTGATTCTATCTCTGTAGCTACAGATGTTTTCCTTTCCTTCCTGCCTTGTAGTTGTGCATCATGCTGTGCATGGCAAAAAAAAAAGGCTGTCACCTTCCATTGGGGTCTAGATGGGTAGACATTTTTAATATTGTTGCAGACCCTTCAAGACACACAGTGTTTATAACTATTTATTAACTTATTTCAAAATCAATTTAGTCTGAATTTAGTTTTGATTATGTGTGATATTTATTTAAAAGACAGTGTTTGAATAATATGCAAGACAGAATCAATCAAGTGATTGGTGGCTTTACTACTTACAGACCTGTCAATATATTTAAATATATGCTTAAATACTGTCCAGTGTGGTACAAGTAGTGAAATCTTTCCTCAAACTGACTTCAGGAAAAGGCAAGTAATCCTCTATTTAATGAAAATGTTCTCAAAATCATGTTTTAAAACATAGTATCTTAAACTTGCATTATGTGAACATTTCTGGTTTCAGTTGATTCATGTGTTATAAGAACCAGCTGAAGTTCATGATGTAACCATGTTAACACTTTTTAATAGCTCTTTGAGAACACAACACAATTGTGTTAATGATAATCAGTTAAAGACTCTATTTGTTCCAGATGTTACTTTCCTAGGCAAAAGAAAAAAAACAACCAAAAACAAAACACAGAGAATTTATTATGTGTCCCTGTTTAATATCATCTACTCAAAAAGTACTAATGCTAACCTAATATTTTTCTTTAGATAACATACAAGGAAGGCATATCTTGAGTTGAATGGGAATTGTGAAAGAAAGAGAGCTGCCTAGAAAAGCATTTTCTTTTTTTCAGTCATGGGCCCTCAGTTCCCAGTGGCATACAGTCCCACACCACAAAATCACTATAATTGGCATGGCTGGCAACTCCTTCTCTCATTGTCAAACAGATCCTTTACAGTAAATTTGTAGGAACTCCGAAATTGAGCTAATACCAGAAGTATCAGAAGAGAAAAAGGAAACAAACCACACACAGATTGAGGCACAGCTGTACCACGACTGATCTTTGATAAACTATAAAATTAAGTGACCTATATTAACACGCAGAAAAATAATATTTTTACTTGCTTATATTTCAAAGCTTTTTCCAGGAGAAACTTGCCATTCTGTGCCTTGTTGCCAACACTGAGTACACTTTACTAGTCATAGATGGACATGTTCTGACTTGTTCAAAATGTTAAATAAACACTGATCTTAAGGGTTATAACTTCAGGGAAGAAATCAAAACCTTGCGAGGTGGTGAAATATTATATATTTATATTTTTATGTAACTTCTGTCTTACAGTAGGAGCTGGCAAATATTTTTAGTCATTTTAGTAGGCAGGAGGAAATGCCTTTTTTCCAGGACTTACCCTCCCTGTGTGAAAAGACATGGTGGCCTTTCACTCTCACAGAAAGAAGGAAAGTTATTTCTGAGTCCTAGATTCCTACAGTTATGTAGGAAATGTTTTGGAAACAGTTTCAAACTAAAAGAGGCGAGATTTAGACTGGACATAAGGAGAAAAGCTGTTTTACAATCAGGGTGGTGAGACACTGGCACAGCTTGCCCTGAGAGTTGGTGGATACCCTATCCTTGGAGAAACTCAAGATCAGGCTGGAGGGGCTCTGCACCTGATCTAGCTGTGGGTGTCCCTGTTCATTGCTGGGGAGTAGGACTGGATAACCCTTAAATGTCTATTCCAACTCAAACAATTCTATGATTCTTAAATGCTTCATAGAATCTCCCTGACAAGGGCAGCACAGGGAGAGGATCTGTAGAAGACTGCAATGAATATTCACTGATTTTCAACCATTCATTTTTACGCCATGTCCTTGGGGTACAGTCTCTTGTAGCAACTCTTGAAGGATAGTTTTCTCTGCTTTATATCAGAAATGTTCTACGGCCCATCATGCTGCCTTTCATTAGGGAGCTTTATTAGTACATCCCTTTCTCGTTGCCCTTGATTTTTCTGCGACTGCATGATAGGAGAGGTACAAGGGAGGAAGCAGAATGATTCAAGGAGGGAGGTGAACCAGCTGCCCAGAAACAAAACAACATGGCATCCTTATGTGTATATGTTCACTATTTCTTGAGTACTGTTACCCTATCATCAGTGCATGTTCCATTGAAGTCTGTTTTTCTTTTCTGCACCAGGATCACTACAGTGTAACAGTATTTGCTCAGTTTTGGGAACGCACCATAAGCATCTTCGGTAATATTAACAAGGAATTTAGATATATGGAATGACTGCCACGTATCTGTTGAGTTTTTCTCTAGTTTTCTTAATGCAGAGAGGCATTGCATATGGAGCAGGTGGACTGGTAGAGGGTGCTATGAGGATCATTAAAGACTACAAAATTATTGTAGGGGAAACATGAGCTGTCGATGTTTATTCCTACCCAGTGAAGACTTTGATCTTGGTAGATATTGCCCTTGCATAATAAAGGAAATTTACCATCTGTATCAACATATATTAGGCATTAGATCAAAATAGTAGATTTGTTTTTCATGAACAGCAAACCTGGGTTTTTTTCTTAAGTGTAAATTAATTTCTGCTTTTCAATTTAAGCAGATTGTATTTGCCTTACATGAAGACAAAACAAAACAAAACCAAAACAACAACAAAAAACAAAAAACACCCAACACTTTAAAAGTAGTGAAACATCAATGACAGATCTTTTTTGCTCTGTTTTAAAACTAAAAGGGAAGAACACAAAAGACAGAAGATATCTATAATGAATGCAACCAGAACTTACATGAAAAGGCTATCCATGTTAACTGCAGTCACGATAGGAGCTGACATTTTTACAGAAGCACTACCCTTTATGGGCTGCTTTGTTTGGATGATTTCCAGGTGTTAGTGGATTTTTGAAGGCGGATTAGGGAAAAGCAGAAAATTTAAGTATAAGCTGGGTAGTGACAAGGATTTTCAAAGTTTGCAAGAAAAAAACGTTCCCTAAAACCAACATGTGCTTGTGGAACAACAGTGAGCAGGATGAATGCCACCAACTTCTCTGTTGTACTGATTATTTTCTTCTCCACTGTGTATTCATTAAGAAATGTCCATCATCACAGTTTCTCTATACTAATGCAAACAGGACATCCTGCTTTACCAAAAAATAAAAGATTGGAAACAAACAGGAGTCAAGATGAGATCCTTCTCCATGTCTGTCAGTCATTCTCTGGCAAATCTGTACCTTGCAATCACTTTACTGCTCAGTGTTGAGGATGTTCTGGATGCCTTCTCTGCACTCTTTTGGGGTTAGGTGGATAGAATCACTTGAAATTCACTCAGTGGTGAATGTATAGAACTGAAGTTAACAGAGAGGTGAGTTTACTGGAGAAGTGCTGCTGTGTGTTTAGTCACTTTAACAGTCTGCACCCTCTGCTTACTTTTCTGAATGGTGATCTTGCCTGATAAGGCTGCTGTTTTGTCTTAGTGGGAAGGAGATTGTTGATATATAGATAGGAGAGATGCTCTACTGTCAGTACTTGCAATAGGGTAAAGGACTAGAGGCCTAGGTGTCTGCCTCATTACCTTTCTCTTCACAGGGAATGCTGAAGTCCATTTCCTCTTGCTTATCCATGTAGACATGATCATACCCTTCTCCCAGCCATAAACATCTCGTATCTGAAAGAAGAATGCTTGCCTTATGAATTTATTCTGTTCAGAATTGTTTTTGAAGGGAGACATGGAGGTTAGGCTGTCTGATCCATGATTGTATTAGAGCAGGCTCTGCCTGTGGATTTGATGCTTTGGAATACAGGGCTATGTGACTGGAGTGTCTGTTACCTAAGCTGTGTAAAGAACTCAGATAATGCCGAGGGTTTTATTTCTAGACATTAGAAGTGCAGTGCTCTAAGTTTGACATAAAGGAGATTCAAAGTGCTAGACAATGTAGACAGTCAGAGAATCTGGTTTTGAATGTGCTGCTGAAACTGTAACAAGACAAACTGTAACTGCAACACAGCATTTGACTCCTTCTGGCCATAGCCCTGGCATGGCTGTTTTAACATGTGCCAAGCTGATTATAGTCTGCAGGAGATGATGTGCCAATTGAGAATTGCTGGAAGGCAGGCCAACATCAAAACAGTTAGAGGGTAAACTGCTTGTTGACTTTGCGAGTGACTTCTGGGAAGAGGGGCAGCCTCTGGCAGCCTCTGAAATAGTTGAGAATGGAAGGAAGTAGTGTCCTCTCAGAAATGCAGTTTGGGGTTGTTGTAAAAAAAAATAACCCTTGTGCCTCTTAGAGAAGAGAGTTGTGGGAAAGACAGAGTGAGTTCATGGACTCAGTGGGGGCAGGGAATGAAGAAACTTGCTCGTTTAGTAAGGAAATTGGTTAGCTTTTTCTTGCTCACTCCAGTTCCACCCAGAGGATTGGGGCCCTATATGAGCCAATGAAGTGAGGGTGGTTTGCATTACATTATTCTTCATTGGCTACAACTGGATCAGGCATAAAAGCAAAGCTTTTAAATCCACACCTTTAGTAAATATGGTCACATATCATGCATATGCCTGTGAATTTTATTCTTTTTGCAAGTAATAGGTTGACCAGTGCCCCTCAGTTTTTCATGGCTGCTCTTCTTAATGGGACATGAAATTTAAAAGCCATAGCTGTATTCTTGGCTTTGATCTGTACTTAGAAGAGTTACAGTTGCAGTGGGAGGTGACAGATAAACTTGTGGCACTTAAATCCAGACATTTATTCAATATGAAATGTACTTTATTCATTAAATCAATCTTCCTCTGCATATTTTTTCTTCTGCCCTCAATTCTCTGTACCACTACAACCAAAAGGAGTTGTAGTGTCTGCATATTTTTTAAAATAAACAGAAAAATCCTTGATGGTGCTGTACTAGATGTTCCTGATAACACGTTGCCAACAGAAAAGTTCTCATCCTTTAAGAAAGTTTTTCAAGTGGTCATGACACTCTCGATCATGTAAGCCTTTCTTCAGAACAGACATTCAGTGCCCTCAAATGACTCTTCAGACTTGGCTCAGAAGCAGGCTGACACAAAAGGGGCTAATTAACACACACAGTTTCATGTGGAGGGATCTGTTTTCCAAATAGAATTTTACCAGCAATATAGCTGATGAGCTGAATCTGCTACGGTTGTTTCTTCCATCAAATTTGAATGAAAATGGAAAGGAGGGATTGGAGAGAGACATTTCATTCCAGTGATGAAACAGACATGATGAATTCCTTTGAGCTGAACTTCTGTCATGTTAAATTTCTCCTTAAATGGAAGAGGCACAAAATATAAGAGCAACAATTTAAAATATAGATGAATGTTACATGTGCCATGTCATAGCCATAGGAAATGTCTCATGTTTTCTTTCTAGAAAAGAGACAGAAAGGGTAGAATGGAGGTCCTGAATTATAACACTGGACTACAATGATGAAGGCAACACTGAATTTTTCATTTCTGCTATAGACTTTACATCTACAGGCCTCATTCTGTTACAGAATTCATATTCCCCTGTGCTTCACATTTCAGTAATGAGTGCAAATTGCTCTGCCTCTACACAAGGGTTTAAAGCTACATGCATATCTGCCCAGGTAATTGTGAAAGAAGAGTGATACAAAAGTGGTAAATTTGGTAGAATACAGAAACCAAATAGCATCATCTCCACCCCCTCACACACACTCCCCAAACCAGTTATCCAGATATCCTTAATGCGCAGGGCCTCAGGTTCTCCTACTTACTTCCAGATGTTCTCTGCTCTACTGGGATTTACTCTGAAGCAATTATTATTTTACTGTCATCATTATGGGAAATTATATATGACTCCCTTCCCACTGTAGCAACAACTACCAAGTGTTGATAGCTAATTGCTGCAGAATAATCCACTGCATGTACCCTTATATTTGGCTAGGTGTTGCAGTAGCTGCTACTGCAGGGCTCTGAAGATAACAGATTTTCACAAGTTTAAGTGCCTCACAAGGAGACCATTGTAACATTGTGCCCTTTGGATTAGCATAAAAGAAATGATTTCTTTTTCAGTTTATCAAAGGAAAATTAAGGTTCCTTAGACATCAGTTACATTAAATCTGAGCCTTTAATCGTACTGACAAGGAAAGATAAAGAATTTGAGCTAAAGAATGTGTTTTTAGCCTTAATGTTGGATTACTGGTATTTAACTCTGAATAAGCTACTAATATTTTAAGGGGGAAAAAATTTCTCACTGAAGATATATACTTCTAATCATTTAATTTTATAGCATTCTATCCTATCTATATGCATTTATCTCATTGACTGGATTTTTTTTTTTCTCATTCCAAAAACTATTAAATAATTTTCTAGAAGTGGTTCATCCAGAAATAAGCTTCTTTTGCATCCAGCAACACAAGAAACTCAAATACAGTCTGATTCTCAGAAACACTATGTAGGTATTTGCAGCATTACCGATTATTAACATACTGATAGCTATTATAAATTGGTAATGGCCCTGCTCTCAGAAAAGCTTTTAAGAAATTCTTAATAAGAAATGCTAAATCTGAAGCTTCTCTATAAAAAAGTAAGGAAATACTCTGAAAATAATATGCAAACAGAAGGTAATCTTGTTAGCAAATGAGCTGATGTGCAGTCATATTATAGAGATATTATACATATATATAGACTTATATTATAGACTTTATCTACATTTGACCAACATAAAAATGAACAAGCAGTTAAAGGTCTACTAAGAAAGTCTGCTTGACAAACAGCTGGGGGTAATTATAAGACCATGGCAAACTATCAACAGTGGAGATGTTACTTTAAGTTTGGAGCCAAAGAAATAGGAGGCAGTTAAAAAGACGCTCTGTGAAGAAGGAGCAAGAGAGAGCTATAAATATAATAACATAAAAAGTCACCTTAAAAGCAAAAAGGGAGTAATTAAAGGGTATACCATGAACACAAAATATGTATTTTCAAAAGAAAAGCACATTTGTAGAGACAAATGAGTAGAAGTAGTTTAAGAATTTTCCATGGTCAAGCTTTGTCAGATATTACCAAAAATCAAACCCAAGCCACAAATCAAATGCTTGTCTAACTCCTCTTCCTATTCCTAATCAGTGGTCTTATTGCACCTTTTTACTCTCTTGCCATGTTGTTATCTGCTTTCTCCTTCTCTTCGTTTTGCAGTGTGGCAAGTAGTTTGCTACAATAGTTCTTCTGTGTATTCTTATTTTCTTTCATTAATGGGTATTTTCATGAGTTGTCTCCTTGACTCCTTTAACATAAATACTCCTTTTCATTGCTATCTCCTTGCTAACTGCAACAAGCTGGAATATTTGAGATGAATGTTTCTAATTACATAATATTTTTTTCCTATGAAGGGTGTCCAGTCATTGAATACCATGGGTGATATCCTTTGCCAGCAAAAGTATTCAGAGTTAATGTTAATACTTCAAAGCCCAAAGACCAGCATGAGAT
The DNA here is from genome assembly GCF_039878825.1 of Excalfactoria chinensis. Classification (NCBI taxonomy): domain Eukaryota; kingdom Metazoa; phylum Chordata; class Aves; order Galliformes; family Phasianidae; genus Excalfactoria; species Excalfactoria chinensis. The sequence goes on along the minus strand of NC_092825.1, from coordinate 52,403,322 downwards.
AGATTTATATGGTATGAACACTTAAAAAGCAACAGCAAAGATACTGAGGTGTGGAATCCATAGCATAACTAGCCTAGGAAGAAGGACAGCAAGGATCGTACTTTCATTCTGTTTTAAAATAATATAGTGTGACTTCAATGACATGCTAACATCTTAATCAAAACTAGCATGAAAAATACCCAACAGATATGAATGGTACTTCATGTAACAGTATGTGTATTCAATGAAAGTCTATTATTTACAAATCTTCACTCAGTAAAATAGATATGATTAAATAGTTTACAAGTGTTAATTCATCTTTTGGTATTCAGTTCATATTTTTTTGTATTCAATTCTGCAGTGATAGAAGATGCAGTAAGTCTACAGAGAGATTTAACAGTTTGGGTGATTCAAGATGAGTAACCTTGCTGTGTAAAGTCTTAAAAATGTAAGCAAGAGTAAGCCTAGGCCCTAGAAACCATGGGATGACAGTTGGCCTCTTATTTGGAACCAAAACATAATGCTGATGGAGACAAGACCCATATGCATCATCACAAGAAAAAGGGGAATGACAAAATTAACCTGAATTTAAGCTGATTTGGAACTTACAGATTTTCTGATAGATCCTCTACTGTCAAACTAGTTATTTAATTTGTTCTTTCCTTTTCTTAAATTACTTGTCTTTTCAGTTTACACAACAGGATTTTTGCCTTTTGGATCCACTGGTTAAAGCTCTGAAATCTCACTTTATGATTTAAATAATGATTGGGAGCATCAGGTATATGTTTGCATATTTTTAGCATAAGTTCTTATGGAAAACACTATATAAACACCACAAAAGCTTTTGGCAATAAATCTTGAAAGTTGTTGAAAGAAAACATTGAGCCATGAGAAAAATAAAAAGGAGTGTTTAACTTTTTGTGTTGGTGTGTACTGAGCATGTATTCCTCTGTTTGTGAGGTGTCAAGTTTAGCATGCTATCTAACCACAACCTTTTCTAGTGGCTGAGGTCTAAACTTGACCCAAGTGTATGTTTAGCCAGATGTCATTTGCAATTACTGGAATTTGGACCGACTTTCAGATAAACCACAAACCTGGATGAATGAATGTTGTTCCAGATGCATTATCTCGTAATCCTAAAGAAAATAAGATTTCAGATGAAAGGACTATAGAACTTTTCTTTGTATGAGCTTTAAAAGCTAAGTCTAATCCTGGGATCACTGAAAAGGTTTAACCTACTATTGTGTGAAATTTTAGCCAAACAGAACTTAAGAGTCTTACTACATTTAGACTACCATCACATTAGTAAAGGGACATTCAAAATTAATTGAATTGGTTCAAAGAACTTGAAATATGTAACAAGTTCTCACCTTAAGACACTTCAGTATAGCATGATGTGTTTCAACTTAGGTTGTGCTATCAACGTCTTGATAATGTACATACAATGATTACTCTTCATTGCGGGGATCTCTATACATAGTGTATTATCTAGAAAGGTCACAGAGGTACTAAAGCTCAACTTAAAGACTTCCACTGAATGTCTGGAGGAAAAGGAATTGGGAGGAAAATAGTGTTTTTAGGAGTTTTATCTTCAGTCAATAAATAGCCTCTGTATACTATATGTATTTTGCCTGAAAGTTACTACTCCTCATTCTTACTCATCTGTTTTACAGAAGGCAATCCAAGTTATTCTTTTAGTTACAGAATTGTAGCTTGTTAGAGATCTGGGGTGACACCTCTTTCCACACAAAGTATCCTTGGTGACATAAAAATGGAACAACAGCGTAAGCTCTCTATCTTCAGTACAGCTGAAGTTCCAGTATTGTTAATGACACTCTGTCATCCTTGATTCCAGATTAGGTTACAGTGTATTAACATTCTATCATCTGTCAGCTGAGCTGTGGCAAATATAAATGGAACTTAGTCTGTAGCATGAGGAAAAATGTGTCTCAGTTAAAGTTGTCTTCTTTGTAGGTGAACTACCTCACAGTGTTCTCCCTTTTTTTCTGTCTAAGAGTGAACAGGCAGACTGAGAAGATAACATGTTGTATCATAATTTGACACAACATTGGGTCTTAATTCTCTATTCTTAATGGCAGGACATTTTTCTGGATTATTTGAACCAAAACAGGAAAAAATACGTGTATATATATGCCTTAGAGAGTGTGAGGATCATAATTGGTTTCCCAAGTGTCACCAGAGTGACTCGTGGTTCTTGGACTACAGTTGTGGAAACAGCCATGAAAAAAAATGAACATATTTAGAGGTCTGGGAAATTGTGACAAGGGATAAATATGCATAAAGTGCAAATCAGTTGTGCTGAAGACTTTACTGTTAGTATCCTAGGAAAAAAAATTGGCCATGTTCATGGTACATGTGTCTTTGAGGTACATGTATTAGCCAAATGATGAAAGATTATCCAGCCTCTTTTAGATAGCTAATTTGCACAGGCTTGTGTCAAAAAGAAATGACATTCTTTTCATTTGGGGATTTGACACCTTGTTATAGATATTTTAGAGTATGTATGAGAGAACTATACTTTTGATGCCAAATGGCAATCTCCAGTAATGGCCAACATTGTTATAATGAGGATCACAGATCTAAGTAGTTACTCCTTCCAACTATACAGTTTCTGGATGAGAAGTGAAAGTCTGCTAACATGATACTCAGTTATTTGCTTAGCCTTCTTAACATTTAACCTGTGGCAGCCAAGTGTACAGACACCTGAAGGGAGGGAGTAAAGAAAATGAAACTAGACTCTTCTCAGCAGTATCCTGTGAAAGGATAGAGCTCAACTGGCACAAATTAAAACATGGGAATCTTGATTAAACATAAGAAAAAAAATTTTTGCTGTGATAGTCTAAGAAGACTGGAGGATGTTGCTCGGAAAGATTGTAGATACCTCATCCTTGAGGATATTCATAACCTGATTGGATGAATTTCTAGACAAACTGCTTCATTTTACCTCACTCAGAGCAAGAAAGTAATGGATGAGAGGAAAGCAGATGATATTATTAGATGATTGACAGACAATCTCCCGAGGTCCCTTCCAACCTTGATGATTCATTTCTCAGTATTGACTTGTTGGGGACAACATATTCATTTCTTGTATAGATACAAATAGCTGGGAAAAGCATACTGAGTTGGAAAAGCATATTGAGTTGGCTCAAGTCACATTCATGATGTTCTAAAACGAAACAGTACTTTTACAAATATCTTCCTTTTTCAGTATCTGAAGTTTTATATATTTTAACTTTCTGCAGTAAATGTGTCACTCACCCAGAAGCCTCATCCAAAAGTCTTAGTTGGCACACACTTCATTATACCAAATAATACTAAATAATGAAGAAGAATGGAGACTGATTATTAATGCAAAATGACTTGAAAAAGCAAATGAATAGAATGACAAAAATAGATTAAATAATTGCAACTCTCAAAAAAGATGTTAAAATGTACATCTTACATAAATCAAAAATGAAGTGTGTACGACACAGGATGAGTCATCCTGTGAATAACGGGAAGATGAATTCAAATGTTATTTGCCAGTCGAAATAGATGGTACCACTCTGGTTCTGTCAATTGACTAAATAATAAGGATGGACCCAATACAGGAAGTCCGTAGGAGTTTTGCTTGGCTAAGGAATGTAGCACAGAGCACTAGGAAAGTAATGAATTTAAATAGGAAATATCTATTGTGTTGGTCTACGTTCTAATTTTGTCTCTAGTGAGTGAATTAGCAAAGAGTTTATTAGCATTTCTGGGAAGAGGGAAGACCCCCTCTCATCTGATGCAAATTCATTCTTTTGTTAGCAGCAAAGTAAAATGTAAACTAATCTGCAAATGGCCTGTAATATGCTATTTTTGCTCAAAATATTATTTTTTCACATACTTTTTAAAGTAATATACATCAGTGAAGGACAAAATAAGAATATTGCTCATTTCAGAGACAGAAAATTATACGTTTTTCTGTCATATTCAATGGGAATCATGAAAAAAATAAGTCTATAGAATAGGAGAGTTGCAAGAATTAGCATACAGATGATGCCATGTTATCAAATCTGAATGTTTTAAAAAGGTGTTTTTACATCCATCACTGCGTTTGGATATGATGTTTTACATCTGAATTAGAAATAGGAAGCTTAAAATCAAATGGCAAAATGCATTTCAGTATGAATTTCTGGCTAAAGATGAGATACCACTTGCTAGGTCTTGAAAGTTTCTATCGTTTTTAGTGGTGTCTGGATTGACTCAATTTTTTCAGTCTCCTTTCCTGCTCACACTAGGGTGAAAATACTACCACAAGTGCTTCTATTTTATTGTGTTTGCAAATGTGAGTTCTGAAATTTAAACTTGTAATTGCTCAAGAAATATATATATATATATATAGTAAAATGTTTTTAGTTCACCGAGAGAAGAAAAAGTATCAGAAAAGTAAGAAGAGACTAGAAAGACAAAGGGGAAATAAACTTGGCAAAACATATCTTAAAGTACAGGAAGGTCAGAACAGGAGGGAAAGCTTGGAGGAGGCAGATGTGCTTGGGAACAAAAAGGGTAAAGGCAGTTTCTGGAGTAGAGCGAAAGCTTGGACTCATTAAAGCAGAGCAAAACAATCAGGAAGGAGACTTTGGGGAGCAAAGAGAGCAGTCACACCTTGGAAGGAAAAAGAAAGAGAGAAACTGGGAAGTGGGCCTGAAAGAGGAGAGCAGGGGAGAGTTGAGAAATGAGATTTTGGGAAAAAAGATCAAGCTTTGCAAGGATGGAGTTAAGTAAAAAATATTGCTAAAGGCTCCAGCTCCGTGAAATGTCAGCCAAGGTGACTGTTTGTAAATCTTTGGGTTTATTTATTTGTCTTGCCACAATATATAAAGGAATTTCTTTAGTTAGTGAAACACATTTTTATTGCATTCTGCATTCTGTTCTCCCTTCCATGTACACACTAATGGGAAATTGTTGAATAAATTAATGGGAGAACATATGTCTCTCAGTAGTTTTCCACTGGCAATTTTTACTTGCTATTTAGAATATTTAAGAATAAGCAAGCTTTTAGAAAAACAAAACAAAACAAACAAAAAAAAGAACAAAAAACCCACGTAGAATGTGTCTAATTCTTGCAACCTACAAACACAGAAAATCATACCTAGTTGTGAAATACAGAGGGATGATAAGTATGGCCTGACAATGGAGGTGTTTAAGGACAGGTTGGATGGGTACCTTGGCAGTCTTATTTATTGCTTTATCTAGCAGCTGGCATCTCTGCTTGTGGTGGGGTTCTGGAATTTGATAATCCTTGAGGTTCCTTCCAACCCAAGCCATTCTGTGATTCTATTTCTATGATTCTGTGATTCTGTCATAAAACTCTAAATCTGATAATCACTAACATGGTCAAATTGGCAGTCTGTGATATTACTCCAAGAGGAGGTGCTCCCCTATGAGAAAAATAATTGTACAATGAATTCTCTGTGTCTTGGACAGTGAACTGAGCAGACTGAGTGATTAATGAATTCAGACAATACTGGAATAAATTAAACAGACTTTGATTATTATGGGTTCAGAGAAATAAAGAACTTAAAGAAAAATTAATGGAGTTGATAATATAGTTCTTTCATCGAAAGCTATTAAGCTCTGTATCTTTCCAGCTATACATATTTAATCTGATATGTCTCATTAGAAAAAGAGTCTGCTCCCTTTTTTTTTAATAACAATTATTATCTCTTTCTTCAGATGGGATGCCTGAAAATAACAGAGCCCCATGAGAAGTAAGGTATTGTTCTTCATATAAAGATGAGGAAGAAATAATGTGTTAAAAACCTTCCTTTTTCACTGTGTATTACCACTGTGCTTTGAATAGTTCACGCCCTTCTTTAATCTGATTATTGGCCTCTATCACTCCATATTTTCATAGAATCATAGAATCACAAGGTTGGAAAAGACCTACAAGATCATCTAGTCCAACTGTTCTCCCTTTACCATACCTACAGAAAACCACTAAACCATATCTCCTAGCTCCCTATCCAGACGCTTCTTGAACACTGCCAGGGATGGCGACTCCACCACTTCCTTGGGCAGGCTATTCCAGTGCCTGACCACTCTCTGAGAGAAAAAGCTCCTTCTTACGTCCAGTCTAAACCTCATCTGATACAACTTGTGTCCACTTCCTCGGGTCCTTGGGTCCTTTATCTTGAGCTAAGCCAAAGCAGCCAAAACCCCCAGTGAATCTGCAGTACCTTGTGGATTAATGCTCACGGTTTTGTAGGGTTTTTTTGAGGGTTTTCTACTGGCTAACTATGTGGGAATGCTTTTGTACCCGTTGGTCAATCTATTGTAGCTCATATATTCTGAACACAGCAATTGTTCAGTTTTAGATAGAAGTGTTACAAATCACAGATTAATGTCCTCCTGTACTTAGAAAACTAAGGAATCCCACCTAACCAAGCTGTCTCTTTCAGTTCTGTAAATATATATATTCACTTCCATGTCATGAGAGGAATGAAGGATACTGACATGCAAGAAGAGGTAGGTTAAATGTGCTGAATCAGCTGCCACGATCAGAGTGATTCCTGGCATCTTTTAAGAAATGTGCTCGTGTCTGGAACGTGTAGCCATATCAAAAAGATGAAAGCTGTGCATTTGTAGTCCAATTGACTGTTGAAAAGAGTGCTTGTTTCTCTGTAGCAGGGATTGCAACCCAGCATGAACTATGTCCTGAACTATCAATTTTAAATATAGCTGCAGGAAAGTGTTTTCGTCATTTTTGATTAGTTTCAGTTGAGTGTGTTTCCTGTTCTGAGTGTGATTCCTGTTGAGTGTGAGTGTGAGTGTGAGTTGAGTGTGATTCCTGTTCTGAATTTCAGCACCTCAGAGTACCTATCCTAAAACCAGCTCCAGCAACTTATGTGTTGTGTGTATGAGAGTAAGTGATGCAAAGAAGACTCATGTATCACACAACTTGCTTTGCAATTGACCTCTGTGAGACTTCATCCACAGCCTCCCATAGGGATCTGAGTGAATACTAGACCCCCTACAGGTCAGAGAGCTCTGCCAACTTGAATCAAGTTTACATTAAAACAAGAAAGGAAAAATAAATTCTCAAGCCTTTCAAATGGAGAAACATTTTTTAAATTAAGATTTATTACTTGGTTTCATAATCTGTAACTTGACAGTGGCTGGCTATACAAAGTGTGGAGCCTATTAGACTAGTTTATATAACAGATTGTTCTGTTTTCAAATTTACTCCAAATGTTCAGATACTTCAGTAAATTAATATTTCCTATCTGATAGTATGCCATAGGCTCAGATTTAATCTTTGGTCTTTCAACAACAAAAAAAAAAGTTAATAAAGACAATTGGAAATGATTGACACTTGTTTTGAAAATGACAGCTCAGGAAGTGACAGATTTATTGCCATAAGTATGGCAATAAAATATTGCACTGTGGTTTTAGCTAAAATTGCATATATGCAGTGCTGAAGTTTACTTCTTAACATACCTTTAGGGGGAGATTTCAAAATCTGTTGTATATGTTAGGCAGGAGTGTGCAATCTTCGCACTACTTGTTTACAGATTACTCTTAAAAATGCAGAAGGAAAGCAAGACCAGACCAATAAATTGATTAGACCTCACAACTAAACTGACTAAAAATAAATAAATAATAAAATACGGAAGGATATGAAGAAAATAGGAACTGCAAACAACAAGGTTTCTGTTTCAACAAAAATTTGCATTCTGTACCTACATGGGGTATGATACAAGTTTCAATTACATAGCACTTTTAATTCTACAGACAAATTCCACTTTTCCTAGAGAACTCCAGCCTTATTAAAGGCTATGACAAATGGTGTTCCCTGAAAACTGGTCTTTTTTTCAGTTCTTTACAGCCTCATTTTTCAATGTAAGACCCTATGCATTATTTAACATGTGCTATCCAATTCTGATAACACGAAACTTTTGTTGTGGACAGAAATATTTCTGATGAACTCCTGTATTAGTGTGAGTGAATAAGGACAAAATAAGTATGTGACTTCATGTTGGAGTCCCGAAACTTGGAATTATGTGATCACACCCTGTATCTGTTAGGAATGTAAAGATATTTCAGAAGTTTCTAAACTTTAACTATAAAATTCAGTAGATTTCTAGGATTGCCCATAGAGGATTATCGAAGACAAAAGTCTTCTCACCTTGGAAAATGTAGAAGTCTTCTTCAGTGGTACAGAAAAGCATACCTTTGCCTTTAAACAAGTCTGTCTGTCATTCTTGGTGCAGTGTGCTACATTCTTTCATTAAAGAGCTAGAAAAATTCTTAGCTAATTTCATCTCTGATGGTGGAATCCAATTTGTACTTCACAGCCATTACACTGTGAAAAATTCATTCATGTTTCACTTAATCAGTGAAGGAGTGAAAGGTGAAACAATTTTTTACAGGCACTTAAGGAGGAATATGTAGTTAAGAATGAGGTAGGAAATGAATGTGCAGCTGCTGCCTAAGATAGGCAACATCTATTTTGATTTTTCTTTTTTTCTCATAAGCAATCCTTTAAAAATATGAAGAACCTACAAAGGATTTGAAGACTTTCCAATCCAGCCTGAAGAGTACCTATTCAGAAAGTTTACGTACATCATCATTCCATGCTGCAGCATAGCTTCTGCTGGAAATAGTACCTTTATATTCCCTTTCTAGTATGCCTTGTAAACCTGTAATGTGAATGTTTGAAGAATGACCCACTTCAGGAAAACAGGAAAATTTTCTCTATCTATCTCCTGAGAAATGCTGTACAGAATAGACTATTAGCTATCAGGATGCATCATTATCTTGGGCAATTAGATTCTACCCGAAGTCAGTGGAGTAAGCTTTCTAATAGGCATAGATAGGAATTTCTCCATTCAAATCAGGTTTAGGAGTGGTTGCGTATTACATTAAACTCTTTCAACAATGACATGCTTCTCTGGGAATCATCATAGAATCATCAAAATGGCTTGAGTTAGAAAGGGCCTAGAAGATCTTCTAGTTCCAGCACCCCTATGGTTGACTGGGTTGCCACTGAATATCCAGGGTTGCTTCTGACTATCCAGGAGCAGAATTTTAGATATTTGTTACAATTGGAGGTAATTCAGACTGTTGAGGAGACTAGGTGTGGACTGGGGAAACTGAAATACATATTACAGAATCTCGGAATTAGAAGTAGATTTTGATTTAACTCCATGTGAAGAACTACTGTAGATATTTTAGTCTTTTCAACCAGTCCATGGCACTTTACAATTACTAATGATTTTATTTTAGTGACAGTGAAGACTATTATCATCATATTTTATGCAAAGGACTAAGACACAGTCTGCAGCTAAAATAGCCAAAGAACATGGGTGGCCAGTCTGACATAGATCAGGTGGCAGTACAGGAACAGACTAAGTGAAGAGTAGAGCTCATCTTGGGATATTTTTGGTCCCAGTGCCCTCAGTTGCAGCAGTAAGATCTCAGCTCACACTTGCTATGTGATTTCACGTTGGACACGAAAATAAAAGAAAACAAAGCAAAACAAAGAAGAAGAAGAAACAAACAAAAGCAACAACAACAAAATAAACCATGTCCACTTCAGAAAATTTCATATGATGTCACTTTCCCAACTACTTAAACGCTGCAGAAGCATCCAAGGTAGAAATCAGATAGGGAAACTTTAACTGCTCTAGCCTTGAGGACATCCCTTTTCCATGGAGCTTTGAGCACCATTAACTAAATAATGTCTGGTTTCACTTGTAGGAACATCATGGACTTGAACTGTTTCCATATGCCAATGCTCAAGAGAGGCACGTCAGAACTAAATAAACCAATTTTAATTTCAGTAACTATACAGGAACAAAGATTAGACTAAAAAACACACTGAGTATTTAATCTTTTGAAATTTTTTGGATCCTCACATGGATCATCAGTGGGCCAGGTTCTTGAAATATCTAAGGTTGTCTAGCACTTTGGCTAATGAAGCAATTTGTAGGAGCAGACAGCTTTTATCTTCCACTGGGGGGAATGGATACACATATTTTGTTGGTGAGTTTAACAGGTTTTTGCAAACTCATGAAGAAATGATGAGACTTGGGGATAGCAGATTAACTGTTGTCCTACAGCAAAGATAAGGAAAGTCATAGTCTGGAAATAGAAACAGACCCCAGGAATGATATCTAGTTTTATTTTATCTGCTTCTTGACTTCCGAAAATTTTGGGACACATTTGGGTTAAACTTAAAAGAAAAAATAAAAAGAAAAGAAAAAGAAAAAAAATGTTTAAAAAGAAAAAAGTAAAAGGGGGTTTTAAAGAAAGAAGTCTATGACAAGATTCATAGTAGAAACACCTGAGTAGTTGAAATATAGCAGCATTTTTGATGACAGAGTGAGACCAAAGATATCAGGTCAGAAGTCCTGAGCAACCTCAACCGTAGCCAGCAGTACTAGACATAATGCCTAAAAGTCTTCCAGTGCTGCCCAGCACTCACTGCAGTCAAGTGCAGCTGACCTGACAAGCTGTCCCAGTGATTTCAGTTTTGAATTATTGTAAAGCAAAGGTGACACAACCTGACATTTTGCAAACAAATAAATAAATAAATAAGAAATGTAAAAAATCAGTAATGATGTGAAGATCCCAATTCTGGTATCTCTGGTAGCCAAAAATGGGAGAGCTTTTGTCAGTGTGAAAGCTCTAGAATATTGGTCTAAGCCAGGTCCTCATTCCTGTGATGCGCGGAGAGCCTTTGGTTCCCTCATGGTCTTGGCTATGCATGCTGTTCTGACTGTCACCTCAGGCTTCAATAACTGTTCTCATTTTTTTTTTTTTTCCCCTACCCTGTTTATTCTTCTATTAATTCCAGTTCTCCCCCCTCTCCCGCCCTCATGGTGATGAATTTTCATTCACTGTGGGCCTCTCCAATTTCCACTGAAGTCAGTGAGAGTTTTGCCATTGACTTCCGTGGGAACAAGATCAGGCCCTTCCTATTCTTTCTCTCTCTTCATCCACCCACAGCTGTCGTATATCTATTCTTATGCTGCTGCTCTAGGTTTTTTAATTCTCTGTCCAATATTATGAACTTCATATTTTTTTAATATTTCTCTGGCCTCTTTATGCACTGTAATCTGAACCTTTTGCTGTTTAACCTCCCTAACATTTCACACACCCATTCCCCTGTCCCTCTTTCATTTTGTTTCTTTTCCAGATTTTGGCTTTCCTATTTTAACCTCTCTGACTGAAATAGGAAACAGAAAAATAAACGAAAATACTGACAACTTCATACAGTAGCTGGATGAGGCATTGGGTTAGACTCATCAAAGGGTATTCGTTTTTCAAAATTTAATAGCCTAGATAGGAATCTTCTTCATTATTCATCTATGTTAGAATTGTAATGAAAAGCTGCAGTGGGGAGAATTAAACTTCTAGACAGATGCTTCATAAATAAAGAAACATTTCATAAATATCAAATTATGCCTATGTTTTAGCATGTGCAGGTTCTTGGTCATTATAGAAATATGATAATTACCTCTGATTATTCATTATAATTTAAGAATGGATAGTCAGTGTAAAATGAAGGGGAGAATACCTCTAGCACTGAAATTTTACCCTTTTTTTAAATGTGAGATTAGAAGGCCTTTGCAGTATTAACTCAGCACTGATTTCAGCACAGACAATGACTACGTGGTTAAGCAGTATCTCTCCTCAACAGTACATTTAATTGTATGTTTCACTGAGTTTTCAGTATTATCTTTTCCTTGCGAAGGGCTCTTTGTCTTTGAGCTGCACTTCATTCCCACTGGTGTTCTGTTAAAAGTAGTCAATATTGAAGATCATTTTGCTATTGTTCTCAAATGTTCAATAAACAGAATTAAATAACTAAATTTACAATTTTCTTTTGTATTCCATACAGGATTAGCTAACTCAGTGCCTAAATATGTTTGTGACAGGCAACAGCAATACAAACTTCTCACACTTTCTCCTGCCAAAGAATCTCCTTTTTACCTGAGGGGCAACATGGGAAGTGAGAGATAAGACAAAACTCTAGGGTCCAGCCATTCTGCGAAGTTTTTGTTGGAAAGTATCCCAGTTGTGGTAGTGTTTGGTGTCCTGTAGTACCTGCAACAACACGTATTTGACAGACATCCACCAACATGATAAAGGGAATTGAACTGCTCTTTGGGAGCTATATGATGGGTAATATATTTCTATTATCACCTACCTAATTTAGATCAGAACCAGAATTAGATTTAAAAGATACATGAACAGGTAACAAGACCACTAGTACTAATAAAATTTCATTGAACAAAGGAGGAAGGTTCTAGAGTAGTGGAGCAGTTTGTTAGGATTCCAGAAAGTATGATATAAGTCCTAAATGGAAAGCAAAGGAATAAGAGAAAAACATGGTGTAGGGAAAATGACTCTGCATTCACAAAGAGGTAATAGAATGTGCCAGTTCTGCAGAGTCTCAGTTGATTTTGCATGGGTAGTACCAGTGACAAAGTAAGAAGGAGTTTGCAAAAATATTTGCAGCTGTCATTACCTCTGTATCTACGAGGCCAAAAGCTGTCTTCTGTATTTTTAGCATATAGCATACCTATAATCTCTTCTTTCTTCATCTCTCACCTTCAAACCTGCAGCCTGTTAGCATCTATTTATTTATTTTATTTCTAATCCAGAATCTTATTTTATTTCTAATCTAATTTTATTTCTAATTTATAATCTAGAAAAATGAAATGTAACATTTAAAATAGTAGGTGTAAACTTGCATTCTCATGATAGGGTAGACCCCCAGCTTCTGGAGCAGCTAATCAAGAAGAACAGCTGATAGCCAGTTTTTCTCAGCTTAGAGAATGGAACACCCACTAAGAAACTTGATTCTAGGCTGTTCATGAGCTGCATTCCATACATTAACCTCACAAGTGAATTCTCAGACTAGAGAGTATCAAATACCTGTAGATTGCATTCACACCACACATACTTAACTTCCACACAAAACCTTGTGCTGCCATTCCTGAATCATCTAATCATGTCATCTGTCAAAATTACCTGTTTACCTAATGCATTTTAAACAACCAGACCTAAAATTGTAGTTGGTTACATTTGCTGTAGTGGTCAAGTGTAAATTATCTGTTTAAAATCTGAAACAGAAGCTTAGCTGTGCTAAATTATCAGAACATGTGAACAGGAGGCTCATCACTCCTGGATGTCGATGTTCTAGAAACTCAGTTTGGAAGAGGCCTGAAGAGACAATCTAGCTATACCCTTTGCAGCCAGGTACTATGAATGGCAGATGGAGCACCAAGCAGCTTTATGATTACTCATTTCCAAGTCATGCTGTCGTGAGGCACATAGGAGTTTTTAATGGACATGAACCATGAACTAAAAACATAGAAAAAACCTGCATTTTTAGTTCAATTTTCTTTTCCTCAATAGATTTCAGTATCCCAAATCACTTTTGGCAGAATTGTTTCAAACTTTTTTATCTTTTCACTTACTACATTTCTATTTTATAGCAAAAATTCTTGTCTCTTGTCTTGATGATATCTTAAATGTGAATAGATCTTCTACAATTGACTTAAGATTTTTAAAGAATACCTGACTGCAAGCCTTATCATCTGCTGTAAGATACCATACAAATTCTGTATGCATATAATATTTTAATATCACATGATCCAACAGAAAACCTAGGTTACTTATCTCTGAACTACTTGACAAGTAAATAGAGATATAAAAATTCATGTGTGCGAACTGCTGTAATGTTTATCTAATATCAAACTGTTACAGAAAGTTCTCTTTTGTGAACTGAAGAGAGATTTCAGTCATGCATTTTCTGCAAAATTCCTTTGCCATATTAGTGTATAACTGTAGCACTGGCGTTATCCTTGTGTTGTATTAATGTCAAGATTTTATGTGAGCAGAGGTGTACTTAGATATTCCTTAATTCTAAACCACGTGGTAGGACCAGTCAACAGTCTTTTGTGGATTTAAATGCAAATAATCTGGCATTTAAATTTTATTAATCATGTAGTACTCTAAACTTTCTCAAAGCCTGATCTTTTCATCCTGAGTTTTTTTGATCTTCATCCAAGTAACTAGCATGATTCAATATTCTCCCAGGATATAATATTATAGTTTGCAAAGTAATTCTTAAATGCGTTAATAATTTCAATGGGATCATTAAGAATGTCTCTTAGTGACCTAGCTTGGATAATAACTTTCTTGTGACTTCCATGAAGTAAAACTTTTTCTGGGGGGAGGGGCCTCCTTTCCAGACATTTCTAGATGTCTTTCAGTTGTTATCCTCTGATTGAAATAGCTTTTAACTGTTGTATGTCTGGAGACTTACGTGTTCGTTTCTAGTGAAATGTGGTAACTGGTAAACCAGCCATTCCTCTGTAGTTGGTCTGAATGATTAACCTCACAACTCCACCAATATTTGCAGTAAATACAAGTAATCATGAATATTTTTCATTATAATGTCATATTGTTATAGACAATTAAGACAGCAAGAGTCTATTGACACAAGTCATACAACACTGTTAAAATAGCATGGCAGATAAATCCCTTTTGGAGTGAAAATTAATTTTGACACAATTTCAGTTTATAGTAGTAATGTCAACTTTGTTAGCATTTTCATGTTGAGATAGTCACCTGAGTGCAAAGAGTAATTGTATGGCTGTTGGCACACAGCAAAGAACCTCAAAATACACTGCAACCTGATGAGAGCCATGAATCACATTTATCTCCCTGTTGTCTGTCACTGGTTTGAGGGACTGCTGTCTTACGTCATTTCATCTTATAGGTCACCCCATCTTCCTGCAGTGGTACCAAGCTTCATTGTAGCTAATGCCGTGTTGCCAGTATTGATTGCTCTTATTTTCCATGTGGAGAATACAGAAAGTCTAACAACTTGTTTGCCCTGCAAAAAGATTGCAGCTGTAAAGGAACAATTATTCTTCCTTCCTCTTTATATATTTTCTCATGCTGTGTAGCAATGGAGCCAAGGACCAAGGTGGCATTCTTTACTAAAGAGCAAATGAAGAAAGTTGAGTGAACAACAATACAAACTGGTAAAACAATGAGAATGGTGTCCACAGCAGTAGACAGCATTTACTATGATTCTTGTTCAATGGACAGCAAAAAAAGCTAATTATATGTGCAATGCAATTCATTTTACCACATCATCTGTCTCTCTAGATACAGAAATTTTAATAAAACTTTTCAGATGCATGCTGTTATTACTCTCATGTTTATATATAGTAAAATCTGAAAATAAGAATAATCCTTACCATGGAGATCTTAAGAAAGGCCCTCTTAAGAAGGCACTTAAATGTAGCAGGAGAATCTACTTAACAATATTATTAAAATAAGTTCCTTTCCATGGTGATGGGGGGGAGATGTGGAAGTTCTGGTGTCCTGAATTCTTAGGAAAGTATTGAAGAGCTGAGGGCCACAAGCTGAAGAACAAAGCATCGCTGAGTAAGAGATGATATTATGAAAGCAGGAAGAGATAGAAAAGTGTGAGTTGTCTAGCGGAATGATGATTCCAGTTTGGCAAAGAACTGAGGAGGGAATCACTAGTAGTCAAAGAGATGCAGTTGCATGGAGAGACATTTACAACGAGGAAAATAAAATGGAAGACAATCAGAGCAAATGTTGGAAGAAAGAACTGTCCGTAAACTTTCAAAAAACCTCTGTGGAACAAATAAGTAGACTACAGTTAATCCTTAAAGAAGATTTAAATGGAAAAGAGTAATTCCAGTTGAGTAGTTCCAGAAACAACAAATTATGAGAGAAGACAAAGCAAAGAAAAAAACACTTAACATTTATATGTAATCAACTCTTTAGAATTGATTCTCTGTCAAGTTGCAACCTTGAGAAGCCACTTAAATATCATCAAAACCAGCTTGATTCTCCATTCTAGCTAATGTCATGCATATCTGAGGGGTCAGGGGGGAACAAAAAACAAACCAACAACAAACAGATTTATAAGTGGCTTAAACTTTTTTTAGGTTAAGCTTGGAGTTATTATTCTTCAGTCCATTCTCCAGGTCAAGTCAGAGTCACCCATAGGAGTCTATCTTCAGTCAGCAACCAGTGGGTGTAACTGAGCTGGTTATAACAGCTGGGGAATGCAGGCATTCATACAATGACTGTGTCATTGTATGCGTTGGCATAAGCATCACTCTAGGAACTTTGCCCTGTTGAGCTTAACCTCTTCATTTACCTTTTCCAGAAGAAAAATAATCCTCCATTGGCTGGTTTGGATGTTTCTTTCCTCTTCTGAAACATTCTGGAGAAGACCTAAACATAACAGAAGGGTTCCCAAATCACTGCAGGCAGATTTTCCTATGAAATAATGCTAGTATGATGATTAGTAGAGGGGAAAGGAGGCTATTAAATCTGTCTTGGTGTAATGCAGCTCAGTGTAAATTAACAAGATCCTAAATAGCATACTAATTATGCATCATAACTTCAGTCCTGTTATAAGTCCTGTATCCTATAATTTAAAACCTTGTTAACAAGCCAGAAATGTGGGTAGGTGCTTATTTGATCTCTTCAGATAGGAGTCTGAAACTTAGGTTGTTAGTATTACAGAATCATAGAAATTAAAGATGGAAAAATTTTATTAGATCATCTACAGTAGTTCGTCATCTTGCCAATACAAGCATTTTACTATAGAACAATGATTCCTTGCCCAAAGCCGCAGAGAGAATCAGCGTCAGAGCCAGGATTAAAACTCAAGGAGTTTCTGGCTCTCTGTCCTCTACTCAGACTGTCAGAGAAACTGTAGAAAAGCAAGATTGTCCAAACATTAACAGAAAACAGCAGGGATGATTTGATTAATTCAGTTTAGTTGCTAAAAGTCCTGTAGTGGTTTTGATTAGCCCTTAGGCCCACACAAGGCTCAGGGGGGTATGTGTGTTAAATGTCCTTTTACCAGTATATTATCTAGAAGATCTTGAAGTGATACATGGTTTTGAGAAATGTGCAATCAAAACATCACTTCAAGTAAACCCCTATGAATATCTGGATCAACATTTTTATGATAAATAGGTCAGACTTCATCCTGTAAGCTCTTGAAGGCAGGGGCTATGTTTTCAGTATATCCATACTGTGCCTTACTAGACTCTGTAAACAATATGGTCATATAAATAAATAATAATTCTTTTTTTATGGACTTGAAGGCTTAAGTTTGAAGTTATTTTGGGGGTGTAATTTCACTTGTTTATAAGTAGTCGCATTATGATAATTCTATATGTTTGGGCTACAGGGCTACTTGTGGGTTTCAGTTATTCTATACTCCATTTATCTTTACTAAAATAAATATTATATGGTAAATTATTATTGTTATTATTACTATCATCATCACTGCAATTATTGCATAGACTTCAGTATTAGTATATGTTCATGTAGCACCTGTAGGAATAACACTTAAAAGTGTCATAATGTACTGCACAATAATGTTTCCACTTCAACGCCAGAATTTTTCATGCAGAAGGTTTTACAGAAAAAAAAACATTATTTCAGGCTGGAAATACCACCTAGTATTAAAGTTTTCAGATACATCTCGTGTAATCTTGTTTTCAGTAGTTAAACTTTCAATTATTTCAGTGAATTTTCAAGGGTATGAATCTATCTCAGATAAGATTTCTTGGAGCAAATTTTATTCCAAGTAGTTCCCTTTTCTTTTTTCTTTTTTCTTTTTTCTTTTTTTTTTCTTTTTTTTTTTTTTTTCCCTCAGAAACTGAGAGAAAAAAAAAATAAACAAAAAAAAAAACCCTGCAACTATTTTACTGACAAGACTTAGAAGACTTGAACTTCTGTGTTTCAGTGCAGGGATATGGAATTTATCAAAAGGTATTCTTTGTTTTGGATGTCTGGGTTTTTTTCCTATTTTGAATGAAAGTTTGAGAGCACTATGAGTTATACTTGATGCAGCTTTTCTTAACTTCTTCACAATTTAAAAAAGAAGCTTTCTCGTGGTCTGATTCTGTTTACTCTTAACACCAACATTTTTGCCTCTTCAGGGTTCATTTTGTACTTTTCCAGTTGTGAGGTGACCTCTCAGGCACTAGCAGGGTGATGAGAATGAGTGGTTACATGCTGTGGCAGTGCAAAAGCTAATGAGAAGTAGTTTTCTGCATGTAGCTACAGTTGTTCTTTCACAGTCACTTGAAGATGATCTAAATATGTTCTTCTTCCAAAAGTGGTGACCTCATCTATTCTCAGACAACTGTGGGTATATTTGTGCTTTTTGAATTTAAGAGTATTAACCCAAATGAAGGCTATTAGCTTTTTGTTTGAATTAGTTTGCTGACCATGTAGCTATGTGAATGCTAGCACTGGAATGGGAGTAAGAATGCTTATTTACAACAGGGTCAGGAAATGGTAACTCATACAACCAGAAGCCGAAATTACCTTAATTGAATAATTACCTACTAGCTGTACCCTTCTCATCAATCCTTTTACAATATGTAGTCTTTGAATTCAATCAATAGTCCATTAATACAGAGATCAGTTGGTAAGACATGACTGGTGAGCAACAAACACTTTTGGATTTTGCCACTAATGGTGTTTATCTGTTTCTTGTAAAGTATTAGAAATAGTCATCTGTGTTTTGCCATCTACCTCTATTTTCCTTGTTTAAGGATAGATGTGTTTCAACGTACCTAAGATGTCTGAAATATGAACACTGACAACAGAGATGCTCATCCAGGGTCCCTTTAATCAGTAATGAAGTGTTTGTTATAAGGACATTTAGATAGAGACCTGTTTTAGTAATCTGTATTTAGAAGGATTAATCACGCTCTAGAAATTTTTATCTCTCTCTGTTGAACAAAATAAAAAGAATCCTTTGCAGATGAATAGTCATATAACAATATATACATTATATTAGACAAAGCCAACAAAAAGACTGTGACAGCTAACCTGTGTACTCATGTGCTGGTTAGGCTAGGAGATTTGGGTAGAGAGAGACTGGAATGGGCTGGAACACAGATGATGCAGTTGGGAATAAATGGTAGTGGAAACAGAAACAGACAGTGAGAACAACCTACTACTGTGGTAGTGGTTGTTGCCATGCAGCGATAAATTTCAGCCTTGCTTGTGACTCCTGTGGGTATCAAAACAGTGTCAGTTGATGAATGTTGCCAGTTGTATACTTCGCTGTTTTAAAAACATGTTTACTCAAAGCCAAACACTTAAAAGTTAGAAGTACCCTTAATGACCATCATTCATGATACAGTTTCTGTGAGATGCAAATCTCAGGTGTGAATTAGACTATTCCTAATCAGGAGCAGAACATTTTCATGAATTTAAAGTTTGGAAAGCATTCTGTGATAATCCTACATATCCTTGAAGAATTCAGACAAGTAGAAAAATACATTAGAGAAAAACCCAAAACTTCTGAAGAAATAATCTTTTCAAAACACTCATTGCTTTATAAATTTCTCCCCTCTCCTCTCCTCTCCTCTCCTCTCCTCTCCTCTCCTCTCCTCTCCTCTCCTCTCCTCTCCTCTCCTCTCCTCTCCTCTCCTCTCCTCTCCTCTCCTCTCCTCTCCTCTCCTCTCCTCTCCTCTCCTCTCCTCTCCTCTCCTCTCCTCTCCTCTCCTCTCCTCTCCTCTCCTCTCCTCTCCTCTCCTCTCCTCTCCTCTCCTCTCCTCTCCTCTCCTCTCCTCTCCTCTCCTCTCCTCTCCTACAATAGCATATTCATGTGTTGTTTTGTGTTTCATATAATGGATTGACTCAGTGGTCTATGTAAATCACCAAAATTAGACAAACTTCAGACATTTAAGCAAAGAGGTAATTTCAGTATGCCGTTCAATTAAATGACATTTTAATATAAAAAGTAGAAATGCATTAATTACAAGTGAGTAACATTTAAGAAATAAGCAGCTGACTTCCTGACTGGTCATTTACAACCTTAAGCATGTAACTAGCAGTAAATCGCTTTAGTGCGATTTAAGTGCGTTAGGTTAAGCTCTGTGCAGAGGAACAAGAGTTGTAAGAAAAACATAAGCATTAAAATCATAGGAGATGAATGAACAATGGACAGCACATCTGTAAGTATCATATACTGTGAATTCCCTGGCTCCAGTTGCAGATCATGCCATTGTTTCTAAATAGCTTTGAGAGTCCTCCCTGTGTCAGAGCAAAGCATTGTTAAAGTTTAATATTACTTCTGTGGTGCACAGTTTTTGAGTTTTCTTGGCACACACCACTGAGGAAGAGGAATGCTTAGGGCTAAAAATGAATAACTTAATTGGAGTAGGGCCTTCTATTACTGGGCCAAATTCTGGGGCCTTCAACTGAGCAGAACTCCCAGTAATTTGAGAGAACCTTTTGTTCAGTTGACTGCATAACTTGAATTGTTGTTCCAGATTAAACTTCTGGTAGCTTAACCCCATTGCAAGATACACAGGAAAAGACATCTTTTATCAGTTATCATAATGTTGTTATTCGAAGCCTTATCTTATTAACCCTAATATAAAGATCCTTTTGATGGGTTTAGGAAAAGCATGTTAAGACATAACTTTTTCATTTAGCGTAATAAAGTGGTAAATAATTTCTCTGAAAGATGTGTACATTATTTGTTAGAGAGTTTTGATAATCTGAAATATGCTCATTGATATTATTAATTTTTCAACTTTAATTTCTAGCTTAGTTTTTCCTTTTTTTCTTTTCTCTCTTTTAATTAAAACAAAAAACAAAAACACAACCAAACAAAAAACACTATTTAAAGCCTTGTAATGTAATGAGTAAAACTACTATCAGGTCACCTAACTGGTTTCTCTTGTATAAATGAACTTACTTTGGATAAATTATCATTCTAAGATTAATTTTCCAAATCATGCTTCATTTGTATTTTTCTTTCCGAATCCTAAAAATTGTTTAAATACCTTTTAAAAATTATTTTGATAGTGAGCCTCAGAATTACACACATTATTCCAGTAACAGTCCCAGCTGGTGAGAATCACACGTAAAAGTCACCGTTGAATGTGTTATTCATATGTGATTGTGATAGGGATCAGATTCAACCTAGCTACCCTGACAGATATAAAATATTTCATTCCATTCCAACCTTTTTTGTTTGTTTGTTTTTTTTGATTCCTGTGATTGTATACACTCATCAGGTTCAGTTTAATGTGAGTTTTGGTTGCTTCAAAACTGTAAAGTTAAACTCAGCACAGCCCACATTTCCCTCCCTCCTGGCTCATCAATTTTGTTTTGGAACTATGCAAAAATATGCTTTTTTGCTATTTTTATTCAAACACAAATACAACTTGGTGCAACTTTTCTGAAAATTTGGTCGTGGCTTTTTCAGAATATTTGCAACCCTTTCAAGGAACATGGGTTGTATTTATGGCTTGTAATGAATTCTGGGTTTAACAGAGTTTCAGGTCATAGTTGTGATCATTGTCCTGAGTTGGAGAACTGTGCTTTTTAATATTTCAGAATATGTTGCAGTAAGATAATTCCTTTTCATTTTCTTCTGGGATGTTATTCACTGAAGCTTAAACTTTTTATCCAAGTATTTTGATATTTGGAAGGGAAGTGAGAGATTGAATGTGGTACATTTAAATTAAAGTTATTGAATGCAAGAATGACTCTATAGAGAATTAAATTGAGGTCTGCTTTTCAATAACATTTGTCATAGTGCTTGCCCCAAAATACTGTTTTATACAAATTGTTTTCAGCATGTTCAGGCTGAGCACTCACAATAATGTCACATTGGCTTGACAAGTAACCATGCATCAGCAGAGCAGCAGTGGGTAAGTTTTCTGCTCAAAGCAGATAGAGTTAATTCAACATGAATTTTCGGGTACATTGCTTGATTATAGAAACTCTGTCCTATCTTTGTAGCTGATCTTGTGTGTCTGCTTATCCTCTATCAGTCATGTACTAACACAATGTTTAAGCTTCAAGAAAAAAGGTTACATGGATGTGGACACACAGGAGCAAGTCCAACAAAAGTGATTTAGGGACTAGACCATCCAACTCATGAAGAGAAAATGAGAGGGCTGGGATTACTTAGCCCTAAAAAGGGAGGTGGATCTTACTGAAGTGTAAAAATACCTGAATGCAGGGAGTAATACAGATGAAATTTCAACTTTCTTGTTGATATTCTGTGAAAAAGGCAATGAACATGAAATGAAATTCAGAAAATTCTGATTAAATTCTGATTAAACATATATATATATATATATATACATATATATATATATATTCATTTTATTAATGAGAGTGATCAAGCGAGAATAGGTTGCCCGGGAAGTTGTAGACTATTCATCCTTAGAGATATTCAAAACCTGACTGGATATGAGTCTGAGCAGGCTGCTCAAACCCTGTTCCAAGAAAGTTCCTTGGGCAAGGCAGCCATCAGGGCTATTTTCTGACCTCTGAAATTCTGTCAACCTATGAATTTTGAAGGTGAGAAAACACTTATGATTTTTTTTTTTTTTTCAAAGCTCCAGTCATGTTTTTCCCAGATAGACCTTAACCAAATTGCTGTGTTATGATTCCATGTTAATAGATGTATATTCTTTAATTTCCCTACATCTCAATCTGATTCAGCAACTGTTTCTAGCACATTTCCTCACTGCATGCTTTCCATCTACTACTTCATCAGAGTATTTGGAATCCAATCTCAAACTTTCATCCCCAGATGAGCAGTTTTCAAAATATTAATGTTGTAAGCATCCCAGGCTCATCTCTTCAGAGATAAACATTTCTGCTTGTAAGATGAGTCAGAAAAATCATGAGCCACCTCTTCAATTCTATCTGCAAAAGATGGCAAATGACAGAAATTTTCCTTCATGGAAGTCTGAAATTTGCTGGGATAGTGGAACTACTCATAATATTTGCTAGAGTGATTCAGAAGTTGATCAAATTTAAATGGAAATCTTGAATGTTTACAACTCATGAAAGCAAACATAATAAAGTTTGAGTGCTGCTAAAAGCAATCACTCTTCACTTCAGAAAGTGTAAGACATAAGTAGCGATAAATAAAACATGTACATATGTTGCTCTGCTTTTCTTTCTTCACAGCATCAACTCAGACTGATGCAATCTATCCTGCTCTCAGATATCGGAAAAAAATATTTCCTTCAATTTCTGGGGCTAGTATTCTGCTTTTAGCCATTTTTTATTCTCATCTCTTAACCTGCTGTTACTTTTTAACTATCCTTTTTATTGAATCTCATCACTTTGATCAAATGATAATATATTTTCCATTAGAGAGTCATTGCTATTTGTCTGTTCACTTCACTGCGACTGTGTTTTGTCTTCAGAATATTCAAATAACAGTCACTGTGATCACCTGCTTACTTAGTCCAAACCTGGATGCAGTCATAGGTTAGCCCGCTACTCTCATGTTTCCCAGCAAATATTTTCAGAAGTTAACTATCCGAAGTCCAGGAACATGATTTACAGTGTTAATCAAGTAAGGGGAAACATGCATTCTATTAGCATTCAACACAGGGTTCTGTCTTTTTGCTCATGTAATGTTCTTTCTATGAGAAGGTTTTGTTGTCTCTAGCTAAACTGGCTCACAATACCTAGCACAGACAAATGCCAAATGTTGCACTAATGCTTGTAAACCAGAACCATGGAGGTCTCTTCATATCTGCTATAATACCTAGACAAAATGAGGTGAGTTGAGGACAGATTGCAGCCCTAACTCTGAATTTCCTAGCTTTTGAGGGCTTAAGTCATACTCTTAATGTTATTTGAACATTTTTTGTGGGGTTTTTTTGTGTGTTGGCTTTTTTTTTTTTTTTTTTTTTTTTCCTGTGGTTTAATATATACTATAACTTGTTCTTTTGTGACAACTGGATTTTTACTGGCATCATCCCTAATACCACTGGAAACTGGAAGCAGGTCATAGTGTGAGCCTACCTTCCAAATATTCAAAACAGAAAGTTGCCATTCTGTACTCATTGCTCTTACTCTCCAGTAAAAGTTCTATGTTCCATATTAGTTAGAATGATGCCTCTTATGTCAATACCACATCCAACTTGTGGACTGTTTATCCTCCTGAATGTTAAAGGTGAACAAATGGACAATGAACAAGTATCTCTTTGTGTTTTTTCTTCTTTCTTTTTTATTCATATGAAAATGCCTGGTTTTAATAAAAACAAGAAAAAAAATAAATAAAAAGGATTTTTTTTTCTTTTCTTTTTTGGTAAACTAGAAATTCTGTTCTTGTTTAACTTGATTTTCCTTGGCTGATTCCATAATTGCTCTATTCTATGTTTGAACTTTTAATGCTACAGGCTGTGTTCATGTTGACAAAAGTTTGCCTGTGTCTACCTATAAAGAGCTATAAATATGTCCTCATATTAAAAGTGTAGGCCTCTGTTGCCTGAGTTAACATTACATCACAGAGCAAAAAAAGTTCATGGCTACATATGACTGTTGACATAAAACCTGTGTTTAAGTCCTGCCTCTTAATGACTGCTCGGGCCACAAACCTGAACTTTGCTACTGGAAGTCAAGAATGCTCATCCATGTATGTACAAACATTTGAATTTTTTTAAACTTTGGTTATAATGTCCTCTTCTTGTCACTCCAACTGTATGGGATAGACAGACTGCCAAACAGAATACATACCAAATCCATGTGCTTCATACAAGAGTAGGAAGATTCAGGAACTTCTAATTGGAAGGAGCACTGTTTCATACGAAACAAAGAAGTAGAGACATCTGTGGGAGAAAATGACTCAGGGGAATGGGACGAAAAGACTTGAGAAGTAGAAGATCTCGAAGGGGCCTTGGTTATTACCTGTATCCATATACAGAAAGGAAGTGGTAGTTCCAAACACATGGTTCACTCCACCACTATGGCATAGGCTCTTTCCTTCCCAGGAATGATTTTGTGACCATTATAATGGAACCTACATGAAGGCTGTCACTGAAATGAGCAGCCTTTCTCTTCCTAGTCTTCTGACTGTGTATTCCTGCCTTGACATCTTCCCTTTACAACACATTGTAAAGGGAAGATGTCAAGGGAGAGAGCATTTATTCACTATTTCAGCTTGGTGAACTGTTCTGGCGAACTGTTCTGGCTGCAGATGAAGATGGACCTTAAACATTTTTTTGCTTCCTTTTTCAGTAGCTTTTTCCCTAACTACTTGCATATGAAACAGCATAAAAAAGGATGAAACTTCACCTTCGCTTGAACTGATGTGGCTATCCATGGACATTTTTTTTGTATCTTTGTTTCCACGATATGTAACTAATGTTGGTATAACTGCATGGTCTCTTATCTTCTCATGAAAGTGTAAATCACCATTTCCATGCAGTCTGAGGCAAGAGATTTTAGGAGCTGTTACTTTCAGGCCTGTTCTTAAAAGATCTGGAAGACTTCTCCTTATGCCAGCCACTGGCTAAAAGAGTTTCCTCAGAACACAGTTAGGACTATATTTGCAAGATAAATACCTTTTGCACAGATTTGGGTCCCAGCTCAGCACTGTCTTATTTTGCCAAGGAGTACATAAGGAAGCTTCATATTTGCAGCTGTATTATGTTTTGTTGTTGTTTTTTTTTTTTTTGTTTGTTTTTTTTTTTTTTTTTTTTTTTTTTTTCCATTAAAACAAACAAGTATAAAACCATTATTTCTTTGTTATTGTTAGCTTTAGCACTTGCTTTGCGGAACATCTGTAAAGAGAAGAAAGAACAATGCTTTTTTTTTCTTTTTTCTTTGTTTCTTGAAATTCAGAGTTGTGAATTATGATAGGAGGCATCTGGCATATTGTGTCAATCAGTTGTTGCCTTTTTAGTGCCCAGTTTTCCTCAAGCTCCCAGTGCAAGCCCTTTTATCTTTTCCTTGTACTTTTCTGACAATGCAAAGAAAGTTTTGCTTATTTTGAGGGAGTTCCCAGAAAATATAAAGCCATCATAGAGAACCATATGTTGCAGAGCCTACTTCTTCCACCTTTAATCCAGTTTGGAAGCTGGCAGAATGCATCTGAAGCTCTGGCAATCCTAATCTGACCAGATGGCTTCCCAGCAACACTGGTACAAGCTATATTAATCATAAAGCTCTTACATCCTTATTGTTTGCTGAAAAGAATGAAAGTTCACAGGACTGAATTTACCAAAAATAAAGTGATATCCTACTACAAGGTACGTATGCTCATATTTTCAAAATTGGAAGACCACCAAAAATGGCATTGACAATGGTTGGTTTGCTGCTTATTTGGGACACAGGTCTTCTCTTTGGTATTGGCAGAAATATTAATCATACATATATGCATTTCATTTCACTTTTTGTAAACTCCAAATAGCAAAACGCTGAAGACCAAAGGGCTTCATATTTGCTACCTCAATGGAAAATACAGAGGGATTTGTGTATGTGTGCATGCATGTTTGTGTATCAGTCTGCACACAAACACAAATACCTAAATGCATCCACGCAGAATGGGTAGTTTTAATTTACTTTATGGTGGTTAAGTGAGATGGAAACTAAGAAAATCCAAAATGAAGTCTCAGCTTCTCCTAAGATTTGAGAACAGAAAGTAGTTTTCCAAGCTTTCATGTATGGAAATACCAGATGAGTCAATGGGTGTTCTCCATGCTAGGAGCCTCCAGAACTACTTTCTCTATGTCAGCAGCATTGCCTTATAACTTGTTTTTAAAGGTTGTCCAGCATCCACAGCCACTATTGGTTTAACCGGAGCTCTGGGTGCTCAGTACCCCTGAAACTGGACTTATGGCTTCCATGATACTTCACGGAAGAAAGTCACACAAAAATGGCTTGGGGAAATTAACATCTGGTATTTGGGTTAATGTAAGATTTGCTCAAGGTGACAATTCCTGGTAAAAATTACCCTGCAGAGGAAAAAAAAAAAAAAAAAGAGAGAGAGAGAGAAAGAAAGAAAGCCTGACTTACTCATAGTGTAATAACACTGTTTTTAAAAGGCTTTTAACCACAAACAGTTTGGAGCAACCAACTGCAATCTATTAAGTTTCAGTTCATAGGGATTTTATTTTTTCCTCAACCCTTTCTTGTGCTCTGTGCAAGTCTTAAAAAGAAATTCATAGATCTTACTGGGTTTAAGAGAAATATCTAGATTTACATGGGGAAACAAAATAATTTCCAACTATTGCTCCTAGGGTAGATCTTGGAAATTAAGAAGATTCTTCACTGTTGATACATATGTAAATTATTTTTCATTGCCCTTCTGAGAGTTATTTCTTTTAACTTCAAGGGTAAATCCAGCCTGATTTATGAAATGATACTGCATAGGACTCTTGAACTTTTATCATATTTATTATTTTTGTATGAGTAAGTAGACTGAAGAGTTGGGCAGGGAGGAATCTGAAGAGTTTCTATGAGAGCAAATGTAAAGTCATCCACCTGAGGGGGAATAACTGCATTTATCAGTACAGGTTAGGGGATTATCTGCTGGAGAGGACCTCTATGGAGAAGGACCTCGTTGT
Source organism: Excalfactoria chinensis (assembly GCF_039878825.1). Lineage (NCBI taxonomy): Eukaryota > Metazoa > Chordata > Aves > Galliformes > Phasianidae > Excalfactoria > Excalfactoria chinensis. The sequence goes on along the minus strand of NC_092825.1, from coordinate 52,375,915 downwards.
TCATGTGGACAGCTGGTTGGCTATGAGCCAGCAGTGTGCCATTGTGGTATTCAGGGGTGCATTAAAAAGACTGTGGACATTAGGTAGAGAAAGGTGGTCCTCCTCCTCTACTCTGCCTTGCTGAGGACAAATTTAGAATACTGTGTCCAGAACTGGTAGTTCTAGTAGTACAAAAATCTACTAGAAGGGATTCAGTGGAGGGCCACAAAGATGATAAATGTCCCAGAGCACCTTCTGTATGATGAAAGGCTGAGTAACATGGTTCTGTTCAGCCTGGGGAAAAGACCAAGGGGGAATCTGATTAATGTTTATAAATATCTAAAGGGAGGCCAGAGGCCAAATGGGTGAGGCCAAGTTCTTCTCAGTGGTGGGAACACAACAAGGAGTAATGGCCTAAAACTTGAACATAGGAAATTTTGTAAGAACACGTGGAAGATCTTCATTACTGTAAAGGTGATAGTGCACTGGCTACCCAGACATGTTGTGGAGTCTCCTACAGAGATATTCAAGACCTATCTGGATGCCTAACTGTGATCTATTGTAGGGTACCTACTTTAGGAGGGGACTTGACAATCTCTCAAGGTCCCTTCCACCCCCTGCAACTGTATGATTCTGTGATTCTGTAAAATTAAGCAAAAAAGTCTTAGTATATCTGTGCAGAACCTTTTTTTTTTTTTTTTTTTTTTTTTTTCCAATGGGCAGCTTACTGGGGAGAGGTGTTTACAGGTAAAATATATTTATTCTTCTTTAATTGTTATATTGGCAATATTTTGATGCTGTAATGATGCTTATAACCACAGCAATTATTCATTTTTCTACATAGACCTTTCAGAAGTTTCAGTGAGAACTGAAACATTTTCATTTCAACAACAGTGAAGATAATCTGTTTTATGGAAATGAATAAAAAATCCAATGAAATTCTTACTAGAATAACATGCACATACATATATTCATCTTGTTTCAGGATGTGGTTATTTAATGTGTTGTAAGATATGTTCATGTGTTTAATAAGGTTGTCCATTATCTTTAATTCTACTTTTGTGGATTGATTAAATATTTTATGGAGAAAGCTAATTTAACATTGTAACACATTATATTAGGATAGCAGTTCTTGTACCTAGCAATAGAAATCTGCTTGGTGGCAGAAAGTGTATAATGCTGCTTGGAAGATAATGAAAGAAAAATAATGCTTGCTTTGGGATTGTGATATTTGAAAGGTTATTAAAGAATTCATATAGTATTCTTACTCTCCCCATCATTTCTTTTCTTGGTTATGTAGGTTCACAAGGTGAACTTTGAAGACTTTTTTTTAATATAATTCAATTGTCAGTGTTACTGTCAAAAAAATATTGGGTGACGTAAGAATAGATGGGGATATGGCAGTGAGGATTAGTTTTTTTTCTAGTGTGGTGGAAATTATGGTCTCCAGCTAACAAGTCTAAGATTACAGGAACAGAAGAAGAGAAAGGAGCTGATGGTGAAATACATGTCAAATAGTATAACACCTGGAAGGAATGGGAGACATTTATCTTGAGAACCACTCCTGATTTTATTATCTAGTCCTGAACAAAACTACTTCCAGCTTGAGCCTGGAAATTAACTGAAATAATCTGGTCCTGTGAAGATATAAAACAAAATATAGGTAGTGGACTGAAGTACTAGGAAGTGTTTCTGCCTACTAGATTTTTCAGAAGAGTACTGTTAACCTTGGTTTCTCTATTATGTGTACATTGATGTTGTATCAGCATTTCAATGACGGGTATTGTACCTACTGTGTAATTTGGGGATGTGCTAGAATCATCTGTCTCTTTTAAAGCAGAGAGCAAACAGTATATTATAAACTGAGGATAATCAAGGAAATGTGATCACTATTACAGAAATGAGAGAGTAGCTCTTCTACTACAAGGAACTGAAGCAAATTCAGCCTTATTTGAGCTGGTCAAATGTCATCTATATCATGCACTACACCTGGAAACAAAGCAAGTGTGTTCTTGAGCTTTAGAAGTAATAAATTAGTAATTTAGTCCTTGTGTAAATTCTGTTGGTTTCAATGGATTTGAGGTGATTGCAGTATTAGTTCCATTATTTGAAAATACGCAGCTGTAGAAAATCTAGAGATTGCATTAAATAAGTAATAACTAAACTAAGAATGCTATGGCAAAATTCTTACTGGTTTGTTACTGATAATATTTAAGAAACAGACCATATCCTAAATGTTTACTTACATTTAGGCATTTGTGAATTGCAAACTTAAGTTCTTCAGGAAAAATAATGCAAGTGTTTATTAAAATAAATAAATAAATAAAATAATAATAATTTAAAAATGCTCAAATTTACTGAAATTTGATATATTAATAAATAATTTAACTAAAATTCTTCCAATAATGAAGATTTTCTAGCATATGTCATTGTCTTACAGTGTATAGGGCTTGGCATATGGGAGAATAAAAGCAAAAAACATTTCAGAGTTCTTTGGGAGCATGGCATATGCAGAACATTAAAGTATTGCTGTAAAGCTTATCTCATATCTCTAAAAGATGTAAAAGGAACTGTGTTCCTGTGTACAAAAAGGTGATGAATATTTTTCTGGTGATCCTAAGGTTACTGGGGAATGGGGAAAGCTCAGGGACTCAAGGAGACTGTCAGGGCAATTAACCTCAAGGATGAATTGGAGTCTTTGGAAGATTCACTCTGAGAAATAACACTTATTTGATTAAAAAGGTCTGGTAGATTATAAACATAAAGTACTCTATATGAAACCTTTTGGATGAAAAGGTGGCATAAATTCCAAAACAGGACATAAGGATGTGTTAGAAAATAAAAGATGGGTGAAATGACATGAAGTAGTTTAATCAGGCTCTCCGATCTTTCCATGAGAGTTCCTTACATAGATGGTTGTTACCTGCCTCATAATCTAAATTTGCATATAATGCTTTTCTTCATGAATTACTTTCTCCTTAGCTCTTATTTGTCTAAGTAGATGATAACTAAGACAGTGATAGATGTCCATGCACTTATTAGACCTATCATTGTCCCAAAGTGAGCATGGACAGAGATTTGTTCCTGGTCATATTTGCAGAGATCATCTCGAAGACCTGCATTCTCAGTCTCCTTCTGGATAGAGAGAGAATAAAGGGTTCTGTACCAATAAATAAGTTAATAATAATAACAAATAGTGGCATTTCAAGATTTAGGACTAATTTAGGACAACTGAAAGATACACAAATAGGTTAGAGGTGCATTAAATGAAGAAACTGTAAAAAAGGCACTCTGGGACACATGAATCCATGAAGACTTTGTAATAAGGAGAGATAAAACAAAAATTAAATATCCCTTCAATGTTCTGAATATGCTTCCCAGTTTTTATAGAATGTTTGAACTGCACTTAACTCAATTTAAATTTTTACTTTGTGGTCGACCTTTTCCAGATTAATGACACAGTTTCAGTAGTAGGACACAGGAAACTTGCCAGTTGTAGCAATTAAGGAAAAACATTAAGAGAAACTATATATATTGTTGCCTAGCAGAGAACCAAAACATGTTTTTCATGAATGCCACGTGAACTTATTTTCCAGGTCTTAAAAATGGCTGTGCATCAGACATCAGTACAAAGGAGCTGGCGGAGAAAACTCATTTGTAGTAGTTAAAGTTTGGAGGACATTGATAATTATTACAATATTCCCAAATACTTCTCAAATGAAAATAATTATTCTGTTTGAAAAATAATACCAGAGTATTAAGGTCACTCTCCAGCTAAATACTTTAAAACATACTTAACTACTGACTTAATTACAATCTTTTCCAGATCTTTCTGTCAATTTTCAGATGTTACCTTAAATCTAGAATAGATAAATGATGACTCTTAATCTTTTCTCTTTGAATTCATTTTACCTTCTTTCTATGAACAGTGCCCATCTGCTTACTTTAGCACAGACCTCAGGCATAACATTTGGGTTGGGATTTATTGCAGTTCTTCATGTCCAGTCTCTGTTTTCATCTTTGTCACTGGAGGCCTCCATCCCAGTCTGGAATTTATCTGTTTCAGAACACTCTTGTCTGTGAACCCTAATTACACATAGCAAATAGAAGCAAGTAGTTTAGGTTAAATTAATTTTTAGTAGGCCATGGCTGTGGAGGAAAAAGAGGTTATTGTGGAAGAAAAGAACGGTATTAGGAGCAGTCAACATGGATTCGCAGAGGAGAAATCATACCTGGCCAATCTGATAGTCTTTTATAATACTATTACTGTCTGGGTAGATGAGAGGAGAGCAGTGGATGTTGTCTATTTTGACTTCAGCAAGACTTAATACAGTGTCTCCCACAACATCATTGTAGGTAAGTCTAGGAAGGGTGGAAAAGATGAGTGGGCAGTGAGGTAGATCAAGAACTGGCTAACTGGCAGAGCTCAGAGGTTTGTGTAGCACAGAATCTAGCTGAAGGCCTGTAGCTATCAGTGTTCCCCAAGGGGTCAGTACTGGGTCCATCTTCATCATTGATCTGAATGAAAGGGTTGAATGCACCTTCAGCAAATTTGCTGATGATACAAAGCTAAGAGAAAGCTATGCTGCCATTCAGTGAGACCTGGATAGGCTTGAGAATGATGCAGAGAGGAACCTGATGAGACTCAACCAGGGCAAGTGCAAAGTCCTACACCTGGGGAGGAATAACTGCATGCATCAGTACAGGTGAGGGTCCTGCCCAAGGCAAGGACTACAACTTCTCTAGGAGAGCACTGTGTCAAGGGCTTTCCTGAAGGCAATGTAGACTACATCAACAGCCTTACCCTCATCTACCCAGTGTGCCACCTGGTCATAGAAGAAAATTAGGTTGGTCAAGGAGGAACTGTCTTCAATGAACCCATGCTGGCTGGATCTGATGTCATGTCTGTTCTGCTCATGCTGAGTAACTGCACTCAAGATGATCTGCAAAATTTATGTCTGAAAGGAACAGGGCTTTTAACAATTTTTTTTTTTTTTTTTTTCCCCTAGAAGTTAAAAAACATAAACTTCTTTTCAATCAGAAAGTACTTAATTTGCCTTTTGATTTCTTTGAAACTTGATTCTGAGATCAGCTTTCTTTTGCTCTTCTTGAAGTAGCTTGCTGTTTTTTTATTTCTTTTGATTGTTGTAGCGATCATCTTAGAAGAATGAAGATATAGTCACTGCATTATAGACATATGTCTAAAGTGCATCCATACAAGGGATATATATAGTCTGTACTAGAAATATATCTAGTATACATTCATATAATGTCTGAATGGGTGCTGTAATTCCTTTGCACATTAAACTTTTCCTGTTCAAAAAATTGCCACTTCAGTGCATGAAGAGGTAATTCTAGGCTGATGGAGGCAGAGTTCAATTTCTTCAAGACCAGGGCTATAAATATGAGGTATCGGTTTGCATTTGCAGATCATTTTTAGTTTGCATTGTATGGATTCCAATTACAGCTAAAAAAAGACCCTTATTTATTTGAAAAGGGACTCTGAATTTTAATAGGTAGATTATCTGAATGGATACAGTTTCTTTAGGCAGACAAGGAACATAATTTTATTCTGTATTTCTAGATGTTTTCCTATTCTCTGGCAATTTGAAAAATGGTGTTCTCATCTGCCATTTTCAGTGTTACTGGTCTCCATCACACTGTGATAAAAAACAAAGCAAACCAAAAACAAAAAATACTCAACCCTGCATGGAGTCTGACTTTTTTCTCCTATTTGAACAAATATTCAAACAAGCTGTGTTGTCTAGATACCCAAAATCTCCATGTGGTATTCACTGCAAAGTTTAACCCGAATTCAAAAGACTGGATTTGTTAGATTTCATGGGAATTACTTAAGTAAAACTGCCATCTAAGTGAAATGAGAAAATATCACATGAAAAACAAACAAAACTGTCTTGTAAAAAGATGTCTTAAGCCCAAATATAACAAGAATATCATTGAGTCCAGTTAAAAATCGAGGTGAAAAATTGGAAGAAATTTGCAGGGAACTTTGCCATTTTGTTTTACAGAAAATGAATGGATATGTTCCCATTTCTGTGGAAAATTCTGGAGGTACCTCACATAATTTATAATTGATTTTCCACTAAACTGTTGAAAAATCTCTCTTTTTTGCTTCCGCTGCTAAAGTGCAGCACCAGCAAAAACCTACAGAACATCTTGGCGAATTCTTAAGAAATGAACTCTAACTCAAAAACTTGGAAGTATGATCTCTCTCTCTCTCTTTTTTTTTTTTTTTTTTTTTTTTTTTTTTAATTTGAAAAAGAGAATACTATGAGTGTGTGGAATACACTGACTCCATAATCCAGTAAAATACCATAGTACTATAATTGTAGCAGTACAGTTAGCAGAACATTTCAAATGCCACTTTCATACTTTTCTTAGGTTTGAAATATAACAGTACCCTTTTGGAGTTCTTGGACCTCATCTATGACCAAAGCATTAAGTGTCAGCAAGTGTCAAACCTGCAGCTCTTTTGCTATATCTATTTTGACAGAGATCCACAGATAGCACATTTTCTGAATTCAAAGCATTTAAATACATACTAGACTATTACATTACTATTGTGTGCCTCCGGTGGCGCAGCGGTAGAATTCCCGTTTGCAACACCAGGGGGCCCGGGTTCGAATCCCCCCCTGTGGAGCAGGGGGTAGAAGTTCCGCTCTGCTACACAGAGGGCTCGAATCCCGGGAGTTGGACTCGATGATCTCTAAGGTCCCTTCCAACTCGCACAATACTATGATACTATGATATGATACTATGATACAAAAAAATTATCATCTGAAATAGCACTGACAATAGCAAAAGCACATGACACCCAAAAAAATGTTGACTATGTTCCGTATGTAAATGTTATTTAAAGCATATGAATTATAGTCAACCTTGTACTTCAAACAGAAAATACCTGTTTTAGACATCATCTAGAATTAAGAAATTGATTTCTGCTTTCAAGGTTGATTATTCGTTGATCAATTTTGAAAAGATCCCTCCTGATCTTTGGCATGAAATTTAGGTACATTTCCCTTGTAATGACTAGTCTGTCTTCTACACCAGATACATTGTTTATTTATACCTTTGATCCTAGGAATGTACATTAACTTAAATGAAATTATTCACTTTCTTAGCTTTATATGTAAACTTATATGATGCAGATCAACTAAGCTTCACTGTATTCAAGATAACTCCTGTCTATATGACATGAAAGGGAAACTATGAAATCAGATCTCAGGTTAACAGTTTGTTCTGGTATTATTTCAGGATTCAAATTAGTTTTTATAGAATATCTCACCCTCTAATGCATGGTTTAATTCTTCCATACTCAGACATTTTTGCTGCAGAGTACTTCGATTGCTGAAAGATTCTCACATTTGTATTTACGGGCATCAGTTGCTTCTATTTCTTAAAACCACACTAAAAGTCCATTTTACTTATCTCTTAATTATAACTATGCAGGATTTAAATTCTATTTCTTTAAATTTTCTGAGTTGTAATTCTTGATGGGAACCATTAAAATCTTTTTTATTTATGAGTTGATTAATTCTGTAGTAATCTAATGTTACTTTGTAATTAAATTATATGTTCACAAAGACAATGCTCTAGGGAAAATTAATAGGACTCTCATCCCTTCTCCTCCCTCTATTTAAGAAAAATATTACATCCATCTTCAAGTTAGCACATCCCAAGGGAAAACTGCTGTGTATCTTCTATTCTCTCATGCACAAAAAAGCTGCTCAGTCAATTAAAAAGTTAGGGCCAAAGATGCATTCTAGAGGTGCACAGGAATACATACCAGTCTAAATTATCTTCCTATTTTACCCCATATTTTCACCTACTCTGTTGTCCCTTGGGCATACACTGCCTTCCAGTCCAACTCTAATTTCACCTTGCTTTCACCTTTATTACTCTTTTCTGCCACACAGTCTGCAAATGCTACCTACTCTTTTGGAGTCAGCTGTTCTCTTTGACCCAAACTTATACCCCAGATGTGACAGATAGAGGGATACAATTAGAATGTTAAATTTCTGCACTGTGATTCAAGACACAAATAGTAAATTCTTTGTGTTTTGCACTCAGTCAGAGAAATGTTTATCACTTATTTATGTGATATAGACATTGAAATTAGAGACATCATAAGATCTTTCATTGTGTTAGAGCTACTGTAAGAAAATTCTGACGTTTTTCATTACAGGATTGTTTATTAAAGCGTTTATACCTTTTCTAAATATAAACTGTTCAGGTTGGAATTTCACTGTCTGACTGAGACTGGATTTGTTTGTTTAATTTTCTTAGAATATGATTTACACATGCTTGTCTTACATTTGCTCCCATGACAATGATCACAAGTCCATACTTTGGAGGAGGGACTTACTGTGTGCTAAAGGAGTTGTCTCAGTTTTAAATATGGGCCTTTTACATTACCTTTAAAATTTGTCCAGCTTTGGCCAACTTGCATTTCTTTGAGTAATCTTAATTTGCCCATACTCAGTACAGTTTTGTTAACACATTTTCACACACGGTTTATGAATATTCCCTATGTCTTAAGCATGCCGTTGCTGCTTAGTGAACAAATGGACCATTAAAACACCTTGAACCACCTTCAGTCACTTTGAGAAAATTACTTGAACAAATTCCTTGTGTGGTTGTTTCCAAAACACAGCATGATTAACAGAGTTTACACTACACAAAATTTTAGTGGTTTCCACGCTAGCTTGAAATCAATATCTATAAATACATCCCACATTGCAAATATGGCTATTCTTGCTTCTATGTAGGACTGTGCTGCCCTGCTGTTGATCCTGGGCTAAGTAGTACCAGTTTAGGTATCTCACCATTTTTTTTCCTTTAATTGCTGAAGGTCCACAGCCCTTCTATATTCTTCATATGCTTGTTTTAGTTCCTGAAACATCGTAGGTGAGAAAAATGGGAGGAAGGATGTTTACAGTGAGCAGAGCAGGCTAAACATGAAGTCAGAATCCTGGAGGAGACATAGGGACATAGGGACAGCATGGAGGCATGTTAGGCAGGGAAGACTCTGAAGACTGAGGCAGAAGAGCCTGGAAACACAAGAGCAAATTTCTTGGAGGTTCTAGTTCCAGCATTCCTGCTGGAATTCCTGCCGGAACTTAACAGACAGAGGTCTGTTAAGTATTTATGGACACCCTTAACAGACTGAGTCTCTTGACATTTGTTAATATCAAGTGAGAAGTTCTGCCATTTATTATATTAGCTCAGGTTGTAGAGGACTGTGTTGTGATTCCAAAAGTTGTGACTCAGCTGAGAACCAATAGACTTCAAGTAGTCTATTTCAGGAAATTACAGTAAAAAAATACTACAGTAAAAAAAGCCTATTGGAGTCACAAAATCAAATACTTCAAAGTTGTGTCAAAACTGAAGATATTTCCTCTCTTTCCAGTAGATCTGTGTTTATGTAGTACAATGACGCTTGTAACTGTGTTCTGGAATGCTAAATGATTTTCTTCGTTCTACTCATGAGGCAAGCATTTTAATAAATAGAAGAACAAAACTGGATATTTTGACTATTTGAAAGTGTGGATTAGACAACATTGGGTCTTGCTTTCCCAAATAAAAGGCAGTTTGGATTTTTATGATGAGAACATTGCTTCACTGTATCTGACAAATAACAGGAAGATTTATTTTATTTTATTTTATTTTATTTTATTTTATTTTATTTTATTTTATTTTATTTTATTTTATTTTATTTTATTTTATTTTATTTTATTTTATTTTATTTTATTTTATTTTATTTTTGTATTGTCATTCAGATGATCACCTTTGAGTTTCTGTGTCAACTGCTTTAAATGAACAGGGCAACCCATATTTTTCAGAACTATTGTTTCACAATCCTATTATCTTGAAGAAGAAAAGGAGAGGTTTTGCTCAATAGGCATTTTCAGTACTTAATATTTTGCTAACAGTGAAAACTAGACAAAAACTGAGGTCCTGGTTTACAATTATGGAAAACAGAGACTAGAGCAAATCCAGGAGCTACTAGATTGCAAAGTACACAGGCACTCTGTTTTACCAAGTATACACTGCTACATGAGTGGATCAGCAAAGCAAAGCAGTTTGTGCCAAGGACCCAGCTTATGTAAACTTATGTATTATCCACACATACAAGCTCTCACTTTAAACAAGATTAGTCAGGTTGCCTGGACCAAAAGTATGTAATTCAGAGCAGTCGGAAAGGAAACTTGCTGAACTATTGCCTTCTGGACTGTGGACCTTTCACTGAGACCCTCCCACATCGGAGACAGAATGGTAGGAATGCATCATCCTCAGGCATGGGATGACCAACAGGGGAAAAACGTCTGGGTATAAAGAAGCTACCCCTGCCACAAATCATTGCTTCAACGTTCATCACTGGAAAGGGATGCCAGGACTTCCTTCCAGAGCAAGGAAGGGAAAATTCCTGGCATTTGGGTACCTGTGCAGAACTGGAAACACAGCATACAATGTTGGATCCTGAGTGTGTAAGCAGATAACAATGTAGACCATGTGTGGTTTGTATTCTTGACCTGTTTACTTTGAAGTGGAAAGAGTTTGTGTTTGACAGAGCACACAAAACATAACCACCACCCTATAGATAACAGGTACTTGCTGTGACCCATGCAACCTCTGTGAGGACTGAGTGAGGGTTTCTTAAGCAGCTACGTGCGTAACTCTTCACAGCAGATGTGAGTAGGCAGAGCTTTCAGAACGGTACTTACACCTGGAACACTATTTGTGCCTTCACTGCTGGTTGACATACTACATGTCCAGGAGCCAAATGAGTGAGATCTGGATCTCTTTTGCTGTGACAAATGACTGTGAATGGAAAGTAATTGAATAGCACATCTCTCCATCTTTAGCTCTCCTTTCCCCTCCACTGTCCTCTCACTGGTTTCACTCCAGCCACTATTCCTTTTGAGCAATCATCCTCAGGGATTCTATTCATCCTGACAAACAGCAGTCAATGGAGCCATTTATGATCCTTCATGTAAACTGGTGTGTGACTGCGACTACCATCTCAGCAGTTCAGAGAGGTTTCAGGCTGAGGCCTGAATATCAATTGGGGAAACAAACAAACAAACAAAAACAACCAAATAAACAAACAAACAAAAAAACAAGCTGCATAACATCAAGTGGTGCTTACCAGGGAAGGAAGTCAGATGGTGAACGTAGCATTGCTTGCCTTCCTTTTCACTAGAATAGGGCAGGAGAGGTATAAAGGCAAGGAAGTGGCTTTGTATGACCTTGAGTGAGACTGTAAAAGATAGCTGGACTGAGTGATCTGATTAGACTCTGTGGAGTGAAATGGTGCCCTAGAAAAGAAACCTTCTGTACAAGGGCTTCTGTCTTCTTCCTCTTTTTTTTCTTCTCTTCAGTAAAATGATTAATCTGTCCTGAGCTTATGCTTTTGTCTGAAGCACCTATTCCTAGAGCTGCTACATGCTTCCAAACTAACGATGAAATAATTAACACTGCATGGTGTGCATACCCTGCATTAAAGGTTCTCACAGCTGGTACTCTTCAGTCTCAGCACTACCTCCATCCTCCCGCTCACAATGCATTCAGCAGCCAAGATCTCTGCATGCCTATTCCCCAGCAAAGTCAGAGACGGACCACTATTCAACAGCCCATGGCCCAGGCACAAATCTTTAAACAATAGCCAAAAAGCTGAGTGGGAGGAACACCTGCAGCTCAGCAGAAATTGTTCAGCAAAAGTGTTCAAACAACAACAAATTCTTATTCCCTGAGAGGGCCAACGTGACCCAAAACTAGTCAGGATATGAATAGGAAGGGAGATTTTGGGGTGGGGGAGTGGATAGTAAATGAGACAGGAAAGGAGGTTGTTCTGGTTACAACTGGGACAAGGCTGATTTTTTTCATGATGTCTGGTAAAATGCTATGTTTTGGCTTCAGGAGAAAAATATTGCTGATAGCACAGCGATGTTTTAGTCTCTGAGCAGTGCTGCACAGAGCCAAGGATGTTTCAGGTTCTTGTACTCTGCTGACAGTGAGAAGGCTAGGGGTGCAAAAGAAGCTGTGAGGGGGAAAGAACCAGGGCAACCGACCTAAAATGGTCAAAGGAATGTTCTGTACTACATGACATTGTGCAAAAACTAAAAAACTGTGAAGAGTTGGCCAGAAACAAACTGATGCTGCTCAGGGACTAGCTGTGCATAGGTAGATGGGTAATGAGCAACTGTTTTGTACATCACTTATTTTATACGTGTATATATATGAATGTGTATTATCACTGCCATTATCTCTCTTTTCCTTTTATGTTATAGTAAATAGTTATGACAAACTGTGAGTTCTACTTTTTTCCCCCTGATTCTCTCCCCAGTCCTACTGGGAGAGAGGAGGAGTGAATGAATGGCTGTGTTGTGCTGTGCTGTCTGCTGAGATAAATGAAGCACTGGAACAAGTTGCTTAGAGAGGTGGTGGATGCTTCGTCCCTGGAGACATCCAAGGTCAGGCTGAAGAGGCTCTGCACTCTGATCTAGCTTTAGGTGTCTCTGTTCATTACAGGGGAGTTGGACTAGATGACATTTAAAGACCCCTTCAAACTTTAACAATTCTATCATTCTATGGTTCTATTATTTTATGACTGATCCTCAAGGAAGTGGTGGATCTAACATGCTCACCACTCAGAAATTCCTTATTAAAGTGCATGGCCAATTAGGGTCTGAATAACTGAGAAAAGGGGGGGAGGGGGGAAAAGAAAAAACAATACAGCAATTATTGTACACTTGTGCTGGAGAGGCCCCAGCAGATGCCCTGCTGTGTGAAGTCTGCTGATATGTCTTGCTCTCCTGAGCCAATTTGGATGCCTAAAAAGTGTTTCTGAGAACTGAATATAAACACCATTCATGTCAAAGAGATGAAGATCTTTGTTATGGTTTAAATGACTTTTCTCCTCTGGTGACTCCTGCAGCTGGCTGACCTGTTTCAACTGGGGAATGGGATTTTAGAGGTGTGCCACAGGAGGCATTTCCCCAAAGCTTCTTGCTCTCAGGTCTCTGGGCAAGTGTTTAGGTGGCCCAAGCACTTCTGTGGGGTCTGCTGTTTCTGTGTCTTCTTCCCAACATCCTCAGCACTCTCAAGTCTTGAGTGCTGCAGCAAGACCTTGACTTCTGATTGCTTCCTACCTGCATCAGTGAGAAGGTAAGGCATCAAGGAGAGAGAAATGGCTGCCAGTAGGAAATCTTCATCAGTTCATTGTGAAGTACTAAGGAAAGTAAGTCTGCTGGTTCTTAATTTTCTGTAAAGATACAACACAGTTATCTGTTGCCTATCGTCCATCCCTACAACAACATCAGTGTGTCCTGTTGTGCTTGCGAAGGGGAATGGTCTTTGGACAAAAGCCTTAGAGAATTGTATTGACATGGCACACTTTATGTGTGGCTTTTTTGGTGACTCAGACAAAAAAGGGCAGTCTTGCAGAATGAGGGATGGATTTTGACAACACAAATTGTTGTGAGCAAGATGTTTGATTCTGATTGACTTATGTGCAAAGATACTGAAGCCTTTGTAGATAAATAAAAAATTATACGATCATAGGATAATTCAGATGGAAGGGGATCTCAGGAGGTCAAACATTTCAATGTCTTCCTGAAAAATATGCTGTTAATTTAGAAATTTATTCAGTTGATTTCTTTAATACTCCCGAGCGTAAGATATCTAAGCCTGTGGGCATGTGCTTTCCCACAGAGGGTGCCTTACGTCCTCCTTTGTTATACATGACAGATTTTCTATCAGTAATACTTTAAGAAGTAGATCCACTATTTGACTCATTCCAAATGCCACTGAAATACCTGAAGAACACTTATTTTCCTTTATTGCTCTTTACCATCTTGCTGTCTGAATCTAGCTATTGACCTATATAATTCATTTATTGAGTTAGTTTCTTCTAATTTTTTTTTTTTAAAATACCTTACCATTTTAATTTTTTTTTTTTTGTTCTGTAATTGTTTGACTTGTTGACTTCATTACCTACTTATTTCCATTTGTATTTTATTATAATTCTCATTTCATTGTTTTTTAATTCTCTCTCTGTATATGTGTTCTTTGTGGTCATGTGTGTAGGTCTGTCATTGTTTCCACCTAGAAAGACAAATTCTTGTCTCATGTATCATTTTTTGAATCTGAAAATCTTGGCTTCTTGGGCATCCAGTAAGATATTCCTGAAAAATTCCCAGTAATTTTAGCTCTTTGTTAAATGCATGTTCCCAACTATAATCTCAGCCATTCCTATAACTTTCAGTAATTGGAAAAGATCCTCAAGATATTTCAGGTTGGTGGCATATCCTGTTTGCACTTAATAAATCAAACTTCATTTCATTAGGCATTTTTTCAATTTTTATAAAAGCCATTAGCTGTTCCTTATCTATCATAATGAGGCCCATTATGGTGAGTAATTGAAAATGGACATTACTGAGTCACTTGATACCCCATGCAGAAATTTCTGTTTTAAGAAAAAAATCATTTGTTTTAGAGATTTCTGAAGTTTTATTATTATCTGTGTGGATGGAGAAAATGATCTGCAGAGTGAAAGATACTTATGGTAACACAGTTGTCCTTTCTACTTTTAATAGCCATGTTTTTGAGAGAGGTTGTCTTGTATTTTTTTTTTTGAAGCATGGTAGTTTGTTATGGAGGCCACATACTTGATTTTGTTAGTTTAAATAGTTAGTACATTAGCCATAAATGCTGGGGAGTCCACTCAGTTACCCATGAGTTTCTAATAACAAATAGGAAATTGGATGTAAATGTCACCACTGTTCAAAATAGTTTTCTTCTGTAGCATTTACAGAACACATTAGATGTGAAATGCAGTCTTCCAAAACCCATAGGACCTGCCCCCATCAGGTTTATCTGTTAATAATCACATAATTTCTCTTCTCCTATATGACTGCTTCCAACTACTGTTTTTGAATATCCGTGCTTCAAACAAGAGTCTCCATGGTCCTTCTCAGCAGACCACTTTGCTTTTAGGCTTGTAATAAAAAAAAAATGATGCTTTTAGTAGGCTAATATGCTTGGATAGGTAAATCTTACTCTTTCAACATGGTTCTCTCCTTTCATGTAGTTTGAGTAGATCAAGTCTTCCTGACAACTTTATCTACCAACCAGAAGACTGGTATTATTTTGCTGGGATGGAGGACATAAAATCGTGGGCTCTATTTTTTTGTTAGAGGTTATTTTTCTGTTTTGTAGAACCCAGATCTTCCTTTTCTTCACCTATTGCCTCAACTATTGAACTCTACTATCTTCTGTCCACTTATTAATCTAACTTGAAAAACAGTTAACATTTCTGAAGTACGAGCTGGCGTAGCTTTGATCAGCTTTTCTCAGCTCCCTTGTTGATGAATGTTGTTAGAAAATCACCTTCAATAAATAAATATCCCGAACTTCAGTACTTTAGTGTTTCCTGTTTCATGAGAGAAATCATCCTGCAATCTGTGTTGTATTGTGAAATCCATTTCAGGCACAAGCTGAAGATAGTTCTGGCAGCACTTCTCAGTACTGGTTTGAACTACACATCATGACTCAAAATTCTCCTCCCTTAAACTAATGAATAATTTCTCATGAACAGTTTTTTCTGATGTCTTATTCAGTATCAGGTAATTATTTGACTCATACATCTGGCACAACAGACTTTAGAGACTGTTAAAATTAGCAGTGACAACAGGTTAATATTTGTATCTTCTTGTATCAGTCATAGCTTCTCACTGGGTTACTGGACAGTCTGCTGTGATGCAGACCTAGCTGATCCATTGGGAAATTCCATATATATACAGTATATAACCCTTAATATATTGGATTTTTCTTCCATTTTGGCTACCGATCTGCGCACCAAGTAGATTAAATCACTTCTGCTCACAAGCACAGATAGTACTAGATTTGGTGTTGGTCATAGAAAATGATGACTGTTTAACTGTGTTGCTATAGCAAAACCACATGTATACAACAAAGCTTATAAACAATATTCAGCAAATTCAAATGGAATCTTTTCTGCTAGTTCCTCAGTTTATTCTTCAGACTCTGTGTTAGCTAGCTTTTATTCATAATTGAAGACAGTCCCATCCTGCATCAAAAATTGTCAGCTAAGTTCAAATAACAGATAGAGATCACGCGTCTCTGGTAGAGTGTGTGAAAATAATTGATGCGTGCTTGTGATTGTTCATTGAAGATCCAAAGAGGAATATGTTCAAATTCCGTATTTGGTCTGCCCTCATTTGATGTCCTGGCTGCCCTAAAGCCTGATTCTGCTCCTTGTTGTGGAAGATTTTTGAAATCTTTCTTCCTTTGTTTTCTGTGAGGCAAGATTTATAGGGAAGGTAATATCCTTTATTAGACCATTTGGTTCTTTTGGAAAAAATGTACATTCTTGCGGGGTCAGCATCCCTTCATTACACTTGTTTTTTGCCTGCTTGGTTTTTCCATTTCTGAAAGCTTTACTTAGAGGAAGCAGGCCTGCTCATTTTGTCCTTTTCAGTTACTACTTTTTCTTCCAGTGTAATAGAGAGAACACATGTACTTGTGTTTTTTTGTGGAGGCTTGGGTGCTTGTTTTTCCAAAATCCAAAATAAAAATAATAAAAACAATTTTAGGCCAAACAACTGTATTTTAGCCCCAGTAAATGGAAACCTCACTCCCTTCAGGTTTTTTTGGAAAGTGTCCTGGACCGATATGATTAATTTCTTTTTTCTTAAAGGAAAAATAAAAACTGTATGTACTCATGAGGCAGCAAAGACCCTATGGAGAACAGGAAGATATATGTATTGATTTTAAAATGAAAAATAGAAACATTCCAAATATTTGCAAAGCATTTCTTTAGTTAGTTACCCCCCAGGTAATGGAGAAACAATCTGTGTTCAGTAAGAGACTAAATATTGTGAATAATTTTCAGGTCCAGTGCAGCCCTGAATTCCAAACCCATGCAATGTCTCAGATGTCTAGCAGAGTTTATGTAAGTTTTGACTGAGTTAAATATCAATGTATTTTTATTTGACAGCATGACCTATACATAGTGGGCAAAGAGTTCTTGCACTTTTCTCGTAATCTCATTCTATGCTTTTCTCACTCTGTTTACTTCTCCCTGAAATGACCGTGACCTTCTGCCAGAATTTCTTGAAGGTTATGCTAATCTTTATTGGCAAGAGAAACAGTAGCTGGAGCAAAAAAGTGAAAGAGAATGCCACATGAGAATGAACAGCATGCAGAGCGTGAGAAGTTTCTGCAATAGCTGGAACTGGAGCAGCTTTGTCAGCATGTAGTCTCTGGAGCAGTAAGTGAGGATGTACAAACTTAAATATCCTAGAATGAAATCTTAATTAATTTTCTGGTACTTAGTAAGGTATTTGGGATAAATGCTTTACTAAACCAGGGGGTGCACCTCAGGTATTTTGTATGAAATTTTGCCCATTTAATGCAGCCCCTCATTTGGCCCCCAAACTTGGTGGTTTTTTGTTTGTTTGTATGTTTTTCTTGTTTAAATCAAAATGAATGAGTACATCTATCTGAGTGAAAATAAATAAATAAAGGCCTCCATTGCCATGCCTCACTTGTCTGAGAGTTTAGGTATAGCCTTACACACATAAATGACAAACGTGTTTATGAGCAGGGTCAAAATAACTTCCCATAAAACTTTCTGACCTGATCTCAAATAACCACAGCTTAAAGCATGACCAGAATTAAGCTACCTCATGTTAAATTCATGCTGACCAATGTATTTAACAAGATGGGAGTAGTCTCAAGGAGTAGGGGAGAGGGATTAGTGCCTCTGTCTTTGAGGGGCTGGAATTACTGCTGCTTCCTATTCCCAGAATTGCAATTTAAGCTACTTCAGGCTCTTCTGCATTACAACATCTGTAGCATGGTTCAGGGCCAAAATACAAACAGTTATGTCACATCTACTTTACAAGATGGAACGTGGTATAACCAAGTTGAGGGACAAGCATGCTGTAACGAGGCCCCACAATATGTTTGTTTTTGTAGAGCAGATGAACCCTAAATTAGTACCAGATGTCAGTACCAGACCTGCTGTATAGGGAACACAGCAGGGAACTAGTAATTATGGAGGAGCCACTGTGAGGCCATATTTAAGGTTGCATTCTGTTTTTCACTTGCAGGGAGATCTCAGTATTTTCCTCTTACAGTAAAACACCATTGTCCTCCTTCCAGTGTATACTCATGTGTATCTACCTCAGCATGCTGAAGTGCCTTGTGCTCTCAGTCCACAGTACGTTTTCCTTTAGAGTACCCAACAGCATATATATTTTCTATTTCTATCTCTGCTCTGCACTGAAATAATGAAGAATGGTGTGAACTTCTTCTTTCTTGGTTTGCTTCTACTGCCTTTGGCTTCAGATGTAGCTCTGCTCTCATCACAGGCTGCAATGTTTTTGGCCTTGCAATCATTTTTCTGTCATTTTGCTTGTTAGTTTGTTCATTAGTTACTTAGCAATTTTCTTTGTTTGCCTGGCCTTTTTTTGTTGCCAAGACCTTCCCTCTTGGCAAAAAGTGAAAAAAGGAGATTTTCAGTTTGAGTTAAGCCACGTGTCTTCCAATGGCCTTTTAGTTCTCTGTCTTCCACATAGCTTTCTTTGTGACGAGATCTTCAGACTTGTGCCTTTCATCACATGTGTTGAGGATGTGAGTCCTTATTGTCAGAAAGAATTCTCTGCTTTGGAGATTCTGCTACCTTAAAGTTCTTCTCTGCAGGAGATTTTGAAAGCAGTTTCTTGACCTTACATGGAAATCTGTCAGGGCACCTTCAGGTAACAATAGGACAATTCGAAATTCAATAATTTCTTACTCAGAATGTCTCTTGTGTCTTATTAGTATCTTACCAGTTTTACTTTGATGCAACAGAATGCATGTCTGGGAGCTCAAGAAAGATAACATTAGCATCCCTTCTTTCTTTGTTTTTAACTCCCGCAAATCAGTGGTCCAGCAGATTACATCTATAGCAAATTACTGTACAGGGCCAAGATTTAGGATTTGAACATCATTTTCTTACAACTCACTGTGTTTAACTTATAACACACATCTTTGCTCAGTTTTGATGTATATCAAATAGTACTCTTCAAATTAGCGCTCAGTTGAGGTCCAGAGGATAGTAAGGCCCAGGGACTATACCTAAAAAACGATATAGATGAAAGCGCCTTATCTTATAGAGGTATAGTGTAGGTGTTGATGGCTGCAGTTTGCTCTTGAGAGCACACTCCTTATTCTGATGACCTGGGCTGTTTTGTTTTTTTTAGTAGCGAAGCTGCAGCCATATCGTTCCTGAAGGAGCTAAGAAGTATAGTTCACAGTATCACAGTATCGTGCGAGTTGGAAGGGACCTTAGAGATCTTCGAGTCCAACTCCTGGGTTTCGAGCCCCCTGTGTAGCGAAGCGGCACTTCTACCCCTTGTGCCACAGGGGGGATTCCAACCCCGGGCCACTGGTGTTGCAAGCAGCAATTCTACCACTGCGCCACCGGGGTTGCAATAGTTCAATCCAGATGTATGGTAGTGGGTTTCTGTTCCTCACCAGGAACAGTAGAAATCCTTTGGTATTGGCTGACTGAAGTAAAAAGCACACTCCAAGGTTGCACAAAGACCTAGTAACATTGAAAGGCTGGTCTCTACGTTGTTTCACCCACTTAAAATTATTCTTAGCATCATAGAATCATTAAGGTTGGAAAAGACCACTAGGATCACCTACTCCAACCATCAAACAGGAGCCTAGCAGAGGATAGTTTCAATCCATCAGCCTCTGGGTTAAGGGCCCAGAATGTTCCTACTCTAGCACTCTGCTACACAATACATTTCAAGGCATCAGAAAAGCTGCTTTTGCCAGAACCAGCATTTACTTCTCTCTTCGCTCTTCCAACCATTAAGAAGAGATTCCTTTGCCATTAACCTGAACTTCTAGGTTACTAAACCTACTGAAGACAGCAGAAAGTCTTTATTACAATGAGACTTCTATCACTGCCAGTTAGCTTCTGATCTTCTGGCTCCTCCTTGAGCTCAGTCCTTGAGTGGGGAGTAAGACTCATGGCATTCACTAAATCACTGAAACTGATTTCTTCTCAGACACTCAGAATTCTCTTTTGCATTTGAGATTCTCATCAGACAGACCCTAATATTCAGTCCTCTGGATTCAATATTCACTCTTGTGTGTACCAAAGGTCTTACTTTACCCTAGTCTTTTCTACAAGAAGGCAAGCACATTGGTTGATTGTACAGAACAGTGTGCGGGATATGGTCACAGCCTTGCAAGATGTCACTTATCTTCCTCAGGTCCAATAAAACAGTAGTGCAAGGACTTAGAAAGGTAAGTTGCCACCAAATGAAGATCGGTGCTCTGATTCTTCTGTCTTTGTCCACCTCTGGATTATTTTGTAGTCTCTCATGACAGCCAGGAGATTATTCTAAGTGTTTCCAGGATCTCCTAAGGTAGTCCAGTCTTTTGTGATTGTAATGAAGGACTGTAAGTGTCTGTTTAAAACCAATTCAGTCTGTTGTTTTACAATCCAAAGTAGTATAATTTTGAAAATTTCTATCTCTTTAATTGGTAAGGAAAACCTGAATGCTGAGAAGTTTCAGAAAAGTGATCAATAAATTAACTGATTCAAAATTAACTCAGAATTGTCCTTCAGTATGCCACGTTCAGAACTGCACACTTTTCCAAGACCATTTACCTTTTCATTTCAACATTGGAATGAAAGTTTAATAGATTTACGGCATGTTTTTTCTTGTTGTTAAACAACAGTATTTTATTTTTGAGAAGCAATTTTATCTATACTAATAGTAAGCTAATAGTAAGAATGTTTTGCTCAACTTCGGCCGTCTTGCTCAATTCCAAGAGACAAGAAGGGGAATTTGTAAGCAAAACAAAATGAAACAAAACAGCAAGAAATAAAACCATCATAAAAGTGATATATTATTTTAGTTGTTCTTCCCTTTACCCCTGGGAATAAAAAGCAGATTTTGTCAGGTTGGAGAACAAAAAGCAGTTGAATTACACAAGGCCCACAATTTATGCAAAGAAACTGGTTATCGAACAACTCAACACTCATCAAACCTTTTGTTTAGGTAGTAGGCAGTTCTAAATATGCACCAACAGGCAAACCACTTGCCCTACTTGTGAGGAGAACGTTTTGATGAATTTTGAAGAATGTACTGTTGAGCAAGCAAGGTTGATTGTACTACCAGGGAAATGTGCTTCTGCCTTTGGAATAAAGCTGTATGCTACTTGTGGCTTTACTTATCCATGTTTTTCTTGTCTCAGTTTTGGATTAAATGAGTTATAAAAGTAATTATAACATCCTTAAAAGATGGTATTATTATACATTATATGGGAGCTATGAAAGCAGAACGGAAATGGGCTCACCTTTAACCTAAGAGATGAAAATTTCAAGAATGCAAGATTTTTAATAAATGAGTAATCTTTCTCAAGACTGCTCTGAAAAGAAGACATCTCTAACAAAATTTGAAGAATGCTGTTCTGGAACCACATTTTGATAACAACCTTTTTAGCATAAAAAATGCTTGTATCCTACTGGAGGTAATTAGGCCTCCCATGCCACAGCCCAGCCTGCCTGAGAGATATTGCACAAATGTAATGTCTGTCACTGATGTAGGTTAATGGAAGGTTTTTCTCAGGGCTAGAGAAAAGCATGCATAACACTAATGCTGGTAAAATATATTGTGTGACTCACTCTGAGCAAACACTTCCCAATCGAAGGATTAAAGAGAGGATCTCTGATGAAGGGGGGTTGTATTCTGAATGCTGTTCTCTTTAATGATGTTCCAGTTGATAACAGAATCACAAAATCATAGAGTTTCAGGGGTTGGAAGGGACCTCAAGTGATCATCAAGTCCATCCCCCTGCTAAAGCAGGTACCCTACAATAGGTCACACACATAGGCATCCAGGGCGGTCTCCATTGAAGGAGACTCCACAGCTCCTCTGGGCAATGTGTTCCAGTGCTCTGTCACCCTTACTGTAAAGAAGTTCCTCCATACATGTTAGTACTTCCTATGTTTACGTTTTAGGCCATTATTCCTTGTCTTATTGCTACAAACCACTGAGATGAGCCTGGCCTCCTGCAATTGCATCCCACCTCCCTTTATAAACATATATCAGATCCTCATCGGATCACCACACAGAGGAGTGAGACTAGGGAATAGGGGGCATATGTCACAATTACAGTATTCTGTAACACAGAATTAGCCCTGAAAATGTTACAGATTTTGAGCTCACATAACATCTAAGAGCTCACTTGAATTTTGACTCTCTGAAAGAAAAAAGAGGAAACTCTCTAAATAGGTTCCAAATAGGTTGCTCTCAGTGTGTCAGATGTTTTTGCTTCAATTACTTTAAGCTTCTTCTGTCTCACCCTATGGCTCCTCTATTCTTTGCTTCACATCTGTCCAAAACACTTCTGCTAAAGTCATATTCATTTCCTTTCACACATTAGCACTCCGTTGATTTCCTGTCACTTGCCATGTCGAATTCAAGCTGTTCATCTTTACCTACAACACCTTTATTGTGTACCCTCACCTATATATCCAGTTTCATTTCCTCTGGCTCCTCATCCCACATCCCTTATCTGAAATTACTTCAATCCACAGGATCAATAGCCCACAAAATAAGACAGGCGTGAAATTGCTTTCGACCAAAGCCCAGAGCTCTGTAGTAAGTCATACCTGCTTTTGTGATTTTAGGCCAGTGTAATCAAGCCTGGGCAGCTTTTTTTCAAGGTGTTACTTTCATCAGTTATGATACCTACATTAGTTTTTACGGGCATGTTGAAACTAGGCTGGTGAAACTGATTTGAGACTCAATATAACTGTAAAAAAGTAAGTTTTGTCCACTGTAAATTTTTGATACTTAAAAAAAAAAAACAAACAAACTAGAATTTCTTTTGAAACAAAGCTTTCAGATCCTTTCTATAAATGAGAAAGACCTACACCAAGAACATAACAATGGAGCTGTGATAAGAAACCCGATTCCTTGTAAATCAAGCAGTCAAAAGTTTTGATCCTGAATGTTTTCTTATTTCTCACATTTTGGCTACTTACTAAGTCATTTTTTGGCCTGGAGTATGGAAGAAGCTGCTTCTTCCTCTCTTATTCATCTCTATTTCCCAACTTCCCAGCATGTCTTTTCTGTATTTGTCTTTTCTCTAACTGCATCTATAAGCATGGTACAGAAGAAGAGGGTCATAGGCAACATTAAGGCAAGACTAGTATAGGGAAGAGCCTTTACTATTTGTAACTGCATTTTTTTGCTCAGGCATCTCTTCCTCTGTAGCAGTCTAATTTCCTTATCCCCTGTCAATTCCTGTCCTTATGGACTGGTACGCCTGACCTTTCCTGTGTCTTGATATATATATAGTGTACTGTTTTCTGCCCAGCTTTGAGGTGTCATTGTATCTAGTCAATTTAGAATAGTAAATAACTTCCAAAATAACTCCAAATTTCATATTCCTCTATCACTTTTCTCACAGTGAAATTTGATCATGTGGGTGATGGGGAGACTGGCCTTTCTGTTATATCTTCTTTGAAACACATGACT
Organism: Excalfactoria chinensis; assembly: GCF_039878825.1. NCBI lineage: Eukaryota > Metazoa > Chordata > Aves > Galliformes > Phasianidae > Excalfactoria > Excalfactoria chinensis. The sequence goes on along the minus strand of NC_092825.1, from coordinate 52,352,336 downwards.
ACACCCATGCATACACAGACACTTCAACTCCTGGACATCCCTGCTCATTTCTGTGTACCTAGTCACATCACCTGAATGTTTTTGTATGTAGGCTTTATGTTTAAGAACTGTTCTTTCATTTTCTCATCTTCAAGAAGATACATATTTAGGAAGACTTTTCTTGTTTAGAGAACCTGGAGTCCAATGATAGCCGAATGTATTTGTTGCTGTTTTTCTTAGAAACCACCTGCAAAAATTTTTTACAAGGTGTGGGGAAAAAGCCTGCTGACATGTTACTGACTCTTGGTAGGGGTAGTTTTCATAGAATAACAGAATCATTTGAGTTGGAAAGGACCTTTAAAGGTCATCCAGTCCTACTTCCCTGCAATGAACAAAGACGTACATCTACAGTTCTCCTGAAAGAAAAATGATGAAGGCACAAGCCAAGAATATACTACACACCACATGTGTATGCATGTTTCTTTGATGACTGGGGTGTTTTAATCTGAGAGTAAGTATTTGTTCCGAGACTGAAGATGAAAACAAATGACTGTATTATTAAAGATACAATAGGTCAATTTTACTCACAGTGTAAAGGTACTTTACCTACATTAGTTCTCCCCATCTGAACTAGAATTGAGTGTTTTTCCAGCACATTTATTCCATCCTAGTATCAGCAGAGATAAAGCAAGCTGAGGAAGAAGGGGTGGGAGATAAAGTAGAGGCCAAGGGCAGGGAGCTTTTCTTGCAGCCTCTTAAACACATTGATTGTAGTTTAGGTTTTTTCAAAGCTGCACATGTTGAATAGTATCTGCCAATAAACACAGCTCAGTGGGTGAGAAATCTGTCTGCCTCTTGCTGAGGATTAGAAGAGAAAAGACACCAAATGAGCAATTTCTTCACATGTGGGTCATGCCCCTCACAGGGGTACTTGCCCCTGACCTAATCCTGTTCTACTTTGTCTCTCTCACTCCCTCCTGTCTTCCTACCCTGTTCTACTCCTCCACTGCTGCACTACTGGTGGTCTGCTGCATGCTGCACAGATGTTTTCCCTATGCTATTATAAGATTATTTTTCAAGTGGCTTCTTGGAACAGATGTTCCAGTGTGTGCACTCTCCTTCCCTTGGCTGAAAATGTTGTGCACAGAGAGCAGATTGCATTGCTGCTCTCCTTTTGATCTAAAGAGCGCAAGAGAAAAAAAAAAAATCCCACACAAATGATGCTGGTTTTCATTTCAGGCTGCTTGGCAATGGTGCACCTGGGTGTGTATCTCCTGCTTCTTTTCTCCCCCATCACTGGTGCTGCTTGCAGATGTTTTTTTCTGTGCCTTTCTTCTTCAGGCCATTTTTTCCCCTCTGTGACCCAATACTTTACTCCCACTGCTTTTATATTTTCTTTCATCTAACATTCTGCTATTCCTGCTTCCAAAATAGTTCTCTGACCCACTGCCAGCGTCTCATCTTCATCTTCTCCTTCCTTTGGCAAATCTTGGTCTGTTAGGATGGATTAGTCCCACGTGTTTTGATATAAGACCTGTGCCTTTCTTTGTCTTTTGAGTTCAGATTCATTGCTCAGGTTCACCTCCCTCCATAGACCCAGTGAATTCACCTGAGAGTCACTGTTTCTACCTTTTATTTTATTTCTTCCACTGAGGGAGGAACATTCTCAAGAGTCAGAGGCCCCGAAGTGTCAAGGAAGTATCATTTTCAAGTACTATCTAATTTATGGATTCAACAAAGGTATGACAGAAGGAGGTTGTGAAATATATGCCTCGTTGTAGGATACTGTAATTAGGCTTAACTCACTGAAAAACATCTTGTGGGATAAAAAAAAATACATTAGCAAACAGACAAGTCTTTATTTGATCACATCTAGTCTTCTAAATAGTGTAACAGCTTCAAATCCACAAGTTAGTCTTCCTTAAAATAATTTGGCTTACATGAATTCAAACTTTGGAGTGGCAAATAAATATTGAATTTTTTTTTCTAAGCTGATTACATTCAGTTGATTCAAAATGATGTACATCAGATGAAAAACTGGTTTACATATATATTCTTATTATTCCTGTTTTGATATAGCTAGCATGAAACCTGTACTTGTTTTTAAAATAATGTCTTATGGGAAAGTCTTGTTAGATTGTGTGGGGACTCATAACTTTGCATAGGAATATGTAGGATTCTCAAATTGGAAAATTATTCTCTGTTGCATTCACTGTCTGTCCTAGATTGCTCCAGAAATATTAACATTCTTTGTTGATTTATGGGCTTACAGAGAAATTTCTTTAGAACTGGGGTGAAGTACCATAGCTTCCTGGGGAAGATTTAAACGGTACTTCCAACCTTGTGAACCCTTCGTTTTCTATCTTCTTTTGTATGGTTGTTCTACTGCATTGCACTGCAGTGTGTATCACTTAAGTAAATAACTAAAAATAAATACATAAATCAGTAAATAAATAGGGAGATATACAACCAGTAAATCAAGCCACAGATTTGGGAACATTTCCCATCAGTCAAACTACTCCTCCCTGTGAGCTGAGTGTGCAAGCACAGCTGTGGTTGCACTGTGCTACTCTCCAGTATCTGCAAATCTGAGATGGATCTGTAAATTCACCTACAACCAAAATAATCCATTACAAGTATACAAGACTGTCTGCAGTCACATTTGGGACCAATCTACCATGCATCCTTCATCTCTGAACTCAGAAAACTGGCCTTTCAATACTATTGAGGGCAGATTATTTCTTGGAAGCCTTGCATACTGCATGGAGTTATTAAAAAGCTATCCTGCTCTTTTCTTTACTGTTTGTGTCTAAATGGGTTGTGGAAGGAAGAAGGCAAGGAGGGAAACCAACTGTTTCAATGCTGATTTTTGACAGGTTTATGGAAAAAAAATAAAATAAAATAAAAAAAAAAAGTATGACCTAAGGTATGACCTAAAGCATGTGATAGCAGGAAACTGGATTTTCAGGGTACAGGAATTTCAGTCCTGTTTCCTCACCTTTCAATGTGTTTGGTGCAGCAAGTGACATTGTAAACACAGTTACATCCAGCACAAACCCAAAGTTTGCAAAAAACACATCAATCTATTATTTCAGCTTTAAAAATATCTAGAAATTATGCTGAAAAACAGCCACATAGCAGCCATCCAGGCTATTTCTTCTAACCCAGGGTTAGACCTGTATTTCTGGGACAACTGTTTTTTTGCCTTCCTAAAGTTCTCTGTTGACAGAGATACCATGGGTTGCCCAACCCATTCCAGTGCTCAACCACTGGTGTTGTTCACACAGTGAACACACAAGTGTTGAATGACATTTGTGGTTGCCAAGTTGCTACAGAAGTCTTCCTTCAAATACTTATGAGGAAGCAGTAGAATTATCTAGCGTATCTCTGATAGGCTTCCTTGACACTCTGACTTAGGCATAAATCTATTATTTTAAACATTACATTGGGAGGTAGGGGTTGCTTTAGTTTGTTTTTCTTTATGTAGATTAACTAATAGGAAAGCCAAGGGTATCAAGATTCCACTTGTACGTGAAACAGCGATGGAATCATGGAATTATGGAATCATGGAATTATGGAATCATGGAATTGTAGAATGGCCTGGGCTGAAAAGGACCACAATGATCACCTAGTTTCAAGCCCCCTGCTATGTGCAGGGTTGCTAACCACCAGACTAGGCTGCCCAGAGCCACATCCAGCTTGACCTTGAATGCCTCCAGGGATGGGGCATCCATAGCCTCTCTGGGCAATCTGTCCCAGTGCATCATCACCCTCTGAGTGAAAAACTTCCTCCTAATATCTAACTGCAACCTCCCCTGTCTCAGTTTAAAACCATCCCCCTTCTCCTATCATTATCCACCCATGTAAACAGCTGTTCCCCTTCCTGTTTATATGCCCCCTTCAAATACTGGAAGGCCGCAATGAGGTCAACCCGGAGCCTTCTCTTCTCTAGGCTAAACAAGCCCAGTTCCCTCAAACTTTCCTCAATGGAGAGGTGCTCCAGCCCTCTGATCATCTTAGTGGCCCTCCTCTGGACTCATTCTGAAAGCTCTGCATCTTTCTTGTGCTGGGGGCCCCAGGCCTGGATGCAGTACTCCAAATGGAGCCTATGAACAGTAGGAATCAAAAACTACACTTACATATTGGTTTGATAATCATTTTCAGGATAAATTGTATTTCTCTACCTGCGGTTGTGACCGCCTCAGAATTTCTTGTGGAAGGGAGTACTAATAGAGTGAGTGAAAAGAAAAGAAAAAAAAAATAATAAGAATGATTCCTCATCTGGAGCACTATGTTCACTTCTGGGCCCCTCAAGTGCAGGAGAAATATGCATATACTTAAAGGAGTCCAGTGAAGGGTCACCAAGAAGAGGCAGGAATAGGTGCACCTCTGCTCTGAAGAAAGGCTGAGTGAGCTGGAACTATTGCACCTGGAGAAGTTCAAGGGGATCTCATCCCTGTGTACTAATACCTGAAAGAAGGAAGCAGAGAGGACAGAGACAGGCTCTTTCAGGGTACCCATCACCAGAACAATAGACAACAGTACAAAATGGAACATGAGAGGTTCCATCTGACTGTGCAGATGATGGAACACTGGCACAGGTAGCCAAGGGAATTTGTGATGTCTCCCTCCTTGGGGATCTTCAAAAGCCACCTGGATATGGTCCCTGGCACTCTGCTGTGGATGCCCCTGTTTGAACAGGTGTTGGACCAGATACTCCCACCGGCCCCTTCCAACCCTTAATCATTCTGCAATTCCATGACTCTGCAAGGTAGCTTTCCAAAAGCACTCCGTTAATGAATAGGAGTTCAGAATGCTGGTAGCTGCTGGTCACAGAAATAAAGAGTGTGGATATTAAATGAATTCAGAAAACACTACAAGAAAACATTTATGGAGTAAATTCTGTGCTCTACCATCCTATTATTTAACAGTGTGGGAGAGCAACAATATGGAAAAAGATCAAGAAAATACTCTTAATCATAAAAGACTGCAGACAATATCTTGAAGTAACTATGTATTGGTTAACTGTTAGACTTGACGAGAGCGCTTTGAAAGAAGAAGGCTTCATCTAATGTTACCTGGGAAATGGAGAAGGGCTAAATCCACCATAGTAACAGAAAAGGGAAATGTTGATATAACTTGAAGTTCTGAACTCCAGTCCCTTAAGCACACTGGAAAGAGTCTTCTATATCACACTTTCTATTTACTTTTGCTAATTGCATCATGGCCTCTGTCTCATGGCCCATGTCACAGTTACACTTAAAGTTATATAGGTAACTTGGACCCTAATCCTACAATTTACAGGCTGTGGATGAGGTGCAGTCCCAAGGACTTAAACTTGTCTTTCATGATGACTGGTTTCTGTTCTTGGATTGAGATCTCCATCCTATGTCTTTCTAGGTTATCATGAGAACTTTTGCTCCAACCAGCATCCTTACAAATATGGCATTCAAAATATGATGTTCCTGAAAGTACAAGAAAAGACATTTGCTGCTTCCACCTATAAGTTTGTCCTTTCTGTTTTCTCTTTTTATTGTATAAAACACCAGTGTTCTCTCTGTTTCCCACCTGCTTCTGCATATCACATCTTTGTGACATTTATCTCCAGACATTGCTCCTGTTCCCATATTCTTGTACTCCTGCAAAGCTCTGGACATAACTTTGTTCTTTTCTGAGTAATCTGATCTGTTGTCAGTGCTGATGCTAATCTTACTGGAACAGTGTCACTCCTGGAATTCTGAGGCTGGAACCTAAAGAATAATAGTGCTAAAAGGTATTATGGGGTGCACAGGAAATTGTTCTTTGGACAGAAATAATGCATATGTAATCTACAGGATGTTCCTGTGTCATTAGTGTCTGACATGCTGTCCTACAGTACCAACAGTTATTAAGTCACTTGATGGGAAATACTTTTAATCACAAAGCTTACTCTCTAAGCTTCTGTATCCTTTCTTCCTGAACAAACATATGACAAATGATTAATATTAAACCAAACATTGCTCATTTAAGAGATTATTGGGAAAAAGGAAAAAAAAAAAAAAAAAAAAAAAAAAAAAAAAAAAAAAAAAAAAGTTGTTGCTTAACAACTCTGCTTGAAAGCAGTGTTTTAAAGGGGATCACGTCATAAAATGGGAGGAAACCCAAGTGGCAACATAGAGCACTGAGGCTGAGGCTGGTAACAACTGAAGTCAGTTTGCTAGGAAAGGCTGTCAGGATTTACAGAGAGATGAAAACAGGTCTGTTTGATTTGGAGTCAGGTTTTCAGCAATACTTCTTGATTGCACAATCGCCAGTATTTAACTCTTATTTAGCAAATAGACTTGAGCACTCAAGGTTGCAATGTCCATCTGTTAGCAGTCATCTAAGAGGATCTTTTCCTTCTGCCTTGGAAGTCTTAAAAAGTAGTTTTTTGTCACTACAGTGCAGTTGATTTCCAAGGAATTTTAAATGGCACTATATAAGTCTCTGTTTTTAAGGGACAGCCAAAACTTCCTCGGCTCACCTGCCAGCTCTCTTCTGACTTGTGTGTCACACATCTGTCTGCTCACACCACAGTGCTGGACAACTACTGAGTTTATGAGAATATTTGTGACTGCTCTTAATTGAGATGAAGGCTATGACTCCAGCAGCCAACAGCAGGCAAATATCATCTGTGTAAAAGATATGAGCACTCTCTTTTATAAAAATGCATTATTGTTTCTGGCACATTCTAGATGACTGAGCTCAAGTGCTAGAGAATGTGAGATTGGGACATTGTGACTCAGCTGTTTGCTGTATAGCATTCATGAATATGTTGTGTATTTTCCTGCAAGGACAGTTATAAATAGTTTTGTAGAGGTCAGATGGGAAACACTGAGCACAATCCTTACTCAGCACCACTGGGGAATAGCTTTCTCATCACTCTAGACACTCTTGTGTTTCCCTGACTGCTTTTACTACTGAGATAGTGCCCTCTGCATGTTGCTGGCAGTGAAGGGACTCCTCACCTAATGAGGTAAATAGGAGGGCAAAGAACCAGAAGGGATGCAAGGAGCTTGACTCTGCCCCCATCTTCACATGCAAGCTAGATTAAAAGGCTATAGGTCTGATTCAGGGTTCCCTGAAGTCCGTGCAAATATTTGTATTAATTTCAGCTGCTTTGGATCTGCTCCTGTGTACACAGATGAAACATAGCATTTTTCCCAAAAGGGGACAAAGTCTTATTTTCCTTTCATAGAGAGAAGGCAAGTACCAATGCCATCTTCCCAGCTTCGCTCCATCTATATGTTGCTGGGTATCTTGAGCAGTTGTTAGATTGCTAGCTGATCCCTAGCCAGTCTTCCTCATGTGTACCCCTCCCTTCTTGTCATTACAAGTTGAAGGAGAATGATGCATAGAGTTTTCCCCCTAGTAGTTTTGAATGTGGAAGAGATAATCTAAGAACAGAAACTTTCCATGGAATGTGTCTGTTTCAAATGAGGGAGAATTTAAACCTTTATTACCCAAGGCAGCTATAAGTGAGCGTGACAATGCCTTCATTCTTTAAAAGCATATTTCACTTGTGCTACCATACAATTATAAAATCATGCTTTTTTTTTTTTTTTTCTTTAGTTTTATTTATTTTTTTTAAGCCCTTGTACCTGAAAGTTTTGTTGTCAAATTGATTTTTTTTCTTGGAAGAATATAGATAAAAAACTTACAAGCAAATAAACCCTGAGGCTACAATCCAGGTAAGTTCACTGTATCATAAGCCATTTAAGTTCATGTTCTCACATCTCTTTGTCCCTTGACATGATGTAGAATGTAATTTGTCTTCAAGTGTTAGTGCCTGTGGCACATTGCAGGCATCAGCATCAGCACAAGAATATGTAATAAGGCCAAGACACAGGGACCTGCATGATTTAAAAGAAGGGCTTTATCGCCCATGTTTTGTCAGTTTCACTGGCTACTGTTGAGGTAATGGTCTGTGTCTATCTTCCTGACTTTTCAAAGTTTCAAAGTCAATCTCAAATGTTGGTCAAGCCTCTAACTATAAAACCCTGCTTTGAAATTTTGAACACGACAACATACTTCTATATGTTGTAAAAATTTTAATCAAATAGAACTTTATAAGATTATGTCAGTAATTACGTGGGATTAAAAAACTATTTCATGCTATTTTTCAGATTGAAGGAAAAACTGAGAGGCACTGGTTTCTTCTCTTTACTTTTGAAATGCAAAGGAGATCAGTTATTCTATTCCTGAAGTATGTTTCTAAAAATCAGTTTTGGTTCATCCACAAAATAAGTCTTTAGATAAAATGCTTGTAAATAAAAATACTATGGTTTGGAGGTAAAGCATACTGTAACAGATTTTACAACTTCTGAAATGTCTCAATAAGTGATGGTATTTTGACTCAAATTAATGCACTCACTTTTGGTCAATAATACAAAATCTTCAGGTTCTTCTGGAATGCCAATCATATTTGGGACAAAGTCCTTCTAAGTGGTTACCTTCATGAAAGAGCACTCAGTAAGGGCTACGGGAAGAAGTAGACAAAGTTCTTTGCACCTCTTATAAACAAGAAAGAAATAGGAAGATTACAACATGCCAGAATATCTCTCTTTACTCCCTTTCTCTGTTTAGTCTGTTTGGTTTTTTTTTTTTCTTTCTTTCTTTTCTTTTTTTTTTTTTTTTCTTTTGCTTCACTGTTTATCTGGTCTCTCTGAAAACATCTGGAGTTCATTTTCAGCAGCCGTAGGAGGAAGAAAGAACCCAGAGAATTGCTTCCTATGCTCTTGTGATAGTAATGAAGGATTGAAGGAGGTAATGAAGGTGGGTACATTTGTGGGCAAAACAGAAGAAATTAGCGGCATGGTAGCAACAGAAATGCAGAAATGTCAGACACTGAGGTGAGGGAATTGTGGAGAGGCAAAGAATGAATAAATTTATGATGAGAGAAAAAAAAAATAAAGCATATGGAAAAACAGTAGTATCACTTTGGAAGTAAGGATTGGTAGGTTAATTACAGAGAGGGAAATGAGTGAATGTGAGAAATGAGATTTCTTGGTTTCAAGGCCAAAACATCAGTGAACCACACAATAAACATCAAGAGTGCCCGATGAAGTACTGAATGAATACTTAGACAGAGCAAGCATGTAGAGTTGTGAGAGAAGCCCTTGAGCAAAGTTGAGAACATATGATTTCTTCCAGTTTTCTGAAACAGCAGTGGCAGACATTACTGTAAAATGTCTCTTAGACAGTGTCTATGGACACTTCTCTACATTCTCAAGATACTTGTGAACCTCCGTGAAGGTCATGTCTGGCAGTAGATGGAATATCTGAGAGGTGTTACTGGTGAGGACAGAACCTGCTGAGGAAAGGAGCAAACACGAAAATCTGGCCTAAAGATTAGATGTTTAATTTTTTGTTGTTGTTTTTGTTGGTTTTTTTTTTTTTTTTCCTGTTTGTTTGTGTGTGTTTTATTTTATTTTAGCTTTAGTTTTCATGTTAGAGTGTATGTAAGAGTTAGAGCTGGAGAGATCTCTCCTTATTTTGTGTCTTTCCAAGGACAGCTAGCTGAGGGCTCCCAAGCCTCATTTTTAAGGTCCTTAATACTTCCAGAGAATTCTGAGATGAAATAAAATAACAAAAATCCTTACATTCATTTCCGTGTGTATTTTCTCCTTTGTTGACTTGGAATCCATAAAACCTACTGCTTCTGGCCCAAGCCTTTTGGTTTCCTCCAAGGAAAAGCTGGTTGAGACACAAATGAGATAGGGAGTTGCTAGACAGCATGGCAGATAGCAACGGTTCCAGTGTCTCAAATGTAGTGTATAGTTGACTTTTCATGTTAGAACAAAGAAACAGTTAATCTTGGGTAATGTTTGTTACCTACATCAGTGTCATGAAACCATAGGGGAGAAGTAGGCAAGGCAGAATGAAGAGCTGTAAGCACAGATTTTTCTGCTGTAAAGAGAGGCACACTTTTTTTATAGCCAGCTGTGTAGGCAATGCAATCAGAGAATATCTGTGATCTGGCAGTATGTCCAAAATACAGCACTGTTGACCCTATTCCTGGTATCAGGTTTGCTTGGAGAGGGGATGAAGTGTCAAGATCTGCTTGTTGTCATAAACTATGAAGGAAGGGCTCAAGAATGCTTTCATGTGGAACCTGTCAAAGTAAGTTTTATGTGTTGCCCTTGAAGCTTACAGGTATACCTACCTACCTCATAAAGCATGAGCACGAACCTTGATGTCTAACTTGCCTTGTCCATTAGAGAGTGTTGCTATATGATTAAAGTATCTTGACACTGCAGAGTTGGATCAAAAAAATTTAATACAGGACAAAGTCAGGGGTTATAGCAATGGTGAGTGCAGATATATGAGGGACAAAAGGCATTGTTAATTGCACAGGAAAGATTTGAAAGTCTTTATTATACCACCTATCACTGAAAACTAGGTCTAAGCCTGCCTTCACTTAAGGTGTTGTAAATACCTGTATCATGAATTCAGACAAGATGCTTCAGACAAATACCACAATGCAAACACTGTTTTGGGAACACTGTTTTAACAGTGTGAATGCAACAAAAGGGTAAATCCCTGAGACTGTCATAAAACTAATGCTTTCTGAAGGAGTGATTTTAGAGAGGGGAATGATATATTATGGTGGCAAAATACTTGTGCTGCCTTATCCAACTGTCTTAGCTCACAATTCATTTATGTAAGAGTCTAAAATAGAAGATATTAGAAATAATGTAAAAATCTCTAATATATTTCCAAAGATTGCAATAAATATGTAAAAGAAAAGAGAAACATACATTTATCTGAGTACTGAGTATGGAGATTAGAAGAATGGTGACAGTAGTAACCTGTTGTGTCAAAGAATACACAGCTCATGGTGAGCTGCTAACAGACAATTATACAATCTTCTGGAAAAAAAAAATTGAGAGACATAGCTCTAATTTGGTTCAGGAAGAACGCCAAAGATTGGCCAAATGTCACAGGATTCTAATCTATTTGTGGTGTGTAGTGCTAGGTTACATCTGTACTGTACACAGGTGTAATGTAGCCTTGCAGACAAGGAGGGATGGCCACATTGTCATTGCTTGTCCCTGTGCATAGGCAGGACTGAAATGGAATTACTGACCCATTCCACAAATGAGTGGAAATGGGGGACTTTGGAATTTTGCTTACCTCTCACCTTCCCTCATCCAAAGTTGCCTAATTCTTGCAAAATTATATTATCTTCCAGTAAGACTACAGCAACCTTCCACCTTCCTAGTGCTATTCAGGTGTGCACTGGCCATTGCCGCATTTTCATCTCAGGAAAAGACATTAGTGATGCCTAAAATGTATCTAAAATGTATCTTTGTAGTGATGCCTAAATGTATTTTCAAAATAAGAAGACATAGTCTTTTTAAAAAAGGATTTTGTTTTAAAAGGATGAACTATCCATTTCCATTCCATCAGCACATGTATTTAAAGATTATACCTACAAGGGGTGACTGTTGGAAGTTCCTGGTACAATAATGTTATTTTTTAGCATGGAAATTTTCTTCCAAAAATGCAGAAATTAGGATGTTATTTATTTATTTATTTTCTGGTGAAAGAAGAGTCAGATCTTCAGCAGGTACTCTAAAATGTTGAAGTTTTCTGAAGGATGAGTTTGGATGATAGAATGAGAGGGTAGGAAATGAGCTTTTCTAAAATGTATGCCTTAAATAAATAACCATAGAACCATAGAATTGCTTGATTTGGAAGTAACACTAAAAGGTCCACCTAGTTCAGTTCTCCTGCAATGAACAGGGACATTTCTACAGCTAGATCAGGGTTCTCAGAGCTCTGCTCAGCCTGATCAGGAATGTCTCCAAGGACAGGACTTCCACCTCCCCTCTGGGTAACCTGTTCCAGTGCTTCACCAAATATACTATAAAAAACTTATAATTATTTATAATTATTTAAAAAAAAAAAAAAAAAAAGTCCAAATCTTCCCTCTTTTAGTTTAAAACCATTATCTCCCCTTGTCCTGTCATAACAGACCCTGCTAAATTGTCTGTCCCCTTCTTTCTTATAGCCCCCTTTTAGATACTGAAATGCCTCCCACAGGGGTTCCTGGAACCTTCTCTTCTCTAGACTGAACAGCCCCATCTCTCTCAGCCTGTCCTGGTAGGGGAGGTGTTCAATCCTCTGGATCATTCTTGTGGCCCTCCCCTGGACATGCTCCAACAGATTCATGTCCCTCCTATACTGAGGACTCCACATCTGGACACAGTACTCCAGACAACCTCACCAGTGCAGAGCTGAGATAGACCAAAGTCTACTGTGAAAATATTACCTAGAAGGTAGAACTAAGTGATCAGGACTTATCAGCACAGCTTTTAAAAAGAGGACTTTAAAAAATTAAATTCAAAATATATTTCGTACTTCAAGAATGTCTGAAATAGAAGAACATGGGCTGATAAATCAGGATAAACTCAGCTCTTTGTAGGAAATTCATATTTAGAAATAACATTCCTTCCCCCCTCCCAACATTCTGTAGTTGAGCGAATTATTTCTGGCACTTATTGGGAAACTAAGGCCCAGAAGTTATTCTTTAGTAAATAAATATATTTTTTCTGGGACAATGTTTTGCTACATTGTTATGGGAATTTCATTTTGAATGTTTTGCCTACCATTTAAATTCCACATATTACATTAAAAAAAATAATAATTTAAAAAAAAAAATTGCAGATATACTTGAGTGACATGGAACAAACAAATAAATCATAGTATTTATAATCAAGAGTAAATAACTGGTAATTTCACCAATTTTTTTCATGTTGAAAACATATTTTAGTAATTAATCAGATATGTAGGAAAATACAGTCTTTCATCTGAATGACTCTTCTTACATTAATAACTACATTTCAGTGTGTAAGACTTTAGTTCTGCAGATGATTCAGAATGCAACTTTGTTTATGAGCATGCAACTCATTTATCTTAAATCAGTTGCATATTTGAGGTTAAATTTCTACAAAGGGCTACAAAAGTTATGGGCTAGTCTCATATATAGTTTGTTCACTGTAACTGCTCACATATGGTCAGAAATTTATGAGCCTTAAGAATTTGCAGAAAGTGATTGCTAGATCAGGATCTTGCTTTAGATTCTGGTCCAGTTTATTACTTTACCCAGAAATGAATGCATGGTTTAGATCTTAGGCCTGAATCTTGTAAACAGTTAATGCATTTTTAAATTCACCATCTCTGAATTTTTTTAAGGTGCATTAGTATTAGAAAGATAAAATTCTCTGGCCAAGTCTGAGAACCTGATTTTCTCATTGAAAAATAACTTTCTTTTTACTTTCTCATTGAGGATACCCACTGGTATCAACAGAGTCAGGATTTACACTAGTATCCATGATACATGAGTTTCCATAAGCCACAAGTATTGTGCACAGGTTCTCAAGTTTTCTTACATGTTGCTTTAGATCTTGTTTCAGTCTTTACTTTCTGACATATTTCTGCTCTAAAACCAAGAGGCAAAAGGCCTGTAGGAAGTAACAGTTACCTCATTTATTGCTTGGATAGTCATAATAATGGGTCAGTAATTAGAGGAAGAGCACTGCATACTTGTTGTGTAAAAGGGATGCATCTGTGAATACCATTTTAGTTGGCACATCCTTAAAAGACACTCAGGTTTATAATTGGCACAGCTGATTGCAATAAAGGCTAGCAGCCCCTAGGCATGCTGGGAACATAAAGTCATTGAGGAGTCCTGTAAGAGAATAGTCCTGTCTGAATCTTTCATGCTTTTCTAACCTTGTAACTAATGGGTTAGGACTTTCTCACATCTTCAAGCACACAGTTGTGGAATAATTCAAGGAGAAAGGAGCCTCTGAACCTTTTGTTCTTTGAAAATGTAGTCAGTTCTTGAAAGTTTCCAACTTTCCTAGTCAGGCTGGCCAGTTCTCTTACTGTTAAACACTTATTTGAGGGCACAGAAACTGCTGAGCAGGTTTTATATGCTCTTTTTGGGTCACACCTGGCTTGCAGGTTTCTGTGTAGGATTCCAGTGATGCACATGACTTTTCAAAATCTTTGACTGGAAATAATGATTGGTGATGTGCTTATTTGGAAGAGAAATTGTTGTGTTATAAGAATCTGTGTAATGTGCGCCAGAAAAATAAATCCTTAAATTGAATGAGAACAAACATCTAATTGGGCTGTATAAAAATGGCTATTTAGGTAATGTACTATTATCTGTTTGTTGTGATAAAAGAATTCAACAGAACATAAGTAAGGTAACTGGACAAGTGGAAAGACTTCACAAGAAAAGGCCACCCAGAAATTCAGTCATATCACTATTTCTGAGTAAACCTTTTCCCTGATTTATTGTAAGTAAACTGAGCTTATTGCTAAGGAACAATAGAGAATGCTGCTGTGATTGCAGGAGGACAGGCTTGAGGAACTGTCACAGAGAAGCTGAAACTAATTTTTCTCAGTTTAACAAAGAGCCCAAGTTCATACGAGTTTATGAGGATCAGAGACTGCCCTACTGAAAGAAGACAGTCTAAGGGCATATCCTTTCCACATGGATTTAACTGCAACAGAACTACACCCAGACTGAAAAATACAACTACTGGTTATTGGTTTTGTTTATGGGTGGCTTCATGAATATGTTTGTAAATCACTTGAGGTAAAAAGAGACCATTTACCACAGTAATCTGTATGATAGCAACTCCTATACAAATTGCCTTTTTTAACCTCAGAAATAGTCCATGAAATTGAAGGAAAAAAAAAAAAAAAAAAAAAAGAGCTTCAGTTTTTCAGTTTGAAATCCTGGCTTGAAAAGGGCATAATTAGAATATCCATGATTAGGAGAGGAAATGTGAAGTGGTCTATGAGGGCTCTTTTCAGGAAGATCCTTGCCTAAGCACAGTTTTTGCAAAGTTGTTGGAAGTGTAATGGAACATGCTGAGATCAGGAGGATGTCACTAGGTAGTGTCAACATGTCCCTGTTTGAGAGGTGCTAATGGAACTTTAAATCATATTTTCTGCTCCTTAAGCCTCATAACATGCAGTTTTCTTCACTCCAAGGACCTGAGTATGTTTTGTAAGTTTAAGCATTAATATATTTCTAGGAAATGGAATACTGAAAAACAGACACGAGGTTGAAATAAGAAGACCTCGCTCACTTCTGTTTAAATTTGATTCTTAATTAGCCTAAATCAAATAGATTTTCTTAAATGAAGAAACTTTGTTTAAAAGCTTTAAATTGTTTCATGTCACTTTTTACCAGGCAACTATTTACAAATATGTATTGTAAACTCCTCCACCCGCACAGGCATGTTGGATTCCAGATGAGTTAATAACTGATCGTGTTCAACACTCCATAAATTTCTAGTTTTTTTTTTATTCAGCCAACTGTTTTTGAATATTTGCATGGGTTAGCAGAAATAGTTTGGTTATGAGAATATATTCTGGAGACTTTAATAAATTTATTCACATGAAGTGTTATTGCAAAATATATCATACATCTCACTGTACAAAGATGATGTTAGAGACTTAGGGGAGGAAGAACAAAAGTTTCAGTGCCAGAATGTAATGGGTTCCTTGAACTGAAGATGGTTAACTGTGGTTAGCCAAAAAAATTATATATCAAGAATAGCAAATAGAGCAGGAAACTTACTGCAAGAATGTTCAGTTATTAAGATAATGTGTCTGAGAATATTTCAAGGAAGGCAGAGGGACTTCTGCTAAGGGAATAGACTGATAATCTGAACACTGCCTTTCTTATAAGTACTTGTGATGGTTAATTCAATCAGAAGAGAGAATACCGTGAGATGCTGGATATTTGTTTCTTGAGTACAAATGTAAGAAACAAAGAACAGTGCAACCATTAGAAATGGAAAGCCATAGAAATATTGAGTATGAATGCCTGTCAGTGCTTCTGTCTTTAGAGTTGTTTAGGAACCTCTTGAGTTTTAGAGTACAGGGTGTCACAGTCTTGATAAACAATGGAGGAACAAAGGTGATTGTTTTTAACAGAGATCCAAAAGACATCCAATCCAATTTGCTTGTGGGTATGGGGAGTTTGGGGATTTTTAACTCTTTTCTGTAAATATTGACTTGTACTTTGATAATTGCTTGAATCATTTGTGGTACTTATTGGTTTCGGGTGGGACTTTTTTTTTTTTAATCTGAATTTTCCAAAATTCAGGAACATCTGGAGGATAAGGAGACAAAATTTAGTTACTAAATCCAGTGACCCAACTTATATCCTCTGTCTAATGCCAAGAAATACCAGCTCTACTTTCATTACAGTGCCCAATACCATAAAATATTGTCTCATTAAATGAAACAATCTTTCAGCAGCCCCTCAAATAAGTCATATAACTAATAATGTTTCCTCCATAGTAACAGCTGAGATGCTCACTTTTCAGTTTTGGATCCTATCCAAGCTTCTAAGCAAAAACAGTTGCCCTTTTTCAGTGTTTAATCTACTTGTTGTTGCCCCAGTACTACTGGTGTTGCCTGGCAGAGGTCTACTAGTGTCATGTAATCTTAAGTATTCCTGTGTCTAAATTTTAACTTGTTAGCAGTTCCTCTGATATGTTGCATCCCTTTTAAATGCAGCAATGTAGATCTGGGGTTGCTTCTTGACACAAGGCTCAACAAGAACCAACAGTGAGCCCTGACAGCCAAGAGGGCAAACAGCATTTTGGAATACATTAAGCTCATAGTCATCCTGTCATAAGAAATGATTCTATACTACACTACATTTAGCAGTGGTGCAGCCTCACCTTGAATATTTGCTCAGTTTTGGGCTCCATAATATAAAATGACCTTAGAGCACTTGAATGCACTAAGGGGAGAGCTGGAAGGCATGTTCTGTGAGGAGCGGCTGAGGATATCTGAGTCATCCAGAACAGAGAAGAGCATTCTAAGAGGTGATGACATTGTTCTCTAAAACTTCATGAGGAGGGGAAGTGAAGAGGGGGGTTCCAGGCTCTTCTCACCAGTAACAGAAGTTCAGGTGCATGGGAATGCCTCAAGGCTGCATCGGGGTGATTAAGACTAGACATTAAGAAAATTTCCTTTACCATGAGAGTAGTCAAATGCTGGAACAGGCGTTTTAACAAATAATTTTGCTCATCACATTGGATGAGGCCCTGGGCAACCTGATCTAGTGGATGGCAGCACTGCCTAGATGATCCTTATGGTCCTTTCCAACCCAGACCATCCTATGACTTTAAACTGGACAGTATTTTGTAAATATTCCTGTCCTGGGTTAGACAAAAGTTATTTTTCCCAAGTCTTCTGCCTGACAGTGACAGATGGCAAATACTTAGGGAGAGAATATAAAAAGGTAGCATACAGACTAATACTTCCACTGGTGTAACTCCAGTGTAGAAACTTGCAGATCTAGACACTTTATATTTGTATTTAATGGGGTTTGATTTATTTGCTTTTTCTCAATGTCATAACACCTCATGAATTCACTCACGCAATTCTTATCAAATCCTATGTGTTCCACATTTTAATTGCACATTATTCGAATACTCTGTACTTCAATGGCTAGTTAACACTGTAGCTTGACACCTAGCAGTGGACAATGACAAGGAATTACAGAAGTTCCATGCTTTTCTTTCATTTGTATGTTTTTCAAGACCAAAGAGTTTTCTAGGTTAATTTACTCTCAAACATACGCTTCCCCATGTTGTGCATCCTTTTTGTTATCATCTTTTTCCTTTTTTGTGTGTGTGTTGTTTTTGTTTGTTTGTATTGCTGTGACATATTCTTTTGGAGTAGAGGTGACCTGAATCACTGACATGGGGGCATTCTCTTATTTTCTGTTTTGATTTTGACAGCAGATGCCTAGGCAAGTAAATTAGAGAGGAATATCATAGAGAATTTCTATGGTCTCCTTGTGATTAATTTTTGTTAGTTGCACAATAGTCAAATAAATGTTTACAGCAAAAACTAACCCCAGTTCTCTCATCCACTTTACTGTGGAGGATTTTTCAGTTTGGTAGAAAAATGGTAGAGTATAGAAAGAAAGGATTAGAATCACCTAAAATTAGAGGAGGAGAGAAGTGATGTGAAACAATGATCTAAGTAATAGTCTGCATTATAATTGTAGAAAGAGTTGCTTCTTTGAAATCTTTACTTTGTGGGGGGAAGGAGGGAGAAGATCAGTGCTTGAACCCAAAATAAATAAGTTCTTGTGGTTATCACAAAGTAAAAGTTTTGTGTGAGTTGAAACAAATAGTCACTGCCAGTAGAAACGTTCAGCCCTGTGTAGAGAAGATTCAGTTTTTTAGGGTCTGATCTCAACAGCAGAGATTCTCAACAAATATTCACTTTTTACACCATATGCTCCTATGACCCATTGTAACCCTGCATCCTGTTGCTGTGAATAAGAATAAAGGCCTTCCTATATATGTTTTCATTTTTCCTGTTTCTGAAAGAAATGAGATGTTGTTTAACAGCAAATCTAATTTGGATGTGATTATTACTGTTGAGAGAATAAGTGGCTGGCTGACTGGGTAGGGAGCCAAGAAAGGTTTCTAGTCATGAGCAAAGAAAACAGCAGGATGGGACTCAGCAACTCCATACCCTTGCCAAAAGAGTAACACTGAGCTTGAGGAAAGTCTTTCAGGCATAAAGAAACACTGTCACACATACTGGGAACTGGGGTAGGCCACAGGTTAGTTACAGTCCCAGAAAACCTGTAAACAACTGTGAATAGATCATGAACAGATGGTGTTTGTAATGGGAAGGTGGACAGGAAAGACAGGATTGTATTGTTGTTTGGGTGTGTTGTTGGTTTTTTCCCAGTTTTTTACGTGTCTAACAAAAGAAACACAGATCCATGTTTGTGTATTTTTCCTGAGAGTAGTACTTGGATGCTGTGCTCCAGGTGCCATATTAATTGTGAGTGCTGTAAAGTAACTGAGGGCAAGGGCTGAGCCACTGTATGACAGCCCCTTCATCTTCCCCATGTTCTCTTCTTGGGAAGTTATCAACTGTAGAAAAACTGCATGATTTTGCAGTAGAAAGGTGGTGAGTAAAAGAGTGAGGAAAGCAGGATATAGGGTTTTTTCTTCCTCCACACCCATCCTTGTCAAGGAAGTATCCTTAGGAACAGCCAGCAAACTAAGATCTTAGGCTCTGACAAGGAAGACACTTCATTTGATCTTGGGTTTGCACAGTCCCCAGATTCCTAAGTTCCTCAGAAACTTTATTTGGCAAACATTTTAATCATAATGTAGAACAAATGCAAAAAAAAAAAAAAAAAAAAGAATGTAACGACAGACTGACAAAATTAGTGTATTGCAGTCCATTAAGCATTACTTATCCAGAAGCTGTTTTTTTTAATATTGCCTATATAACTCTGTCAATTTACAAGAATTATGAGGAACTTATAGAATCATCATAGAATAAAAGAATGTCTTAGATTAGAAGGGACATTAAAGCCCATCCATTTCCATCACCCTACCATGGGCACGGCTGCCTCCCACCATCTTGGAGGTCTTTCCCAACCCTGATGATTCTATGATTTTATTTTAAGGAGTCTGTCCCCTTCCTGTTTATAACCTCTCTTCAAGTATGAGAAGGCCATAATAGGTCTCTCTGGAGCCTTCTCCAGGCTGAACAAGCCTAACTCCCTCAGCCTTTCTTTGTAAGAGAGGTACTCCAGCCCTCTGATCGTCTTTGCGGCCTTCCTTTGAACCCACTCTAACAGCTCCATATCCTTCTTGTGCTGGATGTAGTACTTCAGATAAGGCCTTAGAAGGGCAGTATAGAAGAAGGCAATTGCCCACCTTTCTCTACTGGCCACCCCTTTTCTAGGGGGGTTCTCATGTTAGTGCTGGCCTTTCAGGCTGCAAGTGCACACTGCTGGCTCCTGTTCAACTTTTCATCCAACAGATCCCCAAGTCCTTATCCACGGGGCTTCTCACAGTGTTTTCTTTTCCCAGTCTTTACGCATGCCTGGAATTGCCTCAGCTCAACTGAAACATCTTGCCTTTGGTCTTGATGAGCCTTATTATGTTTATGTGAGCTCTCTTTTCAAGCCTGCCAAGGTCCCTCTGGATTACATCCCTTCCTTCTGTTATATCAACTGCACCACTCAGCTTAGTATCATAACAAACTTGCTGAGGGTACTCAGTGCCACTGCCTATGACGTTGATAATGATATTGAAGAGCACTGGTCCCAAGACCCCTAGGGGTCACCACTCACGACTAGCCTGCACCTGGACAGAGGTGTTGACCAGATCCCTCTGGAAGTGACCATCTAACCAAGGCTCTCCAGACACCAGTGACTTCAGTCTTCAGTGTTTAAATTCTGTCAACAGTCTACTTGAAAATACTTTATTTTAGGGAATTTAGCCAGAAATGAAAACTGAGTGTATTCGTCAATATTCTTTAAATAAATAAATAATGGGGGAAAAAAAAAAAATAAAAATTGCAAATAAGTAGACTAAAAATACCCCACAGAAAGGAAGCATTATTGCAGATCTGGCAAAAAAATAGTGTACAATTTTCTATCACATGGTTTCAAGAACCACACATACACACACACACACACACACACACACACACACACACACACACAAAAGCCTAAATAACAAGGAAAATCAAATTAAATCTGTGAGGTGCTCTAAAAATGGAGAGATGGCCTGAAATGCCATGAAATAATAATAATAATGAGCTCTGTGGCCCACAAAGGAATAGTTGGGAAGTGTACTAAGACTTGTCTGTGTCTTGTTGATTTGCCCTGAAACTGCTAAACAGCTAATGAAGCGAAAGTTCAACTCAAAATGTTTAATCTAGAGCTGACTGAAAAGATATCTGGCGCAAAATAATAAAAATATGGATTTTTTCCAAAACAAGAACTTTCAGGAAAAGGCTTCAGTTTTTAACATCTGCCTTTTGTTTTTGGTTATTGTTCCCCCTTTTTTTTCTTCCTACTTTCTCTTGCTGTTGAATATAATTCAATGATTCTATGATAATGTAAAGACTAACACATAGGGATTATTCACTCCCCAAATTTCCTGTTCTAATTTTTTTTTTCCCTCTTTTTCATTTGTGACTTCCAAAACATTTTCAACTATGGAAGTGTTAGAGTAACAAAAAACAACAACAAAAGACTTGTAACTATGTAACTTCCTTACAGTATGGAATGCTTTGAAAGTTGTGGAATAACAAGCAAACTTTTCTCTGAATAAAATTAATGATGTTTGGAGAGAAAGAATATGCTCAAAAACAGAATTTTCAGTTGAAATTTGACAAACTACAGTTCAAGCCACAATATAGCAATAGCAATACATTTTGTAAAAATTTTTATTCTTTTTTTTTCTTGCCAATGTTGTACACTTTAATATCAGAAAAGACCACCACATTATCCAGTTTTCCTGTACATCCTAAAGCATATTAGTCCTATATGAGCTTATAATGGTGCCCAGTTGATATGGAACCTCCTGGGACTGCCTGTGAGCATCCATTTTGTTCATAATCTCTACAAGGTGCTGTTGACCAATGCCTGAAACACTTCTAATAATCTTGCCATTGTCTAGGAAAGTCTGGAGAGATAAACATCCTACATATTTCTCTCAAATCTTATAATGCAACCATGGAAATGGTTGAAGTGTGGTACAAATATACCTGTACTAGTTCAGGAAACAGTTAGCTTGGTATCTAGGTTTGTGGCCACAAAACAAGCCTAGGGTCTGTAAAAATGCTCATCTATTTGGTCTCAATACAGTCTGTATTGACTCCAGGCTGTTGCAGACCAACTACCAGCACTGGTGACACCTCAGATCCTCCTGCATTACCCTTCCCTTTCTTACTGATGCACAGCATAGGCATAAGTGTTTAACTGACTCTAGGCCCTAGTTTATTTTAAAAAGCAGCCATGTGAATAATTGGGGTACTAGGAAGGCATTAAACTAACATAATCTGTGGAATGAATGCTAATGAAAAGTGTCTTTTTAATAGTGAGCTCATACTGAAACATCTGACAACAGACCCAACCCCAGAGAAGGATGAACAAATTGCTGCTTGAGCTTTTTGAAGGTCAGCGTCAAGATGTGAATGTGTCAGGCTGTCACAAAAACATCACCAGAAATTTCAAGATATGCCAGACCTTCCAACCCGCCTATTGGCAAGCAACTACTGAATACAGCCATTGTTATGATTTTACTGCAGTAAAATCCACTGACACTAATGGAAGTAGTCTTTGGCTTTCCTTGGCTGTGAACAACTTGTGAGTTTACCATCATTTTAGAATGTCTAGAGGTAAGTCTGAGATAAGAGTCAAAGGGAACAGACACACCAGACAATGTAGTGGAGCTCTGGTTATGAAACAAGAATGTTTTTTGCAGTATCCCAAATTTTGAAGAGCAGGTGAGGGAAAACTATGTCAAGAGAAGGAAACAAGTAGCTGTAAAATGAGGAAGAAGTCCAGGAATTATTCTAGATTTTAAACAATATACTATCAAGATTAAAGGCTAGAGGAAGAAAACAACCTCAAAGGAGTAAGAGAAAATCAAACAAGAGCATTTTGCAGTTGTGAGGAATGAGGAAAAATATGTAAGAGAGGAGAATTTAAAGTAGGGAGACAGCATGGGAAAGAAAAGTAATGATTTGAGAAATTTTTGTCAAAGTTGATTCAGAAATAATAGCTTTGAGTAAGTGTGAAGGAAAGAAAAAGGATCACAGAGGAAGTGGCAGGGCATACAGAAAACATATGGGGATGGGAAAAGAATCAGAAGCTCAGTAAAATACAACAAATAATTGTAAGAAGGAATGTTTTGGAGTAAAAGGCAGTCTCATGTATGCATGCAAATGAGTCACTATCCTTTCTTTCTTCTGTACTGTGGGATCTTTCTATCTCTGACAGTGCTGATGATACTACCTCTGTTTTTTTTCATAGCCATACCTGTCTTTGGAGTTGTTAGCACACAGAAACTAGAACATGTCTGCACATACTGTCAACCATGCATAGCTAACAGGACAAGGTCAAGCGTATACTGAAACCAGAATAAATTCATCACTGTTTCTGAGAACTGAAGGTCACTTTTCTTTATCAAATCATTAGCGTGGATGCTGGCAGCATTCTAACACAGGCTTGACAGCACTCTACTTGACAGCTCCCAAGAATGGTTTGCAAGTTAACTCATGCCAAGGGCAGTTTGGGTGCATTCACTGCGGTTTAGTAGGTAGGGGATGTGAGTCGGTTTGAGGTAGCCTGCTATGTGCCCAGTCTTTGGGCCAAAGAACTTTCCTTTGCATATTTAGTTTAGTAGCATGAATGCATCCAAAAAGTGAATTGTTTCCTCTTTTTACAAGAGAGCATCCAGATGCTTAAAGCAAGGTTGAATTCCTGTCGACAAAATAAATAAATAAATAAATAATGATAATAATAATAATAATAAAAGCTGCTAGACGAACAATTCCAAATCTGAATGCAAGAGCAGCAGATGCTGCTCTGGGAAATGGAAGAATGGGGATCCATAGAATTAGATGTGCCAGTAGAAATCTTGGTGCAGGATGAGGGAGAACTAAGCTGATGATGAAGCTGTATCTGGATGATGTGCTGAAACCATTGCCTTTCATACTGAAAAGTTATTCTTTTTTGCTTCTACAGATGACAAAACTTGGGGTCCTGTCTGTACTCACGTTCTTAGGCACTGGGTCAGAATATTGTTTATGAAAGCAGGCAATGTCAGTTGCTTAGTGTCTTCTCTACTTGCTACACTCGTGAAAATACATTTAGTGAATTGTGGTGCTGTATGTAGAACAGTCAGTTTAGAAACAGTTTGGATCTAATGGGAAACATGCAAAATCTGAACCAGTGAATTGGCAGATGATGTCATAGAGAGATCTGGAGGTTGGGTACAAGTAGACATGAAATTGCACAGCTTTCAGGTTTCTTTTCACCTACTGTTACCCTTCTTCAGTGTCCATGACACTGAAGCCAAGAGATGCTCCATAAACTTATTTTAATGTATTTAAATTTTTCTAATTTATTGGCTCAGACCATTTGTCCTTTTGTACCTAGATGTTACAAGTCAACTGAAATAAAATGTTTATTAAAAAACCAAGACTTCAGTGCATCAGTGAATGTAGCATTCTGCTGGCCAAAGGGGTTGCTCTTCTGCTAGCAAGCAGAACCACAAGAAGATTTTGAACTTTTATTGGACATTCAAATGTTTAATGATGGAGCACTGTTGTGATTTTGCCAAACAAAATCCTCCAGACCTGCGTTCTTTATCTGTTTCCATTTGGATTAAATGCACATGCTTCTTGTTTATTACTGTCTGTCAGATGCATTACTGGATGGCCTAGAAGCCCCACTTGAGATCACCTGTTAGTCCTAGGTACTGCATGGAGTCTGACTCAAAGGGTTTGCAGTCTAAATGAGTATGACAAAAAAAGGACGAGGTAAAATGAGCTAACATAGAATATCAAGAGCTGCAGTGGAACCAGATTAAGATGAAATCCCATCCCTGTGTCACTGAAAGCTTCATTTCCATGTGACCTGGATTTGTATTCCCATGTGACTTTGCCAAAACTACAGGGGAAGTCTGCATCGGAGACAGGAATTGGACTCTGAGACCTTGTTCAGTGACACTATCCTTCCTGCCAAAGGGGAAAAATGATTAAAACATGCTTTGTGCATGGCTCTCTGAGTGAAGATAATGGAAGTTATACATGTATAGGGGGCCTACAGGCTTGGGTCATTCATTCTTTCCCTTCACCTCAGTTCTGACAACAAGGTATGAGTAAACTCAGCGGGTTCACAAAGAAGGCATATATGAACCTTTTACAGCTAGAGTGTGAGCTTAGGTTTGGAAGAAATCCAAAACCTCAAAAGGAAATTCAGCTGGAATGACCAAGTTTTGCCTTGTTTAGGGTCAAAACTTTGTGAAAACACCACTTCTAAGCCTTGAATGATTAGTCTTAGATCACTTTGCTTATATTTGGATTGTGCTTGCTGTCAGATAATACAGAAACTGGTACAACAGAGGTGATCAGGGGAATTGCTTGTAGTTAGCTCATACAAAACCTACAAAGGAGTGATTTTGTCTAACCTATGGGAGATTGATAAGTATTTTGATTAGAAATCTGATTTCATTTCAGTGCTACCATCTGGTGGGCAAAATGCAGACAGCAAAAATCATATTGTTACAATACTGGAACATTCTGATACAGTGAGTTTTTGTTTTATTTTGTGAAGGAAACGTAAGATATTATTAAAACAACTTGAACATCTGGTTTGGGGATAAAGTCATTTTGCAGCATTACTGCCAAGCCTCCGGGCCAAGCACAAAGAGAACAACCTTCCCTTCCAGCCTCTCCATAATGCTTAGCACCAAACTGTAAAATTTCATGTCCAACACAGATGAAGAACAAAACATACTGAAGCAATGCATGTACATGTCTAGAAAAATTCACCTGATAGTTTGAATGCCAGGGAACAATGAAAGATTAGAGCTGCAGTTACTAAAAGCCAAAGGCAAAGTTATACCAGGTATTCTGAGGAAATGAGGAGGAAAGACACTAGAAAACCTTTGTAATCATTTATTGACAGGCTCTGTTAAGATGCCTTACTGAAGAGCAGTGCTGTTTTCTTTTGTACAGTTAGAATTTACAATGTGAAGGTGGAAACATGGGTTAGACTTGACATTCTCCAACTACTGACTGAACTTTAGTGGATCTGGAAGAAAAGTAACCAATTGTTCCAATGTTGTATCGCTTTCTTTCAAATGAATCTGGCCCCAAACCTCAAACATTTATGTAAACTTCTTTCCCATTAAGATGTATTGTCATAATCACATGTCTTGAAGTTCCAGAAGACCTTGGGGGAGATTTTACTGAAAACATTTATTCAGAGTTGAAGTTCTGGTGTCTGGTGGCTGAAATTTTACCCGTAGTGTTCTTATTCTTTCTTACACAGCCATTTTTCTCTGACATAAATGTGAACTACTCTTTGATGTTTCAAATGCTACAAAGTCTCTAGTCCAGAGCTCTGTTTGGCCATCTGCCTGTGCTCAATGTTGAACTATCTTTTAAAATGTGATTAAAGTTGTATCATACCATCTGGTATCTCTGTGACTTTTAACCTGGCATAATTTATTTCAATAGATGTGAGTGTATCATCACTGGTCTCAGAATTTGGAGTTTGAGACATAAAATTCTTTGATTTAACTCAGTAGCCTTTATGCAGTGATATGCTGTGTTTAGCTGCTGATATTACCGTTTTTTGAAACTTGGATAATGTAAATCTGCTACTCAAGAAGGTCAGCCAGTAGATGACTTAATGTCTCTAAGAACTTCCACTAATGAGTACAACAGTAATTCATGGTAACTTCAACCTTGATAATAAGGTTCACAGAGATCTGGTCAAGCATTTCAAAACTTTGGCTTCACTGGGAAATTTGTACTGAGGTTGAATGAGAATAAATAACCATTTTCTTAGGCTTGCCTCATATATTGCTCTTCTGAGTCCATGCCAGCTTGTCTAGCAGAACAAATAGGCATTTTCCTACTATGGATTAAAAGTGATTTCTGTTTCTTCTAGTATCATCTTTGCTCTTTACTTACTAATGATAATGATAAGTTGCAAGAAAGACTGAAATAAATTACTATCATTTGAGTGCTATTCTGAATGTGATGCCTTTTATTTTATTATGTTGGCCCATGACATCAGAGGCAAATGCTGGTGGTATGGCAGCAGAGGTTGCACCTTCCCATCAAAATTCCAACAAATTACATTTGTTGCCATGCAATGGATAGCAGCAGAGGGAAAGTCTGATAGAATGGTATGCATATGAAATAAAGGTGTGTCATTTAATTCCTCTGTGTGGGGAAAAAATGGCACCCATTGAGATTCATTAGTGCTTGCTGAGTATTTATGGAGACCGAACAATGGATGTGAACACAGCGAGGCAGTGGTTGCTGCATTTCAGCAGTGGTAACAGTGACGTGAACAATAAGCCCTGTTCCAGATGGCCATGCAGATTTTTATGAATGCTGCATGCCAGTTCTTGTTTATCTCTGGTGAAAATGTACAACTAGTGGTGGTAATTATGTTGAAAAAATGTGTTTTATAGCTGAGAATTTGCTGTTTGAAGTAGCACTATTGTGCTCTTCGTGTCTGTTGTAGTTTCCATGGAGATAAATAGGAAGTGTTACTTTTGGAACATCCTGCATATATGTAAAGAAATGAAAGCTATTTTTTGACTCTTCATAAAATATATTTGTAAAGTTTTAGCCCTTCTATGCATTTTATATTGAGAAGGTGGACAAATATGCAAAATTCTCGGATTTTAATGACAGAGGAGCAACAGTGGCTCATTTAATCTGATTTCTTGATAGTTGAAAAGGTTATGGAAGACCAGCATGGCTTTCAGTTGTTTTTTATTGTTATTTTTACTTGTTTACTTTGTTTTCTTTTAATGCAAGATAATAATAATTATTTGTGGAAAATTATTTTTGCAGTATCCCCGGAGTTGTTCTTGTTAAGACCTTCTGTACAAAGTACATTACACACTTCTGCTTCTTCCAGTGGCCTGTAATTTTTGAGAGATGAAGCTGACTGGAATGGCTTGAGCCAAGTGTTGACTTCCAAAGAACCTTGGGGACAATCTGGGGGACTCCTACTGTGTGTTTCACCTGGGCTTAACTGTGAACTAAGCATCTACTATACACTCTTGTCTGGGCTAGGCAGAGCCCTTGAGGTTGTATGACCATTCTTATGTTTCTTAAGACACTTATGTGAGACTGAACTAGCTAGGAGACAATATTCTGCTTTCCTTTACAAGAAAAACCAACAACTCAAAACTGCTAAGACCAGAAGAGGAGCTGGTGCTGTCCAGTATGACATAATCCTCCCACTGTGAAAAGTACAACTGCCTGTCTCCCTGGACTGAAACCCCAAATGGATTTGGGAGCCCAGAGCAGCTGCCTCACACCAGAGGCAGTATCCTGTCTCCCTGATCCTGCCTCTCAGCTTCAGCAGAAGTCAAGACTTAGAATATTCTTTAATTCCGATAGAGATGGAATCTTCTCTGTCAGAGAGGCAACTGATTTTGGCTCTTCCTTGTACTGAATTATACTGAATTCATATTTTTCACCCTTTATTTCAAGCTTGTCTTGCATAACACCCACCATAAAACACTGACTTGGAATTCCTTTCATAACATATTTCTTCTTATTGATTTGCCATGATATCTTTTAGAAGGGGATCCAGTTCTAATCTGAGGATTTGATCTCATAAGCTTTTCTTCTCCTTCTCAACATTCAGTGACCCTTCTACATGTGTGTAAGCATTCTTTATTTCTCGGCTTAGAGACAAAGCAGCATATAGCCATGGAAAAGACATAAATAACATGCCCAAAAGAAAAGAATGAAAATAAAACCATAAGGATTCCTTATTCATGTGCTAGTGCCTCTTGAAGATAAATTAACTTTGACACTTATCACAATTTTTTGCTTGCTCTTCATGTCAGTTTACAATAACCATAACATTTCGAAGTAAGTATTCCTTATCAAAAAGGACTGGAAACAACATCTCTTTCTAAGGATGAAGTAACTGTAATTGTGTAGGAACAATAATCCTTTGAGATGATTCAGAAAACCTGAAAGGTATGCCCTTCTATTATTTAGTATTTTTTTCTGATTATTCACACTGATGAGATTATGAACGCTGTTCTGAGTTCTTGTCTTACATAGACAATATGATTGCCTCCTCAGTCTGATCTGTTCTGTACAAAACTATTCTGATCTTCCTATTTTCTTTATTGCAGACCACAGTAGTATCAATCTTGCTGTTATCAGTGTTAAGCATACTCAGAGATATTCCAAAAATAAACATATGAGGCTGCTTATTTCCTCCATGTAAGATCCATGTTAATTTTTAAATTGAAATAAGAGCAACAAAGAGTCCAGTGAAGACTGTAAATATGTTGGTATGTCTAGCAGCACTAGATGTGATAAGAGCACCTTCCTGTATTTAATGTGTTTGCATGCTGAGTGGTGAAGTAATGACTATTTTCAATAACAGCACTTCTTTTTTTTCCAGTGGAAACTCATTCCCTTTTTGTACCTCAGCTATTCCTACATGATGCCTTTAAGGCTCCACACCTTACGGAAAGGTATTCAAAGCAACAATGGCATATCATAGAATTATAGACTGTCCTGGGTTGAAAAGGACCACAATGATCACTTAGTTTCAACCCCCCCACCATATGCAGGGCCACCAACCACCAGACCAGGCTGTCCAGAGCCACATCCAGCCTGGCCTTGAATGCCTCCAGGGATGGGGCATCCATGACCTCCATGGACAACCTATTCCTGTGTGCCACCACCCTCTGTGTGAAAAATTTTCTCCTAATCTGCAACCTAAAACTTCCCCTTTCTTTGTTTAAAACCATTCTCCCCTGTGCTAACACTATCCACCCTCGTAAACAGGCATTCCCCCTCCTGTTTAAACACTCCCTTCAAGTACTGGAAGGCCACAGTAAGGTCTCCCTAGAACCTTCTCCAAGCTAAACAATCCCAGTTCCCTCAATCTTTCCTCCAGCCCTCTAATGATCTTAGTGGCCCTCCTCCGGACCTGCTCCAAGAGCTCCATGTCTTTCCTGTATTGGGGGCCCCATGCCTGGATGCAGTACTGCAGATGGAGCCTCACAAGTGCTGAATAGAGGGGGACAATCACCTCCCTCTCCCTGCTGGCCACCCCTTTTTTTAGTGCAGCCCAGAGCACAGTTGGCCTTCCAGGCTGGAGGCACACACTGCTGACTCATATCCAGATTCTTGTCCACCAGGACCCCCAGGTCCCTCTCCCCAGGGCTGCTCTCAAGGAGATCTTCCTGCAGTTTGTATAAATACCCAGGGTTGCCCCAACCCAAGTGCGGCACCTTGCTCTTGACCTTACTGAACCACATTAGGGTAGCATGAGCCCACTTCTCCAGCCTGTCCAGGTCCCTCTGGATGGCTTATCTTCCTTCCAATGTATCAACGGCACCACTCAGCTTGGTATCATCTGCAAATTTGCTGAGGGTGCACTCAATGCCATTGTCTATGTCATTGATGAAGATGTTGAAGAGCACTGGTCCCAAGACTGTTTCCCAAGGGACACCGCTCGTGGATGTGCTTCAAATATGTCAAAAGAGAACACTACTGGCCCTCAAAGTATCTTTAGTGGGTAGCACGAGATCGGAAGGTGTAGAATGGTACTCCTATTGGGCAGAGACACGAGAATCTCCATGCTCTGGGATTTTGTTATTAATCCATACGTTAACAATAATTTCACATGCATTCCACCAACTCCTTAGGCTTGCCTGGTAGTAGGGCTCCTTCCACCAGGTATTTCAGCCTGTTTTCTAGAGCCCCTCTATATTCCCACCTCCTTTAAGTCAGAATAGATAAACAGGCATTTATTTCAGTACGTTAGCAAAATTTATACCAGTTTCCCAGAGCAAACTGTCTCAGACTAACACTAATTATTTGCATTAATTCTAGAATCTAAGGCAGAATAAGGTTTATAGTGATTGAGGCTGTTAGTAATTAGGTTTCTCCAGTCTCATTGGTAGGGATGAATGTTTTCCTCATTTCTTATTTTTCTATTAAGGATAGTATGCATTCACATTATGAACTATATGAAAGCTCTTATGATCCTTTTGTGGCCAGCAGTGATATCTGGCACAAGAATGTTTGGTTATGGCAGCAGAAGAGAAAGTGAAAATGTAACCTCCCCATAGAAATTGTAGAGATTTCAAGGGAGAAAACACATTGAATATACAGATTAGAGGAGAACTATCCCATGTATCTGGCTGGCTTCCCAGGCCCTTGCAGTTGGTGCAATATACAATAAATAGTATTATATCACCATGTGTCTTCTCTTGCATATATTTTTTTAACAGTACCACAGCATCATGAGTGAAATTCTTGAATTCCTGCACTCACTTTTTCAGCACCCAGTATGCGCTAGACACTTTTTTTTTTCCCCCTGAATCATCAGACTATAGACAATAAGCATTTCACCACAGTTATGGAACACATTCTAAATTTTTTCTTAAATTTAATAGAACAGTTCACCTCTATTGATGGAAGAAAAAAAAAAAAAAAAAAAAAGAAAAGAAAAAAGAAAAAAAAAGACTTTCTTGAAAGCAGTGTTTGCTAATCCCTGCCTTGGGGCAGAACTGGTTATGACTGTTGACATTTTCAAGTGCGGGGTTCCCCTGAGTCTGAGCTGCTCCCTCCCTGCTGACTGTGATAGCACAAGGCGAAACTGAGAGTTTCATGTTCATTTCATTAGAGCACCATTCCCACAAGTCCAAAGCTGTCAGTGGTATTATAAGGGCCGAGTATATTCCCATTAAAGTAGATTATTATGATTGCATGTTGTCAGTAGGAACTAAACCATGGAATTTTATACACTTCTATTGAGAAACTAGATCCTTTTTTACAGTAACGGAAAAAGCTCATGGGCTTTGATTCACAGGACATGTAACAAATGGCTAGAGCTAAAACATAAATGAGCATGGCGAGGTTAAACCTGGGTGGTTTTTTTTGTTTTTTTTCTTTTTTGTTTTGTTTTTTTGTGAGTCTGTTAAAAGCTGATATTCACTGCTCAAGTATTCTGTGCTTAAGGGTGTTACAATAACAGATTTTCTCTGTGTCCATTCCCAATTCTCATCAATCTGGAGGAAATATTCTTGCATTTCCTTTCTTTTCTAGAAGATGGAAACAATCACAGGATCTCTTTGCATTCTTGACCATGTACACTGAATCAGGGCTTTGTGCATTAAAATCCATTTGAAACACAAATTACATTATTTAAGGTCTAAAGTAGAGCAACTAATATCATATATATATATACATATATATGTGTGTGTATATTTATAAATAAATGTTATTTTCATGGACTTCTCATTGGTGTTTGATTCAGCTCTTGTCATTGTAGGCCCCTGAGAGAGAACATCTGCATATGTTCCATTTATACAGGTTTCCATTAAGACTAATACATACATACAAGCCTCCAGACACTGTAAATGCAATTCCATGTAGCTTTTCCTTTGCCTCTTTGCATTTAAATCGGTTAAAACCCAAATCCAGAAGAGAATCATTACCTTTCTTTGAATGCAAAAACTATTGCTTGATAATTTATTTCATACTACTAATTTATTTAGAACAGTGGAGACCTCTTTTTCTTTGGAAGTTCCTGATCCAGAATAAAAAAGTAAGAATTACATAGTGTTACATAAGATCTTGTATGTTTCGTATAGTTTTTCCTTTGTTTCAGCATCGTTCTTTGCCCCTTAGGTAGTGTGTGGTCTGAATGAAGCCTTAAAAACTAATCTTTTGCACATGCTGAACTTCATGCCTCAGGCCAATTTCAATTAGAAGGTTTAAGTTAAAGAAGTTTAATTCCAAAATGGGTGGATAGAAACTACTTCTGACTTCTCTGTATTTAGGACCAGGATAATGAGTGAATTGTATTTCCAGTATTTATTCATATATTTACATATGTTTGTAGATATAATGTCTTTGCTTTCAATGTAGGAAAATATAACAAGTCCCAGGCATCTCTAACACAGGCTAGATGAAAATTCAGTCAAACAACTAAACTAAAAATAATAATAATAAAATCATAGACAATACATTTTCTTAAAGGCAAGATAAAGTTCAAAGCGAAGGCTAGACTCAAGCATTCAGTTATGAGAGATTTATGACTGTCCTGGAAAAGTATTTAAATGTGACAGTTTCCATGCAGATAAATAAAATGCATTTCAGTATTCTTATGACAGTCTCTGGTTATATGAGCTTATGCTAGAAGTCAGACTAATGATAAGGATTTGCTACAGCAAATAATTAAAGATTAATCCATATATTGGTTCACAGAGGAGTAGAAGGTAAATCACAGAATCACAAATGTATTGAAAGCAGTGGAGCTGCTGTTGATGGTTGCTTATCTTTAGTATTACATTTTGTAATATGTGGTAGGAATGAAAGCAGTGTACAGAATGGATGAATTATGTGTATAATTCATTTGTGTGGGACAGCTGGTAAGAAACATATTTTGTACTGCACTGTGCATAATCTTAAAGCATCCAGCCTGTCTTCAGTGCTTATGTAGAATTTTAGTACAGTGTTGTTTATAATCTTCATTAATGGTCTGGATGATGGGGTGGAGTGCAGGTTTGTCACACGTGACAAACTGGAGGAAGTGGCTGATGTTGCCATCCAAAGGATCCTGAAGGGGCTGGAGTGGTGGTCTGACAGGAATCTCATTAAGTTCTACAAGAAGAAGTGGAAAGTCTTCTACCTGGGGAGGAATAACCAGGAGTCAGTATATGCTGGGGGCCACCTAGCTGGAAAGAAGCTTTGCAGAAGAGGACCTGAGTATCCTGGTAGGCACTAAGATGAACATCAGTCAGAAATGTGCCATTGTCTCTAAGAAAGTTTACGGTGTTCTTGGTTGAACTGTCATCAAATCAAGAGAGGTGACGCTCTTGCTCTATTTAACATTGGTGATACTGCTCCTGGATCTCTATGTCCAATGCTGGGATTCCCAATAAAAGAGATATCTAGACACCCTGAAAAGAGTCTGACGTAGGGCCATAAGGGTGTTTAAGGAACTGGAACACCTCACTTCTTAGAAGAGGCTGAGAGAGCCAGGACTGATTAACTTGGAGCAGAGGAGGCTCAAAGGGGTTTTCAGCAGTGTATTCACATATATGAATGGAGGATACAAAGAATATGGAACCAGGTTCTTTTCAGCGGTGACTGGTGCTAGAACAGGAGACAATGAACATGAACAAGAGGTTCCATCTGAACATCGGGAAGTACCTCTTTACTGTACAGGAGATGAAGCACTTGCACAGGCTGCTAAGAGAAACTGCTAAGTCTTTCTCCTTGAAGATCTTCAAAAGCCACCTGGATGTGGTCCTGGACATCCTGCTCTAGATGTCCCTACTTGAGCAGAGTCTGGACTAGATGACTTGTCATGGTTTTGCAATTTTGTAATTTTGCTATCAGTATTCTACATCATAACATCATGTTAAGCATAGATAATTTTGACGAATCTGCTGCTCACAGAAGGAAGACTGAATGTCCCAGGGAACACCACGGTCAGTCATATGACCAGGACTATATAATCTCACTTCAGTGCTGGACTCGCTCTCTCGGATCCTGCCAGCCATGGGGGAGTGTGGGGGAGCGTTCCAGCCGTTCCGCCTAGAGTTACAGTAGGCCTCTCGGTTTCGGGACTCACTCTCTCTTATTTTACTTGATTCGTTAGCCTTAATTCCAATTATATTGCATTATATTGTGTTATTCTGTATTCTGGTATAGTATTTAGTAAAATAGTGTGCCTCCTTAGATCGTTGCCGCTGTATTTATTTTCTCTTTTTCTGTTTTCTTTTCCTTTTGGGATAGCGGCCCTGCAGGCCGTCTATACCCCTGTCATGGGTGCCGGTAGATTTTAGGGTAACCTATGACATGACTTTTAGAGATACCTTCTTCCAGACTTATTCATTCTGTGATTCTACAGCCAGAGTTTACTGGAAAAAAAGTAAGGTTTTGCTTTGTCAAACTAAACACCATGTTGCAGAGTGGAATGGAATGGGATGGGATCCATTCAATTCCACTGTAACATGATAGTGTTCTCTCCTAGTGCATAGAAGGAAAGATACTACTCATGAGTATAACTTCCTGGGAACCATGGAAGCTAGGAGCACCATTCGGTCAAATAACCAGTTTGTCCTTTTAGAACAAATTTGCCTGGGAAAAGTAGCAATATCTGCTAGAGGAGACCACAGTGGGCAGAGAGAAGAGGAAACAGGGAGAGTAGCTCCAAAGCTCCACTAATTCTTCCAAAAGTCTGAAATAAAATTTCCAGCCTAAATTCAGTCCAAGCCAGCCTAAAACCATTAACAAGGTTCTTATCTTTGGTTTTTGAATTTCTTCTTTATTTCTAGTTTTACATCTTCTCTTATATCTGCTGAACTTACACAATCACTGGGTCATCTGGCAGCCTTTTAAAAGTCTTACTAGTTTGAAAAAGTTGCTGTTCTGGGTCTTCTCTTATGAGGTAGGCTAAGTGATCATTTTCCCTACCTGCTTTATTTTAATATGTCTGTTGTAGATGGGTGGTCAAAACTGTATTGTGTTCATAATGAAGGATTGCCAAAGGCTTTAGCAATGGTATGAATACTTCCCTGTCTTTTGTGAAACATGCTGGATTCATAGCTGTCATCTTCTTTGTGGCTGAATCTCATTAATGACTCATCATCTACCCTTTCCCTTTTCTCCTGTCCTAATAAAAGTTGTAGCTGTAAGCTGTAACTAATAAAAATTTTGTTGCAAGGCTTGAAAATTACCATAGACGTTTCAAATAAGAAACTCACTCTGTTTACTTTCTTGAAAACTCTGACCTCATTGGCCAAAAGATTTCAATAGGAGTGATATTTATGGGTAAAAAGTCAAACAAGTGAGTTGTTTTTGTATTTGTTTTCCTTCCATTTTTTTCATCCTTTCCCAAGATAACATCAAAAGATACAGGGAGTAAGATGAGTCAAGTTAGCCTATGTCAGATGGTCCCACTTCCACTGGTTCTGAAGGGCAGAAAGAAGTCACCAGCTGAGTAGCAGGACCAGGTGATTAAGGCAATCCACATCTTCCTTACAACCACTTGACTCAGTGACCAGGATGATACCAGCAAACTACAGAATGCTTTGATGGCAGTGTCAGAGTTTCACTTGGCAACTGTGGAAACCATCACACATGGTGACAGCTCATCCCTGTATCCCTTTCCTTACTTACTGAAGTGGCTTGGGCAATAGAGCATGTATCTTAAGAGAAGCACAAAAACTCACAGGCATGATAATACAGAAAAGCAGAACTGCAGTGGAGGTTTCCACGTTCTGTCTCTAGCATACACCTTGATGTTGCCTCCCAGACCAAACCACCATCTTTTCCCTAATAGGCCCCAAACCCTATATCTTGGGTTTGTAATTGTAGAATGCCTATACAACTGCAGAGATGTGGGCCATACAATGATAAGTCTTATCTATGAGAAAAATGTTTAAATTGAGTGGTGTCCCTGCCCCTGAAAGGAGCTGTCTTTACAGGTCCCTTCCAACCCAAACCAGTCTGTGATTTTATAATTCTATGAAGTTGGTCTATGTTGTTTTGCACATCACAGATATAGTCATTACTACAAGCCTGAGTCTGGAACTTTTGGGTGGTTACTACCAATTCTCACTGGTTGTTCATTAAAAAGCTGTACCTGGGTCCTGATTTTTATAATGCTCTAAGACTATATTTGCATTGTCCGTGCAACTTGCGAGTAAAAGACTTTTTTTCCTTGATCTCTGAAGACACTCTTTTCTCTCCATTAACCACAGAATAACTGTAAGCATTTCTCATACTACTTCTGTGAATCACTTTCCAACAAAATAAAGGAAACCAAAAGGAAACTACCAGCCAGCTAAGCCAGCCCTGAGGATGATAGAGAACAAGCAACAACAACTCTTATTCTACCATACATTTACCTAACTCTTCACTGTATTAGAGGATAATACAAAACCTTGGCAAGCCTCTGCACCCCAGTGATGGAGACTTAAAATCCAGTCAAAATGAGCCCTAGTTAAGGTCCTAAGGATGAATTAGGTGGAACCATTAGTACTAGGAAGAAATCCATTAGATATAGGGTTTGTCCTCTCAAATCTTACTGGTATATTTATGCTGCTATTATTACAACTGTAAACACCAGTAATATCAAATATCACAGCTTAAACAGTATCTGAAGGACACCTATGGCTAACATAAAAATTACATATATTTCAGATAATTCCTCATTTGATAGTTATCTACTGCCTGTCTGCTTCTGTTGGGTATTTGTTGTTGACACTTGTTATCTTGTCACTGTAGCAGCCCAAGTTCTTCTTTGAGGCATGATTCTTTGCCTTTCTGTTGTGATTCATGTGGTTTGGTTTCCATCTTTTTTTCCTTATGGTTGGAAAATTCAGTCACCAGCAACATCTTGTGCTTTTTCATTTAAGACACATGGCTCTGCTTTGTGGTAAGACTAATGTGTGTGCAAAGTAGCTTTACTGCTACACTTACTCTCCTATGAACCCAGAGAATATTTATTGAAGTTCTGCAGTGATTTCTTTGCCACCTCAGGCTCCCTGTGTTACTCTGCTTACAGCTCCCAAAGGGCTGTTTCTCCAGAAACAGTAGGAATATAAGGGTCTGTCCAGTTACAGTATTGTTACCTACCCAAGGCAAAGTGGTGACTGTAGTGTTACTCTATTCCCAAATTTCCATGCTCTGTATTAAAGGAATTTTTCCAAAGGGTGTGAAGCCAGGTGTGAGATGTGTTTATGTCACTGGCCTGCTGCATTGTAGGCTTGCCTGAGCTGGCAGCCTAGCCTGGACTGTAAGTGTATTCTGAGAGGCAGGCAATTCAGAAACTCAGGAGCCACTTCTCTGCATGCTGGCCACAATTCCTGCTTCCCCTGCCAATATGCTTATGGTTTGGCATTTGTAGACACACCGCAGCTGTCCAGTTGATAAACTGACACACTCTGGGTGGCCCTCATCTCTTGAGATTTTACAACTGCTGTTTGCTCCACCAGACATGAAATGAGGTCTTCCAAACTCTCCCGCAGAGACTTTCCTGGTAGTTTGGTGTCAAGTTTAGAACGAGAATTTGGAGCAGACCTTTCATTCCTAATAGCACTTGTTTTTCTACGCTGCTGCTCTCCTTCAAGTAATTGGTGCCTGTGATGAACCCATACTTTTATGCATTGATTCAGCTTGTTCAGCAGCAATTAGAAATTGTGTGCAATGTTTACCCTACCCAGAAGCCCTCCACCCTTGATGAAAAAAGTACTTCATATGTTCTACAGTCAAATTCAGGGTCACAGATCAAATATATTCTGGCACACATGCAAACTTAGAAACCCCTAGGTCTCTTTCTAATGTTCTCTGAATGTTTATTTACCAAGTGAAAGAAATAGTTGTCATCTATCTGTACACAGTAAAAGACCACTAAAAAATCTCAGTTCCCCTAGTAGAGACTTGTGAACTGCAACTGTTGCATTGTCTACTTATAAATAAATTGTCTGGTAGATTATAGTGACTGGTATCTATCTTGAATCTCTCATTCAGTGCTTGCTTTATTCACATGTTATTCCTAGAATATGTGGCTAGTAGGAAAGAAGAAATTTTGTTTTATCATCTTCTATGGGAGCTGATATTTCAAGAACAAGGAGCTGAAATAGTTTCATATTTTAGAGGCTAACATCAGAATCCTGTCAGTATCACTCTTGTCTAGGTCCCAAATTATGAAACTCAGGTAACAGTGAAATTAGATTCACAGATAAATCTCATTGCATGCCAAGTTGACACCACAGCACAGCAACTGTTGGATTGCCAACAGGAGAGGTATTCATTTCCGTTTGCTTCTGCAGTGGTTTCATTGAAATGTGTTAGCTCAGCTGTGTGCATACATGCTGATGTAATCAAGCCAGGTGCATGCATAGGATTTTCTAATAGGAGGTGGATCAGTCTGGATCATGTACAGAGGAGATGGAGAGCTGTGCAGAATGCTTAAAGGTCACAAGGATGCTTAACATTTTGTACTAGACATGTGAGGAGGGAAAATAGCATGGGGGCAGCAGAGTCATTAATGCCCTGAGTGGTAAGAGGGGTATAGATTAGGCACTTAATGGTGTGGAGTTCCAGATCGTGTATGATGCAAGGGGGAGCAAAGGCACTCTTGGCCCCTTTGTGAGTTTAGGCAGGAAAGGTTATGGGGACATGTATTTCTTATAGGAAAGGCAGAGAATAGAGTAAGAATTAGCTAGGGAACATTTTACTGTACTACTTGGATCTGACCAGGCTTTTTAGTAGGCAAATGTGTTTATTAGGTCATGTTACTTCCACCAGAACAGACCCAGAAGGAGCTCTTGTAAAATAGTTGGTTTTGTTGCTGTTTTTTTTTTAATCATACAAATACTGTATTCAGTCTGCTGTTTTTCAGGGGAATGTGGTTTTCCTTTGCTTTCTCAAAAGCAAAGAGAGAGAGATAGGACAAGGGTGTACAAGAGGACACACAGACAAACAAGGCTGAGCTTGTAGAGAAATCTCTCCAGCTTAATTCTTTTCACCAGAGACTTGTATATAGTTAAACTTCCTAGACAGCCTTTCAGATTGTATAAGTGAAAAAGGTATTACATAAACTGCCAGCATTTTTCTCTTTTTCACTCTGAGAACCACCCTTGTGGGACAGTTGTAAAGAATTTTGTAGAGTTGGCTCTAATAAGCTCTTCTAGATAGTACTCTGAAAATACAGACAAGGAGGAAGTTGTGCTCTCCTTTTCTGCTTTTGTTTTTAAACAGATATAGAATTCTACAAAAGGGATAAATTTTTTTTTAAATCTTTATAGGGTACTGTGGAAAATCTTTCAGTTTTCATTGTATTCTATGAAACATTACTGTAATGGATATACTGTGAAGTATTTTCAGTGGAAGTAGGCACGTGTTTTTTAGGTCTATCCAAAACTTTGTTGGATTATATACTTCATCCCCAACCTTCCACTGAGCTGATAACTACAGAGTGTTTCACTTTTGCTTTCTTAACAATAGTTTGTACTTTTACTGAGACTGACTCTATCCCTAAAAGAAATGGCATACTGCTTTGTCCCTGGGAGGCTTGTTTGTTTGAGTACATATCCACTGACATAGAATATTTGAGGAAGGCAGTGAGTTCATATGCTTCCAGGCTGGTCATCAAGTGTGCTGCAATTCCTCTGAATATCTACTTTGACCACCTTTGTAGGTTACAACTTCATACTCTTGATATCATCAGCTCATGAATGGCCTCAATTAGGGAAGTCATTTGGATAGATGTCTTTTTTTCAAGTTTTAGTAAATTTAATGATTCATGAGTATTTTCATGAAATTCAAATCCAGTTATTTTAGCACCCAACTGATAAGGACATCTGAGATGAGACTGTTCCCAAGGAAGTTTGATATGCCATGTAATGGGCATGAAAAAAACTATCCTTATTTTGTTTAGACCAAGAAGCTGCCACTCAAGTGCTTGTTTCTGACTTCCATCAAGAAGACAGGGCAATGCATGGCATTGGGAGCATATGGGCTCTGCCAGTAAGTCATGTAGGCAAGCCCTAGCTGTTACCTAACCCGCATCATCTCTCCCTCTTTCACCCATGGGATTACTCAAAATCAACTGAATTATGCAACAAAAGCTGATTGAAATCTTTATTGGAAAATCCAGTATTACAGACCTTTGCATAACAATTCCAGGATTAACATTTCCCTCCATCTTCCAAGAAATCTGATAGTTAAAGATTATGACACCTCTGCACAGTGACTTTTCCAGATCAGTGACCATTCCCTAGGAAGTTCTTCTCTGTCACCAAATGTTTACAGTGCCTTTGGAAACAGTTTCTTCTGTTGCTTTTTACCTACACTGGTATGTTACCAACATTGATTCCAAGATCAAATCTATACTAACATCTATATTAATGAGATTCACTGGTAATTTCTTAAGCAAACAATCTGCTAAATGACAGTCTTTATCAAGGTCGCTCAGACAAGAACAGTACCGCAGTCATACACATACGTGTTCTGCAGCTGCGGAAAAAAAAAAAGGCTCTTCTCAGCATTCTGTTTCATGTATAATTTTTGTAGCCAAAAACTGGAGTGGGAAAGGAAAAGATAACATCTGAGTTGAGATGACCAAAGTACATAGAGAGAACAATTTAGTCTCTTAAAACAATACAAGAAGTTAGATTCCAGTAGTAATTCAAGTGAAGGCATGGGGTTGGGCAACTTCCAAATATCTATGCAATCTTTGTGACCCAATCTATTGCATGTGATATACCTCACTTCTTTGTTTGCTTGTTTATTCTGAAGGACTACAAGGACACTTGATGTGATAAAATGGACAATGTCCTGAGTTCAGCTGGAGAGAGTTAGGATATTATCTTTCTGGAGCTTCTCCCTGAGTAATGATGATACCCGTTTTGGGGTTAATTTTCTGTTGAATAAGCATGTCAGGTTTTAAGGCACTGATCCAGACTGTAAACAAGTCAGTCTCTTTGGAGCCTGACTTGGCAGCTCTGCTGAAGTTACTATTTGTATTAAAATATTTGCTAACCTATTCTTCATAAAGCCAGGTATATTTCTGTGAAAAGGAGAGGGAATGTTGACATCTATCCTCATGCCAGCAGCAGCAATCATGTTACCTTGTTATCTCAACTAATCCTCCCTCATGCTGATGCACTAAATAAGGGGCATCTGAAGTTCTGGCCCAGGACTGATTGCATTTCTTCTCCATAGTCACAACTCCAAGTATCTGTACAGAAGACACGCAGCTCAGTTCTGTCTATGATCTTTCCAGTGGCACCTTACTGCTGAGAGAAATCTGTGATAGAAAGCTCTGGCATGTAAATTTTACATGAGGCAGTGATTTTCATATGTCGCTGACAAGCAATTTAAAACACTAAGGAGAGTTCAAGAGGAAGTTAAGTGGTCCACGTAGATATATGGATACTAAAATAATTTGGATGCATTTAGGATGCGGGATAGACAAGGAATTTATCTTATCCCCAAGCTGTTTGGAGCTGTGGCTACATTTTGGTTCTCAGTTTGTACAGTTTTCTATAGCAAGACTGGCCCCAACTATAATAGATCATTGTAATAGCTCTGTTCATATTACAAGGTTGGGAAGTGAAAAGCAAACAATCTAAACAATGTAAGACAACCACATTTTCTTCAGTTGTTTTTATAGGTTACCCATAAAATTGTGGGCACTTTTCAGGCATAGAAAAGCATAGGCTGGATTTAGATCTTTTAAACCAAGACTCCAGCCCGGCAATGTTTGCACTTTCAAAATTCCCATTGACTACAGTACTATATCTAGGATAAAATGCAGGCAGTTCAGGGCTGTTTATACTCTGAGATTAGAAAGAGTGTTTAGAATAAGAAAAAAGCATTAGCTTCTGGGGGACAAAAGCTATCTATCCCTTCTGTAAAGATGTACACTCTGAAAACATAGGACCTGATTTTATCTGGTTGGAGTCTCTTGCCTTTTGATTTGCCATTGGGTAGTTAGTAATATCTTTGCCCTGCATAGGTTTCCTGTTGTCCATTTCTTTTCATTTGATACATGGTCCAAATCATGATGAAGAAATATTAGAAATAATCAATGTTTATGCCTAACAACAACAACAAAAAAGGTTAAATCAGACACAGATCCTACTGTTTGATTCTTGAATGATGGAACAACTACACCTGTAAATTAGATAACTTTCAGTTTTAAATAAGATTTTCAAAGCATTTGAGCCTGGCTTCATCCTGCTCCCTCA
Source organism: Excalfactoria chinensis (assembly GCF_039878825.1). Classification (NCBI taxonomy): domain Eukaryota; kingdom Metazoa; phylum Chordata; class Aves; order Galliformes; family Phasianidae; genus Excalfactoria; species Excalfactoria chinensis. The sequence continues at coordinate 52,309,998 of NC_092825.1, read as the reverse complement.
AAAGTTAAAGATTAAAGCTTGCACTTCAGTAGGGGTAAAGGTAGATAAATGATGAGTACATTTGGGATGTTTAGCAAGTAACCTGCTGGCCAGGTTCTCAAATATTTTATCAACTACTGAAAGCTTGTATGCATTCTCTTCATTGAGTGTAGTTGGATCAAGTTATACCTGACCTTCTCTTCTGGGAATTCTTAATGGTAGTACTGATGTAGCTATGATGGGCTAAGAACACAGGCAAAACTAGTTTTGTATTAAGAGATTATATGGTTTTTATTCCATATTCTATTGCTGGAAAAACAAATAATCTTCAGGGCATATGAAATTCTTTTTTCTATTTCAGACCTGAAGGTTGATCCTTATGTCTGAAGGCATGCTTGTTTTTTTCTGAGGTATTAGCTGGACTGAAGGAAGACATCATCTTTCTCCATAAACATAGATATGGAAGTCTCTGCAAGACATGACTGTCTGTTGCTGATCTTTCTCAGGAATCTGCCTAACACAGGACAGACTGTTGTTTTTTTTTTTCCCACTCACTATTCACTGCTGCTAATTTCTGCCCCTTTTCTCATCCTCTTCCCACTTCTGCCCATTCCCATCTATTATGGCTCACTTCCTGTAATCATCATGCTGAACTCGTATTTAACTTTTTCCCTTATTTGGTGGTGTGGATGGGCCAGCTCCACAAAAGACAAAGAACTTCACGATATCTTTATTATTGTGTTTTGACATTTCTTGATTCTCATGTAATTGTAGGCTGAGTTACTTTGATATGGGCCTGATCCAAGATCTTAGTATTTCACTGTTTTGTATACTGTAAATGTGCCTTTATTTATTTATTTATTTTAAAGTTACAAACTTCCCTTGTTTTCCCATCTTGTTTTGACTAGATTTTCTTGACAGCAGGTCAGGTTAGGTGCTTTGCCATCTCTGCTGCTTCTGTCATTTCCCAGTGTTGACACTGACTTTTACAGAGGCAGTTGTTCTTATCTTTGAGCTTTCAGAGCAATATTTGTATGTGAAGTAGATTTTTTTTTTTTCTCACTGTCTTTTTTCTGTCTCTGCTTCTTGTCTTTTTGGTTTGTCTTTGGCTTTTGTCTTTCTTGTTTTTTTGGCTCAGCTGTTCAGTAGCAGAGGCAAAGTTATTGTTAGCTCTGGCTGAGAGAAAATACAAGATGGAGATACGCTTCTTTCTTCCATGATTTAATTTACTGCAAGATCCTTCTGATTCTGAATCCTACCCTGACTTTTTCAAGCATGAAATTAATCCACCTGAAGTTACACAGGCAAATTTCCATGTCAGGATAGTTCTTTTGTTTTATTTTGCTTTGTGAGGTTTTTTTTGTGTTGGTCTTTCTTTTTTCCAAGTAAACTTGTCTGATATTAGGGAAAGCATTTGTGAGATACAGAGGCATTTTTAAAAAGTGGGGTGACCTCATTTTTTTGGATAATTTCCTAATGTTTAGTTTAAATAAATGTCATGACTCAAAACTGTCTTGACCAAGAAACTCCAAATTAGGTTTACTTCGTTGTCCCTGGCAAGGGTAGATAGTTTGGACTCATTTGGGAAGGTTGGGAGTGTGGGGGGTGTTATAATTTAGACATTAGTAACAACAATGTCCACATTGATTAGAAACACAGCATTTTTCTGAATACCACATTCTAGCTTGTGCATTGTTTATAAACCACATGCCAGCAGCCTTTGTGCTCTTTAAGCATATGCAATACTATACACTCTTTAGGAAGCACATAGCCAAAGGCTACCAGATGCCTGAACAGTTGCTATTCTATCCACCAAGTGGGATTTAAGACATATTCAGTTTGAAGAATCTTCTGATCTCTGCAGGAGTCTCTATAGAGTCTTGTCAGCTTCATGGCCATTCTCAGGATTCTTCTGCCTGTCAAGACCACTCAGTGCCTCACTGGACATATCCCAAAAGTGAAGTCTTGATACACCCTGCTTCTACTTTACCTATGCACATGAGTATGGGGTATACTTCAACTACAGTTATTAGAGAAGCACTTCAACATTTCTCTTAAATCCAACGATGCTGCAACATGAAAGTTCCCTAATAAGGATTAAGATCAAGGAAAAAGCAGTAGTTAAAAGAGCAGGTGGGGATGTGAAAGTTATTATGAAGAAAAAAAAAAAAAAAAAGTACCCTTGAAGGAATGTCATAATTTAAACTCAGTGGCAAATAAGCAAATGGAAAGTACAAAATTATTTAAACAGCCCCTAAACATACAAATAGAGAAACTGATTTTATTCAGCCTGAATCTTAGTACACGTAAAGGCAAGTGGGCCTGTGATGTAAGCTCTGAACAGTCTTTAAATATCCTGGTCCATAATTCCTGAAAACCCAACTCAGATTTTTGGGGTGTTCCGCTCTTAATCAGACATTATGTAGGCCAGGAGAGTACTTGATTAACTGGTATTACAATGGCACATATTGGAACAGCTGAAGTGTGAGCTTTGATTCTGCTGACTTCAAGGCAGCACACTTGACCTCAAGCTGCAAATGAGTGCCAGCAGGGAGAAGGAGTCTGGTCATGGCAGCAGAAAAAGAAACAGAGGCTGTAAAACCTTCCCAAGTTGGGCAAATTAACTCCTACTAAGCTCCTTGTTGGCACAGTGAGACAGCTACTGGTGCTCAAACAAGGTTAGGTAAGGTAAGTAAGTCTAAGTTAAGTTATACAACCATTCTGTCTGTTGTGTAGAGAAACGCTGAAACATTTTGAAATTCCTCTAGTACCAGTACTTTTATGCACAGTCAGACTGGGATGCTCTGTGACCTAATAAAGCAATGGGGTGCAGCCAACACACCAGAGGGACGAGATTCCATCCAGAAGGACCTAGACAGGCTTGAGCAGTGAGTCCAGGTAAACCTTATGAGGTTCAACAAATACAAGTGCAAAGTCTTGAACCTGGGTCAAGGCAACCCCCATTACCCATACAGGGGGATGAATGGATTGAACATAGCCCTGCTGAAAAAGACCTGGGGGTGCTGGTGAATGGGAAGCTGGACATGAGCCAGCAATGTGCCCTCACAGCTCAGAAAGCCAACCATACCCTGGGCTGCATCAAAAGAAGTGTGGCCAGCAGGGAGGTGCCCCTCTGTTTCATGCTGGTGAGGTCTTACCTGGAGCACTGCATGCAGATGTGGAGACGCATAGACCTGTTAGAGCAGACTTTGTTTACTGTCTTTTTCAAGCAACATCAGAAAACAACATCCCTCTGAGGGGAAAGAGCCTCCATCTAGAGAACATTTCTGTAGGACAAGGGGTTTCTAGCCAAATATGACCGTAGTCAGTATGATTCCTTGTGTACTTCACAGTTAAGAAATCTCATTGAAAGTTCAAAGGACTGGATTAAATTCCTCTTGGATTTCCTGTGATAATCTCAGTTGGATCATCTGCTCTTACGTGTTAGAACTCAACAATGTCTGACTCTGTTAAGGAAAAATGACATTTATTAGACACAACTTTCCTTCACAGCCCTTCCTCATCTGGCTGGGAAAACATCCTATTAAAAAGGCTGTCCTGCAGCTAAAATGAATGTTGTGCAGAGAAAACAACAAAAAAGTAGTATCAGACAGGAAAGAATTAAATGCATCAGCCTTTTACATTAAAAAATGTATATTAATTTTTCTCTGCTTTCATTAGAATTCATTTAGTCTATACTGCAGTCTCAGTTTCCAACTTAGCACTGCTTCAGGATCTGGTTTGAAGCACTGTTTATACAAACTATCCAAATTTTTGCCAAAACTCTCAGGAGCAGGTGTTCAGAATAGTCATTTCCAGCAGGTGTATGCCAGTCTGAGGGATTATGAAATGTAATTTGGTAAATCTTAAGAGTCAGAGTCCTTGGATATAGGCTTTTATTTCAGAAGACGTGCTTTGTGGATATTGAAGGATAAAAAAAAGGTACTAGTCAAAGGGACTTGTACCTTTGGACAGAAGAGCTGTTCTTTGCACTTACTCTTTGTATTTTTTATTTACTTTCTACATTCGCTATTTTTAAGAACATCTGTGGTTTAGGAATGGAGCTTATATGTTTCTTGTGTTAAAATTTAAGTAGAGAAGTACTAAATATTCAGCTAATAGAGATCATCCAACTCCTACTCATATTAAATTTGCTTAGCCAGTAGTCTGGTTCGGTCTGTGTAAGTCAGTGGAAGTTTTGGTGTTGAATTTAGTGGACCAAATTTATAACTCAATTTTATAAATATTTCAATAACTGTATTTCAAAATTGTCACCTTGGTAAAAGTTTTGGAGCTACCCAATAAAGGAAATTAGCTTCTGATGTAGTGAGAATGCATACGTTGTCCTTTTGTTTGGTTTGTCCGTTTTTATGGAGTGCTTGTGGATCTTGAGCAGAAGTCCATAAATTTGAGTAGTGTGGTAGCTATGCAAATGTAATGATCTCTTTTGGGCCAGAGTTTTTTTTTTTTTCTCCATCTGTAATCCAGAAGTTCTAAGAACTTACCTATATGTCAGAGACAAGGGTTGGCAATTCTGTCTGTTAGCAGATGTTTATTTTACTTGAGTTAGGTTAAGTCTCTGACAGTGATTGTAATGACTCAAACACAACTATAGAAGAAAGTTTATGCTGTCTTTCCTGAAAGAACTCTTTGCTGATTTTTATAGGTTTCATCCAAAACTCAATAAGAGAACTCTTCAGTTCCATTAGAGAGGGAGAAGCATTTCCAAGAAAAAGGAAAATTTGAATATCTGCTTTTTCAGCAGTGGCTAGTATTGGTTATTTCTCAGTTCTGAAATTCACAAATAGAGAATTCAAAGGAAAGCTTGGAAGAAAACCCAAATGAAAAGGGACCCCAGTTTCAGGTTGTTGGTACTTTCTACATTTTAAACTCCTCTTCTGAAGTATATCCAGACAGGCATCTGAATCACTAGTCATTTCAGAATTCTCAGGCTCATTCTTTTATTTATTCCTCATCTTTTTCTCTTTTCCTCTTCCCTTTTGTATTAAGGTCAAATCCTGCTTCTCCTAATGCCAATAATAAAAGTCCCATTGATTTCAACATGAGCAGGAAATATGCAGTTTGCTATTTACCACAACCACCACAATGAATCTCTGGGAAGAATTCATTTATATTCATTCCAACAATGCCATGAAAAATGGGCTCTTGCTATTTTATCGCATCCAGACTGTTGCTCTAACTCTAACATCCTAGCTGTTGCTAACAAGTCAGTGATGATTTGTAAACCAACAATTTATGGTAACCACATTCCATCCCCATTATGATGTGTGGTTTGGAAATGGAAAAGTAATCAAGACCTCCTGTTAAGAGACTTTATTTCAGTTGAATGTTTCTGTAAATAAAAGCATTTTAAAAGTATCATTGCTATATGTTTCTTACTCCAAATTGTTCATTTGATCTAAGCCCCATCTGCGCTCCAAATTCTGCCAGGCTCTGTCTGTCAGGAGTGTGAGATCTCCAACAGTGGCACAAACATTTTGACAAAATCGTTTCCATCAATATAAGTAGTTTCACTCAATTGGATTGTTTTACTAGACTTGAACAACAGTTCAGTTTCTGGGAGAGAGCTGTGTCCATTCCTTGGAATACTTTATCATATTTTATCAGCAGACTATAAGGGTATACTGACATAAATAAAGACCTCCTACTACAGTTACAGTAATAGATGAAGAATTATAATCAGACCATGGTATGTAGTAATGCCCTTGGGAACTAAGAGCCTGTGTATGTTTGTGCAACACTTTGTCTTGGTCGTAAGGATTGTGGGCAATCCCTATGACACTAAGAAGGGTTTTCTAGCACTTCTCTAGGAGACCACCTAGAATTACTGGTAAAAAGACTCAAACAAAATTTTTGTCCCATTACCAGGCTCTGGTACCAAATAATATTTGAAAATATTATTTTGATCTCTTTGACACTAATATACTCTATCCTTCTTAGATAAGAAGCCTAGCAAATTGGGTTTGAGGTTAGAGACACTATCTCTGGTAGAGTGCTGAGTGAGACATCAAATTAAGGAATCTGCTGAGTTCATCAATACCATGATGTGAAATGAAGATAGAGACCACACTAATTAGGATTTAAAGCTTTTGCTCCACCTTTTTTATTTCTGATTGAAAATCAATACTAGTTTAATTTTCATGTCCCAATATTCATGACAATTCACTGAGGAAAAGCAGTCACCTCATGTCATCATAAATGCTCTCATTTTTTATTGCATGAAAACCCAACTGCTAAAAATCACTCTTAGACAGACTTTCATTACCTTAGAGAAAGAAAAGTTTTTGAACAGGTATGAAACTTCATAAGGTGTTATTTAGCTTGTCTACACTTATATAATAGTAAAAAGAATAACCATATATTCTGCCATCAAGTAACTTTCTGTGTAGCAATGAGCACATCATCAATGTGAAATACCTATTTTGTGTAGCAATGAGCACAACATCAACGTGAAATACCTATTTTAAAGGACATTTTGCCCTGCTTTGTATAATAGACTTAAAACACAAATCCTTTCAAGAAAACTCACTCACCATGGGAAACTACGGTCACTGATCCATGATACAAAGTGCTCATTGGCTAATCTCTAGCTTAGTGTGTTGTTTTCCACTCCTGATGCTGTACTGCAAGCACAATACCTTCTTGTTTGTTACAGCACAACTGTTTATGAGTCTGTGTTGTGAACCAGGCCTCTGAAATTTTTCTTAAAAACAAACAAACAAACAACAACAAAACATTAATCATGAGGAAAAGAAGAATAAGAAGAATGTTGTATTAGTTTCTCAATCATTCACAGTTATGCTGCAAAGTATGATAGGCAACTATGAGCAGTGGAAAGTGCAGGGAAGTTGTAGATGAGATTGCAGAAAGCCAGTAATGTTGTTGCCAAGGCAAAACTACAAAGTAATGTAGATTTAGAAAAGAGCCTAAAAGTTTTGCTAAAGAGATGACTAAGATATTGTCCTACAAGCTGCTAGATATTGGTTCTGCTGGGTCTTGAAAGGACAAGATCTACCACACATTGTTCTCCTGTCTGAGAAGCACTCAACTTTTATGCTAGGGGCAGCTGCATCCTAAATGACTCCTTCATCCTTGAGTAGCATTTGATAATATCTTGCTTCTTCAGTTCTGAAAGCAAGGCAAAATCTCAAGGACGTGTTACATTATTTTATCCCTCGTTCTTTCCATTTGGCTCTTTCATTCCTTTCATTCATGGAATAGATCTCTGTGGCTCCTTATATATATATATATATATTTGTACAAATATCTTTATGTATGTCTTTGGTCTAATATGTCATGCTGTTGTTTAGTTAAAAAGTTAACAAAAGGAAGAACAATATCAACGTTTATCCAGTAGTGGGAGTCTGTCAGGTACTTAACTGGTCCAAAGTTGAGCTAACCACCATCTTTACACTAATGTTAATGCTGCGCTACCACCTCGTGGACAAAATGTAAATAACAGAGAGCTGCTCTACTCTCGGGCCCTAAGAAGTACGGTGCTACTTAAGGTGTCTAGGACAGTACAAAGTGCTTCAGACAGCCATTTCAGGATCTCAAAAGCCAACAGAAGTCAGATTATGGAAATCTGCTGGAGCTCTGAAGTGCCATGGCAGGTGGAGGATACCCCTCAATGGGATATGACAGTCTATTTCTCCTTTAGGATGTAGAGAGGAGCAAGTAGGAATGAAATCATGTTCCTGTGGTAGAAGCATACTAATGCCAATATAACAACTCCCCTGCCTGCTCTCAACTGCAGCCATCAGGGCTGCCTGCAGCTTGATTGTCTTCCAAGCACTAGCTCATACAACAAGTCATCTGGCAGCATATCACCTTGCAGTCCCTAACCCTCGGTGATTTTATCAACAGGTACTGCAGCTCTCTTTCATTTCAGTGCTGTGCTTCCATGCTGATTAGGAATTGGAACAGCACCTCAGTGTTCAGTTACTATGTTGCTAATAACAATTATTCTGATTTCTTTCTGTTTCTTCTCCCCCATCCTCTAATTTTATTTTATTTTTTCCAAGCCCAAGAATTGTCCATCTAGACATGTAGCAAAAATGGAAGGAGATATCCTGGATGGATAAAATAAGGAGCTTCAGACAAATCTAAAACATTAAAAAAAGGTACACATAACAGATATGTCAGCATCAGGAAAACACACAGAGTGTTAAAAAGATGACAGAGTGGAGCAGGTCTGTTTAAATGGTTTAGAGATGAGAGTCTTTTATACGCAGGAAGACACTGAGAGAGTTGTGACTGTTCAACCTGGAGAAGGGAATGCTTATCTGGGTCTTACCAATGTGTGGAAAGATCTGATGTGAAGAGTAGAGAAGATAGTCAGACTTTTTTCATTACTACCTTTTGAAAGGGCATGAGGCAATGGGCACAAAATGAAATAGAAGAAAGATAAAAATATTTGTTACCTGGAGAACATTTGAAACTATAACAAGATGCCCGGAGAGGTTGCTAGATTTTCTGCCCTTGAAGATATTCAAAACCTAACTGGCCATTTACTGAGCAGTATAGAATAATAGAGTCATTAAGGTTGGAAAAGACTTCTAAGATCATCTAGTCCAACTATTCACCTACCACCAATATTACCCACTAAACCATGTCCCTAACTTCTACATATACCCTTTCCTTAAACACCTCCAGGGACTATGACTTTACCACACCCCTGAGCAAGCCATTCCAATGCTTAACTGCTATTTCTAAGAATATAATTCTCCTTATATCCAACCTGAACCTTCCCTGAAACAACTTGAGGCTATACCCCATTGTCCTAACGTTCCAGTTGACCCTACTCTCTTTGAAATGATGGACTAAACAAACTCTGTGGTGCCTTCCAACCTCATTGTGATTCTGCTCAGTAGCTTCTTCATCATTCCAAACATTGATCTCACTGTTTCCTTTTTGGCAGAGAGGAAAAACTTCTCCACCTTTTGATTCCACCTTCAGAATAACGTCCTGCCCATGCGTACTGTGGGGCACGAATGACTCTTTATACTCTCTTTAGCAATTTTCCTCTCCATCTCCTTTTCCTGAAGAAACAATTGAAACATTACAGCTCCCTTCTGGCCCCAGCCAGTCTGTCTTATGGAGAGATGGAAAAGACTACATAACTTCCTTTTTTGCTGTGGCAAAAACACAAGCTAAGCTTAGGAATAGAGGGCAGCAAATTCACTAGAGGAGCTTTTCCAGTTCAGCTCCGTAACTAAATCTCTCATCTCTTGATCTGCTTCAAGCACACTAAAAATGTTTTACAGTTCTATCAGAAATGCAGGAGTCTCTTCTGTTTCTGTTCACCTGTTGTCCCTTTGCTCCTCTATTTCACAGGGAATCTAAGCCAGGTTGAAGTGCAACAGGACAGACCAACGTTGTGACTTGGCAGAGGTGCTGTGGAGAAATGGATAATGTACCAAAGAATTTACTCTTAGATATGTATTAATTTAATTTACTGGGATCATACTAGTGAAGGATATTCATGTGCATTGAGAATAATAACTTCTTTAGTAAGGGTAGAAGTCTGGTTACGTGGCTCGTGTTTTTCTCTGAAGATAAATTTGTTGCAGTATATTCTGTGATGATGAAAGAAGAATTCAGAGAAAAACAGTTCTTGTTGGTTTTTATTAGTTCTCCTACCTATGAGACTACATTCTTCCTCACGTTTACAAGTGGGGAAGAATGGGACCTGGTTTAGTGGGCATGGTGGTGATGAGTCAGTGGTTGGACTTTGTGGTCTTTACTAATTTAATAATTATATTTTTCTAAATTGGGCTCCCTACATATAAAAAAGGTCTCCTTGTTTTCCTAATAAATGTCTCCTTCTATTTCCTAATTTATATATTTTATTTTCCTCTGTCTTGCAGACAAATATAGTTAGAATTCCATGACCTAAAAACTGATATATTAGAAAGCTCTAACTCTGAACTTTCTGTCCTGAATTACCACTTAGTGTACCGGGCTATGATGCTCTGTTTGTCATAGCCTGAGATAGCTCTACTGAAACTGATGGAGTAGTACTGTTTTATTTTGTCTTGTGAAAAAAGTGGGAACCATACTGAGCCCAACAGTTCTTTTAGTAACTCTTATTTTCTTCATCTCTTGACCAACAACTAGAGGCTTTAGTAAACTAGTGGAATGTGAAGAACAACTTGTGTAAATTAATCAAGAGTTTCTTATAGCCCATCGTTGTGACTGAAGTAGTAAATAATGAGGAACTGTGAAATTTTCTGCATAAAGACTTAATTGTCTATTTGCTTTATGCTTTCATTCTGAATCCTGTACAAATAGAGATATAAAGGCAAAAGGAAAGTCATTTTTCCTCTGCTGTTTCTTCTTTTTATTTTTCTTTTTTGGTTCATTTCATCGTTTTGGTTTTGTTATTGTTGTCTGTTTGTTTGTTTGAAGTTTTTCTTGAACTCCATTAAGGCAAGGAAAATAGCACTGCAGAACTAATGACATAACAAGAAAATGTGCTTGGGTGATTTGCTCACATCCCAAGCAAGCTATATCACCATAAACTTATTATTACATCAGTGATGAGGTGAAATTATTACTAAACTGTGTATGAACTTAGCACCCATATTGGATGACAAGCTGTCTTAAAATCAAGCTCATGCTGGTAATGTTGATTTGCTTCTTGGTAATTGGAAAAAAGTTACAACTGACAAGTTTCATTTAGGAAACTTCTTCCTCCCCACAGCTAACACAGTATTTTATATATGTAGATAAAATCTGTATTTGGTTGCAAAGCCTGCCTTTGTAAGACACTAGAGACTCAAGATTTGAGTGAAATCATTTTGTTTACTTAGATTTAAACCAAGAAATATGAACTAATACAAGTGTAAGAACAAAACTGAAATGTCTGAAGTGCAAGACTTAAGCACTGTACAAAATTCATGTCATCATCCAACACACATTCCTTTTCTAACCCATCAGTTTTGGGATTCATTCAGGAAATACTTAAAACGTCTTTTTTTTTTTTTTTTTTTTTTTTTTTTTTTTAATGAGTTCTATTGAGAATGTTTCTAACACTTGTACAAAACCTAATAATAATTGCCTGTTTTGTCTTGTGATATGTTCTTGAAATACAGTATTTGTTAATTAACAAGTTAATAGATATTTTTATTCTATGACTTATTTTGTCTGCTTATGCCAGAAAATTTAGATGTGTCAGTCTACCACTTCAAGGAATATTTCAATAGTAATGATAATTGCTTGTTTTTTTTCCCCCTCTGTCAGTAAATATGAGAGTCATAAATGCAGCACAGAAATATGACTGTAAATTGATCCTTTATTTTTATTTCCACATTTTAATGATTAGTCTGTTCAGTAGGAATTTTGTCATTGATTCAGAATTTATGACTGGGATCAGTCAAACTGGCTTTAACAAAGTCAAAAGCATATTCAGGGCTTCAGCAACAGCAGAAATAATTGTAATTGTTAGAAAATTACTTGAAACTGTCCAGTTCTGGTATTGCTCTTCCAGGCTAGAGTTTTCTTTTCAATCTACTTTACCTGACAGGCATTATGTGCTACGTCTTATAGTTATTAGTTTATGTTCAAATCTGCCCTGAATAATTTTGTGAAAGATGTGCCTTGAAGATAAACAATAGTAATCTGTAGTAGAAATCTGTTTTGCATACTTTGGATGATAGCTGTCACCTCTTTTAACCAAATGTAACAATTTGGCTGGATCAGTTTTCTTCTGCAAGGTCCAGGTTTAAGCTTAAGAGGGCCTATTTGTTCCTAAATTACCATCCAAAACTCTGAGAAAGTAATAGTAAAGTTCATTGAGTTCAGTGACAAAATTTTTCTCATTTTCAAGCACAAGTCAAAGGGATCAGCAATCAGCATTTTAAATAAAGGGGGGAAAGGAAAGTCATGACAAAACAGTTAAGAAGGGTGGAAAGCAGTACCTAGCATAAAGCTATAGCAGTTAGAAATCTACAGCCTTCTGCAGAGGAGGCACTACTTTGGTGCTTTCTTTCCCCTCTTAAGACAGCCTTCATTCAAAATTTAGGGTTCTTGAGACTTGTAAGGCAGCAATACTTCCTGGGCAGTTTCCACTTCCTCACACAAAATGTAAAAAGCCGCTTTCCAAAAACCAAAAACCACTTTTCTATTTTCTAACCTTTGTACCACATCTTGAAAGAAAATGTCTTAAATAAGGCTAACATTCATCCAGCACAGTTGAAAACTATTAGGTGACCTTAACTTATCCACACTCTTGCAGATAAAAACTTTATTAAGACTCCCTTTTAAACATATGTTGTGTGTTTTTTCTCTCAAATATATGAAATCACACATGCAAAATAAACATAATTTGGGTTTAACCACCAGTCCTTTCCATTTACTTTTCTTTTTTTCTCCTAGTTGTCAGCCACACTCATCTTCTAGTTTGGCTTTCTTTCCCCTGAGGAATTCTTGTGGTGGGAGAGGTTGCCAGATATGCTTTCACTTCAGACCTCAGCCACTAGTGTTACCTAAAGTTAATGTATATATAATATGATACAGACAGTAACCTTTCTACCAGCTTCTGACCATGCACCAGCTGAAGGATGCTGCATAGTGTCCTCTAACTAAATCTAAAAGCCTACATATCAACTTCTGTTTAGTGGTAGGGTGACATTCCAAGAGACGTATGTCTATACCCCTCTATTTCTTTGCCAGTTGGAATTTTTCCATGCAGTAGAATATCTACTGAAGCAGACTCCAGAGAACCTTCTGTTTTTTTTCAGTAAGGCAAAGCTACAAGAGGGTTTTTCTTGGTAGTTTTATTTTCTGCCTCCAACAGTCATGGAACACTTCTGTCTGTGATTAACTGATGGCCGCAATTTGCTGGGTAAGTTGTGGCATTTCAGTCACTGCTGTAAGATGATCTTCATGTGAGTAGCTGTACAGTGAAAAATACCATGTTTTAAGTTTCTTCAGGATTACACTATCATTTTTGGGGAATTTGCTTTTATTTGTTTCTTTGTTTATTTTCTTCCTCCTTCATGAGTCAGCAGAAGCAAGGGAGGCTGAGTGAAATGTAACAGTTCCTTTCTGGGAAGGACTCCTGTATGTTTCTTTGATTGATTCTGTGATTTCCTTAATTGGTTAAGTATGGTTTTATGTTCATCAGGTAGTAGAAAAGTTGAAATGTTAAAGGAGCCAGAGGGAAATGATTGAGAAGGTCTTTCGGAGGATGACAGTTCTGCCTTATAATACAATACTGTTTCTCATGGGAGTGGGTGGGAGGCCTGCCTAAATTTCCTCTTCCTGTCCTGCCAAATTCCCCAAATTGCATAACTATGTATTCTCCTTACGCAGTGGTACCCTTGGCATCCCTAGAAAATCTGCGGGGAAGCAGGGAAACAGCTGGAGGCTTGAGAGTGGACCAAAATTGGTAGAGGTCAGACTTGATTAGCCAAAAAAGCAAAACAAACCCACAAGCTGAATTTACTAACTCTCCCATGTATAACTTAACAACACAATACAGATTTAATAACATATACTATTTTGTTCTAAATGCACTCCATCTAGGAAAAATAAGTTTATCGGGATAAGCAAAGGACCCATGGGGAGTTCATCAGTTCAGTTTCAAGTCACAGGATGTGTTTTACTTGGCTTTGGAGCCTTCTTGTGCAAGATTAATGTGAAACTGCTGAAATGCAAACTGACAAAAAGACATATTTTTACTGGTTGGTGCTTTTTCCTCTGCCATTATTTTCATTGGGAGGCCCCATCAGTACCTCTCACATCACCCCCATCTTAGACTGACAAGAGTATGAGGTACTTCTTGGCTTCTGTGAGAAAATGAAAAAATGGCTGTTGGAAGAGCAACCTGACCAGCGTATCTCTTAAGGATGTAACCCTGAAGGCTTTTGTTTGTCATTACACCGAATAAGAAGAGAAGAATTTGAACTGTATTAGAGAAAAGCATTAAATATGGTTATCCATGGCTAAGGCTTGCCCTCGTAAGGAAAGAAAGATGCCTCCTTTGGAAAAAATATTTTTGCTTCTTAATAGTTTAGTGGAAAAATTTATTACTTTTGAAACTTTGTTAAGCTGTGCTGGAGCCTACCCTAGCAATGTATTCAGACTGACTATCACTAAGAGAATAAAAAAGCAAGTACACCCATAGAGGTTTTGATAATCCTGCTCTGACTTTCTGCACACAGCACTTTAATAGGCTCAGTTCTGTTGTTGGGATTATTCGAGAGATCAGGTACTACTCAGCATGTGTAATGATTGGAGAATCTGGCTCCAAATGGTTTCTTTTTCTCTCATTGCTACAGGAACTGGAAAAGACAAGGGTGTGTGGGCGGGCCTGGAGTTCCTCCAAGGAAAGTGTGAGGCCTTGGGCAAAACAAATCCGTCAGGTCTCTCATTTCTTCCAAATATAGGTCTGTTCTGAGCAATAGCCAAACTCAAGTATAAACTCCACATTCAACCATTTCAGAGGGAATACATGAAAAAGACCCTATGGCCTACAGAATCCATCTATAGAAAATATTTTGATAGCTCTTTCGCTCTGGCATTATCTTCCAGTTAAAAGGAAAGAAAAAAAAAAAAAAAAGAAAGCACACAAAGGTGGTGCACATGTTTCAGTTTGAAAGGTAACATAACCGGTTGATGAAAATAATATTTCTAAAAGCAATCTGTTGTAAGCTATCAAGCATTTTTGCCTATGTACCATTTGGCAGCAAATGTGCAGATAAATTATTACAATATGTAACCAAACAGATTGCTCTGAAGAAAAACGGTATTTGTGAGTATGTAAAAGCAGGATAAGTAGAATTAAATCCATAAAAGAATGTTGAGAGATCATCATACATCACAGCAGAAATAGACCGAAAGCAAAAGAACCCACTTCAGCCAGTCCTTGTCTGAATCTCTAGCAAAATAGGTTTTACAGTACAAAAATAATATTTTCCTGAAGTAAAATAGAAAAATACAGGGCTTCAATGAACAAGAAAGAGCTTAAAATGTTCCTGCTGTTTAGATAAAGGGGACCATAGCCATTTTGCCAAGATACTTCCAAATTTGTTAGGTATCGCCACATTTTAATAAAATTG
Source organism: Excalfactoria chinensis (assembly GCF_039878825.1). Lineage (NCBI taxonomy): Eukaryota > Metazoa > Chordata > Aves > Galliformes > Phasianidae > Excalfactoria > Excalfactoria chinensis. The sequence goes on along the minus strand of NC_092825.1, from coordinate 52,294,933 downwards.
AGCCATTACAGCAGCTTCACAGGTCTTGAATTCTCTATTAGTGCCCATGGGAGAATTTTCTGAAGTGCTTATGGACATGAAGATTTAAGAGAGAAAATCCCATTAACCCAATCCCAATAAGAGAGTTTTTGTAGAGCCTGGCACATTGACTAATTACAGTGAGATAAACTCTGTATGAAACAACAGCATGTGAATTGCTCTGCTGTAAGTTTCTGTGTACACGCTCTTATTCCATGGTGACCAGTTAAGGCAGAGTTGAAGACTCCTTTTCCAAGAGCCAAACCACCTCACATTTACATCAGTGTTCAGGCCATGTATGCTGTCAGTTAGTGGATAGCAGAGAACAAACTATCAGCTTGCTGTCTGCCTTAGACTAAATACACTTTTGAAAATACAAGCAAGATTTCTTAGATGTGCAGGATAAATCTACATTGACATCTGTGGAATACTGTCACCCGGCTTCAGCCATGAGATCCACATGGGACCTGTTTACTCCATACCTGTCACTTGTTTCAGCATTACTACTAAGCAAAGAGGGAATCTTCCCAGGCATGAGCCTACTCTTCTTTTCCTAAATTAGTCTCTATGTGTAAACAGTGGAAGATGAAAATGAAAGGACAACTAAAGAATTGTTTCTGTGAAATGTGACTCACGGTGTGTAAATAAATTTCAGGCACATCTGAAAAAGAGACTAGAGCTGGAGGCAAGACAAGTTGCAGCACATACCTGATATTGTATCCATATCAAAGTTATATTGCTTCTGCTTTTTTATCTTAGAATATATCGATGTTTAGTTCCTCTGTAATTTTGATTATCACTGCAATCATTGTAATATCAAAAAGAAAAACCACAAAGATTTTTAAAGGTTTGCAGGCCTGTCTGAATCCCATGAAAAACCAGTGAGACATAATTTCTTGTAGGTTTCTTTGAAGGCGTTTCTCCACATCTATCTTTTTTATTCTCCAGAAAATTAATTTCTTTTTGAAATCGAGCAGGTATGTTACAGAGCCAGAGTATCACGGACCTGAGAGTTTCTATTTTTTCTGACTTTTTTTAGTCAGAGGACACATATTCTGTGATCTTAAATATGACAGAAAATTATTTAGCCACTTTTGAACTAAATAAGATGACTGCTGAAAAAATAAATGGCAGGAAGAAATAGAAGTTCTGTCTTATAAACTCTTGTATTTGTACACTGTAAGAGAACCATTCATAGTTTATGAGCACAATAGCTGTAATAGTAATTGCTAGCAGAAATGAGCTAGCTGCAAGGGCTGCAGGCAGCCAGCCAGCCCAAAAAATTGCGATCATGTCATTTAAGCAAGAAGAGACTTTGTGACTGAAGAGTTACTGTGCTACTTTGTGATAACTTCAAAAGGTGACAGATAACTTCAAGAGGTGAATAGAAAACTTACACTTAAAAAAAGAGATGAGATAAATACACAACAAACAGCTGCAGCTCATATAACCTACCAGAAATTGGAGTAATTTTGTGTTGTTCACCATTGAAGCATATTCAATAGGAACTCATTAATGTGGCTAAGTCAGCAACCTAAATTACAGTGAAAAGATTTGATTGACAGAGCTGTTTGTGGAGTGAAGGTTTTAGCATGCAGCTATAACTTCACTAAATTTTCAAGTGCTGGAACTGCCTATATATAAGTATCAGTGCCAGGTGAGAAGAACTGCTGCAGTTTTAGAAGAGGTTTTCAAGGGACATGCACAGGTTTTTCAGGTCCTCTTTCAGCCGACTGACTTCCCTCTTGACCTTCTGTGGTGTATCCAGAACCTCTATGCTGCTGGTGAATGGGTCGTAGCACAGAGAAAAAGGCTTCTTGATCTTCATTGCATAGTTTCTGTGAGGAAAGAAGACAGATTTATTAGTTCAGAAACTATTTCAATACATGAAGGACCTAATTTATCAGTATGTAGGCATAGATTTCTCAGGCTGACTGTAGCTGCTGTGACATCTTCCTTACTGTCACTTCTTAAAGTTTTCTGGTGCAGTATATCCTCCCTGCAGCTGAAGTGTTTTGCAGCCCAAAAGATCTGCATTGCCTGCTTTTCAGTGTGGCTGGCTCAGATCCGTATGCTCTCTTACAGCTCTACGTTAACACAGCTCAGAGTTATTACAACCACAAGCTAGAGGAATGCAGAAACACAGCATGTCTGCTGCCTTCACTTCCAAGAAATAACCTGAGGTAGCTCTTTCTGCTTAAAATCTTAAAAATCTATCCATACTAGGCATCCTCAGCTATTTTGCCATCTGCTCTAAAAGAAAGAAAGAAACAAACAAACAAAAAAAAAACAACAAAACACCAACACCCACAGTTGCTTGCCATTTTTGACAGTGTGTTTCCATTAAGTACATGCTGGTAGGAACCCCCTGTACTGATGCTGCCTTATGTTTTCCATTCTGACAGATTCTTGAGTCTTTGGTTATTTTGAGTTTTGGCTGAGCAACTATCTTGAAAAAATGTATGAAAAAGCTTTAAGTCTGACTGTGGTGTATTCTTTGTCCTTTTAAGTTCTTTTCAGGTCTGCCTGAGTCAAAAGCTCTTGAAAGTCTCTCTTCTGCCAGTGAGTTCTCAGCTGTGTTTTTACAGTGCCAAGACAATAACTAAATCTGAACCCTCAGATTTAAGATGAGGAGCCTAATTTTCTATTGCCATAACCCCAGCAGACAACGCTTCAGGGCAGGAGGTGGGGGGAGTTGGGAAGAAGTCTGGCCTGAGATCTCCTCCCCTAATAAATTCCTCATTTCAACTCCTGCATGCTTCCCAGTAGCTCCACAACCAGCCTCCTGCCTCCAGCCAGAATTGGTCTTGTTGTTCTAACTGTTGGAGATGGAGGCCCAGAATTTAATCTCTGCTTCCTTTAAAAAAAAAAAAAAAACAACCACAAAAAAAGACAAAAAACAAAAGCCCTTATTACATAACACAGTCACAGAAATTCATTTAGAAACACCTCAAACTAATGTGAAATAATATTATTTAGGTTGCAGTCAGCTACTTGGTAGAAATTAGATTGCCTGTGAATGCTGAGTCTGCATTCTTGTGCAGATATAAACAGAGGAGAAAGGCAATCTTGTTTTTAAGCCCCCTGCTGATCCATGTTAATTCCTGATCCTACTATAAATTTTCCTTGTGTCCTTGAGTAAGTTGGTTCTTCACAATTTCCCATTTGTCTGGAATAATAGAGACACCCTTCAGAAGCTGCTAAGATGAGGCACTGCAAGGTGAAGAATGGTTAAGGGCACATGAATACATAGCTATGATCTCCTATGAAACTTTACTCAGTTAAATATTGCCATGTGTATCTTCACTCTAAGAAAACCACTGTGCAGAAATGAGAAGTAAGATAGCCTAGCACAGTTATTACAGTAGTGGTAGCTGTATTTATGATTAGAATTCAAGCTAGCATGTTCCCTTCAGTGAAATTACTTACTGGAGTTTGGTCTTGGCATCTTCAAAATTCTCTGCTATGAAATAGACAGGCTGGAAGGCTTGATCCTGATAGGGGTGAACTGCAGTCACTTCTGGATCAAAGGGCTTGTACTCTGGCTCATTTGATAAAGCATACTTTGTAACAGGAATAACAAAGGTTAGAATAGATGATTGTACATAGCAAGAATTACTACAGCCTACTGGGCTGTGAAATACTTGTTGTGCAATAGTTAAAGGTAGTATCAATTCCTGTTCTTTCACCAGTGTAAGCTGTTTCTCATAAATAGCTGCTAGTAACAATAAACAGTTCTGTTTTACTCTGCTTGAACAGAATGAGAGGCAGAGAGATTTTCCCTATTACAGTGTTGTATGATTTGGTACCATAGCCACGTCCTCAGACAGGAAGGAGGGACTGTATGCTATACCCCATAATATTAGTCCTTAACAAAAAAAATTGTCTCAGGATCATTCTGCTTTTTTCAACCAGTATCACAGAAGAATCATGGTACAGCACAGCGCTGTCCTGAATTCCCCAGACCATGTTACAAAGCCTACATTTCCTATTGCGCTGAAGAGTAAGTGGAATGCTCTTGGCATTTTCAGCACAACTTTCATGCCAGTTAAGCACTCTTTAAGTTTTCCTAACACTCAAGACATAAATATACACTGCACTCTGTGGGTGTGTTTGGAGCATGGAGAATTTCTTCTAGAAGTTCTGCTCGGGTTCTTCTGAACCCAAGGCAAGCTTAAAACCAGCTCAGTTCCAGTACCATTTGGACTGTACTACAGATGTGTCTAAAAGCTGGTTTGGCCTCCAAGTAGCCAGGATAGCAAGTGCTATGTCCACTCAAGTGAAACAGTCTTGACACTGACAAAAAATAGTCAACTGCGGTCGAAAGCAAGAACTTCCTTTGTACCCTCAGCCTGGACGGATGGCTCCCATCTGATTAGGGACAGTCTTTTTGTAGCAGTCCATTTTTGCTGGCTGCCTGTTTGTCTTTCTCTCTACTTCTCCAGTCTTCAGAAGGCTCCTTTCACTATTTCATAATGCAAATGCCAGCTCCCATGGTACTTGTAAAGAGCTGGTAAGACTGGGTGACGCTTCTTTTCAAGACTTTATTCAGAAAGTCCCCCTAAGCACATTTTTGCATATTTCACTGAACTGAGTCTGAACTCTCCACCATTGGAGTCCTGCCTCAACCAGTAGGCCAATTTGCTGCAGAATTGGGGCAGAAATTCGTATACACTTTAAAAATAAAAATAAGAACAAGAATATAAAACACTAAAAGATGGTATTTTTCCTGTTCTTCATTTGCAGTGTGTAATTGAAGAATAAACCTTGGAGAGCACTCATACAGTCTAAGATGGATGATATACACAAACATAAGGCTGCTCTTATAATCTTAGAAACCCAGGGGACTAATGGGAAAAGATTTTAGAAACTCAAAACCTCACAGGGGTCCCACTATGCTGTCAGTATTGAAGCAGAGCTGCAATCCCATTGATTTTAGTGGAAGTTCTGCTTGAAACCGGATGGCCTGAAAGGCCTCTACAAGTTAAGTACTTGTTGTGCTGCAAGAAAAGCATATGTAGCACTGAGTGCTGCCAGAAGTGTGGTATGAGCCATAAGATTTTACAGTATGTAGGACAGAGTCCAGCTGAGTGTTAACAGGAGAAGCATTTTGGATAATGCAGAACAGCTGACAGAGTATAGTGAAATAAACACTGCAATACTAAGAGCTATTGGGGAGGAATTCTTACAGTTCAGAAGAGGCAAGGTTGGCCAGCAGTCAGACCCATTACAACTGTTCAGTTTAGACTTGGGTATGGTTTTACTGTCCTTTCTGATACCTAGCTCTGTCATTAAATGATTTGTTAGATAACATGGATTCAAGTACCAGGCTGGGGTCATTTCACCTCTATCTTTCATCACCTGCTTTTCTCTGAGTTATTGTTTAGGCAACGTCAGCTCATACACAGAAAATACCTAAAATAGACTTCCTACTGGTAAGAGTGGGTGTTATGAAGAAAAGGAAAGTATTTTGAAGAATTCATAGTCAGGACACGATTCTTTGGGTTACAGTCACGCTCACACAGAGAGTCAATCCAGACTGCAGTTCAGAGATGTTTGTAGACGCCTTCCTGATGCTGAATTCTCACATAATATTAGCTAGATGCAACACTACTCACCCTTTCCAGCTTGCTAGTTGTTAACTTCTTGCAGCCAACAATGTGGCCTTATAACTAGTGTCATTTTTGTGTCCTCAGAGACCAAATCACCCTTCTTTAAGTGATCCAGGCTCCTTCAGTGATGAAAAAACCTCTTCTTCATCCAGGTTACAATAGTATGTCTCCTTCGTCATACAAGCAGCAGAGAGCCTACCTGTTTCACTTATGCTGGGCCTCTAGATAATATTGAGTCTGGGGATTCCAGTGGTTAACCTGCATCTTATCATTTATACTGAGGGTATCAGTGAGTGGTATGGAGAAGGCCAGCAAGTTACTATCAGGATGGACTATGGCTTTCTCCTAGGCAAGAGTGAAATTTATCTTGAGATTTTTCAAGAGCTAGTCTAAAGCTAGAAAATGAACTCTTTAAGCAACTGAAAGTCACCATGAGCTTCACTGCTTTCTGATCCACGTGCAAGGAATAACTTTTACTTCATCTTCTTTAAGAAAACTCAAAACTGTCTGGCCAACACTGTATTTGTTAGAAAAAGAAAAAAAGGTCACTTCTACTGAAATAGGCATTGCATTACACGTTTCCCGTCTTTAGTTGAAAAAGAATGAGTTGTCATGTACTTTCAAGTTGCTAGATAAGAATTGCTTAAACATAGGATCACAGCACTTCCCTTACACTGCCTCTGATCCTATACTTTAATCAGAAATAAACTAAACTAGAATGATTAAATGGAAACTTTCTGGATTTCAATTTTGTTCCGAATAAAAGTCCATGAGGTGAATCAATCTGCCCTAAAAGGAAACTTCAGTGCTTGAGGCCATGTAATTAGAGTACCAGAAGTTTCAGATGCTCAAGGTGAAGTGCACAGAAACCACTAATCTGCTGTCCAAAAAGCTACATAGGAACAAATCTCCTGAGCTCACATGGGGTCAGCACATGGCACGTAGCATAACTGCTTATCAGTTGCTTACCAATTTTCACATTGTTTTGGTTATTATGTGAAAAGTAAGCAGGGAAGGGATTGGGAGAAAAGACTTCTGTATTACCTATTAAGCACAAATGCCATCATATCTATATGTAATTTCAGAAATAAGATGGATGAAGACCCAAATGAACCGAGTTATATGGAAAGCTTTTCCACCAACATTACCATTCAAATACTGATAATCAAAGTAATGACAGCTATCAGCTGCCAATTAAAGATGGTTATCACTTCTATAGTCAACCTTATAGTTAGTGAATCTGAGATGCTGTTATTCTTTTGTGTTACATGGAGCAGTTTTGTGAACAAGCAGTGCTTGCCTACTACTTAAATCCAAAACAGAACAGTTTGTTGGTTGGTGTCTAGTGAAGAGAAGGGTACTTTGGTTGGTGCCTGGTGAGGAAGGAAAGTACAAGTCCGGTACATGCAATTCTAGCCACCAAAGACAGGTGTTTCTAGCATGACTTTTATGTTCAACTGTATCAAAAGAAAACAGAAAGGAAGGTAATATTGTGCATATAGGTTCTGTGATGGATATTACCATAAAAGCTACATAAGTATTGGAGGCATTTATTATCTTCTTTAACAAGAAATTTGATTTAAAACTATAGGTTATTCATCTTGGGAGTCCAACATACACTAATACAAAACCATGGTTTCACATGAATGTATCGTGTAGCTGTGTGGTAGACTGCTGCGTTTATGTGTACACAAAAATGTCTATAATCTGCTTTTATATATCTCCCATGAAAACTTTCATTTCTGGTCTATAAAGAGTCTTAAAAGAGTATTTTGTCCCCCCTCCTCCCCTTTGGTTTTGTTGAAAACCTTTTTTCTGCTTGCTAATGCCAAAAATCACCCACTATCTTCATAACTTGAAGCAGCTGAGAACTACAGACACCAGAATTTTTGCATTTGGAAACAGATCATCTGCTTCAGTGTACTACAAAACTGAGGAAAAGAGAATATCTCCCCTACCAACTGTTTTCCTAAAGAAGGTGAAACCGATACACTTTCTTTATAGGTATACAGCCTCTCTTTGGGTGATTTGTCCAGGAAGAGCTGTATCCAGCCTGCATAGCCAAATTTTAATCTCTGTAAAATTTAAAGTAGAAGTAGTTCTGAAATACATTTATGAATGTAACATTTCTAAAGCATTTTCTATTTGCTATTGTCCATCTAATTTACAGGTTTTTGGCACTTCATTTGGTCACGACAGTCAATGCCTTTCAGATTTATACACGCACGAAGGTCAAATGCGCAGCTGAGTTCATAGTAGGCATGATATTGCCCTCTAGTGTATAGTCTAGAAAAGAGCATGGGTTTATGTTCAAGTCGGTTGCATTGCTACTGGACAGAAGTAATAAGAAGTAAATCTGATACATTATAGGTTGTTTCCTTTCATCACATTTCATCTCTCATGGTTTAAAATTTGTACAATCCTACAGTAGTTTGTCTGCTACTCAGCAGCTCCTTGTGAGGAAGAATACATTTCTTCACAAAAGAAAAATCAGCATCTTAAAGAATATTGTATTATGTGAGGAAATATCTTGCTTTTGTCAGTGAGTTTAGAAAACTGCATCATAGAAATTTTTTGATACCATATAGATGATACATACCATAAGCTCCCCATAAGATGAAAGCAGTCCTGCCCCATAAGCTTTGATAGATCCATTTTGCTTGCAGAGACCAAACTCCACAGTAAACCAATAAAGCTGATAATGAGAATAATTTCTGAAAATCGTAATCTCAACAGGCATTCCATTTTTAAGCTTTTTTTTCCTTCCTTCCAACTTCTTTTATTCTTAGTCATTAATGATTTTCGTTTCTTCAAATTTTACAACTACATGTTTTAAGAAAATTATTTTTTCTCTCCAATGTATAAAATGCAGAAATTATAATACATATTTTCCAAAACCTGACATCCTTCCTATTCTCACTGCTCAAAAAGGACAAAACCTGATAATTGTAGCTATTCTTAAATATATTTTAATAAATAAAATTGAGTTGAGTTACATTATAGTCAGTGAAGACCGACAAACTGTGATAGCTCCCAGTAGCATGGCTAAACACCCACAGGAGGTTCAAGGCACTTAGAAAAGTCCTTGACAGGGCAGCTTCCTTCTCTTAGATCTATATGATAGCATTAAAAAGAACCAAAGAATGACTTATTCTTTAGCAGCAATGTACCCATAAATACAATTCCAATTTTAAATTTATCTTGCTACAATAGAAAATAAAGGTACATCTCTCTGGGATTTTCTTGCAATAAAGCATGATTAGGATCATACTTCCTTTACCTGCTGGACAGTGGTGTGATAAAAAACTACTCTTGGCTCTGCCAACTTGTTAGCCCTTCCCTTCTTGTACTGTATGAGGAAATGGATGGTGAAGGCACAATTCTGGACACAGCTTGGCCTCTGAGATACTAGGTAGGTGTTGTGTAAAACATGGAAAATACAAGACATTCAAAAAGTACAGCTTTGTGGCTTTTAATAAACTTTTAGAAAGCTTAGATATTGTTTTATCATCCACGCTAATTACATTATTATAATCAATGTAGTGTGACAGGGACTTCCATGGGGAAACAAGAATTTAGGGTAGATATCTCTGTCAGGATAGAATGCCCTTTAATCCATATAAATCTATTAGATTCACTTTCTGGTCAAGAATCCTAAAAAATAAGCCTAGGCTAGATGTCTAACTTTTAAAAAAATTGATGGTTGAGAGGCTAATCCAAAATATGTTTACTAGTCAGAATATCTGAATTGCACTTAATAAGTAGTATTCTCACATATCCTTAACAGCAGGAAACTCTTTCAAAACAGTCCTACCATTCTATCTCCCAAAACCCCAAATAATATTGTGAAAATTTTAGATTTAGGACTTATCTGATAACATAAACCCTATCCTGTCCAGAGCCAGAGGGAGACACTTGCAGAGGAATGCTGTGTAAGACACTGGCCTTCACCCAATCTCACCAAGACCTGTGCAATAGCTCAAAATGTCTTCCTGGCACACGTCATTCTTACCACTAATCAAAATATGAATCTTAATCTTATTACATCCTCTCTGGTCTAAGAAAGGAGTAACATACATCTGCCTACAAATACATTTTAGGTGAGTCATAATCTCGTTCAGACTGTGCCTCTTTCCACTTTGGCGGGAGTGGGCCTGTGCACTGCTGGAGGAATTTCAGGTATGATCACCTCCTCTCGTCTACCCCATTTCCTGCACAATCATAATCCTGATGGGTGAGGATAAAACTGAAAATAAAATCAAGAGTGGGAAATGGCTGCCATTATCAGAACAAAAAAATCATCTGTCCTCCAGCCCACTTTCAGACCAAGTTAAGACGGCAACCAGGGGTTGCATGAGTTGTTTTCACAAATGTATGGACCAGTGACTCAGAACCAAGTGTCAGTATCTGCTTCCAGATTGCTCACAAATTTTGTGAGAGTAATGAATATGGGGTGCCCTGAATTATGATGGTGCCCTGAGCCTCTCTGTGTGGGAGAATTTGTGGAAATCATATTGAGTATCCAGCCTATAACGTGAATCGTTAAAGTGAGTTGGGACCCTCCTGTGACTGGAACTGTAGAGACTCAGATTCAGGAGCACATCCTTAAAGCAGCAAAAAGTGTAAGCATTTCCTCAAAGTAGAATCACATGCTCCTGGGCTCCTCCAGAGGGGCTCCAGTTCCTGCTCCAGCACCTCCCTAACCTGTTGCTGTGGAGAAAAGACAGTTCTGCTGATGCTCTCATTTTTGCGTGGTCAATCTGTGACATTAGAGAAAAACCTTCCCTGAACAGTGAGTGATATTCAGTGAGCCTTTTGGTTTCGTCTTTGGTATTAAACTGCTGCCTGTACTTACTGTGGACAGTTTCTCAATCTCTGCTTCAGATGATCCAAGGGAAGCCAGTCCAATATCCTAAAGCAAGTAGGCAAGCAGGCAGTGTTACACTAGTATGATTATTCAGCCCAAGGGAGAGAAGGAGGGGAAGGGGGAGGACCACATCATTTCTAGCATGAATAGCATGAACTATCCATTGTTTTTGTCACCCAAAATGACCTTCCACGGCTTCCAGGATGCCTACCTCTCCCTGGCCCCCAGCTACATACCACTGGGAGCCACATTAGATGAATGTTTAATCCTCAGAATTCTCTGTGTAAAGTTAACCATCTCTCAGCTTAATGCTGGACTATCGCAGGCACAGATTTATAGGGAGTCATGATACGTAAGAACTGCAAGGTGAGTTTTATCTCTGACATTACCTTTCTGTCTTTCATTCTCTTTTTGAAAGCCCCTGTGAATGTGTCAGGTCCATGCAGGGACAATACTGTTTAGTCCCAACTATGCTCCCTGTTAATTACTATTTCCACAATAAAAATCTGTATGTGTCTCCTTTTGGCTATCCTGAGAAATGCGTAACACATCAAACAAACCAAACTGTCTATTATCCCTCATTCGTCTTTTCATACTGAATGTAACAAAAATAAATAAATAGATTAATGGGTTGAATGCCAGCTGTGAAGATACTTTGTGAAAATGTGAAATGAAAAATGTGAAAATTCGTTTAATGTTATCCCATGTTACATAATCAGTATTATAGGCAGAGAAAGGGTAAAGCTGGAAGTTTTGTAAATGCCATGTTCTCTTATTTCTATGGTGTCTTCTAGCATTGAATGAACTGAAGAGCTCTTCCGGAAAGAACTACAGACCATTAGGATATTATAAGAACCATTACATTGAATCCAGTAATAAACAATATTTATGACCAAAATGGAAATTGGCACGTATCCACTTTGATACAATTGCAGGCCATGATCTGGCTTTCTTTTTCAGATATTTATACAGGGACCTACATCATTTAACCTTCTGCACTTATTGCTAGTTTTCAGAGTGGCCGCTAACAGATAAGCCTAGAATATGAATTATCTTCTTCCTCCTGCTGTGGTTCTGAGACACATTCATAATTCCAAAGTCTTTAATTATACAGTGTCACTGAGTTCACTTGAGTCTGACATTAACTGCTCATACTAAATATATTCTTACTGTACAAAGAAGCTCTGTTGGTTTTTTGGAGCCTCCTCACCAGTACGAGCAATTCTGTGAGAACCTGGTGAGTTGTAAAAAGAAAAACATCTCAAATGAATGACATGGTGATGGCCAAAATTGAAGTATCATGTGAGATAAAAATGTACATTTGGAGACAGAGTCAGCTTAGGGACTCAGTGGCTGTTGGTGGCTGGGTTTATTTGGTGTGAGACAGGAAACCAGGGGAATAGTGCAGCCTTCACAGATCAAACAATCAGCACCACAAAGGGCTCAACCAGAATTCTGCTGTAAGCCAACACAGCCCTCCCACAGAGAAGTCCCACAGCTTGCCCTTCCTTTTACAAGATGTCCATAGGGAGTGGTGCTACCACTCCCTTGGAGTGTATATCTCCTGCAGCACTGCTAATCCACTACTGCTGAAGGTTGAATCGGACACAACAAAATTTTTAAATAGCATTTCAAGCACGGTGGGCTGCATGCCTTAAAGGCATCTCTGGCCTGCCACGCAAAAGAGTTGGTTAAACAGCCAGCAGAACAATCTTCTTACCTGTGAGAACTGGGCAAACTCCTTGTTGGCTAGCATGGGAACATGACCCAGAAGTTCATGGCAGCAATCTCTGGAAAACAAGTGACCTTCACATTTAATAAAGGGGAGAATGATTGTTTTGTTGTTGTATTTTTTTCCCCGTTCTGTGTGAACATCCTGTGAAGACTTTAGCCAACAGACTGCCATAGGGAGCTAGCGTGAGGGTTGTAACTGTTTTAATTAATCCACAGTAGGTGCTTCCATACCTGGTCCGGCTTTGCAGAGAATATGGCAAAACATTCCCTTCTGATCCAGGGTGCCAGCTGCCTCCCACTACACTGGCTATTGTCTCACTTGAGATGGCATGGGCAACAGTCTCCTATGTCACAACATCTTTGAAAAGACCCTGTTTTGTCCCAGCATACAACAAAAATGTCTGTGAACTTGCAATTTCTCATGAAATGTAATTGCTGTTGTCTGGCCAGAAGTTACTGGGAGAGTTTCACAGCAGGGAATCAAACCTCAGCAGATGGTAAATGAAGGCAGGATGAAAAGATTAAACCAGATATTCTCCAGTCTTTTCCTTCTTCAGACAACTTTGTAAGAGCGAAAGAGACCCACACCCTTGCATGCTTGACTTCCCCTTCTAAATCTTCAGCTACCAGTTTCTCAAACTATTTAATTCTGTGGACTACTGGATAGAGCTCCAGAATTATTCCCAAGGGAATTATTTCCATCCAGATGGATGGGACTGTGCCAGGTTATTATACTTACGGCTCTGGGGAATGTCTAGGTGAAGAGAAGTGCCTTATATACTGTGTGCACTGGAAGACACGAAATGCCAGGCTGGCAAGGAAGTCACGAGCAGACAACAGTCCTGCTGCTGGTCTCAGCTGGAAACCTGTTGCTTCTGCAAAGGACAGTGAGACATAATTTAGGGCTTCTCACAGTTAATTGTATGACACACTCACTTCAGGTAAGCTGTTTCAGCAGGCCTTAGTACTCCGCTGCAGTATCTTCTTCCACCTAAGGATTGTAGGAACATATTGACTTATCAATATCTAATGTTCCTATGCTTTTATAGGTTCAACTACTGTAACATAAAATTACCGAACTGCTCATCCTACATTTAGTTGCAAACAGTGATACAAGGCACAGAAATCCTGCTCACTCCAGCTTAAATTTCTTACACATTTACGCACATTTATCTAATATGTCCCATATGTCAGTGGTGTGTCTGAGATCACACATGGTCTCTATGATCAAGCAGGGGATAGAACCTGCATTTTCAGTCCCTAGCTAGTTTCCTCATTCTTTGATTCTCTCTCATTTGCTGCATAGCATGTGTAAAAGATGATAAACAGGAATTTGTTAAGGCACAACTCCCAACCACGAACTTGCCTGAGAACACCTTGCTCTTCTTGGAGGTTTGGTTTCTGTGTAAGCCTTTCCTGCAGAGTCTCTTATTCCCTACTCTAAAATCTCTGGTACTTCATGCTGTTGAAGACAGAAGTAGGCGAACTGTGAGTATGACCCACTCTAGGCAATTTTTCTTCTTGTCAGTGCATCTAGTTCAAAACACCCCACATGCTACCCAACTTCGTTTCAGTTTGTCAGTGCTTCAAATGTATTATTTAGATCTACACTGGAAAGCCTGGCTGTCAGTTTTAGCTTTCAGTCTCAGGAGAAAGAACAAATAGGTCCTTGTTAGAGATGAGGGTGTTAAAATTTGGCCCTAAGCCATTTAATGTCAGAGTTTTTATTAGCTATTCTCAGCTGTTTTTCCTTCTGATTTTTTTCACCATCATGGTTGCCTAGAACTAACTACTCTCCTAGTGATGTGACCATATACATTTTGTTTTGCATGTATCTACAGGAAAGAACACAACACTTGCACTTGGTTTTTACACTGTGTTATCAGTGTTATCATGGGCACCCTGTATTCCTATGGAATGTCTGTGAGAACAGCTAGCAAAATAATCAGTTCTGTGGTTAGAAGAAAACATAATCTTCATTTCCATGGGAAACATGTTGGTGGTCTACAAAGCTAAGAAAACTGAAAAGCACTGCTTTTAAAGAGAGCCAATGGCAATCTTTTTGAAGTGTTATATTCAAAATCTGTGTTACATTCTCAGCTTCCATAAATGACATTTCATTTGCTTTAAAGCATAAAACTACATTAAAAAATCAGAAATTGCTTTTTTCTCCTTTTCATATCCATATCCTATTGTGTCATGAAGCCCCGGAACAGAATTTTTTAATGTAAGCAAAAAACCAAATAAATCCCACCCAGAAACCAAACTGTTTACTAGATTTGTTTTGTTTTTTAATCTTTCTTCCAGCATTTCTAGTCTGGCTCTTTCTGCCTATTCTGCCTATTAGTAGTTTTCTCATTAAAAAAAAAAAAAAAAGAAAAAAAAAGAAAAAAAAAAGGGGGGGGGGGGGGAAAGGGGAAAGGGGAAGTAAAAAAGAGAAGGAGAAGGAGAAGGAGAAGGAGAAGGAGAAGGAGAAGGAGAAGGAGAAGGAGAAGGAGAAGGAGAAGGAGAAGGAGAAGGAGAAGGAGAAGGAGAAGGAGAAGGAGAAGGAGAAGGAGAAGGAGAAGGAGAAGAAGAAGGAGAAGAAGAAGGAGAAGGAGAAGGAGAAGGAGAGAGAAAAACAAGCCTCACTGGAAGGAATAGAAGTGGCAAAGAAAGTGAAACTATTCAGAACATAAATGAATGAACAAAATGAATGCTTCCACCTGACAGTATGAGGGGATAGTTAGAGTTTACCATGCTCATCTTCTATTGCTTTCCCAAATTCAAAATAATGGGTACAAAAAGGCAAAAAAAGATGAACAAAAAATATATATATACATATCTTTGGAGATGATGTCTATTTACAAGCTGACCAAAGGTATCAGAATTAACCAAGGAACTGAAAGTAGATGCAAAAATCTTCCTGTTCTATTCCCTTCTCCATTAGGAAAGCAGGGTGCTATGGGTAATGGGGAGATTATCAGCTGTATCTCCATATGGACTGACCAGGAGCTGAAACAAGGGGACTTCCTTATCGCTGACATCATATTGGGCTAACCAGAAAGAACATGAAAAGCTCAGATCTGGTAATCTGGGGGCTAAATTCTGAGTCTGAACCATTTGCAAAATGTATCAGACCAGTACTAAGCTTTAAAGTAAATCAGTTTTGGAAGACTATGAGAAGGTCTATGGAAATTTATATTGTATTAGAATCCACGTTGGAGAAGCTGAAAGGAAATGAAAATTAAAGCTTGTGTTCCCTGGGATGCTCTTTTAAAAATAGGCCAGTGAATCAGACAATATGTTGATAGAACAGGTTTGGCAAGTTGCCTACTGAAGCCATAGGAAAAAGTTATCTGCTGAAGACATTATCTACAAAATCTGAACTTTCATTTCATCAGTGCACAATAAAACCAGCAATCAGTAGAGAACTGGAGGCTTGAATGACTGGACTTTCTGCCCAAAGGTCTCTGAAGTCAAAAACAGATGAAGAGAAGATCTTGAGCCGTTGACCTAAAGTGATCCATAAGGCTTAAATCTTGCCCTAGAAAAATTTGTGCATACAGTACTGCATGTTGTAGTGTGAACTTGTCTGAGCCAGTTCACTGGCTGTAATTTCTCCCAGCTGCAGAGGACAATGAATGTCTAAATCCAAACATCTTTCCTAGAAAGAAAGAAGTACCTAGGTTCATCTGATAAATCTTTTTGGGAAAAAACAAAAACAAAAACAAACAAAAAACACCTCTTATCTTGTTAATCTGTCTCCTGGTTAATCCTTTAAATTCACTTTAAGTAGTTACGAAACACTTATGATGTAGGGTCCGTTTGTGTATAAACCAACCTCACTACCAGACTAGGTAACACTAGACAGATCTTGTAGTTCTACTTGTATTAAAGTGAAAAGGAATTGCTTGGCAGAGTTCGCAGACACTGCTGTGTAAAAGAAAAGATGGAATTTCATCTGGCTTACTAGGCTGGCTATAACATGATAATTTTCCATCCAGAATATTCCTCCCTCTCTGCATCTCCATAGTTTATTACACAAAGGCATATCATCACATATACTAAAGAATGGCCCAGCCATTACAGGCTGGATAAAAATATCAGTAAAGATATGTACTAGGATTTGTGTCCAAACTGGAAGAGTTCAGAGCTCAACCAGACCTAACCAGTGACAGAATGAGCAGCACAATGCATCTTTACACAGGGTGTAGCGAGTGAAATTCCTCTACAGTGTGCCAAAGAACTTTGGGAGACCTAATGGCCTAGAGGTTAACTGAGGTTTAGTTGGTTGAACACAGTACATCCATAGTACAGGAAAGAGCCTAAGCTGTTGATTCATGAGTTGCAAGAGCAAAAATTTTGTCATTGCCAAAAAATGGTGGTAAAAGCCAACCAAATTTATAATTAATAACTCCTTATAAATCATTCCCTTCACCCAGTGGATGACTGGCACAATGTTGTCTTTAACATAGATTTTAAAGATTTTACAGATGCTTCTGACTCCGAATTGTTGCAAAGAAATCTTGTAATAATGTCAATCTTAATGCAATCCTAAAAATTTTCTGCACAGTGAAACAATTGTATTAGTCATTAAAAATAAAGAGAATATCAATTCAAAGCCTCCGAGCATCCAAAATATCTTACTGATTCTTAAATGTCTTTATCTGTAAACATAATACATTCTACCATCTCTGTTCTGTCTCTGCTGAATGTTTCAGAAAGTCTTAAGGCTAAATAGTAGATTTTATCTACATTTTAAGGGAAGTAGGACCAGCATTCCAGAGGGACATTCTTTCCATTTTCCTGGGGCATCCTATTCCATTGGGATGGAATAAAATGCCTCTGACATGCCTCATCTCCAATCAGATAAGTAATCTGGACAGTTAACTTACACTAGCCATGCTCTTTTTAAAGTAGTTAAGCTTAAACTCTCTGTAAATATTACCTCAAATTTTACTAGAAGAATTTTTAGAATGACCATTTTTACTGTACAGAGAAATTTTAGAATGAGAGCCTACAAAATAACTGAACAGGCCCCGACACCATGCAATCAAATCCTGTCAACAACACAAGCAGGAGAAATAGTGACATGACAGGATATTCTTACATTGTCCTAAACTCTCACTTTAGTCAGCTGATTCAGATACAGAGTATTGAATATCTGTGGTAATTAGGTCAGTATCACATGATTTCTGGACCTCTCTGCTGTCAACTACTGAGCAAATGAAACAAGATGAGATAAACTTCTCCATGAGAAAAATATTCATAAGCTCAGGGAAGAAATAAGTAGCTGAAGAGAGGAAAAATAAATGATAAAATACAGAAGAGAATACATCATACACATGAAAATTCCTACAACTGGTTGTGATGGTGCTGGCATGTTCACGAGAGATACAGTTCATAAGCCAACTCTCCACTCTCTTACACTAAAGGTACAATAAAGTATTTATCATCAGATAATTTAACTCTAAAATTGACAATATCTTGGAAACATATCCAGGCACAGAAAGCTTATCTAAGTTTACTAGATTCACCTACTGATACATGGAATGAGTCATTTTATTCCTTGAATACAAGATTTAAACAGGATTTATGTAAAGTTAAGTCAAAGTTTTTATTTATTTGTTTTGGCCTGGTAAGCAGCTGTCCTCTACTCTCTGGCACATCTGCTTGTCACTCAGGATAAACAAAGAGGTTTCAAAGACAACCTTTCTTTAATTAATTTTGATAACAGTGGTAAATCATCTGGCTGACACATCTGATTGGATGAATGTATTTATCCTGTGGGTTAATAATAGTACTGCAGGCTCTCTTTCTTCTAAGATCATCAAGTCCAGCCATCAACCCATCAGCACCATGCCCACTAACCATGTCCCTAATATGCCACATTTACACTTTTCTTGGAAACCTCCAGACACAGTGACTCCACCACCTCCCTGGGCAGCCTCTTCCAGTGCAGCACCACTCCTTCTGAGAAGAAACTGTTCCTAATATCCAGCATGAACCTCCTCTGATGCAACTTAGGGCTATTCCCTCTTGTTGAATCATTGTTACCTGGAAGAAGAGGCTGATTCCCACCTCACCAGGTGGGGATCACCACCTCCTTTCAGGTCTTTGTAAAGGGCAAAAAGGTATTCCCTGATCTTCCTCTTCTCCAGACTAAACAACCCCAGTTCCCTCAGCTGCTTCACATCAGACTTGTGCTCCAGACTCTACACAGTTCCTTTCCTTTCTCTGGACATAGTCCAGGGCCTCAGCATTTTTCTTTCCACAAGGGACCCAAAACTGAACATAGTACTCAAGATTTGTCCTCACCAGTGCTGAGTACAGAGGGATGATCACTTCCCTTATCCTGTTGACTACACTATTTCTGACACAAGCCAGAATGCCATTGGCCTTCTTGGCCACATGGGCTCACTGCTGGCTCTTGTTCAGCTGGCAGTCAGCTAACACCCCCAGATCCTTCTCCTCCATGCAGCTTTACAGCTACCAGCAAATATCCAGGAAACCATAGAACAAGAGTCATTGTTCAAAATGACTGACCTTTTAGAAATCTGGACACATCCTGAAGTTGAGGTATGTTGTCCTCTTGGTAGCCACAGTATTTCTCCAGCTGCTGGAAAGCATCCAGATACTGTGTACAGGCATGAGTAGGGTAGAGGCTTCTCAGCTTCCTGTAGACTTCTCTCCTAGAAAGAAAGAGTTGTGTAGTGTGTCCCACCTCATTAATTAAATGCCTAAAGAAGCATAACCCTCAAGCATAGGTGACAGTCTAAAATCTAATAAAAAACTAGTAAGTAGTAACAGGATGGCAAAAAACAAACAAACAAAAACTTATAGAAATGGTTATTCTTGCTCAGACGTAGCCCTAGCGTGTTACCAACTTTTATAAACCTTGTTTTATGAAAATTGAGATCATTCTTGGAAATACTGGTTATGGAAAATGACCTTTTGTTGTTTTTGTATTGGGTTTTTATGTGTGTGTGTGTGATGCTATTGTTGCTATAGAGGTGATAGCCAGTCCCTATGATGTCTCTGTCCATTTGCATGGATGTCTTACACAGTGTGGGAGTAATGAATCAGAATGAAGGGAAAAGGAAAAAAACCAAAACAAAACACAACAAAAATCTAAAAAAAAAGTTAAGAGGAATAAAAATAAAAGAACAGAGGGAAACAGTGGCTGCTGTCACTATTGCAAAAGCTCCAGGAGGCTGGGCCATTTCCATGGAAGAATTAGGAAAAAATGACGATAGCTAGAGTTCAAATGTTGCCTTGGCTTATTCCCCCCAGACAACAACTGACTTCAGTGGGATTGCATGGGATCTGAACTAGTACACAGTTCCACCCTGGACTGGAGTTTAGAGAGGGCAGAACTGTTTACACTGCTGCACATATGGTCCCTTTTATCAAAGTATCACTCTACTGTTTGTCCAAACATTGACTACCACAGATTCACAGAGAGTCTCAGAGAGCAGTGATGAATTGTCCTAAGTCAAGCATTAATTCTCTCTAAGTACCACTGAGGAAATAATCTAAGTTTCCTCAAAAGGCAAAAGAGAGTAACACATGCTTCCAGAGGGCAGCTTAGCCTGCCCTAATGTAGTGCCTCAAATAGATGTGATGCCTCATCACATAGAGGTGCTAATTTGGTTGTAAAGGGCCCTCGATCATGGATCATCTTTTAGAAATCTGAAGTAGAATTTAAAAATTACTGAACTCCATCGTTTCTATTTCTAAAATAATTGAATTGTGTTCTGCATCTCTTGTCTCCACAGAGGACCATTAAGCTGCTACTTGAAGGTCATCTGGTTCAGAGATGGGAGGAGAAAGACAATATCCACATTTCACATAAATTTCCTTATTGATCTGGATAAAAAGCGGTACAATTCAGATTTTTTATGAAGATGTGACAGGTGTACCCCCATAATTTTGTCCTAGATTCTCCCTTTTTCTAGACATATCTTTTACCCACAAAAAGTCTTGTGTGATTACTCAGTTTCAGGGCCTTCCACAGCCTGCTGCTGAAAAACAGAAACTCAGCTCATCTGCACCCTCTATTTTTCTGAGAGTCATATTTCTGCACTTGATTAGCTTTCATTTTTACTACCATGTTGCTACAAACTGAAGACATTCAGCAACTCTTCAGAGATAATTCTCTTCAGGAGAATTTCCCATTTGATTGCACTGTTTTCAATTACATTTGTTTTTTCCACTGTTACCTGACCTCAGGTCACAGCCCCAGGGAGTTGTGATAACCATTGGGAGGTCTAATTTGGAAAACAGTATCACAAAACAGGGCAACGTAGATAGCCAGAGCTTGCTTTTTGAGGAAATAGAAAGATTCTGCTGTAAAGGTCTGTTCTGTTACCACAGTGGGGCTAATTCCAGGTGGAGAACTGGAATGACAGAGTTTGCGGGGGAAGTGCAGAGGGGGGGAGGGGAAGGGAAAGGAAGGAAAGGAGGGGTGGGGGAATGTGTATATATATCCCTATATAATTTGAGCAAATGACTTAAAGTCCCACTTTTTCAGTTCCCCAGCATTCTTCTTTTTCCACATTTAAATTGAATACTGAACAAAGACTATTATGTGCACGTGGCACCTTTCCCAAGTTTAAGATATTCTACTCTGGGCTTCAGGTGTTTTGTGGCTTCTGATATCTTCGTGTAATGGTCTAGCAGGGAGATGGTCAGAACAATGTGTTTTGCTCTAGAAAGTGAGTAGTTAGTTTTAGCTCTCAGAATGGTTTTCTGTGAAACAAACAACCAAAAGAGAATACTTTACTATGGAGTAAAATCTGAATTGGCTAAACACATTTTCAAAATAACTGCTTCACATTCACAGTCCTTCCTGGTACTGTAGTGGAAATGTGCAGGAGTTGGAGTATAAGTGACAGACTCACCAAGTTGCAATCTCCTGCACTGTGTACTCGATGTAAGGCAAAGGGTCCCCACTGTAAAGAAGAGAGGAAGTAATTCATGTTTCCAAAGCAAGATTCAAATTCAAATTCAAGAATTTCTTTTTTTGACTTCACAATGAATGTTCACCGTAATTAATATAGGAATAGGAAATAGTATATAATTAATCTCTTATTTGTCTAGGTAGATTTTTATATGTGTATTTTCTCCTCTGTTATATCTGGGGAGAAAACAGGGATGTGTTAAGAAAGAGAGCCATGTTCTGCTTGTCAGAAGAAAGAAGAGGCATTCGGCTTAACTCTACCTCTGCTGAAAGCAATCAAGCGACACTGTGTGTCTGCATGATCTGTCTCTGGGGGACATGACCTACATGATATCGTCATCAAACTCGTCAGCACAGAGTTGCCCAGGCACACAGTGATGGTTGCCTCTAATTTCTCTGATAGATGCCCTTGTCTTCCTCACTGTCACTTCTCCAATAGCTCTGAGTAAGTTAATTCTACACTTTTGTGATGTTTTATGATGGACTATCTATAACATGTAGTGGTACTTAGAAAACTATAGTCAAATACAATTCTGATCTGGGAGATTTTACCATTTCTTGGACCCTATGAGATTGATAATCCACAACCTGTTCTAACCACCTAGTTGTCTCCCCCAGACAATAGTTTTATGCAGAAAGACAGTAACATTTTCAATCATACACATGAGACATGAGAGTTTTTTAGGCTTTTCTGTCTTCCTATTAGAAAAAACTATGGTTTCAATAGCATTGCTGCAATAAGGGAAAATTTAATTGGGAATTTTAATCTGCATGGGTATAGTCTTTTTGACAGACAAATAATAAAAATTGTGGATTTTCTTTTCTTTGTCAAAAATACATTCTAAAATCTTGACAGAGAATGTCATAAACATTGTTACTCATAGTTTCTTGAAAAAGATCAACTTCAGATTGGGAACTTGTCCTAAAAAAAGCCACAAGGTTGTAAAGAAAGACCCATGTGGAGGAATTAACTCTGTTTAGACATCCAGTGAGATATAAATTCAACCTCCTGACTTTATCTTAAGATGTATTCGTTGTGCTGTGAGAGAAGTCTATTTTGTATGAAGGTAAATGTTCTGTTTCTGGATTCTGTGTTCTTTGAGATAGCTTCATAGATGTATCAATAAAATATTCAGTCTCTGGTATTTTCTCCACATGACGATATCTGAAAGTACACAGTGAGATAAGAGTCTCTTCAACAGGCTTATACTTACATTCTGTAATTATAGGCAAGGTCAGCAAAGTATGCCCTCCTTTTCCTGTAATCCAGGTCAGCGTATCCCTGAGTTAGAACATAATTAAAAAATAAAAATAAAAAATAGAAAACATAAAACAAACAAACAAAAGAGATGTTTCAGAGCATGACTAAATTATCTGGCAGAAGCATTCAAAACATCTAGGCCTTTTAAGTTGTTTTCTCTAAGGCAGTGAATCATGATCCTTTTGAACAAGGTAAGCCAAAGTCTGCGCTCAGTTACATCCATGACATTCTACTGAAAACTTTGGGCTTTGTGAAAGAGAATAAAGTAACATGGCTTGGTGGAAATGTTTTGGCACTGTTCATAAACACTGCATCACAGACCATTAAAACTACAGTCAAATTTAAATGAAAATCATGCTAAAAATATAACTGAAATAGTCTCTCCTGCTGTAAGTCATTACCCTTGTTTGCTAAGAACATAAGCAGCAGTACTGGAGAGTGATGAATGCAATGGTACCAAGCCTGGTATCATCTTGCCAGATAAAGCACAATACACCTGAACAGTGGGAAGAGAAGGAGTGCTCATAGTCTAGAAATCAGTGGAACCACCACTTACTATGTAAAAAAAATGTGCATTCAGCTGTATCTCCTCATGCTCATTTATTGCCATGTTATAATAAAGATGCATCCAGACGTGTTGGTTCAAAAAGGCAGTTTACATATTAAATGTGGAAATTTTCATTTTTTCCTCCTCAGTGTTTACTAGAAGTCTAGCTTCAAGCAGGATTCTCCGGCTATTAAATATGAAAAAACATCAAGTTCCTTTGAATTTTACATCATCCGTAACAAGAATAAGATCTGAAATCTGGCACAAAGTTACTAATATAACTCATAAAGTGGTGTTGATCAGCATCACTGTACAAATATTTATTATTCTCAAATATTTTCTGGAACCGTTTTGCCTTCTACAAGCCAATTTTCTCCCTTAGGTTTATTCACATAATTTTCAGTGTAGCAATAATAGCAGTAATACTACAATTAATGAGCATTGTGAGCATGAAGGAAAGAACTGGAACCCAAGAGCATGTTTATCTTTTGTTGTGTGTTATGGATAATATGGTCATTTAGATGCCACATTTGCTTGTCAGTAGGTGTAATGAGTCCATGTAAAACACATCATAAAGCCATTGGACCAGGCTCTTTGTGGTGTTAGGACCCTTCATCTTTGTCCCTGCAGCATGAATCTCCCCGAGGAAGCACAACAGTTTATAATCAGTGTCAGAGTGCCCCAGCAAATGATGTCATAGTATCATTTCTTTCCTTTTTCAGCTCTTAAAGAGTCAGTAAAGGACTAAGTGAAACTGTTGAGATGGATAGCCTAAGCTACCTGTTAGGTAGTAAGTGTATACACAAAATTTCTGCTGAGCCAGCTGTATACATTTTGATCCTTTCTGCCAGCCTGCCCACACTGAACTATGCTCAGAAACAAAGTAAGCAAGGCTGATTTGTGCTCCTTCCTGCAACAGAAAAATGGTTTCCAGTGCCTGAACTAACTTGCTTCAAGTTTAGGCATTTCTACATTGCACTGCATTCTGCAGCATCAATTTATTCCCACTCAGTACTTCAGTAATTCTACACTGCTAATGCTTTCTTCCACTCTGTTCAGTACTTACACCTCCTATTTAGCAAAATAGAAGAACTTAGTCTTACTCAAATAATTCCCGATATGTATTCATTAGTCTCACAAGGAAAAAAACACCTCAAAGTCAGCACAGGAAAAACATATGCAAATACTTGGAATGATTCTATCAGAAAGGTGCAAGGAAGAATGAAAGACAGAGTCATAGAATATCCCTAGTTGGATGGGATGCATGTGGATCATCTTGAATCCAAATTCATGCTGATGTCCTGGTTGAGGATGATCTGAAAATTTTCTAGAGATTTCTAGTTTATTAAATCACTATCAAAAATAGAGTACAGACCTGAGTCATTTTTATTTTATTTTCCACACAGAGATGTATAGTTAGGAAATGGCCCTTTGGATCCCCTTATCTGTAAAAAATTCATATCTCACTACACTACATCTGGAAACCATTTGTATTTTTTTTCCCAGCACTTTGTCTTAGAATTATTATCAGCAGAGTAGGAGTCTACAGTGCAGAGTAGGAGTCTACAGTGCATTTTTTCTCTTCCTACTCTATATTTTCTAGATATTAGAATCAAAGAATCATAGAGTATTCCAAGTTGGAAGGGACTTACAAGGATCATCAAGTCCGACTCCTACATTTAACTTTGTCTTTTTCAAAAGAGGTATTTTAAATGAAGTTCTGATAACCTCCAGCTCCTGCTCGCTTGGCACAGTAACACTGTGAGCAGCTGGGAGGTGTATGCAGAATTTCTTCTCCTGTTTCTTTCATCAAAAATCATCACAGGATTTTCCCATTTTCAGTTATCCTACCTACCTGCTGGACAGGGCTACCAAGGGGCATGCTGAGAGCCTGCACCTTCCCTCCAAAGATTTTAGTATGGTGAGAAAGTCCCCGGAACAAAATGGAAATCACAGATGTAAAAAACACTCAGAGAGATTTAAAACAGCAAGAAATCCTATTTAGTCCTTCTCTTGTGGAAAGAAATATAAACCACCACAAAACCAGGATTAAAGAAAAAAAGAAATGCTGGAATCTGCTTGTCCTTCAGCCATCACAGCTCCCGCTCTCACCCCACTTACCTCGAGCACTGAACCAAGTGAGGCAGAACCTGGTACCACACAGAGATATTACAGGGCTGAGTACATACACAAAACTGTTATGAGTAAAGCCCTGTTTATGTTCCACTCATAACAAGCATCTACTGCCTGAATCCAAAGGAAGGCCCATCACAATCATTCTAGCAATATTTTGCAGACAGAAGATTATCAGTAAATACTGTCAAAATTCTGACTCCAGAAACTTTGGGAAAAGATAAATGCAAATAAGAATTATACCATTTGAAACTTGTTTCCCATTTAAATTATACCCATTTATTTCAGTGGAAATCACTAGATATTTTGAGATTCTTCAGTCATATTTAAACCTTAGTTCCAGTATTATGCCCATGAATCTGCAATATATCTGATTTATTTGTTATACAGACAAGGTATTCAAGTTCAGGTATCATACTTTTCTCTGTGGGATCTGACAGTCTGGTATTTATTAGTGACTAGTTCTTTTCTGCTTCATTATTGTCCACTGTACATCTGCACTTGAATGAGATTTCTGGCATATACAAATTTAAAAACACAGACATAAAGTGTTTGAAAAGTAAAAACATGGGAAATAAAAAATGCAAAATGCTGAGAGATGTGAAAGCTAGTTAGACCACCTATTAGAAAATGGGTATACTTCAAAGAAAATTGCAGTAAAATAATAAAATAGAGATTTTTATTTTAACTAAACAATGAAGTGAAAACATGAGCTAAAGATTAGATTAAATTGAAATGATAATAATTATGTTTGCCTTGGTGAATCAAGGACCATAAGCTTTTCTCCTTAACTTATTCAGTCTGCAACCCTAACTTCATTGAATATCAACCTTTATCTGCCTCTTCTTTGCTTTTTTTTTTCCCCCAGAGTATTCTGTTATTAGTGAAATTGTCCTCAAATATATGTATATATATACATATACATTCCCTATAGAAGGTTCCCTTTTGGGAAACAAACCAACCATGACCTCAAACTTACAGGATGAGCATGGTCAAAACTGGGTTCGTACATGGTGATCAGATGGTGACATTCGTCTAGATCTTGAATTTTTCTGGGGAACCAGGGCACTGTAGAGAAAGTAAAAAGAATTAAATGAAATAGGATTGATCTAGATAACTCCATGACAAGGATCAAATAATTTTAAAAAGACATAAAAAGCAGACGCTATGTGGATGATTACGATTCTTCTTTTTGTTATTGAATATATCAATATTCATAACTATGCATCATCATATCTCAGTAACCAAGTTTCAGTTTGTTGACCAAGCTGCAGGGCTGGATGAAAAATGAAATGAAACTAACTTGTAAGAATAAACTATCAGTTTTAATTAGGAGAAATAATCTTTAAAGTCAAAAATATTTCATCTGAGACCAAATGAGATGTTTGAAACGGTACAACAAATTGCGTTCTACATTTTGGATTTCAAAAATATTTTGATCTTCTCTAAACAGTATTCTCAAATTTTCATGCTGTTAAAAGTGAGAAAAGCAGTTTAGAAGAAAAATGTGAACTGTCTCAAAACAAAACAGGCCAAGAATATAGATTTTTTTTTTTCCTATCTCTTTCTTTTTTTTCCCTCCCACAGAAAAATAAATAAAGCATTGGCTGAATTTCAAACAGTTTCCTTCCCTTGAAGCAAGGAACTTCTTTGGTGACTTAAAGAATATTTATACAGTACTATTTTTAATTTAAATCCAAGCATTTATAATTAATTAATTTTAAAACCACAGAAGAAATACAGAGTTGATGCTGCTTTCTGAGATCAGACTGATGCTGAAGCCACACTCTGTCACTGCAACTGAGTAAAGAACCTTTAGGAGTCACCTGAACCTGACACTTGATAAGAGGACATCAGGCATCTATATACTGAATGGCAAATCTAGCTTTAGCCCTATCAAATTACATCCAAGTGCTAAAGTATAAGGCTGGAAAAACACATCAGTTTGGGGAAATTTCAGTTCTTTCATGCAATTATAGCCAATGCTGCAATAAGAAGGAAGAAATACAAGTCTGACATGTCTTACATCACCCTCTTTTTTTTCCCCTCAATCTTTTAGCAGACCATTCTAAACACAGATCCTAGTTCCAAAACATCTACAGTGAAGAATTTCTTCTGAGCACAAATCTCTCAGCTACCAAGGAAATCCTAAAGAAGCATTCCTTTAGCTCCAAAGCCAACTTGGCTCTCCACTTGCCCTGATGGCCGCAGTATCCTTTTGATAACCTTGCATTCCTTGTTGTCAGCTCAGTATGGACTACCTCTTGTCACTAGCCTGAAGATGAATTTCAAGAAACACCCAAAGGTGTCCAGACACAACTAGATTACCTAAAAGGTCCCTGAGGATTGCTGCCTGGCTTTGGCAAGTATAGGAAGCTTGATGGCAATTTCCTATTCAGAGAACCGTGAATCAATCTATCTCTCTCATGTACCAGGGGCATTTCTGGCATCCCCAGGATTATGTGAAAAGTCCCTAATAGTTTTCTGTACTCATCCATTCCCTATATGCCTGTAAACAGGACAAAGAACAGTCTATCTCTGGTAAATAAACTTTTCATCATGCTATGGTAATTCAACTGGCTATCAGCAGAGTAGCCACCTGCAGCATTTTACAAGGATCTCATCTCCTGCTTCTACCAGTCAGACCACTACCTGAAGGATTTCTGCTGACTCTCTCTCCCTCTTACACTCTGGAAGCTTTTTCCAGCTGATTGCAGTTAGCTCTTTTCAGTGGAAGAGCAGTCTAACACAAGAGAGTCATACTGGAGCCAAATGACATCAGCCAGGGCACAGTAAACAGACATCTACAGCTCTTTTTTATCAAAACCAACACCATACATTATAAGCGAAAGAAACATTCAGACTCTCTGCCATATTACTGTATTCCTAGCAAGTGTCTATGTTCACTCTGCAGAGCCTCATAGCAGTCAGTTCTCTTCCAAGCTCTCAGTTCTCAGTCCACAGGTTTAGTGAGTGAAGAGTTTCCAGTTTCTCTTGAGCTTCTTATTTTGCTGCTCTTTCCTATCTGTTTTCCTTTTTGGAACACTCTTCACACCTCTGTTCCACTGACAATGCCAAAATGCCTCCCTTTTCACACCAGTGGGAATGATCCCATGGAAAAGAGTCACACACATTTGTGTTTGTTTTTGGTTTTGTTGTGTTTTTTTTTTGGTTTGGGAATGCATGCTCACCTGCTTTCCAGTCTAATTGAATGGTTATTATAGAGCTAAAGGTAATTAAAAGAAAAAATAAACAACTCAGAAAAAGAACTGCCAACAACAAAAACCTAATCCAAATACAAATAAAACTACACGAACATATGCATATCATTCTTACCTTTGTCTTCTTTGCTAGTTTTCACATCCTCTGTTACTCTCTTCAAGGAGGTGATAAGACAACTAATATCAGCACTATGAACTTCACATTCAACAAAAATGTCAAGATCATCAGCAGAGTTCTTGAGCTTTTTGATTCTCCTGGTTTCAAAGTGATGGATCTCAGTTTCAAACATCTGCAAGAGATGGATGTTAATATGATGAAGCTTTTCCAAAAAATGAAAAGCCAAGTCCAGAGACAGTTCTGCAGTGTCTTTAATAGATGATTTAAAAAGATCTTAGCAAGAAGAACGTGTTAAGTAATGAAGCCTACTAATGCCCAGTTTAGGAGGAAGATACAGGCAGAGCTAGAGTAAACACAGTAGAATTAGGTAAAAGGAAATGGAGATGAAAGATGAGACATTGTTGATTGCAGCATTTCATCTGTGCAGAAATAACAAATGAGTGTAACTCTCAAGAGCCAGCAAAATGGAAGCAGATCTATTGATGTGTAATTGCACCATAATCATTAAATAACTGCAAATAATTAAAAAGAAGTAACAAACACAGTGCTTTAATTTTGGGTTATTCATTTTCTCAGAAAAGAGTGAGCACTTTGTAGTGATGGTTTGTGCTCATAGAATATATATAACGCCTTTGTGATTTACAGCTCTTGTATTTTCTGTCTTTCCTGTCAAATATGCAGGGGGAAAAAAAAAAAATCATTGGCACCTAACATCCCCACATTTAAGTACTTCAAACGTTTCTCTGTTGTTCATTCATAGTTGACCACCTCAATTGATAGGAAGAAGATACAGACCTGTATCTGCTCTTGCATAAAATTATGATTCTTGTAAATAACTGTCTAGGTGCTTCCTCCATTCAGAAAATTTTCCTTCACCATCTAGAGAGATCAGTCAAATTCTCTGAGCAGCTGTAGCAAAACAGGAGCAAGAAGAAAGGAGTAAAGCAGGTGGAGGTATAGGTCAAGAGCACAGACAAAGAGAGAGAGAAAGGTGAGAAAAAGGGTGATGCGGAATGGGAGAGGTGAAATCAATAGGGACGGTAGTGGAGGAATAGTGGATAGTCAGTGGAGGAAGGGAATAACAAGTGAAAAGTGGGTTCTGTACCTCAAAAACTCTAGCTGCCTTAGAGAGCTCAGTCTTCTTCACATTACAGAGGGTGAAGGTCAATATGAGACCTGCTCTGTCATCCTCCGTGCTGGAGTCAAGACTGCCTCTCCTGTTCAGGGACCCTGTGCTACACATCTCTTTACTGGCTTCTTGCATTTGGCCTGAGGTCACTCCAAAGTAATCTTCATTGGTAGCCAAGGGAGTGGATTGCAGCGGTGAGATGTCCAATGGAAACTGCCTGACAATGTGAGTACTTCTGCTGGAGTAATGGCCAGGGATTGTGATGGAAATGGAGGTGCAGTGAATCTATGTCCAGTGGGCTAGATATATGGTCACTTATGTCGACCATGCCAGACACATCAAGGGACACTACCTACGTAGGATATGCGTAAGAACCCAAGATAGCCCCCCTGTTCTAAGTAACTTCAAAGTGGGGCCCACCCCCTCTGTTTGAAGGTGTCTGTAAGCTGTTCACCCCTAGAGAGGGGTCCCTTTGTGGATAGGCAATTAGCCTAAGTACTATTTACATCTTTGAAACTGGACTATCATCCTCCCAGGGAATCAATAGTCTGTTCTTCCACTTCCCACCCAAATCCAAGTGATGTTCCCTTGGCACTGATGCAATTGTGGGATAGACAGGGAGATCTGAGCCAGTCAAAGCTCACTGCCTACCTTTGAGATTTTCCTGTTTACAGTCTCTGACCTGTTCTGCTCTATCCCTGCAGACTGAGTGCTGCTTCCAGGCTAAGTTTCTGTGTTGCGACTTATTTCTATCAGGATTTTACTTCTAGTAATATAAATACTTAAAAATTCCAGGGTAACTTCCTTCTCTCTGCTGGTAGGACAAGCGCAAGGGGATTTCCATTCTGCTCCTATATAGAGTGACATCCCTTAAAGTCTGTAAATATGTTTCTGGATCTGAGCACCTGTATTTCCTGCCCCAAGTTAAAGCATACTGGAATCCCCATGGAAGTATCTTGGAAGTCAAAAGCCTCTGTTCTGTCCTTCCTTTGCATATGCAGCCATTTCTGATGCATCCCTTAGCTGATCCTGGCTGGATCTCATACCCTCGTGATGAATTGATCTTTGGCTCCTCCCTGGGCAAGGCATATAACCATGCTGCAACTAGATTTCGACTCTCAGAGACCAATAACCACCCTGCATTTCCCCTTGGCCCAAAACAGAGCACCGGGAAGTTCTCAACTCCCTCAGCTGTTGCCTAGTCAAGGCATGCAAACCCAGAGGGGATGTTGGGATCACTATTCCCAGAAGGTAAACCTCATTGTCCCTGAAGGACAGTGATCTATCCTGATTAGTGCAGTCCGGGCTCAGCAGAAGTGTAAGCAGCAGACTGCGGAGCTCCATCCCCGCGGCAGTGCCCTGCCCGCGGGCAGAGCCAGGCTAATCGCTGTCCGAGGTGCTGAACCAGGCCGAGTTCAGGGTTCGGGCATTCTCATAACTGTAGTCAGCCCAGGGCCCCCGGCACTGGACACCCCACCCGTGTCCAAAGTCATGTCTCAGGGGACATAAGCGGTCCGTATGAAGCCCAAGAAAGCAGCAGCCTTAACTCTGCCTGTAAAATGAACTGAACAGGGGAGGTGGGGTCAGGGAGTAGACTTTGGGCAGGAATAGTGTTCTACCCACTCTCGTGTTCCAATAACAATGATGGCAAGGCAGATGAATAATGGTGCAGATGAATAAGCCAAGATGAATCTGACTATGTGAAACCATGCTGGGCTTCTCTAAGTGGAATGAATGCATACATCCCCACTTCCTAATCATAAGCATGGCACAAACAATAGATTATATGAGATATCCCACTCCAGCCTATTCACTGCTGAGTCCTTGCATTGTAGATGAAATCCTGAGGGCCTGAGCTGCATGTTAAAGGCACTGGTCATAAATACTAGGAAAGCAGGAGCAGCAGACTCTTGTGACTGTCTCTACATTCTTGTGTAAGATACATTCCTGTCTCATGCTTGTACAACACAAAACAGATGCATACAGATTGAGATTTCTCAATAGAACCAGACTGGAGTCATGAGCTATCCATTAAAGCAGAACAAACAAAGCTTTGCAGACCATCCAATACAGAGTGCTGTAACTCTCTAGTTGGTAACATGTCCTTTCCCATTTAATGAGCACTTTATTGCCACCTAGAATCCACATTTGGGGCAGGCCCCAAAAGGACCCAAGGTGTTATGTTTTAAATCAGCTTTGGTAGGACATCTGAATTAGGGAAAGTAGGTTAAGTTAGAAATTACGTGTCTTCATGAGGTGCTGAGTAGGCAGCTGCAGATTTGACCTTGCTAAGCCAGGTTCTCACTGCCATTAACAGATGCTTTTCTACAGACCTAGATAATTAGTGCAGACAGCAGGTCTCCTGTTTTTCTAAATAACATTATTACCTGCCCCATCTCTGGAATGTGAGACAGCAAACTGGGATGGTAAACCACAAATTATCAAAGAAGCGGCAGATTGGTGAACAGAATTGTAGCTGATGAGGTGACCATCCAGAGCCAGCCAAGTGTCCTCCAACCTGACCCAAGTCTTCGTCAGAAAGACCACCAAACAACAACTAAGAGATATGCATGTGTAAAAGGACTGAGACTCGGGGTTGGAGAGGGGGGTGGGGGAGGGGATGTCAATCATTCTGTGGACTTGTAATAATCCAACCTTTTCTTGGACATCTAATGTGTACGTAAGCTGCTTGTTCTTTAAGTATGTGCCTTTCTTGCCCTGCAGTACACAGGCTAGGTGGGAATACAACCTCTGCATCACACAGTGCTGATTAAACATACCTGCTTTATAACTACACTGTGGTTGTAGTGTTTTATTTCCACACGTTACATCCTATTCTCAGAATTTTGTTTTCAGAACTTTGTAGGACCTCTTGGAGTATAGAAGGAGAGGTTCTAGGCTGGAGGCTACAGTTTAAAGGGCTATGTGAGGACAGAAGCACAATGTGTTATCCATTCCTATAGGAACAGACAGTTTCTTCTTTCAGAAAGTTGGTCTTTCCTATTCGAGAAATAAGATAACACTTTCTTGTGCAGATCCTGGGTGGAAGCCATGACTGTTCACTACAGATATCCTGCCCATTTTTCATCTGTTCCCACTGTGAATTTCTCCACTATGTATGAACTCAGTGCTATCCAAATGAGGAAATGTAGCACTGATATTCATTTTACAAAGATTAATTTAAATGGTTAAATTTTAGCATAAAAATTCTTCTTTACCAATTGTCAACTTAATATGAATGAGTAAAGATGCAGGCTTTAAAATAGTACACTCTCATGCACTCTTTCAAGAATTTTCATAGAATCACAGAATCACAGAATTATCAAGGTTGGAAAAGACCTAGAAGATCATCCAGTCCAACCATCACCAGTACTTCTCAGCTAAATCATATCCCTCAACACAACATCCAAACGTTTCTTGAACACCCCCATGGTCAGTGACTCCACCACCTCCCTGGGCAGTGCATTCCAGTGCCTGACTACCCTTCCCGAGAAGTAATATTTCCTAATGTCCAGCCTGAATCTCCCCTGGTGCAATTTGAAATCATTGCCTCTAGCTCTATCACTGTCTACACAAGAGAAGAGGCCAACCCCCAGCTCACCACAACCTCCCTTCAGGAAGTTATAGAGAGCTATAAAGTCTCCCCTGAGCCTCCTCTTCTCCAGGCTGAACAACCCCAGCTCCCTCAGCCGCTCCTCATAAGGCCTGTGCTCCAGACCCCTCACCAGCTTCGTAGCCCTCCTCTGAACACATTCCAGGGCCTCAATGTCTTTCTTGCAGTGAGGGGCCCAAAACTGAACACAGTACTCGAGGTGCGGCCTCTCCAGTGCTGAGTACAGGGGGACAATTACCTCCCTGTTCCTGTTAGTAACACTGTTTTTGATGCAAGCCAGGATGTTGTTGGCCTTCTTGGCCGCCCGGGCACACTGTCGGCTCATGTTCAGCCGAGCATCAATCAATACCCCCAGGTCCATTTCCTCTATGCAGTCTTCCAGCCACTCTGTCCCAAGCCTGTAGCATCGACCGGGGTTGTTGTAGCCAAAGTGCAGGACCCAGCATTTGGTCTTGTTGAACCTCATTCCAAATTTTTACATCCTTTGAGGAATAAAACACTTCTAGTGAAAAGATACTCTCAGCCAGCATCTTTAGAAGCCCAGAGAAGACCACACACCCGTGTAACTTGTGTTAATGACTCCTTCCACCACCATCAGTGATCTTGGTTAAAGTCACTGAAAAGGAAGAGGACCTTATGGTCCTCTTCTGTGGTCACTTAAAGCAAAGTTTGAAGATGGAAATGGTGAGATAGAAGTGAGTGCCACTTACTTAGAAGGTGATTGAGGGATAGGTTAATCAGAGAAGCATACAAAGATATACAGGGTGTGCAAAGGTAATCAGTGTGTTGCTGCATATTTCTAGATAATTGCATACATCAGAAGGTGTTTCTTTTTTTTATCTCAGTTTCCCTTAAAGCTCCATAATCTTGTCAGTATTAGTGATACTCAAGCACCACAAGATATTGTGGTTTTTTTTAATTGGAGCTCACATCAAATGATCCTTCCTTCTTACCCGGATATTTAATTCTGATCAACATGTGTGAAGGAGTTACAATTTCCAAACAAAACAAAAAGAATTTTGGTACATGTTTTTAATCATCATCAGCATGGAAATAAAAAATGGTTCATTAAGAATACACTTTCAAATGCAGTTTACTTTTTTCTATTGTACTGTGTACTAAGTCATACTAAAGCTGTTATTTTTCTGCAGGGAAAATCTATTCTCAGTATAGTTTCACTACTTCTAAAATATTCAGCATTTTTTTTCTCATCTCTGAGTCTTAGTGAACAGCTTTGACTGAAGTTACTGTTTATTTGCACTTGCATTAAGGGACACAGAATCACAATTACAGCATCAGTGTCCTTAAACTGTTCTATCTGCACAGAAAAGATAACCACAACTCCTGTATTCTCAGTATCATTGTAGATTTACTACTGCTGTCACATATAACAGAGATCAAAAGAGGAGTTTCTGAAAGCTGTCTGAGGGTTAGTCTGAAAGATTTCATCCCTCTTACTTCAGTGCACCAAAATGATACCATTTTCCATAATTCTAGAGAAAAGATTCCAGATGGTATCCTTAGATCAATGTTATTACTCACTGTAAATAAAATGGAAACAGTTGTGCTTTCTGTCTTCCTAGAGGATGATGTTTACATGAAAGGTCCATTGATTTTCACACTAAAAATACAAAAGTAGCACAACAGTATGTACAGGACTTAAGGACTTTAACAGTCCCCTTCATTTCTGGTCTTCTAACTGAAATATAATGTTTTAATCATCCTAGTATCAGAAAGCATTATATTTTCAAGCTGGAAATACTATTCTGGATTGTTTTGCTCTATTCAGTTCCAATTTATAAATGTTGATCTCACTCTTTCAATTAGAGAGTTATCGAGAGGTATTTTACAATGTAGACTGGTCCAAGAGAGCATTTCTCTACCTTGAGTGAAAGTTATGGGATGAAGTACAGTAATAGCCTTCTGAAAAGCAAAATTCTTATCTCTCTGTGACTTATCCGTTGGATTAATCTGGAAATACCTCCTCGTCCATTTGCTGCCTGAAAATCTATATTCCTGGCAGAAAAAGAAAAAGTGGAAGCAGGAGAAAGAAGGGAAATCTAAAAAGCCTAATTATTTAGGAGCTATCTTGAAAGACAACATGTGTGAGTTTGAAAGCACTCAGACTAAGATGGAGCTAACCTATGTCTCCCATAGCTCAAGATCAGTGCATCCTTAAGAGCCAGAAATCAGGCAAAGATGGTAGGAGACATGGAGCATATGGGAAAAAAAATGAATACAGGAACACTTTCAGGGTCTGCAAGGAAGACACATGGAAGACTAAGGCCCACTTGGAATAAAATCTGGAGAGGGGAGGTCAAGGGCAACAGAAAAGGTTTCTTTATGAATGTCAGGTTCAGAAAGGAAGGCTAGTGAAAACACGGGCCCTCTCCTGTATGAGGTGGGTGCTTTGGAAATAGAGGACACTAAGAAGATGTAGTTACTGAATGTCTTTTTTGCTTCAGTCTTTACTGCTAGGACTTCTTCTCAGGAATGCCAGATCCCAAAGATAGTCTGGGGAGAGGAAGGTTTTGTTTTGATTGAGAAGGACCTGATCCGATATCT
Organism: Excalfactoria chinensis; assembly: GCF_039878825.1. NCBI lineage: Eukaryota > Metazoa > Chordata > Aves > Galliformes > Phasianidae > Excalfactoria > Excalfactoria chinensis. The sequence goes on along the minus strand of NC_092825.1, from coordinate 52,259,171 downwards.
TTTAGGCAAACTTGACACACACAGATCCATGGGTCCCTATGTGATGCATCAGCAAGTGCTGAACTTACAGAGCTGGCAGAATTTGATTGCCAAACCTCTTTCTACCATGAAAGATCATGGAAGAGAGGTGCCTGAGAAATGGTGGAAAGTCAGTGTAACTCCAGTCTTCAACAAGGATGAGAAAATGAATTGGCGAAACTACAGGCCAGTCATCCTCACCTCCATCCCCCAGAAAGTAATGGATGACATCTCCGAGCAAATAGAAGAAGGTTATTAGGAGCAGTCAACATGGGCTGACCAAGGGGAAATCACACTTGACAAATCTAGTAGGTTTCTGTGCTGCCATGACCAGATGAGTAGATGACGGGAGAGAAGTGGATGTTGTCTACCTTGACATCAGCAAGACTTTTGACAGTGTCCCCCATAACATGGGGGGGAGTGTTGTGCCCAGTTCTAGGCTTCCCAGTTCAAGAAAGACTGGGAACCTCTCAAGAGAGCCCAGTAGAGAATCACAGAGGTGATGAGGGGCCTGGAGCATCTCTCTTATGAGGAAATGCTGAGAGCCCTGTGACTGTTCAGCCTAGGGAAGACAGAGGGGGAATGTTATCAGTGCTTGTAAATATCAAGTGAATGCAGACAGGATATTTTCAGTAGTGCCCAGTGACAGAACAAGGGGCAATGGGCACAAACTGGAACATAGGAAGTTCCACATAAGGCTGACAAAGTACTTTTTTCCTGTGAGAGGTACTGGAATAAGCTGCCCAGAAAGTTTATGGAGTCTCCTTTTCTGAAGATATTCAAAATCTGCCTGGATGCTTTCCTGTGAAACCTAGTGTAGGAAATGTGCTTTAGCAGGGAGATGGACTAGATGATCTCCAGAGGTTCCTTCTAGTTCTTACAGTGCTGTGGTTCTGTGATGGCTTTGGTTGGGATTATAGCCACAGATACAAGAATTTAGGGGTTTGAAGGCTCTAATATTTTCATCTATACTGTAAGCATCACTTCTCCTCCTGATGGAGGAAGACATTGTCATTGAGACTCCTCAATGTACTAATATCCATCTGGATTATAAATCTAAAAAGTTAGGAGAAACCTTGCAGCAGTTCTGATTAAAGCACTCTCCCTCATAGGGTGAAGGCTACAAAAAGTAGCCTTCATACTTCAGCCTTCCACAGTGAGTATTGAAAGAATTATCCTCTTTTGTTAGCACACTGAATAAACTCTAAATCCACAATGTTACATAATATTACAACAGAGCTGTTACAGCTCTGAGTTTGAGCTAATAATGCATTGATGCACCACTAAAATCTTTACATTTTGTCTTGCTTGCCAATAGTAATGGCTTAATGATCTCACATCGAACTACAGAAAGCCACACAGATGTGTCTTTAGCTAAATATTCTCTGAAAATGCTTTTTTGTGGATACAGTACTGAGGCACGGATTCCATGTTTTAGACAGGCAATGTTAGTGTCTTTCTGACAAACTCCACTCTTCAAACCAGTGAAGCAAAATAGCATACCACATTTTTGGCCTGAAGAAACCATTTTGGGATTAGTGCTTGTGCAAATACAGCATATTTTTGCATGGTGATAAATTTGTGTCAATGAAGCTGCAGCATACTTGCTGTCTTTTCCACTAGCATCTGTGCTTTTAATCAATGGCAACATCAAATTCTGAAGAACAAGAAGTATTATTTTAGGATAGAAGTGTTCATATGTAAAAGAAGAGGTATAGTTTCACCAAGGGAAGTCATGGTTTACAGGGCATGCAGACCTCTGAAGTATGTAATATTCATCATTTCATGTGAAACATGCACACATGTGAGGTACTGAGGGGTGAATGACTTGGAAAAAAAAAAAAAAAGGATTACTTTGTGTAGGTTGTTACTATTCCGTCACTGAGTCAAATGTGGTAATGCAACCCCATGGTTGTAACAGACCATAGCTCTGCATGGTTGAGATCTCACCCTTCTGCTAACGTTTGGTACAATATATGCACAGTGTTTCTCTAGATTCTCAGAACTGAGATGATTTTTGTATTGCAATGAGAAAAAAAATGAATTAGTGCCTAAAGGCCAAAAGAGGCGAGAGTTTCTTTCTCTGCTAATCTATTGATAATCAAGATATATGACATAGGCATTCATGCAGTACATAGGAAGATAATAAACTGAAGCTAGGTGAAGACTGGCATTTTTTGCATATGACTACTACTTTTATGTAGCCACTGATTTGCAAGAGTTACAGAAAATCTTCATTTGATCTTCTGGAGGGCATTGCAGAGGATCCCCATCTCGCCTGTAAAGAAAACAATCAGAATAATTAGTTCTACAGCTAGCTCATTTCTAACATTCCTGTATATATTTTTATTCATAGTTATATAACTGGACACATTTATGTAGGTCATACTGGAGTACGGTATTCAGAGTCAGCCCTTCACTTTCATCAGACATACAAGGTTGGCTTATAGGATCAGGAATGCTGATTTTTGGCAGGGTAGCCAATGTTAGGGAAAAAAACATACCATGAGAAAACTAGAAACAAAAATGAATATGTAAATAAGCCAAACTTCTCTTGTTTACTAAAAACAGCTAGAGACACAGATCAGAAACCATTGCAGGGTCTCTAAGTTTTCCTAGCACCTCCAGTTAAAATGGATATTTCTGATGTGACTAACTCTAGTCAAGTGAAAATGCTATTTTGAAGCTTGGCTATAATTAGAAAGGAATTTTTTACAATAAAAGAGATTCCTGATGCTTGATCATGGTCAAGCTCAGAGCACAAAGGGCAAAGACAAAATCTGCTTTGTGGTTACTGTGGTTTCTGATTTGAGCTTAGAGGTGTTCAGGCTAACAGATCCATAATTCCTTACTGTTGATAGTGTCAGCTAAGTTCTTCAGCTGCTTTGCATTGTCCAAGACTTCAATCCTCTGGGTGTAGGGATTGTACCGAACAGAGAAAGGACGAGGGATTGTTTGAGCAAATTTCCTGAGGCAAAAATAGAAAAACACATATGAACATTAAAAGCTCTGTTTTTCAGCAACTCTTCTCAGTTGGCATGTACATTTGCTGATGAGGGGAATATCTATGGGAGGAAGCGATTGAAATTCCTGCTGAGTGAGATGAGACACGTGGTGTTCTGTAATATGCTTGAGTCTTCATTTGTCCTTACCACCTCTAGTTTTTCCATACAAATCTAATTATTCTATGCTTCTCCTCATACAGAACAACTACATAGCTATCAGTATTTGCCAAAAAATAAGACCTAATTTTCCTTTCAGTAATGCAAAATCTTGATCCTTGTCTACAATTTCTGGGAAAGCAAAGTCAAATATTATGCCATCCTGAAGTATCAGGGAACAGGAATACTTCGGGCCAGGTCACTGAAAAATGAGTTGGTGGAGTGAAGCTGTCACCCTTATTCTCAGTCTTCTGTGCCACAAAATAGTTAACTCCATGTCAGAAACATTAAGATTTAAGTATCTTGGGATAACACTAATTTGCATTACCACAGAATTGTAGAAGGGAGAACTGAGTGGGAAATCATGGTCAAAGCTATTGTTCCAGGCTCTTTGCAGGCCCCAGCAGGATACTGGTTTATATATCTGCTTCAGATTACAGAAGTTTTTGCTGAAGGAGGAAAGAAAGCGCACAAGGGTTGATTTTGAAGCCTCACTGTATAGGCTGTGATTCAGCATGTTTAATCCCATAGTCCCAGAACAGTGGAATATGTTGGATGCCAATTCTACATTGCTCCTCAGTTTAGCCCGAATTATTAACAGATAAGCCCATTGTTTCCAATAGAACTCAGTGTGAGCAGGCCACAAGGTGTGACAACAGGAAACAATTATGCAGGCTGTGATGAAAGAATTTAGTATTACCAGTTCAGCTTTTCCAAGTAAAAAGGTCCTCTTTAGAGAATGGTCCTCTTAAATCTCTGCTGCAAGTAAGACCCTTGCTAGAAGATGAATACTTATGGGTGAAATATTTCAGGTCAACCTCAGAAGCATTTTTTAGGGAGGTGTTCTATTACACACACAAACTCATCCACGTGCAATCCACCAACACAGGCACTGAAGCAAAACCTTCAGCTCTGTTTAACCAGTTTCCAATTCTATTTTTGAAACAAGTGTAAGAAGCAATAAAATCTATAGGGTAAGGCAACATCTTCTTTTTCTCTTTAGAGTAAGGCTTTCTCCTCAGCTAGAGAAATACCCTGTGAAAGTAGAAACTGTATGCAGTAAGTTAATAGCATAATCCAGACAAGAAAGTTATCTTTTCCAATTATTGCACCACAGAAAAAGGCAGGAGTAGAGGCTGCATGTTTATGATGACTGAAGAAACAGTAGGGAAGGTAGCTAGAAATACCTAGCATCGGGGAGCCTGGGGCAGGTGAATGTCTTGGGTCTTGGTTTGTATTAATCCGCAAATAGGAGAAAGTGGAAGAGAGAAAGAAAAATAAAGAAGAGATGGCAGATCTGGGACAAGTCCCTGTATAGCATCTGCTGTGAAAGATTTATTGAGTGTGAACAAGACTAATCCCCAGATGCTTGGCTAATGTCCAGAAGGAATGTTGTTGTTGATACTGTTATTGAAGAAAAATAGAAATATTTCTGTGAGGTGGAACCCAAGCTGAACCCCAAGTACAGTCTGAGCCAGTTCTGTTTCAAGAACCAGGACTGAAACTGGACCTTTGCTTCAAAGTTTTGTACTGGAACTGAATTTGTATTTGAGTCACAGATGACTGAAAGATTTATTAAGTAGCCCTGTAGGCTTGTAAACACACTGTTGGTAACAAGCTGGAGGCTCTGTATTAAGCTAACAACAGAGGCCTCAGGACTGGGGATATTAGGCTTGCTGGTAGTTTTGTATAGTTGTAATATCAGTTGTCTACTGACCATGTAGCTATTACCCAATTTTCCCAAGTTTTTCTCAATTCTGAAAATAATAATAATAATAAAATAAAAAATAAAAATAATTAAAAAAAATCTGTTTTATAATTCTTAGTGTTAATCATTTTTATAGAGGCAGGAATATAAAGTAGTCATGAGGTACAGGGTGAATTAAGTCTGACCCTAAAGTATGATGTAACATAAAGGACTATTAGAGGGCTGATAAATGAGGCCTAAAGGCATGAGGGTAAGATGGGATAGAATGGAATGGGTCAGGATAGGGTAGGTTAGGATAGGATAGGATAGTACGGGATGGGATAGGATAAACTGGGATAGGATGGGATAGGATGGGATGGGATAGGATGAGATGGGATGGGATGGGATGGGATGGGATGGGATGGGATGGGATGGGATGGGATGGGATGGGATGGGATGAGATGAGATGGGACAGGGGAGGGGAGGAGAGGGGAGGGAAATGGAGAGGAGGAAAGGGAAAGGGAGGAGTGGGGAGAGTAGGATAAGGTAGGATAGGTCAGATGATGCTGTGGTCCCTAGGCTATCAGTGGATCCAACTGATCAAGTGTTCATAGTAACTTAGGAGCTGAGAGAAAACAAAAACTAGACAAACAAAAAACCCATGGATACAATTTGAGAAGAGAAAAAAGAGCCAAAAAATATGTAAAGCATATTAGAAAAGATATCAATGACCCTGAACAGGCCTTGGGCTAAGAAGGAAGAAAGGAAATGTAAACATCTTTCTCCTCCTCAGGAAAGAGAGGAGGAAATATTATTTATTAGCATCACAATCTTGCTCTGAAGACCTCAGGAGATGCTGATAACTTGACAGCTCCACCCCCTACCCCCAGACTAAAACTGACCAAGACACAAAAGAAAGTGTAAGGGTGAATGTAGGTTGAAAAGAAAAGGGAGAAAACACAAGGAAATTTTTAAAAATAATGATGTTTAACTATATTATTGTTAAATAAACTTGTTTTGCCTTTATATATATATATATATATATGTGGTATAATATATAAAGATATATATATTTAATATATTTTGGTTAAACAGATGAAACTCTTAATTAGAGTAACCATAAGGTCTTGGATTCATATATCTATGGCTTTACTACCCATAAGAAGAGTCTGAGTGTAGCAACTGTTTAGACTCTTAGAGAATTGTACAACTTTTTCTAAAGCTTCTCAAAACATTTCTGTTAAACCAATACCTGTTACAACAGTGAGATCTGTTGTATTTGCAGTGGGTGAGGAACTGGGTTATATATGAAATGAGTGGCTTACCTTAGCTTTTCTTTTGCATCATTAAAACTTTCAGCAACAAAGTAGATAGGCTGGAACTCAGTAACAGTGTACTCCTGCACAGAAGTGTTCTCGAGAACAAGAGGCCGAATCTCAGGCTTACTTGATAAACAGTACTACAAGCAAAATGGTAAGAAATATGGTTCAGTTAAATAGTGCTTTCATTTGTTATAAAAAGAAAGATAGATCTCCTGAATATCACCCACCTTTATGGAGGAAAAACCTGCTGCTATCAAATACTAATTATATGGTAACTTAATAGGGAAGAAGCAGCTGAGACATTTATATGTACATACACTGACACATTAAATTAGATAGAGCACTTCAACAAAATATAACATTATATACTACAAAGTATGAAGCAAAATAAGGATCTAAAGACAGACAGAAGATATATTTGAGAAATTTTAAAAATCCAGGCATAAACTGCATAACATAACTGAGATATTGTTTTAAAGAACATACCTGCAGCTCCCCAAATGAAGACAGCAGCCCAGCACCATATGCCTTTAGTGAATCTCCTTCCTTACATAGCCCAAACTCCACAGTAAACCAATAAACCTAGCAAAAAAAATTATACAGAACATGACTACTTGATCAGAAAGGACAGGTTCACATCAGTGATTTGAATGCCTTTAGAATTTGCATTTCTATTTAAAATGTTGCTGTATGTCAAACAGCAAATGTATAAACACAGGAAATGCCCTCACAGATTGAATTCTTCTGAGAGGGCCATACTAGACTCAGTGTGTCTGCAAATTCAACTGCCTGACAAAAAAGTGTTATGCTTTACCGCGCTTACATTTGTCAGCAGAGCAGAGACAATGAAAACATAACAATAAAATTTCATTTTGACTGGACAACCCAGCTGAATTTTGAACCTTTGATGATAGAAGTATGTTTCCTGTTTTCCTCAGAGGGTGTTTGGCTGCAGCAGCACAGAAGAAATGAGCTTTTATAGTAATAGCAGACCCTAGTGTGTAGCCTCACTCAACTTTTTGCTCTGTCACTATATGTTTGAAGGGACACTCACTCAAAAAACAAAACAAAACAAAACAAAACAAAACAAAAAAAAAAAAAACAAAAAAAAAAACAGAAAAACACCTCCTTCATCTATCAAAAACAGCAAAGACAATGCAGGATTTTTCCTGCATTGATTTGGCACTGGTGACAATAATCTCATATGCATATCCTGCTGTAGAGTCACAGTTCTCCCAGTGCAGGATTCAGACGGGTCACTGATTGCAGAGGACGTTATCTGTTTGGCAGGATATAAGAAAAGGGACCCTGGCAGGTAGAAGAGTTACTGAAGCTGTCTTCCAAAATTTCCCAGCGGCATGTAGTAACACTTAGTCTCTTCTTGCCCAATGTTTGTGCTGGAGGAAGTCTTGTCCAACCCTCTGTTTTCAATCACAACTGTCACTTTGAATAAGAGGTGCCAAAACTATTTTCCTTTAGTGCAACTGTTTCAGGGTGGGGTTTTCCAATCATGGACTTCACTCTGTTCTCATTCAACTCTATGGGAGTTCTATCAGTGACCTCAGTGGCAGCAGAATTAAAGCAACACAGGGTGCCTTGGAGAACTGAGATCTCATTTATTAAATTACCGTAGCAAGTTTCTCGATGAAATCATCTGGAGCTCCCAGAGATGCCAGTCCAATTTCCTGCAACAATAAACCATTATTCTTCAAGTCATTTATTGCAAACATTCTTCCTGTCTTGTCTTATGTAATTTCTCCCATTTTAAATGTTACCATCTCATACTACCACACACAAATGTTTACAGGACATGTTCATATCATGCACCATCAATTTTAAACCAGAAACCTCTCCAGAAATGAACAAAAGGGTCCTGTCTAAGTGTTATTTATGAGGCATGACTCTTTAGGTCTGCTTTAAAAGCCATTGAGGTCAAACAAAATTTTCATCAAACCTACAATGCACACCAAAGAGAATGATAGTCAAGGGGAGATAAATCAATCACATTCATACACCTTAAATATTTATCTCTGCTTCAGTGTGTCCTTACTACAAGAGCTTTCTTGCAGCCTTGAAAGAGAGCTTGTTTGGTTGGGTTGGTTATTTTTTGTTTGTTTGTTTGTTTTCCAAAAATCAGGGCATGATTTGAAAAAGCTACTTCATACCTTGGGAGCTAATAGAAATTTTCCTAGGAAGCACGCAGTATCTGAATTCAGAAGACAGCTAGGCAAGACTGTATAATAACCAGGTGTTTTTCTCAGTTCACTCCAGTGTGAACTGAACACCAAGAATCACCCACCCCTCTGCCCTCCCCACACCAAAAGCATTGGAACAGCTAATGCCGTGGTAAATTCTAGTAAGCCAAAGGACAGTAGGGCTTATCTTGAAGCAGTGCCTGGCAAAGGGTTTTCCTGAGAGCAAAACTGAATGCTATTAATTACATCAAATCAACTTCTGTTATGTGAGCAAGATGTTACATCAAGATTGTTATCCCTTCCTTCCCTAGATCATTCTGTCCTTCTGGCCCACCACTCTCTATCCTTCTTTCCGTCCTTCTTCCTGCCTTTCTCTTTGCCTTCCCTTCCTTGAGTTTCTTTTTGATTCTTTCTGTCTATGCCTTTCTGTTTTTTCTTGTTCTATGGTAAGATGCAGCCAAAAGTTTACTTCTTCCCTGAGGTTTGGCTTCTTTTCCAGTCATGCCAGCACTACTGAAGAGAAAGCTTTACTCCAGACTTCTTCCACGCTTACAGATAGGACAATTCCTCACTTCACATTTCTGGGATAGCTTCTTTCATGTCTTCAATAGAAAAAAGTACCTTCACTTTTTCTAGTGTTTGGACTACAGAGTGAATTGATAACCCATCTGACTCATGAGCAGTTCAGCTTTTCCCAGAAGTATCAGCATCTACAAAGAAGTTTTTAGATGATTTTTTTCTCAAAAGGCTTGCCTGTAAAAAGCAACCCACACAAGACAGACTTTTGGGGTGTGGGTACACAAGATCACCTATGTGATTTGTGACTAGATTTCAATAGGTCACAACTCACAACCTGCATTGCATCATCCGCACTTTCATACAGTTTTAGCCAGGTGCATAGCAATGTTCTCTCTTACGTTCGGACTTGGTTCTTCACAACTCTTTAGAACATACTACCTGTAGATATTTGTAATTTCAGTACCTATCAATTATGAACTAAATCTTAACATTCAGATGACCAAAAAGCAAGGAAAATAATTAACACCATTTGTTTTTTTGAAATGGTGACTCAGCTGACTTCATCCATACTTGAACAATAACATTGAAAGTGGATTATCCCTCATCCATTCCCATTTCATCACATTCTATGTCATCCCATGCCATGCCATGCCATGCCATGCCATACTGTGCCAGTAGTATAAATACTAGGTAACTTACCTGGGAAAACTGAGCAAAACTGGGATCAGCAAAAAGAGGCACATGTCCTAGCAGCTCATGGCAAATATCACTGCAGGAAAATATGACGTGGGTAAATTTAATTTAGGAAATGCACTCCTACAAGGAAATAATGCTGAGAAATCTTGGAGTAAATTTTTCCTGTGATGAGAAGGTTTGCACTGCTATGACTTTTCAGTGGTTTTATCATACATCAGTCAAAGAAAGGATATGTTACTTGTTTTTCTTCATGGAAGGAAATGATGCTTCCAACTGTCCACTTCCTCAGCTCAGGAAAACAAGGAAGAAATCACCTCACCAAAGGAAACATGCACTTTTCTGTCTCAGGGACAGGAAATAGTTTTAGATGAAGCTCGTGCAAGAGACATCTCAGGAGCCCAGCCCCATTTGCTGTTCAGGCATAGAACCCCCACTGAAAGACAAGAGCTCTCCCTTCCTCAGGTGGAGCTGTTTTCATCATGAGTTGAACTAGTCAAGGTCTGTGCAAGATGTTTACAGGACAGGCACCTGAAGAGCAGGCATTCAAGGAGATGCATGCCCAGAAAAACTGGGTTCCACCAAAACAACTCAACAAGAACTGAATTGGGAATGTCAGAGGCCAGGGTCTCAGATGCCATCTAAGATGTGAAGTATGTAATTCACTGCACTCTCCCAGAGACAGAACATGAGACTTGTAGGAACTGCGTAACAGACGGGGTTGGCAGTGAGGCTTTCCAGTGTACCATTTGCCCAGTTTGCCTGGACATTTTCTGAGGAGGTGATAGCAAAACATATTCCAGTGTGTCTTTGTGCAAGATGGGAATAGGGTGAGGAGAAGCAGGGAGGAAAATTAGAAGAATAAGGAATGGAAAAATTGAGGGGAAAGGGAAGTTATGGGAAGAAATAGAGACCAAAGAAACAGTGAGGGAGGGTCAGAAGAGCTGCAGTAATATGAAGCAGAGGAAGAAGAGAACTTACTCACTTGAAAACAGCAAGTGGAAAAGGACAACAGACAGAGATAGAGAGAAAAAATATAAAATGTTAAAAGAAAAGGAGTCACTTACATGGGCTTCATTTATCTTGCTACCTGAAGTTTGCTTGCATCATGTTGAACCATTTCTGCATTATATTTCACACTTTGGATGTTAATAGGTAAGCTAAATGTTTTTGTACACTGCTCTTGCACCATCCAGCCACAATGCTAGCAAGTCTTCAGGTAGCAAAGCTGTCTGATCAATCCCAGAAGAACTTTCAGAAGTGGATACAGCTTACTAAAAAGACTAGAAACCTTCAAATAGTGTTTTCAGAAGAGTAGTCATTTGTCTGCTCTCTGTTAGATCTGTTCCCAGGAGTGTTCTGGAGTCCTGCATTGTTATTATCAATTGGCCTGACCCTACAATGTTACTTACTTTCTGTTCCAAAATACTTACGGCTCTGGTGTGTACATAGGTTTGGATGCATGACGAATATACTGTGTAGAGTGAAATACTCGGAATGCCAGCCCAGCCAAGAAATCCCGAGAGGAGAGCAAGCCTGCAACAGGACGCAGGCGAAATCCAGTGCAGGCTGAAGAGGCAAAACATGGCATGTCAAAATCACCTAAGATGCTTGATTTATCCTTACCTGGACACCTTGCAGTAAAAGAACATTTTTAATTTTTTTTCTTTGTTCTACCTATGTTAAATTCAATTACTAAAGAGCAGGGAATTTTCTACCCACATGTACCACCATCATAACATCTGAGCATCTGTACCATTGTACTGCTGAAACTTTTAGAGAGGAATATGAGACAGTCTAAATCATGTGACCAAGTGCTCACAGAAAGTCTCTGTGAAAGCATCACCCCCACAGACATTTGGGGTTTGGCATGTTTGTTTTGTTTTTTTGATAAGGTTTTTCCATTTGTCTGTATTTGTTTTAATGATTCAAACATACTCTGCAAGAACTTTGAAACATCTTCAAGCTGGGGAATGTTATCCTCCCGGTAGCCACAGTACTTCTCCAGCAGTGGGAACACGTGGTTATGTTCATAACAAGCATGAGTTGGATAGAGATTCTTCAGCTCTCTGAAGACGGTGCCCCAAGTTTTCTTTTCTTCTTCTGTATAGGTAACTCGAGGAATAGGCTGACCACTGAAGAGAATGAAAAAAAAAAAAAAAAAAAAAAAGGTGCACTCAATAGGAGTGACAGAGAAATTGTCCAGTGTTACCACTGTCTCACTCGGGAGCTTTCCATATGCTGGAAGTTGCAGGAAGTTGCAGGAAGGAAGACACCTTGGCTCTGACATTCAGGTGCAAAAATCACCCATTCCTAGGTAATGGCTGGGAATAACTCACTGAACTCAGATGAGAACTCAGATCTTGCTGAGCTTAGAGAAAAGAAGGCTCCGGGAAGACCTCACTGTGGTCTTTCAATACTTGAAGGGAGCATATAAATAGGAGGGGGAACAGCTGTTTACAAGAGTGGATAGTGGTAGGACAAAGGGAAATGGTTATAAACTGAGACAGGGAAGGTTTAGGTTAGATATTAGGAGGAAGTTTTTCACACAGAAGGTGGTGATGCACTGGAACAGGTTGCCCAAGGAGGCTGTGGATGCCCCATTCCTCGAGGCATTCAAGGCCAGGGTGGATGTGGCTCTGGGCGGCCTGGTCTGGTGGTTGGCAACCCTGCACATAGCAGGGTGTTGAAACTGGATGATCATTGTGGTCCTTTTCAACCCAGGCCAATCTGTGTTTCTATGAGAAAGAGGCCTTCAGTCCACTTCTTTCACAGTGGTGACATAAATTAGTGCTTATTTGTCTTACTGAAATGTTCTTTTAAAAATATTAACTGGATAATGATTTCAGTTTCTTTCCATTACCAGGTATGGAACAGCTGTTGAATTTCTTGCTCTAATGCACACAACATTAATTGTCTTTGTTGAAACAGGGAAACCATCATCTCCAGAAAACTGCTTTGTGGGGGTCAGAGAAACTCCAGGGTGGGTTTTATGCTACAACAGGTGCAAACTTCAGCTAGTTTGACTTTTTTTATTGTAATAAGTAATTTTGAGTCAAATCCCACCCTCAGGCCTCCATGTACTTAGCTCATGTTGAAGCTAGCAGGTATTAAGACAGTCACAAGCAATGTGTTTTGGCCTCCTGTGAATAGTCAATTCCTTAGCAATAATGATAGGGCCATAGGTGAATCCATCAGCTTTGAAAAATCAAAGGGTTTTAAGTAACTTAATAGGGTTAACATCACTGCTGGAATAACGCTGAAGCTTTCCAAGCCCCAGAGACCCATTGTTAACTCTTGATGACACACCACCATTCCACTCTCTCATTTTTTCATTGAGCCTCAGGGCAGCTGCACTGGAGCACCGTCATTTTCTGTACCTCTGTATCAGCCCTCCTTGATCTGTGGAGCTTTAAACATAAGGTTGGATTATGAAGCTTGCTGGGGGATTTTTGTTTCTATAGAACGTCTAAGTAATCCTCAGCCACCTTCCTGTGCAACAGGGGGAAGATATGGCTTAAAAATCTTTCAAATTTCAATTTAAAAATTGCAGGGATCCACAGGGACAGAAGCAAAGGAAGACAGGAGGAAGAAGGCAGGCTAAGAGAAAAGCAGAAACAAATCAGGGAAATGAGGCGTTCAATGAAAATGAGTGGTAAAAGTACCAAGCAAGGAGGCAAAAGAACATGGGTAGAGAGAAGCAAAACAAAGAACATCAAACAGCAGGACAAAAGAGGACAAAATAATCACAGAAGAGGGGGCACATAAGAAGATTAAACTGATAAGGGAAATAAAAATAAGAGAAAACTGACCAAAAAGTCATCTCACCTTTGTAACTGCCTTTGCAAGATAAGTATCTTTGCCTTTTCAGACAATTCCCACAGTGCCTCATAGCTTTGGTTGCCCCTCTCCACCTGCCTGCTTCTCCATGCTCCTGTCCCTCCATGAAGGGGACACCCCTTTTGCCTCTACTTACCCTGCTGCAGACCCTAGAAGGCATCTGCCAGGTGAAGCACCCAGATCAAGTACAGTATCTATTTGGGCTCTCATGACTCAACATCCAACATGACTCAACAAAGCAACAAAAAAAAAAAAAAAACAAAAAAAAAAAAACATATTTCCACAAGACCCAGAAGCCCAAATGTTGGCTTTCACATACTGCTTATTGCTGTATAGCTGGAAGATCTTATTGAAATGTCCAAGAATTTCACATAAAAGGTGCTTTTTGGACATAGGTTCTAGCCTGTAGAGGCTCCAAAGTGTCTAAGAATCTGGATTACAGACTAGCTAGTAATTAGTTATATCTTGGAATTTAACAGTTTCATCTCCCTAAGCAGGTTTTAGGTTGAATATAGGAGTGGAGGCACAGGGTAGAATACAAATATGATGGAAGTCTGTAAACTAGAGACCAGAATTTGCTATCTGCTAACTGAGAAAGTTAAATCTTCCATGGGATACTTATGAATGGAAAATAAACCCATCTAAATTTGTCTACAAAGCCTTATTCAATTTTTCTAGCCATAAATTGAACTTCTGACTTTTTTCACCTGTCTTCTCTTCACTTTATATCAATTAGGGCAATTATTTCTCTCATTTTATGATTGCATTTTAAGCTTTTTGGCTCAGGGATTATCTTTTTTATCACAGTTCTATCAGAAGTAGAACTCTAAATGTACAACATATGTTAACATATGTTACCTTATCGTTTGCAATTGCAGTTTTTTACCAATCTCAGCAAGAATCAGACCAAATAGAACTGATGTAAATGTGCGAATGGCTCTGGGAACAGAACTCTATCTCCTCTAGATTTGATCACTGAGAGCAATCAAGCAAGCCTGTTCTAGCTGAATTTATCATCTCCATTCGTTTTTTCTTGAGAAATTAGAGCCCAAACTGCTGATTGCAGCTGGGTCAGACAAGATAAAAGTAGAGTATCAGGCACTGGATTAGCATCAGAACCATAAGTTATTCATTATTTTAATAGTGTATGCTGCTCCTGCTTTAATGTAAATGATAGGCTCTCCTCCCCCATCCCTGGTTTAATGAGAATACCAGAAACAGCTTTATTCAATGCTCAAGTCTTTGTAGTGGCAACTGAGTCTGCTGTTCAATTAGACAACAAAGCCAGAGATAAGGGGTGCTGTGGGGAAAGGGGATAGGTAATGTTCTTGTCTGAACATGTGCCTGCAACAATTTACTTTTGTTTTACTGAAATTTGAGGATAAATGCATGAACAGGAAGATTTAAACATACAAACAAGAAAAGCCAGCAGCAGGAGGACTCTTATGAAAGAAAACAGGGCTCACAGCAGGAACAGAACCCCAAAGACAGCAGGAGACATGGGCTTGTTTTCTTCCCGCATATGGAGCACTCACTGTCTATAGTTGTAGGCAATGTCTGCAAACTCCTTCCTCCGGGCCCGGTACACAGGATCTGTGAACCCCTAAAGAGAAACAGCAATGATGGGTAAATGCAGGTGGTGAAGAGCCTTTCTTCTGCTGAGAGCATGACTGGTCTGAGGAGCAGTGAGCTTCCAGGGAGCCCCAGAGGTACAGGATTTAATCACTATGAAGAATGTCTATTAGACTTTGTGGTTAGCAGTTTGACCTTTGTAGCTAATCATCTGTCTGATCAGAGTTAAGAAATACAATTTCTAAATGTTCTACTGGGATAACCATTCTCCTATCCTACTGTGATACTTATGTAGGATGCAAGTTTCTCAGGGCTAGGAGTGTCTTCAACACCAAAAGTGATGTCCTTCCCAAATAGAAGAAATATCTGTGAGGCAAATAGCAGTAACTTCATGGGCACTGCTGGAGTTCATGAATGTCTCTCTCAGAGGTGCATGGCACAACAGGACTGGGGGGCCATGAAACACAACCAGATAAAGGAGAGAGCGGAGGTAGAGCACCAATTGAAGAGCACCAGTCAAATAACAGCCAGCATTGGCATAAAAAATATAGATTAGCATGGCATAGATGTACTTGCAGTCAAATCTCATTCTTAAGTACTAAAATACCAAAGGCTTTTTAAATTTCTCTGTTTCTATACTCTGTATGTTGCTGTGTTTATTTATCCAGAAGTTGTCTTCTTTCTTAACGCAACCTGAATAAAGCACTCTCTAAATAATTCTAGGAACTGAAGCAGAGCTGTTCATTCCCTTCAACATCAATGTTTTTGTTTCTTTCTTTTAACACAGTCTTGGTCTATTCCCACATGACACACGAGGGGGCCATTGGCTCAGTGTATCTCTTTTCATTCTGCCTTTCATGCGACTACACCGAGTATCATGAATCATTGTATATGATACATAACACCTCTTGAATTAAGCAATAGGTAGTGAATGACTAATCACCTCATCTCAATTAAACTAATAGCAGCAATTTTTGTTGCGCTGCATGTAATTTATTTATAATCATCCTATCTCAATTAAACTAATAGCAGCAATTTCTTTTGCACTGCATGGAACTCAGTGTGTATTGACAAATGAAAATAAGTTGTTGTTTGCTTGGAGAAGAAGTAGAAGCAGCAAGTATTCCTATATTTGGAAGAGCGAAGAGCTGAAAAAATGTTCAGCTAAGCCAGTGAGTAAAACTATCTAACTCTACCACTTTTACCATGAATCTTTTGAAAAAGGAACCTTTTCTTTTTTCATGTCTCACCAAACAAGACTCCTGACAGATTTAACAACTACATCACAACGCTCTAAGCTCAGTTGTGTGTTTGTGATATAAGATGTAAAAACACTCTTCCTACCTCCAGGCTGTTATACTCTGCTTCTGAAGATTGTGTTGCTAGTGATTCATAAACTGAGTCTCAAGTCAGCAATTCAGAGCCATATGGGAAAACCAGAAGTGTCCCCGTGGTGGCCTTCTGCTCTGATGAAGTCTGTGACTCTTCAGACCTGCTGGTATTTGCTTAAATTAAAGCAACTTCAGAGTTGATCTACTTCATAGCAGGGAATAAACTGATTCTAGCTCTAGAAATGTGGAGCCTCTCTTGTTCTAAACCTTGAAGCTTTGTCTACTGTACTTGTCTTAAAGCAGAGCAAATGTAAATGAGAGAAACATCTACCCAAATAACTAGAAACATGTGGACAAAAAAACCCAACAAACAACTAAGTTCTTTTTCTTACAGGATGGTCAGCATCCAGCTCTGCTCCGTAGCTTAGGATCTGATTGGCAAATCTGTCCAGCTCCTGGATACTTCTGGGGAACCATGGCACTGCAAAGCAGAACAGAAACAGAGACTTTGTTGATGGGTTTTGGGCCTCTTTCTCATCTATCCATCTCTCGATCATAAATATAAAGAAACACATGTAAGGGTCTAATGTCTTCAGACTTCCTTCCCCTGTAGTAGGAGGCAAAAGCAAACCCTGCAAGTTGTGTTGAATTTGTGGCTGTTCTGCACTGTGGGAAAAATACAGAGCATCAAGAAAGTCCAGCCCTTGGCACAGAGCTGGCTTGTGATGTTTATGATTTTCTGTTTATTATTCTGGTTTCTTGGCTTACCAAAATATAGGAATTTTTCCAGACTGTCCTTGCTTTCACAGTAGCTCAAATCAACTGTTTCAAAGGAATGTCTTCTGAAAATCTCTTTCTAAGACTTACTTGGTGGCCTCACTTAGGCTTGGATGCCAAAATAAAATGTTAAATGGCACTCTGATACCTCAAACTAGCATTGTATTACTGCAGCCATTAAACAATAATGTATTCATTTAATTAAAATTCTGGGCCTGGTTCTTCATTGCCTTGTAACTCACATTCTATACACGCTTCCTGCAGTGCAGCCAGGATTTGAAATGGGACCACAGTGACTACATGGCATGGAATGCCCTTGTGGCCTTCTGTTTACAGAAGGTCATAAGGTGTAGGGCAAGGAAGAACAATGGGACTTTCCAGATGTGGTGTGCTCGGACAGGGGAAAGTAGAAAGCAAATGCCTTCACAGCAACTGAGCTACAAGGAGGGGCTCATCGCAAGACTCGTGACCTGACCTTTGGAGCCATGTCTATGCTTACCTTGCAGTGTAGGCACTCCCCTCAGCAGCAAGAGGCCTGGCACATATTCACACTGGCTGTGCTAGGATGATCTCTTGTCCACCTCTTTTAGAAGGGTTTGGCTGTACCCTTATCAGTCATTTCTGGGCCTGGCCCCTCCACTACAATGCTGAGATGGGGAAGTCTGATAAAGGGAATGCAGGGACTGTGAGCCCATACCTTTCCCTTGTCCCATCTGCACACTGGGCAGAGCATCCTTATGTAATTCCTCAGGGTACCACTACCCAGTGGTAGCTTCAGCTGACACTTGGTGTTCCCTTCTGCTGCTCTACTCTTATATATTTGAAACTTTGACCCTAGCTGTCTGTCTTTTCCTTTTCCCATCCCTTTCTTCTTCTTTTCCACTGAATTAACACCATTTTTTCCATGGTATCCTTTGTTAGCCCTTCCAGCTCTGTCATTCTCAGGGAAGTAAAGCCTCCTCAAAGGAGCAGTATCAGGGCCGGGATAACATAGTCTGTTACTTCCTCAGCAACTCACCGAATTCAGCAGTGGGCCACGGAGGGCTTTCCTGAGCCAGAGGCTATAGCTGTGCTTGAATTTAACATCAGAGGAACTGTTCTTCACAAATACAAATAATTGTTCTTTTAATCCACATACGAATTTGTTGCCAAGACACTATGATGCATTCAGCTCTGTCATTTCATTACATGTGATATGAAGGATCACTCCCTTCAGCTTTAAACTTATTTCTTTTGTTATTAAATAATTCCTGCATATAAACATCATTTGTCCTTATTCACCTTCTCCAAGCCACCCAGGATTTTAAAGTTCCCTGTCAGATTCTCCATCTACCATCCCTCATCCTGCCTCACTTTGCCATTGTATTTCCAGCACAGAAACTGTAGCCTATCCCTGCTCCTTCTCACCATTTTTCTGGGCACTGCTTCCAGTTCTGCTCTGCTTTTACTGAGGGTTGGGGACAACAGTTCCATGTAATGATGCACCCCATTCTCAGGCTCTGTACTCAGATCCCATATGCTCTCCACTCCACATACAAGTCAGATTGACAGATTTATCTTCAGTAGGATAGTATAACTCCAAAGTCTACTGCTCCAGGCTCGAGATCTCTCAGCCATTTCTCTGTCAGTAAAATATTGGCAATTCATTTTGTGACCTTCTCAATAAACAGGGTCACCTGTTCAGACAGCCTGGAGAACATCGCTCTGTGTGGCTTCACTAAGCTGGGAGCACTGTCACTCAGCCACACCTCCCCATTTGATTTTGGGTTTTGTGCCAAATCAACCTAATCACAGGAAAAGCCCCCCTCTAAGGACAGAGCCTCTGAGGATTCTGTTGGCAGCTGCAATGTGAGCTCCAGCAGTGCCTTGCTGACAGGGATCATCCTGGCTCCTGATAGACCACCGAAGGGATAAGAGGATCATGCTGCCTCCAGGACTATTTAGCCTTGCTTTTGTGGTGCTGGGTTTCTGCGTGGCACCTGCGCAGAGTGGCCAGAGAAACATGAGTCATTTTTTAGGTGGCCATGGTTTGGTTGCATGCAGATCACTTGCACCCTCTAACCTGGGGTCCCACAACCATATTGACTCTGTCCATGAAGCTCCTGTCTCCATTCAGCCTGGCTCCAACCAGCATTTCTGCTGAGACCCATAAGACTTGGTCCCCCATTTTGAGCTGCACACCATTCTGCTTTGCCCTAATAGGCCTCAAAAAGTCACTAGATGGCAGCAGCAGTCCCAGAAGATCTGATATAAGTGGCTGATGGGTTTACCACTAGCTGGTTTGTCTCCCCAGAAAGGCTCTGATCTTTTTGTTTGATGCCTCCTAAGTTAAACCAGCTGGGGAAGGTGACTAGAAGGAGTTATAGAGTTATACTGACTCCTAGAAAGGAGTCAGTACTGTCTTTTACCATATTAGGGGTGAGCCACCCAGCCTCTATTTTTTATACAGGCAGCAGGGCATGGTGGCATTTATCTCCCAGCTCTGCCACTGACTTTTGCATGGTGTGGGTGGGGGATTGCCACACTGTTTTGTGCTTCAGACTCCCCACTACTGTTCGGGGAGCTGATAACCTGCTATCATAATCCCGACAAAGGCTGCCTGGTGGCCATATAGGAAAGGATTTGTCAGTGTTTGAATAAGGAATCACCTCTGTCAGGGACACACCATGAACAGAAAGGTCCAGATTGTGCGGAAAGACCAATGGGGCTGAGGTCTATAGTGGAAATCTGTAGGGTTTTGCTGCTTTGATTTAGAAAGCTTAAGGTGGGCATGGTTTGAATCATTCCAATTTCAAGAAATGATAAAGTGTGTATAATAATGATTTGCATTCATTAAACCCATTTTATTCACAGCTTTCCCTGAGTACATGGTGCAGAGATTGTGATAAATTGTAAGACAGACCAATGCCCAAGGCTGATGCAGTGACAGACTCTGACTCTACTGTCTGTAGATAGGTAGCTTACTTTTCCCCAACACAGGCACAGCATCTTATCTTTTAGGTGCACAGCCACTGTAGGTACCAGACCTATTCCCTGTTCCCCCCTCACACCCTCCATGCAATGAAAGTAGCCCAAGGAGAGCTGCTGTGGTTGAAAGCAGTAGGGTCTAGAAGAGGAATCCTATTGATGCTCTGGGTTATTTGCACCAGTGTAAACTAATGTTACATTCTGAACCTTTTCAAGCACTTGTGGCAACAATAATCACAGGTGCTGAGCACAACCACAGTGCAGCCACAGCACCTAATCCATACAGTCCCAACAACAGGCATCAGGGTGCAGAAGGGCATCTCTGTGGCTGTGATGTGCTTGGATGCTGTCCCCAACCCACCCCCCACTCCCCCCAGCAACTATCAAATCAAATTATCCCCTGATTAATCTGTTCCATATTTTGTTTGCTACAGCCTCCTCCAGCTCCGTTGCCAGACTCACTGTCTGTCTGCACGGCCATTAACAAATAGCCAGAGCAAGCTGTTGCAACACTGGGCCTCTGTGAAGGTCTGAGGAGCAAACGTGGGCTGAACAGTAATAAATATTGATTTGTCTGTAAGTGAAACAGCGGCATTTATGGGATTGTGCTGGACACCCAAGTGGTGACCAAATTACCATGGGGTCAAATGCTTAGCAGAATGCTAATAAGCCATTTATATGAGGGGCAGCAAAGCAGGACAGCAAGGACTTCTGCAGAACTCTTCCATTTGGATCATTGTGAAGAGGGTCAAAGACAGGTCTATGCAATTTATAGCAGTTCGAGGCCCAGGTTTAGCCCTTTTTTAAACAGCCCCAAATGCTTTGGCCAGCCTCAGGGTTTAGCAAACAAGGCCCCTACAGAAAATCAGCCTCCAGACTGTCTCAGAAATGCAATAAATTGTCTGCATTTCCCTAATGCAGCAACAGAATAATATTTAATTCTTTTTATCCATGGGGTCTAAGAGGTCTGCGGATACCCATCTTGTTTCCAAAAAGAGCCATTAAGAGAAACACTGTTTTCACAACGAATCTTCCCATCTCTACAAAGGCCATTTGGCCCAGTGACCGCACTCCCATCTCATCTGAAGCTTTAAAACTACTGTTGCATTCATGGCATTTTGCTGGTCTGCTCTCAGATGACATTACACTGTTGATCCAAATCCACTGTTTGTAACTTTTTGGTGTGTGAAAGGAAAACCAAAACTGCCTTTTGCCTTTATGAGAGTGAAGATCCTAAAAACAATTAGAGTGTCCAGATTATTAATAATAATAATAATAATAATCACAGAACAAAATAAAAACATTGAATCTTTCATTTACACTTTGTCCATTATAGCACATGCATGTGTTTAATGGTCAGCTATTAAGAGAGGACAGTATTTTTTTTCTAACTCTCCACAAAGCACTGCCCTAAGAGTAGCACTATGTGCTTCCTATGGGAAACTGGATGAAAGAGGGGTTTGCTGCTCAAATCATGAGCATGAGCAATGTGAATCCTTACAAAGGAAGGGCTGAGAGCAAATGTAGGCAATGGTGAAAGAATCAATCTCATGGGACTGTAGATTGGCTCTGGGAGAAAACATTCCCAGCTTTACCTGTCAACTGAGAAAAGTGCAACAATATCCCCATGAGCCATATGCTTGTGATTTTGCTCCCTGGAGTTGCATCACTTTCATTCTGTGCTCTGGGAATAAAATTTCACAAAAGCACATCTGTAGGTTGACCAGATTTGCCAAGAGGATGCATACTTTTGAAAGGCAGTCTGACCTAAAAGGCACCACAAGGCCTATTAATTGTTAATGCCATTGGAAATAAAGGGCTACATTTTACCACTCTTCCTACAGCTCAATATGCTCCATTTCAGTCTGCCCTCGTATCTGCCTCAGCAGAGAATTTGCCACCCACAGCTCAATCCCTAAGCAGTGCTTCTTTGACTTTTCAGATGCGGTTCTTTGGGGATTTCAGTTTGACTGGATCCTTACTACTCACGAGAGAAGTTGAAATATGAAGAAGAAAAGAAAAAGGGGAAAAGCAAGAAGAAATATCAGTCTTCCTCTTCTCCACTGGCAATGAGTTGCTCCTGATTTATACTGTTTCTCAGTTATTAAAACTAAGAAACAAACACAAGTTATCCTCTCATAAGGAAGAGGATCAACTTCCTTTCTGCAGAACTCACACACTAGGATAATCTAGCTCAAAAAAATGCTTTGATCAACACATTAACATGCAGAGAAATCTAATCCCACAGCAGACCAGCAGACCATGGGTGTTTTGACTTCTCTGAGGTCAGAATTTTAGTCACAAAAACTCCCTGGATGGCATTTAGAGCTGTATCTCTATCTGTCTCTGGCCTAGGTTTACGTATAATTTTAACACCTTCATAATAACAATTAGAAAAACAAAAGCAATGGTAAACCTGCTGGGTCCTTCACCTTTCTCCTGGAAATAAAATAAAATAAAATAAAAGTCCTAAAGAGAGAAAATCTTTTATTTGACATGACCATAAATCACCTAATCAACCCTTTGTCCCTCCATCTCATGAATGGAGAGAACTGACTCCAAAGAATATTTGCCAACTTTGTTTTCATCTTCAAATGTAATGTCATGGGGAGAACACAAAGGAGATGGTAAAGGGATTACCAGGACTGATCTCATGAAGGTATTAATGTCCTTTCATGTTGTTCCTAGAAAGGAAGAGGACAATCCAGACCTAAAGTATTTAAAGTCTGAAATCCTATTAAAATCACATCTGTTATCTGAAGAGGCATTTATGTATGTCTCAGAGTGAACATTGGGCAGCCATTGCTGTAGAAGGCAGTCTCAACTCCAGCAGAAATTAGGGGTGTGACAGCTCAGAAAATCTTTCCTTATTTCCTCCAAACACAGAAGTACTTCTGATATTCCCAGAACTTCTTCCAGTAGTGAAGAGTTATTCCTGATCCCACTGAAGTGGGTGGCACAGTTTCACTAATTTCAATAGCAGAAGTTAGGGGAGTCCCCAGGCACAAATAATTGAGAGGCAAACAGTGATTGATATGCATGTACCTGGATGAAAGAGAATAGGGGAAAGAGGAACAGACACTTTGGGGAACTTTTCCTCCCCTCGTTTCATGTCAGCCCAGAGGTGCAAGTGCCACACATGGGAAGGGGCTTCAGAGGCCAGTGGACAGAGCTCGTGAGACTGATGTTGGAAAGTAAATCCTGGTGTTTAAAGGAGTGCACTAGCCCCCTGAGTATGCTACCATTTCATGCCAGGCTTTGCATGTAACTGGGCTCTTATCACCTCCACAACACCACAAGGTTTTACCAGGGTGATTCATGAGGTCCCAAAGACATTCAAGAAGGGGGAAAGCAAGGTGGAAGTCTGTGCTTTGTGGTCACTTCTAGTTTTGTTATTCTTCCATTTGCCATCTGATGTTTTCTGAATGAGGATAATCTGAAAGTCTGCTGGACTTTGTAGGAAGCATCTATTAAATAAAGAGTTTGTAAGAAGTCAGCAAATGAGCAAAAACTGATGAGTCAACATGCTGCAATAAGGCTGTCTTTAAGAGACTGCATGTGGCATCAACCAAACCATTAAAGGCAAAATACTGTAACACCAGTTCCTATGAGACCTCGTCAAAAACTTGGCCAAAAATGGAGCGTGGCAATCTATATTGAAAAAATCTGTATGAAAAAGCTTACAATACACACAAAGTAGACAGAAGGAAGGGGACACAATCATGCAGGTACAAGGTTAACACTTCTGTTGGAGGAAAAAGAAATAATTTAAGTGTGCGACATGAATATTCCTTGTCAATATTATCTTTGCCAGTGTATCCTTACCAGTGTCCTTCCTTTTTGTTCGTGAAAGCTCGTGCACTGTTACTCCAATATCATTTCTTAAGGACTTGATGATCTTATCCAGTGCTGGGACATTCTTGCCTTCCAAGTTAATGAAGAACTCATACTCATCTTTATTGAGACGAGAAGGTCGAGATTCAATGTGAGTCAGATTTATGCCTTTTTCCTGTGTGAAAGAAAGATTTTGGTCACACACCAGGGAAGGAACACAACATAAAGACTAGGCGCCAGTCAACTACCTATACCATATAGTAATAGCAATTCAAAATCAGAGACTTGACTCTGATGGCCATTGGACTGAAGGCTTTAAAAATGGAGGGGATGCAAAAGGAAACTGAGAAGTAGCAGTATAAAAACCATTACCACATAAACCTTCAAAAAACAGTGATACAAGTTGCAAATAGGATTTATATTGTAAATGACAATTCCAGTAGTGTAAACACTTACTGGAATCTCATCTGTGTGGATAAGAACTTTTTCCCAGGATCAATATGGGAAAAAAAGAGTTTCTCCCTCTTAACAGAAAGTGATTGCTTTGTTTATGAACATTTCTAAAGGAGGTCATAAAAGCAAGGATTGAGTTGTCCTGTGATCTAAGCTTCTGCCCAGCCAACAGAGTCATCTGCAAAGCCACCTCCACAGCTTCCAGGTCTGTGAGCAGGTTTTGGGCAGAGAACCAATAGGAAACATGGATCCGCACCAGAAAGGTAGCCCAGGGTTGTGTAAATAAAAATGTGGGTTTTGTAAGATAATAGAATAACAACAAACAAAGAATTGCAGTCAATGAGGGTGCATGGGACCTACAGAAATCACCCAGTCTGAGCACTTGCTCAAGTAGACTTCACAAAAGCTAATTGTTCAGGACTGCGTTCAGTTAGATTTTGAGTATCTCTGCAGACGATAGAAACTTTGCAGCCTCTCTGAGCAAGCTGCTCCAGAATCTGATCACTTTCTCAACAAAAACAAAGTCTCAACAAGGACCTCCACTTTCAAACAGCAGCACCTCCTAGCTATCAAGAAAGGGACTATTTGCAACCATAGTTGTAACTACTATGACTAGTTGGCATCTGACTTCAGCTGTCACCATGACAAGTAAAGTATGATAAAAGTAAAGCAATCAGTAGCTAATACCATATTTTTTAGAAAAATCTTTTAAAAAACCTTTTTTTAACAGATTTTAGTCAATGTTGACCTTCCTTCATGCTCCCACAACAGCCACAACCATGTCTGGGTCACAGTTTCTCTCTTACAGGGAAAAGAGTTAACCCTTTGAGAAAATCTTGGCCTAAAGAGTAAACACAGAGGAGTTAGAGGAGCTTATGCATGGTTTTCAGCAGTCAAACTGACACTGCTGTTCTGCTTTCAGGCTCAAGTAGATCCCAGACTGCATGGGGTGAAATGATGGCCCCACTAGTGTCAGTATAAACCCCCTGCAATGGGGTCAGGATTTCATCCATGAAGAAATGCTGCAAGGATCTATTTGTGACCTACAGGGAAGAAAGAGGGAAGACTTTTTTTCTCTACCTCCCTCTAGCTTGAGCTTCTCAAGCACTTTAAGGTTTTCTTTGCTGCTCTCAGTGCTTGCATAGCGCAGGGGGGCATCTGGCCATCAGCAGCAAAGGTCTCATTCACTCCACCACAAAAGGCAGTTTATTACTTTGTAGGAAACAGCATGCATGTCATTCCTCTGTTTTCTGAGTGTCACACGCTACAGATGAACTTAAATTGTTTGGCTAGATACCAATACAATAAGTTGAAAAGGTCAAAAGCTCATTCACCACCAACTGCTGCTCTGGAGAGATACTGTCCTCATGGGGCTGTCTGCGGGCAGAGAATGGCTGTCACTGTGCTGGGCCCTGAGGACAATTTGTTTTAGGCCTCCAAAGCCCCATTTCACAAACAGACTGCACATTGTCCCCTCTGTGCAGTGAGGCACTGGGCGGCAGATTGGCCAGGAGATAGAAATTCAAATAACTCCAAGCTGGGAAGCTTTTGACAGAGAGCAGGCACAGGGCCCTTTCACCACGACCACACCATGAAGATCAGTGCAGTAGCACAGGGCTGGCACCCCCCTGCATAGCTACTCACAGAGGTAGAGAGCGAGTGTAAAACACATCTCTATGCAAAGGGTGAGACAGACACACCGAAGTGCTGCTTTACATTCACTTTCCACTGGTGCATCAGGGCATTATACCCTGTATCTGCATAGTATCACAAGAGAACTGGGTCCAGTTTGTTGCAGAGGTTGTGATAACATCTCTCTTCAGCAGCTGTTACCACCTACTTCTCTTTCCCACTCAGCATCCTTCTCTCAGGGGTAGCGTGTGAGACATCCCACAGGTTACCTCAAACTGTATATTTTATTTTTGGCCAGGTGATTTGTCAGCTGTACTGATTCTCCAACTGGGCTCAGTAACCAGCTGAGCAACCAGTAGTGCCTGCAAAATGGAGGGAACCTGCTGGGTTTGAGAAGGAAGAGATAAGTCATGGGGTGGACATAAGGCAGTAGAAGTATCAGTGACTCCCAAAGTACCATGGAAAAAAGAGGAGATTGGGAAAAACAAACTAACAAAACAAAACAAAACAAAAACAAAACAAAACAAAAAAAAAAAAAAAAAAAAAAAAAAAAAAAAACAAAAAAAAAACCAAAAAACCTAAGGGACAGAAGGATTACATAGAAAGAGTCACCTCTTTCCTTACACCTAGGACTAGCACAGCTGCCTTCCTGCAGGATCTGAAGCCATTTTGGCTGTTATTCAAGAGGCATGTGCAGCTCGGTGACATGCAAAACCAATCCACTGATTCCTTGTGCAAGGGCTTCAGGGCACAGCAGCAGAGCGGTTGAAGGGAGAACCCTTCTGGTAACTGTTTTCAAAGGAGGAATTCAGCAGCATACATCCCTGAACTATCTCTCTCATAGAAATATGCTGTCATGTACAGTGCATTTATAACAAACTCCCAATTTCAAAATACTTACAGTGGTTCCATCACAAGTGTTGTTTAAAAAACTCAGTTTCATTCTAGTCCAAGAACTCCATCTAGTGTTTATTGTTCATAGTTTCACATCATTCTAAACTGTATACTTGGTATTGTTGAATCTTGCAATGGCATCAAGTTTCTCACTAGTTTAAACCTCTAACATCTGAAGCCAAATGGCTACATGGAAAACGTTGATGGGGGATTATTGTTTTATTTTAAGCAATTTTCAATCTCTGTGTAATTAGTAGAGCTTGAAATCTTTACAATATATGTTCTGAAGTGACAACCAATACAAATTCTAGATCATAGAATCAGAGAATGGCTAAGATTGGAAGAGACCCCAAAGCCCAACCACAAAGCCCACATAGTTCCAAACTCATGCCATGGGCGAGGCTGCCACCTACCAAATTAGGCAACCCAGGGCTCCATCCAACCTGGCTTTAGTACCCCCAAGGATAGGGCAAATCACCTATTTATCTGATGAAGTTTCAAGATTTCTGAGTTAATGTTCGTTGTTGGATACCAACTCTGAGT
The DNA here is from genome assembly GCF_039878825.1 of Excalfactoria chinensis. Lineage (NCBI taxonomy): Eukaryota > Metazoa > Chordata > Aves > Galliformes > Phasianidae > Excalfactoria > Excalfactoria chinensis. The sequence goes on along the minus strand of NC_092825.1, from coordinate 52,231,733 downwards.
TTCAGAAGATCTAGTCTGTCATGAGTTTGATGTTGGATTTACACCCAAACTGTTAATACTTGTCTCTCCTGCCCTTACTGTTTTAGAGCTGGTAGAAATCACTTGAGCACAAAGCTCGAGATTTGGCATTACTCTGCTTAATTTGACCCATTATGGTCACTACACTTGTGAAGAACTTGCAGTTCTTGAGTTCTTTTAGCCCTTACCACAAGTTAGTTCAGGGTTTCCTGAAGGAAAAGTCTTTCAGAAGAATCGTAGAATCATAGAATTGTTTGAGTTGGAAGGAACATTTAAAGGTCAGCTAGTCCAACTCCTCATCAGAGAAGGACAGCTAGACCAGGGTGCTCACTAGTAGAACTAGTAGAAATTCACTGCCTAATTTTCATTGATCAGGGAAGTTAGGAAGTTGCAAAGATGCTTTCAGCCACAGCTTCCTAAAGTGAAGACTAAGGAACCTGTGTTCAGCTTTACAGTCCAAGTGTTAGATTCTCAGCTAAAGACAGATCTTCCGCATTTTCACCCTCACATCTGCTATCGTCTTCACTACATGAACAGGCTTACAGATACCAAGGGATCCAGAGAGGACCACATCAGCACCTGTCCCTTCATTTACATCACTCAGCACTTCTCCCTCATGGAAGCTTAGCATGAAGTGTTTGATGTAATATAACCAGAAAAAAAATAATAATAAAAAAAAATAAATAAAAAAAATTAGAAGAAGAGCATTCCCCTGTATAAAATGTCTTGTTTCACTTGATCAAGAAGCCCTGCTCCACTGGCCCTAGAAAGAGGTAGAACCATCCTGAGAATACGGAACAAGGACACTGAATTCACATATGGAAAAGATGTTGTAGATATCCAGATACGTACTGCAGCGGAGAGGCAGGCCTGTGTGTTCACCAATCAGTGCAGGTATCTCCGATACACATCCTGGCCAAAGTGACTGCCTGCCTCTTCTGGTTTAGAAACAATACCATGGAGCCAATGCCTACCCAAGGGATAAAGAGATGAAAGTCACTTTGGACTTTCTGATGAATAAAGTAAGCTAAAAAAAGAAAAAGAAAAAAAAAAAAAAAAAAAAAAAGAAAAAATGCACTGTCATCTTTGCTGGCTCTGAAAGCTCAGGGTCTTGTTTAGTGCAGCCTGTCACTCCCAGCCATTCCCCAATGAGTAGTGATTTACCCTGAGAGCAGGAGTTCTACTGGTGCAAATCAGTGTGGTTGTGAGCTAGAGCCCTACTCACTGGAAGTAACACAGCTGAAAGCCAAACCCTGTACTGAACTCCTGCTCTGGTTTTGATGATAGTCATGTCAGTGAAGAGGAGAGGCTTCCACCTAAGGGTGGGTTGAGAAAATCTGTAATATTTTACAACATGGTGTCTGACACATTTTACTGATGAAATGTTTACTGTGACTTGCAGTTCTATCAGAGAAAGAACCTCAGAGGAATAAACGTATTTCTAAATTCATATAAATTCCTTTATTTATATAATGAAAAGTTTAGTTCTGATATTTTTTACCAATATATTCAAGTCTGGTAAAGACAGGTTGTTTTCTTTTTTTCTTTTCTTTTTCTTTTTTTATTTCAAAATGCACCTTGCTGCTGTTTTAAAAAGTGATCTCAATTTCAATAGATGTGTATCAACACAGAGAAGATAAACATTCCCATCATGTGTAACATTGCATTGAACTCCATGTTCTCTGCTTTGCTTTTTCAACCTTGATAAGAAATCTGGAAGATTTTTGCTTTTTTCTGACCTGAATTTACATTCGTTTGTTGTTTGTTTGTTTGTTTTTAACTTGTTCAGTGAATAAAAGAAGAAACAGAATGACTACTCTGTCTTCCTAATTTTAAGCATGATATTTTGTGTATTTGGGAGGTTCTGTTTTAGACTGAGATGTTTATACCAGTTTTGGCTTTGTAGTTGTTGCCTTTTCTAATACCATAAGCCAAGCAATCAGTGTATGGCTGAGCAAAGTAGTGCCATAGTATAATGAAGGTCCTATTCAAATTGTGTGTAGCAATTCTGATGATGGGTTTATGCTGTCTGTACACTACCCTCAAGCTTACAATGAAGACAGAAGATTTTCCAAGCAGAACCCATGGACAAGCTGCATCCACAGTGGGATGTATAAAAACTAGGTATAAAAAGGCTTTTCAAGTAAAAATAATTGAGTTTGATTATTTAACCAAAAAGCAAATGTTTGCCACATGCAAATATACACACAGATCAGCTAGCATGGAAAAAAAGTGGATTAATGATTTGCTTATTGTTGGACATGATTGAGGAGCTATTGCATCTACTTATTCTTTTTGAAGGTTGTGCATTGACCTAGCACTGCAATACACTGAGAGAATGTGAAATAAACAGATGTCAAGAAAAGTGGATAGAATAAAGAAGGTTTTGAACATAAAGTCAGTAGACATAAGGAGCTGAGCACACAGAGGAGATTCTTTAGAAAAAAATCAAGCTACACATGTAAAGCAACAATTGTTACTGCAGCCACCACCTTGTGTGCAACTAAGACCTCAACAGAAAAAAAGAGCTTGGGTCTCTTAGCAAAAAGTAGATGTGGGAGCAAGTGGCATTCTGTCAGCTGCACGAGCGATTTTAAAGGATGTTTGAGTAGGATGAACACTAACAGACTATTTTGCAAGACACACTAAAATTCCCTTAGATTTGGTGTCACAGTTACAGGATGTAATTCTGAGACACGAGCATTCTGCAGCGACTGGCTTTATGCCTTCACTTGCCTGAATAGGAGGTATCCCTACCTTCAGTCCACCCTGGCCCACAGCAAATGCTTACCTAGTTCATCTGGACTGTGTTTGGATCTGGGAGCTTTTCACTGGGCACTTCTTTAGGAGTTTTGCTCCCAACCTAGAGACTAGGGAGCAACCACAGTGCTTTATGTGCCCTTATTTCTCAGAAGGCTGAGAACAGAGCATCTCCCCTCAGGCTCCTGCTGCATTGAAGGCCAGCTTGCAATAGAAGTTAATACCTGGTCAAGTGTCAGCCGAGCAAGAAAGTGGAGCATATGCAGGATGTGAACTTGGATGTGAGCAGATACTCCTGCATCCTAAGCAGAGATGCAAGAATGATGTAACAGTCCTTGCAACATAATAGAAATTTTTGCTCCAGCTCTTAAAATGAGGAGAAAGAACTTCCCCTTGTCCACATGGAGGTCTATTTCACAGAAAAGCAACTCAGCTGCTGTTGGCTCTGCTAGGTCTCTTATTTCTTTAAGTATCTTCTCATGCCTTCATTTCTCAATCTGAACCTTGCTTCTGAGCCTCCCTCTCTTGAGAGAAGATTTCTTTTCAATACTCTCAAATTTACAGCTTTTTTAACACTGCCTCCCTTTCATGCTCAATGTAGATTTATAGATTGGCTAGAGAAGAGGCAAAATCCTCAAAGCCGGAGATGGAGGCATGGCCTATTTTGTACTCCCAGGAGCCAGCTGGCAGGAGGAGAGCGCAGCGTGCTGTTCTCCACCTGCTTTCCCATGCCCAATTTCCTAGAAAAGCCCTGACAGCTTGCACAGATACAGCCTTGGTAAGGACCAGGAGGTTCAGAATTCACCATGCACAGCCAACCATAATGCAAGTGGCTGCAGAGGTTCATATCTCTGTAGGGGTGTCTTAGTTTTATCTAGCAGAATTGTTTTCTTCAGAGTGCCTGGTATGATGCTACGCTTTGGTTCTAGGAGAAAAACAATGTTGATAACACACTCATGTTTATAGTTGCACAGAACCAAGGTCATTCAAAGTGAAGAGCCCAAGAAGCTAGGAGGGAATAGAATTAGGACAGCTGACTGAAACTGGCAAAAGGGATAAACCATACCATATGGCATCATGTGGAATGAGTTTTGAAGGGGATGGGAGTTAATCTGGCAGTCTTTCACTCGCTGGGGAGCTAACTAGACATCAGTCAGTGAGTGGTGAGCAATTGCTTGTGCATCACTGGCTATATACATTTCTATATTTATAGATATATATACAGTCAGAACTATTATACTTTTCCTTTTCTCTATCTTAGTGAATAGTTTTACCTCAGCCCATAAGTTCTGCTTGTTTTTTTTCCCCCTAATCTCTCCCACATCCCACTGGGAAGCAGGGGGAAGTGAGCAAACGACTGTGTGGTGATTAGCTACCTGTCAGATGAAACCACAGCAAAGGCTGAAAGCTGCATCACTGCTGCTGCTCTAGGGAACAGGCTGATCGCATATTGTGGGGTTTGTATTTTTTCACCGCTTCATGTGGCTACACAAGGCAGTAACAGACAGAAGAGCCGCACCCACATCTCCTCTCTGTACCACTCCTCTCAGACCAACTTGACACATTTCCTTAGGCCACAACCATCTCTTGGGACAATGTGGGGGGTCTTGGTCTACAGAAGAGCCCACCAACAGTGGTTCTAGACCTACTTCTACCAATTACTTGAGTTTAGCAGCTGTTTTTATCAAGCAAGGATGGAACAGAAGAAGTTGCCACAGGCATAAAGGTTCTTCACTCTTACACAAGGAGATATCCATCAATTTCTCTACTGATTTGCCAACAGTGTAAAGCTAGCCTAGGAACACCTATGGCAGGTCTTTTCTAAATCTTGGTGCTGGGGGAGGCTGTAAATTTTCAGAAAAAGAATTGACCTCACTAGGATGCTAATAAAAGAATTCTAGAATCACAATCAATAAAATTGGAAAAGATCACTAGGATCACTTAGTCCAGTCTTCAATCCACCCACTCAAAAGCGCTGGCATCTTTACCTGAATTTCTGTCTTTTAGGCTGCCATGACTGAAAGCCATGACTTAGCTGGCTTCATTTAGGTACCTGCTTTGGATCTAGAAAAGTTATATCCTTTAGGCAGCTACATATCTCCTTCCCATAGCAGTTTTCCTTTAAAAAATATAATAATTTGCTTAGGAGATGGTAATGCATTTAGTAATAGAATATCATCAGACCTCCTTAGTTCATTAGAAGACATACATGCTGCCAACGTACAGGCATTTTGCAAGACTGAATTGCAGTAGTCAATTCACAGATTTAGGCAAGGTCTGTTGTTATTAGTATGAATTCCAATTCATCTTAATGAGTCAAATATGGCCTATAATTCATAATTATTTTTCATTTGTAGTTGTAGAACACAAATATTTCATTTCTTTGTCAATTCAGTTTATGAACGGAAAGTATGCATGCCACAACTTACAAAGTTTCACAGAAAGAACTGCCTTCAGACACAACAAACATGTGATAATGTGTTGTTTGTTTTTCTTTAAGTTGCAAAATCAATATAACAGAGCGTATTTGCATGGGAGCACAGAGTATTTGCATGGGAGCACAGAGTACATACCTAAACATGTTGCAACACAACCATTCTGAACTGCAAGGATTTCATACTTATTAAACAGCATCCATGACATCTGGGAAATAATTCTTTAAGAATAAACAGGAATACAATGTCCTGGAATGTAAATGGCTCCCTTTTTCCCCTAAAGCTTTCCAATTAAGCCAATATGTTCCTTGGGAGTGAACAAAGTGCAAAACACTGCCTTTCTCATACTGCTTTGGAGGTACCCTCCTACTCTCTGTGGAACTACCAATAGGGGGAGATGGTAGGTTCATTTATGTCAGATTTACTGGGCTTCACAGGTGCTTAGAGGGCAGTTATTCCTCCACATAGAAATGCTTCATTCCACATGGCTCATGATCAGGTTATATTTGCCTTTCTTTGCTGTACATATGCCTACACAAATGTCAGCCTCAGGTTATCTCCCAGGTCACTTCTGCTTCTTACTTTAGCTGCTACAATGGAATACTCCTTTCTTTAAATGCAGGGAAAAAAAATACGTATTTTTTACTTTCTCATGTCAGTTAAAGGTGGAGGTTTTAAATGACAACACCTCAAGGTTTGAACTTAAGATGGCAACTCCTGGTATAGGACCTCAAGTGCTTTCAACTCCAGAAAATAATAAATAAATAAATAAATAAATAAATAAATAAAAAGAATGCCATGGTGGCAGTCAAATAGAACTGAGAACATGCAGAGCAAGTGCTGCTGCAATGGGAAAAAATAAATGCATGGTTGGGTCTCATGAAGAAAAATATTTACCTCAAATGTGCGCAGAACTTTAGCCAGAGCCCCGACTTCTTCTTTCAAAGAGAAAATCAAAGAAATCACACCATTTTTGTTTGAGGGCTCTTCAATGTACACGGATTCCTGAAAGAAGTGAGAAAGAAAATCATTATATTCACCCCAGGAGTCAGTTTTGCTTTTCTCCACTGCTCTTTTGCACTGCATTAGCAACGTAAGGAGAACATGAAGATCTTTTAAACAGGATTTAAACAACTGTTGCTTCCAGGGGAAAGAGAACCACTTTGGGGCTGCCCTTGTTTATGATGGCAGAGACACACAATATATTCTCTTAAATTAAGTCCCATGTGTGAGGAAGGTAGTAAAAAATAAAAACAGCCTCCCTCCATTTCTGCCCAGCTCTGCTTCTCAAGTGTATCAAGCTCAGGGAATACTGGATCCATTACTCTACTTTGGTTTTGACTACAGTGTAACACCTCCTAGCTTCTGTTTCATTAATACTCTGTACAAAACAGCAACACCAAGTTGCTTACCATTTCTACTAACAGTGTAATTCGAAGTACAACCACCACAAACTTCTGGAATTCTTATTTGTGTTTTTTAACTTCTGTTGGCCTTGGATGCATGACGTCGGGATGGCATTTCAAAGATCACATCAGACATTTGTAACACTTAGCGGTGCTGATGTAACAAGTCCTAGGTCAAGACCCAACTCAATGTATCTATCCTTCCAATTTTTCCCTATTAGGATCTACATTTTTAGTCAGAATCTGACCTCATTTTAGCTATTGCTAAATTTAACATATAAATCAGAGTATAAAGGGTTTCGGTTTGCTATATTGTCCTTAAAAATAGCAAAGGCAGTATTTGTATTCGACATTAATAATTAAATCCAACTGCTTGGAAGCTATAAAACTCTTGGTGGGACTACATGTCCTGGGGCAGCATTGTAATGAATTACCTTCTTCTGTAAAACACATAATTGCTGATTCTTCAGGCTGTCTTTTGAGCTGCTGCTAATGTAAGTATTCACTGCCAAAGAGCGACAACAGATTTTTCTACCTGGTTACATTTCCAGGGTAATTTAGATATTAATTGATTTCTTTACACCATAAGATTGCCCTCAATGCCTTGGAAGACTTCTTTCCGAAGCAGATATTTTCTCATTGGTGACTAGCATGGATTTGCTGAGAATAGACACTTTCAGGCTATTTTCACTCATTTTCCCACTCTTGTAAATTAGTTAATGCTGGTGCTTAAGAATAAGGCACATTGCAGAAGGGACTGGGCACTAATTCTGCAAATGTGATGACAGTTATTAACTTCTTGCACATCTGCATCTGAATGTAGTTCACTGGGAGGTCTTTGTTCAAAAATTAGTGCATGTTTGATTCTGTCCACAGAGGTAGAGATTTTCAGTGCAAGATGAAGGAAGATTAAAATGACTGATTTTCTAACTACTAACCAGTTTTTATCTATATACATATGTTCAGGCAGCACACACTGGAGCAAACACATCAACATAAATACAGGAACCCAAATCTATTGTTGAACATCTTGTACTGCATATGCATATTTTTTTACTATTGATCACAGTTTATCCATTCTCACTTCTCATTCTAATTTCTTGTCTTTCATCCTCATACAGAGATGAATTGCAGTTTTGGGTCAATTCTACTCTTTCACTTCTGTAACAATGATTGAGAGTTGAACAAATTATTTCATTGTCACTGAAATACTGCCTGTATGATATTCGTATGTTATCTATAAATACTGCATGGAAAAAAATATAATAATAAAACTAAAAAGTCAGCTCTAAGTCTTTTTTCCCAGGAAGTAAAATAAGAAAAAGCTGACAAACAGATACATCGGTTTCTGGGCCTAGTACTATCTCTTACATCAGTGATGTGTAGATGCAAGGAAAGTTTGCCTGAGTGCAATACAAATCTAAGTTTTTCATTAACTACTTCACACAGGCATTGACATTGCCTTTCTAGTACACACAGCTGTACTAGAGGACAATAACACAGACCTGCCAGCCTTCTAATCCATTTCTGAGATGGTTAAGTAAAGCCCTTCAGAGTGAATTCCACAACTTCTGAAACTAAAGAAAATGTTTCCTGCAGTTTCAGAGAGAGTAAACTTTCATCTCTCTGTCTCAAGTTCCAGAGTTAGTAGTTGTAATAAATAGTAGAAGAAAAAAAAAATGGAAAAAAACAATATTTTAAAGAAAATAAGATTCCTAAGTTACTTCTGAAAATGGAACGAGTTTTCAAGCCACGTAGTGTCCATTTTCTTATGACATTTAGATGTTCAGCTCCCATAGATCTCACTGTGGCCAAGCAATTAAACAACCTGGAGAAGTAACATGGTGAAACGCTAACAAATCTGGGGGGAAATTCAACCACACTGCACACAAAGCAGTAGGAAACCAAGCTTCCTTGGCTGCTATATCCTTAAGAACAATTCTGGAATATGAAGCTCTTTTTGCATATCTGTTGAAGTTTTTCTCTGCCATCAGAGGCACTGTGCAGGACAAAATATTGTCCTAATAATTAACTACGCTGTCCTCAAGTTAACATCACTTACTTCTGTACTAACTACAGTGCCTGTAACCAAAAGACGTGGATTTCACTATTTTCCTGAATTTTCCAAAACAAAGGGTTCAAAGTAAGTCAGTAAGCATTAAAAATAGTATTCAGAGTGCAAAAAGTTAACAAACAGCTCAGCCACAGAAGCACATAACTTCAGCTGCATTACTTTAACAGTTTGCTTTCATTACTTGGGTTTAAGAGACCTCTCTAATTTGCTGCTGGTTTTTCTGCTGTTTCTTCTATTTGCCCTATATGCAAGGATTTGTGTTCTCTGACATCTCTCCTTTCTTTCCCCTCTTGTTATGTTTTCATTTTCATCCCCACTGCATGTCTGAGAGCACAAAACCACTGGCTTCCAAAAGGGACAACAGTGGCAAGCAAGGACTGCCAAGCATGAGATATGCACCTTATCATGGGCATTTTGGAGAACAGGGCACGAGATCTGCAAGCATGTGGGCTTAGGGTTACAGTTAGGGTTGCAGTTAGGGTTAAGATTACAGTTAGGATTAGGGTTAGAGATAGGCCCTGCTGCTCACCTGGAAGGAGTCTCCATTCATCTTGTAGTGTTGTGCATCCATGGTGAAGAGGAGATGATGCTCACACAGAAAGACTGCAGGTGAAGCCTTCCAATCTTACCACGGTGGCCAGAGCTCTGTGCAAAGGTATTTAAAGTGGAGCAAGCAAGGCAAACCCATTTCTTTCTTCAGCTCCCTCCCCTGGATGCTGTGCCAAAGGGGCGTTCTCACTCCACACCCCCACCCACCCACCCACCCACCCTGTCCTGGCATATGGACTAGCTAACCCATCTGGGTCCCCATAAGAGCACTCCAGCATATTGTTTTTATCTTTGCCCACAGGGGATGAGCAACATGCTTTGAATTAGGAGCCCTCCTCCTCCTTATTCAACCACCGCTCTCATTCCTTCACATCTCTGCTCTGTCTCTGTCTCAGCCTTCCTGTGGCTGTGTGCATTCAGTGTCAGGTGGACTGCCCATCAGGGATCACTCCACATGATCGGAGATCAGATGTTCTCCAGGAGCCTCTCACTGTGTGCCAGACACAGGGCACAGCACAGCAGCTGGGATGTTTGTGTTTTAGCAGGGCCTTTTGGGCTGCATCCAAGAGGTCAGAGAGCAGGAGGCACAGCTCTTTACACCAGGCAAAGAGATAACAGAGGCCAAACATAAAAGAAGCATGGGACAGGAGTCAGCCATGTAAATGTCACAGTGGAATACGTGTCTGGACATGGAAAAGTGAGGAAAATAAAGGGCAGGGGGGGAAGGAGCATGTAGTATGCAAAAGAATTGCAAAAGGTGTATGTGTTCTTGCATGAAATGTCAGCCATGGAGAGTCATAAGGGTAAGAAGGACTTCGGAAAAGGCTTAGCACAAAGAGTTGATACAAATCATCCCAGTCTTGGTTTGGAAAGAGTTACCAAAGGGAATCACAGAATCATAGAACTGTAGGGATTGGAAGGGACCACCAGAGATCATTGAGCTCAAGCTCCTGATAAAACATGTTTCCTACAGCAGGTAGATGTCCAAATGGGTCTTGAATATCTCCACAGAAGTCTGCCTCTCTGGGCAGCTTGTTCCAATGCTCTGTCACCCTTAGAGGAAAGAAGTTTTTCCTTGTGTTTATATGGAGCTTCCTGTGTTCCGGGTTCTTCCCTTTGAGATAATGATGGAAAATGATGACAAGATGACAGGTGGAATAAATAAACAAATAAATCCAAACAACTGGTCAAAGTCTATTTTGTTATTTGGAAAGATGGAGTCCACACTAAGACAAGCTATGTCGAGGCAGGTAATCTTACTACATTTTTGTGATGAACACAGAAGAGAGAGCTCCATTTCTCTGTTCCATGGAACAGAAGAATCAGCTCTTCATGATTGCTTTAGACATGAAGGAGTCCCTACTGCATGCACTAGAGAGAAATTAGAACGGTGAATTTTTGCAAACACTTGATGTGAACTATTTGTAAATATGAAATCCAGTAACTATCAAATCTGATCAGCATCACAGTAGGAACCCACTTGTGGGAATCCTAGTCCAAGCCCATGTTCAGCACCATGACTGTAATATCAGAAATTAACCCACTGAAATCATAAAATCAAAGAATTGTTTGAGTTGGAAGGGACCCTTAAAGGCCATCTAGTTCAACTGCCCTGCAATTAACAGGGATACCCACAGTTAGAGCAGGATGCTCAGATCCTCTCCAGCCTGACTTTGAGTGTCTCTAGGGATGGGGCATCCACCACCTCTTTGGGCAACCTATTCCAGCGCCTCACTACCATTATTATGGAACACTTTTTCCTTATATCCAATCTATATAATCTGCTCTATGATGTACATATGCAGTAACTCATTGCTTTGGGCATGAATATTTCCATTTTTCAGAGGATGTCCTTGTTTGTGCACTATTTGGCTGTATGCATGTGTAGAAAGTGATGGGTAAGAAGTGACTAGAAGCCTGTGGTATAGGCTAGCAGGTCCAAGTGGGCAGCCTATTGTGATACACACAACATGCTAAGCACTGTTAACACTGAGTTAGCAGTCTGGGACAAGGAGAGATGGCCCAGTAGTGGAAAGGGAGGTTAGCCTTCCTAATTGCTAGAAGCATCAAACCTAATGTTTTTGAACTGTTCAGTCAGTGAGTTCACTACAGGAGGCAGTATTCTGTGCCCTATGTTTGTGCAACACCTGGCATGGCCTTGTCTATCACAAGGACATTGGAAGTCACCTTGCATTAAGGTGGTGAGATTAGGATTGCAATAGCATTGATTATAGTATTCCCCATGTGAGACAGGGTAGTTTCCATAAATTCTTCTTGTTCGCTCCTTGCTTTTCCCACAGGCCATGACTCTCAACGTAATACATTTTTCAACTAGATCTTAAAAAACATAGATGTGTGTCTTTTAAGACCAAAATGGCCAAAATGTCTGTGCCATCCACAGTCATAAATCACATTTTCTGCCATTTCTTTTTGTTTTTATTTCTATCTTTCTTTCTCTTTTGACTAACTTTTCATCATCCTTTTTTCCCCTTCTCTGTGAATTTTATGTGCATTTTCTCTTCTTCCTTTCTCTCATCCTTCCTTTGTTCTTATGCTTTAGACTTTCTGCTCACTTCACCTCAACAGTAATTGCAAAGCAAAGTGAAATATCAAGTGTGCAAAGTACTGTGCATGCCAAATCTTTGCAATTTGCTATTTTTTACTCCTCCCATTCACTCCTTCTTCTGTTTATTTTGCACGTTTCTAACTTATTGCTACATAATCATAATAACCTCATCAGTGCATTGCCATCAGTTGTATTTAATCAGTGAGAACCTCCACAAGTTGTCTGGTAGCACAAGGCACTGGGACTGCAGGAAGCAAAGCTTCTCGCCAGAAGGAATTCCCAAATTCTCTTGTTCTGGAGCAAAGGTGCACGTTTGTGTGTCCATGCAGGCTGTTATTTGCTCCACAGATCAAGCCAATGTCATTGCAGTATGAACGCAAGATTGCATCAGTCCTGGTTACCTTGGACAGTTTCAGAATCCAAATTACCTGAGCTGCCTTTGAAACCCCGGTTCAGTGTACCAAGCACAGGTCCTTTACCCCACAGTGGCATTGCTAGCCAGGACTTGCTATTTTATAGCCTTCATCTAAACATTCCATACATCCCTTCAAAGTATCCCTGCTCCTAACACAAACACACTACACACACATCTATTTCTGGCCATGATGCTCAGACACAACTGAAAGGGCTCTTTGCACTGAAAGTTGGCTGCTTTCACTGGCCAGCACAAAGCAAGTTCAAAGGACCGTGGACTTTGGCTGCTTTTCAAAATGCTCTCTCCCCTCTCTGCCTTTAGTCAGTGTTCAGAGAGCAATGACTCCCCTGAGCTGTGTGTTCTGTGGTTAGGGCAGGGATGTCCTTTCCTGTGGGAGGATACCTGGATCCCTGGTTCAGGTGTCCTGCTCAATCTGAGGGAGCATCAAGAAGAAGGAGGCATTCCTAGAAGGTCTTAAACAAATCCCAAAGGAAAATACAACGTGGATGCATGTGACTAAGGCAGGGGGTGTCCTTTAGTGAGGGCCCCTCACTACAAGGAAGTATTGAGGCCCTGGACTGTATCCAGAGAAGGGCAACAGAGCTGTGAGGGGTCTGGAGCACAAGTCTTTTGGGGAGCAGCTGAGGGAACTGGAATTTTTTAATCTGAGAAGAGGAAGCTTGGGGGATACCTTGTTGGTCTCTACAGTGACATGAAAGGAGGTTGTGATTAGGGAGGGCCAGCCTTTTCTCCCAGGTAACAGTGACAGAACAAGAGATAATGGCCTGAAGTTGTGCCAGGTGTGTTTGGGTTGAGTATTAGGAACAATTTCCTCTCAGAAAGAGCAGTGCTGCACAGGCTTAGGCTGCCCAGGTAGGTGGTGTATTCATCATCCCTTGGAGGTGTTCTAGAACCATGTGGATGTGGGACTGAGGAATGTGGTCAGTGGGGATGGTGGGGATGGGCAGGACAGCTGGACTTGATCTGAGAAGTCTTTTTCCATCTTTTCCATGATTCTATGATTTATGGATGCACGCATTTACCAAGCTGCTGTGGTTCTCCTTTAGACACCAATCAGACCGAAATTTCCTCCCACCCTATGATCACTAAATCTCCGACCACATTTCACCCTCCTTGCAGAGCCAGGCTCTTCTCCATCCCATCCCTGCCATGGGTGGCCGCGAGGTGGCACTGTGTCCCCATGGCAGCGGCCTCCGAAGACGGGGACAAGAGTCTGCAGAAGCTCCGTATCCCCGGGGAGGCTGCTGCCTCCGAAGCTGCAGCACTTACGGCCCGAACCCTCTCCTACCCTCCTACCACCTCGGAGGGGAGGCTCCGGGAAAATTTCCCCTCACCTCTCCCCTCCCCCCAAACCTTTTCTTTCCTCCATCCCCAATTTTGCTATCCAAAAAGCAGGGAGGCGGGAGCAACGCGGCCGATTTATCCCCGGCTGTGACGGACGCGGGACGCGTGGCCGCACAATGGGGCACCGGCGGGCGAAGGGCTGCGGGGCCGGGGGCGGCAGCGCCCGGCGGGACCCGCGGGAGCTGCCGGGGGGGATTCGGGTGCGGGGTGGGATTGGGGGGGCTTTTTTCCTTTCCCTCCCTCCCTCCCTCCCTCCCTCCTCCCTCCCTCCCTCCGCCTTCCTCCTTCCTTCCTTCCTTCCTCTTCCTTCCTTTCCTCTTCCTTCCTTCCTTCCTTCCTTCCTTCCTTCCTTCCTTCTTCCTTCCTGCCTCCCGGGTTCACGGCTTCCCGGAGTCCTTCTTCTTCCATCCCGTCCTTCTTCCCTCCTTCCTTCCCCTCCTTCCTTCCCTTCCTTCCTTCCTTCCCTTCCTTCTCTCCCCTTCCCCCTTCCAGTCCGGGGGGTCCCCCTCCCTCCTCCCTCTCCCTCCCCTGCCTCCCTCCCTCCCTCTTCCTCCTCCCGCCTCGACTCCTCCCTCCTTCCTTCCTTCCTTCCTTCCTTCCTTCCTTCCTTCCTTCCTTCCTTCCTTCCTTCCTCCTTCCTTCCTTCCTTCCTTCCTTCCTTCCTTCCTTCTTCCTTCCTTCCTACCTTCCTTCCTACCTTCCTCCTTCCTTCCTCTCCTCCCTCCTCCCTTCTCCTTCCTTCCTTCCTTCCTTCCTTCCTTCCTTCCTTCCTTCCTTCCTTCCTTCCTTCCTTCCTTCCTTCCTTCCTTCCCTTCCTTCCTTCCTTCTTCCTTCCTTCCTTCCTTCCTTCCTTCTTCCTTCCTTCTCTTCCCTTCCTTCCCTCCTTCCCTCCTTCCTCCCTTCCTTCCTTCCTCTCTTCTTTCTCTTTCTCTTTTCTTTCTCTTTCCTTTCCTTTCCTTTCCTTTCCTTTCCTTTCCTTTCCTTTCCTTTCCTTTTCCTTTCCTTTCCTTTCCTTTCCTTTCCTTTCCTTTCCTTTTCCTTTCCTTTCCTTTCCTTTCCTTTCCTTTCCTTTCCTTTCCTTTCCTTTCCTTCTTTCCTTTCCTTTCCTTTCCTTTCCTTTCCTTTCCTCTTTTGCTTTTTCTTCCACAATCACCCCCCCCCCCCCCCCTTTTTTTTTTTCTCAGCCCTATATGCAAACTGTCACTTCAGGTTAGCACAAGACCTGATGTAGCTCATTAGCATGAGCTGTATCTAATATGCTTAAAACCTCTAATTATTTATTATGCCCTAATTGGAAGCCTAAGAAATGTCTCCGAAATGATGAGTGTTTGTCCCAAGACTCCTTTTGAGAGGAATTCGGCGCTGTCCCTGGTCAGATGTTGGGTTTAATTCCTCATCTGGGGCACAGACTTCATATTCTCACTGAGAGGGCACAACACAAGTAACTCTCCCAACTTTCTTGTGGGACAGACAGTAGTTATTCACCAACACGGTTTAATGTACACAGTCCTTTCTTTAAAGGGATGCTCAGAAGGGACATGCAAGTCCATTCAGTGCACAGAAATGAAGGCAGATGCTCCTTGCAGGTCACTTCTCCAAAGGAACACCACCAAAAATTGTTCTCCTTCCCACTGAAAGTAGGAAAGTCTCAGAAACTGTTTCAAAATAAGTTCACCTCCATGGGGTCCGTCCACCTCTCCTCCCCCCACCTCCTAATTGCCTTTTTTTCCCCCTTCCAAGTCTGTATTATACTTCTTCGGGTTGCGCCAACTATTTATTTATCTTTATTCTTTCCCTCTTTCTTTTCATTCATTATTCTCTCTCCCCCTCTTTTTTCCCCCTTGTGTGTGTGGCTCCTCAGGCTGATCCGTAGCTTGTTACCACCCACTGCACGCTCCCTCCTGCAGCCGAGGTGTTTCTATACAAACTTCAGCGTCCAGTTGTCATATTAATTATTACACTGAGTAATGACTGAAATAGTCAAAATAAGGGGAGACTCAAGAGAGCTTTTTCTTGCTGCTCAAAGATTCAGCAAAGAAGCCTTGCAACAAAGCACTAATTGGTCCCCAGAAATACTCTGACAAGGCATGGAAGATAGGTTTCATAAAGCCCAGCAATTGTGAAGGGGGAAAAGATCCTTGAATAGACCCCACGCTTCTTTTCTAAACTCTCTTGCTGAGCAAAAAATGGACTGCTTCTTGAATACTGGACTGATCTTGAATGCTATACCCAGCAGAGAAAAAAATGCACCATTTATTGTAAGTTTTTTTCCAGCTATTCATGTGTTCTATGTGGAGAATAAGCTGGTTTTGTTTACCATGAAAGACCTTTTACTTTATTTTCACTCTTGGGGGGGGAGCTTGCAGAGGGGGGGGGGGTGGTCGAGGGGAGGGAGAGAAACACATGCGCCCAAATCCAGACGAGCTGCCTACTGTAACAAAATGGAGTGTAACAAATCCTACAGAAGTCCCCAATGTATCGATTCTTTGAAGGTCTATATAGATTAACGACTTTCGTTCTGCTTTTCCAAGGCGGCATTTAATCATAACGTAAATGGCCTTTTAAAAGGGGTGGGGGGGGTGGGGGGGAGGAAGCATGCAGAAGTTTAAATAATAACAACAACAACAATGATAACAACAACAACAACAATAATAAAGGACTTCAAAAGAGCTCATAAAAGACTGTAATTCAGGCGCAGGAAAAGCTGCAATAAAACAATGAGAGTACCAGGTTTAGAAATAAATCATAAGGGAAAAAGAAAAAGAAAGAAAAAGAAAAAGAAAAAGAAAAAGAAAAAGAAAAAGAAAAAGAAAAAGAAAAAGAAAAAGAAAAGAAAAAGAAAAAGAAAAAGAAAAAGAAAAAGAAAAAGAAAAAGAAAAAGAAAAAGAAAAAGAAAAAGAAAAAGAAAAAGAAAAAAGAAAAAGAAAAAGAGAAAGAAAAGAGAAAGAAATGACGAGAGGAGAGGAGAGGAGAGGAGAGGAGAGGAGAGGAGAGGAGAGGAGAGGAGAGGAGAGGAGAGGAGAGGAGAGGAGAGGAGAGGAGAGGAGAGGAGAGGGAGGAGAGGAGAGGAGAGGAGAGGAGAGGAGAGGAGAGGAGAGGAGAGGAGAGGAGAGGAGAGGAGAGGAGAGGAGAGGAGAGGAGAGGAGAGGAATTTCAAAATGAAGGTGCAGGACCATGCACACAAGTGGGTGGAAGTGGGGGCCTTGCAGTAATATTTGTTATCTGAGTATCTGACAACCTTGGGCCCTCTGCTCTGTGGAGCAAGCATAGTGGGGAGATTCTGGGTTTGGCATTACTGGAACAATGTGAAGGGTGGGCTCGTTCTGCTGCAGTGGGGAATGGCACAGGGAGGAAAAATCTCTGCCTCCATCACTGCCTGGGCACAGGGAAGAGCCAGGCGAGGACACACAAAGTGTTGATGCACAGTTACATGTGGTGACCTCAGGGAACTGGCAACTTTTGCCTCTGTGCTCTCATTCAGAGCCTCCTGAGACTGAAAAACTTTGGACCCAGGAACTGTGGTCCCATTTTGCCTCCTGGGTAAAAGAACAGGAACCTCCATGCTGTTGTTTCCACTTCAGTTCTTGCAGTGGGCAACATCAGAAGAATTATTCTAAGCATGTTTACAGTTTATAAGGCTGCAATTCCTTTGGTGATTAATTTCCTGATCTGTGTTGCTCCATCCCAGAGTACCGAGGATGAATGGCAGCACTGATGTCTTCCCATTCTCTGACTCCTATGACATCAGATGATGTACTGCATCTGGTGCTACTGATGCTGCTTCCAGTGCAGTGATGTCAGACAGGGGATGTTCCCCTGAGCTAATCATAGTATAATAGAACATTTTGAATTGGAAGGGATCTTAAAGCCCACCATTTCTGACCTCCTGCTGTGGGCAGGGCTGCCAGTCAGAACCTCAGGCTGCCCAGGGCCCCATCCAACCTGGCCTTGAGCACCCACAGCTTCTCTGGGAAAATCATCCAGAAGGTGTCGAATGGAATGCA